>NC_137288.1:55600000-57095000 GCF_054371585.1 Giraffa tippelskirchi
TTGTAGCAAAAAACAGCTTAGATTGGTTATTAAGCTGGAATGACCAACCAAGAGTTGCCATTAGAGAAAAATCCCCCTGCATTATAACCTGGCATGAAAAGCAATGTATTGTTTTCTTGGGGACAGAAGTGTTTCAAATGCTGATTTTCTTTTGAAAAGAAGAGTAAAGTTCAGCTGAAAAAGCTGACAGCCATATTTCTTACAAGAAACCCTAAGGGTGTTCAAGGAAAAATATTACAGTGATGCAATCCCTCTCTAGGTGCAATCTAGAAGACAGACTGGCCTGACATAGGAAAGGAAGTCTCTAGAAAAGAACAACATGCATTGATGACATTAACTACAGGATGGATCCACATTTTTAGACCCCAAATATTTCAACAACCTCAGATATGCAGATGATAACCACTCTAATGGTAGAAAGTGAAGAGGAACTAAAAGAGCCTCTTGATGAAGGTGAAACAAGAGAGTGAAAAAACTGGCTTGAAACTCAACATTCAGAAAACTAAGATCATGGCATCTGGTCCCATCATTTCATGGCAAATAGATGGGGAAAAGTGGAAGCAGTGACAGATTTTATTTTCTTGGGCTCCCAAATCACTGCAGATGGTGACTGCAGTCATGAAATTAGAAGACACTCGCTCCTTGGAAAGAAAGCTATGACAAACCTGGACAGCATATTAAAAAGCGGAGACATCACTTTGCTGACAAAAGACCACATAGTCAAAGTTATGGTTTTTCCAGTAGTTATGTACTATGAATGTAAGTGTTGAACCATAAAAAGGCTGAGTGTAGAAGAATTGATGCTTTTGAATTGTGGTGCTGGAAAAGACTCTTGAGATTCCCTTGGACTGCAAGGAGACCCAACCAGTCAATCCTAAAGGAAAAAAACCCTGAATATTCATTGGAAGGACTGAGGCTGAAGCTGAAGCTCCAATATTTTGGCCACCCAATGCAAAGAACCGACTCATTGGAAAAGACCCTGATGCTGGGAAAGATTGAGGGCAGGAGGAGAAGGGGACAAAAGAGGATGAGATGGTTAGATAGCATCACTAATTCAATGGACATGAATTTGAGCAAGCTCTGGGAGATAATGGAGGAAGAGTCCATGGGGTCGCAAAGACTTAGACAGAACTTAGTGACTGAACGATAACGACTTTGCATGTGTGTGTTAGTCGCTCAGTCGTGTCCAACTTTTTGGGACCCCATGGACTGTAGCCTGCAGGCTCCTCTGTCCATGGAATTCTCCAGGCAAGAATACTGGAGTGGGTTGCCATTCCCTTCTCCAGGAGGTCTTCCCAACCCAGGGATTGAATTCGGATCTCTTGCATTGCAGCAGATTCTTTACTGTCTGAGCTACCAGGAAGCCCATAACAACTTTAAACATACCCAAATCTACCCAATTGAATATTAAGGGTTATTGGAGTTGTTTCCAGCTTTGCTGTTATAAAAATGGATGGAAGGCAAATTGTTTAAAAAATAACCCTTTTTTCAAAAATCAGCCCCCTCCCAGGGGATCTCTCCTGAGACATGGCATGTTTGTTGTGAAGTGGGTCTGTCCTGGCCTCTTTGTTCTGCCCCATGGTCTCTACTTCTTGTTCCCTGTACAATCCCACATCACCCTTAACATTATAGCTTGGGAATAAACTTTCTTTATCTTTTTTTCTTCTTTTTTAATCATTGAAAGAAAGTCCCTAATTTGCTATTTTTTTTGTGGTAAGGGCCTCGTGTAAGTTAGGGAGTCTCTGCTGGAATTTACCCCTAAAGCAGCATGTAAAGTTTTAGATTTCCATATCCTCACATGTAAGACAGCATATGAAGGGGTGGACAGAAGTCTCAGGGGGGCAGTATTTTTAAATGTCTGCTTGCAGTTGCATTTTCTAATCCCTTGGAAGTAGGAATATGTCAGAGATAAGTTGCAGAGACAAGGGGCAGGATGGGTGCTGTCTCTCTTGCTGAGATAATCCCTGTGTTCTATAAGCTTTGGGCAGGCTCTCCATCTCTGTGACTGAGTTGTTTCACCCTGATCCTCAGCATGCACACTTGGCCCCGATCAGTGTGGACCTGTCCAGGGCTGTTCTAGGTGCTCCTCTAGGGGGCGAGGCTGTGACCTGGGCCCTCCAGATGATGTGCACAAGCTGTGTGTATTAGGCTTCACAAAAAATGTGGGAAACCTTTCATGTTTTTCTCCCATTGCTGAGTTTCATGGGTTATCATCAGACTTTCCAGAAAGGGAGCCTATGTAATGATGTTTAATCTCAGATATTTTGCACTTGGAAAATAAAATTTTCCAGATGTTTGTCATTAAATCTGAAGCTACTGCCAATTACTATGTTTAAAAAAAGATAAATATCCTTTGTTCTTGTTTTAATTAATTGATTGTGAAACATTGTATTACAAAATCACCTTTGCATTTGATTTAAAAAAATAAAGCACACACACAAAATAAAGCACAAGGAGAAAATTAGGAAATAAAGGTGGTTAGAAAAGCTCTTGAGCTTTCCAAGTGATATTTCTCAGTATGTTTATAACCTGATGAGGGAGAGAAAAAAACATCCACAGAGATGTGTAGCAAAGGTGCTTAGTTACAAGAGGAGGCTAGGTCATGTGACATGATAAGGGCGGGAGCCTAGGATGAATGGAATCCAAGTTGGGAAGGAAAGTGTCCATATAAACCCCACAGAGACCTGGACTGTGCTGCAGGCAAGAATACAGCACACCCACCATTTCCCCTGGTTCACTTCCCAGGCAAAGAAAGCAACCAGTTTTCTCACAAAAATGACTAGATGTTTTCCCTATTTGACAACAACATTGCCACAAAGAACCTCTTCACAAGGTTTAAAAGAACAAATAATAGATATGTACTAAAGCGGAAAAGGTTTAAATGAGACAGCAGCAGGAAATGCCACACTGACCCTGCTTCCAGCTGCAGCAGGTCTGGCTGTTCCGGTAAAACAGTTACAGCCCAACTGCAGAGTTTGGCAGATCTTAAGAAGATACCACTCATCCCAAGGTAGGATGAATAGCTTTGCAAAACCCAGTGAGCCAGTACTTGAATCAGATGGTATTCTCTGTTTCATTTTCGAGCAGGTATTGAGAAGAAGTGTCCCGCCAGGGAGGGTGTCCCTCCTCCTCGCTGCTTGTGGAACACTGAAGGGCAGGTGCTGTTCCTTTCCAGCACTAGGTTGTCGGCATGGTTTCTAATTTCATTCTTGGTCTCCAGCAAGTTTATCTTCTACTTTTTACTAGGCCTCATTAGTAGTATGGAGAAGGCGATGGCACCCCACTCCAGTACTCTTGCATGGAAAATCCCATGGACGGAGGAGCCTGGTAGGCTACAGTCCATGGGGTCGCTAAGAGTCGGACATGACTGAGCGACTTCACTTTCACTTTTCCCTTTCATGCACTGGAGAAGGAAATGGCAACCCACTCCAGTGTTCTTGCCTGGAGAATCCCAGGGAAGGCAGAGCTGACTGCAGCGATTTAGCAGCAGCAGCAGCAGCTGAAGCTGGTGTATTATTCCTGGAATTGAAATGCAGATAAAGATAAGTATACTCGTAATGGAAGAAGTCACAGTTGAGCTAAAAGTTCACATTTTAATATTCTTGTCACAGAAACAAAGCTTGGTCACAGTTAGAGAAAATAGTTTCATATTATTTATGGTAAAGCTGCAGGAATTTGGGCATCAGTGAGATTTGCTATCAGAAATCACCTCTTTCCTCTCTCATCACCCCTCGTTTTCATCTTCCTCTCTTGGTTCCTTCTTTCTTTCCTTCTTTCAATAGAGTGGGATGTGGTTTGATTGCTAGATTTCCACTTTGGTCTTGTCATAATGATCAAGTTATGAGAAGATTGAACAAATCTGCCCAGTTTAATTAAAGATTAATTCTGTTGAAGATTTGTCACAAAATTAAAGCCATATAACCAATCAAACAAAATGCAAAATAAAACCATAGCTCTGGCATCACTGCTCTGTTTATATCTATACTTAAAAAAAAAAATCTTGTGACTAGAGCTCCTTTTGCAGCACACACCATCATCTATCTGTATATGTGTTGCCATGGTATTGGGCTGTTGTGACGTTTATACAATAAGGGGCACAATTGGTGGATGGTTTTCTTAAACACAGGAAGAAATCTCCTACAAGTATTTTCCATTTGTTCCTGGAAATGTCTAATCTCCCTTGGTGACTGCTTGTATGTATGAGTTGTATGGATTTAGATTCATGTCAGCCTTCTACCAATAAAAGATCATTTTTCATTTGTGTGCTGTCAAAGTAGGTTGTTTTAAGTGTGTAGGACCAGTCAACCCCATGACCAATTCCCAAAGGAAATGGATGCCATACTATAAGTTACAGCCTCCTACACCTGACACCTTGTTGGTTGAGAGTATTCTTCTGTAACATGGAAAATAACATACAATTGGAATGGTGGTCTTTAGAAAGCAACACTGTAATTGGAGAAAATTTCAGAACACCCTCAGACATTGTGATAATTGGAAGGTTGATTGTGGTTAGCTCCATAACACTTAGAGCATAGAAACTGGGTCAAGCATCATGTGAGCCAAAAAGTGCTCCTAGCTGACGGAAGTGAGCAAGCTTTATTCATTGCTCATTCCTGAATTACTCTCAACATAGTTCAAAAGCACTAATAGTTCAAAAGCATTAATTCTTTGGTGCTCAACCTTCTTTATGGTCCAACTTTCACATCTGTACATGACTACTAGAAAAATAAGCTTTGACTATATGGACCTTTGTCGGCAAAGTGATGTCTCTACTTTTTAATACACTGTCTATGTTTGTCATAGCTTTTCTTCCAAGGAGCAAGTGTCTTTTAATTTCATGGCTGCAGTCCCCATCTGCAGTGATTTTGGAGCCCAGAAAAATGAAGTCTGTCATTGTTTCCATCGTTTCCCCATCTTTTTGCCATGAAGTGATGGGACTGGATGCCATGATCTTAGTTTTTTGAATGCTGAGTTTTAAGTCAGCTTTTTCACTCTCCTGTTTCACCTTCATCAAGAGGCTCTTTAGTTCCTCTTCACTTTCTGCTGTTACAGTGGTGTCATCTGCATATCTGAGGTTATTGATACTTCTCCCAGAAATCTTGATTCCAGCTTATGATTCATCCAGCCTGACATTTTGCATGATGTACTCTGCATAGAAGTTAAATAAGCAGGATGACAATATACAGCCTTGATGTACTCTTTTCCCAATTTTGAACCAGTCTGATGTTCCGTGTCTGGTTCTAACTGATGCTTCTTGACCTGCGTACAGGTGTCTCAGGAGACATGTAAGGTGGTCTGGTATCCCCATCTCTGTAAGAATTTTCCACAGTTTGTTGTGATCCACACAGTCAAAGGCTTTAGCATAGTCAATGAAGCAGAAGTAGATGTTTTTCTGAAACCTTGCTTTTCTGTGATCCAAGAGATACTGACAATTTGATCTCTGGTCCCTCTGCCTTTTCGAAATCCAGCTTGTATATCTGGAAGTTCTCAGTTCATGTACTGTCGAAGCCTAGCTTGAAGGATTTTGAGATATTTAAAATCCTAAAAGATGGTGCTGTTAAAGTGCTATACTCAATATGCCAGCAAATTTCGAAAACTCAGCAGTGGCCACAGGACTGGAAAAGGTCAGTTTTCATTCCAGTCCCAAAGAATGGCAATGCCAAAGAATGCTCAAACTACAGCACAATTGCACTTATTTCACATGCTAGCAAGATAATGCTCAAAATTCAAGGCTAGTCTTTTAAAAATGATACAACCTAATAAAAAGGTGAATCATTTCTTTGTGGGTTTATTTTGCTTTCTTACTGATTCATCTCATGTTGGAGATGTTTTTCCATTTATTTCGCTGTTATAAAGGACCTAACACAAACACCAAGCCTTTATTCCCTGTTACCATGGACCCAGCTATCTAGCTCCTCCTATAAATTGTCTAAGTAACCTTATAGTGGATTTGGGGGGTGGTATGAACCCCTGTCTCCTGCGTAGTCCAGATTTCCTAAACTTGTAAGAGCTATCTTTCCCCCTTCTGCTTTCCTCAAACACGAATTTTTTCTAGGTGCCCAGAACCTGCTGCCTTCCTCAAATACGGATTCTTGCTAGGTGCCCGGAACCTGCTCATTGCTGGGGATAAAGTGGCCCGTGGACACACATGTTCATAAGTAACTGCAGGATTGTGATATTGTGATTTTATAGTAATAAATTTATATTGGTCTTTCTCCACCTCCTGACACAGGGCTCCTGAAATCCTTTTAATTTCCTGAGAGGAGCTTTATTTGTTCTAATGAGATGACTCTGGATAGACTCCTGGATAACTCCTGGGTGAGGGCTGGTCACCAGAAAGACTGACCTGGAATTAGAAGCTTGGGGTTTTCAGCCCCACCTCCACCCTCCAGGAAGGGGGAGGGGCTGGAGACGGAGTGAAAGTCTGTCATGCCCACGTGAGGAAGCCTCTCCAACAGTCCCAACAGCAGAGGGCCGGGAGAGCTTCCTTGCTGGCAACCCACTCCAGTATTGTTGCCTGGAGAATCCCAGGGACGGCAGAGCCTGGTGGGCTGCCGTCTATGGGGTTGCACAGAGTCAGACACGACTGAAGTGACTTAGCAGCAGCAGCAGCAAAACAGAAAGGAGAATTTTTTTGCAGTAACATCCCTGTTGCATTTTGCAGAGAAACACTGGTGTGAATGTGCCTAAAGCCCAGTGAATCCGAGATGGGAATGGCCCGCCCGGGTCCTCGTCCCACTCGTCCCTTCAGCCCCATGCAGGGACCAGTCATCTCACCACCCAAGGGCTGACTCAATGTCACTGAAAAGGAAGTTTTGTGAGTATTCAGAATAGCAACAGAAAACCCATCTCCTCAGCCCGTGTGTTTTTTATTAACATGTCCTATAACAAACCACATTTTCAATGTTTTCTGCCTAAATCGTATATCATGACACGATTTTGATAATATTTTGCACTTTTCAAGAAGTGATAAAAGTTCACAATAATAAAAATAGTAGAGATACATCAAATATGTTTTTTACATGTCATACAAATTTAGAAAAGTGAAAGAAACAAAAACAAGAAAACCCACGCGTTTATCACTCGCAGATAAACCCAAGGCTATCTTTCCGTTTATCCTGTGTATGTAAGACTGTATCTACATTTTGGTTAAAATAAAAATGGACAACATGTACTGTCTTAAAATACATGTTTAATATTTAGGATACTGGGACCATCTTTCCATACCATCACCAGTCCTTCTGTAGAACCATTCGAGGCTGCCTCCCATGCCCTTTGTCACCGTTTATTAACTGATCCTCTTACTGTTAACATGCATTGTTTCTCATTACTCATTATTAGAAGCAGTGATTCAATTGCAAAAGAAACTTTTGTACTCTTGTGGCTTTTGAATTTGTAAGAGAAAATTAAGAACTGACTAAAAAACAGTTTCATAGCATCAAAGTAGTAGACTCATTTTTAATTGGATTGAATAAAACAAAAATTTCAGCAGTTTGTCAGAGCTCTGGTGAGAGTAAATAACATGAGGTATTAATTTTGTTCCAAAAGCCTGGAATATTATTACAATTTATTTGTAGTTAAGAAAAATAATTTAGAATAATAGTAGCATTATGTCACAATAGCACATATAGTGCCAATCACATGTCTAATGTACATAATACTAGCGTAACTGGTATTTATGAATATCCTGGAAATTTGCTATAATGCCTTTTTGTATTGTCATTCTTTAGGTTCAACAGCATCTAAATTCTCTCAGATTCAGTCTTGAAAAGAGACACACAAAAATGAGCAGTATGGAGCCTCTTTTCATGTGCCTGTTGTCTTTCTGTATATCTTCTTTGGAGAAACATGGGGTTGCTGTCTTTTGTTGTGGTGGTTATGGAGTTGTAGGAGCCATTTGTATATTTTGGAAGTTAAACCCTTGTTGGTCACATCATTTGCAAGTATCTTCTCTCAAACAGAAGATATTTTTGTACTGGGATCACTGAATACCAACATGCAAAAGAATGAAGTTGGACTCTTACCTCACCCCATATTCAAAGTTAACTCAAAATGGACCCAGGCCTATATATAAAAATCAACATTATAAATCTCAAGAAGAAAACATGAGAGTAAATCTTCTTAACCTTGGATTTGGCCATGATTTCTTAGACCTGATACCAAAAGCACCAGCAACAAAAGACAAAATAGGTAAATTGGACTTCTTCAAGACAAAAAATTGATGCTTTTGAACTGTGGTGTTGGAGAAGACTCTTGAGAGTCCCTTGGACTGCAAGGAGATCCAACCAGTCAATCCTGAAGGAAATCTGTCCTGAATATTCATTGGAAGGACTGATGCTGAAGCTGAAACTCCAATACTTTGACCACCTGATGTGAAGAACTGACTTATTGGAAAAGACCCTGATGCTGGGAAAGATTGAAGGCAGGAGGAGAAGGGGACGATAGAGGATGAGATGGTTGTATGGTATCACCGACTCGATGGACGTGAGTTTGAGCAGGCTCTGGCAGTTGGTGATGGACAGAGAAGCCTGGCATGCTGCAGTCCATGGGGTCGTAAAGGGTTGGACATGACTGAGCAACTGAATTGAACTGAACTGATAAAAGGAGAAAGGAAAAAGATAATCCACCATCCAAACTCATATTTCTGACACAGGTCTATAGGCTGTTGCAACTCATATCTCTGACACAGGTCTATAGCCACCCAGCCCATGCCCCTGCTGGTGCAGCGGGGTGCCTGTGTGGCCCCTCCTGTCCCAGGTGATGAAGGGACTGCAGGTCCCACAGCACCTGAGGGATGGTTGTCCTCCTCTGCACCCTTAAGGAGTGAGTGCTAGATTGCTTTGAGCCCAGATTCCTTCTCATCACTGCCCTCAAAGGCTGAGCACTTCAGCATACCTCCAGAAGAACACAGAGTATTTACAGGTCTTTGAAAATAGTCTTCACTTTTCTTCATGACCTTACCATATGATCCAGTCCTTGAATTCCTTGGTATCAGTGGACCCAAATGAGTCAAATGCTTATATCTGCACATAAAGCTGCTCCTGGACATGTAGGGCAGCTTTGTCTGTCACTGGCAGAACTTGGAAGCAACCAAGATGTTTTTCAGAAGGTGAATGGGCATAGATATTGGGCTCCATCCATTCAACAGAATGTTCTTTGGTGCTGAAAGGCATGGAGTCTTGGCAAGACAAGTGGGGCACCTTAAGTACATATTACTCATTGAAAGAAGCCAATCTGGGAAAGGGGCAAAGCTTGGGGTACCAATTACATATGACATTTGGGAAAAGGCAAACAAACCATGGAAAGGGTGAAAAATCAGTGCATAGCCAGGAGTTTGTGGCAGGGTTGAGGGGTGGGGGTGGGGGTAATAAATGGATCAAGCACAGAGGAATTTTATGGCAGGAAACTGTCGGGTGTGATACATTTATGGTGAGATACATTTGTCAAAACCTATAGAATGTATGACACTATGAGTGATGCCTAATGTAAATGCTGGACTCTGGTGATCATGCTGTATCCATGTAGATTCATCCATAGTAACTGACACCAGAATGTTGTAGGACAGTTGGGATAGTTGAGCACCTGTGTGGGGGGTGAGGGTAGCAGGGTGGGAGAAGCAACAGCAGAGCTGGGGGCACATGGCCCCTCTCTGTTCTCTGTCCAACTTCGCTGTGAACTCAAAACTTCTTTAAAAAGAAAAAAAAGCCTATTTAAACAAAAAAAATTCCAGTAGTATTCCATGGCTACTCCTCTTCAAGTCCTCAGTTTGGCTGGGCCACTTGAGAGTTAAACTTCAGCAGATATTGTCATTTCAACCTGCACCCTTTCCAAGTTTCATCTGACATCTACTTTTTAATCTCACTGCACAATTTTCTGTTTTTTAAGATAGTACTTTTTCTTCTTTTTAAAATTTATTTTAAAAATTAATTATTTTTTGGCTATACCACACATCTTGCAGGATCTTAATTCCTCAACCAAGGATTGAACTTGAGCCCTCACAGTGAAAGCACCAAGTCCTAACCACTGAATCGCCAGGAGATTCCCTTTCTCTCCCCCCACCATTTTTAAAAAATTGCTTTATGATTGACAGGCAATATTATATTAATTTTCTGGTACACACATAGTGCTTCTATATTTTTATGCATTATAAAATGATCATCAAGATAAGTCTAGTTACCATTTGTCACCAAACAATGTTATTACAGGGTCATGGACTCTACTCCCTAGTCTGTACATTACATCCCTGTGACATTTGTTTTATAACTGGAATTCGGTACCCCTCAATCTTTTTCTCTCCCTTTGCACTCATGCCCCTATCCTTCTCCCTTCTGTCAACCACCAGCATGTTCTTGGGACGAGTCCAATTCTGTTGTGTTTGTTCACTTGTTATATTTTGTAGTTTCTATGTACAAGTGACATCATAAGGTTTCTCTTCCTCTGTCTGCTGTATCTCACTTAGCACGATAACCCTCTAGATCCATTCATGTTGTTGTGGTATCATTATTTTTTGTGTGATGGAGTCATAAACTGTTGTGTATGTATATATATATACGAAAACTTCTTGGTCCATTTTTCAGTCGATGGACATTTTGGTGGCTTCCTTTCCTTGGCTATTGTCAGTAAAGCTGCCATGAACTTAGTGGTGTGTATATCTTTTTGAATTTGTGTTTTTGTTTCCCTCAGAAAGATACCCCAAGTGTAATTCCTGCATCATATGGTAGTTTTAGTCTTAATTTCTTGAGGAACCTCTGTACTGTTTTCCATAGTGGCTGTACCAGTGAACATTCCTAACAAAATGCATGAGGGTCCTCCGAATCCTTGCTACTACTTGTTATTTGTTGTCTTTTGGATGGTAGCCATTTTTTAAGGTGTGAGGTGATAATCTCATTGTTCTTTGGCTATGCATTTCCCTAATGATAAGTTTTATTGATGTCTCTTGGCCAGCTGTACATACTCTGGAAAAATGTTCAGTTCCAACTTTTAATTGGATTTTTGGTTTTTGGAGGCTCAGTTGCATGAGTTCTTCATCTGTTTTGGATAGGAACCGCTTTTCAGATATATTGTTTGCAAATATCTTGTTATGTTCAGTATGCTGCCTTTTCATTTTGTGGGTGCATTCCTTTGCCATTGAAAAACTTTTCAGTTGAATGGAGTCCCATTGGTTTATTCTTTTTTTGTTCCCCTTGCTTTGGGGGACAGAGCCAGAAAATATTGCCATGACTGATGTCAAAGAGTGTACTGCTTATGTTTTCTTCTAGGAGTTTCATGGCTTCAGGCCTTACATTGAAGCATTTGATTCATTTTGAGGTTGCTTTTGTAGATGGTGCAACAAAGGATTCCAGTTTGATTCTTGTGCATGCAGCTGTTGGTTTTCCCAATACTGTTCATTGAAGAGGTTATCTTTCCCCCCATTGTATAGTCTCACCTCCTTTGTCATAGATGAATATATGCATGTGTTTATTTATGGGCTTTCAATTATGTTCCATGAATCTACACAATACTTTTGTTCCAATACCATACTGTCATTATTATTCTAGATTTGTAGTACAGTTTGAAATCAGGGAGCATGATATCTCCAAGTTTGTGCTTCTTTTTGTATTGACGTTCAGGTTCTTTTGTGTTTTCTGTCATGGTTTAGAATTCTTTGTTCTAGTTCTCCATAAAATTCCATTGATAGTTTGACAGGAATGGCATCAAATCTCTAGATTGCTATGGGGTGTGGAATCATTTTAACAATATGAATTTTTTCTAATCCAGGAACACCTTATATCTGTCCATTTGTTTCTGTTATTTCCAATTTCTTTCTTCAATGTCTTCCAGTTTTCCAAGTATAGGTCTTTTACCTACTGGTTTAGATGTGTTCCTAGGTATTTAATTTTGTTAATGTCATTGTCAATAGGGTTGTTTGTCTTAATTTCTCATTCTGATTGTTTGTTGCCTATGTATAGCCACGTAATCGATAAAAGCAGAGACATCACTTTGCCAACAAAGGTCCGTATAGTAAAAGCTATGGTTTTTTCAGTAGTCATGTATGGATGTGAGAGCTGGACCATAAAGAAGGCTGAGTGCCAAAAAACTGGTACTTTCAAATTGTGGTGCTGGAGAAGACTCTTGAGAGTCCCTTGGACAGCAAGGAGATCCAACCCAGTCAATCCTAAAGGAAATCAGTCCTGAATATTCATTGGAAGGACTAATGTTGAAGCTGAAACTCCAATACTTTAGCCACCTGATGTGAAGAGCCAACTCACTGAAAAAGACCCTGATGCTGGGAAAGATTGAAGCAGGAGAAGGGGGCAACAGAGGATGAGATGATTGGATAGCATTATTTCAATGGACATGAATTTGAGCAAACTCCAGGAGATAGTGAAGGACAGGAAATCCTAACGTGGTACAGTCCATGGGGTTGCAAAGAGTCAGATATGACTTAGTGACTGAACAATAACAACTTTGTATCTTGCAACTTAACTGAATTTTCCAATGAGTTGTATTTGCTTTGGGGAGTCTTCCTAAGGATTTTCTATATAAAACATTATGTCATCTACAAACAGTGACAGTTTTACTTTTTCCTCTGCCATTGGACTCCTTTTATTTCTTTTTCTTATCTAGTTACTATGTCTAGGACTTCCTAGATCATGTTGAATGAAAGTGGTGAGAATGGTTGGTCAGTGTTAGAGCTGGGTTTAAGCATAACTGGCCCTCTTTTTCTTCCTCCCTCTCCATCTCTCTGAGGCTTCCAGGAAGGACAGGACTAGTCCAGGGTCACACATGACTCAGCAAGGTGAACTGTACCATTATTTCTCTGCCCACCCCCCCCCGGCTTGGGCATAGTTTTGTGTATCATGTATCTTCTTTGACCAGGTATCCACTTAGAGCTTTCCTATTTTTTCTCTTTTTTATTTTTAAAATTTTGAAAGTGTGATAATACATTTACAGGAGACTTGGAAAATACAAAACAAAGTTACATATACTTCAACTATATATTACAATTATTTTTTAAGTAGATAAATTCAGATTTTTAGTTGGAGTTTCAATATCAAACTCTCAAAAATTAATAGCATAAATATACAGAAAAGTAGAAGGATATAGTAGACCTGAAAAGCACTATGAACCAATTCAACATAATTAAGATTTATAAAATTTTCACACAACAGCAGGGTACAAATTCTATTCAAGTTCCCCTAGACTATAAGTCAGGAGACACTGGAACATATCCAGGGCCACAAAACAAGGTGCAAAAATTTCATGACTTTGTATTGAAATCATACAGAGTCTATCTCTTATCATTGTGGAATTATGTTAAAATCAGTATCAAAAGATATTTGAAAATAACCCACATATTTTCAAGTACGATGTGACAGTTACCAAGAGAGATCTTTGACTTAGCCATTGAATGCTGCTGCTAAGTTGCTTCGGTCGTGTCTGACTCTGTGTGACCCCATAGACAGCAGCCCGCCAGGCTCCTCTGTCCCTGGGATTCTCCAGGCAAGAATACTGGAGTGGGTTGCCATTGCCTTCTCCAATGCATGCATGCATGCACGCTAAGTCGCTTTAGTCATGTCCGACTCTGTGAGACCCCATGGACAGCAGCCCACCAGGCTCCTCTGTCTGCGGGATTCCCTAGGCAAGAATACTGGAGTAGCCATTGAATAGAGCTTTCCTGTTTTTAATGGGGTTGCTTGTGTTAGAGTTCTTTGTATATTTTGAGGTATTTGTTTGCAAATATTATTTGATATTTTGTTTGCAAATATTTTTTCCCAGTTATATTGTGCTTTTGATTTTCTGAGCAAGTCTTTCACACAGTAGAAATCTTTAATTTTAGTAAGTCCACAGAATCCCTTGTTTTACTTTCTGATTGCTTTTTTTGTGTTGTGTTTTAAAACTACAAAGCTTGTGATCTGCATGACCAAACCCAAGCTCATGTCAATTTTCTTTTCTATTTTCTTCTATAATTATGAATAGTTTTGCATTTAAGATTTGTCTATGGATAATTTGGAGCTTCCCTGGTGGCTTGGTGGTAGAGAACCTGCCTGTCAGTGCAGGAGATGTGAGTTTGATTCCTGGGTTGGGAACATCCCCTGGAGGAGGAAATGGCACTCACTCCAGAATTCTTGCCTGGAGAATCCCATGGACAGAGGGGCCTGGGGGCTATAGTCTATGGGGTCACAAAAGAGTCAGCCATGAGTTAGTGACTAAACAACAACATGAATAATTTTGAGTGCATTTGGTGTAAGTTGTAAAGTTTGCATATACATTTATTTCATCCCATATGGTTTCCAGTTCATTGCTTTTAAGTTTTAGAAAATTTATGGGTTATTGTCTCCATTTCAGTTCAAATTTCCCCATTTTAAGGGATTAGCAGTTCTGCCTGCAGGAGCGCTGTCGCCCATGAAGTGGGAGGGAGGCATGACCTGCACCTCCCACACTGACCACAGGGTGGCGCTGAACTCACCTCTCCGACTCACAGCGCTTCTGCTTTCGGGTGGATTTGGCTCCCAGCGCCGCTGAGAGGAGCTGTGTCTTCTGAGGCACCGCAGGGCTTCCATCTGGAACTCCCGGGTCAGCGTCTCCGCCGACAGGAGCTCAGTTCCCTTACGACTTCCTGGGGTTTTGGCCTCAGGACAACACGGGGCTGCGTCAATGCTGGGTTGTTTGTTGACGACCCAGGCGACCCGGGGAGGAAAAGGTGAGGAAAATTGATAAGTTTGGAGTCTTTACGTGAATGACTGCTATTCTCAGATGATCCAGAGATCCAGAGGGACTTGGTGTGGAAAGCTGGGTTTTTAGTCAGTTTTGTGTGCAGTGTTGATGATGTCTAAGTTCATTCTTGGGTATGTGGTGTCCAGTTTTCCCAGCACTGTTTATTGTGGGGACTGTCCTTCCCCTTGGTGAGTCATTGGCCCCGTTGTCATAAATGAACAGACCCATCCGTGTGGGCTGAATTCTGGGCTGTCTGTCCTGTTCCTCTGGGCGATGTGCCTCTTTTTGTGCCAGTTCCTCACAGTTTTGGTGACTGTAGCTCCACCAAATGCAGTATGAAGTCTGGGAGGGAGATACCTTCTGCCTATTCTTTCTCACGGTCGCCTTAGCTTTTTGGGGTCTTTTGTCCACACAGACCTATTTGTGTGGTCTTTTGATCCACACAAATTTTAGGAGGATTTGCTCTTTTTCTGTGAAAAATTCCATTGGAATTTTAGGAGGGCTTGCCTTCACTGTGTACTTGTGGTAGAATGGACATTTTAACAATAATAATTCTTGCATTGCATGAGCAGGCTTATCTTTCCACTGATTTGTGTCTTCTTCAATTTATTCATCATTGTCTTGAAGTTTTCAGTATGCAGGTATCTAACATCCTTTGTTAAATTTATTCCTTGGTATTTTTTTCTTTTTGATGCAGTTGTAAATAGTTTTGTTTTTCTGTTTGATGGCTCATTATTAGTGTTTAGAAATGCAGTTGATTTGTATATATTGATTTTGCGTCTTTACTGAATTCATTTCTAATTTTTTTGGTGGAATGATGTGGAAGATTGGAATTCCAAAACTCCACTGTTTCTACAACACCCAGGTCATCCACAATACGGAAAACAGTGGCTCCTAACATGATTTTCCCACAGTGCCTCTCAAGTCCATGTGGACTTTGGGTGAACTGAATCTAGGTATGTCTTGGCCTCTATCTGGAAGTTTGATGCTTTCTCTGTTTTTCTGGAATGGTTTTGACGTGTTTTGAAAAGTAATTTACTTACCAGTAATTTCAAATGTACAGACAACTTTACAAACATAAAAGCAAATTTTGTACTTGATTAAATATATTCCTAAATATAGATGTTGACATTATTTAAAGTGGAATTGCTTTCATAAATTCTTTTTATTTATTGCTATGTATATATATAAGATAAATGTTTATGAATTGATATTTTTTCCTGTAACTTTGCTGAATTGGTTGACTAGTCAAATAATTTTTTGTTGTTTTGGTAAGTTTTATATGTAAGATGATGTGATCTGTATTCTGTGAATTTATATAGTTTTAATTTTTCCATTCACACATGAAAATTTTGTTTCTTTCCTTAAAACTCTAGGTTGAACTTCCAGTACCCTATTGAGTAACAGTGGTGAAGGTCAGCTTCCTGGCCTTGTTTCTGATTTCAGGAGTAAATCTTTCAGTTTTTAACAGAGCCTGAAGTTTGCTATAGCTTTATATATTATTCTTTTTAATATTGCACAAATATTCTTTTATTCCTACTTTCTTGAGTGTTTGTATCATGAGATAGCATTAGAGTTTGATTATAGTTTCTTCTGCAACAATTGATATGATAGTTTGTTTTTACATCATGTCCTTACAGTGGTTCACTGCATTGCTTAGTTTTAATATGTGCAACAACCTGACATTTTTGGTGTCAAGATACTTGCTTACGGGATCATCCATGCAATGTTCTGTTGGTTTCATGTTGCTCCAATTTTGTGGAGGATTTTTGTGTTCATAAAGTATGCTGGTGTAGTTTTACTTTTCTGATGTATTTGTGTGATTTGATTAGATTTTTCTTGGTGTTGGTTTGGAGGGTTAACATCAAGCCTGGGACTGGTGTGAGAGCTGGGTTATGGGTTATGGTTGCCGTTATGTGACTCTGCACATAGCAGCCCAGGTTGCCCTCCTGTGATATGCCTGTCCTGCCAGCTCCTGCCCAGCCCTCTAGAGACTCCTCAGTCCCCAGAGGACAAGGGTGACCACCCCCATTGGCATCCGTCCTGCCTCTGCCTGTCCATCCATCCTCCCTGAGTCAGGACACCACTTCCTCCGGGAGGCTCCTGGATTCTGGCCTTGGAGCACTCCCCACCCCCAACATGTCCCCACAAGCTGTGTTGACCTCCGGGATTTGTCACCTCAAGAGGCCCCAGGATCATGGACTCCCCTGGGTTGAGATGAGGTCACTGACCTGTGTGTGAGGAGGGAGCAGTCCTCATGGGGGAGAAGGCAAGATGAGAGCAGGAGACAGAGACGGGCAGGGAGAGACCTAAGACCGATTGACCACAGAACCTTCAAGAGGAGCCGGCACCCAACACCTGGATCTCAGGCTCCAGGCCTGAGAACAAGCATCCCCTGTTCCAATACCCACTCCCCCCAGGGTCTGGTATGTGTGATGGGGGCTCAAGAACAGATATCTGGCCTGTGGGGGAGGGACGCTGTGCTTGTTGAAACCCAGGATGGTCACTGGCCGCTTCCCCTCTAGACATAACCCCCACTCTTCCTGGGGGAGGAACCCAGGGTCCAAGAACCTTCCACTCTTCCCTGTTAAGGATACCTCTCCCCCACCCCCACTGGGCATCTCAGGCCTCAGAAAGAAGCCATAGTGTTGTGGTGACCATGGCAGTTGGCTGCAGGCCACCCTCATCCCACCTCCTGACCTGAGTGTGGCCATCTAAGTCACTCCCCCCCGACCCAGGTGCCTTGTTTTACAGGACAGGTCCTCGTGCTTCGTTCCTTTCCTGAAGGGGGGTATCCAGTGGGCAGTGGTGACTGAGGCCTGTCAATCTGGCCAGAGAGGTCCTCCCCAAGAGCCCAGGCACAGCTGGGCCAGGACAGATCCATCCCTTCCCTTCAGTATCCCTCGGAGTGAGGATAAGGCTCTAGTGACCCTCAAGAAGAGACATGACATCCAGAGGACTAGACCATCCACAGACCAGGGACTGAGTGTCCACCTCACTCCCTCAGAGAGAGCGATGTCTTCACGAGGTCTGCCAGACTGGCCTGTGTCCCCACAAACATCCAGCCTCAGGGAACCTGCTGCTGCTGCTGCTAAGTCGCTTCAGTCGTGTCCGACTCTGTGCGATCCCACAGACGGCAGCCCACCAGGCTCCCCCGTCCCTGGGATTCTCCAGGCAAGAACAGTGGAGTGGGTTGCCATTTCCTTCTCCAATGCGTGAAAGTGAAGTTGCTCAGTCGTGTCCGACTCTTCGCGACCCCATGGACTGTAGCCCACAAGGCTCCAGGGAACCAGGCAGACACAAAACCGCCTTGGGGGGGGGAGGGATGGGGGAGGCTGTGTTTATAGATCCTGCCTTCGGGAAAGGGAGCCGGCCTCAGGGAGGATGGACATGCTCCCTTGCCGAGCACTCACTGACCGTCCCACTGCCGTCACCCTGCCCTTCTCCCGCTCGCTGTGACCTCATTCGGAAACCCTCCTCTCTAGGCTCCAAGTACCCACACTTCCCAGCTCAAACCCATCTCTCTGCAGTTCAGTTTGCCCTTTTCCCGCGCCGGGTGAAGAAGAGTGTGAACGCCTACACTGTTGTGTTCAACAGTGTGGGCGGGGCTTCCCTTCTCTTCCTGGCTGGCGTCTAGCTTACACCGCGTGGTTTCCGCGTGGTTTCCGGGGATGCGGGGCTTGGTGCCGCCCTGCAGGGAGCAGCCCTGACACCTGTGCCTGCAGCGCCACCTGCCGGTGTCTTCGTCCTCCCGTTGGGCACAGTCTTCCCCCTCCCTCTGCTGCCTGGGATTATCTGTCTCCTCGTTGTCGAGTGATCAGTTTCTTGCCCCCACCCCCTTCACCCCAGCTCCACACCCCTCTGGCAGAATCAGGGATGATCCAGGACCCTCCCTGGGCTTCCCTTCCGGGATCGGCCCCGTGTTCGGTCGGGATGCTCCGCCCTCACCAGGCTCCGACTGCATGAAGAGGGCAGGATTCAGGCCTGCTGCGTGCACTGCTGTGCGTCCTGCTGTATACACAGGCATGCATGACCCTTCCCCAGGACATGGGAAAGGCAGCCCTCCCCTATGTGGGGAGATGTGACTGACCACAGGGTGGACGTCAGCTCTTGGCTCAGGGCAAGGACAGCCGGGTGCTCGCTCCTGGGACCCTTTCCAACCCAGCCTGACTCTGAGCTGGCTTTGTTCCCTTCCTGTTGTCCATCTGTTGGCCTCGCTCTGTGAGCAGAGCAGGGCAATGTGGTCAGTGGTCACAGGCTGAGGCACATGGACGCTGGCTGACCCATGTGCCCCGCTGCTGACCACACGGATCGGGCACTGCACCAGGGCCTGTTTGGTGTGGGGTCACATGCCCGCAGAGAGGCCATGCCTCTGCTCTCGGCTCCAGAGTTCACCTTGAGTCTGACAGGAGTGTCCCTGCTCCCTGGGCCTTGCTCCAGGCTGCTCTGTGCTGATGGCATGGTGCATGGTGGGGCTTCCTGAGTCTCCCGTGGGGGTTGGAGGCTGAGGTTGGGCACATCATGGCCCCATGTTGCTGTGACAGACCCCAATAAATCCTGCACCTCAGGACTCAGGTGGTCTTCCTGAGCTGCCACAGCAGAGGAGGATGGACCCTGCTCCACACCTCTGTCCTCACTGAGTTTAATCTGCATCCTTCACCATAACTAACCCCAAGTATAACAGCTTCAGGGACTTTTGGGAGCCTCCAAGAAAAGCAGCTTGGAGGGGGTCTCTGAGACCCTGACTCTGTAGTTGGGGTCACAAGTGGGGGGTCTTGGGCCCCTGGAATCTGAAGAGCCCCTCTACCAGGGGAAGGCCAGGAGACCCCAGGTGGTAGTTAGCTGAGTCCAGGGTCCTCCTGGGTATGAGGCATCCTGGCCCCTTGTATCACCAAGAGGCTGGCTCCCTCCTCCCCTCAGCCCCCAGGCCTGGTCCCTGCTTCTGAGAAATTTGCTAGGGTGGGGTCCTGGTGCCACAGGTGCCCCCATGCTGTGGCCTCCTGAGTCTCCAGGGAGGATAAGGAGAGAAGACTTGTCCACAAGAAAGGGAGCTTCTGTCAGAGCAGAGCCTGGGGCTGCCGCACCCCCACCTCCACCACCCCACCCCAGGTGCACGGGGCAGGACCATGAGAGTGAGGCTCCTTCCCCCCAACACATGCAGGACACATGGGACACTGTTCATTGGACCTTCACTCAGTGTTAAAACCTCCCACGCAGGCCTGTTGGGTGAGAGACACCATTTAAAAACTATTAATGGGGTAGAGTGGGCTGGGAGGAAGCACCCAGGGGGGTGAAGCTGGGGTGGGGCAAGTTGGAAAGTCACCCAAGGACACACTCTCCCTGGAGTGACCCCCCAGGTGAGCCCAGGTGGAGGTGGATCCCTCTAGTCAGAGCCCTCACAGGTCAGACATCACATTCTGGGCCCTTGGGGGACAAGTATCCAAGCATCCCCAGTTCTTCTCTACACCTGCTGCAGTCAGGGCTGGCTGTCTTCATCTTCTTTTTTATTAATATTTTATTTGCATTTTTGGAGAAGATTTAGTTTCACAAGAAACACTGATTTTTTTTGTTCCACACAAAAGTTTTAAAAATAGAGAATCTATTATCTTGGAAGAATAGAAGAAGTCTCTTTGGCAAGCAAGGGGCAATTCAGATTAGAGGAGCTAGTGAGGCAAGTTATATGCAGGAAGTTCCGATTGATCCAGTTGTAGGAATAACATGAATGTCTTCTTGTCTAGTGGTGTAAAGGTCCTAATGGGCTGTCTCAGCTTGAGACTGGTAACACTCACAACTGAGCCTCTAGGGTCCCATGTGCTGTGGACACAGGGCTGGCTCACTCTCCGGGAGGCTGCGTCTGTTCACAGAAGCCACCAAGCAGCTCCCAGCCGCCGCATCCTGTCGTGACTCGTGAGGGCACGGACCTCTGCTCCCGCTCCTGCTGGGCTGACTTCTTCTTGGTCTTCTCCACTCCGCTGACAGGCTCTTTAACTCTGGGTTTTTCTTTACACGCAGGTGGATCCATGGCTTGGCTTCTGTAGACTTCTTAGTCAGCACTGACCTGGATGGGACAGAAGAAGGTTGATCTCTGGGCCTGGAGTCTGAGCCCGCCACTGCCTGTCTTCTTCATGGCCAAGTTCTCACCCCTTCCCAGCAGGCCTCTTGGGGGCCAATGGGATGGGGTGTCCACGGTAGGAGCAGGAGTCCATGACTGGATGGGGGTGCCCACACCAGGACTAGAGGGTGTGTCGGGAGCTGGAGGCCATGGGGCAGGCAGAAGGGCTCCCACCGATCTTGTGGGTCCACACATCACAGCTGTAGGCCCACACACAGTGCACCAGGCTGTCAATGGGACCAGTCCAGCCTGTGCAGGTGCCTGACCACCAAGTGGTCAGTACAGAATATGCACAGGGAGCCCTGGCAAAGCTCCCACACTTCCAGGAGGACACTCAGCATGGTCCCTGGAATCACTGGGAGGTCAGCCTACAGGGTGCCCCACCCAACCTCACTAAGTTACAGTAAGAAACAAAAGTCGCCTTGTGCAGGAAGACAGAATGTCAACAGACTGAGCACTGTCCTGAGGAAGGCAGGCTGGTGTCTGGGAACTAGGTGCTATAGTGGGGGTGAATGGGGGGCTCCCAAATGCTATGTCCATGACATGACCCCAGAATCTGTGAATGGAACCTTATTTGGAAGTAGGTCTTTGCAGGTATAACTGGTTATGGATCTGGAAATGAGGTCATCCTGGATTGGGGTGGCCCTAAATCAAAGAGGGCATCCTTCTAACAGATGCAGACACAGAGGAGACACCAGGTGAAGATGGAGCTAGAGATGGGAGGAAGGGGGTCACAAGCCCAGGGATGCCTGGAGCCCAAAAAACTGGAAGAGGCAGGAAGGACCCTCCACTGGAGCCTCTGGAGGGAGCGCAGCACTGGGACACCCTGACCTCAGACGTCTGGTCTCCAGGGCTGAGAGAGGACAGGCTTCTTTTGTTCTGAGCCTCTGTGTGTGCTCATTTGTCACCGCTGCCCCAGGAAGCTCGTGAAGTTGGTGGGAAGTGCCCTGCCCTGATCTAAAGCCTCCTTCCCATTAGGGGCAGCCCCCTGCACCTATGCTGTTTTCACTAAACATGAGGTTCATGCTGAGCCCCAGCTCCGCTTCTGGGCACTGGCATTTGCAGGGTGAGGGCAGATACCACCACGTGACCAGCCCCCAGCTGGGTGCCAAGTCTCTAGTGAGCTTCCCTGGGGGGGATGGGGATGGGGGTGACTGTCAGGGTTCTGCCCTTCATCACTGGGGGAAGAGATACCCTAGACACCCTCGAGGGAGGAGGGGCATGAAGGGTTGTGAGTCACTGGCTCAGGGCTCTTCCCACCCCTGCATCCCCACTGTACCCCGAGGCCTGTCTCAGCTGTGAGCACACCAGCCTGGAGCCTCCTAGCAAGTCCCCGAGGTGAGGTGGCCCAACAGACCCACCCCCTTCCTCCATGTCTAGCAGGTGGGACATCCCTTCTCCTTGCCACTCCAGGAGCAGTTCTGGAGCCGATCTGTGAGTGGTTCTGGGGTTTGCAGGCTGAGCCCCTGTTGCTGTGCTCCCCACATGAGCATCCAGAGCAAACTGTCAGCCCTGCTGCCTGAATGCCCCCCCCCAATATTGTCAGGAAAGGATCAGGTGGTTCTGGAGCAGCATCTGAATCCTCCTTTAATAGAGGTGTCCTTGTTCACAACCCTCTAACCCCCACCTTTAGCAGGAGGTAACAAAGGTCTTTAAGGTAAAGGGTCCAGAGAGAAGAGGAAGCTACAAACAAAACCAGCTGGAACCAAGATGGCAAGGAATCTTGACTTCCAACAGACCCCGAGTCTCACTGTATGTTGATTTTACTATATTATTGATGTAGGAGATAGATGGGCTCCAGATTAGACATTTATAACTGGCCTCCTGTTTGCATGTCATGGGACACAAAGAAGTGGGCTTCAGGGTGGATACTTACAACTGTTAGTATTTCTGAGAGAAGAGAGAGGTGGGCTTCAGTCTAGATATTTACAATCAGCCTCCTGTTTGCCCTCCGAAATGGAAGTAACAACAGAGTGTAAATAGCCAATGTTTGTCTCTTGTAAACACCTTACAGTAATAGTCACAGCAAGGACAAAGAGGGGACAAAACCCTGTATGTGTAAAGGATTCAGGGATCTGTGCCCCTCACTCTTTTGGGACAAGGGAGACACTACACATGCACAGAAAGGCCTCTTGTGGGTCAAAACTCAAAAGATAATTCCAGGCCATAATGAGTCTTGCTCCTCCCAGAAACCTTCACTTCAAGATCCATCTTGGCTGAAGGGTGAGTGTGCACCCAGGGGTAGGTCCCAGGGTAGGTCAGATGTGGGGAAAGAAACCAGGTAATTGGCCTGAAGGAAGACAAAGACCCGGAAGAAGCTCCTCCTCACTCGGGGGTTCGCCCACACCCTTTCTCTGCTGTGCTTCTATCTTAACAAACCATTTCTCTAGGTGCTGTACCACTTGTTGTTTTTCTATGTCTCTAATAATTTTATACCTGCATTTACAGTTTCTGCCTCTGTGATAAATATATTTTTCACTGGGGGCAAAGATCCAGGGAAAAATAGCTTCTAGCCTTTAGCCCTTGTTGGTCTGGTGGCTAGGATTCCTGGTTCTCATCCAGGCTTTCCAGGTTCAATTCCTGGGCAGGGAATTTAAGATCTCACTTGACCTCACTGCTCGCTGCTAACTCGATCGTTATACTAAGTGACACACCTCCTGGTGGCCATGACCCAACGTGAAAAAAAGTGAAAGTGAAGTCACTCAGTCATGTCCGACTCTTTGCAACCCGATGGACTGTAGCCTGTAGCAGGCTTCTCCGTCCATGGGATTTTCCAGGCAAGAGTACCAGAGTGGGTTGCTATTTCTTTCTCCAGGGGATCGTCCTGAACCAGGGATTGAACCCAGGTCTCCCGCCTTGCAGGCAGACACTTTACCCTCTGAGCCACCAGGGAAGCTTCATAACCCAACATGAAGAACCAAACAAAGGTAAAAAGGAGATGGTACCACTGACTTGGAAAAATCCTGCCCTTCCCTCAGACGCACCTGCCTCCTCAGATTAGTCTCACTCCTCCTCCCTTTTCTTTACTGTTTAAAACCAAACCATGTTCTCCAGGAGGGCAAGAAGTGAGCTGTGAACTTAGTTCCTGCTTTTCTGTTCTTTGACCACTGAATAAAGCCTGTGCTGTGTTGGCCTCAGCTTTGGTTGTATAATCACCTACTTGAACCTGAATGGAAAAAGGAAACCTCCTTGTTGAGACAGAGACCCCCTAGCCAGGGTAGGGCCTGAGCAGGGTCCATAGCACTTAACTTGGTGACAACCTGTGAGGGGATGGTGGTATCTGCCTGGGGTGAGTGGAGGGCACCTACAGCTGCAGCACCAGCTCCATTTACAGTGTGGCCCCTCATGGGCCTGGACTATGTGCTCTCATCCCCACACTCCTGACACGGCCTGACAGTCTGACTTGGTGACACTGGCTGCTGGGTGTCCAGTTAGGATGGACCCAGAAGCAGCACTTGGAGCCAGATCAGACATGCCTTTTCACAGGCTGTGGACGTACTGGGTTTTAGGACTCTGTGTCTAGAAAATAAACAGAGCTGCTAGAAGCTGATGTGTGCTCTGGACTTGAAATCCATGTGCAGGGCAAGAGTTCCCACCGGACCTTGACTTAGAAGCTTCTGCACAGGTGATTGGAGAAGGCACTGGCACCCCACTCCAGTACTCTTGCCTGGAAAATCCCATGGACAGAGGAGTCTGGTAGGCTGCAGTCCATGGGGTCGCTAAGAGTCGGACACGACTGAGTGACTTCACTTTCCCTTTTCCCTATCATGCATTGGAGGAGGAAATGGCAACCCACTCCAGTGTTCTTGCCTGGAGAATCCCAGGGACAGGGGAGCCTGGTGGGCTACCGTCTATGGGGTCGCAGAGAGTCAGACACGACTGAAGCGACTTAGCAGCAGCAGCAGCAGCACAGGTGATGTCCACATCAGTGCTTCCTTGCCAAGTTCTCCAGGCCTCCTTGGTGGGCACAGCGGGACTCACACGCCATGGGATCCCTGATCCAGAGCCTGAAGGGCCAGTGCTGGCAGAGCTTGGGGACGAGAGTGGTCACTCCACCAACACTTCTCAATTCCTCCTCCCTGGGGACCCAGGAGAGGCAAGGCCAACGGCACAGGCCAAGCTCGATGCACTTCTCCATGGGGCCCCCAGGCCCTGCTCTGCTTACTCAGGCCCACCGTCTGCCCCTCCTGGTGCCCAGGTCCCACAGATTCACATTCCTCGTGTGGACATCCAAGTACACAAGTTGCCCCATGTCCCCTTCCCACACGGGACAAATCCCCGCCCCGCCCCGCCCCGGCCCTGCTTCTCCCTAATGACGGGCTTCTCCTCACTTGTTCTGGGTGAGAAGAGGGCCGAGGGGGAGGCTGGTCTGTCCCCAGTGCTTCCTGGGGGTCCAGAAACAGGACTTGGGGGACATGGGGGGCTGCTGGGCCTTGAGGTCTGGATGCTTCTGGGTGTGGGATGAACCACCACTGCCCCATGGAGCCTGCTCCCTCTCAAATTCAGGAAACAGGAGGACCCACCAAACTGACCCTACCCCAGGCTTTGCTGCAAGTCTGCTCACATTTGCTCTCTGGATCCTGAAGCATGTGGGAAATGGCCTGTGAGTCCCATACTGATGGTGTTCTGTGGAATTTCCATGAGACCTCTTTCTGCCCTGTTCTGAGCAAATTACTCATCAATCCATGCTACCACCCCAAAAGCAGACTGGGAGGCTGAGGCTCTGAGAAGCCAAGTAACCCACAGAGTGGGGTCTGTGCCCATTGCCCACCCTGGTGACTGCCCATTCACAGCACGTTCACATTTCTCACTTCTGGGGGCCAGCTCACTGAGCCTCCTCTTAGGGGGATTCACTTACCTCCTTTTACCAGGACTTGTCTCACATCCTGTCTCTGGGATCATCCACAAGGCTTGTCACTCTCAAGCAGGGTTTGGTCTTGTTGAGTCCTGCACCAAGGCCACAGAAGAGGAGTCCAGAACCAAGGTCACCTCTGAAGCTGACTGAGCCCCTTTGTAACTGTTGCCAAAAGCCCCTGATCATCACTAACAAGCTTCCTGACTCCCAACTAGGCAAAGATGCCCACTCCAGTAAACATCCTATAGTGCTCCAGCCAATTACCTAACGCCGACCTTCCAGCAGGAATTTTCTTTGTCTTGAGGCTATAAAAATTGGATACTAACCCACAAAAATTGTCAGCTTTCCCTGGTCTGTCAGGAGGTCAGCCTGCTGCACTCTTAGTGCCCACTTTATCTCTGCTCGCTGTTCTTAATAAAAACTCATTCCCTTCTGAAATGCTCTGTGTCTGGAAATTCTTTTCCAACTCGCACTCAGACTACTTCAACAAGTCTCACATCACCAGGGCCACTTTCCCGGATCACGCTCACCACCTGCTTGCTCATTCCCAGCTCAGGCCAGAAAGGTCCCTTTGGGCCCTGAGCCCCCGGCTCTGCCTAGGCGCCCTATCCCCTCTGGTCTGGCCCTTCCCAATCATGTCCCCTGCAGAGTCACCAGGAGCTCCCACCACCCCTGGGCAGGCTGTCTGCTGTGTCCTGGGGAGGCCTCTGTAGTGTCCGGTGGAAGAAACAAGAGGTACCCATGAGGCCGCCCACACCAGCACAGCAACCAGCACCCACCTACTGACCTCTTCACTCTGGATGGGCCCAGGTGGAGTTCAGGGGCCCCCAGCATGTCCCTGTTCTCATCCCAGTGCTGCCCACAGGGGAGTCACTAAGTTACTCTGTGCCTGGTGCACAGAGAGGCTGCTCATTCACACACTCCTCCCAGGAGCACGGGGTTCTCACGGGCAGGCTCCTCCAACGATATGGGGCTTACCTGGGCAGGTACCCCTGCAGGGCTCAGCACCCAGGAACCATACATGAGCCCTCATTGCAGAGCACCCCCAGCCTACCTGTTGGACAGATCTGCCCTTGAGCCCCTCAGAGCAGGACCTGAGGTAACAAACAGCAGCTTCTGGACAGGTCTGTGACCCTGGGCCTCACTACGTGTGGCCTCCTTCCAGTGGATCTTCCAGAGGCTTCCATAGCACCTGGGCACTGGGCCTCTGTTTCCACCCACCACCCCTCCTCTCCCTGACACCTGGGTTCCTCTCATTAGGAGATGGTCTTCTTGAAATTCTCTCCCACTCGTGGGCCAGATAAAATGATTAGAAAACAAGCCAGAGCTGTGACCCTGTGTCTATCCTGACCCTTAGGACCCACACCTGTTCCTGGAAACTTGACCAGCACACAGAGGCCCGTTTTCTGAAACCACAAACCTGGATGGGCAATGATTGGCTTACCTGGCCAGCCTGCCCTTTACCATGTGCCTGGGTTGAGGTTTATATATACCCCCTCGAGGCAGCAAGAGTGCCTGCAGCTGTGCTTGACGCCATCTTCTCTGCTATCAGAAGCCGCGGGGCCAGCCTGGCCAGAGAGAGAGTGAGGGGCCATGACTTTTCGAGGGGTCCAGTCTGTGTAGGGCTCTGCTGGACCTTCCACAGGAGTTGCTAGGCTGCCACTTGCTAAGGAAGAGGACGTGTCGCCTGTACCTGCTGTTGGAAGTCTTCCCATGCAGAGGTGAGGAAGCAAGAAAACAGGCTAGTGGGAGCAGGACAGGAGGGGTAATTCAGGTAGGAAAATGGAAAGCTTGCAGAAGAGCATCCAGACCAGGACCGTCCTGCCTGGCCTGTAGGAGTCAACTTGGCAAGGGTGCTGTCACTAGGGTGACTCCAAGCCCTTTCCTCCAGCCTTTGAGGTCTTTGCACATATTCGAGTGTTTTACCTGGGTAGGGTGGAGGAGGTTCAGGAGCAGCTAGCCTGGGGGTCAGCCAGCATTTACTTAGAGATGCCTTCGTGGCATCTCCCAGCTTCCCACTGAGGATATTCCTTGGGAGTGGGAGGGTGGAGGAAGGGGTGGGGAGGGGGTGGCTGCACATGAACAAATCCCCATCCCTGGCCATCTTCAGAATTGTTATCTGTGTAGCAAGCGTCCTAACTGGGTTTTCACCTGTGTAACTGGTGGGTTCTTAATGAGCAATGTGAACAGTGACATTAAATGTCCTCAGTCAGGACTGAGATATTACACCACATGTACACGTGTAAGAACCTGGGAGGTGTGTGCAGCTAGTGCCCCAGGGACAGGTTTCAAACTTGACCCCTCAGCATTCTGGTGTCCAGCCACTGCTTTAGGATTTTGGGGGGAGCCCAGTGCTGACTCCAGGTGTTCTGTAATCCGGCCTCCATCTGCCTTTAGCGAGACCCACACTTCTAGGATCCTACAGAGCAGGGTCTGTGTGACTGCCCTGTGGCTTCTCTAACAAACGACCACAAGCTGGGTGATTTCAAACAACAGGAGTTCATCCACCCCCAGTCTTGGACTTGAGACGTCTGAGATCATGGTGCTGCAGGGCTGACGTTCCTCCACAGGCTCCAGAATAGAGTCCTTCCTGCCTTTTCCAGCTTCTGGGGCTCCAGGGGTCCCTGGGCTTGTGGCCCCCTCCCTCCCATCTCTGCCTCCATCTTCACGAGGCCTCTCCACTGTGCCCTCTTTTGTAGCTTATAAGGACTCTGTTAATTGGATTAAAGGTCACCCTAACCCTAGATGACCTTAACTTGAGATCCTTTACATCTCCAAAGACCCTTTTCCCAGATATGGCCCTGTTCATGTGTTCTGGGGGGGCACATCTTTTGGGGCCCCCATTCTCTGTGTATAACATAACGCTCATTTTAGGAGACCACCACAGTCCCATATAGACTGGCACCAGACAGTTGGGAAGATCCCCTGGAGAAGGAAAGGGCTACCCACTCCAGTATTCTGGCCTGAAGAATTCGTGGACTCTATAGTCCATGGGGTCGCAAAGAGTCAGACGTGACTGAGCAACTTTCACTGGAGAGAATGAGGACCTTGGAATCACCTGGAACAGATCAAGGCCTGGCTTCATCAGGTGAGGAGGGGAATCATAAGGAGGAGAGAGTCATGGTCTTGTTTAGGCTTCAAAAAGACCATGTTGGGGTGGGATGTGAGATGCACCAGGGCAGGGACCTTTGTCAGGGCCTGATGGAGGGATTAGCAGGGCTGTGTGTGTAGAGCGGAATTTGTGTGGAGGTTGGCCATATGCTTTGGAGGAGGAGCTGACAGTCACAGAGGCACAAGGAACTGGGAGCCTGGGAGGCCTCTGTGTTACTGAATCAAACTTGAGTCCACACACCTGAGTGCAGTAAAGCCAGTCTCCTGACACAAGTTGGGGTGAAGGAAAGTACAGCATTAATTGTAAAGGCACCAATACGTGGAGGACAGGTGGCTCATGCTCTAAACCCTGAACTCTCCCAAAGGTTTCAGCAAAGCAGTTGTACAGGCCACATGAGGGAGGTGGTCACAGCGTATGTGATTTGCTGGTGCACAGTTCTCTGGTTGGTGACGTAACAGGGGGCCAAAGTCACAAATTCTCAGGCACTGGAAGCTCTGGGGACTACATGTTCATGCTCACCAAGTAGTTAAATTCTTCCATTTGATGGGGGTTTTAGCATCTATAAAGCAACGCAGGGAGTGTGCATTAGATACTGTTACCTCTGTATTTCAGAGAGGAGCTACAGCAGAGAATATGGGATGGGGTCTGCCCTGGGAAGACTCCATAGACTCCTGCTTGGTTACACCAGGTGTCTGGGTGCAGCAGCTGGGGAAGTTAGGGCTGCCTCCTGAGTGTGGGGTGCAGCAGGATCACAGTCCTCTGAGAGGCCTGTTAGCCCCCAAGGTGAGATGGGGAGGCAATGGATGGACAGATGCATCTGGCCTGGGGGAGGGATCCAGGCTGGAAATGTCATTGGAATCATCGCAGGGAGGAAGACGAAAGGCCAGGAGCAGGCAGGTAGGTTATAGCACTGACGTGCAGGTGATGGTGGTCCTGTTGGAAGCAACTCAGAGCCAGAAAGAATGGTGGTCAGGGGCTCAGCTTCATTCCCTTGTTTTTTGCTAATCTGTAACTTCCCACTCCTACAGTGAGGAACCTGGCCCCCACCATCTGCTATTTGTCAGTTCATTTCTCCTCTTCAGATTGAATGTACAGTGGTCTCAGAAATGCTAGCTACCACACTCTAGAAAGAACTCCATAAAATGAAGCCCAGTGTTTATGTGTAGGTCATTTTGCCTTTTGTGTGTAGACTGCATTCATTTCCAAAGCCAAAACATTTTGCCCCATCTCCTACAGTGAGATTTTTTTCTGAGCATTTCTAATATAGTTAGGTTCTGTTGCATTGTGTATTCCATCCTGTGACATGCCTACACTCTAAATAACTAAACTTGAATAGATTATAACTGATTCCTTGGGCTATACAAATCGATGAGCATAGACAAATGCATAGTGACAGGTGTCCATCCTAAAGCATCACAGGGAGTACTTCAACCCCATTCAGCAGATGATCTTATCATCTATGTAGCTTAGCTTTCCCTAGAATGTCATAAATGGGGTCACATTGTGTGCTGTCTCTTCAGACTAGATTCTTTCACTGAGCCATATGCATGTGAGATTTAATCATGTCTTTCAAGGGTTGGTGATTCATTCCTTTCTACTGCTGAGTAATACTCCACTGCATGTGTATGGGAAGAAAAACAATTTTCACTCTGCTCTTCCATAATGAAAGGGCTTCTCTGATAGCTCAGTTGGTAAAGAATCTGCTTGCAATACAGGAGACCCTGTTTTATTCCTGGCTCGGGAAGATCCACTGGAGAAGGGATAGGCTACCCACTCCAGTATTCTTGGGCTTCCCTTGTGGATCAGCTGGTAAAGAATCTGCCTGCAATATGGGAGCCCTGGATTCAATCCCTGGACTGGGAAGATCCCCTGGAGAAGGGAAAGGCTACTCACTCCAGTATTCTGGCCTGGAGAATTCCATGGACTGTATATTCCATGGGGACACAAAGAATCGGACACGACTGAGTGACTTTCACTTTTACTTTTCATAATAAAAGGCAAATTACCAGGAGAAAAAACAGAAGCATACCTCCTCTATGCTTCCCTGGTGGCTTAAAGGTAAAGAATCCGCCTGCAATATGGATTTGATACCTGGGTTGGGAAGATCCCCTGGAGAAGGAAATGGCAACCTACTCCAGTATTCTTGCTTGGGGAATCCCACGGACAGAGGAGCCTAGTGGGCTACAGTCCATGTGGTTGCAGAGTTGAACATGACTTAGTGACTAAAACAACAACAAATACCTCCTGTATACAAGGGAGCTACCAAAGAAAACTGAGTCATTCCTTGAAATGTCCTAAGCCATCACCTTAAATACCATCTTCAGCTAAAAACTGAAGTAAGACCTTGGGGAATGGGACAAGCCACTTATGGAAGATTATCATGCAAAACACAGTAAAGAAGGATATGATTGTTTGCAAATTTAAGCCAGGACCTCTCCATTAGTAAGTTGAGTCCTTTTATTTTCTGATGCAAACAGGGACAACCCTTAAATGCAGAGATTTCTCTGTAAATGTCCCTCACAAAGGGCAATTGCTATTTAGTTTCCTGAGATTCCTCTCCCTCCACAGCCCCCAAGCAGACTTAAGAAATCCTCACACCAGAGAGGCATATTTTGGGATGGCATATTCTACTTGCCTTGACATGGATATACCCCAATTTACTTATGCATTCATCTATTGAAGTATGTCCTGATTTCTTCAAGTTTTTAACTGTTATGGATAGTGCTGCTGTGCTTAAGTCCATCTTTGTTTGCATTTGGGCATGGATTTTTCAAAGCCGTTCCCTAAATACTGGAAGTACGATTGTTGGATCCCAAGGTCAGGTTTGTTTAGCTTTGGAGAAAACTGCCCAGTTATGTTACAAAGCGGCTGTGCATACAACCCACCAGCAGTGAGGGAGTGTTCCTGTTGTTCCTTACCCTCTGGCAATTGATATTGTCATATATTTAGAGTTTAGTCCTAATTTGTGTGGTGTGATATCTCGTGATTTTAATTTGTAATTCTCTAATGGTGTATGATGTTGAGCATGTTTTTGTTTTTTACCATCTGTATATCTTTTATTTTTTATTTTTTGGCTGGGTGTCTGTTCAGATGTTTACTTATTTTCTATGGGATTTTTCAATAGGTCTTTGTCTATTTTGAGTCCAAATTCTTTATCGGATATAAATTTTGCAAATACTTCTCTCCCAGCTTGTGGCTTGTCTTTTGATTTTCTGAATAAGGTCTTTTAGAATTGACATCTTTAATTTTCTAAAGTTTACAATATTTTTCTTCTGTGGACTGACAGCTTGTGTGTTAAAACTCAAAGCTTATGATATACAGGTCACACCCATGGTCATGTAGATTTTCTATGTTTATGTCTACAATTTTGATAGTTTTGAATTTTATATGTCTATTAATAAACCTGAGTGAATTTGGTGTCTACAGTTCATTCTCTGTTTCAAGTTAATCCTTAACATTCATTCTCTACTGTTTCAAAGTTAATTGTCTCCACTAAGCTGTGCATGCCTGAGTGAGGGAGGCTTGATCTCCAGTTCTCATTGGCTGGCAGGGAACAAGGAGCCCGCCTCCTGACCCTCTTGCACTCCAATGAGAATTCCCTCTCTGACAGAGCGCCTGGATGGGTGTGGCCACTGACAGGACTCTGGTCTCCTCAGGACCCACTTGGGTTTCATCTTTGGGACATTGTGGGGTTCAGTTCAGGCTGACAGGAGTCTGGTTTCCTCAGGACTCACTGGGACTTCAGCTTTGCGAAATTTGTGGGGTTCAGTTCAGGCTGACAGGAGTCTGGTTTCCTCAGGACCCTCTGGGGCTTCAGCTTTGGGAAATTTGTGGGATTCAGTTCAGGCTGACAGGAGTCTGATCTCCTTAGGACCTGCTGGGGTTTCTGCTTTGGGACATTGTGGGGTTCAGTTCAGGTTGACCGGAGCCTAGCCTCTCAAGATGTGCTGGGGTTTTGGCTTTGGGACATTGTGGGGTTCAGTTCAGGCTGACAGGAGCCTGGTTTCCTCAGGACCTGCTGGGGATTCAGCTTTGGGATATTGTGAGGTTCAGTTCAGGCTGATGGGAGTCTGGTCTCCTCAGGACCCACTGGGGCTTCAGCATTGGGACATTGTGGGGTTCAGTTGAGGCTGACATGAGTCTGGTCTCCTCAGGACCCACTAGGCTTTCAATTTTGGGACATTGTGGGTTTCAGTTCATGCTGACAGGAGCCTGGTCTCCTCAGGACCCACTGGGGTTTCAGCTTGGGACACTGTAGGGCTCAGTTCAGACTGATGGGAGTCTGAGCTCCTCAGACCCACTGGGGCTTCGGCTTTGGGACATTGTGGGGTTCAGTTCAGGCTGACAAGAGTCTGGCCCCTCAGGACCCGCTGGGGTTTTGACTTTGGGACATTGTGGGGTTCAGTTCAGGCTGACAAGAGTCTGGCCCCTCAGGACCCGCTGGGGTTTTGACTTTGGGACATTGTGGGGTTCAGTTAAGGCTGACAGGAGCCTGGTTTCCTCAGGACCAGCTGGGAGATGGTGCCCTTGAAGGAAAAGGTGAGTAAAATTGGGGAGGAGGTTTCTGTGTGTGGCTATTGCAGAGTGTGTCTGTCTTCAGAGGACCCAGGACTGTCAGGGCTTGATGTGGAGAGTTGTGGGTTTAGTCAGTTTTTGTGATATAGGACGGTGTCCAGTGTTCTTTGGTGTGTGGTGTCCATTTTCCCCAGTGTGGCTTATTGAGGGGACTGTCCTTTTCCTTCAATAAAAGGAAGGGGGTGTATGTTCTTGGCTCCTTTCTTGTCAATTAACTCACCATGTGCCTGTAGATTTATTTCTGGGCTCTCTTGTCTCTGTGCCTATTTCTGTGCCAATTCTACACGTCTTGTGGTGCCTGTAAGTGTGTAATGTAGATTGAAGTCAAGGAGGGAGATGATACTAGCCTGTTCTCCTTTCTCAGGGTCACTTTGGCTCTTCTGGATTCTCTGTGGCTCCACACAGATGTTAAGATTGTTTCTGTTTCTGTGAAAAATGTCATTGAAATGTTGGTAGTGATTGCATGAATGTGTGTGTTGCTTTGGTTCGAATGGATATTTTAATGGTATTTTCACCCACAAGCATGGGATATCTTTTTGTGTCTGTTCAGTTTAACTGATAAATGTCTTGTAGTTTTTAGCTTCAGGTCTTTCAAGTCCTTGGTTTAATTCCTAGTTTTGCGGGGAGATGCAGTTGTAAGTGGGATTATTTTCTTAATTTTTCTGAATAAGATCTTTCAGAATAGATCTCTTTAATTTTATAAAGTCCACAATATTTTTCTCTTGTGGACTGACAGCTTGTGTGTTAAAACTCATGGTATACAGACCAAACCCAAGGTCATGTAGATTTTCCGTGTTTATGTCTACAATTTGATAGTTTCGAATTTTAAATGTTTGTTAATAAATCTGAGAGATTTTGGTGGCTACATTTCATTCTCTAATGTTTCAAGTTGATAAGTATTTTGGAGAAGTTTTCAATACTTGGCTCCATTTCAGTTTGAATTTCCATAGTTTAATGGAGCTAGCAGAACTGTTCTCAGGGGGCGGGGTCTCCACTAGGCTGTGAGGGAGACTTGCTCTCCATGTTCTCATTGGCTGGCAGAAAAAGAGGAGTCCGCCTCCCTGACCCTCCCCTGACCCGCAGGGGGAGTTCCCGCTCTGACCAAGCTCCTAGCTCCAGGTGGCTGCTATCAGGAGTCTGATCTCCTCAGGACCCATTAGGGAGTCAGCTTTGGGACATTGTGCGGTTCATGCTGACAAGAGTCTGGTCTCCTCAGGACTTGCAGGGAGGTGATGCCGCTGAAGGAAAAGGTGAGTAAAATTGGGGAGAAGATTTCTGGGGGTGGCTGATGATGAGGGTGTCTGTCTTCAGAGGACCCAGGACTGTTACGGCTTGTTGTTGAAACTTGGGGCTTTTAGTCAGTTTTTATCTGTGGTATAGGATGGTGTCCAAGTTGTTCCTTGGTGTGTGGTGTCCATTTTTCCCAGCACTGTTTATTGAGGGGACTGTCCTTTCCTGGGTGTATGTTCTTGGCTCTTTTCTTATGAATTAACTGACCATGCTCCTGTAGGTTTACTTCTGGGCTCTCTGTCTCTATGCCTGTTTCTGGGCCAATTCCACACTTTGTGGTGCTTTTAGCTGTGTCGTGTAGATTGACGTTTGGAAGATGTGTCCAGGCTTTCTCCTTTCTCTTGGTCACTTGTGGCTCCACACAGATGTTGACTGTTTTTGTTTCTGTGAAAAATGTCATTGAAACGTTGGTAGGGATTGCATGAATGTGTATGTTGTTTTGGTTAGAATGGACATTTTAATGGTATTTTCACCCATGAGCATAGGATATCTTTTTGTGTCTGTTCACTTTAATTAATGAATGTCTTGCAGTTTTTAGCTTGCAGGTCTTTCAAGTCCTTGGTTAAATTCCTTGTTTTGCAAGTGATGCAATTGTAAGTGGGTTTATTTTCTTAATTTCTCTTTCTGATAGTTGATTATTAATGTAGAGAATCACAAATGATCTTACAGTTTTACTGATTTTTTTTTTTTTTGGCCATGTGATTTGGCTATGGGATCTTAGTGCCCTGACCAAGGATCAAACTCATACTCCCTGCAGTGGAAAGGCAGTCTTAACCACTGGACTTCCAGAGACTCCCTGAATTCATATTTTAGTTCTGACAGTTGTTTTGATAGTTTTATGTGGAAAACTAGAATTGAGAAATCTCATGGTTTCAGCTCTATCAGGGTCATCCATAGCACCCAAGACTTGGTGGCTACTAATATACCCTTCCTATGGTGACTTATAATACCACGTGGACTCCTACAAGGCAATTAGCATCACCACTTCAGTTGAATTTGGTCTGGTTAAGTCTTGGTCCCTATTGCAGTGTTTGATGTCATTTCTGATTTTCTGACATGTTTGGTTTATTTTTTGACTTACATGGTTTATTGAAAGGTAATTTACTTTCTAGCAAATTTCAAATGTTTCAGCTTTAAATAGCAGTACAAATTTTCGGTCTTCACACTAAAACTGCAGTGTTTTACCAAAAACAGGATCACTTTCCCAGGTAACCAACATGTAACCCCCAAATGGGGGATAATTATGGTTTCCACATTACAATCCTAACCACAGGACCACTTCAACTTTCACCAGCTGCCCAAGCTTTGTGCAAATATCTTTCTGTATTCTAGTGCAGTTTTATTTTTCTGGAACCATCACTGGAGCTTTCCCCATGTTAAAAACCTTCATGGATTTAAAGTGTACAAGATGAGTGTGATCTGGGTGGCTTTTTTCTGTATGGTTTCTTTCACTGAGGATGTTTTCAGTGCTTTTCCATGTTGTAACATGTATCATTATTTTTTGTTGTGATTAAAAACATAGAGCTTTATCATTTGAATCATTTTAAGTATGCACCTCTATAGCATTAACTGCATTCGCATTGTTGTAAAAATGTCCTCACCATTCATCTCCAGAATCTTTTCATTTTCCTCAAGTGACTCTGTAACCATTAAACACTAACTAATAACACAGTGGGTATTATGCTACCTAAGGTGAAATGTGGGTTGAGGATTATCAGGGTTGCCATAATAAATAAGGATAGTTTTCTTTCTAAGCATAATAGGGATGATATTAAATGGGATTGGTATATTAGTAATCCTAATACCTTTATTAGGATTGTAAATGCTGTAAATGCTATGATGATATTTATATAGACTAAAGACACTTGGTCATTATGAATTTAATCATAATATAATGAGTCAAAATCATTTTGTTTTAAACTAAATATCATTCAGTTCATTCTAACCCTTTTTGGGTTCATTCATAGGCTAGGCTTACTGCTAATAATAGAATTAGGAAGAGGGCTATGGTAAGTATGGTGTTTGTATTATTTGTGATGCCCAAGGAAAAGGTAAAAGGAGTGCAATTTCTAGATTGAAGAGGAGGAATGTAATGGCTAGGAAACTTTTATGGGGAAGGGAAGATGGGCTGATCCTATGGGGTCAAATCCACATTCATAGCGGCTTGTTTTTTCTGAGTAAACAGTTGGGGGAGTCAAAATGCAATAATAACAATTAATGCGGCTGCAGTTAGGTATGTCAATAGTGTTAATATTAGATTAATTTTTTTTTGGTTGTACCAAAACTAATTGACTGGAAGTCAATTGTATTGTTTAATACTAAAAGAATATGAGCCTCAGCAACAGATAGATACATAAAGGAATCATCATACCACGTTTATGAAATAACAGTTTCAGCAGTTTCAAAGTCAAAATGGTTAGATGTAAAGTGCAATTTTAATTGACATAAACAAATGACAAAGGTTGATCCAATAAGTACATGTAATCCATGAAATCATGTGGCTATGAAGAAAGTTGAGCCATATACTCCATCAGAAATGGTAAATGATGTTTTGTAGTACTGAGGCTTGCAGAGGTGTGAGATAAATGCCAGGGTGATTGTGATTAAAAAAAGTTTGAAGTATACGCTTTTGATTTCCTTCTGTGAGGCTGTCATGGGCTCAGATGATTGATACCCCAGAGGCTAATAGTACAGAGGTATTCAAAAGTGGAACTTCTAAGAGATTGAGAGGGCAAATTCCTGTAGGTGGTCAACACCTGCCTAGTTCAGGTGTTGGAATGAGGCTTGAGTGATAAAAAGCCCAAAAGAAGCCTATAAAAATTAGACTTCTGAAATAATGAAATAATCCATATCAAAGTCCTTTTTGAATAATTGGTGTGTGATGAGGTTGAAAAGTACTTTCTTGAATGATATCTCATCACCATTAATATATTGTAGGAATATTAGTTAATAGGTCAAGTAGGAGTTATGTTGTTGAGTTAAAATGAAATCATATTAGACCAGATATTATTAGAAGGGCTGAGAAGGCCTGTAAGTGGTCAGAGGCTAGGGTTTACTATATGATAGGCATAGGTTTGGTGGATCATGATGTGTTGTCAAGTAAAGAAAGGCTTACTAACAGCATAAACACATAGGCTTGAATTATAGCAACAGCAAATTCAAGAATGGTTAATAAAGCAAGGATAATAAATAAGGGCTGTGGTGGTGCTGATGCTTATTAGTGTCAGAGTAGCTCCTCTAGTTAGGTGAATTAGCAAGTGTCCTGGTCTAATGTTGGCTGTTAGTCAAACAGCTAAGGCTACTTGTTGGATAAATAGGCTAATGGTTTTGATACTAACTAGTATAGGGATTAAGGAGTTTGGAGTCCCTTGAGGTAAAAAGTGGGCTAATGATGCTTTAGTTTTATTGCAAAAGCTCATGACTGCAGTTCCTGCTCGTATGCCTAGATTAACTGATAATTGTGTAGTTGGTGTAAATGAGTGTGGTAACAATCCTAGTAAATTTATTGACCCAGTAAATGCTATTAATATTACTGCTCAAGTTTGTCCTTTACGATTATGAATGTTTATTATTTGCTTTGATGTAAGTTGGACTAACCACTGTTGAAGAGATATCAGACGATTATTAATTTGTTGGTTGCTGCTGCTAAGTCGCTTCAGTCATGTCCAACTCTTCGCGACCCCATGGACTGCAGCCTACTAGGCTCCTCTGTCCATGAGATTTTCCAGGCAAGAGTACTGGGGTGGGGTGCCATTGCCTTCTCCGATTTGTTGGTTAGATGTTTGGAAAAACATGCTCAGGAATATAATGACTAGGATGACAATAGGGAATCCCATAATTGTTGGGGTAATGAAAGAGGCAAATAAATTTTCATTCATTTTACTTCTCAAGGGGTGTTTTGTTTTTGTGTTTTTGTAGATGTAACTTCTGGGTTTGAGTAATTGTATTTTGAAAATTTCAATTGAAATATAATAAATAGGATGAAGAACATTGATAAAATAGTAATATATCATGTTGATGTATCTAACTATGTCATACCATTAGGGGGACTATTATTTCCCAATCTCCAACCTAAAAGGTTAGTGCTAGCTTAGCTTCTTAATGAATCTATAGTATTGATGCAGGTCATTTTTCAAAGTGTTTCAGCAGTACCAATTCAAGGAAAATTGGTATAGAACTATGATTTGATCCATAATCTTCTGAACATTGTCCATAATACAGGCCTGATTGGGTTAAGAGTTGCTTGATTTAGACGCCCTGGGATTGAATCTGTTTTTAGTCCTGGAGAAGGCACAGCTCATGAGTGTAGCACATCTTCTGAGAAAATTAACATTCAGATAGCTATCTCTTTAGATAAAATGACTCAATTATTTACTTCTGATAGTCACAATTCCCCTGGCTTTAACTCTGATATTGGAATTATACTGGAGTTGAAATTCAAGTCTTCATAATCTGTATGTGCATATCTTCAGTATCATTGGTGACCTATAGTTTTTACTGTACGGGATGGATTGTTAATTTTGTCTATTATGTGTAAAATTTGTAAGGATGGAAGGGCAATTAAGATAATAGCTTGTAAGATTGTTCAGATAGTCTCTACTTCTTGTGTGTCTATTGTGCTAGTGTGTGTGAGTTTTGTTGTCAGCAAAAGTACTAATGAACCAATTAAGAAAACAATTACTAACGTGTTTTCATGAAAGTGTGACAATTCTTCTATGGTGGCTGATGTTGCATACATCCTTTATAAAAATTAACTTAAAATGGACCTAGGCCTAAATGTAAAATACAAAGCCAGAAAACTCTTAGAAGGTAACATAGGAGAAAATCTAGAAGACCTGGGGTTTGGCAATGACTCTTTAGGTACAGCACCAAAAGCACAATCCAAGAAATATATACTATTTAGATTGAGCTTCATTAAAATTAAAACACTTTGTTCTGTAGAAGACACTTTTGAGAGATGAGATGATGAGTCACAGACTGGGAGAAAGTATTTGCAAAAGACATATCTGACAAGAACTATATCCTAAATGTACAAAGAACTTTTAGATCCCCCAAATAATGAAACAACATAGTTTTTAGAATGGACAAAAGATCTGAACAAACACCTCACCAAAGGCTATATACAGATGAAAAATATGTATATGAAAGGAAACTCAAAGTTATATATCATCAGAAATTTGTAAATTTACATGATGAAATACCACTCCACGCCTATTCAGTTCAGTTCAGTTGCTCAGTCGTTTCCGACTCTTTGTGACCCCATGAATTGCAGCACGCCAGGCCTCCCTGTCCATCACCAACTCCCGGAGTTTACCCAAACTCGTGTCCATCGAGTCAGTGATGCCATCCAACCATCTCATCCTCTGTCGTCCCCTTCTCCTCCTGCCCCCAATCCTTCCCAGCATTAGGGTCTTTTCCAATGAGTCAACTCTTCGCATCAGGTGGCCAAAATATTGGAGTTTCAGCTTCAACATCAGTCCTTCCAATGAATACCTAGTGCTGATCTCCTTTAGGATGGACTGGTTGGATCTCCTTGCAGTCCAAGGAACTCTCAAGAGTCTTCTCCAACACCACAGTTCAAAAGCATCAATTCTGCGGCGCTCAGCTTTCTTCACCGTCCAACTCTCACATCCATACATGACCACTGGAAAAACCATAGCCTTGGCTAGACGGACTTTTGTTGGCAAAGTAATGTCTCTGCTTTTAAATATGCTATCTAGGTTGGCCATAACCTTCCTTCCAAGGAGTAAGTGTCTTTTAATTTCATGACTGCAATCACCATCAGCAGTGATTTTGGAGCCCCAAAAATAAAGTCTGACACTGTTTCCACTGTTTCCCCATCTATTTCCCATGAAGTGATGGGACCAGATGCCATGATCTTAGTTTTCTGAATGTTGAGCTTTAAGCCAACTTTTTCACTCTCCTCTTTCACCTTCATCAAGAGGTTCTTTAGTTCTTCTTCACTTTCTGCCATAAGGGTGGTGTCATCTGCATATCTGAGGTTATTGATATTTCTCCCGGCAATCTTGATTCCAGCTTGTGTTTCTTCCAGCCCAGCGTTTCTCATGATGTACTCTGCATATAAGTTAAATAAACAGGGTGACAATATACAGCCTTGACGTACTCCTTTTCCTATTTGGAACCAGTCTGTTGTTCCATGTCCAGTTCTAACTGTTGCTTCCTGACCTGCATACAGGTTTCTCAAGAGACAGGTCAGGTGGTCTGGTATTCCCATCTCTTTCAGAATTTTCCACAGTTTATTGTGATCCACACAGTCAAAGGCTTTGGCATAGTCAATAAAGCAGAAATAGATGTTTTTCTGGAACTCTCTTGCTTTTTCGATTAGAAAGTCAAAATCTAGAATACTGACAACAGCAAACTGGCAAAGATGTGGAGCAACAGGAACTCTCATTTTTTGCTGTCCTATTTTTCCTGAGAACAAGAAACATGCTTCTCTTTTTCATCTTATTGTAAAGAGGTAGTCCCTGATGGCTCAGATGGTAAAGATTCTGCCTACAATGCAGGAGACCCAGGCTTGATCCCCTGGGTAGGGAAGATCCCCTGGAGATGGGAATGGCTACCCACTCCAGTGTTCTTGCCTGGAGAATTCCATGGAGAGAGGAGCCTGGCAAGCTGCAGTCCACGAGGTTGCAAATAGTTGAACCCCATGATTGTTTGACTGTTTGAGTGACTAACATTTTCACACTAAAACATGGTATAGTGCTTAAACAAAAGAACTTGGAGGCCAAATTACATAGATTTGAATGCCAACTTGAGCACTCCTTAACTGCATTATGTTTGGCAAGTCATTTAACTTTTCTCTCCTTGTGTCCTCATCTGTCAGATGGGGATATTAAAATCTAAAGCAGATAGTTGTTGAGAAGAGTAAGCGTTATAATAAATACCTTAGCTTTATTATTATATCCCTGCAGTTGGCCAGTGTTACCCTCCCCAGAAAGACTTAGAAAGTAATTTTTCTTTCTTGGAAAAGGAAAGGGCTTGTCTTCTGATAAAAAAAAAAATTATACACATGTGATAAGAAGAAGTGTTGTCTTGTAGCCTTGAAATCATATTAGAGGGAAGAATTTTGCCATCTTCTTTTCTAACTCTGAAACTTTGCTCTCTCCTGAAGATTTGAAAACATTAAAGTCCTCATAATCTAGTGTGTTCTTCCCAACCCCAAAATTGTTCACATTTTTTCTTAATGATCTTTGCAGAGAAAAAAATCACATTTAGATTTCATTGAGTGGATAGATATGGTTGTTCTCAGCTGTGACTGATAGAAGTAAGAAAATAGTGGATGATGAAAGGAAACTTTGAAGTCATAAACAAGTGGAGGCATTTTATAAAAAACCATGTACTTGCTGTTTCCAGACTCCAGGACAGTAATTTAGATCTCAGGTGGCTGTGGGCAGATGTGATAAGGAGAAATATGATCCTACAGATAGAACTTAGCAGAAAGGATCAGGACAAGGAATGAGGAGGCTCAGCACCAGTCTAGCTTATGCTCTGCATTAATAAGTGGTCTCAAGCAACTCGTGTCAATTCTCTGAATCAGAGATACATTAAGGCTGGATTAAGAACCTATTTCTTCCTATCTAAAAAATGGGCAGAGATAATTTTTTTTAAACAGAATATACCTTCTCTGTGTGAGAATAAACTACTACTATTATAACAGTTACAATTCTTGTTCTCTAACTTTCAGATTCCTTTTCTATATGTTCACTCATTCTACACATGTCCTACATGCTTTTTGGCCCCATAGCCGTCACACATATAGCAGGAATTTAGTTATCTGTTTAGTTATATCATCTAATTATGTTTAGAACATCTTGAAAGGGAAGATTTACACAGAGCCACTAACTTTTAATCTACTCCAATCTCTTTGCATCATTACCCTCTTCTATATTCCCCTAGTCTCAGTCTTGAGCTTCCCTTGTGGCTCAGCTGGTAAAGAATTTGCCTGCAATGTGGAAGACCTGGGTTCGATCCCTGGGTTGGGAAGATACCCTGGAGAAGGGAAAGGCTACCCACTCTAGTATTCTGTCCTGGAGAATTCCATGAGCTGTATAGTCCATGGGTTCCCAAATAGTCAGACATGACTGAGTGACTTTCACTTTGGGCTTCCCTAGTAGCTCAGACAGTAAAGCATCTGCCTGCAATGCAGGACACCTGGGTTGGATCCCTGGGTCTGGAAGATCCCCTGGAGAAGGAAATGGCAACCCACTCCAGTATTCTTGCCTGGAGAATTCCAAGGACAGAGGAGCCTGGCGGGCTATAGTCCATGGGGTTGGAAAGAGTTCGACACGACTGAGTGACTAACACACAAACACACAGTCTCAGTCTGCTGCCTAGAGACGACTTGGAGACATCTAACCACTGATCTTGCCTATCAAAAAAATATTTGTGTAGCTGGACTGGTTGCTAACTCTGGATGCTTCTAATGTTCTAATATTCTGGGTGCCAGAATTGTGTCAGGCCTGAAAATTCGCACCAGAAGAAGCCTGCTCCCCCAATCCTGTGTAAGATTTCATTGCTTAAGTCCCCAAACAACTCTTCTGCCTGAATCTCACAAATTTTATCTTGAACAGATCCCACTATCCTTCTTTCCACCGTTTTTCATGGAAAACAAAGCTTAAAAACCTGATAGAGAATAGACATTTTATTTCCTCTTAGTTTTGCTTTCTCTTTACCTTTCTACTATACTCTGCCAATTTTTTAAACATAATGTACCCCATGCATATTAAGGAAAACAGACACTTGAGAACAGACTTGCTTTGGGAGAAAAGTATGTTGTTACACTAATTGTAGAAAAGCCAAAAATATTTTGTTATAACATGTATATCATAGATACAAATACACATACACAATTATACTCAAGAAAGGTGATTTTATTATTATTGTTTTCTTTAACTGGCCTAATCTCCCTCACAAGCCCCTTCCTTCAATCCTCACTCCACTTAACCAGTTATCAAGAAAGCTTGAATTTGTTCATTAATGATATTCAAATTATCCCTGGATTAAACAATTTATTTGTTAAAATATTCAATGAATTCAGAATTCCTTTCTATCTCATAGCTTGTTTATTGTTTAATATTGTTTCTTTTTGTTTGATCAATGCTCAACCTTTTGGATTCTTCTGCTTTCTCTATTTTTTAAGATGGCAACTGGATATATGAGAAAGTCAAGCACCATTGTTTCCCCCCCTGGGCAAGATGAAACCACAGGTCTGGTGTTTCCTGAATCATTTATGATATTTGTGTTGCACCTGGTCTAGTCCTGTTCCTAATGAGATGACAAGATACAATTAATTGATTTGGTCTTTAGAGATGTTATACTTGGTTCACCAAACACAACAATTCAATGGTAATCACTTATCAATTTCTTTATTTGTTAAGGATGTTTTCTCTGAATATAGAGTTCTGACTGACAGGTTTTGGCATTTAAAGTTATCTCAGATATTATTTCATTGTCTTTCTTTCATTTATTTTATTCTTCCTTCTTTCTCTCTGTTCTTTCTTTCCTCTCTCTCTCTTTCTTTCTGCCTACACCACCTTGCCCAAAATACCTTTATATTTTTATAAAGATCCCCATATTATCGTTAAAATGCAGGGTAAGGACTGGGAAGTACATTTGGGTTAAAAAAAATCAGAAATAACAGAAGAAAAATTGAAAAGATCAGTTTTTCACTGGAGAAAATAGTTCAAATGGAAATAGTTGGTTTGGCATAGGTAGCGAGAGTAAACTTGAGGTGGCATTTTCATTTTGCACCAATTCCATTCGAGTATATTAATTCCAATTCAACCTTAACTCCAAAATTTGAACTCATTTGCCTCCAATAGACTTATGAATATCATGATTATTGGATGAAGAATGAGGAGGCCAAGAATATTCTGACTGCAGTCTTATTTTATTTTCACTCTCCATACTTCAGAATTTTGACTCTTTAATCTCTTTGCAATAATCATTTTCCAGTGTAGAATTTCTTATGAAAAGTCAATGGACTTAAATTGCATAATGCATCTTTTTTTCTGGCTGTTTTCAAGATTTTATTTTCTTATTTTTGGATCCCAATAAGTTGATTATATTATATCAAGGTATGGTGTTCTATATGTTTATCCAGCTTAAATTTGCTGAGCTTCTCAAATCTATATATTTCTGTCAATGCCAAAATCTGGGAAATTTTTGGTCATTATTTCATCAGGTATTTTTCTGTCCCCTCCTCTCTATATTATTCTGAAAAAGTGAAAGTGTTAGTTGCTCAGTTGTGTCTGACTCTTGGCGACCCCATGTACCATAGCCCTCCAGGCTCCTCTGTCCATGGAATTCTCTAGTCAAGAATACTAGAGTGGGTAGCCATTCCCTTCTCCAGGGAATCTTCCCAACCCAGGAATAGAACTTGAGTGTTCTGCACTGCAGCAGGATTCTTTACCATCTGAGCCACTAGGGAAGTCCATCAATGCAGAAGACCTGGGTTCCATCCTTGGGTCGGGAAGGGAATGGCCTTGGAGAAGGGAATGGCCTGAGTCTGACATAGCTGAATGACTAATACATGTTATTCTGAAGTGCCTCTGAATACATGCATTTTAAATCTTTTTATATTATTTCATGAGCTCTTGAAAATATTTTTCTTTTTTTGAAGTTTTTTCTCTGTTCTTTATACTAAGATATTTGAGTTCATCATCAGATTAACAAACTCAGGAAGGAAATCATTTTCCTTCTTCCTTTCTGAGTTCTTTGGCTGATCTAGTAATTAAATTGACATAAAATAAATTAGTAGGAGAAAAACAGATTTACTTTTGTGTTTATGAAATTCTGATGGATATGAAATCAAAGAAGTGACCAAGGCAGATAGACTTCATACCTTTTAGACAGAGAAACAATTATTTATGGAAGATTTGTGAAGATTTGACAGAACAAAGGGGTTTGGGGCTGCAAACTAATAAAGAAGTAACAAAATTTCTTTATATGGCCTTCTTGGCCTTGAAATCCCTCTCTGGTGATAAGAATGCTTTCTACTTTGCAGGTATAGGGAGGATGCTATCACATGTGAAATTTATTTCCTCCTTTCAAGGGACAAAAAGAGCAGAGTATCCTTGCCAGTTGTTTCTTAAGTAATTCTGATTCAAAATAATCAATATGCCAAAGTGTTAGCCTTTCAGGTGGGCAATGCTGCTGTCCTTCAGTGTCCATGTCATTCATGCAAGTGTCAGACATCAGCAAGAAATCTGGAAAGAATGTACACACAAAATTTGAAGATTGCCTTCTTTGGTTATCCCCTTTCCTGGATTTCCAACAGCAATTTCTGTTGACTGTTGCTGCCTTTTATTTTATTCTTTGGTGTTACACACCAGAACTTTCTGAGTTTTATTTACTTCATACAGTGCAAACTGAGCCTACTCTCACTGTAAAAACTATGAAACTATAAAATTTATCCAGTGTGTAGACCCTCATGCATTATTTGGCTGTTTTTGATAACTCTTTCCTGTTTCAAGTAGGTTTTGTTTTATGTGTGTGTATTTCTTCCAAATTTTACAGTTGTCAACAAGACAGTTGGACATATAAAAGCCACTTATTTATATTGGAAAAATATACTAACTTAATGTTAGTATTTCAACTATTCCTTAGTGTCTTATAATGTCCTCCAATACTGTTGTTTTTCTATTATTTTTCCTGCAGTTCTTCTTTCCATTTAATTAAAATACATATTCTGTATTTAAGATACATAACTGTATTTAATTAAAATACAGTTTAAATAAAATACATACATAAAATACATATTTATCCCAAACTTTGAAAGTTTGGATTCAGAGTCTTTGACTTGAGCTTTTTACGCTGACCTTTTTTTTATTTTATTAACATGATATGTGCTTTTATTTGATTCTCATTTTCAATTTTTTCCCCTAAAATATTTGGATAGTTGCCATGCTCTTGCTTTATTTTTTCATAGTTTGTTTGGGTAATCCAATCTAATATTATTTATTCTAATAGAAGATAATTTCCTTAACTTTAGGAAGTCTTTGTATTATGTCCCAAGCTTTAAATTGAGGACTGGAATAATTTTGTTCACTCTAAACTTTTAAACCTGAGAATGGAAAAAAAAAAAAAATGAGAGGGACATTCCACTAGGGCAATGTGCAGCCTTTGTCATAGAGCCTGGCTCTATATCTCTCCTTTTTTTTGCAGGGGGGGGGTCTCTTCTCAAGTTTGTCTAAATGTTTTTACTGGGATTCATCCAATGAGGTGTAGAGTAAGAAGAATATCATCTAATGGGATGGGACAACCAGATCTTATAGATTATTCCACAACTTTACTGTAAAACACTTAAAAATGGAGAGTCCTAAAAGATTTTGCTACTTCTGATGAGATCACAGGAAATATAAGTGAAACAGTCCTACTCAAGAGAATTTTTCATTATCATTCCACTGGCTGTGTAAACACATCCATTCTACTTAATTTCAGTTTGGGAATTATTCATGAGCAGTCTCAGGATTTTCTTGATTTCTTCAGTTCTTTTTCATGGGGATAGAGGGAGTAGGTATAAGATACATAGTTGTCTAAGCTGCACCTGAATTTTCACTCTATTTCCTAGGCTGACACTTTTAAAAGTGAGTTGTATGAGGTATGATGTTATTTGGTTATGTACAGAAATATAACTTGCCACTGCAGAGTGAGTCTTTTTGGCTTGAGAAATATTTTGGATTGATTGTTTCTAAGAAACAGCACACTTGGGAGGTCTTTCTATTACCTCCCCCTTAACTGCCTAAAATAATTTAGATATAGCGTCTGTTCCAGGAAGAGCACTGTGGGATAGAGGTAGTAGGGGGAACTCAGCAGGGCTTGGAGACCAAAGTGCATTCTGTATCCCACTGTCTCTGCATGGCATAGCAAACATTTGTTTACCAAACATTTGTTGTTCATCTCCATGTAAATTTCCTTTCTCTTCTTTGAAGTCTCAAACCCCTACCTCCTCTCCTCCTCTCAGGTAGCACATAGCCTCAATTGCCAAACTTGTCCTTGGTATTCATAATCTTATGGCGCTCTCATACATATGTAACTAAAATTTTTTTTTTTTTCTGCAGTTAATCTGACTCACGTCAGTCTAACCTAGAAAGTATAGAGGGAAAGTTTTTCCATTCCCACAGTTGCTTTTGACAATTTTTTTCCTGATTTAAATTTTTGTTATTTTGGTTGTCAATTTGATAAGATACTGAAGGTAAGGGAAGAGGAAATTGTGGGTTTTCTATCTGCTTTCTTACCCATAAGCATTTTACCATGGTATATTAACTTGACTTTCTATCTTGAGATTTTTTTCTCTTCTTGAGTAAAATCCTCCAATGTTTTATCTAAGGGATTCTAATATGCATGTTTAATTTTATCTCTGTGTGTGCTCAGTTGCTTAATCGTGTCCAACTCTTTGCCAACCCGTGGACTGTAGCCAGCCAGGCTCCTCTGTCCTTGGAATTTTCCAGGCAAGAATACTGGAGTGAGTTGCCATTTCCTCCTCCAGGAGATCTTCCTGACCCAGGGATCAAACATGTTATTTGCATGAGTATTGTTGATTCACAACTACTATTAAGTGACACCTAATGAAAGATGGCCAATTAAGAACCATAAATAAAACTTTTAAAGGAAGTGTCATTCTCTTTCCACGTATTAATATAAACCTAGACTATGTGCACTAAACCAACTGTGTAGCCATGTTTATCTGGATAGTAGAGGAAGACAATTAGGAAAAAGCAAATTTGACATATATTAAAAAAACAAACGGGATATACTGAAGATACAGATACAAAGAAAGAGAATTCTGAAAAGATTTGGGTCTCTGCATGGGAGCATCCTATAAAACCAGCTGGCCCTGTTAGATTGTCAGTTGGTTCCATGAGTTATAAAATGAGCTCTGCACATTAGCTACTTATATTCAAGTTTCCTTTATTTGCAACCGGAGTGAATACCTTTGACCACTTCTCTGATGATATACCTACAAACTTCCAATGTTATCGCACTATATTATCATTCTGTTTGTCATAGTTTGATAGTGAGTCTATTAAGAATATGTCCTTCTTTTCCAATTTGGATTCCTTTTATTTCTATTTTCTCTCTGATTGCTGTGACTAGGACTTCCAGTACACTGAGTAAAAGTAACAAGAGTGGGTATTCTTATGTTGTTCCTGATCTTAGAAGAAATACATTTGCATTTTCACCATTGAGCATGATGTTAGCTGTGGGTTTGTCATATGTGGCCTTTTTATTATGTTGATGTATATTCCCTCTATGCTCACTTTCTAAAAAGTGTATTTTTTTATCACAAATATGTATTGAATTTTATTGAAAGCATTTTCTATATCTATTGAGATGATCACATGGTTTTTACCCTTCAATTTGTAAATGTGGTGTATCACATTGATTTGTGGATATTGCAAATGATGCTACTGGCAAGGAACTAATTTCCAAAATAACAGTTCATACAACTTGATATCAAAAAACAAACAACCCAACCAAAAAATAGGCAGAACATCTAAATAGACATTTCTCCAAAAGAAGATATATAGATGGCCATCAGGCACATGAAAAGATGCACAATATTGTGAATTATTAGAAAAACGCACATCAAAACTACAATAGAGTATCACCTCACACCATTTTTAATGGTCATTATTAAAAACTCTATAAATAATAAATACTAGAGAACTTGCATAGGAAAGGAAACCCTCCTGCACTGTTGGTGGGGATGTTAATTGATCCAGCCATTATGGAAAAAGAATATGGAGATTCCTTCCTTTAAAAAATTAAAAATAGAGTCTCCGTATGATCCAGCAGTTTGACTCCTGGGCATATATCTGGAAAAAAACATGGTTCAAAAGGATATAAGATGGAATATTTTTCAGTCATAAAAGAATGAAATAATAGATTTGCAGCAACATAGATGGACCTAGAGATTATTAAGTGAAGCAAGTCAGACAAAGGCAAATATCATGATATCACATGTATATGGAAACTAAAAACATGACACAAATCAACTTATTTACAAAACCGAAATAGACTCACACACATAGAAAACAAACATACAGCTACCAAAGCAGAAAGGGGACGGGGGAGAGATAAATTAGGATTGGGGAATTAACATATACATTGTACTATATAAAAAAGAGATAGATAAATAGGACCTATTGTGTAGGCAGGAATATTTATTCAGTATCTTGTAATAACCTACAATGAAAAAAATCTGAAAAATCTGAATCGCCTTGCTGCACACCTGAAACTAATACATTGTTAATTAGCTATACTTCAATAAGAGTGGCTTAAAAATAAAAATCTAAGACAAAATCAAAATGAAACAACAATAAACAATAGGTCTTTGCTTCATTCATCTTAATTTCTCCATAACTTAACACTTTAAATTGAATTTCCAAAATCGTCTCATGCCTTTAAAATTGTTACTGTTTTTCTCAGCTGGTAAACTGTATTCATGCAGTTCAGTTCAAAATGTATTTTTATTATATATGTGCTTAGTCTGCCATATGGGTGGCATCATCTACATATCTGAGGTTATTGATATTTCTCTCAGCAATCTTGATTCCAGTTTGTGCTTCATCCAGCCTGGCATTTTGAATGATGTACTCTGCATGTAAGTTAAATAAGCTGGTTGACAATATATAACCGTGACGTACTCCTTTCCCAATTTGGAACCGGTCCGTTGTTCCATATCTGGTTCTAACTTGCTTCTTGACCTGTGTACAGTTCTCTCAGGAGGAAGGTAATTGATCTGATATGCCTATCACTTTAAGAATTTTCCAGAGTTTGTTGTGACCCACACGTTCAAAGGCTTTAGCATAGTCAATGAAGCAGAAGTAGATGTTTTTCTGGAATTCTTTTGCTTTTTCTATGATCCAAAGGATGTTGGCAATTTGATCTCTGGTTCCTCTGCCTTTTCTAAATCCAGCTTATACATCTGGTGATCTATAATAAGACAGTGAAGTTATCTTGTTAGTTCATCATATGGGTTTTTTCAACTAAGGAAGAATGAAGCAGGAAAAAGAAACTAGCTCTCTGAGATGAAAAGCGGCATGAGAATTAGACATAATTGTATTAAAGGTAAATTTCCTTAAGTTCAGAGTTTCCTCTTAGAAAGTATTATGTCAACAGTGATATTTTCTGTCAAAAGGCCTTATAAGAGCACATTTCAGCACATTGGAAGCTCACCACCCAGCAATAATAGCCACTATTTGGTGAGTGCACAGGGTGTGCCTGTCTTTGGTATTGATCCAAGGACAGACTTGTAGTTGATGAGAGATAACTCTCACTAACTCTATAAGGAAGGCACTATGATTACACTCATCTCTTTGATGATGAAACTGAGTCACAAAAGTGTTAGATAATTTAACTCAGGTTTATATACCCAGAAGAATACAGAGCTGGAATTTGAGTTTAGAAAGTCAAAGACTGTTAGGAAATTCTCTAATTTAGTTAATCTTAGTAATTCTGGCAAATAAATTCATACAATCACCATCCAAAGGGTGAAAAACTTAAATACTTACGAATGATGAGAAAGGGTTTTCATACAGTAAAATATTTAAAACTGGAAAATATTGAGGACATACTCAGATACGAATGGACTTCAGAAAAGATGAATTTTTGAATGAGGCCTGAAAATGAAAGTAAGTCATTAGATATGAGGGGGTCAAGAACACAAAGTACAGTTCCATTCATTTGAACCACTGATCTTCCACTGAAATGTTTTCTCCCCCTCTCTCTACTTTTCAAAATTTGGTTCATTTATCAAGGTCCAACTTGAGAATGTGGATACAAACCCCACAATCAATTTGCTGGTGATGTTAACCAAAGAACATAGGTGTTCCCAGTTACAGAAAGATTTGTGGCTAGGTGTAGAGGAGCAGACACTCTCAACTGATGAACCAACATCACTGCTTCCTGGCAAATAGAGTCCCACTTTTGTCCAGGGATATAAGATACACAGTATTAGCTGAGACAACTTACTTTTCCAGATGCCTTAGTGTTAAGGATGGTCATGTGACAAAGTTATAGCCAATGAGATATAAGAAAGCATCTACTGGTTGTTCTGGACATATTTTTTGCTTTTTTGTTGTGGCAGAGAGAAAAAGACACTTGTACCTGCCATTACTATTTTCCCCTTTTCTTGTCCTCAAGACAGTTGCATACCCAGAAATGCAGCAGCCATATTTTGACAGGCAAGAAAAAGTTCCCAGTATATTAACAATTGCAAAAATAAAACAAAAATCTTGCATTGTTGATGGAACTGTTGAACATTTGAATTAATTCCAGCAATTTTCCAGGCTTATTTGTAAAGGAGACATACTACTTCCTTGGTATAGCTATTTGGGCCTTATTTAATGTTAGTATTAACTGAGGCATTTCCAGCTTTATTTTCAGAGGTCTTAAAATTAGACTGAGGAAAAGTCTGAGGCTGCAGAAAGTTGCACTAAGAATGCTATGAGGGATAGGTGAAGTGTATAATTGTGGGGCACTGAGAATCATAATTTAATGAAAGTGAAAGAGGAGAGTGAAAAAGTTGGCTTAAAGCTCAACATTCAGAAAACTAATATCATGGCATCCGGTCCCATCACTTCATGGAAAATAGATGGGGAAACAGTGGCTGACTTTATTTTTTTGGGCTCCAAAATCACTGCAGATGGTGATTGCAGCCAAGAAATTAAAAGACGCTTACTCCTTGGAAGGAAAGTTATGACCAACCTAGACAGCATATTAAAAAGCAGAGACATTACTTTGTCGACAAAGTCTGTCTAGTCAAAGCTATGGTTTTTCCAGTAATCATGTATGGATGTGAGAGTTGGGACTATAAAGAAAGCTTAGCGCCAAAGAATTGATGATGCTTTTGAACTGTGGTGTTGGAGAAGACTCTTGAGAGTCCCTTAGACTGCAAGGAGATCCAACCAGTCCATCCTAAAGGAGATCAGTCCTGGGTATTCATTGGAAGGACTGATGTTGAAGCTGAAACTCCAATACTTTGGCCACCTGATGTGAAGAACTAACTCATTGGAAAAGACCCTGATGCTGGGAAAGATTGAAGGCAGGAGGAGAAGGGGACGACAGTGTATGAGATGGTTGGATGGCATCACTGACTCAATGGAGATGAGTTTGAGTAAACTCTGGGAGCTGGTGATGGACAGGGAGGCCTGGTGTGCTGCGGTTCATGGGGTCGCAAAGAGTCAGACACGACTGAACTGAACTGAGTATCATACTGTTTCCCCTAACGTCATCTACTTTGTAACAGTTACATGTTAAGTTTCTACTTATGAGTTTATTTAAAGACAAATTTCACATAGTAGAAAAAATTTAAAAGCTTTTATCTAGTTGATTACTAATTTCCCTTTCAGTTTTAGAATATCAATTTCTGAATTCTTTCCTGAGAATTTCCCTAATAACTCAAAGTGATACTTATTTTTGACAAGTCAGGGTACTTATTTTCTATATTATCTTTGACAGCTTACTCTGGCAACTTACAATTTACATTACACTTTACACATAATGCCTAGGAAACTTTCATTTGTATTAGTTTTGTCTGTAGAGATTATTATCTATAAAGTTTGAAATACCTCTAGGAATATGGTAGAAGTCCTGTACATATGCATGCATAGCAGGGGTCCAGTACATGTGCCTTCAGTTGGATTATATGCCATCAGACAATCTCTGATTCTTGTTACCTCTACCTCAGAGATTTCAGGTAACACTATTCATCACATTCAAAGTACAGTGGAAGAAAATTTCAAACATTTGAGGGGTACATTTTCCATCATAAAGACATTATCATAAAGTTAGAAGGGGCTTCTTTTTGAAGAAAAGCACTTCTTTACATTCATCTTCATCTAAGCTTCCCTCTACCATTAGTCCAACCTTGCATTTATTTCTGAAATAAAGGAAGTTGCAGCATGTAGTTGCTAGGATTATTCTGGCATACTAAGACTGTTTTTTTTTTTTTTTTCAGATTGCAGAGTTAGTGTGTCATTTTTCTTCATAGCTTCTGATGTAATTTCTTTTAATGTTGCTGATGATTGGTTTCACAATGAAATCCATTCCAGTGAGTTAGTGGGTTTCCACCTTTACACTATAGCACAGAGTATCTGCAAGAAGCAAATAAGCAAAGAAATTGATACTCTATGTAAATAGCTTTCACACAGCATTTTATTTTTTATTACTGAGTTGATACAAGCACAGCTTTGTGTGGGTCAACCTGTTCATGCTCAGTTGCTCAGTCTCTCAGTCATGTCCAACTCTGCAACCCCATGGACTGTAGCCTGCCAGGCTCCTCTGCCCATGGGATTTCCTAGGCAAGAATACTGGAGTTGGTTGCCATTGCCTTCTCCTGGGGATCTTTCCAACCCAGGGATCGAACCCACATCTCCTGCAGCTCCTTCATTGGCAGGAGGATTCACAGTTGAGATAATCAGTGATACTATTTTTCAAAAGATGCCCAACCAGTAGCAGGAGAGGCTTCTGATTTTAGAATTCAAGCTTTCATTTATTTGTGTATTTGAAGATTGTTTATGGAAAAAAGAAAAACTTTGCATGCCACAGAGAAGATAGAGGTTTACAAGATAGTTCCTGCCCTCCAGAAATGTACAAAGAAAAATAAAATAAAAGTAATCTGTGTTTAGCACAGTTGTGACCCAAGGGGGAGGTTCAAGAAAGATTAGCTAAAATGGTTATTAGGGGCAAGAATAGGTACACTTCCACCCAGCCACTGAAATCCATAGATGCACTCAAGCCTTCTTTCAAAGTACTTGTATGTGTTTGTGAAGTTGCTTCAGTCGTGTCCAACTCTTTGCAACTCTATGGACTGTAGCCCACCAGGCTCCTCTGTCCATCAGATTCTCCAGGCAAGAAGACTGGAGTGGTTGCCATGCTCTCTTCCAGGGGATCTCTTGCCCAGGGACTGAACCTGTGTCTCTTATGTCTCCTGCATTGGTAGGTGGGTTCTTTACCACTAACACCATCTGGGAAGCCCCTTTCAAAATATAAGTGCTCATTATTTCAAAAGCAGCTCTAACAAGTATGTAACTTGTTTCTTATACTTTCAGAAAATTAGAAGAGGCTAATTAAACAGAAAGGGGAGGGTGAACAAGCACACAGAAAAATAAGAAAGGGGAAAAAATGAAAGACTGACAGCAACTGTCAAAAATTATAAGTCTACATACAATAATGACAGACAGATACAAAACCCCATAATATTCAGAAGTTTCTTGGTGTGGAGCACAGCTTAGGAGCTTACACAGTAGAATGTAACAGGCATAGAGAACGGAATAGACAAGAGTCAAGTAGCATTTGAGCAATAGGTTTTCTTCACATGTTTATGTCACTCACTCTTTACAAAGACCCTGCTGAAGTAGCTTGTTCTAGTTAACAAATAAAGAGATAAAGGGTTCAAGTAATCAAGAAGCATATTCAACATAAATCATGTATATGAAGTTCAAGATGTTAAATGTGTAATGTTGATTACATCTTTGAGTTTTAGAGCTGGTTTGGAATGAATTCATTGAGGGGATATATGATTGTAAATCTGTAAATGGAATTTAAGAATTTCCTAATGCTCTAATCTTACTAGAGGTAAATAGTCCTAAAGAACAATTATTGTGGCCATATTTAAAGACATAAATGTGTACTTAAATTAAATGTATTTTTTTAAATAAATTTTTTATTTTTTAATTTTTTATAAATTTATTTATTTTAGTTGGGGGCTAATTACTTTACAATATTGTAATAGTTTTTGCCATACATTGACATGAATCAGCCATGGGTTTACATGTGTTCCCCTTCCTGGACCCCCCTCCCACCTCCCTCCTCATCCCATCCCTCTGGGTCATCCCATTGCCCCGGCCCTGAGCATTTGTCTCATGCATCGAACATGGAATGGTGTTCTGTTTCACATATGATAATATACATGTTTCAATGCTATTCTCCCAGAACGTCCCACCCTCACCTTCTCCCTCAGAGTCCATAAGATTGTTCTATGCATCTGTGTCTCTTATTCTGTCTCGCATGTAGGGTTATTGTTACCATCTTTCAAATTCCATATATATGCATTAGTATACTGTATTGGTGTTTTTCTTTCTGGCTTACTTCACTCTGTATAATGGGCTCCAGTTTCATCCATCTCAGTAGAACCGATTCAAATGTATTTTTTTTTAATGGCTGAGTAATATTCCATTGTGTATATGTACCACAGCTTCCTTATCCATTCGTCCGCTGATGGACATCTAGGTTGCTTCCATGTCCTGGCTATTGTAAACAGTGCTGCGATGAACATTGGGGTACATGCGTCTCTTTCAATTCTGGTTTCCTCGGTGTGTATGCCCAGCAGTGGGATTGCTGGGTCATATGGCAGTTCTATTCCCAGTTTTTTAAGGAATCTCCACACTGTTCTCCATAGTGGCTGTACTAGTTTGCATTCCCACCAACAGTGTAAGAGGGTTCCCTTTTCTCCACACCTTCTCCAGCGTTTATTGCTTGTAGACTTTTGGATAGCAGCCATTCTGACTGGTGTGAAATGATACCTCATTGTGGTTTTGATTTGCATTTCTCTAATAATGAGTGATGTTGAGCATCTTTTCATGTGTTTGTTAGTCATCTGTATGTCTTCTTTGGAGAAATGTCTGTTTAGTTCTTTGGCCCATTTTTTGATTGGGTCGTTTATTTTTCTGGAATTCAGCTGCAGAAGTTGCTTGTATATTTTTGAGATTAATTGTTTGTCTGTTGCTTCGTTTGCTATTATTTTCTCCCATTCTGAAGGCTGTTTTTTCACCTTGCTTATAGTTTCCTTTGTTGTGCAAAAGCTTTTAATTTTAATTAGATCCCATTTGTTTATGTTTGCTTTTATTTCCAATATTCTTGGAGGTGGGTCATGGAGGATCCTGCTGTGATTTATGTCGGAGAGTGTTTTGCCTATGTTTTCCTCTAGGAGTTTTATAGTTTCTGGTCTTACGTTTAGATCTTTAATCCATTTTGAGTTTATTTTTGTGTATGGTGTTAGGAAGTGTTCTAGTTTCATTCTTTTACAAGTGGTTGACCAGTTTTCCCAGCACCACTTGTTAAAGAGATTGTCTTTTCTCCATTATTTATTTTAGTTGGGGGCTAATTACTTTACAATATTGTAGTAGTTTTTGCCATACATTGACATGAATCAGCCATGGGTTTACATGTGTTCCCCATCCTGAACCCCCCTCCCACCTCCCTCCCCATCCCATCCCTCTGGGTCATCCCATTGCCCCAGCCCTGAGCATTTGTCTCATGAATCGAACATGGAATTGTGTTCTGTTTCACATATGATAATATACATGTTTCAATGCTACCATCTCAATAGAACTGATTCAAGTGTATTTTTTTTAACGGCTGAGTAATATTCCATTGTGTATATGTACCACAGCTTCCTTATCCATTTGTCTGCTGATGGACATCTAGGTTGCTTCCATGTCCTGGCTATTGTAAACAGTGCTGCAATGAACACTGGGGTACACGCGTCTCTTTCAATTCTGATTTCCTCGGTGTGTGTGCCCAGCAGTGGGATTGCTGGGTCATATGGCAGTTCTATCTTCAGTTTTTTAAGGAATCTCCACACTGTTCTCCATAGTGGCTGTACTAAATACATAAAGAAACCAAAACCTTTCTTCAAGAATAGTATGTCAAATGTGCTACTGACGATTCAAGAATAGAAAATCCTAATTTCATTCCTAGATCCTTAAGACTCAGCGGAATTCCAAATAACACCTTAATATTCAATAAGCATGATTTAGAAATGGTTGATTTTGTATTCTTTTTTTTTGGTTTGTTGCCACACCCACTTGTTAAGGTAATGAAAAGTGATCGCAGTAGATTCTTTCTCTCTATTCTGCTCATCAACTACTACTTCTACTCTTTTCTCCTCAGACAGATCATTTTAATATTCTTTCTCCATGTCCTATTCATCAGTGTGGTCGTAAACAAACACTTTCTGTTCCAATGACTTTTCTGTATCAGAACTCTTCTATATGATGAAATGAGAGTCAAGAAATCTTCCACATTTCTGATATGCATGGTAAATAATATAACCCTTAGTTATTCTCTTTGTACACATTCCTTTAAAAAAAGTTTACCCAAAATAATCTATCTCAGTGTTTAGCATGATGTAACAAAATGGCTCTTTTTACATAATTTGCTTTTAATGGTCCAATTTTATTAGACATTGAAATTCAAGATTACTGTGTTTTGATCTCCTTTATTTTCATATTTTATCTAATTTATTTCTGAGTATCTTGCAATGATATTTGGACTGCTTGTACTTCATATGTATGTCTTAAAAGCCCCTAGAAAGAGTCAGGGACACCCTATCTTCATGTATTTGTTGTTACAGTATTTTAATATGTATTTACAGCATGTGTTATGGTCATTAAGGTAAGCTGTACTATTTATAAGTTTAATGCCTTGGACAATTTCCTTGGCATTTCCAACTCTCAGGCTTTTCATTTATGGAAAGGGAATAATAATACTTACCTCATGGCTGGTCTTAAGATTACATGGCACAAGTTATTTAAAACAGATACTGAACTCTCAATAAAAGAGTATAGTAAGTACCCTACATGCAAAAGAGCTCCATTCCTAGAGAGCATGTGTAAGTCCAATTTATTCATAAGTTCAACAAAGTTAGCCTAGGCACCCAGCTAACACAATTGGCTATATTGTAATAGGTTTATAATACTTTTCATACAAATAATACATAAAAAACAAAAAATAAAACATTTAAAAATCTTAGAGTACAGTACCCTGAAAAGTACAGTAGTACAGTTCAACAGCTGGTATACAGGAGCTGGCATTGAGTGAACAAGAAGAATTACTGATTGGAAGAGGGACAGGAGGAGGGAGAAGGAGAGCTGAAGGATCATCAGCAATAGGAAATGGAGAGCACGCTCCAATTTTATTCACACCTGACGTTGATGGAATGCAGGCTCACATCTTTGAAAGTTTGCAACTTGAAGGTTCATATTAGGGGACTCACTGAAAACATTAATTTTATAACAATTTTTATTATGTCTTGCCTGGAGAATTCCATGGACAGAGGAGCCTGGCAGGCCACAGTCCATGGGGTTGCAAAGAGTCGGACACAACTGAGCGACTCACACACTGGAACACAACACCTGGGCTTCCCTCATGGCTTAGGAGGTAAAGAATCCATCTGCAATGCTGGAGACCCAGGTTCGATCCCTGGGTCAGAAAGATCCCCTGGAGAAGGGAGTGACTACCCACTCCAATATTCTTGCCTGGAGAATCCCACAGGCTCCAGTCCCTGGAGTCGCAGAGTTGCACATGACTGAGTGACTCACACACACACACACACCACAATACCTAAAATAAAATTCTCGAAGATCTTTTGATGATGACAAAGCCTCAAAAAAGATTAAAAATTCCAATCCTTGTTACTTTCTGTATTAATTAGTAATACAGTTTCAATTCCCCAGAAAACTCCACATTTGTTTTTGAGTTTTGTGTGATCCAGTTGGCTCACCAATAAACAGTGGTGACATAATTCAGTTCATTTTTCCTTGTTTCACACTCCAGTCTCCTGCCTCTTCTGACCTCTCAACCCCGGTTGTTCCATAACACCCTGAAATTTAGGTGACTTCCAAGAAACCCTATGGAAGTACTCTTTCTCATACATCAAGCATAAAAAAGGTGGTAGGTTTATCATCAAAAAACATACACGTGGTTTTCAGCTCTACCATAAGTCAGCTCTGTAACTTTAGATAAGACTGGTAGCCTCTCTGCATCATAGTTTATGTAATGGCAAAATCGGGTAAAAATTCCCAGTTTTCTCGCAAGAAATTTGTAAAGATTGAATGCAGCAAACATTTTTTTGTTTATGAATACACTTGACATCTATGATGATGTCTAAATGTTAGGCATTCTATTATACTTCATGCTCCAGGTTATGCCTTTGTGAATATTTATCGTTTGAAATGACTCACTTCTATGTGCATTTCTTCAGTCTTTGGTTTAATTATTTTTATCTATCACATAGCTAGCTAATGGTGTTATTAGTGTTGATTGGTAGTTAATTACTTAATGATTGATAATGCAACCTAGGTGGAATATTTGGATTTTAATAGAAGGCTTCAAGGTACAACATGTGCCTATCAGGATGGGATCTAGTGAAAATAATAGTTGTTTCTGAGCTCATATTAGAAAATTATGGGAAATATATTTGACACAGGTTGGCCTTTTGTGTCATAACATAGTTTATTGTCAGTTTTCTTTAGGCAGGGGTGACTCCTGACTAAGCATAAAAATTAAACCATTCTTCCTTACATTAAACTTGCATCTCACTCTCTATCAACTGGGAAAAGAGGCAGTTTTGATTTCATTGTTTTATATATATGTTAGATAGATTAAAAGGCACACTACATCATGAAACAGTGAAGGGAGGTTGAATTCAAGTCAGATTTCGATGCGAAATTAAAATAAAAAAAGGTTAGCAGTTTGGTACATGGCGCCTTATAAACACATACACACCTTATGAACGTAATAGAAGTGCGTCTATTAGCCTCCTTAACCACTAGGGGTCAGAATTACACAGGGCACTCAGAACATGGTGCACCTGAGCTGAGTGACCAGAAATCACCATTTGGAAACGGTTTTGAGCGTTGTGGGCAGAGAACACTGAGAGAACACTTGCCGTATGCCTGCCAGGTCTAATTATATGTTAAAGGGTAAGAACATGCAATTGGCACATTGACTTGCTCAGTCTGTGTTTCCAGTCTTAATTTTCTCTATTCCCTCATAAGATACTGCTTGGAGCTTGAAAGAGACTCTCCTCAACTTCAGAGGTCAGATTTCTGACAGCCACCATGGCAGGACACTTAGACATTGATGAACTTAAAATCTTCTGTGAGGAATACAGTTAAGAGAAGAAATGTGTATGGGTAACCTGTGGAAAACCATTATAAATATCAGCTACCTTCCCCAAAGCGAAATAATATAACAGTATAGAAAAAAAAAAAAACCACAGGAAAATGTCAATGCTTTTTTATGCAAATAATAGTAGACAGAACTATACATTTCTATTATTTCTTGGCTCATTAGAAGTTTTTCATGATTGCTCTACAGTGTTAAAGAGGTCCGTATAAATGTTTTTTAATTGTTGCAGATAGATAAGACATGAAGACGTGAGGCATATTTGTCTGCCTGATCCTTAATATCTTTTAGTTTTAGTATTGGAGAGCAGGCCCTTCTTGTTCCTCGAATCCCACTGTGTGCCCTAATACCAGCCCTTCCAGGTTTCCTCTGTCACCTTTCTGCATTGTTTCAGCTCTTAAATAACCAGACACAGAGAGTTATTATAGGATCTGAATTTGTTCCCCTCATATTCCTTTTCCTTTTTAAAGCTTTTTGGTAAAAATCAAAATTTTTGATATTTGCTTTATCTCCTTTTTCTATTAGCAACCAACAATTTCCTTTTTATCTAACTGTACTCAAATCAGATTTTGTGTATACGGTAAACAGATTTTGTGTATACAGAACAGGATTCACAGTTGCTAGAAAGTTGTTCAAATATAAATTCACATAAGCAATTTGGTGGAATTTGTGTTTGGTAATGAATATATAATCCTTGGAGGAGGAAATGGCAACCCACTCTAGTATTCTTGCCTGGAGAATCCCATGGACAGAGAAGCTTGGCTAGCTATAATTTATAGGGTCATGACACAACTGAAGCAACTTAGCACACACACAATGAATATATAATAAATATATTTTACAAGTGCATATTTATAAAGTTCATTATATAAATGGCTGAGGAATTGGTTTAAGGTATTTACATCTCTTTGGATAAACATAGGGCATTACAGAAATAATTAACACAAAAGGGACTTCATTTGTACAGATATAGAGGCAGTGAGGTAGTATGAAATATGCACAGGTGGTAGCAGAGCAAATACATAGTTTGTGTTTAAAAATCCACGATAAAAAAAGAATCTCTGAACATCACTGACAAAGAAAATGATTAAAAAGGAAAGGTAGCCCAATAGGAAAAAGGACAATGAATGTAAAGGCAATTTATAAGACAAAAAATGCTAAGGCTAATGTTGGGGAAATTCATTGATAATTGAGAAATGAAAATTAGAAAAGCAGTTAAATAGATATAATGTTTTTGTATGACTTCAATTACAAACAAATACTCATCAAAAACAGTTTATCTTGTAGTTCTTCCCCCAAGGTAACTACTTTTTCAAGTATGGAATTTATTCCTCTGGATACTTATCTATGAACAAATATATAATACTGAGATCCTTGGATTTATGGTAATGGTAGCTAGTTTTATTTTTCTAAGGGGAAAGGCTCTATTAGTTTTTTTTTCTTACAGGTCTTAGAAGTCTTTTCCTAGGGGTCTTTTTATGTAAGTCAATTATATTTTCTAAAATTATAAACACAAATGTATTTATAATTTCATTAACCATCCCTTTATCGATGGGTTTCCATGGTAGCTCAGACAGTAAAGAATCTGCCTGCAATGCAGGAGACCAGTGTTTGACCCCTGGGTCTGGAAGATCTCCTGGAGAAGGGAATGGCTGCCTGTTCTAGTATTCTTGCCTGGAGAATTCCATGGACATTAAGTATCTCTATGACTTTTTAAAAAAATTAATTTATTTAATTGGAGGATAATTTCTTTACAACATTGTGGTGGTTTTTGCTATACATTGACATGAATCACTCGTGGGTGCACATGTGTCTCCTCATCCTTAACCCTCCTCCCACCTCCCTCCCCACCCCATTCCTCTGGGTTGTCCCAGAGCACTGGCTTTGAGTTCCCGCTTCATGCATCGAACTTGCACTGGTTATCTATTTTACATATGGTAGTATACATATTTCAGTGCTATTCTCTCAAATCATCCCACCCTTGCCTTCTCCCACATAGTCTGAAAGTCTTTTCTTTACATCTGTGTCTCTTTTGCTCTCTTGCATATAGGATCATCATTACCATCTTTCTAAATTCCATATGTATACATTAATATACAGTATTGGTGTTTCTCTTTCTGGCTTACTTCACTCTGTATAATAGGCTCCAGTTTCATCCACCTCATTAGAACTGACTCAAATGTGTTCTTTTTTTTTTATAGCTGAGTAATATTCCTTTGTGTATATGTACCACAACCTCCATTATCCATTTGTCTGCTGATGGACATCCAGGTTGCTTCCATGTCCTAGCTATTGTAAACAGTGCTGCAGTGAACATTGAGGTACATGTGTCTCTTTCAATTTTGGTTTCCTTGGTGAGTATGCCCAGCAGTTCTATTTCCAGTTTTTTAAGGAATCTCCACACTGTTCTCCATAGTGGCTGTACCAGTTTGCTTTCTCACCAGCAGTGTAAGAGGATTCCCTTTTCTCCATACTCTCTCGAGCATTTGTTGTTTGTAGACTTTTTGGTGGTGGCCATTCTGACCAACATGAGATGATACCTCATTGTGCTTTTGATTTGCATATAATGTTTTACTATAACACAACGTTGAAACAATTTTTAATGCATTATCATCTTAGATAAATTTTTCACCCTCTTAATATTGCCAATAAATGTAAATAATTGATGATGTCTGGGATGATATGAACATAGGCAAACAAATATCTTCTTACACAATTGTGTGCGTGTGTGCTAAGTTGCTTCAGATGTGTCTGGCTCTTTGTGACCCTATGGACTGTAGCCTACTAGGCTCCTCTATGTCCATGGGATTTTCCAGGCAGGAATACTGGAATGGGTTGCCATGCCTTTCTCTATCTGACCCTGGAGAATGGATCAAACCCATGTCTTCTGAGGCTTCTGCATTGCAGGGTGATTCTTTTATTTCTGAACCACTGGGGAAGCCCCTCACACAGTTATTGGAGAATAATTAGTAACAACTTCTTTCGATGGTAATTTGGCAGTATCTAGAAAATAACAGAATCTTGAGAGGAAGCACACAAAACATTTAACTAAGGTTTTTTTTTCTGGTAAGAGGAGTTAGATTACAGAAGATGGAGTAATTTAGAAAGAATTTAATATTTTACTCCATATAATGCCATATTATTTGAATGTTTACAACAATTATGTATCCCTCCACAAATAAAATAAGAACTAGGAGAATTCCATGATCAAATACCCTTTCATCTCATATACTGTTTTTCCCTCTTAGACATTTAAAATACTCATTAGCACATTTAAGCACTGTTAAGTCTAAAGTTAGTGAAATACTATGTCATTTATTCAAATCGTTGAGTTGCCAAGTCCTGTCTGATTCTTTGCAACCCAACAGACTGCAGCACACCAGGCCTCCCTGAGTTTGCCAAAGTTCATGTCCATTGAATTGGTGATGCTAGCCAAACATCTCCTTGTCTGTTGCCATCTTCTCCTTTTGCCTCCAATCTTTCCCAGCATCAGAGTCTCTTCCAATGAGTTGGCTGTTCCCATCAGGTGGCCAAAGTATTGGAACTTCAGCGTCAGTCCTTCCAATGAGTATTCAGGGTTGATTTCCCTTAGGATTGACTGATTTGATCTCCTTGCTCTCCAAGGGACTCTCAAGAGTCTTTTCCAGCACCACAGCTCGAAATCATCAGTTCTTCAGTGCTCAGCCTTCTTTAGGATTCAACTCTCACATCTGTGCATGACTACTGGAAAGACCATGGCTTTGACTATGCAGGCCTTTGTTGGCAAAATGGTGTCTGCTTTTTAATGCACTGTCTAGGTTTTTCATAACCTTCATTCCAAGAATTGAGTATCTTCTTTTTTTTTTCAATTAGTTTATTTATCTATTTTTTAGCTTTACAATATTGTATTTGTTTTGCCATACATTGACATGAATCCACCATGGGTGTACATGTGTTCCCCTTCTAGAACCGCCCCCCCCACCTCCCTCCCCATCCCATCCCTCTGAGTCATCCTGGTGCACCAGCCCCGAGCACCCTGTATCATGCAGTGAAACTGGGCTGGCGATTCATTTCACATATGATAATTTACATGCTTCAATGCCATTCTCCCATATCATCCCTCCCTCGCCCTCTCCCATAGAGTCCATAATACTGTTCTATATATCTGTGTCTCTTTTGCTGTCTCGCATACAGGGTTATCTTTACTTCAAGAATCGAGTATCTTCTAATTTCATGACCGTGGTCATTATCTGCAGTGATTTTGAAGCCCAAGAAGAGAAAATTTGTCACTGCTTCCACTTTTTTCCCTTCTCTTTGCCATGAAGTGAGGGGACTGAAAGCCATGATTTTAGCTTTTTTAATGTTGACTTTTAAACCAATTTTTTCACTCTCCTCCTTCACCCTTATCAAGAGACTCGTTAGTTTCTCTTTGCTTTCTGCCATTAGAGTGGTATCATCTGCCTATCTGGAGGTTATTGATATTTCTCCAGGCAGTCTTGATTACGGCTTATAACTCATCCAGCCCAGCATTTCACATGATGTACTCTGCATATGATAAGTTAAATAACCAGAGTGACAATACAGAGCCTTGTTGTACTCCTTCCTCAATTTTGAACCAGTCAGTTGTTTCATGTAAGGTTCTAACTGTTTCTTCTTGATCTGCATACTGGCTTCTGAGGAGACAGGTAAGATGGTCTGGGATTCCCATCTCTTTAAGAGCTTTCCACAGTTTGTTGTAATCCACACAGTCAAAGGCTTTTGCATAGTCAATGAAACAGAAGTTGATGTTTTTGTCTGGAATTCCTTTGCTTTCTCTATGATCCAACAGATGTTGGCAATTTGATCTCTGGTTCCTCTGCCTTTTCTAAACCAAGGTTGTACATCTGGAAGCTCTCGATTCAAGTACTGCAGAAGCCAACTTGAAGGATTTTGAGCATAACTTTACTAGCATGGGAAGTGAGCACAGTTGTCCTATAGTTCGAGCATTCTTTAGCACTGAACTTCTTTGGAATTGGGATGAAAACTGACCTTTTCCAGTCCTGTGGCTACTGCTGGGTTTTCCAAATTTGCTGATATATTGAGTGGAACACTTTAACAGCACTATTGTTCAGTATTTGAAATAGCTCAGCTGGAATTCCATCACCTCCATTAGCTTTATTGGTTGTAATGATTCCTAAGGCCCACTTGACGTCATACTCCAGGATGTCTAGCTCTAAGTAAGTGATCACAACATTGTTATCCAGGTCATCAAGGCCTTTTTTGTAAAATTTTTCTGTGTATTCTTGACACTTCTTCTTAATCTCTTCTGCCTCTGTTAGGTCTTTGAATATTCTGTTCTTGATCATGCCCATCCTTGCATTAAATATTTCTTTGACATCTCCAGTTTTCTTGAAGAGATCTCTAGTCTTTCCCATTCTATTGTTTTCCTCTATTTCTTTGCATTGTTCATTGAAGAAGGCCTTCTTATCTTTGCTATTCTCTGGAACTCTGCATTCAGTTGGGCATATCTTTCCCTTTCTCCCTTGCTTTTTACTTCTCTTCTTTCATCAGCTATTTGTAAAAGGCTCCTCAGACAACCACTTTGCTTTCTTGCATTTCTTTTTCTGTGGGATGGTTTTGTTCACTGCCTCCTGTACAATGTTATGAACCTCTGTCCATAGTTCTTCAGGCACTCTGTCTACCAGATCTAATCCCTTGATCTATTTGTAACCTTCACTGTATAATCGTAAGGGATTTGATTTAGGTCATATATGAATGGCCTAGTGATTTTCCTCACTTTTTTAGTTTAAGCCTGAATTTTGCTTTAAGGAACTGATGATTGAGTCACAGTCAGCCCCAGGTCTTCTTTTTTGTTGACTGTATAGATCTTCTTTTTGCCTTTTCATACTGTAAAAAGGTGTTGCAAAAGGCAGAGGAACCAGAGATCAATTTGCCAACATCTTTTGAATCATAGAAAAAGCAAAAGAATTCCAGAAAAAACATCTACTTCTGCTTCATTGACTCGGCTAAAGACTTTGTGTAGAAACTGTGGAAAATTCTTAAAGTGATGCAAATACCAGACTACCTTATCTGCCTCCTGAGAAACCTGTATGCAGGTCAAGAAGTGACAGTTAGAACTGGACATGGAACCATGGACTGGTTCAAAATCTAGAAAGGAGTATAAGGCTGTATTTTGTCACCCTGCTTATTTAACTTGCATGCAGAATATGTCATTCAAAATGTCAGGCTAGATGAAGCACAAGCTGGAATCAAGATTGCCAGGAGAAATATCAGTAACTTCAGATATGCATATGATACCACTCTTATGGCAGAAAGTGAAGAGGAATTAAAGAGGCTCTTGATGAATGTGAAAGAGAAGAGTGAAAAAGCTGGCTTGAAGCTCAACATTCAAAAAATGAAGATCATGGCATCTGGTCCCATCACTTCATGGCAGAGAGATGGGGAAACAATGGACACAGTGACAGACTTTATTTTCTTGGACTCCAAAATCACTGTGGATGGTGATTCCAGCCATGAAATTAAAAGATGCTTGCTCCTTGGAAGAAAAACTATGACAAACCTAGACAGTGTATTAAAAAGCAGAGGCATTACTTTGCCTGCCAAAGTCCATATAGTCAAAGCTATGGTTTTTCCAGTAGTTATGTATGGATGTCAAAGTTGGACAATAAAAAAAGGCTGAGCACCAAAAAATTGATGCCTTCAAACTGTGGGGCTGGAGAAAACTTTTGAGAGTCCCTTGGACAGCAAGAAGCTCAAACTAGTCAATCCTAAAGGAAACCAGTCCTGAATATTCATTGGAAGGAATGATGCTGAAGCTGAAGCTCCAATAATTTGGCCACCTAATGCAAAAAGCTGGCTCATTGGAAAAGACCCCGATGCTGAGAAAGATTGAAGGCAGGAGGAGAAGGGAATGATAGAGGATGAGGGGGCTGGATGGCTCAATGGATATGAGTTTGAGCAAACTGGGAGTGGATGAAGGGAAGGGAAGCCTGGTGTGCTGTAGTCTATGGAGTCACAAAGAGTCAGACATGAAGGAGTGACAGAGCAACAACAACAATAGATCTCCATCTTCAACTGCAAAAAATATAATCAATCTGATTTCGGTATTGATCATTTGGTGATGTCCATTTGTAGTGTCATCTCTTGTGTTTTTGGAAAAGTGTATTTGTTATGACCAGTGTATCCTCTTGGGAAAACTCTGTTAGCCTTCAGCCTACTTCATTTTGTACTCCAAGGCCAAACTTACCTGTTATTTCGGGTATATCTTGACTTCCTACTTTTGCATTACAACCCCCTGTGATGAAAAGGACATCTTTTTTTGTGTATTAGTTTGCGAAGGTTTTGTAGGTTGTTCTATATCTGGTCAGCTTCAGCTTCTTTGGCATAAGTTGTTGGGGCATAGACTTGGATTACTGTGATGTTGAATGTTTGCCTTGCAAACGAGCTGAGATCTCTCATTTTTGAGATTGCACCCAAGTACTGCATTTTGGACTCTTTTGTTCATTATGAGGGCTATTACATTTCTTCTATGGGAATCTTGCCCACAGTAGTAGATATAATGGTCATCTGAATTAAACCATTCCCATTCATTTTAGTTCACTGATTCCTAAGATGTTGTTTACTCTTGCCATCTTGTGCTTGACCATGTCCAATATACCTTGATTCATGGACCTAACCTGGAGAAGGGAAAGGCTACCCACTCCAGTATTCTGGCCTGGATAATTCCAAGGACTGTAATTATTGGGTTTTTGATTGGGTTGTTTGTTTTTCTGGCATTGAGTTGTATGAGCTGCTTGTATATTTTGGAAATTAATCCCTTGTCAGTTGTTTCATTTGCTATTATTTTATCCCATTCTGAGGGTTGTCTTTTCACTTTACTTATAGTTTCCTTTGCTATGCAAAAGTTTTTAAGCTTAATCAGGTCCCACTTGTTTACTTTTGTTTTTATTTCCATTACTCTAGGAGGTGGGTCATAGAGGATCTTGCTTTGACTTGTGTCATCAAGTGTTCTGCCTATGTTTTCCTCTAAGAGTTTTATAGTTTCTGGTCTTACATTTAGGTCTTTAATCCATTTTGAGTTTATCTTTGTGCATAGTGTTAGGAAGTATTCTAATTTCGTTCTTTTACATGTAGTTGTCCAGTTTTCCCAGCACCATTTATTGAAGAGGCTGTCTTTGCCCTATTGTATATTCTTGCCTCCTTTGTCAAAAATAAGGTACCTATAGATGCATGGGTTTATTTCTGAACTTTCTATCTTGTTCCATTGGTCTCTTTCTGTTTTTGTGCCAGTACCATAGTATCTTGATGACTGTAACTTTGTAGTATAATCTGAAGTCAGGAAGGTTGATTCCTCTAGCTCCATTCTTTCATTAGTGTCTTAAATTTTTTGTGTACAGTTCTTTTGTTTCTTAGGTAGGCTTATTCCTAGATTTTTAATTCTTTTTGTTGCAATGGTGAATGGGATTGATTCCTTAATTTCTCTTTCTGATTTTTCATTGTTAGTATATAGAAATGCAAGTGATTTCTGTCTATTAATTTTATATCCTACAACTTTGCTAAATTCACTGATTAGCTCTAGTAATTTTCTGATAGTATCTTTAGGGTTTTCTATGTACAGTATCATGTCATCTGCAAACAGTGAGAACTTTACTTCTTCTTTTCCAATCTGGATTCCTTTTATTTCTTTTTCTTCTCCTATGGCTTTAGCTAGGACTTCCAGAACTATGTTGAATAATAGTGGTGAAAGTGGACACCCTTGTCTTGTTCCTGATCTTAGGGGGAATGTTTTCAGTTTTTCACCATTGAGAATAATGTTTGCTGTAGGCTTGTCGTATATGGCCTTTACTATGTTGAGGTAGTTTCCTTATATGCCCTTTTTTTGAAGAGTTTTAATCATAAATGGGTGCTGAATTTTGTCAAAGCCTTTTTCTGCATCTATTGAGATGATCATGTGGTTTTTATCTTTCAATTTGTTAATATGGTGTATCATACTGATTGATTTGCATTTATTGAAGAATCCTTGCATTCTTGAAATAAACCTAGCTTGATCATGGTGTATGAGCTTTTTGATGTGTTGTTGAATACTGTTTGCTAAAATTTTGTTGATTATTTTTGCATCTATGTTCATCAGTGATATTGGCCTGTACTTTTCTTTTTATGTGGTGTCTTTGTCTGGTTTTGGTATCAGGGTGATGGTGGCCTTGTAGAATGAGCTTGGAAGGGTTCCTTCCTCTGAAATTTTTTGAAAGAGTTTTAGAAGGATAGGCATTAGCTCTTCTCTAAATGTTTGATAGAATTCTCCTGTGAAGCCATCTGGTCCTGGGCTTTTGTTTTTTGGGAGATTTTTGATCACAGCTTTCATTTCAGTGCTTGTAATTGGGTTGTTCATAATTTCTATTTCTTTCTGGTTCAGTTTTGGAAGATTGAACTTTTCTAAGAATCTGTCCATTTCTTCCAGGTTATCCATTTTATTGCCATATAGTTGTTCCTAATAGTCTCTTATAATCCTTTGTATTTCTGCATTGTCTCTTGTAACCTCTCCTTTTTCATTTCTAATTTTGTTGATTTGATTCTTCTCTCTTTTTTTCTTGATGAGTCTGGCCAAATGTTTGTCAATTTTGTTTATCTTCTCAAAGAAACAACTTTTAGTTTTACTAATCATTACTACTGCCTCTTTCATTTCTTTTTTGTTTATTTCTGCTCAAATCTTTATGATTTCTTTCCTTCTACTAATTTTGGGGTGTTTTTTCCTTTCTTTTTCCAGTTGGTTTAGATGTATAGTTAGGTTGTCTATTCAATGTTTTCTTGTTTCTTGAGGTAGGATTTTATTGCTATGAACTTCCCTCTTTGAACTGCTTTTGCTGCATCTAGTATGTTTTGAGTTGTTGTGTTTTCATTGTCATTTGTTTCTAGAAATTTTTTGATTTCTCTTTTGATTTCTTTGGTAACCTGTTGGTTATTTAGACATGTGTTGTTTAATCTCCATGTATTTGTGTTTCTTACAGTTTTTTTCTTGTAATTGAAATCTAGTCTCATGGAGTTGTGGTCGGAGAAGATGCTTGATATGATTTCAGTTTTCTTAAATTCACTGAGGTTTGATTTGTGACCCAAGATATTGTCTATCCTGGAGAATGTTCCATGTACACTTGAGAAGAAGGTCTTCTGCATTTAGATGGAATGTCTGTATGCTTTCTTTTGAAAAGTGTCTATTTAAGTCTTCAACTCATTTTTAATTGGATTGCTTACTTTCTTGATGTTGTGTTACATGAGCTCTTTGTATATTTTGGATATTAACCTCATCATTCACATCATTTGCAAAGATTTGCTCCCATTTCATAGGTTGTCTTTTTATTTTGTTGATGGTTTCCTTTTCTGTGCAAAATCTTTTAAATTTGATTAGGTATCATTTGTTTATTTTTGCTTTTATATGTCTGTTGCCTTAGGAGACTGGTCCAGGGAAATATTTCTACTATTCTTACTAGAGACCATTCTGCCTATGTTTTCTTCTAGGCATTTACGGTTTCTGGCCTTATATTTACACCTTTAAATCATTTTGAATTTATTTTTGTTCATGGTGTGAAAGAATGTTCTAATCTTACTGTTTTATATGTGGTTGTCCAATTTTTCCAGCAAAACTTGTTGAAGAGGCTGTCTTTTCTGCATTGTATATTCTTGCCTTCTTTGTCATAGATTAATTGACTGTAGGTTCATGGGTTTATTTCTGAGCTCTCTATTGTATTCCACAACCAATCTCCTCTTAACTTTCAATGGAATGGGCTCTTTCTATGTGGATACTCCAGACTCTGCTCACTTCCCACTGATTCTGAATAGTATCATACACTTACCTCTGTAAAAATAAAGCAATAGCAACAACAAAAAAGAAGCAACAAACTACTGAGCAACTAAGGCTTTAGGTCAGTCTGATGTTTCATAGGTTATGCTAATCAGGCACCCTGAGTCTTTGTTCATAAAATATCCCTCATTAGTATCTTAAGCTATGCAAGCTAAACCCAGTTGTTGCCTCTCTAAGATTCATCCATGACTTCTATTTTTGTATGTATTAAATTCTCAGATACTAAATGAGAATGACAAATATTTTTTCATAATATAAAAATGATGTAATCATTTATTTTTAAAAAATAATTTATTTTAATTGAAGGATAGTTACAATATTGTGGTGGCTTTTGCCATATACCAACAGCAGTCAGCCACAGGTGCACATGTGTCTCCCCCATCCTGAACCTCCCTCCCACCTCCCTCCCCACCCCATCCCTCTGGGTTGTCCCAGAGCACCAGCTTTGAGTGCCCTGCTTCATGCATCGAACTTGTACTGGTCATCTATTTTACATATGGTAATATATATGTTTCAACACTATTTTTTCAAATTATCCCACCCTCGCCTTCTCCCACATAGTTCAAAAGTCTGTTCTTTACATCTGTGTCTCTTTTGCTGCCTTGCATATAGGATCATCGTTACCATCTTTCTAAATTCCATATATACGCGTTAATATACTGTGTTGGTGTTTCTCTTTCTGACTTGACTGAGATGCCAACTAAAACCTGTTGGAAATGTTTGCACAGTGCTGTATTTTTAAAGTTTTTTAAAAAAAATAAGAATTATATGAGGCAATATTCAAAACACTATGAAAGAGTTTTATGGCTGATTACTAAAGTATGCCCTAAGCTCTAGAGGGCTAGATTTTGGCACTCATGTCATATATATGCTATATGTGTGTGTGTTAGTCACTCAGTTATGTCCGGCTCTTTGCAATTCCATGGACTGTAGCCCACGAGACTCCTCTGTCCATGGGATTTTTCAGGCAAAAATACTGGAGTGGGTAGCCATTCCCTTCTCCAGGGCATCTTCCTATCCCAGGGATTGAACCTGGATCTCTTGCATTGCATTAGGATCCTTTACCATCGGAGCCACCCCTTTCCTGAATTTTATGAGAAATCCTAGATGACACAGCCACAGTATTAAATTACTGCCTTCCCTGATTAAGTACAACAAAGTCCCTGAACTTTCACAATGGCTGCTGACTCTACATTAGTTTTCTTGTAGTTTTGTCTTTCTTACTCTCTGTTGTACTCCATTCTCCCTCCTCCTCAACTTTCAGTCCACCTACTGATGTTTTTTTCCTCTATTTTTGGTAGCTTTAGCTACTTGATCTATTTCTGACTTAATGTCTAGTTTCTAGGACATGGCATTCAACTCTTTTGTGCATTTGAATAATGTGTAAACATTTTCCAAGATACACATTACCAAAGAATCTGACACATTAGGTTTATGATGTGGCCAAAGATTTTATACTTTTATAAAGGTGCCTAGGTAAAGTTAATAACATAAAATAAAACAGTACCATAAACTATATTTCTATTAACAATTTCCTCAAATTCAAGTATTTGTAAATTTTTTGGCTCCCACTGAAATTTTGAACAATTTTGAAACTAAGAAAATGTGGATGTATAGATGTCATCTCAACATTATTTATAAAAAAAAGATAAAAATATAATCAAAATTTGCCTATGATAATCAACTGGAAAAAAAGTGGTGGAGCTCTATATAATCTGAAATTTGTTCAGATGAAAAATAATATTTGTTCTAAATAAATTTCAAATGAAGCTTGTTCTAGATTCAATTACCTTGAAAAACTTTGAAAGTACACACATATATATTACTTTCATGATATACACAGAATAATTTGAAAGGACTATTAAGATCCATTAGGGTATTGGATCTTCAATAATATAGTTTTAAATAAAAATATTAGATTTTTACCTAGTAGTGGTCAGACTGAGCCTAGTTTGATAAATAAGCGAGAATAATTACAGTTGCAATAGTTCTAGGAAAGCAAAATTCTTAGAAAATACACTAGTTTTTCCAAATTCATTATAAAACCAGAAAGAGTGATGAAATAGCAAAACAATAACAGCACTAAACAGATAAGATTTATGACAGAATAGGGTAGTAGGATATACTCGTGGATCTAAAATACAAGCTGCTGCTGCTAAGTTGCTTCAGTCGTGTCCGACTCTGTGCAACCCCATAGACGGCAGCCCACCAGGCTCCACCGTCCCTGGGATTCTCCAGGCAAGAACACTGGAGTGGGTTACCATTTCCTTCTCCAATGCATGAAGGTGAAAAGTGAAAGTGACATTGCTCAGTTGTGTCTGACTCTTCGCGACCCCATGGACTGCAGCCTACCAGGCTCCTCCGTCCATGGGATTGTCCAGGCAAGAGTACTGGAGTGGGGTGCCAGCAGATAGAAGCAAATTGTGAAATGTGAAAAAGTCTACATTCTCTAAGCATCTGCACAGAAGAAAGAGAAAGGAATGAGATGTCTAATGTATATTAGGTCATAATAAGCCCCAAACACTGTCAACATGTATTCACTGAAAAGCATGGAAAGACGAGAGAATAGCAGTTGAAAATGGAAGGATTATTGTGCACACCAATAATAGGTCATGACAAAGCCTTCAGTCTGGTCCCATGTAATCTTTAAATTGTGTGCCCTCCTTTGGGGCACTTGACATGACATTAAAGAGTAATAGAGCTTAACAGAAATGGTAGATAAGAAGAAAAATGAAGATCTAAATAAATGTCAGATGGGAAATAGGATCTTAAAAACTCAAAAAATAAAAACTTATATTTTAAATGATGTTCAAGCAACAGAGGGAGCTCATTTTGATTAGAAAGGCAATTTTGAAATGTGCTTCTTTCTAAAGTTTTAAGAAAACTGATTTGATATAACAAATAGACACCAGAAAGATATCAAGGTAAATTTCATAAAAGTTACTAAAAACAAGATAATAAGGAATAGAAAAATATTCTTACAAAAAATAGAATCAGGTCAAAAAGACATACTGCAATGTACTGTTATATTTTAAATTTTATTGAGATATAGTTGATATAGATAGTATATCTTTAAGGTGCTGCAATGAACCATTAAAATGTAGGATTATAATTGCAATGTGCAATTTCAAAATTAGTTTTAAAATTATATAAAATTAGCATAACTCATAATTTTAATAACTCAGACTCTTTGCTACCCCATCGACTAATCTATGGAATCTTCCAGGCCAGAACACTGGAGTGGGTAGCCTTTCCCTTCTCCAGGGGATCTTCCCAACCTAGGGATCGAACTCAGGTCTCCCGTGTTGCAGGTGGATTTTTTACCAGCTGAACCACAAGGGAAGCCCATAATTATCATTGAGGAAGGGCAAATAATTTTTATTTAGTATTTATATTTTTAAAGATCATTGGGCTTCAGTGCTATTTAGTTGAACCTCAGAATGACAGAGAAACAGGAGAAATAAGATTGACAGGAAAGCATTTCTGAGGAAAAGAATTAAGGTTACAAGATACTGGTTGGTCCGGGGCATTGGATGTCTGGGTCCCATCCCTGAAAGTGGCCTTATAGTTCATTTTTGGCCTTAGAAGTGTCAGAGCTAGGACACTCGAGCAAGGATCCTTGGGAAAAATGCTGTCTCAATGCCCAGAAACCACATTGGATCAGAGAAAAATCTCATTTCTTAGCTCAAATTCTTCCAACTCAATCAGTCTGCAATTCAGTGAGTTGGGAATTCGCTCTGCCTATGCTTAAAGATCTAAATTACTGAAGGTATAGTTTTTGAGTGGAAACACTAAAGTCCTTGAATTAAACCATGTGGCTGTTCAATGAGAAATCTGCTCTGCTACATACTACACACTCAGAAACTTAAAAACTTTCAGGTACTACTCAAAAAGGTGAGTGTCGGAAAGGAGTACCATGCATATTTTTTTTTTGGCAAGAACGGGGCAGCTAAGCTGAAAAAAGGGCTTCCCTGGTGGCTCAGATAGTAAAGCATCTGCCTGCAATGTGGGAGACCTGGGTTCGATCCCTCGATCAGGAAGATACTCTGGAGAAGGAAATGGCAACCCACACCAATACTCTTGCCTGGAAAATCCCATGGACGGAGGAGCCTGGTAGGCTACAGTCCACCGGGTCGCAAAGAGTCAGACACAACTGAGCAATGTCACTTTCACTTTCACAAGCTGACAGAGGACAGTGTATACCCCTACAGCAGAGGGGATGGGCAGTGCTGGGGCAGGAACTGGTCAGGGTGAGATAACTGGATGATGTCATGTTCTTAAGGAGAATGCCAGCATTCCAGCTTCTTAAGGAGAATGCCAGCATTCCAGCTACTCTGAGGGGCTTGGGCAAGATACAGGAGGTTTCACTAACAAAAAGTCTAGTTATTTGGTTACCTGCAAGGAAACTAAGATCTTTAAGTATGATTAGGTGGGTGATATTATCTCTTTTCAGAGTTACAAGACAAACAAAAGACCTTTTGTTATTTTTTTTTAAAGGACTCAAGATAGTGTCTGGGTTGTGAAATTTGGGCAGCCCTGGGTTTATTTAAGACAATTGCGTGGAGTTCTGTGCTGGGAAGGATTAGCAGTTGATTTAATGCTCTTCTGTGACCATCTTTTTTGTTTGTTTGTTTGTTTTTAGTTGCTCAGTTGTGCACAACACTTTGTGACCCTATGGACTGTAGCCTACCAGGCTTCTGTATCCATGGGACTCTCCAGGCCAGAATATTGGAGTGGGTTGCTATTTCCTTCTCCAGGGGATTTTCGTGACCCAGGGATTGAACCTGGATCTCCTGCAGTGACCATCTTTAGTTTCTTAATAATTTCACAACAACATCCATGTTTTTATTTTTCAGTGAGCTTCACTAATTATGTAGTTCCAATTCTTAGAGAAAGTAACATAGTAAATGCTAGTCTAATTTTCGAGACTTTATGTCATGGGCTAGAATTTTGGGCAGTAATTTTGTCCTAGTAGGTAACTATAGTGCAACACAGGCTAGAAGAGAAAACTAATATTGTAAACTTGGCTCACACAATTGAGGCTAAAAAGTAGAATATGTTTAGTGGGCTGAGGACATGAAGGGACTCACTTAAGACTCACTAGGTAGAAGACTAAAGGCTATAAAGATGAGTAGCAGATACAGGGTTTCAGTTATACTGCCTGTCATGGTTAGGCTGTTTCAGAGATGAGATGAGGCTCATATTGCAGACGATAATTGTAAACTTTTCCAAAATTTTGGCCGCAGTATGCCAGGCTTCCCTGTCTTTCACTATCTCTCGGAATTTGCTCAAATTCATATCCATTGAGTCAATGATACCATCCAACCATCTCATTCTCTGTTGCCCCCTTCTGCCCTCAATCTTTTCCAGCAAAAGGGTCTTTTCAAATGAGTCAGTTCTTTGCATCAGGTGGCCAAAGTATTGGAGCTTCAGCATCAGTCCTTCCAATGAATATTCAGAGTTGATTTCTTTTAGAATTGACTTGTTTGATCTCCTTGCTGTCTGAGGGACTCTCAAAAGTCTTTAGGACTACAGTTTGCAACCATCAATTCTTCAGTGCTCAGCCTTCTTTATGGTCCAACTCACATCTGTACATGACTACTGGAAAAACCATAGCTTTGACTATACGGAAATTTGTCGGCAAAGTGATACACTGTCTAGGTTTCTCATAGCTGTTCTTCCAGGGAACAAGCATCTTTTACTTTCACGGCTGCAGTCACTGTCTGCAGTGATTTTGGAGCCCAAGAAAATAAAGTTTCTCACTGTTTCCATTTTTTCTCCATCTATTTGCCATGAAGCAATCAGACCAGATGCCATGATCTTAGTTTCTTAATGTTACGTTTTAAGCCAGCTTTTTCACTCTCCTCTTTCTCCTTCATAAGGAGGTCTTTAGTTCCTCTTCACTTTCTGCCATAAGGGGGGTATCATCTGCATATCTGAGGCTGTTGATATTTCTACTGGCAATCATGATTCCAGTTTGTGATTCATCCAGCTCAGCATTTCACATGATGTTTTCGGTTGATGGTTTCAAACTTCACAGAAGTTAAATAAGCAGGGTGACAATATCCTGATTTTGAACCAGCCTGTTGTTCCATGTGAGGTTCTAACTGTTGCTTCTTGACCTGCAAACAGATTTCTCAGGAGGCAGGTAATGTGATCTGGTATCCTCATCTCTATTAGAATTTCCCACAGTTTGTTGTGATCCACACAAAGGCTTTAGCATAGTCAATGAAGCAGAAGTAGACGTTTTTCTGAAATTTCTTTGCTTTTTTTATGATCCAACAGATTTGTTGACAATTTGATCTGTGGTTCCTCTGCCTTTTCTAAATCCAGCTTGTACATCTAAAAGTTCTCAGTTTATGTACTGTTGAAGCCTGCCTTGAAGGATTTTGAGCATTACTTTGCTAGCATGTGAAATGAGTGCAGTTGTTTGGTACTTTAGATATGTCCAGTTTGCCCCATTATAATAGGCCAGGCAAAACAAGGACACTAAAACTTAACTCTTCCCCTGCTTCCACTTTTTCTCTCCCACCCAGATGTTTTCAATCTGTCTTTCCTATAATTCTGTTACCACCACAACTCAAGAAGCTTTATATCCTACATAAAGACCAGGATTCCAGCCTCTGCCCTTGCAAAACTTGTTGCTTCTTCTCTTACTAGTATTTGACTTGATTTTCCCATTTGGACTTTGCTGTAGTTCCATTCAGTGTCACCCATTGTCTCTGAAGATATTTTCTTTCCCTCATGTTTACCAGCAGAGAAACCTATTCCTGACCTTTGCCACATAATCCGCATTTAACTGTGGGAATTTCCCTTGGGGAAATTGTACCTGTTCAGTCCAAAATCAAGGCACTCTTTAGAGGATTAACAAAACTAATGAAAGAGGCTTTCCTAAGATGTCTGTTAGTAAAGAAAATTTAGAATCTCCTCTGACTTCCTTGAATGAAGAAAGCAGCTAAATCGACAGTGGCCACTTATAATAAATTTATCCTTGAGGTTTCTTTCTTAGAAAGGCCAAGAAAGATGGCCACATTAAGAAACTCCTGCAGCAATATGCTTATTCCACCATAAGTAAAAAAACAAAAACAAACGAAGGCTGTTAGTTACAAGACCATCCCAGAGATTAATTATCATAGGCCAGTGTAAAATAGGAAGTAGTATATACTAGAGACAGAAGAGATTTATCCCTATGCTGGGTCTCTCAACAGTAGTAGCCAATAATTCATTATAGAGATTCCAAGTTAAGATACCCCTCTGAGGTATTTGTGAAGCTCTTGTCAAACTTAATGATGCCTAATGTGTTTGGTTAGTTTAAGTTGTTGAAAATAATACTTGGAGCTTAATGGTCATAAATAGTCTTCCAGGTGAACCTATACTGTGTAGTGCCTCAAGATGTGCCTGGGAATATGGGTCACTGGCATTAAGACCTTTCCTCAGATAAGATAGAAAGATAATGCAAAGTGGAAGATCTTGGCCAAGTGTAATTTAATTTATAATGAGGCTCTCCAGCTCCCACTAGAATAGGAATATAAACCAACAAGGGAGGCCAAAAGCCCAGTATAATTAATTGAAGGTCAAATCAGGTTACTCAATCTCATAATATCCTCAGACGTTCAGTCGTGTTGGACTCTTTGTGACCCCAGGGGATTCTAGCTTGCCAGGCTCCTCTGTCCATGAGATTCTCTTAGCAAGAATACCAGAGTGGGGCACCATTTCCTCCTCAGGGGATCTTCCTGATCCAGGGATCGAGCCCACGTCTCCTACATCTCCTGCACAGGCAGGTGGATTCTTTACCACTAGCGCCACCTGTGAAGCCCAATGTCCTCAGTGCCTTAACATTATCTCAGTTTGCATAGGGTACAACACACAACACAGGTGCCTCAGTGACACCTATTGAGAGATTGAAGTCACAGTTGTTCATCATAAAGTTTTGGCTTGTCTCTTTCTTGCCACATTTATAAAATTTTGGCTGCCCTATGTAAATATGAGCAGATTTATTTGGACAGGCATAGAAGTGAAAGTGCTAATATTTAGTTATGTACACAATGTGTTAGACACTTACAGGTACTTTACTGATATGTCACTTAAGGAGAGAACCTCTGTGCAGTTATTATTTCCATATTACATATGAAAATACTGAGGAAGAGAAATCAAGCAATTTTCCAAACTCAAATGAGTTTTAACTGCAAGGGTCAGCATTTAATTACAAAAATTAAATAACATAGGAAAATCTCTTGTAGTGAGTAAAAAACATAAAATCTAAAGGCATTGGTCACTGAATGGCCTTTCATGTTTAGCAAATTGTGACATTCATTTGATATCATAGTGCTTGAATTAGGTCTTTCTCCCAAGAGCAGTAACACAGATCAGATAAATACTTTAGCTAGAAAGATCCAACCTAAGGGAAAAGTACACACCACACACACACACAATGTTTAACACTAAGAGACACTGCTTAAAACAGGATGGAAATGCAGGCTAGAGAGATGCAAAACAACTAATGAGTAAATGTCACCTACAATTTCCAGTAAATAGAGAAGGCCAGAATATTACCCCAGTACTGATTCTAGTCCCTACTGTATTGGTGATGAATTCAATTTAATTATATATTAAGCATCAGCTTTTGTAAGGCAGTACACTAGGCACTGATGATATTCCATAGAAATTCAAGTAAATCTTGGTCCTGTTCTCACTATACTTTCAATCTAATACAGAAGGAAAGATTAAAAGGAGAAGAGATATGGCAAAAAGTATTATAAGTGTGCTTAGATATTTGCCAACATCTTTGAAGTTCTGAAGAAGAGATCATATTAGTTCAGAAAACTGAGAAAATTAAAATTTCATCAATGATTAATTAAATAACAAATAGTAGACATTTGAATGAATAATTAAGGGAAATTCACTTTGGTAAGTGAAATGGAGAGTGGAGAGAATGTCATATAAAAGAATATATATTTATAAGTCACAAAGATAGAAAATCATAATATATGTTAAAGTAATTTATCCGATTAGGCTAAAACTGTATGCACAGGAATGCTATGTATTTTAATTCATTTGGGGTGCTATAACAAAATTGATAGAAACAACATACATTTGTTGCTTGCAGTTCTGGATACTAGGAGTTCAGGATCAGGACACCAGCATGGTCAGGTGAGGGCCTGCCCCAAGTTGCAGACTTTTTGTTAGAGTCTCACATGGTGGAAGGGGCAAACAAATTCCTTGATGTCTCTTTTATGAGCCCTAATCCCATTCATGAGGGCCCTACCCTCATGATCTAATCATTTCCTAATGTCTCAAGCTCTTAATATCATTGCCTTGAAGATTAGGATTTCAAGATATGAATTTTGGTGAGTTGAGGGGGCACAGGGCAAACATTAGACTGTTGCCATTGGGGCTAAGACTGAAAAAATAGGTTTAAGTGTTAGTTGCTCAGTGTTGCCCGACTCTTGGTGACCCCATGGAATTCTCCAGGCAAGAATACTGGAGTGGGTTGCCATTTCCTTCTCCAGGGGATCTTTCTGACCCAGGGATTGAACCCATGTCTCCTGCTTTGCAGGCAGATTCATTACCATCTGAGCCACCAGGGAAGCCTCTGTTGATCAAGCCAACAAGCTCCTTTCCTCTTGCTGTTCTTTCTGTTTGGAACTCTTTAACAGTTAAACTTTTCTTGGTTCATTTCAGATGAATTCAACCATTCAGGTGGATTTCTTATGCATCATTACCTCCTCAGAGATTCCTTCCTTGACTACTGTTCCTAAAGTAAGTGTCTCTATTGTTATTCACAACCTGTTCTGCTTTATTTTTTTTTTATAATAATCTGAATTGTTTCCAAGTTATCATAGTTTATTTGTTCTTATCTCCCCTCTCACTAGAATGTAAGATTCTTAAAAATAAATATCATGTCTGTTGCTCACTCTATACATTTCCAAGATCAATGCTAGACATATATCAGTAGCTTAAAAAATATTTATTGAGTGTATGAGAATATATTTATGATTTGAGGTAGGGAAGAATTATTTAGGATAGAAAAAGCACACACTATGAGATCATAACATTGATACATTTCATTACATTAAAATTTAAGATGTTAGTGCCAGAAAGCATCTTAAAAATTAAAGCTATGATATTGAAAAAGACTTTTTTACCCATATAGCTAATCTATATCTATGTCTATGACTATATCTATATCATGAGGTCCCAGAAAATAAAAATGAAAATAAGAATTAATTTATGAACAGGTCATTCATAAGCGGAAATAAGAACATCTGTAAATATATTACTTGTTCAACTTCATTAATATTCAGGGAATGTAAATTTAAAATTATATCCCCATTAAATTGGTAAAGTATATATCCATACATGCAATAGGTAAAGTAGCGTTAATAAGAATATGGGAAGACAAACTCTAATAGTCGCACACAAAAAAAGTGTAATTGGTACAACTACCTGCATATCCTTGAGAAACTCCTGCACAGTGGCACAAAATAGTGAACATAAGGGTATATACTGCAGCATCTGTTACTATTATACAGTGTTAGAACAGTTTAAATGTCTTCCTAAAAGCAAATGAGCATATAAATTGTAACATGTTCATGTGATGGAATACAAACAAATGTCAAACAAGCTAAAAAAAAAAACCAACTAGTAGTTAAGTGATAAGTTTAAATAGGATAGTATTTCTGTAATATTTAAAAATCTAGTAAATATTCTATTTATACAGTAAGTCCCTTACATACACATGAATTCTGTTCTGAGAGTGTGTTCATAAGTTAATTTGTAAGCGCAACAAAGTTAGCCTAGGTACCCAAATAACACAATTGGCTATATACTGCTGTATAGCCACTTACTTCCAGACATCCTGGGCTTGAAATAAAGATACTGTACTACTATACTCTATACAGTACTGTACAGTAAAGTACACAAGAACACAACCACTTGTAGAGGATACACACAAGTGACAAGGTATGCCAGACACATGAACTGATATGTGAATGCATGTTTGCATCTTTGAAAGTTTTCAACTTGAAGGTTCATATGTAGGAGACTTACTGTACATAAATATAAGAATATTCTAGCAAAAAATAAAAACTTACAATGGTTATCTCTGCATGCATGCATGCTCAGCTGCTTCAGTCATGTCCGACTCTTTGCGACCCCATGGACGATAGCCTGCCAAGCTACTCTATCCATTGGATTCTCCAGGCAAGAATACTGGAGTGGGTTGCCATTTCTTTCTCCAGGGGATCTTCCCAGCCCAGGGATCGAACCGACATCCTTATGTCTCCTGCATTGGCAGCCTGGTTCTGTACCACCGTTGCCACCTGGGAAGCCCTGGTTATCTCTGGGAAAGGGGAATTAAATGAGATCATGAAGACATGCATATTTGGATGAATTCTTTAGAAAAAAATTGAGGAAAATAATTTGTGAACTTGTTATACCTTTTAAACAATTTTATTAAAATTGTGTGTGTGTGTATTATGAATGTTGCCTGTCTACACAAACCTTGCTGCTGCTGCTGCTAAGTCGCTTCGGTCGTGTCCGACTCTGTGCAACCCCATAGATGGCAGCCCACCAGGCTCCACCGTCCCTGGGATTCTCCAGGCAAGAATACTGGAGTGAGTTGCCATTTCCTTCTCCAATGCATGAAGGTGAAAAGTGAAAGTGAAGTCACTCAGTCGTGTCCGACTCTTAGTGACCCCATGGACTGCAGCCTACCAGGCTCCTCCGTCCATACTGGAGTGGGGTGCCATTGCCTTCTCCATACAAACCTTAGATATTATTAATATATAATTAGCATAACAGACTACTTCTAATCTAAACCCACTTACTTTCTTGCAATTATCTGATAGCCTGAAATCATGTATGTGGCTGGTACAATAGAAGTCTGCTTCTATTCATGTTTATGTGTAGGGCTCCAACCATATCTCTAAATATGTGTATTGAAACTTCTAAAGCCTTCAACTCTGGGTGATGATTAATGCCATCTATTTTAGTGGACTTTACAAAGAGTTAAGTAGTCAGTTATGTAAAATTGTGGTTTGTAAAGAGATGATAGTACATCCTTGTCCCCCCAAAATCATCTTCTTCAGCTTGAAATATAAGTACTACTCAATTCCTTTAATGTAAATATCATCCTCTTCATTATTCTTCACTGAATTGCAAATTTTGGTGGGGTACAATTTTCATTTCAATTAAGCCCCTAATGCTTCTGAGTTAATGAGTTTATGTGACACTTTCTTCTTGACAGAAAGGTATAAGGCTAAATACAAGACCTTTTGATTATTTTCGGGAAGTGTGGAACATACATGTATTACTAAGAAAAAAAAAGATGAGAAAAAGCACAGATTAGGGACTGCTGAAAGCTATGCAAAAGATTTTCTCCACAGACTTCACAATCCCACACAATGCTGAAAGAATTCATCCCTTTCCTTTGCTTTCCTACATTTTAGTCTCTTCTCAATCATGCCTAGAACAACCTAAACAAGTTACTGGCCAAATAAACTTACCAACAAAATGTAGTCTTGTGCTTTTTATGACCTTAATAATGCCTCCCTTTTCATACTGTTCATGAGGTTCTCATGGCAAGAATACTGGACTGATTTGCCATTCCCATTCCCTTAATGACTCGAATAACCATGAAGGTATTGTCATTTACCTAGAGCCAGACATCCTGGAGTGTGAAGTCAAGTGGGCCTTATGAAGCATTACTATGAACAAAACTACTGAAGGTGGTGGAATTCTGGTTGAGCTATTTCAAATCCTATAAGATGATGCAGTTAAAGTGCTGCACTCAGTGTGTCAGCAAATTTGAATAACTCTGCAGTGGCCACAAGACTGGAAAAGGTCAGTTTTCATTCCAATCCCAAAGAAGGGCAATGTCAAAGAATGTTCAAACGACCATACAGTTGCCTTCATTTCACATGCTAGCAAAGTTATGCTCAAAATCCTTCAAGCAAAGCTTCAACAGAATGTGAATGGAGAATTTTCAGATGTACAAACTGGATTTAGAAAAGGCAGAGGATTTAGAAAAGGCAGAGGAACCAGAGATCAAATTGCCAACAAGTCTCTTGATTCATAGAGAAAGCAAGGGAATTTCAGAAAAACATCTGCTTCATTGACTATGCGAAAGCTTTTGACTCTGTGGATCACAACAACTGCAAAAAATTCTTAAAGAGATGGGAATACCAGACCATTTCACCTGTCTCCTGAGAAGCCTGTATGTAGGTCAAGAAGCAAAATTTAGAACCTCACATAGAACAATGGACTTGTTCAAAATGGGAAAGTGTGACAAGGCTGTATATTGTCACCCTGCTTATTTAACTTCTATGCAGAGTACATCATGTGAAATGCTGGGCTGGATAAAGCACAAGCTGGAATCAAGATTGCCGGGAGAAATATCAATAACCTCAGATATGCGGATGACACCACCCTTATGGCAGAAAGTGAAGAGGAACTAAAGAGCCTCTTGATAAAAGTGAAGGAGGAGAGTGAAAAAGTTGGCTTAAAACTCAACATTCAAAAAACTAAGTTGATGGCATCTGGTTCCATCACTTCATGGCAAATAGATGGGGAAACAATAGAAACAGTGACAGACTTTATTTTTTTGGGCTCCAAAATCACTGCAGATGGTGACTGTAACCACAAAATTAAAAGATACTTGCTCCGTAGGAGAAAAGCTATTACCAACCTAGACAGCATATTAAAAAGCAGAGACATTACTTTGTCGACAAAGTCTGTCTAGTCAAAGCTATGGTTTTTCCAGTAGTCATGTATGGATGTGAGAGCTGGACTATAAAGAAAGCTGAGCGCACAAGAATTGATGCTTTTTAACTGTGGTGTTGGAGAAGACTCCTGAGAGTCCCTTGGACTGCAAGGAGATCAAGCCAGTTTATCCTAAAAGAAATCAGTCCTGAATATTCATTGGAAGGACTGATGCTGTAGCTGAAACTCCAATACTTTGGCCACCTGATGCGAGGAACTGACTCATTGGAAAAAACCCTGGTGCTGGGAAAGATTGAAGGCAGGAGGAGAAGGGGATGACAGAGGATGAGACGTTTGGGTGGCATCACTGACTCGATGGACATGAGTTTAAGCAGGCTCTGGGAGTTGGTGATGGACAGGGAGGTCTAGTGTGCTGCAGTCCATGGGGTCGCAAAGAGTTGGACTCTCTTGAATGACTGAATTGAATTGATGAAAAAAGTGGAAGTGTTAAATTGCTTAGTCATGTCTGATTCTTTGCAGCACCATGGACTGTAGCCTGGCCAGGCCTCTCTGTTCATGGAATTCTCCAGGCAAGAATACTGGAGTGGGTAGCCATTCCTTTCTGCAGGGGATCTTCCCAAACTAGGTATCAAACTCAGGTCTCTTGCATTGCAGGCAGATTCTTTACTATCTGAGCCACAAGGGAAGGCCATAACAAGAGCTATTGAGACCAAAAGGAAAAAAAAGTCCATTGGTTATTGCAAGCTTACTGTCTTTAGGGGATGGCAGGAATCTATCAGACAAATTATATAACTAATGCTGATCAAGTGATTCTTCCTGATGGTTTAAGAGTCCATTTCTGGGAGATCCGAAATGGTGAATAATTATGTATTTGGTAATGAAATTTAGCATATACAACCCCATTTGGGGCCTGCTGTCTTGTTTATGAATAGTCTGGATTTCATATTTAACTGGGTAGCCCATATTATATAACTCTTGCAGCAGAGAGAAGTGTCACATTCCAGGACATGCTCTAGTCCCTGAGACAAGTTGTCAAGTAAGGGACCTTGGCTTCACACAGGAAAAAAATTCAAGAGCAAGCCAAGGTAAAGTTAAAGCAAATATATTTAGGGAGATACACATTCCATAAGCAGAATGTGGTTGTTTCAGAAAGGGAGAGTGGCCACAGGGTGTGGGAGTGGTTAGTTTTTATGGTTGGGTAATTTGAGTGGGAAGAATGGAGTATTTCAGTGAAGGGGTGGGGATTTCTAGGAATTGGGCTCCTGCCCACTTTTTTGCCTTTTATGGTAATCTTTGGAACTGTCATAGCATGAACGGTGGTGACTTTTAGTGTTATGATGTTTTGCAAAAGTTTCACTTTTGTCTCAAGTTCAAAGGATTTGTTAACAAAGTAAGCCACTCATTCTACACAAATAAATAATACCAATATTTATTAGAGAATTATCTAACTTACTTTCAATATACTAACATTAAAAGTAAAGAGAAATAGAAACAGCAAAGGATACATCACCAAATTGGGTTCTGAGCAACATCCAGACTCAAACAGCACTGGGAAGTCCCTTGACATAGCACATCTGGAGTTGCAACTGGGAAAAGGTCCCAGGCAGTGCATCTGCTTCGTGAGTGAGACTTCAGAAACAGCAGTTCCCACCTAGGATGTAAACTGATATCATTGTTAATCTGTGAGCAAACTATAGCTCTGGTTTCATGTTAATGCAGTTTATTTTATCTTGTAACGCTTGGAATGTTGTTAAGCCTGGAGCTTGGTTGGCCAGACCCTCTCCAGGGGCTCAACGATTTCAAGATTTGTCCTGTATCTTATCTATGGTATTGTAAGACTTGCACTCACAGCAGATAGCCAGGGCAGTGTCCAGGCAGGTTAGAAGCAAGGTCAGAGGCCTGCTCTGCTTTGTCTCTGAAGCCTAAACAAGACTATTTAATTTCCCTAACAAATGAAGATATAATGAACTAATGGCCAAGCCATTCTTGATGCCATCTTGTTTTTAGCTGAGTCCAGTTGGTTTTTGTTACATCCTGATTATTTTACAACAGCTGTATCCCCTACTCATTTTTTTAATGGTTGTGCCCTGCCTCCTTCCTTCCGGTCTCATAGCAACCTTATATGTAGCCATTTAGACTGTCTTTTTGCAAGCAAAATACTCCTAAAATGGAATCATTGCAGTTATGAGAAGTGATGGCATTTCTGAGGAAGGAAATAAGACAAGTATAAGGATTAAGTCTCAGGAGAGACTCATAATCAATTCTGTAATCTAATTTACTGACCTCCCAAAGTATCGGAATGTCTATTCTTGGTCAATAATTACCTCTTCAATTAAAAAAAAAAACTGCTTATTTTTCATATAACTTATATGATTTTGATATCATTCATCAAAACCAAAGACATTGATCGCAGAGACCATGCCATGTGTGTGTATTTCCCATGACCCTGGAGGCTCAGACAGTAAAGAATCTGCCTGCAATGCAGAAGACCTGGGTTCAATCCATGGGTTGGGAAGATCCCCTGGAGAAGGCAATCAACTCCAGTATTCTTGCCTGGAGAACTCCATGGACATGACTGGAGCCTGATGGGCTGCAGTCCATGGGGTCACAAAAGAGTTGGACATGACTAAGTGACTCACACTTTCACTTTCTTTCACTTTCCCACAGCACCTAACTCAGACCTTGCCACACAATCAACACTAAATAAATATTAGTGAGATTGAAATTTTCACTACATAGATTACAGGCATAATTAGCTCTCTTTTTTTTCCACATTGGTTTTCGTTCCTTATGCCCTAAATTACAGTTAGGATTCTTTGAAAGTTGAGAAAGCTTAGAGAACCTCCCAATTTTATATTAGTTTTAACATGAAGAGGAAGAATAAGGCTGGGGAATGGTGGGAAATAAAAGCCTGAAGAAAAATCTGAAAGAAAGCTCAACATTGCCACTAAACATTTCAAGCTCTCCCACTTCAGCCTCTGCAGGCATCAATTACATTCCAAAGGAAAATGTTTTACAATTGTAATTACACATAATAGAAGGAATGTATTTTTCCTTCATTCTACTCCCATGGCGAGTCAATTTAATTTTTAAATACAAGAGACATAATTGATTTTAGCCCTGGATTAGCACTGCAAATGATCTATATGTGTTCTCACTAATGGAACAAGAGAGTTGGTCCTCCTTGGAGACATTTACCCAAACCTGTTCAAGCAACAATTACTAGAGTCTGACAGGTTGGTGTGCAAGGAGAAGGATGCATGAGGGAAACAATCTACTGATTAACAACTGAGCAAAATAATGAATATTATACTCTTCCCAGTTAATTATGAATTCAGCACAAATAAACGATCTTTATAGAGGCCAAAAAGTGATAAGCCTGCCTGGAGAAACCTTGTCCTGTTCACTAGAAAATGAGTTTCTCTGAGGATTTTAGGGTAAACCTATTTCTAAATAGGGCTCTCTTGAAAGGGAATGGAGAGGAGGTGTACTCATTTTCTCCAGACTTATCTGTTATCTGGCAATTGGTTTTCCTTTGGCTCCTCTACTAGACTACCACACAGTTTTATGGAATAGGAATAGCTCAAGGCAAAGTTATGAAATAAGTAGTTTATACTCTGACATTTTGAAACAGAAGGCAAGGGGGCAGGGTACAACCTTTAAAAAAATGACATAGCCATAGTATGATACAACAAAAACTGATTAGAACCAACTGGGTCCAAGATGTCAGTGGACCTTGAGCCTCATTATATGCTTATTGTAATAAATTAGCATGTATTTAACAAGAGGAATTAAAGAGCCTCTTGATGAAAGTGAAAGAGAAGAGGAGAGTGAACAAGCTGGCTTAAAACTCAACGTTCAAAAAACTAAGATGATGGCATCTGGTCCTACCACTTCATGGTAAACAGATAGGGAAACAATGGAAACAGTGACAGACTTTATTTTCTTAGGCTCCAAAATCATGACAGATATTGACTGCAGCCATGAAATTAAAGGACGCTTGCTTCTTGGAAGAAAGGCTGTGACCAACCTAGACAGCATATTAAAAATCAGAGACATTACTTTGCCAACAAAGGTCCGTCTACTTAAAGCTATGGTTTTTCCAGTAGTCATGTATGGATGTGAGAGTTGGACCATAAAGAAAGCTGAAAGTGAAAGTTGCTCAGTCATGTCTGACTCTTTGTGATCTCAAGGACTATATAGTCCATGGAATCTCTCCAGGCCAGAATACTGGAGTGGGTAGCCTTTCCCTTCTCCAGGGGATTTTCCCAACCCAGGGATCGAACCCAGGTCTCCTGCATTGTGGGCAGATTCTTTACCAACTGAGCCACAGGGGAACCCCAAGAATACTGGAGTGGGTAGCCTATCCCTTCTCCAGTAGATCTTCCCAACTCGGGAGTTGAACTGAGGTCTCCTGCATTGCAGGCGGATTCTTTACCAACTGAGCTATCAGGGAAGCCCAAATTTATAAAGCTCCTCTGTCCATGGAATTCTCCAGCCCAGAATACTGGAGTGGATAGCCATTCCCTTCTCCAAGGGATCTTCCCAATCCAGAGATCAAACCCAGGTCTCCGGCTTTGCAGACTTGTTCTTTACCACTGAGTCACCAGGGAAGCCCAAAGAAAGCTGAGTGCCAAAGAATTTATGCTTTTGAACTGTGGTGTTGGAGAAGACTCTTGAGAGTCCCTTGGACTGCAAGGAGATCCAACCAGTCAATCCTAAAGGAAATCAGTCCTGAATATTCATTGGAAGGACTGATGCTGAAGCTCCAATGCTTTGGCCACCTGATGCAAAGAACTGACTCATTGGAAACGACCCTGATGCTGGGAAAGATTGAAGGCAGGAGGAGAAGGGGACAACAGAGGACGAGATTGTTAGATGGCATCACTGACTCAATGGACATAAGTTTGAGCAAGCTCCGGGAGTTGGTGATGGACAGGAGGAAGCCTGGTATGCTGCAGTCCATGGGGTTGCAAAGAGTTGGACACGACTAAGTGACTGAACTGAACGTTCTGAGGCTAACCATAAAAGGCCAAATAGTGGGCTGTGGCACAATTCCTTGAAATCCCTGTCCCTTCCTTGAAATTATTGAAATAATCCTCTACTCGTTGGCCTTTGAAATCATCCAGTCCTTAAAAACTAACCATTTTGAGGCCTCTCCCTTTCTGAAATGGCCCACATCTGTCTGTGGAGTGTGTTCCTCTCTAAATAAATCTAGTTCTTACCTATCACTTCATATCTCACTGAATTCTTTCTGCAGTGAGACATAAAGAACTTGAGCTTCATTAGGTCCTGAGACCAGGTGTGTGATCTCAGTTAAAAGACCATGGGTTCAAGTCCCCAATCTGGGTTCCTGCCAGGTTTGAGTCCTGAGTTGCACAGTTTCAATTTCACCATCAAAATCTGCCTTTAAGCACAACATCACAGTCCAATTATCAACTAATCCCCCTGAACCAGGTTTAGTAACTGGGATATTAGCTTCTAAGGCCACAGTTCTCAGGTGTATTTTCATTTTAATCAAGGATTCCAGAGAGGCAGACTTGGCACAGATCTATCACTGGAAGGGCAGCATAGAGACATAGGTTCTTGTCCATATCCTTCCATTTACCAGCTAGGCAATTTCCAATCTGTAAAATAGGATTATATCTACCTTAGGAAATTATTGTAAATAAGTAAATTATATAATATATTATGAAATTCACTAGCATGGTGCTCAACACATTTGATTGTGTCTCAAAGTTGTCCAGGTGTGGGAAGTCCATCAAATCACCAAATCATGCATCTACTATGATGCTGTGTGACCCTGAAAAAGTTACTTCACTTCTTAGGGCTTCAGTTGCATTGTTTTTAAAAGAATGCTTATCTCTATGGTATCTAAGACCCTTCTTCTTTATAAAGTTTTAAGATCTCATTTTTGCAAAGTAACAGAACTCTCCTTAGTAGCACACAAACAAATGAGGACATGCAAGTGTAAAGAGCCAGCCCTTCAGTCACGAATGTAGTCAGCCGTTCAAAGCATTTATCCAAATATGACTAGCTCAGGAATACAGGCTGTGTCAGGGTTCAGGGGATCGAAGTTGACAGTTAGAAATAGTGTAAGTTAGTGTGTTTTCCTGTGGGAAAATGGAGCAAGGACTGAAGCAGCAATAAACTCTCAAATCCGGTTGGCTAGAAAACTATTTTTTAAGTCTACCTCTATTGTAATGTTCAGTAGTCCAAGCCCCTGATGGATTGGAATATATAGTAAAAGCTCACAACCAGTTGAATTTTCATGTGATGTCTCACATACCCTGATGATTTTACGTCACTGAAAGCATGCCATTCTGAGAAACAGAAAAAATGTTTGTTTGTGTCTGTACATGTGTACATTTGTCTTATGTTTGTGTGCATGGCCGTGTGTCTGTGTTTGCATGTGTGTGTGTCTATCTATTGTGTCTATTTGTATTCCATGATAGACTATTCTCTGGTAAATGTAGAAATCATGTAGTTTGTCTTTAATAATATTGGAAGTGCAATATATAGAAAATTGTTTTCCTAAGAAACTACTGGAGCATATATTTCATTGACTCACTAAATTGCTTATGAGTGTTTTGACATACCTTTAGTGCTCAAACTCAAGCATCCAGGAACAAGAGATACAGATGGCAGTGAGGCAGGCCCATGGAACTTACTCCAACTTACTAGGGCAACTGAGATGCCATGTAAAAAACAATTGTCATTTCAATAAACCAGATATTGAAGGGCCAGATCCTTCAATATCAACTGACTAGTACAAAAATCCATTACTTATGAGTCTTTTTTATGAGGGTGTGTATGTCTATGGGCATACATATTTTATTCATACATACATATTTTATTCTTTTATAATATATACAAATGTTTCTATATGTAATCAGTTCACATATCCATTTCTACCATTTGTTTTTCATTGACATATTGATGATGTACAATATTGTGTTAGTTTCAGATGTACCTCATAGTGTTTTGACATTTGCTTGTGAAATGACCACTACCACATGTCGAGTAACTATCTGACCCCATATGAAGTTATTACACTATTAACTATATATTATATCCCTGAAAATTATTTATTATTTAACTGGAGATTTTAACCTCTTAATCCCCTTCCCCTGCGTTGCCCACCATCTCCATCAAGACCTTCCCTCTGGCAACCACCAATTTGTTCTCTGTATCTATGAGTTTGTATTTTGTTTGGTTGGGATTTCTTTGTTTTTTAGATCCTACATGTAAGTGAGGTCATGGGTATTTGTCTTTCCCTGACTGAATTATTTCACTTGGCCTGATATACTCTAGATATACCCATGTGATTAAATGGCAAAATTTCATATTCTTAGGTAACATTCCATTTTTTATATATATATATATAATATGTATATATATTTATATCATCATCTTTATTCATCTATTAATTAAAGCAATATAAGATGCTTTATATGTGGCCTATTATAAAATGCAACAATGAATATTTTTGTGCATCTATCTTCTCAAATTAGAGTTTTTGTTTTCTTTGGATAAATAACAAGCAGTGAAATTGTTAGTTCATTTGTTAGTTGCTCAGTCATGTCCAACTCTTTGTGACTCCATGGACTGTAGCCTGCCAGGCTCCTCTGTCCATGGAATTCTCCAGGCAAGAATACTGGAGTGGGTAGCTATTCCCTTCTCCAAGGTATCTTCCTGACCCAGGGATTGAACCCAGGTCTCGTGCACTGCAGCAGATTCTTTACTTCCTGAGCCACTAGGCAAGCCCTATTAGTTCACATGGCAGTTCTATTTTTAATTTTTTGATGAAATTTCTTGATATTTTTTATAGTGGCTGACCAATCTACAATCCTAATAGTGTACAGGGGTTGCCTTTTCCCCCACATTCTCTCTGACACTTGTTATCGCTTGTCTTTTTGATGATAGCCATTCTGATGGGTGTGAGGTGGTATCTCATTCTTTTTATTTGCATGATCTTAAGGAATAGTGATGTTAAACATACTTCCATGTGCTTGTGGGCCATAATTGTGCCTTCTTTGGAAAAAAATGTCTATTCAGTTCTCATTTTTTAATCAGGTTGTTTGATTTTTTGATGTTGTGATATATGAGTTCTTTTTATATTTTGAGTATTAACCACTTATCAGATAGTTCATTTGCAAATATCATCTCCCTTTTTGTTTTGTTGATAGTTTCCTTTGTTGTGCAAAAGATTTTTAGTTTGGTACAGCCCCATTTGTATACATCTGCTTCTGTTTCCCTTGTTTGAGGAGAGTTTTATAGTTTCAGGTCCTACTTTAAGGTTTTAAGTTTTAGGTCCTACTTTTACTTTAATCCATGTTGAGTTTATTTGGTGTATGTTTTGAAAAAGTAGTGCAGTCTGATTATTTTGCATGTAGCTGTCCAGTTTTTCCAAAAGCATCTATTGAAGAGGCTGTCTTTTCCTCATTGTGTAATTTTCAAACTTTGTCATAGATTGACCATATATATGTAGGTTTATTTCTGGGCTCTGTATGTATGTGTTAATCACTCAGTCATGTCTGACTCTTTGCAACCCCATAGACTGGGGCCCATCAGGCTGCTCTGTCCATGGAATTCTCCAGGCAAGAATACTGGAATGGGTAGCCATTCCCTTCTCCATGGATCTTTCTGACCCAGAGATTGAACCCAGGTCTCTTTCACTGCAGGTAGACTTCTGCTTCCTAGGTGGCACTAGTGGAAAAGAACTTGCCTGCCAATGCAGGAGATGTAAAAGATGCTGGTTTAATCCCTGGGTTGGGAATATCCCCTGGAGGAGGGCATGGCAACCCACTCCAGTATTCTTGCTTGGAGAATACCATAGACAGAGGAGCCTGGCAGGCTACTGTCCGTAGGGTCGCAAAGAGTCAGACACAACTGAAACAACTTAGCACACACATTTCTGGGCTCTATTCTGATCCATTAATTTATGTTTCTACTTTGTGCCAGGATCATATTCTTCTGATGATGATAGCTTTTATTATAGTTTGAAAAGAGGGAGTGTGATACCTGTACATTTTTTCTTCTTTATCAAAATTTTTTTGATTATTAGGGTCTTTTATGTTTCCACACAAATTTTATTTATTTTTAATTAATTAATTTATTTTAATTGGAGGCTAATTATAATATTGTAGTGGTTTTTGCCATACATTGACATGAATTAGCCATGAGTGTACATGCCACACAAATTTTAGAATAATTTCTTCTGTTTCTGTAAAATATATCTTTGGTACTTGAATAAAGATTGTATTTTTAAATACACTGGGTAGTATGATCAGTTTAAAAGTGTTAATATCTTTTAATCATTGAGCATGTTATATCTTTCATTTCAGTGTCATCTTCAATTTCTTTCCTCAGTTGTTATCATTTTCTGAGAACAAGAATTTTACCTCAAGGCTTAGATTTATTTCTAGATATTCTTCTTGATGCAATTGTAAGTGGGATTATTGTCTTAATTTCTGTTTATGATAGTTCATTGTTTTTATATGGAAACACAACAGATTTCTATATATTAATTTAACAGTTTTTTGATTTATTAGGATTTTCTAAATATGATGTCATATCATCTGCAATGACAGTTTTACTATTTCTCTTCCAATAGGATTCCTTTTATTTCCTTTTCTTCTCTGATGACCTTGGCTAGAACATCCACTACTGTGTTGAAATAAAGTTTTAAGAGTGGGCATTGTAGTGTTGTTGATTTCAGAGGAAATGCTTTTAGTTTTTCACCATTGAGTATAATTTTGGCTATAAGTTTGTCACATAATGGCTTGTATTATACATACCCGTTTTGTTGAGAGTGTTGGTTTTCTTTTTATAAAGGGATGTTGAATATCGTTGAAATCTTTGCACCAATTTGTTTATGTGGTGTATCACACTTATTTATAGATTCAAGCATACTTGAATCCCTGGGATAAATCCTACCTAATCAAGGTGTATGACCCTTTTAAACTATTGTTGAATTCAATTTGCTAATTTTTAAAACATATTAGTTTTATTTATTTATTTTTGGCTCCACTGAGTCTTCATTGCTGTGCATAGGCTTTCTCTGCTTGCTGAGACTACAGGCTACTTTCTAGTTGTGGTGTGTGGACTTTGCATTGCAGTGGCTTCTCTTGTTGTGGAGCACAGGTCTAGGCCTTGTGGGCTTCAGTAGTTTCTGCACATGGGATCAGTAGTTGAGGCTCACAGTCTCCAGAGGCAGGTTCAGTAGTTCTGGTGTATGGGCTTAGTTGCCCCACAGCATGTGGGAAATGTGATACTAGGGTGCAATCTCAAAAAATGAAAGAATGATCTCGGTTCATTTCCAATGCAAACAATTCAAAATCAGAGTAAGTTCTGTGCCCCAATCACTAATGCCGAATAAGCTGAAGTTGAATGGTTCTATGAAGACCTACAAGATCTTCTAGAACTAACAAAAAACCCCCATCATTTTCATCATAGGGGACTTGAATGCAAAAGTAGGGAGTCAAGAGTTACATGGTGTAACAGGCAAGTTTGGCCTTGGAGTGTAAAATGAAGCAGGGCGAAAGCTAACAGAGTTTTGCCAAGAGAATGCACTGGTCATAGCAAATACCCTCTTCCAACAATACAAGAGACAACTCTACATAAGGACATCACCAGATGGTCATTATGAAATCAGATTGATTATATTCTTTGCAGCCGAAGATGGAGATGCTCTTTACAGTTAGCGAAAACAAGACCTGGAATTGACTGGAGCTCAGATCATGAACTCCTTATTACCAAATTCAGACTTAAATTGAAGAAAGTAGGGAAAACCACTAAGCCACTCAGGTATGACCTAAATAAAATCCTTTATGATTATACAGTGGAAGTTACAAATAGATTCAAGGGACTAGATTTGATAGAATGCTTGAAAAGCTATGGATGGAGGTTTGTAACACTGTACAGGAGGCAGTGACTAAAACCGTCCCCAAGAAAAAGAAATGCAAGAAGGGAAAATGGTTGTCTGAGGAGGCCTTATAAATATTTTAGAAAAGAGAAGTGAAAGGCAAAGGAGAAAGGGAAAGATATAACCATCTGAATGCAGAGTTCCAAAGAATAACAAGGAGAGGTAAGAAAGCCTTCCAAAGTGCACAATGAAAAGAAATAGAGGGAAACAATAAAATGGGAAAGGCTAGAGATCTCTTCAAGAAAATTAGAGATACCAAGGAATATTTCATGCAAAGATGGGCACAATAAAGGACAGAAAAGGGAAGGACATAAGCAGAAGAGATTAAGAAGACAAGGCAAGAATACACAGAAAAACTGTACAAAAAAACTGACCTGGATAACCACAGTGGTGTAGTTCTCACTCACTTAGAGCCAGACATCTGGGAGTGTGAAGTCAACTGGGCCTTAGGAAGCATTACTATGAACAAAGCTAGTGGAGGTATTGGAATTCCAGCTCAGCTATTTAAAATCCTAAAAGCTGATGCTGCTAAAATGCTGCACTCAATATGTCAGCAAATTTGAAAAACACAGCAGTGACCACAAGAGTGGAAAAGTTCAGTTTTCATTCCAATCCCAAAGAAAGTCAATGCCAAAGAATGTTTAAACTACTATACCACTGTGCTCATTGCACATGCCAGCAAAGTAATGCTCAAAATCCTTCAAGCTAGGCATCAACAGTATGTGAACCCAGTACTTCCAGTTGTAGAAGTTGGATTTAGAAAAGGCAGAGGAACCAGCAATCAAATTGTCAGCATTCATTGGATCTAGAAAAAGAGAATTCCAGAAAAACGTCTATTTCTGCTTCATTGACTACACTAAAGCCTTTGACTGTGTGGATGTCAACAAAGTGTGGAAAATTTTAAAGAGACGGGAATACCAGACCGCATTACCTACCTCCTGAGAAACCTGTATGCGAGTCAAGAAGCAACAGTTAGAACCGCGCATGGAACAACAAACTGGTTCAATATTGGGAAAGAAGTATGTCAAGGCTGTATATTGTCACCCTGCTTATTTAACTTCTATGCAGAGTACCTCATGCGAAATGCTGGGCTGGATGAATCACAAGCTGGAATGAGGATTGCCGGGAGAAATATCAGTAACCTCAGATATGCAGATGACACCACCCTAATGGCAGAATGTGAGGAGGAATTAAAGATCTTGATGAAGGTGAAAGTGGAGAGTGAAAAGGTGGCTTATAACTCAACATTCAAAAAACTAAAATCATGGCTTCAGGTCCCATCACTTCATGACAAATAGATTGGGGGAAAATGGAAACGGTAACAGACTTTATTTTCTTGGGCTCTAAAATCACTGTGGGTGGTGACTGCAGCCATGAGATTAAAAGACATTTGCTCCTTGGAAGAAAAGTTACGACAAACCTAGACAGCATATTAAAACATAGATTCATTGCTTCGCTGATTAAAGTCTGTATAGTCAAAGCTATGGTTTTTCCAGTAGTCATGTATGGATGTGAGAGTTGGACTATAAGGAAAGCTGAGCACCGAAGAATTGATGCTTTTGAACTAGTGTTGGAGAAGACTCTTGAGAGTCCCTTAGACTGCAAGGAGATCCAACCAGTCCATCCTAAAGAAAATCAGTCCTGAATATTCATTGGAAGGACTGATGCTGAAGCTGAAACTCCAATACTTTGGACACCGGATGTGAAGAACTGACTCATTTGAAAAGACCCTGATGCTGGGAAAGATTGAAGGCAGGAGAAGAAGGCGATGACAGAGGATGAGATGGTTGGATGGCATCACCGACTTGATGGACATGAATTTGACATTTTATCTTACATCATTTTTATGTGAATCCCTTAACTACTTATTATGGGTGTAGATGATTTTAATTCTTTGTCTTTTAGCCTTTGTAAAAGCTTTTGCCTACCAATGATTCTTTCCCTTTTGTAGTTTTTATATTTCTACCTGTGGCCTTTTCTGCATAGAGATGTACCTTTAACACTTCTTGTAAGGCCAGTAGAGTGGTGCTGAACTCTTTTAGCTTTTTGTTATCTATAATACTGCTTATTTCTACTTAAAATCTGAATGGTAGATTATTCTTGGTTGATGGGTAGAATATTCTTCATTGATAAGTAGAATATTCTTGGTTATAGGTGTTTTCCTTTCATCACTTGGAATATATCATGGCACTTGCTTCTGATTTGCAAAGTTTCTTATTTTAAAACATTTATTTATTTATTGACTGCTCTGGGTCTTTGTTGCTATTCATGGGCTTTCTCTAGTTTCAGTGCATAGGCTTCTCATAGCAGTGACTTCTCTAGTTCAGAGCATGGGCTCTAGGGAGCATGTGCTTCAGTAGTTGCAACACGTGGGCTCAGGCGTTGTGGCTTATGAGCTCTAGAGCATGGGCTCAGTAGTTGTGATGCATGTGTTTGCCCTGTGGAAGTTGGAATCTTCCTGGGTCAGGGATTGAACCTGTGTCCCCTGCATTGGCAGGCAGATTTTTTACCACTGGATCACTAGGGAAACCCTGGGTTTGCAGAGTTTCTGGTGAAAAATTAGTTCATTGTTTTATGGGAGTCCCCTTGTATGTAATTGCTTGCTTTTATCTAGCTTCTTTTAAAATTTCTCTTTATTTTTAGCCATTACAATTAAACTTTGTCCATCATATACTATGTGATCTAATTTACAGAACTTGAACAGAAAATTTTAGAATTTGTTTGGAAACACAAAAGACCCTGAATGGCCAAAGTAATCAAAGTCCCTGACTTCAGACTACACTACAAAGCTGCAGTCATCAAGACATTATGATACTGGCACAAAAACAGAAATTTAAACCATAGACCAGGATCAAAAGCCCAGAGATATATCCACATATGTACGGTCTCCTATGCTATGGCAAAGGAAGCAAGACTATACAATGGAGGTCAGACAGCTCTTCAATAAGTGGTTCTGGAAAAGTTGGACAGCTACATGTGAAAGAATGAAATCAAAACACTCCCTAACACCATACACAAAGATAAAATGGATTAAAGATCTAAATGTAAGGCCAGACACTATAAAACTCTTAGAGGAAAATGTTGGCAGAGAAATATTTGACATAAATTGCAGCAGGATCTTTTTTTGACCCACCTCTTAGAGTAATGAAAATAAAAACAAAATAAACAAATGAGACATAATTAAAAGCTTTTGCAGAGCAAAGGAAACCATAAACAAGATAAAAAGACTACTCTCAGAATGGGAGAAAATTTTTGCCAAGGAAGCAATCAACAAGAGATCAATCTCCAAAATATACAAACAACTCATGCAGTTCAATGTCAAAAATATAAATAATCCAATCAAAAATGGGAAGAAGACCTAGATAGACATTTCTCCAAAGAAATCAGAGGAATTTCTTTTTTTTAATTAATTTTTTCATTGAAGGATAATTGCTTTACAGAATTTTGTTGTTTTCTGTCAAACCTCAACATGAATCAGTCATAGGTATACATATATCCCCTCCCTTTTGAACCTCCTTCCCATCTTCCCCATCCCACCCCTCTAGGTTGATACAGAGCCCCTGTTTGAGTTTCCTAAGCCTTACAGAAGAATTTCTGATTTCTGCAAAGAAGACATAGAGATGGCCAACAAACACATCAAAAGATGTTCATCTTCATCAATTATTAGAGAAATGCAAATCAAAATTACATTGAGGTATCACCTCACACCCATCAGATGGCCATAATTTAAAAAAATTAACAATAAATGCTGGAGATGGTGTTGAGAAAAAGGAATTCTCTTGTACTGCTGGTGTGAATGGAAATTGATATAGCCACTGTGGAGTACAGTATGGAGGTTCCTTAAAAACTAAAATTAGAACTACCATATAACCCAACAATCCAACTCCTGTGCATGTGCCCAGAGAAAAGCATAATTCAAAAAGACACATGTACTCCTATATTCATTGCAGCACTCTTTACAATAGCCAGGACATGAAAGAAATCTAAATGTCCACCAACAGAGGAATGGATAAAGGAGATACCGTACGTATATATTAATACAATGGAATATTACTCAGCCATAAAAACAGATCTGTATCATTTGTAGAGATGTGGATGAACCTAGAGACTGCCATACTGAATGAACTAAATCAGAAAGAGAAAAACGAATATTGTATATAAACACATATATGTGGAATTGTATAAACACATATATGTGGAATCTGGAAAAGTGGTATAGATGATTTTATTTGTAAAACAGAAATAGAGACACAGATGTACAGAACAAATGTATGGACAGCAAGGGGGGAGGTAAGGGAAAGTGGGATAAATTGGGAGGTTGGGATTGGCATATATACACTATTGATACTATGTAGAAAATTAATAACTAATGAGAACTTACTGTATAGCTCAGGGAAGTCAGTACTCTGTGGTGACATAAATGGGAAGAAAACCTAAAAAAGAGGGATATATGTATACATATAGTTGATTCAGTTTGCTCTACAGTAGAAACAAAACATAAGGTAACTTCACTCCAATAAAAATTAATGTAAAAAATTTAAAAAAAAAATGAAAAATGTCACTGAAAACAAAAAATATACTTGTCTTCTTATGGGCCTCTTTGATTTCATTTTGTTTGAGATATCTCTGTGCTTCTTGAACTTGACTGTTTCCTTACCCTGATTAGAGAAGTTTTCAGCTATTGCGTCAAATACGTTCTCTGCTTCTTTCTTTACAATTGTCATCATCCTGTCACTTGTGGGTTACCTAACCAGAGTATAGATCTTCATTATACCACGTTTCTGCCAGGTCTGCCATCTCATTGTGGTTCCCTGTTTATATATTTAGTTTTGGAAAATCTTTTCTGCTAAACTTTAGGTCATGCTCATTGACAGTTGCTCTATAAATAGATGTAATTTTAGTGTATCCATGTTAGGAAGTGAGCTCAAGAATTTCCTACTCTGCCATCTTGGAATACCTCCTTTTGTTTCTTTAAATAGATGGATTCCTAAGAAGTTTAGAAAATTCCAAGGGTTAAAAATTTCCAAGAATAGCAATTATATATATTCTGGTCAAACTATTCAAACAGGCAGAAACAGTTCTGTATTCAGTGTTCATTTATGTGGCATGGTAGGATATTAGAAGCAGTTTTCTCCTTAAAGAACTTTAATTTCACATCTTTCTTACCTGATTAAAAAATAGGTTTTTAAGAATATAAATGCATCTTTAAGTGCTTAGTATTGAAATTGGATGTAAACAGGAATTTTTTGTGAAAAATCAACATTTTCACATTTTGCTGAAGGAAAAAAAAATGAGATCCCAAATAAATCAATTAAATGCTTCCTTGCCAGGAGTGCACTATTGATCCTTGTAACCATGAACTCTTATTTTAGAAAATTCTGTGGATAACCAAAACAACGATAATAGGGTAAATGTTTTCAATTTACATTTGAAGGAAAATCTGGGATCCCTTAGTAGCTAGAGTAGAATTAAACATTGTATCATCTATATCAAATTAATTTAAATAGGTTTGCTTTAAAATTTTAATTTGCATGGCAAGTTTAGTTTGTATAAAAGAATTACTAAATTGAATTGAGAAAGGGGGGATCTATTTACACGTCCACACCTGGTACCTCTTAAACTCCACCACCATCCGCCCGCATTCTCGTGTGGGGAAGCCAAGTGGTGATTGCCTGTTTGTGCCATGAGTCCAGGCCTTTCTCTGACTCAGGGAAACAGAAGCACTATTTCCTTAAGATGTATCCAAAGATTTGTTGTAATATTTTTTTGATTTCTAATGGTGTCTAGAGTATAATGGTGGTTTTGGACAGACTTCTTAGAAAACTGATGAAGAAATGTAAATATTGTGTAAACTTCTGGCCTCATTTCACCGTTATTCCTCTTATTCTATGAGGTTTTCCCCCTGATTCTTCATGATCCATAGATCTTTCTTCTGGTTTTTGTGACAAACCTATTTTCAAAATAGTCCGTTTATATATTGGTCATGTACACACTAGTATTAATTTGATTGATTTGTTGTATTTATTTATCAGTTATTTAATGTTTTGTACATAAAAACTTTAAAAGAGTCAAAAAATAAGAAAATGAAAACTAATATATTAGACATTGGTGGATTACTAAAAGTTGGGAAGATTCCTGAATGTTTGAAACCAGATGCACACAGTTTGCTATCTGCATAAATACCACTTTGTTTTCATTAGGATAACTTTACTAATCCAGGAGACCCTTTCCAGAAAGATAAAAGTATCATATAACTTGTTTATCCCCAATCTCTGGAAAGATTCATCAACTGTTCAATAGGAAACATCAACTGATAATTTATAGACCTTTAACACTTTGTTGCAAATTTCCTCCAATCTTAATCAATTATATCATGATCCTTGTTGTTGTTCAGTTGCTAAGGACTGTAGCACCCAGGCTCCTCTGTCCTCCACTGTCTCCTGGAGTTTGCTCAAATTCATGTCCATTGAGTCAGTGGTGCTATCTAAACTCTCATTCTCTGCCATCCCCTCCTCCTTTTGCCTTCAATCATTCCCAGCATCGGGGTCTTTTCCACTGAGTCGGCTCTTCGTATCAGATGGCTAAAGTATTGGAACTTCAGCTTCAGCTTCCAGTGAATATTCAGGGTTGATATCCTTTAAGATTGACTGGTTTGATCGTGCAGTCCAAGAGACTCTCAAGAGTTTTCTCCAGCACCACAGTTCAAAAGCATCAACTGTGATCCCTTCTCAATCCTGTTTTCTGCACTTAAAACAGACTGTGTATAGTCTCAATAAATATAGTAACTTTGCATTTTTTCCTTTTTGAGGTCGAGGTCATCCTTACCTTGGTAAGCAATAAACTCAGCTTTCTCTTAACAATGAATTGCTTTGGTGATATTTGAAAAGTGAGCGCTTGATGGATTACATGAGATCCTACTCTGGATAACTATATTATTAAAGAATTCAGGAACCCATTACTTTCTCTTTCTTAGAGTGACCTAGATTCTTGGAAACTCACCTTTTCATTTGCATTAAATAGTCTGGAGTTTTCTGCTCAATCCACCTTGGTAAATGAGTGTCTGACTCTCTTGCTTATGTTTCAAGTCTAATACTTATATAACCATGTGTTAGATTTTTATCCCCTCAAGCTATTGAGATTGATTACAGATGGACACAAATACCAGATTCTCACATGTCATAATGATTTTGTTTGTGAAAATAGAAACAAACGAATCCTGAGCCAGCCTTCCAGTCAAGTGTGTGTAAAGAGATCATAGACTACAAGAAGCTCTCTATTTCCTGTTTAAACGTTTAAACGTCACCCACCCCTCCCCTTGGCCGTAGGAGTAAACTATGCCTGTCACCCAATAGATTTTAATTCCCTAATATTAAGGATTATTTTTCTATAAAAGGCACATAGCAATATCAACTTCGGTCATATACAAATTGATGTGAATCAGTTTGTTAGTGATTTGCCATGTGGCAGGAAAAGTAGACTAGACATTGAAAAAGAGAGTTAGAATAAATGGGAGAAAGAAGAATCTGAAGCCTCAGAGCTAAGGATAGTGAGAGTATCCTCACTATCGGAGATGGGAAAGACTGATGTAATTTTGTGTATACTAGCACCATCACAATTTTATCAAGATTACCGTGTAAACTTTTTGACATCCTCCATGTTTTGCCCATTTATGGTAAATTTGATTTTGGGAAATAATAAAACATTACTATATCAGAGTTAAATGAAGAACTCCAATAGGTGATGTAATTTTGCATCCAAAAGTAAGGATGGAGAGTATTAATCAGATTATTTTTAATTGTTGTTGTTCTTACGATTTATTGCCTCTTAACTTGCTTTGACGGAAACTACCACAGTCATAAGTGTGAGCCTCCAAAGAGGACTAATATAAAAGGTAGACTTTAGTTTAGGATAGAAAGTTCTTTTCTCTTGTTTCAAATTAGTTTGAATTCTACAATTCAATTCCATACAAATAGGAAATTTATTCAAGTAGGGCTTTTCTTTAAATAAAATTTATTCTTATCTAATAAAAGGATCTCATGATAGATGGATTCATATTTTTATTTAGGAAATCATATTCTCTCAATGATATTGTTATTAATGCTTATATCAGATTTCTAGGGATTTCCCTTGTGGTCCAGTGGTTAAGACTTTGGCTTCCAATGAAGGGCATGTGGGTTTGATCCCTGCTCAGGGGTATAAGACACCACATAGCACAAGGCCAAAAAATGTAGACAGAAGCAGTATTTTAACTAATTCAATAAAGACTTTAAAAATGGTCTATATCAAAAAAAATCTCTAAAAACACACAAATTTCTAGTTGTTTATTATTATTTATTTATTTTTATATATGGTTTGGGGACATTATCTGGGATTTAGTCGTCTTCTTGTTAGACTATGTGTGTGCTGAGTTGCTTCAGTTGTGTTTGACTCTTTGCTACCCTATGGATTGCAGCCCACGAGACTTCTCTGTTCATGGAATTCTCCAGGCAAGAATACTGGAGTGGGTTGCCATGCCCGTCTCCAGGGGATCTTCCTGATCCAGGGTTTGAACCTATGTCTCTTATGTCTCCTGCATTGGCAAGTGGATTCTTTACCACTAGTACCACCAATACTTCTCCACAAGAGTTTTCACAGAAAAGTCAATTTATTTGAAGCCTATAAAGCCTGAGATTTTTCACAAATGAGGTCTTTATAAGGCTATGAAGAACTTAAAATACTTTTACTAAACCTTCAAATTTAAATAAAGCTTTAGCCAGTTAGATATAATCTTCTACATATAAGTTACTGTTTTTCTCTTAACATTTTGAATAAGTTACTCTACCTTATTTTTGGTTTTTGTGTTGTTAGAAGAGTATCATCAAAATGACACTTTGTTCCTTATAGATTATTTACTCATTTATTCCAGAAACTTAAAATTCTCTGTCTATATTTGATATTATTAAATTTCAATCAAATATTTCTAAGTTAATTTTTTTCTTATAGCTCCTGTTTGATAATGTTGAACACTTTTAGTCTAGACTTAATCTTTAATTCTTAAAAATTATTGGTAATATTTTCTCAAAAATTTTTCCCTGTATCAAATGAATTTTTCTCCTTTTGTGAAATATATTTTACAATCACTGATATTCCCATTTCTGTCACCTATATCTTTTCTTCTTTATTTTTAATTTTTATGCCTTCTTTGTATCTTAAAGTTTGTTTTGATCTGATGTTTAAGTTTGTTATTTTATTCTCTAGCTTTATACATTCTACTACTCAAACGGAATTATTTTCACACATTTTTTATGCTAAATGGCACCTTGAATTCATTAAGAACATTTGTCATGCTAGCTCAAAATAGTTGCTTATTCTTCATTTGGAAGAATGGTCAGTTTTCATTCCATTCCCAAAGAAGGGCAATGCCAAAGAATGTTCAAACTATCACACAATTTCACACACTAGCAAAGTAATGGGGAAAAGGCAATGGCACCCCACTCTAGTACTCTTGCCTGGAGAATCCCAGGGAAGGGGGAGCCTGGTGGGCTGCTGTCTATGGGGTCGCACAGAGTCAGACACGACTGAAGTGACTTAGCAGCAGCAGCAGGAGCAAAGTAATGCTCAAAATTCTCCAAGCCAGGCTCCAACAGTACAAGAACCATGAACTTCCAGATGTACAAGCTGGATTTATAAAGGGCAGAGGAACCAGAGATCAAATTGCCAACATTCATTGGATCATTGAAAAAGCAACAGAGTTCCAGAAAAACATCTACTTCTGCTTTATTGACTATGCCAAAGCCTTTGACTGTGTGGATCACAACAAACTGTGGAAAATTCTTAAAGAAATGGGTATACCAGACCACCTTACCTGCCTCCTGAGAAATCTGTACGCAGGTCAAGAAGCAACAGTTAGAACTGGACATGGAACATCAGACTGGTTCCAAATTGGGAAAGGAGTACGTCAAGGCTGTATATTGTCACCCTGCTTATTTAACTTATATTCAGAGTACATCATGTGAAATGCCAGGCTGGATGAAGCACAAGCTGGAATCAAGATTGCCGGGAGAAATATCAGTAACTTCAGATATGCAGATGACACCACCCTTATGGTAGAGGGTGAAGAAGAAATCAAGAGCCTCTTGATGAAAGTGAAAGAAGAGAGTGAAAAATCTGGCTTAAAACTCAACATTCAGAAAACTAAGATCATAGCATCTGGTCCCATCACTTCATGGCAAATAGATAGGGAAACAATGGAAACAGTGATAGACTTTATCTTTTTGGGCTCCAAAATCATGGCAGATATTGACTGCAGTCATGAAATTACAAGATGCTTGCTCCTTGAAGAAAAGCTATGACCAACCTAGATAGCATGTTAAACAGCAGAGACATTACTTTGCCAACAAAGGTCCATCTAGTCAAGGCTATGGTTTTTCCAGTAGTCATGTATGGATGTGAGAGCTGGACCATAAAGAAAGCTGAGTGCTGAAGAATTGATACTTTTGAACTGAAAGCTGATTGCGGAAGAATTGATACTTTTAAACTGTGGTGTTGGAGAAGACTCTTGAGAATCCCTTGGACTGCAAAGAGATCAAACCAGTCAATCCTAAAGGAAATCAGTCCTGAATATTCATTGGAAGGACTGTTGCTGAAGGTGAGGCTCCAATACTTTGGCCACCTGATGTGAAGAACTGACTCATTTGAAAAGACCCTGATGCTGGGAAAGATTGAAGGCAGGAGGAGAAAGGGACAACAGAAGATGAGATGGCTGGATGGCATCACTGATTCTATGGACACGAGTTTGAGCAAGCTCCAGGAGTTGGTGATGGACAGGGAAGCCTGGCGTGCTACAGTCCATGGGGTCACAAAGAGTCGGACAGGACTGAGCAACTCAATTGAACTGATTCTTCATTTGGTATAAGTTATTTCGCTTCATGACATTTTGCATTTTATAACAGTGATGCTACTTATGCTTTGTTGTTTGCTTTTCTGTTAGCTTATATTCCTCTGCAATATCTGGGGCTTTAAAGTACATCCAGGGTATATCTTGGAATGCCTTAGTTGGCTTCTATGTATGTATGTGTACATGCTTGGTTGTGTCTGACTCTTTGCCACCCCATGGACTGTAGCCTGCCATGCTTCTCCATCCGTGGAATTTTTCAGGCAAGAGTACTGGAGTGGGTTGCCATTTCCTCCTCCAGGGAATCTTCCTGACCCAGGGATCAAACCCACATCTCCTGTGTCTCCTGCATTGTCAGGCAGATTCTTTACCACTGTATCATCTGGAAAGCCCTTTAGTTGGCCCAGGGAAGGTAAGAATGAAGCATATTGTGCCTCACGGTGAAGATTGGGTGTCAGAGCTCAACTAAATCTCATTTATATATGTTTTCCCACAGGTGATTGCCTTTCAGAGAACTTGTTACCCTCTGCTGCAGGAGCTAGGATTTTTCACACGTGACTTCTTTATAGTTATCCATTGCTTAGGAGTAAGTGAGTAGGGCTACATATACTCAGAGATTTGTGGATTTTCTTGTACATATTGTATGCTTGTAGTCCCAGATGGAGGCTACTTCTCTACCAATATCACACCCATCATCCCTGTCTGGCACTGAGAAGTGCTGTCTCTCTCTGCTTCAGAGTGACTCAAGAGCAGGTATTGGAACTCCCAGGCAACGTAGAAGAAAGAAAAGCAAAAAATTAAGTTACCTTGAGCATGCCTCCACTGTGACATGTCTTCATTCATTTGAAGCTACTGTACCCCTGAAACCAGAATGTAGCAGTCCTCATTTTTCGGGAGATTCTATGATTTTATTTTCATAAAATAAGCTGTGACTACAACAAGGTAGACTACTGACACAATAACTTGGTAAGCTGGTGGGGAAAGGGAAAATATGGTATAAATTCCAGTATTATTTTCTATTCTTTTTTAAAAAATTATTTATTTATTTTTGGCTGTGTTGAGTCTTTGTTGCTGCATGGGCTTTTCTCTAGTTGTGGTAAGTGGGGGGTTACTTTTCATTGCAGTCCATGAGTTACTCATTCTTATTGTGGTGGCTTCTCTTGTTGCAGAGCAAAGGCTCTAGATGCACGGGCTTCAGTAGTTGCAACACATGGGCTCAGTAGTTGCGGTTCCTGGGCTCTAGAGCACAGGCTCAGTAGTTGTGGGACATGAGCTTAGTTGCTCTGTGGCATGTGGGATCTTCATGGATCAGGAAGATCTTCTGCATTGGAAGGCAGATTCTTTACCACTGATCCACCAGGGAAGCCTTGTTTTTCTAGTCTTTAAATATCTTTCCAGCTTACACTGACCTTTCTGACAAACCACAGATCAGTCGTGAGTGCTTATCAGGTTAGAGCCACGTGTTGTCTTTGTCTAATATTAATAACTTTCAATGTACTTGGATATCCAAGAAACACATTGCTAATGGTTAGATGGCATACAAATAAGCACATCACTAAGTTCAGTGGAATCTTACAGAAAGAGGGAGTGGTAGTTTCTGTAAACTAGATAATAAAAGCACAATAATTTAAGAATAATATTTACAACAAATATACATAGCAAGATGTTATAATCTTCATGAGAGTCCATTGACATGAGTACTAATATTCCTTAGTTATAGATGATAAACTGAGTTCTAGAAAGTGTAACAATTTGTTGAGATCACACAGGTAGCAAGTGCCAGAGATGGGGTTCAGACAACTTTCTGTGTGTGTGTCTATGCTCAGTTGCTAAGTCGTATACAGATCAGTAAAACTGACACCTGCAAACATACACACAGTCACTTTGTGTTATGTCATATCAAATAGACACATATTTTGAATGGAGAGGACCCCTACTACCACAATGATAACCACTAACTCTTTTATGTGCTGGTTGATAGCCCCTCCACATTATAGACTATCCCATGTAGCAATATTAATAATAGAACAGTGTGGTAGTGGTCCTTCCAAAGAACTAACATTACTCTAATTGCAAATACATAGAGCATTTCGAAACTTAATTTACAAAAATCAAAGAGTTTTAGATAAAGTAATAGACTCAGGAAGAGAAATGCAGCTCTGAATTTTATTTTCAGTACTATCAGGGAATTCCAGTATTACAAAGTTCATGAGCAATGTTAACAGGAATGTAGGAAGTCTAGTCTGCTTGTCTGATTGTAAAAAGCACCCTGCTGTGGATGCGGAATGAGGAAGCCTGAATTTCTAGCAGAGGAGCTCATAATGATGCATACAGTTAAGGCTTCACATGGAAAGTAATGTATGGTGCAAAAGATAACAAAGAAGAGAACAATACAATCTGCACTCATTCCTGGGTTTATAGCCAATCAAGTGGAGTATTAAAATCTGAGCACACTTAATTAAATGTCTCATTTTGAGGGGTATGATGAATAAGGGTCATGAAACTGTTAGTGCTGAGAACTGAAAGTCAAATGCCCTCAATTCTGTTTCAAACACCATCTTTAATTAACAGTTGGTATTGAAAAAAGCAGGAATTCAAGCTTTGACTTAGTCAGAATCCTGCCTTGTGTTCTGCAACATAAACTCTAGGTTACTATTGTATCTTGTCAAACTCTACAGGCAACTGGGAACTGCTATTCAGTTATGAAGAGAAACCAAATCACTCAATTCATCAAGAAATGTAGAATGCCCTGTTTTAAAAATTTTATCTACTTTTAATAGGAGTTTATAGTGGAGAAAACCACTAGACCATTCAGGTATGACCTAAACCAAATCTCTTATGACTATGCAGTGGAAATGAGAAATAGATATAAGGGACTAGATCTGATAGACAGAGTGCCTGATGAACTATGGACGGAGGTTCGTGCCATTGTACAGGAGACAAGAATCAAGACCATCCCCAAGCAAAAGAAATGAAAAAAAGCAAAATGGCTGTCTGAGGAGGCGTTACAAATAGCTGTGAAAAAAAGGGAAGTGAAAAGCAAAGGAGAAAAGGAAAGCTATACCCATTTGAAAGCAGAGTTCCAAAGAATAGCAAGGAGAGATAAGAAAGCCTTCCTCAGCAATCAATGCAAAGAAATAGAGGAAAACAATAGAATGGGAAAGACTAGAGATCTCTTCAAGAAAATTAGAGATACCAAGGGAACATTTTATGCAAAGATGTGCACAATAAAGGACAGAAATGGTAGGGACCTAACAGAAGCAGAAGATATTAAGAAGAGGTGGCAAGAATACACAGAAGAAATGTACAAAAAAGATCTTCATGACCCAGATAATCACGATGGTGTGATCACTCACCTAGAGCCAGACATCCTGAAATGTGAAGTCAAGTGGGCCTTAGGAAGCATCACTATGAACAAAGCTAGTGGAGGTGATGGAATTCCAGTTGAGCTAATTCAAATCCTGAAAGATGATGCTGTGAAAGTGTTGCACTCACTATGCCAGCAAATTTGGAAAACTCAGCAGTAGCCACAGGACTGGAAAAGGTCAGTTTTCATTCCAATCCCAAAGAAAGGCAATGCCAAAGAATGCTCAAACTACCTCACAATTGCACTCATCTCACACGCTAGCAAAGTAATGCTCAAAATTCTCCAAGGCAGGCTTCAACAGTATGTGAACTGTGAGCTTCCAGATGTTCAAGCTGGTTTTAGAAAAGGCAGAGGAACCAGAAGTCAAATTGCCAACATCGACTGGATCATTGAAAAAGCAAGAGAGTTCCAGAAAAACATCTACTTCTGCTTCATTGACTATGCCAAAGCCTTTGACTGTGTAGATCAGAACAAACTGGAAAATTCTTAAAGAGATGGGAATACCAGACCACCTTACTTGCCACCTGAGAAATCTGTATGCAGGTAAAGAAGCAACAGTTAGAACTGGACATGGAGCAACAGACTGGTTCTAAATTGGGAAAGGAGTATGTCAAAGCTGTATATTGTCACCCTGCTTATTTAACTTACATGCAGAGTACATCATGAGAAATGGTGGAAGGGATGAAGCACTAGCTTGAATCAAGATTGCCGGGAGAAATATCAATAACCTCAGATATGCAGATGAAACCACCCTTATGGAAGAAAGTGAAGAAGAACTAAAGAGCCTATTGATGAACATGAAAGTGGAGAGTGAAAAAGTTGGCTTAAAACTTAGCATTCAGAAAACTAAGATCATGGCATCGGTCCCATCACTTCATAGCAAATAGGTGGAGAAACAATGAAAACAGTGAGATACTTTATTTTTTTGGGCTCCAAAATCACTGCAGATATTGACTGCAAGTGAAATTAAAAGATGCTTGCTCCTTGGAAGAAAAGCTGTGACCAACCTAGATAGCATATTGAAAAGCAGCGACATTACTTTGCCAACAAAGGTCTGTCTAGTCAAAACTATGGTTTTTCCAGTAGTCACGTATGGATGTGAGAGTTGAACTATATAGAAAGCTGAGCACCGAAGACTTGATGCTTTTGAATTGTGGGTTGAAGAAGACTCTTGAGAGTCCCTTGGACAGCAAGGAGGTCCAACCAGTCCATCCCAAAGGAAATCAGTCCTGAATATTCATTGGAAGAACTGATGCTGAAGGTGAGGCTCCAATACTTTGGCCACCTGATGCGAAGAACTGACTCATTTGAAAAGACCCTGATGCTGGGAAAGATTGAAGGCAGGAGGAGAAGGGGACAGTAGAGGATGAGATGGTTGGATGGCATGACCAACACAATGGATATGAGTTTGAGTAAGCTCCTGGAGTTGGTGATGGACAGGGAGGCCTGATGAACTATGGACAGATAATAACTGTGGTTATTACAGAATATCAGATTGAGTCACTGTGCTATATAGTAGGCATTTGTTGGCTATTTTATATACAGTAGTGTATGTATGTTAATCCCACGTTCCTAATTTACTGCTTCCCTCCACATTTCCTCTTCAATAGCCCTAAGTTTGTTTTTGTAATCTGTGATTCCATCTGTGTTTTGTAAATAAGATCATTTCTATAATTTTAAAAAATTAGATTCCACATATGAATGATATTATGTGATCTTTTTCATTCTCTTTCTGACTTCATACTGTCTAGATCCATTCGTGTTGCTGAAAATGGCATTATTTCATTCTCTTAAGGCTGAGTAATATTCTATTGTATATATGAATCACATCTTCTTTATACATCTTTTTTTGATGGAAATTTAGATCACTTCTGTGTCTTGTCTATTTCAAATAATACCACAGTAAAAATTGAGGTGTATGTATCTTTTTGAATTATGCTTGCTCCATATACATGTCCAGGAGTGGGATTGCAAGATCATGTGGTAGTTCTATTTTTAGTATTTTAAGAAACTTCCATACTATTCTTGATAATGGTTTTACCAATTTACATTCTCATCAACAGTGTAGGAGGGTTCCCTTTTTTCTACCTCCTCTCCAGCATTTATTGTTTGTAGACATTTTGATGATGCCTGTTCTGACCAGCATAAGGTGACACCTCATTGTAGATTTCATTTGCATTTCTCTGATCATTAGTTATGTTAGGCAACTTTTCATGTGTCTATAAGTCATCTATATGCTTTCTTTGGAAAAATGTCGATTTAGGTCATCTTTCCATTTTTTGGATTAGCTTGTGTTTTTAAATCTTGACATAGAGCTGCATGAGCTGTTTGAACATTTTAAAGGTTATTTCCTTGTCGACTGCTTCATTGGCAATTATTTTATCCCATTCTGTGGGTAGTCTTTTTATTTTATTGATGGCTTCCATTGCCATGCAAAAGCTTTTAAATTTAATTACATCGCATTTGTTTATTTTTGGTTTTGTTTCCACTACTCTAGGAGGTGGAGCCAATAAGATCTTGCTGTGATTTATGTCAAAGAATTCTGGCTATGTTTTTCTCTAAGAGTTTTATACTGTCTGGTCTTACATTTGGGTCTTTAAACAATTGTGGGTTTACTTTTGTGTGTGGTGTTAGAGAATGTTCTAATTTCATTTTTTATATATAGTTATCTAGCTTTCTTAACACTGCTTAAGAAAGCAGTGTTATTTTATTTCTGGGCTTTGTATCCCATTCCATTGATCTATAGTTTTGTTTTTGTGCCAGTACCGTACTGTTTTGATTACTGTAGCTTTGTAATATAGTTGGAAGCCAGGGAACTGGATTTATTCAGTCTTTTTTCTTTCTGAGAATTGCTTTGGCTCTTTAGAGTCCTTTGTATTTTCATACAAATTTTATATTATTTTATTTTTTGTTCTAGCTATGTGAAAAATGCTACTGGTAATTTGATAACAGTTGCACTGAATCTGTAGATTCCTTGCGTAGCAATAGTCATTTGGACAAGGGCTTCCTTGCTGTCTCAGGTGATAATCCTCCTGCAATGTAAGAGACACAGGTTCAATCCCTGGGTCGGGAAGATCCCCTGAAGAAAGAAATAGCAGCCCACTCCAGTATTCTTGCCTGGGAAATCCCATATTCAGCTATGATTCTTCCCATCAAGGAACACGGTATATCTTTTATTCTGTTTGTATCATCTTTGACTTCTTTCACGAATATCTTAGTTTTCAGAGTATAGATCTTTTGCCACCTTAGGCAGGTTTATTTCTAGGTTTTAAAAAATTATTTTTGATGCAATCATAACAGGATTATTTCCTTTATTTCTCTTTCTGATATTTTGTTGTTAATGTAAGAAATGCAGATGATTTTTGTGTATTAATTTTTAATCATGCAAATTTACAAATTTCACTGATGAGCTCTAGTAGTTTTCTGGTACATCTTTAGGATTTTCTATGTGTATTATCATGTTGTCTGCAAACAGTGACAGTTTTACTTCTTATTTTCCAATTTTGATTTCCCTTACTTCTTTTTCTGCTCTGATTGCTGTAGCAGCTGGCACCACTCCTGGGGTGAGCCTGTATTCTTGCAGAGCAACCTTGGGGAGCCGTATCCACCAGACTGTAGGCCTAGACCCCTGTAGCTGTGGCCCCAAGCACCTGCTGGGGAGCCCAAGGGTATCCAGAGCTTCCTCCAGAGCTGGCACAGGATTCTTGCCTTTTTGAGCCTTTTTTCCTCATCTGTAAAATGCAGCTAGACTAGGCCTGAGACTTGGGAGGCAGTATGACACTGCCAGCCCTTCCAGTAGCCTGCCAGTCTGGCCCTGGGTTTGTAGCAGACCAGGTGGGTATTCTGGCAGGGGGTCTGGACCCCAGCCCTGTGGGATGAAGGGCAACAGGCAAATTCCCTCTGGCCCACCCCAGCCCGGGTCCCACTGTGGACCTTTTGGAATGGCATTCAGGGCCAAGGGAAGTAGCTGTCAACTGTCAACATTTTACAGTTGTCCCTGACTACAGTACAGGGCAAAAACCAGAGCCCTAGATTTCTGTCCATTCTTTTGAAATGATAGGGGAAAAGCCCTCTTTAAAAGCAATATGCTGTTTTTTAAACACAAACGGCAGTAAAGAACCCACCTGCAACGCAGGAAACTTGGCAAGAATGTGGGTTTGATTCCTGGGTCAGGAAGCTATCCTGGAGAAGGAAATGGCAACCCAATCCAGTATTCTTGCCTGGAAAATCCCAGGGACAGCCCATGGGGTCAAAAAAGAGTCAGGCATGACTTAGTGACTAAACAACAAACAAGGACTTCCAAAACTATGTTGAATAAAAGTGACCAGAGTGGACATCTTTGTCTTATTCCTGACCTTAGAGGGAATGCTTTCAGTTTTGCACACTTGAGAATCATATGGCCTTTATTAGGCTGAGGCAAGTTCCCTCTATGCTCACTCTTGGGAGTTTTTTTTTTTTTTTTTTATCATAAATGGTGTTGAATTTTGTTGGATTTCTGCATCTATGGAGATGATCATATGGCTTTTACTCTTCAGTTTTTCAATGGGGTGTATTATACTGATTGATTTGCAGATATTGAAGAATCCTTGCATTCCTGGATAAATACCACTTGATCATGGTCTATGAGCTTTTTCATGAATCATTGCATTTGGTTTGCTAGTATTCTTTTGTGTATTGTTGCATCTATGTTCATCAGTGGTATTGGCATGTAATTTACTTTTTTGTGGTATCTTTTCCTGGTTTTGGTACCAGGATGAAGATAGTCTTATAGATGAGCTTGGAAGTATTCCTTCCTCTGCAACTTTTTGGCAGAGTTTTAGAAGGATTGGTGTTAACTCTTCTCTAAATATTTGATAGAATTCACTTGTGAAGTCATCTGGTCCTGGACTTTTGTTGGAATTTTTTCAATCTCTGTTTCAGTTTTAGTACTTGTGATTGGTCTACTCATATTTTCTATTTCTTCTGGTTCTGTCTTTGAAACTTTCTAGGAATTTGTCTAGTTCTTCCAAGTTTTATTTTCTCATATATTTCATATAAAATTTTATTTCATTTTATTTTCATATAGTTTTTGTAGCAATCTCTTATGATCTTTTGTCTTTCTTTCGTGTCCATTGTAAATTTTCCATTTTTTATTTCTAATTTTCTTGATTTGAGCCCCCCTTTTGTGATGAGTCTAGAAGTTTATTTTGTTCATCTTTTCAAAGAACCATGTTTCAGTTTCATTGATCTTTGTAATTGTTTTGTCTCTATTTCATTTATTTCTGCTTAGATCTTTATGATTTTGTCTGTTCTACTAACTTCCACTTTTGTTTTTTCTTTCTCTAGTTGCTTTAGGCGTGAGGGTAGATTGTTCACTTGAGATTTTTCTTGTTTCCTGAGGTAAGATTGTATTGCTCCAAGCTTCCCTTTTAAAATTGCTTTTCCGGTGTTCCATAGGTTTTGAATTGTCATGTTTTCATTGTCATTTGTCTCTAAGTATTTCTTTATTTCTTCAGTGATCTATTGATTGTTTAGTAACATATTGCTTAAGTTCAAATTTAAAAAAATTTTTGATATGTTTGTTTCTATTGCCATCTTGTTAACTTTTTCTGATTTGCTTTGGTAGTCTCATTCTATTTAGTTCACTTAATGTTGTGTTTGATTGCTTTTTGTGTTTGTGTGTGTGTTGTGTGTATCTACTGTAGCTTTTTATTTTGTGATTCGCATGGAGGTTTTGATGTAACAGACTGTATACATACACAAGATTATTTTAAGTTGCTAATTACTTAATTTCCAATGCATTTCCAATACTTGCGTTTGTATTCTCCTCTTTTCATGATTGCTGATTTTGATATATTTGTGTTTGGATGATTTCCAACTTTTATTTTATGTTTATCTTTACCAGTGAGTTTTCCATTCAAAATTTTCTTCCTTCTAGTTGTGGCCTTTCATTTTCCATCTAGAGAATTTCCATTAGTATTTTTTGTAAATTTGGTTTGTGGTTTTGATTTCTCTTAGCTTTTGCTTGTCTGTAAAGCTTTTGACTTCTTTTTTTTTTAATTTTTTTAATAAATTTATTTATTTTAGTTGGGGGCTAATTACTTTACAATATTGTAATAGTTTTTGCCATACATTGACATGAATCAGCCATGGGTTTTTGACTTCTCTTTCAAATCTGAATAAGAGCCTTATTGGGTAGAATGTACTTGATTGTAAGTTTTTCTCTTTCATCACTTTAAATATAACATGCTACCTCTTTCTGGCTTGCAGACTTTCTGCTGAAAGAACAACTGATGACCTTATTCCTTGAGGCCTCTACCTCCAGCTTCTTTGACTCTGCCCCGCAGTGAGCCATTGCCTACCCCTGCCTCCCCAGGAGACCTTCTGATGTGTTTAGGTGAGTCCTGCCCAGGCTCCTATGGAGTTACTGCTTTGTGTTGGGTCCCAGTGTATGTGAAACCTTGTGTGTGCCCTCCAAGGGTAGAGTCTCTGTTTCCCCCAGTCCTGTGGATTTCCTGCGCTCAAGTACTGCTGGCTTTCAAAGCCAATTGCTTTTGGTGGGTGTTGGTTCCTCCTTCCAATGCTACACCCTCAGGCTGGGGCTCAGAACTGTCATTCTTGAGGGAGAACTTCTGCAATATGATTATTTTCCAGTTTGTGGATCACACACCCACTGGATATGGGGTTTCATTATATCATAAAAATACCCCTCCTACCATTTTATTGTGATTTCATCTTGTCTTTAAATGTAAAATATATATAGTTTTGGTAGAACCTAATCTTTTATGTCAATGGTTGTTCAGCAGTAGTGATTTTGTTGTTTTTGTGTGAGGAGGTGAGTTCAAATCCTTCTACTCCAGTGTCTTGTCCAGAATTGAGGGATTTTTATAAATATGTATGCCTATTGCCTGTTTCTTCAGTGTATGCTGGCTGTTATCCACTTGGTATGGGGTGTGTATTTGTGGTGGTCCTTCCACATTCCCAAGACAGTGGGTGCCATGCTTTGGACATTTGCTTTCATTTCTCTTGGGAGAGTATAAAAAATTATGGCTGGCTTATATGGCAGTTATATGTTTCAGATTTTAATAAACTCCTATATTTTCTTATTAGCATGATGTTGGCTTTGAGGATGAGATGGATGTATTAAGATAGTATTCATCTTTTGCTATGTTATTAAATTTTTTTAGAATAATTTTTGGTGTAAAATGCTTTTCAGCATCTGTGCATATGCTCACATAACTTTTCTCCTTAGACTATTGGTAAGATATATTAATTGGCATATTGATATTGAATCATCATTATATTCTTAGAATAAATACACCATCATCATTTTTAATATTTTGCTGGATTCTGTTTTTCTATATTGTACTTAATATTTTTGCACAAATACATGAGTAAGGTTGGTGTGTGGAACTTTTGTGATTTTAGGGTTCTAATATTAATACTATGCTTTTTTCATGAAAAGAAATTGAGTGCTTTTTCTTCTATTTTCTGGAGCATTGTACATAACGTTAGTTTACCTATTCCTGAAATGTGAAACCAAAAGAAGATATTGCTTTTTTCTCATGTGTTCTTGTTCAGAATTGGAAGGGAGTCTAGTAAGAATTCCTCTCTCTTCTGGAATAGTTTTGGTTAAAAATTGAATCCACTTGTTTCCACACAGTTAATTTCCATCACTGAGAACCAAGACTACCTATGTCAGTCTGAGTTTACTATAGATATAAAAAGTTTCTTTTTCAAGGAATATAAAAAGAAGTCAATAGAAAACTTGGCTATCAGTTTACAGAAATGCCTGGAAATGATTTTATCCAATTTACTCACTTTGTAAAATAGCTATTTTGATAAACAATAAATTGTTTCTCTAGGTGAGCTTTTTGCTTAATAAACAAGGTCTTTATTTTACTGATCAAGACATTTCTATACTCTTATTGTATTATTCTCAACAATCCTAGTATATTACATCATCAATTTTCCTTGTGTCAACCAGTCACCTACCTTGATTGTTGTTGTTCTATTGCTCAGTCATGTCCGACTCGTTGCGACCCCATAGACTGCAGCACGCCAGGCTTCCCTGTCTTTCACCTACTCCTGGAGTTTGCTCAAACTCATGTCCATTGAGTCGGTGAGGTCACCCAACCACCTCATCCTCTGTCATCCCCTTCTCCTCCAGTCTTCAATCTTTCCCAGCATCAGGGTCTTTTCTAATGAGTTGGCTCTTTACATGAGGTGGCCAAAGTATTGGAACTTCAGCTTCAGCATCAGTCCTTCCAATGAATATACAGGACTGATTTCCTTTAGGACTGACTGGTTTGATCTCCTTGCTGTCCAAGGGACTCTCAAGAGTCTGCTTCAACACCACAATTCAAAAGAATCAATTCTTTGACACTCAGCCTTCTGTATGGTCCAACTCTCACATCCATACATGACTACTGAAAAAACCATAGCTTTGACTAGATGGACCTTTGTTAGCAAAGTAATGTCTCTGCTTTGTAATATGCTGTCTAGGTTGGTCATAGCTTTCCTTCCAAGGAGCAAGCGTCTTTTAATTTCATGGCTGTGGTCACCTTCTGCAGTGATTTTGGAGCCCAAGAAAATAAAATCTGTCACTGTTTTAATTGTTTCCCCATCTATTTCCCATGATGTGATAGGGCCAGATGCCCTAATCTTAGTTTTTTGAAAGTTGAGTTTTAAACCAGTTTTTTTCACTCTCTCACTTTCTTCAAGAGGCTCTTTAGTTCCTCTTCACTTTCTGCCTTTAGGCTAGTGTCAGCTGCATATCTGAGGTTATTGGTATTTCTCCCTGCAATCATGATTCCAGGTTGTGATTCATCTACTCCAGCATTACACGTAACGTACTCTGCAGAGAAGTTAAATAAGCACGGTGACAATATACAGTCTTGATGTATTCCTTTCCTGATTTTGAACCAGTTTGTTGTTTCATATCCTGTTCTAACTGTTGCTTCTTGACATGCTTGCAGATTTCTCAGGAGGCAAGTAAGGTGGTCTGGTCCCATCTCTTTAAGAATTTTCCATAGTTTGTTGTGATCCACACAGTCAAAGGCTTTAGCGTAGTCAATGAAGTAGAAGTAGATGTTTTTCTGGAATTCTCTTGCTTTTTCTGTGATCCACTGGTAGTTGGCAATTTGATCTCTGGTTCCTCTGCCTTTTCGAAATCCAACATGTACATCAGGAAGTTCTTGGTTCACATGCTGTTAATTAAAACTTAGCTTGAAATATTTTGAGCATTACCTTGCTAGCATGTGAAATGAGTGCAATTGTAAGTAGTTTGAACATTCTTTGGCATTGCCCTTCTTTGGGATTGGAATGAAAACTCATCTTTTCCAGAAAAGGTATCTACTTACCTTGATAGATCCATCTTAAAACAGTATGATTAACATTAAGACATTAATATTTAATACATATAACAATTTTTTAGAAATTTCACAAAGTTAATTTCTTTGTCCACTTTAACCCAAGATTTGAATAGCTATTTTTGTATATATAATTTATTAATTTCTATTTGAGGGTCTTATTGACTTTTTGATTCTGTTAATTTCAATTTTTATTTTCTTTTGAATACAAAAGATGCTATTTAATATTTCTAACTTAAAATTTACAATAATTTTCTTTGTAGAATAGTATTTATATTCAATTATTACGATGTTCACGAAATTTGAAAGAACAAAGCCATAGTCTCTACTTTGATGGTACAGAATTTGTTATATATAATAATATAAATGTATATCTATACATTTAATTTTATCTATGTAATATAAATGCATACATCATATATATTATTTATTATACTAAATATAATTTAAAATTCATAACTGCTACTGCTACTGCTAAGTCGCTTCAGTCGTGTCCGACTCTGTGCGACCCTATAGACGGCAGCCCACCAGGCTCCGCCGTCCCTAGGATTCTCCAGGCAAGAATACTGGAGTGGGTTGCCATTTCCTTCTCCAGTGCATGAAAGGGAAAAGTGAAAGTGAAGTCGCTCAGTCGTGTCCGACCCTTAGCGAACTCATGGACTGCAGCCTACGAGGCTCCTCTGTCCATAGGATTTTCCAGGCAAGAGTACTGGAGTGGATTGCCATTTCCTTCTCCGAAAATTCATGACATATATTATTATATTGTATAAATCTAGCTTATTAATTACATTATTAGTACTTACCTTTTTTTTTTTTTTTTTACTGTATATGCTCTGTCATGGAGTGAAAGCTGTGAAATAATGTTTAGGACAAGTAGTGCAATTCTCCCTTTATTTTTATTTCTCCCTATATTTCATGTAGTTTAACTTTGTGTGTGTCACTGTTGTTTTTTTTTTTTTTTTTTTTATAAATTTATTTATTTTACTTGGGGGCTAATTACTTTACAATATTGTAATAGTTTTTGCCATACATTGACAAGAATCAGCCATGGGTTTACATGTGTTCCCCTTCCCGAACCCCCCACCCACCTCCCTCCCCCTCCCATCCCTCTGGATCATCCCACTGCCCCGGCCCCGAGCCCTTGTCACATGCATCGAACATGGAATGGTGCTCTGTTTCACATATGACAATACACATGTCTCAATGCCATTCTCCCAGAACGTCCCACCCTCACCTTCTCCCTCAGAGTCCATAAAATTGTTCCATGCATCTGTGTCTCTCATTCTGTCCCGCATATAGGGTTATCGTTACCATCTTTTGATGCAGTGGTAGTCATAATTTTAGTTTTTATAAGGTATCTTTTTTTTTCCTTGGTTAGTCCTTTTGTATATGAATTCTGGAGCTTCCCACGTGGTGCTAGTGGTCCCAGGTGCTAGAAGCTGCCTGCCGATGCAGGAGACTTAAGAGGTGTGGATTCAATCCCTGGATCAGGAAAATCCCCTGGAGGAGGGCATGGCAACTGACTCCAATATTCTTGCCTGGAGAACCCTGATGGACAGAGGAGCCTGGCGGGCTACAGTCAGCAGGGTCACAAAGAGTCAGACAAAACTGAAGCAACTTAGCACACACTAATGCATGTGAATTCTAATTTTTAGCTCTGTTTTTTAAAAAATCCTATTTATTTGTGATAGTATTGTCTTGTATGCATTTTCCCATCATTTTTATTTTTATATTTCCATATTCTATTTTAGATAGGTCTTTTGATGTATCAGAGAATTGAGTTTTGTTTTATAATTACTGGATAAATTTTGTTAGCAACTATTAGTATAATCATACCTTTTGTTTATATTCATTAAAACAAGCAGACTGCTATAATCCTGGAATAAATACTTTTTGTGAAATGTATTATTCTGGGATATCAGTCTTGATTCTATTTGTCCATTTTTAGTTGGAGTTTTACATATATATCCCTAAATAAGATTGATCTATACAATTCTTTTTTCTATATTATGCTTATTAAGTTTCAGGATCCCATTCATAGTGTGGGATAATTTATAGAGCATTAGAATTTCCTGTTCTTCAATTGTTAGATAGAATTCAGCTATGAAACTCTGGTTCTAGAATAACTTTCAGGTAGTTTTAACCTTTCTTTTTCTTTTTTTGAGTTTATGTCTCATTAGCTTTCATCTTTTTAATTTTATTTTTATCTTTATGCTGTCTTTTGATTTATATATTGTACTCTTTCAAAAATTTTAGCATGAATTTATTGAACTTTAAAATTATAAATTTAAATTTTTGCATGTTTTCTACCAGTTATGACGAATTTTACAGGTATTTTGAGGTGTCTGAAACACACATTCTCCCATTAGGCTCACTTAACCCAATCAAGTCATCCTAATTAATGTCAATTAATTGTGAATCAAATTCACTTTTACCTGTGATTAGCTTATACTTGGGCATATGATCAAATTCTTGGTAATGATATGTGAATGGATATCCACTAGGGGATTTTGGGCACAGGTTTATTTGTTCTTACAAAGAGACATTCTACAAGAAATAGTCTCTTCATTCAAATGGATATTAGCACATTTTAATATCATACCTGGAAATGAAGCAGCCCTCTTGCAAATGTGAGGAGAGAGGAGTGAGAATAAATCCAGCAAACCAAGAATGGCATGGCAGATCAATTGGAAGAAATACAGTGTACTGGAAATATACTTGAGCAGCTGAAGGATCCCTTGAAACATCCCACTTCAGGATTCCTTGTTAAAACTGTTGCAGTTCCCAACTCATTCCTTGTCATAGGAGATTATTATGAAAGCAATTTGACTCTGTGCTCTCTGATACTTTTATCAAAACAATCCTAACCACTATAGAAGTGCTTTTTGCCTTTTCTCCATTTCTTGGACTGTAATTTTACTTTTGACTTTTCTTTAGTCCTAAGAATTACACAGGCAGACAAAGCTTAATTAGTTAAAAAATTAATATGTAAAAGATTTTTATATTAAAAATTACATTGGATTATGATTAGATATTTTAGGCTATATTTTTTGAAAATATTTTAAGATTATGCACAGGAGATGAATGATTACTATAAATATGCCCTGAAAAGTATCTTTTCTCTTCTTAAAGGATGCCATGATGTATATATTATATATCTGTATACCCACACATATTTGTTTATGTATTTATTGATTGCATTATTCTATGCCTCTAAGCCCTCACTTATTTCTTGTCTATTATATCTATGCAATTCTTGAGTGTGGTGTAATAAAATCTCCCATAATTTTATTTTTTATCAAAGTCAATGTGCATTTATAATATTTTGCATTATATATTTAGCTGCTATCTTACTGGTGCATGCGACTTTATGTCTTTTATATCTTCTTCATAAATTGTTCCTTTTATATTTCTGTAGTGTCCTTCAGTATCTTCTTCAGTGCTTTTGACCTTAAATCTCACTTTCTCTGATATTAAGTCAAATACTTCTGCTTTGTTTTGTTTGGACTTGTCTAATATCTATTTTCCCATCCTTTGTTTTAAACTTTTTTATTGCTCCATTTAAAGTGTCATTGCAAGCAAAATATAATCAAATGTTTATATTCTATTCAATCTAAAAGTTCTGTCTACTTGCAGGTAATATGAAAACTGATACCACACGATTTAATGTCTACCATTTAATTTACTTTGCTATGTCCTCATTTATTTTTCCTCATTTTAGCTTATTTATTTACTATTCATCCTACTCTTCCTTGTTAAGTCAGAAATTTGACTAATTTTTATGACACTCCATTCCTGTGGATGCTTTCCTTGCACTACTAATCATTTGCATTTATCTATTATCATATATAACAAAAGACTTTTATTTTTATCTATCATGACTACACAGAAGTTTCAGTTCAGATCAGTTCAGTCACTCAGTTGTGTCCGACTCTTCGTGACCTCATGGACCACAGCACACCAGGCCTCCTGTCCATCACCAACTCCTGGAGTTTACTCAAACTCAGCTCCATTGAGTGGGTGATGCCATCCAACGATCTCATCCTCTGTTGTTCCCTTCTCCTCCTGCCTTCAGTCTTTCCCAGCATCAGGGTCTTTTCAAATGAGTCAGCTCTTCACATCAGGTGGCCAAAGTATTAAAGTTTCAGCTTCAACATCAGTCCTTCCAATGAACACCTAGGACTGATCTCCTTTAGGATGGGCTGGTTGGATCTCCTTGCTGTCCAAGGGACTCTCAAGAGTCTTCTCCAACACCACAGTTAAAAAGCATCAATTCATCAGCACTCAGCTTTCTTTATAGTCCAACTGTCACATCCATACGTGACTACTGAAAAAACCATAGCCTTGACTAGACAGACTTTTGTTGGCAAGGTAATGTTTCTGCTTTTTAATATACTGTCTAGGTTGGTCATAAATTTCCTTCCAAGGAGTAAACGTCTTTGAATTTTATGGCTGCAATCACCATCTGCAGTGATTTTGGAGCCCCAAAAAATAAAGTCTGACACTGTTTCCGTTGTCTCCCCATCTATTTCCCATGAAGTGATGGGACCAGATGCCATGATCTTAGTTTTCTGAATGTTGAGCTTTAAGCTGACTTTTTCACTCTCCTCTTTCACTTTCATCAAGAGGCTTTTTAGTTCCTCTTCACTTTCTGCTATAAGGGTGGTGTCATCTGCATATCTGAGGTTATTGATATTTCTCCTGGCAATTTTGATTCCAGCTTGTGCTTCATCCAGCCCAGCGTTTCTCATGATATACTCTGCATATAAGTTAAATAAACACCATTACAATATACAGCCTTGATGTACTCCTTTTCCTATTTGGAACCAGTTTGTTGTTCCATGTTGCTTCCTGACCTGCATACAGATTTCTCAAGAGGCAGGTCAGGTAGTCTGGTATTCCCATCTCTTGAAGAATTTTCCACAGTTTACTGTGATCTACACAGTCAAAGGCTTTGGCATAGTCAATAAAGCAGAAATAGATGTTTTTCTGGAACTCTCTTGCTTTTTTGATGATCCATTGGATGTTGGCAATTTGATCTCTGGTTCCTCTGCCTTTTCTAAAACCAGCTTGAACATCTGGAAGTTCACAGTTCACGTATTGCTGAAGCCTGGCTTGGAGAATTTTGAGCATTACTTTACTAGCGTGTGAGATGAGTGCACTTGTGAGGTAGTTTGAGCATTCTTTGGCATTGCTTAAAACACAGAAGTTTAGAATTCTCTTATCCTCCACCCCTTTCTTGGTATTTTATAACTCCTGGGTTTTGCTGAAATATTTCAGTATATTTATACAGTTATTTTGTTGTTATTTTTCTCTTTGCAGTATGTTATTTCTATTTCACAAATCCATATTTACTAATTATATATAGTTAATATCTCACAACCAGTATAATCCACCGACTGTGCTTGTTCTGTAGGTATCAGTATCTTGAAAAATATCCCATAAAAATGACTAGACAGGATAAGACTTCGAATGTTAACTTCTTTTTTTGTTCAAGATTAACTCATGTGAAAACAAAGTCCTAAATTCATTATCCAATTTAAAATAAATACTGAGATTCTGCTTGTGGTAGTCATAATAATCTCTCTTCCCCCAATATCCACATCCTAATTGCCAGAACCTGTGACCATGATATATTATTTAACAGAGGGAAATTGAACTTGTAGATGAAATTAAGTTTACTAATCAGCTGACTTTAAAATTGGGAGATTATTTTGGTTATCCATATTCACAAAATGTCATCACAAGAATCTTTAAGAGTGGAACAATGAAGTAGAAGAGAAAGCCAAGGTGATGTTGTATGAGAAAATCCCACCATGTTGATTTTGAAGATGGAGAAAAGAGGCAAAGATTCTCTAGAAGCTGGAAAAGGCAAAGAAATATATTCTCAGTCCTGCTTATATCTTGATTTGAGCCTAGTAAGATCTATGTTGTATATCTGACCTCTAGAAATGTAAGATAATAAATTTATGCTGTTTAAAGCCACTATGGTTTCAATTATTTGTTGTAGCAGTAGCAGAAATCTAATGCACTGCTAATTCAGAAGTTATCATCCAACTTTATTTTCTATGTAAATCAAGGTCTAGCACTATGTCTGTTCATTGTAGATAATCAATGACTGTATTCTGTCTTGAGTTACATAGGAGAAGAGAGAGACCAATATTTTCATCTTTAAAATCTAGACTTCCAACATTGCTTATGGGTATTCTTTATTAAATTGTATCCAACTCTATATTTTCTTTTCTTTCTGTTTGTTCTCTTCCCCTTGCAACTCTCTTTTGGAATAAGTTTGGATTTCCTCTGTCTTTTCTATTGGGAATATACGTAGTCAATTACAATGTAATGAAATTAAGGAAATAATAACCAACTAATAATATCATCTAGCATTTTTAAACATTTGCTATGTCTGTAGTTTTTTAGTGAATTAATTCATATAGTCTTTCTCCAAATGGTTTAGTGTTTAATTTCCTCAGATTTTCTAACTAACTTGGCTCCTCCATTAATTCATCCATTTGTTTCACATACTTTAAATACTGATTTTGTGGCAGGCACTGTCCCTAATTTGGAGAGCACAGCACCTAACACAGTGTTTAGTACCCAGTTCCTGCCCCATCCTATATTGCCAAACTCATTTCTTATACTATGTCCCATGAATCTTCTTATCCAGGTATTTGTGCTTTTTTGAACAGGCAGTTTAAGGCTGATTAGATTATTCTTTGCTCAGTAGGAGTCACAATAATGGCTATATTCTGAAGAAAATTCCTTAATTAGGTAATAAGCATGTTACTATAGCATGAAAAGAAGGAACTGTACATGTATACAATGATGATTTTTAATTATAATCAGAATAGTCTGTTAATCACTAATGCATACAGTCCTTAGAAATATAAAAAGCTAAAGGGGTAAGCAGGGAATCTTTAAGAAATTGAGTGAGAAAAATAATCATTAGATGTTACTAAATAAATGACCATAGGAAGCTCATTTTTTATAAAAGGCAATATTTCAAACACGTACTGATTCACCTTTATATTAACTACATTAGATACAATGGTAGGGACACTTCCAGAAACAGAGAAACAACAAATCTCAGGTATATGTTCATGCCTCAAAAGATACTTACCTGCCAAATGTTCACATCTGAATGGGCAAACTGTTCTTCAAGTGTCTGAAGAGGGAGCTATACTCTAATATACCCTGCCTTGTTTGGTATACCCTGTCTTGTTTAATTGTTCATTGCAAAATAAGATTTTAATGTTTCTGTTGCTTACCTTAAGCTCTTCAGATTAACATTAGCCGTATTACAGATCCTTTTCCTTTGGATGCTTGGCCTCATTAGACAAGCTCACTGCAAAAGTCATTCTTACTACATTATTTCTTAAAGCATGATAAAGTGAAGTAATTACACTATCAGATATTTCTGCCACACGTGATCAATAAAGTACCATAATAATAGTATAAGACATCTTGGAAGGAGGGTATAATTACCACAAGGAGATCACACTCCTGGGGATTATAGGAACTTGGATACATCTCTTCCCTTATAGTGCCCCCAAGGATGTGATTATCTCAAGAAAAGAGAGAGAGAGAGAAACTCAATGAATAATGTTGTATTCTGCTGCACAAAATTTATAGGAAAGGGCAAAAGTGTATTTCAGATGAGGATGTTATGTGGCAGTTTAGAAAATCTGAACAGCCCTTTCAAATGAGCTGAGCTATCCATGGCAGTTAACTAGTATATTCAGAAAGCACGTAAGCACACTAAGTAATTTTGTAAAACCAATGGGCTCAGAAATGCATTAGGATTTTAGAATGGTTTAAGTATTGAAAAAGGGATCTGATAGAACTACTCATTTCTAGCTGACTCAGTGCATCAAGCTTTCCATTCTCTGGCTAGCTGGTAAGCAAGAGTCATCAGTCAGATTACTGTTGACATTTTGCCTGGTGGCACCAAGAATGAAAAACAAAAATGATTTTAAATTATCCACCCAAATCTGAAGAAAATATGTTTAGTTGTGGTTAAATTTCCAGGCTGAAATAAAAATAAATTAGTATAACAAATGTCAACCAGCCTGGGGTTATAGTTATAATTTTGAATGTTCCAGTAGAACTCAGCTGAGTCTTTTATAGCTAAACTAATTCAGGATTCCTGATCTGTGGAGAAATACAGATAAAAATTTTTACAAACTCACATTAAGATGAATACTCTTCAGAGATTCAAAACAGAATAACAAGGCCTAAGAATAATAATTGGAATAAAATTTTGTCTTATTATAAAAATTATTTCAGTCAGCAAAAGACAGAACCTTTTGTAACAAAAATATTTGGATTAAAAATGGAGATTTCTGTTAACAAAGTAAGTGTTCCATCAAGGAATTCCATCAAGGAATTCAAAACATCTGATCCAGAGACATGTTTTGTGACACCAAAACATCTAATAAGAAAGTAAATGCTTTAAAAAATTATTTTTGTTTGGGCTAATTTACAAAATGTTTATGTCTAAGATCACATAAAGCTAGCTTTACTAAACTGAATTATTTTAGTGTCGTCCAGATTCAGATATGGTGCAGATTTGGCTTTATGTAGTATCACTCTGCGGAGAAGGCAATGGCACCCCACTCCAGTACTCTTGCCTGGAAAATCCTATGGATGGAGGAGCCTGGTAGGCTACAGTCCATGGGGTCGCTAAGAGTCGGACACGAATGAGCGACTTCACTTTCACTTTTCCCTTTCATGCACTGGAGAAGGAAATGGCAACCCACTCCAGTATTCTTGCCTGGAGAATCCCAGGGACGGCGGAGCCTGGTGGGCTGCTGTCTATGGGATCGCACAGAGTCGGACACGACTGAAGCGACTTAGCAGCAGCAGCAGCAGCAGTATCACTCTGCATCATGTTTATCTATTATATATAAAATACTGGCTCGGTGAGCAGTGAGAAAAGTAAGAAAGAAATTAGAGTTCGGGGAATCATGAACAAGAAAGTGTCATTAAACCTCTATTCACTGAGGAATTTCAGGTATGATGAGTTCTTGTTTCTGGGGTGTTATGGTCTTAGATTAGATGGATACTTAGAATAGAGTAGGAAATCAGATACTGCCCTTGCCTTCAAGAGGATCGACATCCTTTTTATTTCTCTTATATTTTTGAGTTCTTACTCCATGCTAAGTTCTTTACATGAATAAATTTATTTAATTTTCACAACAACTCTATGTCATAGGTATCATTACTTTCATTTCAAAGATAAAGAAATTGAGGTAGAGAAAGTTGAAGTAATGTGCCCAACATTGCACAGCTCGTAAGTCAGGAATAGGGCTCTGAACTAGCATTTATAATCTGGAATTCATATTTTAACCACATATCCCTACACTGCTTATAGCTAAAGAGATACGTGAAAATTAAGAAAGTAACTAAATTGTTTTAGGTGTGTGATAAACATATGTAAAAGACACAGTGGGGACACATACTCAATTTTAGAGGAAGAGAATAGAGAATCAGACCTTATAAAAGTGATAATTTCCTTCTATGACAACTTACAAAATTGATAAATAAAGAAGAGGAAAATATATAGTTCAACACCAGCATATTTCACTTAATAAAATTTGATAGTATCATCACACAGGTAAATAAATTTGTATTTCATAGCCCTAAGTCTATTTCCTGATGAGTGGGTGATTTAAAAGTAGAAAGTTCACTGTGCATTACCAGAATCTTATCATACTGATGCATGTGGAAACGGAATCACAAACTAGCTAACAATTTTGAGAATTTACAATGATAACTCTGATGAATGTGTTATAGGTTGCATTACTTGCACTATGTTTTGTAGCTAAAGGATTTCTACATAATGGAGTCAGATGGAAAGGTCAGTGAAAAGGTGAAAAACTAACAATAGACCCTCATATTAGGGATAATGTTGTTTAGTTGAAAAGTTGTGTCCGACTTTTGAGACCCCATGGACTATAGCCCTCCAGGCTCCTCGGTCCAAGGGATTTCCCAAGCAAGAATACTGAAGTGAGTTGCCATTTCCTTCTCCAAGAGATCTTCCCAACCTAGGGATCAAACTGCCATTTCCTGTATTGGCAGGCAGATTTTTTACCACTGAGCTACCAGGAAAGTCCCGTTAGGGGTAATAGAAGGTACATTTTCATTTATGCATTGAATGAAAAATATAGGCCGCAATGATATCATGCTAAATACTGCAAATAAAACTGGGATTAAGATCCACAAGGGCTGTAAAATTTCAATCCCTGCATTTTAGAGGCAGAAGAAGAAATGAGGAAAGAGTGAGGTGGAGGATATTTTGAAAGAGGTATTAGAATCAGGATTGCTCCGCTGCAATATGAAGCTTTCAAAAAATAATGGAATATCAACATTATCACTTGCTGAAGAAAGAAGAATGAAACCCCAAAATATGCTGAGATGACTGAGGAGGAGCTGACAAAGACGACCAAAACTTCCAAAATTTTTTAGCACAAAATCCGGATCATAATGCTTAATAGATTCAGTGGGACTGATTTTCAGAAAACATTTGGCTGCCCTAGGACAATGGTTCTGTGAAAAATGTTGAGAAACAAAATTCTCCTGGCTTTGGCTTTCTTGGATTGTTAAATGAATAAATGAATACCATAAATCTCTATCATAATTTTTTGCGAGATTGATTTCTAAAAGGAAAATTCTGAGGGAATGGTTTTTCTTTCCCTTCAGATTCCAATAAGAAGTCTTTTATCATAATTACATGCTTGAACATATTTTCAGGCACAATAGGATACTCAGTGGCTATATTCAAAATAGGAAAATTCCTTCTGTAAAAATCTAATAAGAATGATTGTTTGAAAAAAATGCTAAACATTCATAATGGGTAAGACAAAGTGCTAAGTTTTATGAGAAATATGAAGATGCTTATCTCTGAGATTTACTTCCTAGTCACTCTTTTTTTTTTTTTTTTTTTCTTTTTTTTATTTTTTTAATAAATTTATTTATTTTAGTTGGGGGCTAATTACTTTACAATATTGTAATAGTTTTTGCCATACATTGACATGAATCAGCCATGGGTTTACATGTGTTCCCCTTCCCGGACCCCCCACCCACCTCCCTCCCCATCCCATCCTTCTGGATCATCCCATTGCCCCGGCCCTGAGCCCTTGTCACATGCATCGAACATGGAATGGTGCTCTGTTTCACATATGACAATACACATGTCTCAATGCCATTCTCCCAGAACGTCCCACCCTCACCTTCTCCCTCAGAGTCCATAAAATTGTTCCATGCGTCTGTGTCTCTTATTCTGTCTCGCATATAGGGTTATCGTTACCATCTTTCAAATTCCATATATATGCATTAGTATACTGTATTGTTGTTTTTCTTTCTGGCTTACTTCACTCTGTATAATGGGCTCCAGTTTCATCCATCTCAGTAGAACCGATTCAAATGTATTTTTTTTAATAGCTGAGTAATATTCCATTGTGTATATGTACCACAGCTTCCTTATCCATTCGTCTGCTGATGGACATCTAGGTTGCTTCCATGTCCTGGCTATTGTAAACAGTGCTGCGATGAACATTGGGGTACACGCGTCTCTTTCAATTCTGGTCTCCTCGGTGTATATGCCCAGCAGTGGGATTGCTGGGTCATATGGCAGTTCTATTCCCAGTTTTTTAAGGAATCTCCACACTGTTCTCCATAGTGGCTGTACTAGTTTGCATTCCCACCAACAGTGTAAGAGGGTTCCCTTTTCTCCACACCCTCTCCAGCATTTATTGCTTGTAGACTTTTGGATAGCAGCCATTCTGACTGGTGTGAAATGATACCTCATTGAGGTTTTGATTTGCATTTCTCTAATAATGAGTGATGTTGAGCATCTTTTCATGTGTTTGTTAGCCATCTGTATGTCTTCTTTGGAGAAATGTCTGTTTAGTTCTTTGGCCCATTTTTTGATTGGGTCGTTTATTTTTCGGGAATTCAGCTGCAGAAGTTGCTTGTATATTTTTGAGATTAATTGTTTGTCTGTTGCTTCATTTGCTATTATTTTCTCCCATTCTGAAGGCTGTCTTTTCACCTTGTTTATAGTTTCCTTTGTTGTGCAAAAGCTTTTAATTTTAATTAGGTCCCATTTGTTTATTTTTGCTTTTATTTCCAATATTCTGGGAGGTGGGTCATGGAGGATCCTGCTGTGATTTATGTCGGAGAGTGTTTTGGAAGTTTTGGCCACAGCAATCAGAGCTGAAAAAGAAATAAAAGGAATACAGATAGGAAAAGAAGAAGTAAAACTCTCACTGTTTGCAGATGACATGATCCTCTACATAGAAAACCCTAAAGACTCTACTAGAAAATTACTAGAGTTGATCGATGAATATAGTAAAGTTGCAGGATATAAAATTAACACACAGAAATCCCTTGCATTCCTATACTCCAATAATGAGAAAACAGAAAGAGAAATTAAGGAAACAATACCATTCACCATTGCATCAAAAAGAATAAAATACTTAGGAATATATCTACCTAAAGAAACAAAAGACTTATATATAGAAAACTATAAAACACTGATGAAAGAAATCAAAGAGGACACAAGCAGATGGAGAAATATACCGTGTTCATGGATTGGAAGAATTAATATAGTGAAAATGAGTATTCTACCCAAAGCAATCTACAGATTCAATGCAATCCCTATCAAGCTACCAGTGGTATTTTTCACAGAACTAGAACAAATCATCTCACAATTTGTATGGAAATATAAGAAACCTCGAATAGCCAAAGCAATCTTGAGGAAGAAGAATGGAACTGGAGGAATCAATCTGCCTGACTTCAGGCTCTACTACAAAGCCACAGTCATCAAGACAGTATGGTATTGGCACAAAGATAGAAATATAGATCAATGGAACAAAATAGAAAGCCCAGAGATAAACCCACGCACATATGGACACCTTATCTTCGACAAAGGAGGCAAGAATATACAATGGAGAAAAGACAATCTCTTTAACAAGTGGTGCTGGGAAAACTGGTCAACCACTTGTAAAAGAATGAAACTAGAACACTTCCTAACACCGTACACAAAAATAAACTCAAAATGGATTAAAGATCTAAACGTAAGACCAGAAACAATAAAACTCCTAGAGGACAACATAGGCAAAACACTCTCCGACATAAATCACAGCAGGATACTTCCTAGTCACTCTTACAGTGAGGGTGTGGCCATTGGTAGTCTCAGCTTAATACAAGGGACTTTCTATTACATCCCTACCTTAGGTTGTTGCTTAGTTCCTGCAGAGCTCCATGGAGCAAAGACCAAACCTAAGATCAGGTTAGGCAAGTGTCTCACTGTTTTAGATTTATAATCCTCATTTTTTTGTGGGTTCTTAAAATTTTTCTTACTTTCTAGCTAGCTTATTGATAAAACTTTATCCAAAGTATTTAATTATTCTGAGAGTGAAGATGATCCAAATTAACTAGTTAGTAACATGTTAAATGTTATATGTTAAATGAAAATGTATGCTAATATTCTTAAATTTCATTGAAATGTTGGTTATTTGGAGTTCTCAGGGATAAATGCATATTCTTATTTCTTTGAAAATCAATCAATCTCTCTAACTATCTATCCATCTCATCTATCTATTGGGTTGGCCAAAAAGCCTGTTTTCGGTTTTTGGTACTGTCTTACAAAGAACCTGAAGGAACATATTTATCCAGCCATCCAACTTTTGTTAACAAGGATAATGAGAAAGAAGGGCAGAAGATAGGCCTAGATTGTCTCAAGATAAGATTAAAGCAAAACTAAATTTTAGAACACATCTTACTTTTGTAAATGGAATTAATTAAAAGAACATGCAACATTTTGGTATATAATAAAGTCTCTAGTGGGGGAAGGAGAGAGAAAGACTAACTGAGAAAGTAGTATTGACATATATACACTATCATGTATAAAATAGATAGCTAGTGGGAAGCTGCTATATAACACAGATAGCCCAGTCTGGTGCTCTGTGATGACCTAGAGGAATGGAGGGGAGAGAGGAGGGAGGCTTAGGAGGGAAGGGATATATATATATATATATATATATATATATATATATATATATCTCCTGCCAGGCTCCTCTGTCCACCCAGGCTCCTCTGTCCATGGAATTCTCCACGCAAGAATATTGGAGTGGACTGCTATTACCTTCTCCAGCGGATCTTCCCAACCCAGGGATTCCTGTTAAGTTTTCTTTGCGAGTAAATGTAGTCTAGAATTTTATGAGTTTGTTATACTTTGAAATTAATCAAATCTCTAAAAGCAATTTTTAAAATAAAGAAGGATGAAGATTTGGACCAAGGTCTCTAGGACTGAGGAAAAGTAAACATGTGCAGATGGAAAAGGAGGCAGAAGGCTAAAACCAACCTGCATTTAGCCTAGTGATTCTCCCTGGTTTTGCCTCATAATCACCTGGAGATTTGAAAACTGATGCTTAAACCCTTCCCCTGACCAGAGCATTTTCAATATTTCACATAGATGCTTCTGATACATGGCTAGTATGAGAATCACTGATTTATATACTGAATCCTGGGATTTTCCTGAGGTAAGCTGAAAGATTTGGCATTTATTCTACTCCACATGATGAGCTTAATTTACAGTCCTCTAACCATTTAGTAAATATTTCATGTAAAATAAATTTGATGCAGTTCTTTTGAGGGAAAATTACTATTCTGCCAAACAATGCCATTCAGTAAACATCAAGGTTAGTGAAAACATGAAGGATGTAAACATCACCAAATGTATGCATGAACTGTCACTGTTACTAAAATGGAGGGATCCAGCTGATACAATTCCACAATAGAAAATCCAGCCTGGGATTTCCACCCCCCTACCCCCTAATGCCCAAAGTTGAGGAAGAAGAAGCTGAAAATGCAAGTCTTTGTATCTTCCAATACAAGTTATGAAAACTCTTGGAGTTTTTGGATCTTTTGTAGTAGAGGGAGAGAAAAAGGGAGAAAAACAAATAAAGAAATCTGACAACACAGCTATAAAGATGAATATAACATGCACTGCAAGAGTATTTATCAGAGCAAAGCTAATGCTTTAACAGGTAAAATGTTCTCATTAAACTCTAATAAAATTTTCCTTCTTTAAAGAAGTAAAGCCATTTTTATCTTTCTATGTCTTCAGAGAAAGCTCTGTTATCAGAATCAGATCCTTCTAATTCAGCTACTCCAGAGAAATCTAAAATTCTAAAGCAGAATTTTATTCTTATGAATGCATCTTTTCTTAGAATTTATTTTTACATGTTAAAGACAATATTATGGTGCAAATGCAGTTGGAGGCCTTGAAGAATGGTCTGCTATTATTCAGCATTGTCTATAATTAATATCACTTAGAATCTATTAAATTTAATAGACTTCGAATTATTGAGTCTAATCCAATTTCAATAAATTTCAATTATGTACAATGTGTTTCCATTATTGTATTAATTCCCTTCACCATCAATTACCTACAATTAATTTAATTTACTGGCAATATATGTTCAGGTAATTACCTGTTACTTTCAATTAGTTTCCATTCATTTCAATGGGCTTCATTTGCTGCTAACTGATTTCATAACAATAAATGTGTATGTATGATATAGTTTCTATATTACACAGTCATACAAACTAATTAGTTCTGCATTCAAACTTACCGTAGCCCCATTAGACCAATTCAATCTACATACAATCAGTATTCACTTCTACTTATCTTTTCCATAGGCTGATATGTTTGAGAAGCCTAGCCTGCTTTGGAGAGTCTGGCATTTGCAGAAATGTCAGAACTTTCGACTGCTTGATTCATTGATCAATTGTATCTACTTTGTATCTAGAATTTGTGAGGTGCTGCAGGTAATAGAGGAAACAGAGTGTACATTTAGGAAATTACAACGGAATTTCCCCCAAACAGTCTCACTGATGTTTGATGGCGTGGTCTGAATATATCTTACTCACTACGGTACTCATAGAATGAACACAATACTTCACAGATTAAGTATTCAAAAAATCTTATGAATCTTTTCTGAAGCTGTTAGTAAAATCAGTGTTTAGGAGGAGAATTTGTAATCAGGACAAATTCTTAGTCTCACAGTTAGTGAGTTATGCTATGTTAGTTATGGACATGTTTTCTTTATGGAAGGAAAAACTCATAAAACTTTCAATTATTATCATTAGAGGAAAAAATCAGACATTTTGTGTCTAATATTCTGCCATTAAAGTTTTTGAGGTCAAATAAATGAAGTAACTAATGTGTATATAACATTGCTAATTCTACAACCTTACCTGTTCAACCTAGGGAGCACCTGCATTAAAAACTATTAATATGTAGCTTGCAGAGCACTTTAGCCTCTATTAATATATTTCATGCTTCTGAGAACCTTATGAAGGAGACAGTGCAAATTTTGCTATCAGAATTGAGAAATTAAATTCTATTGTGGTGAAATGGTTCATTCAGTAATGGATAATGTAGGCAATGGTAGGGTTTAGGGAAAAGTTGTTATAATGTCAGAAACATTCAGAGTTAAGGCAGCTTCGAGGGCTTCACTGGTGGTTCAGAGGGTAAAGAATCTGCGTGCAATGCAGGAGACCTGGGTTCCATCCCTGGGTTGGGAAGACCTCCTGGAGAAGGGAATGCCTGGAGAATTCCACAGACAAAGAAGCCTCGCAGGCTATAGTGTGTGGGGTTGTAGAGAGTCAGACATGACTGAGCGACTAACGCTTTCACTTTTCAAGGCAGCTTCAAGTGCTGCTATTTAGAAACAGAAGCATTTCATATCTGTAGGTAACAAAAATCCTGCCCACTCTCCCTAAGATGATAAATAAGTTCTGTGGTCCAAGCTATGCAAAAGCAGGCAGCTTATGTGCCTTGGAGAGACATGTAGGACAAATGACTCACTTATCAGGCCTCCTATTCTCCTCTACTCAAGGCTTCCTTAGAAAAATGTACCTGTCCACATGAAAGTGATTTGTTGTATGACAGCTAGATAAAGCAGATTGCATGAATGGAGCATAACACCCTTCCAAAGAAGGGCCAGTTGCCTGCAAGAAGAGAAGACTTTGAGCAGAATTCTTTGGCAGCAGGGCAATGCTCAAGTACAAAAGGACTTGGCGGATTCCCAACACATCTCTGGTGGAAAACTCACTGTGAGAATAGAGAGGAGGGTGAATCCAAATCAACCTGCCAGAGCCCTTCAGCTAAGATGTGGGAGGTCCAGAGAAGGAAACCGGGGACTACTAAGGTCAAAAGGAAAATTGGCTAGAGGGAATGACAGAAGCATTTGAAATGAGCCTGAAGGAATCTCATCTTGGGAGATTTCCATTGGCCAGGATAACCCTTCCCACAGTGGCTTGCTGAAAGCAAAAATGGAGACAAGAGAAGGTGTAGTCTGTCAAAAAGCCAAACATTGAACAAATTGAGTCAGAAGCTGTAGACGATGAATCTTGTAATCACTTTGCTACTTGATATTCTATTTTTCTAGACTGTTCCTAAATTAGCATAATAAATATTTCACTAAATGTTTAATTAGTGTCCCTGTGGCTCCTAAGACATATTCTCTTCCCTATGTAACTGCTCCATGTAATTCAAACACCATGCTCTGTTATTTCTCAGATTGCTTCCCCTTCAACTCTTCACCTGTCTGAATGCTACTCATTCTCCAAGGCCAGCAGGTATCCAATGTTGTCTTTCAAGAAGTCTTCTTCACTGATATCAGTGAACTTCAGTGCATCTAAATTTGTCTGCATGTATTGAGCTCTGAGTATATGCCAGGCAAATGAGAATTAAACTGTTTCTTTTCTACTGATAATGGGATGGTGGGATCTCAGGGAATCTTCTCACCCACTGACCTAAAATAATGAGTTTCTCATAGTTTCCACCACTGTATTTGACATTTATAATTCTAACATTTGTACAATATTTTACATTTATAAAGTGCTTTCATATGCCATGTGCTACTTAATTATATACTAACTTGTGTGTTTTTCTGAATAGACTCCTCTAGATATTGAAAATAGAAGCTATAGCCCTCCTTTATTTTTATTCTTCAGCATGCTCAGCACCTAGTAAATGCTTGATATGGATTTACTGTCTATACCAACTACTTGTTGAGTGGGGTGGTATGGAAGAATGGACCACAAATATTTTTCCAGTTTACTTAGTGTTAAACATTGAGTGTCTATAATGTAAAAAGCACTGTGCTAAGTGGTTCAATCATGAGAAAAATCTCAGGGCTCTCAAACTGATCTGACATAACTCCAGGGATAGTCCTTCTTCCATCAAGTGTCTTTCAAGAATGTTTTCTGTCCTTCTCTGTCTCTGTCTCTCTGCAATTACTCTTTCCTCAGACTCCTACAAGTTCATCCATTAGGCCATACTCTGTTCTGTATTTGTCTGAAGACAAGATTTTCTTTGCTTTGCATCTTCCCCTTCCCACCTATAAGGCTTCCCCGGTGGCTCAGACTGTAAAGAATCTGCCTGCAATGCAGGAGACCTGGGTTCAATCCCTGGGTCAGGAAGATCCCCTGGAGAAGGGACTAACAACCCACTCCAGTATTGTAGCCTGGAGAATTCCATGGAGAGAGGAGCCTGGCATGCTATAGTCCATAGGGTTGCAAAGAGTTGGACGTGACTGGGCGACTAACCCACACTTCCCACCTGTCATGATACTGGGCCTAAGACTTGCTAATTTATTTATCATGACAGACTTCTAGAGGGGACATTCAAACTGTAATCATAATGCTTAATTTAACATGCTTAATTTAAATTGTCCACATCTATAACCATATTAAGAAACATGTAAAGCAACTATACTCCAATAAAAATTAATTAAAAAAAGGAAGCTCACAATATTATGCATCTAGGACCAGTTGATCAGTGGAGTCCTCAACTCTGTTATGCTCTGGGTTTCTCAATATGATAGAGGCTATAGTATAAAAACTGTATGTTACTTTCTAAATATTCATTTTATTTCTATGATGTTATATGTTTGTTAGTTTTTTCATTCATCTGAGTCTAAGTATAGATTAATTTGGTCTGCCATGATCATAGTTTCTTCCTTGTATAGGGTGAGGGGAGACTCCCATGAATTGTCAGAGTCAAAAAATATGCGAACATTTCTTGTCAAATAAACACAGTTCTGGCAAATGATGATGAAAGAGTATAATATTGACCTTCAGATAAGATATCAAAACTAACTGAAGTATATCAGGAGCCTGTAAGTTTTGAGCCCAGAGATGTCTTTGGTTTGTTAGAAAAGTATAAGATGGCACCCACAATATGAAGCCAGAAATCAGAAGAAAGTAACCAGAGATGCAAAAATGTTCAATTCTCTGGGCCAAGTGTTCAGTTACCTCAGGATTAGAAACTTGAACTTTGCAAGCTTTACTGCATTTGGGTAATTGTCTCTATTCTTTTAGCCTTTGGTATTGAGTCAAGTTTATATTTATGTTTTCTCCTTGTTTCTAATTTTGGAGCTCATCTTAACTGTAAACACAGGAAGACAGGGAATGGTGTATGTTTCTGCTTGGCCTAGTTTTAAATTAGGAGTAGAAACAGTGCCTTCCTGAAAAAATGTTCCAGAAAGTAGCAGCAGAAATTACAATAAGAGAACCACAAGGAGATGGAACCAGAAGAGATTGGGAGTTATTTATTAAGGCCCTCTTGCCTACATGGATTGTTCCTTGATTAAGTATTGGAGAAAAAAGTGAGTGTATAAGTTTAATAAGAAGGACTTTCATTACGAAATCTTCTGTTGCCTCTTAAACAAAATGAGATTATTATGCTATAAGGATGATAGAAGCATGCGTGCTTTTAAGGATTTACAATTCATTTTTATGTGTATTTAAGCCATGAACAGTGGTTTATTATAATAGGCTCTCAATTGGCCTCCCTCCATTCTGGCACTCTCTTCTCTAGCCTTTTCAGTAAAGAGTTGGTGGACTCAACTCCTTTAATAGAGCCTTTATCACATCACTGCCAAAACCATAAACTTCCATCTGGCCTTATTTCCTACCACTTCACTTTCAAAATCTCCTACTAGACTCATTGGGCCTTTTCATCCTTCTCATCTAACCATCGCTTCTCATCTCTGAATTCACAGACCTGCTTCTTCACTCTCACATCTTTCTGTTCTCTCTCAATGTTTTATCAGCTCCATTCTTGCTTCTTAAGCTCTAAGCATCTTCAGCCTTCCATTCTCGGGACCATCCCTACAAGCACAGATGCTAAAACACTGGTATCGTGTCATTATGTCATGTTGACTTCTTTAACTACAAGAAAATTGATGACTGCCACAAAGAGGATCCTTGATTTATGAACCTTCTGCATACTTTTTGGATCATACCAACAATGATAGATGGCACAGGGCCTTTCAGTATCTTCTGAAATACCTGTTTTCTTCCATCTAAAGAAGGCTAAGGCAATGCAATGGGTTATAAAAGTGATCAGACTAAAATCTGGCATGGATAAAAAAGCATTTGTGTTTGATAGGAAGGAATTAGTTAGCTTGAATGTTCACATCCACTGGATGCAATTTTTTTCTTTCTGCTGAGACATCTGAAATATATTCCAGACTAGCAAAGCCAATGATATTCTCAGGTTTCAGAAATCTTAATGCTTTGTGCATTTGTATAAAATAAAACTTTCCATGCTGATTCATATTGATGTACGGCAGAAATGAACACAATATTGTAAAGCAATTATCCTTCAATTAAAAACAAATTAAAAACTTTTCAGATCTTTCAAATCATGGAGGGTTAGGTTAATCAGAGTTTATGGCATTTTACACTTTGTAACCCTGTGTCTTTATGTAATTCTTTGAGGGCAAAGTGGTTTTGTCTCCAATGAACATATCTACAAAAGCCTGCATAGATTTACTTTTCACACTCTTAATGAAGACATTATGCCTCAGAGCTTGAGATCTCCTCACATAATTCAATAAGACACCATTTCATTGATTCCAAATACCTCAAAAACCTCAGAGTCTCTGATAGTCTCAGAAGAAGAGCTGACCAAGAGACAAATGAAAGTAGGTTTTAATTTCTTGAGGTAGGAAATCAGATCAAGCCTAAGAAGGGCTTAACTCAGTTGGTTAAGAATCTGCCTACAATGCAGGAGACCCCAGTTCAACTCCTGGGTCAGGAAGATCCGCTGGAGAAGGGATAGCCTACCCACTCCAGTATTCTTGGGTTTCCCTTGTGGCTCAGCTGGAAAGAATCTGCTTGCAATGTGGGAGACCTGGGTTCAATCCCTGGGTTGAGAAGATCCCCTGGAGAAAGGAAAGGCTACCCACTCCAGTATTCTGGGCTGGAGAATTCCATAGACTGTATAGTCCATGGGGTCACAAAGACTTGGACATGATTGAGTGCCTTTCACTCACAAGAAGACAATCTACATATAGACATAATTTAGCATGTCCAATATCTACATTGCCTCTGCACAGGACCTTAGGCAAGACCTCTCTGACCCTCTAGGTGTTAATCTATAAAACAAAGAAATTGGGCCCAATTTTACTTGTTTTTCTTTGAATCCTACCAGTCTGTATGTCTATAGTATGCCAGTTTTGCTGTTTTCTTCTGCTCACTACGCCAGATGCATTTTTAGAACATTCTTTGCTCTTTGAGACACAAAAGGAAAAACTTTACAAACTCCATCACCATGCCTTACTTCAGCTTTTAGCTGAAAAAGTGAAAGTATTAGTCGCTCAATCATGTCCGACTCTTTGAGATACCAGGGACTGCGTCCCACCAGGCTCCTCTGTCTGTGGAATTCTCCAGGCAAGAATACTGGCATGGGTGGCCATTCTTTTCTCCAGGGGATTTTCCCAACTCAGGGATCAAACCTCAGTCTCCCACATTGTGGGCAAATTATTTACCTTCTGAGCCACCAACTTTTTTTTTTTTTTTTTTGAAGCTATTTATTTTATTTTATTTTATTTTTTCTTTTCTTTTTTTTTTTATTATTTATTTTTTTTTATAAATTTATTTATTTTAGTTGGGGGCCAATCACTTCACAACATTGCAATAGTTTTTGCCATACATTGACATGAATCAGCCATGGGTTTACATGTGTTCCCCCTCCTGGACCCCCCACCCACCTCCCTCCCCATCCCATCCTTCTGGATCATCCCATTGCCCCGGCCCTGAGCCTTTGTCTCATGCATCGAACATGGAATGGTGTTCTGTTTCAACTTTTAGTTGGTTTTGACTGATAGAAGGCCTCAGCAGGAACTCAAAGGGAGGGGAGAGAGCTATGTTGTTACATGTCTTCCCTACACTCTGCCTCTTCAGAGCCATGTTTTCTAGTAGTAGTCATGTTTCTGGGCAATTACAATGCATGTCAGTCAGCAGATATTCCCCAACCGTACCTCTCATAATGGGCTGGGTATCATTAGCTTCCTCCTTGTTTCTTCAGGCCCAAGCTTGACAGTAGCTTCAATTTTTTCCTAAACTCTAGGTGCCACTATATTTCTTGTCAATTCTCTTAACTCGATTCACATTTTGGTACTTAATTCCTTTTTATACTCACCTAAGTCACCAGAGTTGAAACTGTGTTTCCTGCCAGGAACTTTACTGATATGTATGATTAGATAATATTGATGATATTTTTAAAGGTAAAACAAAGAAAATATTATGACATAAATTATTTGAATGGAGTGGATAATAGAAAGTTTTATATTCTTTTATAATAGAGACAAAATCACTGAACTGTGTACAAATCAGTAGAAAGAATCACTTTTTTCCTTTTCCTGGGATCCAGATTGATCTATGATAGAAAGGAATTGGTAGGCAAGAGACAGGGATGGAGCAGTAAATACAATGCAATATATTTACATAAAATAAATGACATACAGAATATCATTTACTGGTACTTCTATATAATATGGTACACTAATTTTCTATTGTTACTGTAACAAACCATAACACATTTGGCAGCTTAAAGCAACATTCATTTATTCTCTTATAGTTCTGGAAGCAAAAAATCCAAATAAGTTTCACTGGGCTGAAATCAACATATTGGCCAGCCTGTAGTCTGTCCAGTGGCTTCAAAAGGAAAAATCCCATGTCCATGCTTTTCCAGCTTCTAGAGCTGCATTCCTTGTATTTCTTGGGACATACCTCTTTCTCTATCTGAAAAACTAGCAGCATAGTATCTTGCTTCAGTGTTCATATGGGCTTCTACTCTGGTACTCTGCTACTGCTAAGTCACCTCAGTTGTGTCCGACTCTGTGTGACCCCATAGATGGCAGCCCAGCAGGCTCCACCGTCCCTGGGATTCTCCAGGCAAGAACACTGGAGTGGGTTGCCATTTCCTTCTCCAATGCGTGAAAGTGAAGTCACTCAGTTGTGTCCGACTCTTAGTGACTCCATGGACTGCAGCCTACCAGGCTCCTCCATCCATGGGATTTTCCAGGCAAGAGTACTGGAGTGGGGTGCCATTGCCTTCTACTAAGACTCATTTTAAAAGAACACCTGTTAATGTAAGTGGCCCCATCCAATCAACTGAAGGCCTGAAAAGAACAAAGGTTGACTTTTCCATGAGTAAGGGGGAATTTTCTGTCCAAACACACTGAGTGGGAACTTTCTGAGTTTTGGACACAAATTGAAACATCAGCTCTTCTTGAGGCTCCAGCCTTCCAGCTGGACTGGAATTACACCATCATCTCTCTTGAGTCCCAGACATGATCTTAGATGGGAACTTACACCATTAGCTGTACCCAGTTTCCTGACCACAAACCTTGGAACTTGTCAGTCTCCATAATCACACTTTAATGCATTCCTTATCATAAATCTTTATCCCTACCTTTCTTCTTTCTTTCTTTGTTTCTCTCTCTTCTTCAATATGCATCTCCTATTCTGTTTCTCTGGAGAAACTTAATCAATATACACAGATGGCCTTTTAATCTATTATGTGAGTTCTCTTCATCTCTTGATTAGTGTGAAATTTGTTCAAAGATCTAAAAAAAAGGGATTGAAATTTGAGAAACTCATAGAGATAAAAATAAGTGGAACAAGAGTATGAGAAAGTATATGCAAACAGCAGAAATATAAACTTCAAAGAAAACAAGATAAGCTGCTGTAAAACTTCAGGATAAGGATTGTGTCTAGTGATTTTGCAGCAAATATAGTCACTAGAATTATAATGCTGTGATCAATTGGATAAAGTTAATGGCCAGATAGACAGGATATTCTCCCATTGCATCAAAAGAATGAAATATCTAGCTGTAAACCTATCTAAGATGGTAAAATACCTGTACTCTAAAAATCATAAGATGCTGATGAAATAAATTAGATGACACAACAGATGAAAAGATATATCATGTTCATGGATCAGAAGAATCAATATTATTAAAATGACCATACAACCCAAGGAAATCTTCAGATTCAGTGCAGTCACTATGAAATTATCCATGGATTTCTTACATAATACAAGAAAAACATTTCTTCACAAAAGACACCAAATAGCCAAAACAATCTTGAGAAAGGAGAAAGGAGTTACAGGAATTCCATTCCCTGACTTCAGACTTTAATATGAAGCTACAGTCATCAATCAGTGTGGTACTGGCACAAAAATACATTTATAGATCAATGAAGCAGGATAAAAAGTCTTGAAATAAATCCATGTACTTAATGGTCAATTAATCCATAACAAAGGAGACCAGAATGTATATATATTGCTGTTGTTGTTTAGTCGCTTGGTAGTGTCCGACTCTTTGTGACCACATGACTGCAGCACGCCAGGCCTCTCTGTCCCTCTCCATCTCCTGAAGTTTGCCCAAGTTCATGTCCATTGCATCAGTGATACCTTCCAGCCATCTCATCCTCTGACACCCTCTTCTCCTCCTGCCCTCAATCTTTTCCAGTATCAGGGACTTTTCCGTTGAGTCGGCTGTTCTCATCAGATGACCAAAACACTAGAGCTTCAGCATCAGTCCTTCCAATGAATATTCAAGGTTGATTTCCCTGAAGATTGACTGGTTTGATCTCCTTGCTGTCCAAGGAATTTTCAGGAGTCTTCTCCAGCACCACAGTTTGAAGGCATCAATTCTTTGGTGCTCTGCCTTCTGTATGGTCCAACTCTCACATCCATACACAACTACTGGAAAAACCATAGCTTTGACAATAAGGACTTTTGCTGCAAAATAATGTCTCTGCTTTTTAATATGCTTTCTAGGTTTTTCATAGCTTTTCTTCCAAGGAGGAAATGTCTTTTAATTTGATGGCTGCAGTCACCATCTGCGGTGATTTTGGAGCCCAAGAAAATGAAGTCTGTCACTGTTTCCATTGTTGCCCCATGTATTTGCCATGAAGTGATGGTACCAGCTGCTATGATCTTAGTTTTTTAAATACTGAGTTTTAAGCAAGCCCTGTGTGGGCACTGTGAGGATAGCTCAGACTCTGATCTGGCCCTATGTTCATACTTGCCCCCATAGACTGGTCTCATTTTTGGGAACACTTGTCTATTAAGATATTCTATAGACATAGTGTTTACCAAGTCAAGTGTGGGGATTTAATCTGTGGCTTGTGCAACTACAAGAAATGATTTTCGTTCCTTTTTCTTAGCCATTCCACCCATGGGGCTTGGCTGTGGTTTTAGTCCCACCTCTGCATGGGGACCACCTATAAGGGTGTGCTATTGAGACTGCCCTGGAGCACTTGAGTCTGCCCTAGTGAAGACAGGGTGTGGAGGTGGCATGGCTGCTGAGAGGCTCATGGGAGCCTTGTTGGTGATAGGTGCATTGAACGGTCAGTAGTCTTGGATGGTCTGTTCCTGCCAGTGAATAGGTCCATGGGGATGCTGGCAGCCACAGACATGAGAGATCTGGCCCTAGCAGTAGCCTTTACTAATGCTCAGTGGCCATTGTGAAAGGATCAGCACTAGTAGTGGCCTTTCCTAGTGCATGGTGGCCGGTAGGCAAGGGTGAGCCTTGGCAGGGAACTTTCCCAGTGCCCAGCTGCAAGTGGGTGAGGGCCAGCCTTGATAGAGGTCTTTCCTAGTGCCCAGGGGCAGGCATGAGAAGATCAGCCCTGGTATGGTGCCCTCCCGTTGCCTGGGGGTAAGGAACTGACACGTGGGGTGAGAGAGTCTGCGATGGCAGCTCTACCTGCTGTGTGTCACTCAACAACAGCACCTTGCTTCTGTGACAGTCTGGGTTTTCTCTAGAAGCTTTCCCAGTTGCAGTTGACCTCCTTCCCATCCCCTCAGGCTCTCCCCTCATAGTCAGTGGCAGTCTTCTTCCTGGCTTTGCTCACCAGTTTCCATACTCCAGCTCCCAGCCCTCATGCATACCAGTGGACACACGTCCTGGTCTGGGGCATGCAGGGCTGTGGCATGGGCTATATGTTTAGGTTTACTCTGTCCTGTCTGCCACAGAGTAGCTGTTTCATCTTCTTCTAACAGCCTCAGATGCTGCCCTTCTGTCCTAAATGTTTTCCCCATTGGTGAGTAGGCTTCCCAAATGTGGGAAACTCTCCTCTTCCTCATCACCCCCAGGGGCTCGTCTCATCACTCTTTCTCTCCTTTTCCCCCCTCTTCTTTGTTTCATCCTACCTGGTTACACAGGAATCTTTCCTATCCTTTCTGGTGTCCAAGTCCTTCTGATTGTGTTCAGCTGGTACTCTGAGAGAACTATTTCATCTCTATATGCATTATTGATGCATTTTTGAAGAGAGACAAACACTATATCTTCCTACTCGTCTGTCATCTTGAAATGAGAAACTTGAGCTAGGTTAACTCCTTAAGGAGAGGTGGGATTCACACAGATGATGGAAAGGAAAATGGAGGACACCTTGTTTTAGGGGGAAAAACATGCATGCTATAAAACAGAGCTGAAGACAGCTTTCAGGGCACTATCCCAACTTCAATGAAAGTAAAAGTCTCTTTTGATTTATATCCTTGAAGAAATTTCTCCATGAAATCTTTGGCACACTGAAGTCTGAGGTCTAAACTGGAAATGTATTATTTCTAGTCATTTCAACTTGTGGCTCTTCAGGAAAGTCTCTGTGTGTGTGTGTGTGTTCATATAAGATTATATGTTAAAAAAAATTAGGCTGTTTTACTGAGGAAGTGGGTTGAAATGGTAAGAAGGAAACCCTATGGTAATGGACATGTTGCTTCAATAATAACAAATAATAAATAATAAAACCTGGTGTGGAAAGCCTTTTCTTGTTCTTTAAACTAGATCAAAAAGAAACTAAATTGGCACACAAAGAGGAATTAATTTTTTAAAGCTAAGTCTTATATAAACATACGATTTTAAATCCTGGAAGGATGGTAGGGATGTTAAACGCTTTTCATCTAATCTCATTACACTATGAACAGGAGTTGTTTTAAAGCTTAAGAGTTGTGTTTTAAGGCTCTCAGGGACAGAATATATCATTTTGATTTTGAACATTGAATTGTTTTGTGCCATCTCTGCTCTTTCAAAAATCTCATGTGGGTCATATAACACTGAGAGATTAATGATGTCAATGGAGATTATTAGATCTTATTTTTAGACACATGGGAATGAGAAAGGAGACAAACCAATACAGATGATCACCATTTTATACAACAGAGTGTGGTTAGAAAGATGATAGAGAAATATTTAAAACTCTAGATGGGTAGACAAAGGACTTGAGGAAATTTCCTTAGGACTCTAATACTTCGAAATGTTATTTCAGTTTCATATATAAAGTACATTTTTAGTTCATCCAGTTCCCTCTAACTTTAGGGTCACCACTCAAATCTAAGCCACTATCATCACTTCATTACTTGCTCAGTCTGACACAATATTGCTCCCTGAATCCACTCTTGTCCTCCTCTAAACCATTTTCTTTGGAGAAGGCAACGGAAACCCACTCCAGTACTCTTGCCTGGAGAATGCCATGGACAGAGGAGCCTGGTGGGCTACAGTCCATGGGGTCGTGAAGATTCGGACACGACTGAGCGACTTTACTTTCACTTTTCACTTTCATGCACTGGAGAAGGAAATGGCAACCCACTCCAGTATTCTTGCCTGGAGAATCCCAGGGATGGAGGAGCCTGGTGGGCTGCCGTCTATGGGGTCGCACAGAGTCGGACATGACTGACGTGATTTAGCAGCAGTAGCGATCCATTTTCTTAGTATCAGCCAGGAATGATATTTTAAAAACCTGTTCCTACCTCTCTTAAAAGTGTTCCTATTGCTTCATTTTGTTCTTAGGGTAAAATTGGAGTCCTGTGCTAACATTTTCTCCTCACTTTCTACATTCCTACTGCCCTAGCCTTCTTATCTCAGTTGCACTACAACAACTGTTCCTTGGCATATGCCCTTCTCTCTAACTAGCTTACTGCTGCCTGTTTATCATACTCTTTCTCATTCTCTAGATTATGTTCTCAGATTCATTTCTCAGAGAAGATTTCCTTGACTTTACTTCTCGGCTACATTTTTCCCCTTAGTGTATTCTTTCATAGTCCTTTGTGCCTTGCTTTCCTCAGCCTTCTCAAAGGTTTTATTCATATATTAATATTTATTTTATAAATTTATCAAAAATTCCCATATGCTAAGCCCTGTAAGGCAGTTACTGTGTCTATCAGTCACTAACTTCCTTCACCAACTCTAATATCTGGCATATTAAAGGCATTTAATATGCATGTGCTAAGTTGCTTCAGTCTCATCTGACTCTCTGCGACCCTATGGGCTGTACCCTGCTAGGCTCTTCTCTCCATGGGATTCTCCAGGCAAGAATACTGGAGTGGGTTCCCATACCCTCCTCCAGGGTATCTTTCCAACCCAGAGATTGAACCTGTGTTTCTTATGTCTCCTGCATTGGCTGGTGGGTTTTTTTTGTTTTTTTTTTTTTTTTTTTACCACTAGCACCACCTGGGGTGCCCGGCCTTTAATATGTGCTGTGCGGTTCTTAGTTGCTCAATCGTGTCTGACTCTTGAAACAAAGAAAGGAAAAGAGTTTGGAAAGAAAGTAATTTCCTTACTTTCGTTTCCATTTCAGTTAATGAAAGCATAATCAAATCCAATGCTATTGGAGTGGACACTACCCCATTATAGTGTTCTAATGAAAATTAAGAATGAAGAAAAATTATTAGAAAATTTGGATGGTAAAACATCAGATGAGAAACTTAAAGCAAAACTAGGCTGTTATTGTTGATCAGTTCACTCTCAAGCTTGCCTCTTATCTGCCAATCATCAAATTCACTTTTGGAGAAGTATGTAAGCCAGTGCAAGAAATACAATTTAACTGTATTCCTATTCCTCAAAAAACATTCTACATGGGGCAAAAGCAGGCATAATAAATCTTTGTCCCCTAATCTCTAATCTAGAGGGAGCATAGGTGTCTTGTCTACCTGACAGTGGTTTGTAAAGTGTGATTGTGAGCTTTGACTTTTGTAAAGAGGAGAAACCTAAGAGCACTTCTGATTCAAATACACAGATGGGACCCATTTCCAGCCTAATCAATTATTTTCAAGCTTCCTTTCATGGGACTGAAATTAAACAAAACTCTCCACCAGGGGAAATATCCTAGAGCCCTGGTTTGGAAAGTATGATTTAATTTACATGGATAAATCTTCATTAACAAGTTATAAGTAAGAAACTTCAGGTTGGGACATTATGTTCAAAAATGAGTTTGAAAATAATCAAACATTTACATTTAGGAAATAGAGAAACTGATATAGTCATTACGTGAAATGTGCCTAAACAACAATTTTAAGAGCTACCACTCTATACCCATAAATCTATCATGATCGCAAAATAGCAAACATTGCTGCTCTTCAATACCCTCAGAATGACTTTAGGTAAAGTTGACACCTTACATTTTATAACTCTTTGTAGGTTACATAATCACTTTTTACACATAATCTCATTTAACCCTCCAACAACCTGATACAGTAAGAGATTGCTTTCATTTGTTTTAATTTTTTCTTCCAGTTTTATGGAGATATAATTGACATAATACTGCATATGTTTAGTTCAGCTCAGTTCAGTCGCTCAGTCGTGTCCGACTCTTTGTGACCCCATGAATCGCAGCATGCCAGGCCTCCCTGTCCATCACCAACTCCCGGAGTTTACCCAAACCCATGTCCATCGAGTCAGTGATGCCATCCAGCCATCTCATCCTCTGTCGTCCCCTTCTCCTCCTGCCCCCAATCCTTCCCAGTGCTAGGGTCTTTTCCAATGAGTCAACTCTTTGCATGAGGTGGCCAAAGTATTGGAGTTTCAGCTTCAACATCAGTCCTTCCAATGAACACTCAGGACTGATCTCCTTTAGGATGGACTGGTTGGATCTCCTTGCAGTCCAAGGAACTCTCAAGAGTCTTCTCAAACACCACAGTTCAAAAGCATCAATTCTTCGGCACTCAGCTTTCTTCACCGTCCAACTCTCACATCCATACATGACCACTGGAAAAACCATAGCCTTGACTAGACGGACCTGTGTTGGCAAAGTAATGTCTCTGCTTTTAAATATGCTGTCTAGGTTGGTCATAACTTTCCTTCCAAGGAGTAAGCGTCTTTTAATTTCATGGCTGCAATCACCATCAGCAGTGATTTTGGAGCCCAAAAAATAAAGTCTGACACTGTTTCCACTGTTTCCCCATCTATTTCCCATGGAGTGATGGGACCAGATGCCATGATCTTAGTTTTCTGAACGTTGAACTTGAAGCCAACTTTTTCACTCTCCTCTTTCACTTTCATCAAGAGGCTTTTTAGTTCCTCTTCACTTTCTGCCATAAGGGTGGTGTCTTCTGCATATCTGAGGTTATTGATATTTCTCCCGGCAATCTTGATTCCAGCTTGTGTTTCTTCCAGCCCAGCGTTTCTCTGCATATAAGTTAAATAAGTAGTGTGACAATATACAGCCTTCATGTACTCCTTTTCCTATTTGGAACCAGTCTGTTGTTCCATGTCCAGTTCTAACTGTTGCTTCCTGACCTGCATACCGATTTCTCAAGAGACAGGTCAGATGGTCTGGTATTCCCATCTCTTTCAGAATTTTCCACAGTTTGTTGTGATCCACACAGTCAAAGGCTTTGGCATAGTCAATAAAGCAGAAATAGATGTTTTTCTGGAACTCTCTTGCTTTTTTGATGATCCATCAGATGTTGGCAATTTGATCTCTGATTCCTCTGCCTTTTCTAAAACCAGCTTGAACATCTGGAAGTTCATGGTTCACGTATTGCTGAAGCCTGGCTTGGAGAATTTTGAGCATTACTTTACTAGCATGTAAGATGAGTGCAGTTGTGCGGTAGTTTGAGCATTGTTTGGCATTGCCTTTCTTTGGGATTGGAATGAAAACTGACCTTTTCCAGTCCTGTGGCCACTGCTGAGTTTTCCAGATTTGCTGGCATAGTGAGTGCAGCACTTTCACAGCATCATCTTTGAGGATTTGAAATAGCTCAACTGGAATTCCATCACCTCCACTAGCTTTGTTCATAGTGATGCTTTCTAAGGCCCATTCGACTTCGCATTCCAGGATGTCTGGCTCTAGGCGAGTGATCACACCATTGTGATTATCTGGATCATGAAGATCTTTTTTGCACATTTCTTCTGTGTATTCTTGCCACCTCTTCTTAATATCTTCTGCTTCTGTTAGGTCCCTACCATTTCTGTCCTTTGTCGAGCCCCTCTTTGCATGAAATGTTTCTTTGGTATCTCTAATTTTCTTGAAGAGATCTCTAGTCTTACCCATTCTGTTGTTTTCCTCTATTTCTTTGCGTTGATCCCTGAGGAAGGCTTTATCTCTCCTTGCTATTCTTTGGAACTCTGCATTCAGATGGGAATATCTTTCCTTTTCTCCTTTGCTTTTTGCTTCTCTTCTTTTCCTAGCTATTTGTAAGGCCTCCTCAGGCAGCCATTTTGCTTTTTTGCATTTCTTTTTCATGGGGATGGTCTTGATCCCTGTCTCCTATACAGTATCACGAACCTCTGTCCATAGTTCATTAGGCACTCTGTCTATCAGATCTAGTCCCTTAAATCTATTTGTCAGTTCCACTGTATAATCATAAGGGATTTCACGTCCAAGGTAAGAGAAACCCAGGTAAGACGGTAGGTGTTGCAAAAGGACGTTAGAGGGCAGACACACTGAAACTATAATCACAGAAAACTAGCTTATCTGATCACATGGACCACAGCCTTGTCTATCTCAATGAAACTAAGCCATGCCGTGTGGGGCCACACAAGATGGATGGGTCATGGTGGAGAGGTCTGACAGAATGTGGTCCACTGGAGAAGGGCATGGCAAGCCACTTCAGTATTCTTGTCTTGAGAACCCCATGAACAGTATGAAAAAGCAAAAAGATAGGACACTGAATGATGAACTCCCCAGGTCGGTAGGTGCCCAATATGCTACTGGGGATCAGTGGAGAAATAACTCCAGAAAGAATGATGGGATGGAGCCAAAGCAAAAACAATACCCAGCTGTGGATGTGACTGGTGATAGAAGCAAAGTCCAATGCTGTAAAGAGCAATATTGCATAGGAACCTGGAATGTTAAGTCCATGAATCAAGGTAAATTGGAAGTGGTCAAACAGGAGATGGCAAGAGTGAACGTCAACATTCTAGGAATCAGTGAACTAAGATGGACTGGAATGGGTGAATTTAACTCAGATGACCATTATATCTACTACTGTGGGCAGGAATCCCTTAGAAGAAATGGAGTAGCCATCATGGTCAACAAAAGAGTCTGAAATGCAGTACTTGAATGCAATCTCAAAAACTACAGAATAATCTCTGTTTGTTTCCAAGGCAAATCATTCAATTTCACGGTAATCCAAGTCTATGCCCCGACCAGTAATGCTGAAGAAGCTGAACTTGAATGGTTCTGTGAAGACCTACAAGACCTTTTAGAACTAACACCCCCAAAAAAGATGTCCTTTTCATTATAGGGAACTGGAATGCAAAAGTAGGAAATCAGGAAACACCTGGCGTAACAAGCAAATTTTGTCTTGGAGTACAGAATGAAGCAGGGCAAAGGCTAATAGAGTTTTGCCAAGAGAACGCACTGGTCATAGCAAACACCCTATTCCAACAACACAAGAGAAGACTCTACACATGGACATCACCAGATGGTCAACACTGAAATCAGATTGATTATCTTCTTTGCAGCCAAAGATGGAGAAGCTCTATACAGTCAGCAAAAACAAGACCGGGAGCAGACTGTGGCTCAGATCATGAACTGCTTATTGCCAAATTCAGACTTAAATTGAAGAAAGTAGGGAAAACCACTAGACCATTCAGCTATGACTTAAATCAAATCCCTTATGATTATACAGTGGAAGTGACAAATAGATTTAAGGGACTAGATCTGATAGACAGAGTGCATATGTTTAAGGTGTACAGAATAATTATCTGACTTTACATACATCATTAAATGATTACCACAGTAAGTTTAGTGAACATCCATCATCTGATATAGATACAAAGTTAAAGAAATAGAAGAAAATATCCTTGTGATGAGAACTCAGGGTTTAATCTGTTAATAACTTTCAAATATAACATACAGGAATTTTAATTATATTTGTTATGTTGTACATTAAATTCCTGGGACTTTCCTGGTGGCTCAGAGGTTAAGAATCCTCCTGCAATGCAGGAGACCTGAGTTCATTCCCTGGGTTGGGAAGATCCCCTGGAGAGCTCATGGCAACTCACTCCTTCCTGGAGAATCCCATGGACAGAAGAGCCTGGCAGATTACAGTCCATAGGGTCACAAAGAGTTGGACATGACTGAAGCGACTGAGCATGCACACATGCACATTAAATTCCTAGTAATTATTTATTTTATAACTAGAAGTTTGTATCTTTTGACTATCTTCATCCAAACTCTGCTCCTCAACACCCAACTCTGGTAACCACAATACTAATCTTTTTTTTTTTTAATGAATTTGTTTGTTTATTTTTAGCATAATTGACCTACAACACTATGTTAGTTGCTGTTACACAACACAGTGGTTCAATTTTTTATGTATTTCAAAATAATCACCAAATAATCACCTGATAATTGTTACCATCTGTGCCATACAAAGATATTACATAGTTATTGACTATATTCCCTGCATTCTATATTTTGTACCACTAATATGTTTATTTTGAAACTGGAAGTTTGTTCTTCATAATCTCTGTCACCTATTTCTCCCATTCTCACCACCTCCCTTCTGGCAGGCACCTGTTTTTTCTCAATATTCATGATTCCGTTTTGTGTTTGTTCATTTATTTTGCTTTTTAGATTCTACTAATGAGTGTAATCATGCAATATTTACCATTCTCTGAATTATTTCATTTTACTCTCTTGGTCCATCCATGTTGTTGCAAATGGCAAGATTTCACTCTTTTTATGGTTGAGTAATATTCCATTGTATATAGTTATATGTCAAATCTTCTTTATCCATTTATGTAATTGTTGGGCACTTACTTTGCTTCCATATCTTGGCTATTATAAATAATGCTGCAGTGAACATTGGGATGCATATTTTTTTCAAATTAGTGTTTTCATTTTCCTTGAATAAATACCCAGGAGTGGAATTGTTGGATCATATGTTAATTCTATTTTCAGTTTGTTGAGGAAACTTCACAGTTTTTTCCATAGTGGCTGCACCAATTTACATTCCTACCAACAGTGCATGAAAGTTCTCTTTTGTCCACATCCTCACCAATTGATATTTCTTGTCTTTTTGATGATAGCCATTCTGACAGGTGTGAAGTGATATCTCTTTGTGGTTTAGGTTTGCATTTCTCTGATGAATAGTGAGGTTGAGCTTCTTTTTATGTGCTAGTTGACAGTCTGTATGTCTTTTTTGGAAAAATGCCTTTTCAGGTCCTTTGCCAATTTTTAAAATTAGGTTGCTTTTTTTATTGCTGTTAAGTAGTATGAGTTCACTGTATATCTAGAATATTAACCTCTTATCAGATATATTGTTTGCAAAGATATTCTCCCATTTAGTAGGATACCTTTTTGTTTTGTTGATAGTTTTCAATGCTGGGCAAGAGCCTTTTAGTTTGATTTGCTCCCATTTTCCTATTTCTCGCCTTTCCTTCCTTTGACTAAGGATACATAGCTAAAAAATATATTACTAAAGTTTTAAATCCTTTTTAAAATTTACTTTTGTACATGATAGAAGAGAATACTCCAGCTTGACTCTTTTTCATATGACTACTCAGTTTTCCTGGGTTTCCCTGGTGGCTCAGGAATCTGCCTGTCAGTGCAAAAGATGCGGATTCAATACCTGGGTTGGGAAGATCCCCTGGAGAAAGAAATGGCAACCTGCTCCAGTATTCTTGACTTGGAAATCCCATGGATAGAAGAATCTAGTGGGCTACAGTCCATGGGGCCACAAAAGAGTCAGGCGCAATTCATGATAATGCAGCAACAAATCAGTTTTCCCAATACTATCTTTTGAAGAGGCTGTCTCCATTGTATATTCTTTCCTTTTTGTCATCAGTTCAGTTCAGTTCAGTTCAGTCGCTTTGCGACCCCATGGAACGCAGCACGCCAGGCCTCCCTGTCCATCACCAACTCCCAGAGTTTACCCAAACTCATGTCCATTGAGTTGGTGATGTCATCCAGCCATCTTATCCTCTGTCGTCTCCTTCTCCTCCCGCCCTCAATCTTTCCCAGCATCAGGGTCTTTTCAAATGAGTCAGCTCTTCGCATCAGGTGGCATCAGCTTCAACATCAGTCCTTCCAATGAACACTCAGGACTGATCTCCTTTGGGATGGACTGATTGGATCTCCTTGCAGTCCGAAGGACTCTCAGGAGTCTTCTCCAACACCACAGTTCAAAAGCATCAATTCTTCAGTGCTCAGCTTTCTTTATAATCCAACTCTCACATCCATACATGACTACTGGAAAAACCATAGCTTTGACGAGATGAACCTTTGTTGACAAAGTAATGTCTCTGCTTTTTAATATGCTGTCTAGGTTGGTCATAACTTTCCTTCCAAGTAGTAAGCGCCTTTTAATTTCATGGTTGCAGTCACCATCTGCAGTGATTCTGGAGCCCCCAAAAATAAAGTCAGCCAACGTTTCCACTGTTTCCCCATCAATTTGCCATGAAGTCATCAGACATGACTGAAGCGACTTAGCAGCAGCAGCAGCAGCAGCAGCAGCAGCATGGAACTGGATGCCACGATCTTAGTTTTCTGAACGTTGAGCTTTAAGCCAACTTTTTCACTCTCCTTTTTCACTTTCTTCAAGAGGCTCTTTAGTTCTTCACTTTCTGCCATAAGGGTGGTGTCATCTGCATATATGAGGTTATTGATATTTCTCCCAGCAATCTTGTCATCAATTAGTTGCCTATATAAATGTAGGTTTATTTTAGGACTCTGTGCTGTTCCATTGATTTATGTGTATATTTTTAGTCCAATATCATATTGGTTTGATTATTCTAGCTTTGTTTAACGGTTTGAAATCAGGTAGTGTGATACCTCCACCTTTGTTCTTTCTCAAGATTGTTTTTGGTATTTGAAGTCTACTCTGTATTGAAATAAAATTTTAGAATATTTTGTTTCAGTTTTATGAAAAATGCCACTGGAATTTAGATAGGGATGACATTAAAGCTTTGAGTTGCAATAGGTTGGTAGGTCATTTAATCCATGGGTACAGTTTATTATTCCACTTGTTTGTATTGTTTTGAATTTTTTCATTAGTAACTTAATAGGTTTCTGAGTATAGGCATTTTATATCTTTAGTTTGATTTATTCCTAAGTATTTTGTTTTATTTTTGATATGATTGTATGTAGGATTGTTTTCTTAATTTCTCTTTCAAATAGTTCATATCTTGAAACTTTACAGAATTCATTGAGTTCCAGCAGTGTTTTGCTAGTGTCTTTAGGAACTTCTCTTTACAATATCATGTCATCTGCAAATAACAACAGTTTTACTTCTTCATTTCCAATTTGGGTTCCTTTAATTTATTTTCTGATTGCTATGGACAGGAAGTTTAAATAAAAGTGGAGAGAGAAGTTTCCTTTTCTTATTCCTGATTTTAGAGAAAATATTTTCATTTTTTCAACGTTATGATATTTGCTGTTGTCTTGTCATAAATGGCCTATATTTGTTAAGGTATGTTCCCTCTATACACACTTTGTTGAGAGCTTTTTTCATGAATGGGTGTTGAGTTGTGTAATCTATTGAGGTGAACACAGAATTTTTATTCTTCAATTTGCTCATATGGTGTATCACATTGATTGATTTGTAGATTTTTAACCATCCTTGCATCCCTGGGATAAACCCCGCTGAATTCATGGTGCATGATCCTTTTAATGTATTGTTAACTTGGGCTTGTTAATAGTTCATTGAGGATTTTTGTGTCTATTTTATTAAGTGGTATTTGACTGTAGTTATCTTTTTTGTGATATGTTTGTTTGGTTTTGGTATCAGGGTGATGATGGCATCACAGAATGAGTTCAGGAACATTACTTCCCTCTGCAAATCTTTCCTATAGTTTGAGAAGGATAGTTGTTAACTCTTTTTAAGTGTCACCTGTGAAACCATTGCTCCTGGATGTATATTTGTTTATAGAGTTTTAAAATTACTTATTCCATTTCATTACTCATAATTAGTCTGTCCATATTTTCTATTTTTTATGGTTCATCCTTGGAGATTGTGCATTCTAAGGATTTTTTCTTTTTCCTAGATTGTCCATTTTATAGGTGCATAATTGCTAACGGCAGTCTCTTAAAATCCATTGTATTCCTGGGGTGTTGGTTGTAATGTCTGCTTTTTCATTTCTGATTTTATTTGGGCTCTACTTTTTTTTTGATGAGTCTGACTAAATGTTTACCAATTTTATTATCTTTTCAAAGAACCAGTTCTTAGTTTTACTGATATTTTCTATTGTTTTTCAATCCCTATTTCATTTATCTCTGATTTTTTATCATTTCTTTTCTTTTTCTAACTTAGAATTTTGCTTTACAGTTTCTATTTTCTCTAGGTATAATGTTAGGCTGTTTGAGAATTTTCTTGTTTCTTGAGACAGACTTATATCACTGTAAACTTCCCTCTTAGAACTGCTTTTGCTCTGTCCCATAGATTCTGGATCATTGTATTTATATTTTCCTTTGTTTCCATGTTATTTTAAAAGTTTTTTTCTTTGATTTCTTCTTGATCCATTAGTTGTTTAGTAGCATGTTATATAGCCTCTATGCATTTGTGTTTTTTTTTTCCAGTTTTTTTTCTTATAGTTGATTTCCAGTATCATAGTATTGTGGTCAGAAAAGATGCCTGATATGATTTCAGTCTTATTAAATTTACTGAAATTTGTTGCCTAGAATGTCATCTATCCTGGAGAATGTTCCATGTGCATTCAAAAAGAATGTATATTCTACTGCTTTTAGATGGAGTGTTCTATAATATATCTACTAAAATCAATATGCTTCAATGTGTTATTTAAGGCCAGTGTTTCCTTATTGATTTCCTGTCTGGATGATCTATTCATTGATGCAAGTGGGATCTTAAAGTTCCCTACTATTATTGTGTTACTAGCAATTACCCCCTTTATGTCTGTTAATATTTGCTTAATGTATTTGGGTACTCTGAATTTGGGTTTTATATGTATTTGCAATTGTTATATCTTCTTGTATTGAGCCCTTGATGTTAATTTAATTCCTTCATGGTCTCTTGTTACAGTCTTTGTTTTAAAGTCTATTTTGTCTGACAGAAGTATTGCTACCCCATTTTTCTTTTGGTTACATTTGCAAGGACTACCTTTTTCCAGCCCTTTGCTATCAGTCTCTGTGTGTCTTTAGATCTGAACTGAGTCTTGTAGAGAGCATAAATATTGATCTTTATATCCATTCAGCCATTCCATGTTTTTGATTTGTGCATTTAATCTACTTGTGTTTAAAGTAATTATGATAGGTATGCATTTATTGTCATTTTGTTCACTCTTTTATAGAGTATTTCTTGTCCTGTCTTCTTTTACCATTTTCTTTTGTGATATGGTGGTTATTTTAAAAATATGCTATTTTTAAAATAGCAAAAATTTGCTATTTCCAAAAAAGTGCTATTTTTGGATTTCTTACACACTTTTTGTGTGTGTCTATTACAGATTTTTATTTGTGGTTACTTCGAGTTTATATATATATCAATCTATATATGTATATGTGCATGATTATTTTAAGCTACCAATTTCTTAACTTTGAACTTATTTTAACCCTTCAGTTTTACTTCCCACTCACCTCATGTTAACTGTTTTTGGCATTATATTTTACATTTTAAAAATTTTGTGTATCCCTGTACTCCTTATTGTAGATATATTAATATATTATTTTACTATTTTTGTATTTTAAATTTACTAGCTTTACGAGTGGGCTTCCCAGGTGGCACTAGTGGTAAAGAACCTGCCTGCCTACACAGGAGACATAAAAGACATGGGTTCAGTCCCTGGGAGAGGAATATCCCCTGGAGTAGGAAATGGCAACCCACTCCAGTATTCTTGCCTGGAGAATCCTAAGGACAGAGCAGCCTGGCGAGCTACTCTGAGTAAGACACGACTGAGCTTTACAAGTGGTGTATATGTTACATTTATTGTATATTTGCCTTTACCAATGACATTGTTCATTTTGTAATGTTCTCATTTCTAGTTGTAGTCTTTTCTGCTTAGAAAATCTCTTTTTTAAAATTTATTTATTTTAATTGGGGGCTAATTACTTCACAGTATTGTAGTGATTTTGCCATACATTGACATGTGTCAGCCATGGGTGTACATGTGTTCCCATCCTGAACCCCCCCCCCACCTCCCTCCCCATCCCACCTCCCTCCCCATCCCACCTCCCTCCCCATCCCATCCTTCTGGATCATCCCAGTGCACCAGCCCTGAGCACCCTGTCTCATGCATCGAACCTGGACTGGCGATCTGTTTCACATATGATAATATACATGTTTCAATGCTATTCTCTCAAATCATTCCACCCTCGCCTTCTCCCACAGAGTCCAAAAGACTGTTCTATACTCTTTTAACATTCCTTGTAAAGCTGATTCCATGGTGATGAACTCTTTTAGCTTTTGCTTGTCTGTAAAACTACTGATCTGGCCATCAAATCTAGATAATATGCTTGCCAGACACAGTATTCTTGGATGTGAATTTTTCCTTTCATTACTTTAAATCTCCCATGTCACTCCTTTCTGGTCTGCAGAGTTTCTAATGAAAAGTTAGCACATTGTCTTATAGGAATTCCATTGTGTGAAGATAGTTCCTTTCCCCTTCTGTTTATAATATTATCTCTTTAATTATTGCCATTTTAATTATAATGTATCTTTGTTCTTTTTTTGTCCTGATTTTTGGGAATTTATGTGCTTCCTGGTCCTAGATATCTGTTTCCTTTCCCATGTTAGGAAAGTTTTTAGCTATCATGTCTTCAAATACATTCCTGCCCCTTTCTCTCCCCCTTCTTCTGGGACTCCTATAATGCAAATGTTCATATGCTTAATGTTGTCTCACAGGTCTATAAACAGTCCTCATTTTTTAAATTCTTTTTTTTCCTGTTCAATTTGAGTTATTTGTACCATTGTGTATTCCAGTTTTCTGTATTCCTCAGTATAATCTAATCTACTATTGATTACTTCTACTCTGTTTTTAAAAATGTTACTGCATTTTTCAGCTCTGTTTGGTTGTTTATATTTTCTTACACTTCGTTAGAAAATTCTGTCTTCTCACTGTGTTTACCCATTCTTCTCCCAAGTTCTCTGATCATCTTTATGATCATTACCTTGAATCCTTTATGGCTAGATTACCTCCGGGCTTTCCAGGTGGCCCTAGTGATGAAGAACTCACCTGCCAAAGCAAGTAGACATAAGAGATGTGAGTTTTATGCCTTGGATGAGAAGACCCTATGGAGGAAGGCATGGCAACCCACTCCAGTATTCTTGCCTGGAGAATCCCATGGACAGAGGAACCCAGTAGGTTATAGTCCATAGTGTCTCACAGAGTCAGACATACTAAAGTGACTTAGCACATGAGATTACTTATCTCCACATCATTTAGTTCTTCTTCTTGTATTTTATCTTCTCCCTTCATTTGGAACATATTCCTCTCTTCTTTCATGTCACATCTCTGTTTTTATTTCTGTCTATTTGATAGGTTGATTATGTTTCTTGACCTTGAAGAAGTGACCTTAGGTAGGATACATCATTTGGGACTTAACAGCACATTCCCCACTAGTCATCAGAGCTGTATACTGTAAGGATACCCTTTATATAAGCTGTGTGGGGCCTTCTTTTGTGGTTGGATGACTAACGTGGATACACTGGTAGGCATGGCTTGTCCCCAGTCTTGGTGTCTGTCTGTCTTTGCATAGTGTGGAGGCTACCAGCCACTGTTGGGCAGGGGAATGTCTTAGCACAACTGACTACACAACTTATGAAGTCCTAGCTGGCTGGTGGATGGGTCCAGGCCCCAAGGTGGTTGGTTGTGGGATCAAAAGTCCCAGCATTAGAGCTGGCTTGCTGGTAGATGTGGCAATGTTCTTGGGATGCTGGTGGCCTGCTTGTGGGTAGAGCTGGTTTCTTATATGGCTGGCTTTGAGTTTCAGGGTGTCTCAGGACTGGTGTCACCACACTGGTGTATGGAGCTAGACCTAAATGTGGCTTGTTGACGGACTCAAGATGTCATGGAGTTGATGTTAGCCTATTGGTGAGCTCTCTCTTATTGGTGGGGTCAAGTCCTGATAGGGCTGAATGCCGGCCTCTCGGTGCTCTGGAGCGTTTCTGGATTCTCTGGTAGATGGGGCAAGGTCCTAGGGCAGCTGAGAGCTCAGGGGCCTTATGACAGCTTTCTTTGGATGGAGCTGTATCCCTGTTCAGCAAGAACTGGTGTTGACAAGCTAGTGGTTGGGGCTGAGTCCTGGTCCTAATAAGCTAGAGATAGAATTCCAAAATGGTGCTCACCAGTACCCTCATAGTAGAAAGAGTTCCCCAAAATGCTCCCTACTGCCTCTCTGGAAGGCTTTCCAAGATCAGCAAGTTAGTTTGAACCAAGTTCCTTTGAAATGACTACCTATTCCTTGTATCTCGTACCATGTGATGTATTCTGTGTGCACTTTAAGGTTGGAGTCTCTATTTTCAACAATCGTCTGGTTATCCCAAAAGTAAACCTTGCTGGGCTTCAAAGCCAAATGTTCTGGAGGCTTATATTCCTAATGTAGGAGCCTGATGTGAGGCTTGAACCCTTCGCTCTGTGGGTAGAACCTTTGCAAATGTAATTATGCTTTATTTGTTTTTCCCACTTGGGTTAGTACTTTTGAGTGTGCCATGTCTCTGCTCCTCCCACCCACTTTGTTGGTTCCTTCTTCAAAACTTTAGTTTATAAGATCTTTTCTGCTAGTCTACATGTCATTCTCATTAATAGTTTCTCTGTAAATAGTTGAATTTTGGTGTGCCCATGAGAAGAGGTGAGCTCAGGGTGTTGCTTCTCAATTGTCTTGGTCACTCCAAATTTACTTTATTTTAAAGATATGAAATCTTTAAGCTAACATCCACGAAGTTACTTATGTAAATTATATATTGTAAGTAGTCTATCAGTTAAACCAAAGTGTTTGTATTTTAGAGACTCCTTTGAATATCTCTAATTATTCAAGAAATTAAAATAATTCTAAAAGATGATGAATCTACCAGTTCTCAGTATATAATAATCCTATCAGGAATTTAATGACCCTAATATTTATAATATCCACACTTACTTTAATACTGTTTGGTGCACAATACTCTATTTAGTGTTGGTCCATCTTGTGACTCCTTCATGCATCATAGCCTTGTTGTGGTGAAGGGGCTTGCATGACTCAATTTAGCTATAAACCATGCTGAACAGGGCCATCCAAGGTGGACGAGTCAGAGTGAAGAGTTCTGACAAAATGTGGTCCACTGGAGAAAGAAATGGAAACCCATTCCAGTATTCTTGCCTGGAGAACCCGATGGACAGTATGAGAAAGCAAAAAGATATGATACCAGAAGGTGAGCCCCCAGGGCAAAAATTGTCCCATATGCTACTGGGGAAGAGCAGAAGGCAATTACTAATAGCTCCAGAAAGAATGAAGTAGTTGGGCCTATCCGGGAATGATACTGAGCTGTGGATGTGTCTGGTGGTGATAGTCAAGTCCAATGCTGAAAAGAACAATATTGCATAGGAACCTGGAATATTAGGTCGATGAATCAAGGTAAATTGGACATGGTGAAGCAGGAAATGGCAAGATTGAACATCGACGTCTTAGGAATCAGTGAACTAAAATGGATGAAATTGGCGAATTTAACTCATATGACTGTATGTACTACTGTGGGCAAGAATTCCTTAGAAGAAATGGAGCAGCCCTCATAGTCAACAAAAGAGTCCAAAATGCAGTACTAGGGTGCAATTTTAAAAATGACAAAATGATCTCAGTGTGTTCAAGGTAAACCATTCAACATCACGTAATCCGAGTCTATGCCCCAACCAATGCTGCGAAGAGCCTGAGGTTGACTGGTTCTATGAAGACTTAACACCTTCTAGAACTAACCTTTTCATCATAATAGCTTGGAATACGGACAGAGAAGGTTAAGACTTACCTAGAGTAACAGGCAAGTGGAGTAAAAATGAAGCATAGCAAAGGCTAACAGAGTTTTGTCAAGAAAACAAGCTGTTCATAGCAAACACCCTTTTCCAGCAACCCAAGACACAATGATACATATGAACATCACCAGATGGTCAATGCCAAAATCAGATTGATCATGTTCTTTGCAGCCAAAAATCTCCAGCAAAAGTGGAGAAGCTCTGTAGAATCAGCAAAAACAGGACCTGGAGCTAGCTATGGCTCAGATCATGAGCTCTTTATTACAAATTTCAGTCTTAAATTGAAGAAAAGAGGGAAAACCACTAGACCATTTAGGTATGACCTAAGTCATATCCTTTATGATTCTACAGTGGAGGTGATGAATAGATTCAAAGGATTAAATTTGGTAGGCAAAGTACCTGAGGAACTATGGATGGAAGTTTGTAACATTGTACAGGAGGCAGGGCCACAATCAAAGAAAACTAAATGGAAGAAGGCAAAGAGGTTGTCTGAGGAGACTTTGCAAATATCTGAGGAAAGAAGAGAAGTGAAAGGCAAGGGAGAAAAGGAAAGACATACCTAATGGAGTGCAAAGTTTCAAAGAATAGCAAGGAGAGGTAAGAAGACCTTCTTCAATGAGCAGTGCAAAGAAATAGTGGAAAACAATAGAATGGGAAAGATTAGAGATCTCTTCAAGAAAATTGGAGCTATTAAATGAGTATTTCATGGAAGGATGGGCTTGAAAAATAACAGAAATGGTAAAGACCTAATGGAGGCAGAAGATATTCAGAAGAGGTGGCAAGAATACACAGAAGAACTTTACAAAAAAAGGTCTTGATGAACTGGATAACAATAATGTTGTAGTCACTCAGCTAGAGCCAGACATCCTGGAATGTGAAGTCACGTGGGCTTTAGGAAGCATTACTGTGAACAAAGCTAGTGGAGGTGACAGAATTCCAGGTGAGCTATTTAAAATCCTAAAAGATGATACTGTGAAAGTGCTACACTCAATATGTCAGCAAATTTGGAAAAATTCAGTAGTGAGTTAGGCTTCAGCAGTACATGAACTGAGAACTTTTTGCTATACAAGCTGGATGTGGAGAAGGCAGAAGAACCAGAGTTCAGATTGCCAACATTTGTTGGATCATGATGAAAGCAAGGAGTACCAGAGAAAAATCTACCTCTGCTTCATCAACTACACTAAAGCCTTTGACTGTGTGGATCACAAAAATCTGTGGAAAATACCTAAAGAGATGGGAATATTAGGACACCTTACTTGTCTGCTGAGAAACATGTATGTGGGCCAGAAGCAACAGAACTGACATGAAACAACTGACTGGGTCAAATTTGGGAAAAAAGTGAGTCAAGGCTGTATATTCTCATCTTGCTTAACTTCTATGCAGAATACATATCATATAAAGTGCTGGGCTGGATGAATCATAAGTTAAAATCAAGACTGCCAGGAGAAATATGAATAATTTCAGATATTAAGATGATAACACTATAGTGGCAGAAAGTGAAGAGGAAGTAAAGAACCTCTTGGTGAGGATACAAGAGGAGAGAGAAAAAGCTGACTAGGAACTCAACATTAAAAAAATTAGATCATAGCATACACTCCCTTGACTTCATGCCAAATATTAATAGAAGTGGTAAAGGTGGAAGCTGTGACAGATTATTTTTTTCTTGGCCTCAAAAATCACTCTGGACAGTGACAGCAACCATGAAATTAAAAGATGCTTGCTCCTTGGAAGGAAAACTATGACAAACGTAGACAGTGTATTAAAAGCAGAGACATAATTTTTTGACACCTTTGTGTCAAAGTCACATAGTCAAATAGACATCATATAGTCAGAGCTATGGTTTTTCCAATAGTCATGTACAGCTATGAGTATTGGTCCATAAAGAAGGCTGAGTGCTGAAGAATTGATGCTTTCATATTGTGGTGTTGGAGAGGACTCTTGAGAGTCTTTGGGACCGCAAAGAGATCAAACCAGTCAACGCTAAAGGAAACCAACCCTGAATATTCATTGGAAAGACTGATGCTGAAGCTGAAGCTCCAATACTTTGGCCACCTGATGTGAAAATCTTACTCATTGTAAAAGACACCGATGTTGGGAAAGATTGAAGGCTAAAGGAGAAGAAAGTAGCAGAGAATGAGATGGTTTGGTAGCATAATCAACTCAATGAACATGAATTTAAGCAAACTCTGGGAGATAGTGGAGGACAGAGGAGCCTGGTATGGTATAGTCCATAGTCTTGCAAAGATTTGGACATGACTTAGTGACTGAACAACAACAACAACCATCATGTGGATATAGGAGAAACATAATGAGCATTCTCATAACTGGGAAGATCTAACCACTGTCCAGATTTTTTTTATTGGATTTTATTGATTTCCATTATTTAAATTTCCTCAAAGATTGTGTGACTTAAACTTTTTAATATGCATTTTCCAATATAAAAAAAAAATCAGGAAAATAGAGAAAAATATAAATGAAAATATGTAGAACACAGTAAATCCTTAAATATTTTTAACTGTGTGTTTGTGTATATACTATGCCCTATGCTAATTTATTTAATGTTTTAAAATAAATATTGCATGTTGCACTGCTGCTGCTGCTAAGTCGCTTCAGTCATGTCTGACTCTGTGCGACCCCATAGATGGCAGCCCACCAGGCTCCTCTGTCCCTGGGATTCTCCAGGCAAGAATACTGGAGTGGGTTGCCATTTCCTTCTCCAGTGCATGCACCCATGCTAAGTCGCTTCAGTCGTGCCCGACTCTGTGCGACCCCATGGACAGCAGCCCATCAGGCTCCTCTGTCCACAGGATTCTCTAGGCAATAATACTGGAGTGGGTTGCCATTTTCTTCTCCAGCATGTTGCACAGATAACCCTAATTTTTTCCCTCTATACTTTTTTGCATATAACTTGTTACTTCCACCAAGAGATGGAGTCTGTTTCTTCATCTTTTGTCTATTTTTCCACTCCTTGTCACAAATCTTCCTTGTGACTTTATGACCAAAAGTATGTTTTTCCAATTTTGAGCATAGGCCTTGAGAGCATTGTATATTTTGCTCTCTTGCTGGGAACTATGTCAAACTTTCATGTAAACACTCTTTGACAAGTGTGCTAAATGAGAAGAGACACATGGCTGCCTTGCTCCCATTAGGTTGACGGTCAAACAATACTCAAAAGCAGAATTATGAGCAACTGATCAAAAATGAGTGAACCAAGCTACGACTGGGGAAAAAAACAAAAACCAATGAATACAACTTAAGTTGCTGACCCCGCCCCAATCATAAGCTGAATCAATACTGTTGAAAGCCATTGAGCATTAGATGTCTAATATACCAGTCTTGCTTGTCTTGCAAACATTTTCTTTAAAAAATAATTTCTACTTGTCTATGTATAAAGCATAATGCAGTCAAAAGAGCCCTAAATTAGCATCAAGTGATCTAATTCCTAACTCCCATATTGACAAATGTATTACTGCAAACGCACCAAATTTATTGTGAGTTTCAGTTTCTGTATCTATAGACAGAGATCATGTTTAATACACTTTCTACCTTGATGGTTTGTAATGAATGAATGAGAAATTAAATATGAAATTGTTTTCTATGACTTTATGCTCATTTTCCCTTCTTTGAGCTTTGGTTTTCCAATTTAGAAAAATTCAAGGGTCAATCTGACTCAAAATATCTATAATATTATAATTGGTTAATGGTGGTTTTAGAGAATCTAATTCAAGATACATTTCCTGTTCCATATCTCTGAGAGGTGCTCACAATGGGACCATTACTGAATAACATGTTGAATCATAGCATAGATACCTACCAGAGTATCTCTTAAAATGTATACAATATTAAATCATTCATATTAAAATGGTGGTAGTTGGAAAGTAGAGTGGGGTTCAGGTGTAAATTCTAGGAGTAATCCTTTCTCCAGTATAATTTTAAGAAAAGAAATTCTTATACCCTATCTTATTTCCCTATCAATTCTTTCATTTGTAAAGAACCCCCTTTGAATTTGACAGAAATGATCAAAGTATTGATCAAAGGCAAAATTAAAATGATTTAAGAGCCTACAAAGTATTTAAAATGGTAAATCCTCAATGCCCTGTCCAGTTTACTAAATAAAAATTTTCAGAAGTAAATTTCAGAATGAAACAAACTCTGTAGGTGAGTTAGTAGCAGATCAAACTTTAAGAATTGTTAAGTTTTTAAAAAATTTGCCTTTTCATACTGTTCATGGGATTCACAGGGCAAGAATACTGGACTGGTTTGCCATTCCCTCCTCCAGGGGACCACGTTTTTTCAGAGCTCCCCACTATGACCTTTCCACCTTGGGTGACCCTGTATGGCATGGCTCATAGCTTCATTGAGTTACACAAGCCCCTTCATCATGACAACGCTGTGATCCATGAAGATCCAGATCCATCTGCTATACAATTCATAACATTGTATAGCAGACAGTGACCAAAACCATCCCAAAGAAAAACAAATGCAAGAAGACAAACTGGTTGTCTGAGGAGGCTTTACAAATAGCTGAGGAAAGAAGAGAATTGAAAAGCAACAAAGAAAGGGAAAGCTATATCCAACTGAATGCAGAGTTCCAGAGAAAAGTAAGGGGCGATAAGAAGGCCTTCTTCGGTGGGAGGGGGGTTCAGGATGGGGACACATGTAAACCCATGGCTGATTCATGTCAATGTATGGCACAAACCACTACAATACTGTAAAGTAATTAGCCCCCAACTAAAATAAATAAATTTATTAAAAAAAAAAAACAGAAGCAAAAAAAAAAAGAAGGCCTTCTTCAATGAACAATGTGAAGAGCAGAGGAAAGCAATAGAATGGGAAAGACTGGATAGCTCTTCAAGAAAATTGGAGATATCAAGGAAACATTTCACGCAAGGATGGGCATGATAAAGGACAGAAACAGTAAGGACCTAACAGAAGCAGAGGAGATTAAGAAGAGGTGGCAAGAATACATAGAAGAATTATATAAAAAAGGCCTTAATGACTGGGATAACCATGATGGTGTGGTCACTCACTGGGAGCTAGAGATCCCGGAGTGTGAAGTCAAGGGGGCCTTAGGAAGCGTCAGTGTCAGTATCAGTTCAGTTGCTCAATTGTGTCTGACTCTTTGCGACCCCATGGACTGCAGGAAGCATCACTACAAACATAGCTAGTGGAGATGATGGAATTCCAGCTGAGCTATTACAAATCCTAGAAGATGATGCTGTGAAAGTGCTGCACTCAATATGTCAATAAGTTTGGAAAACTCAACAGTGGCCACAGGACTGGAAAAGGTTAGTTTTCCTTCCAATCCTGAGAAGGGCAGTGGCAAAGAATGTTCAAACTACAGCACAATTGCGCTCATTTCATATGATACTGAAGTAATGGTCAAAATCCTTGAAGCTAGGCTTCGTTTAACAGTGGGTGAACTGAGAACTTCCAGATGTTCAAGCTGGATTTAGAAAAGGCAGAGGAACCAGAGATCAAATTGCTAACATTCGTTAGATCTTAGGGAAAGCAAGGGAATTCCAGAAAAGCATCTACTTCTGCTTCATTGACTACAAGAAAGCCTTTGACTGTGTGGATCAGAAAAAACTGTGGAAAATTCTTCAAGAGATGGGAATACCAAACTACCTTACTTGCCTCCTGAGAAATCTATATGTAGGTCAAGAAGCAGCAGTTAGAACCAGACATGGAAAAATGGCTGGTTCCTAATTAGGAAAGGAATACATCAAGGCTGAATATTGTCACCTTGCTTATGTAACTTATATGCAGAGTACATAATGTGAAACGTCAGACTGAATGAAGCACAAGCTGGAATCAAGATTTCCAAGAGAAATATCAATAACCTCAGATATGCAGATGACAGCACCCTTATGGCAGAAAGCAAAGAGGAACTAGAGATACTCTTGATGAAAGCGAAAGAAGAGAGTGAAAAAGCTGGCTTAAAACTCAACATTCAAAAAACTAAGATCATGGCATCCGGTCCCATCACTTCATGGCAAATAGATGGGGAAACAATGGAAACAGTGACAGACTTTATTTTCTTGGGCTCCAAAATCACTGCAGATGATGACTGCAGCCATGAAATTAAAAGAGGATTGCTCATTGGAAGAAAAGCTATGACCAACGTAGACAGCATATTAAAATAGCAGGGACATTACCGACACAGTTCTGTCTAATCAAAGCTATGGTTTTTCCAGTAGTCATGTATGGATGTGAGAGTTGGACCACAAAGAAAGCTGACCGCTGAAGGACTGATGCTTTTGAACTGTGTTGTTGGAGAAGACTCTTGAGAGTCCCTTGGCCTACAAGGAGATCAAAACAGTCAATCCTAAAGGAAATCAGTTCTGAATATGCATTGGTAGGACTGATACTGAAGCTGAAGTTCCAATACTTTGGCCACCTGATGTGAAGAACTGACTCATTGGAGAAGACCCTGATGCTGGGAAAGATTGAAGGCAGGAGAAGGGGACGACCAAGGATGAGATGGTTGGATGGCATCACTGACTCAGTGGACATGAGTTTGAGCAATCTCTGGGAGTTGGTGATGGACAGGGAAGCCTGGTGTGCTGCAGTCCATGGGGTCTCACAGAGTCAGACTTGACTGAGCAACTGAAGTGAGCAGTATAATACAGTAGAAAACTTACTTGAGTAGAGCATCAGAAAGTCTGGACTCTGATTGGTTAATACTTGATTTTTTACATTTATCTCAGAACTTGCTGAGATGCTGTTTGCTCTTTATTTTCTTACTTGTTTAGGAAAAAAATCCTGCTACATTGTCTTCCTCATTTGAATCACAAAAAGATAATGTTGGGTTGGCAAAAAAGTTCATTTGCATTTTTATGTAAGATGTTATGAAAAACCCAAATGAACTTTTTGGCCAACCCAATGGATAACAAGTAGCAGTTATACTTCATTCTTGGCTGTTACTCTTGCTAGTCAAAGAGGTCAAGGAGAAGTGTAATGTGGCTTAATATATGGAATAGAACCAGTGCACTTGTCTGACCATTCAGAATATCGTTCTAACCTGAGATTGTCATAGAAAACGGAGAAACATTTAATGGAATTGGTATGACTGCTTGTATCTGGCCACTGACAACCATTTGTTGAAACTGAGGACATGGTAATTACCAACAACAATATTGCTTATTGTTTGTGCAATGATTAAAAGACTACTTCAAAGTACGTTTGCATATTTATTTCCTTTTAATTCTTATAACAGCTCTGTATGATTAGGGAATTATTATCTTCATTTTTACAGATGAGAAAAATGAGGCCAGGATGAGTTAAATGATTTGTCCTAGAATGTAGAAGTTAGTTGCAAAATTGGAGATGGGAATACCAGACCATTTTACCTGTCTCCTGAGAAACCTGTATGTGGGTCAAGAAGCAATAGTTAGAATCCTGTATGGAAAAACTGACTGGTTCAAGATTCAGAAAGGAGTACAACAGGGGTCTCTGCTGTCACCCTGTTTGTTTAACTTATATGCTGAGCACATCATGAGAAATGCTGGGCTGGATGAGTTACAAGCTGGAATCAAGATAAGTGGGAGAAACATCAACAACCTCAGGATAACAACAACTGGATGATAACACTCTAGTGGCAGAAAGCAAAGAGGAACTAAAGAGCCTCTTGATGAGAGTGAAGGAGGAGAATGAAAGAACTAGGTTAAAACTACTAGGTTAAAAATACTAAGATCATGGCATCATGGCAAATAGAAGGGGGAAAGGTGGAAGTAGTGAGAAATTTCCTTTTCTTGGGCTCTAAAATTACTGTGGATGGTGACTGCAGCCATGAAATCAGAAGATGATTGCTTTTTGTCAGGAAAGCAATGACAAACCTAGACAGTGTGTTGAAAACCAGAGACATTACTCTGCCAACAGAAGTCCATACAGTCAAGATTATGGTCTTCCCAGTGGTCATGTACCATTGTGAGAGCTGGATAGTAAAGAAGGCAGAAGGCCAAAGAATTCATGCCTTCGAATTGTGGCACTGGAGAAGACTCTTGAAAGTCCCTTGGACAGCAAGGAGATCAAACTAGTCAATGTTCAGGGAGATCAACCCTGAATATTCACTGGAAGGACTGATGCTGAAGCTGGAGCTCCAGTGTTTTGGTCATCTGGTGTGAACAGACAACTCATTGGAAAGTCCCTGATGTTGGAAAGATTGAGGGCAGAAGGAGAAGAGGGTGTCAGAGGATGAGATGGCTGGACGGCATCACCAATGCAATGAGCATGAACTTGGGCAAACTTCAGGAGATGGTGAGGGTCAGGGGAGCTTGACTTGCTACAGTCCACGGGGTCACAAAGAGTTAGACATGAATGGGTGACTGAACAACAGCAACTGCTAACCCCTAGTCTAGCGTTCCTCCCAACAGATAGCCATGCCTTCGTTAATTTTGCCTTGTAATATATTCTCTTCTGTTTCCCTAGATGACCTCTTTTACAAAAGTATGTTTTATAGTTTGTGTTTAAAAAATAAGAAAAGTAAATGGAAGGTGATTATTCTGTCACATATGCTCAATGAACTTAATTCACTGGTTTCATGAATATGAAGTGATCTAGAGGAATATGTATTTATGTAACAATCAAGTACGTTGGGAAAATGTATGTGGTTGATACAGATACATTGATTTTCATTCTAATATTAGTTTAAGTAAATTATATGTTAGGGCTCAGCCAACAAATATATCCATTATAGTTAATTTATCTAATTTGGTTAGAGGACTCTAGATTTATTCAGCAGTATAAATATATCAGATTATGTAAAATTAATAGCTTAAGTCCATTCATATGGCTTTAATTAGGATGCAGGAATTGAGATGAAAAAAATCAAGTGAGAGCTCTGTCTTTGATTATAATTGTATCTGCTCTAGTATCAATTTCTGCAAAGGCAAGCACGTGTTGGCTTCATTTAATACATGCTTGTTCAAAGAAGCTGAGCAATGGCTTAATTACACTTTGAAGGCTTTCATTAAAATATATTGTTTGTCTAAATACCAGTTTAGTTCACTTTATTTAATTATCCAACAGTATTTACCAGGCCAGGAATATAATTGTATACATTGAAAAAAATAGTTGATTGTGTTATGTTTCAAGGAAAATAAATTCATTTTTGTGAAGCCTTGCTGGAATTTTAAAAACTGTCCTATTTCCAATATATGTACTTGTCTCCAAATTTGGCTTTGGGGATCTGACTAACTCATTTTCTTCCAAGGAAAGAACTTTTTAGGAGAAAACAATTCCTTGATGGACAATAATATTCTTCTCATGTGGTTGCTGGACCTTCCTACAAAAATCAGGGAGCTAAATGAGTTTTATAGTCAATGGTTTCTTTTACATTTGCCAGCTTGCTTAGCTGAGGATATTTAGAGTTTCCAAGAAAGAAAGTCAGACCATTCAATCTGAATTTCTTCAGACCTCAGATTTCCTTTCCATCCTTTCCTCTTCTTCTTCCTTTGTCTTCAAATATCTTCCTTTGCTTAAGGTCTTGGCTTCAAACCTTATGGCCAAGAGCATAATAAGAAAAAGAGTTGTGTTTTCTGGCCATTAGTTCAGAAATATGCTCCTCACAAATTATCTTGGAGCCAGAAACTTACCATAAAATATTTATTGGTTTTGATCCTGATGTATTTTTAGTCTGCAAAATGTCTTCTACTTAAATGAAAATGTCCCCTGGGGGACAAAGAAACTTTTAAACTCATAGCTCATAGTGGGTAGTTAGTTTATGGAAATTGAGATTAAATATCTTCAAGGACTGAAGGACACAGAATATGTTTCAGGCAAAAAGGAGAGAGTGGCACAGAAAAGATAATTGGAGGATGTCTTATCCCTCAGTCTCTCTTTTTCCTGAAGTTTTGTTCTGTCCTTGAGTCACATATCCTATCTCTCTCTCTTCCTCTCTCTTCTACTTCCACTACTCTCCTTCAAGCAACTCATCCTCTCTCTAGAACTCAAACAGAACATGTAGTTATTGGACAAGATTGAGTGTACAATACAGGAGAAGTTAAGTATTGGAGATATGAAAAACATTACTCTTTTTGGGTTTAAAAATTCTCAATTTATGATCTTATAGTCATGTTGATTAAGAGCATGCATATTGAGGCCATGGTTCAAATACAAGAGTTGTCACTTATTTGTGTGACCTTGGGCATATTTCCCTCATATCTTCTCTGAACTTCCAATTTCTTTTTTTTTCTTTTCTTGCCACTTTTTTAATTTATTTATTTATTTGATGCCATTGCTTTGCAGAATTTTGTTATTTTCTGTTAAACAGCAACAAGAATCAGCCATGGGTACACCCATGGCCCCTCCCTCCTGAAACTCTCCCATCTCCCTACCCATCCCAACCTTCTAGATTGTCACAAAGCCCCTATTTCAGTTCCCTGAGTCATACAGCAAATTCCCATTGGCTATCTATTTTACATATGTTATTGTAAGTTTCCATGTTACTCTCTCTTACATCTCACCCTCTCCCTTCTCCCCTCACCCAGGCCCATAGGTCTGTTCTCTATGTCTGTTTCTCCATTGCTGCCCTGAAAATAAATTAATCAGTACCATCTTTCTAGATTCCATATATATGTGTAAGTATATGATATTTATATTTCTCTTTCTGACTTCACTCTGTATAATAGGCTCTAGGTTCATCCACCTCATTAGAACTGACTCAAACAAGTTCCTTTTTATGGCTAAGTAATATTCCATCGTATAAATGTACCACAGCTTCTTTATCCATTCATCTGTCGATCAATATCTAGGTTGCTCACATGTTCTAGCTGTTGTAAATAGTGCTGCAATGAGCATTGGGGTACGTGTGTCTTTTTCAATATTTGCTTCCTCAGGGTATATGCCTAGGAGTAGAATTGCTGGGTCATATGGTGCTTTTATTCCTAGTTTTTAAAGGAATCTCCATACTGTCTTCCAAAGTGGCTGTATCAGTTTGCTTTCCCACCAGCAATGCAAGGGGGTTCCCTTTTCTCCACACCCTCTCCAGCATTTATTGTTTGTAGACTTTTTGATGATGGCCATTCTGACTGGTGTCAGGTGGTATTACATCGTAGTTTTGATTTGCATTTCTCTAATAGTGAGCGATGTTGAGCATCTTTTCATGTGTTTGTTAGCCATCTGTATGTCTTCTTTGGAAAAACATCTGTTTAGGTCTTATTCCCAGTTTTTGACTGGATTGTTTGTTTTTCTGATATTAAGTTGCATGAGCCGCTTGTATATTTTGGAAATCAATCCTTTGTCAGTTGTTTCCTTTGGTATTATTTTCTTCCATTCTGAGGATTGTCTTTTCACCTTGCTTATAGTTTCCTTTGCTATGCAAAAGCTTTTAAGTTTAATTAGGTCCTGCTTGTTTATTTCTGTTTTTTTTTTTCCATTAATCTAAGAGGTGGGTCATAGAAGATCTTGCTTTGGTTTATGTCATTGTGTGTTCTGCCTACATTTTCCTCTAAGAGTTTTATAATTTCTGGTCATACATTTATGTCTTTTGTCCATTTTGAATTTATCTTTGTGTATGTTATTAAGAAATATTCTAATTTCATTCTTTTGCATGTAACTGTCCGGTTTTCCCAGCACCACTTATGGAAGAGGCTATCTTGGCCTCATTGTATATTCTTGCCTCCTTTGTCAAAAATAAGGTACCCATAGGTGCATGAGTTTACCTCTGGGCTCTCTATTTTGTTCCATTGGTCTGTGGTTCTGTTTTTGTGCCAGGACCATACTGTCTTGATGACTATAGCTCTGTAGTATATTTTGAAGTCAGGAAGATTGCATCTTCCAGCTCCATTCTTCTTTCTCAAGCCTGCATTGGCTACTTGGGGTTTTGTGTTTCCATATGAATTGTGAAACTTTTGTTCTAGTTCTGTGAAAAATGCCATTGATAATTTGATAGGGATTGCATTGAATTTGTAGATTGCATTTGGTAGTATAGTCATTTTCAAATATTGATTCTGCCTCCCCAGGAACGGGGAGTATCTCTCCATCTGTTATGTCATCTTTGATTTCTTTCATCAATGTCTTGTAATTTTCTGTATATAGTTCTTTTGTCTCCTTAGGTAAGTTTATTCCTAGATATTTAATTCTTTTTGTTGCAATGGTGAACTGGATTGATTCCTTAATTTCTCTTTTTGATTTTTCATTGTTAGTGTATAGGAATGGAGGTGATTTCTGTGTATTGACCTTGAATCTCATGACTTTGCTGAATTCACTGATTAGCTGTAGTAATGTTCTGATAGTTTCTTTGGGGTTTTCTATGTATTGTATCATGTCATCTGCAAACAGTGAGAGTTTTACTTCTTTTCTGATCTGGATTCATTTTGTTTCTTTTCCTTCTCTAATTGCCATAGCTAGGACTTCCGAAACTATGTTGAATAATAGTGGTGAGAGTAGACACCCTTATCTTATTCCTGATCTCAGAGGGAATGTTTTTAGTTTATCACCATTGAGAATGTTTGCTGTTCACTTCAGTTCAGTTGCTCAGTCGTGTCTGACTCTTTGCAACCCCATGAACCACAGCATGCCAGGCCTCCCTGCCCATCACCAACTCCCAGAGTTTACCCAAACTCATGTCCATTGAGTCGGTGATGCTATCTAACATCTCATCCTCTGTCGTCCCCTTCTCCTCCTGCCTTCAATCTTTCCCAACATCAGGGTCTTTTCAGATGAGTCAGCTCTTTGCATCAGGTGGCCAAAGTATTGGAGTTTTAGCTTCAACATCACCAATGAACACCCAGGACTGACTTCCTTTATCATGGACTGGTTGGATCTCCTTGCAGTCCATGGGACTGTCAAGAGTCTTCTCCAACACCACAATTCAAAAGCATCAATTCTTCGGTGTTCAGCTTTCTTTATGGTCCAACTCTCACATCCATACATGACTACTGGAAAAACCATAGCCTTGACTAGATGGACCTTTGTTGGCAAATAATGTCTCTGCTTTTTAATATGCTGTCTAGGTTGGTCATAACTTTCCTTCCAAGGAGTAAGTGTCTTTTAATTTCAGGGCTGCAGTCACCATCTGCAGTGATTTGGGGGCCCCCCAAAATAAAGTCAGCCACTGTTTCCAATGTTTCCCTGTCTAATTGCCATGAAGTGATGGGACCAGATGCCATGATCTTAGTTTTCTGAATGTTGAGGTTTAAGCCAACCTTTTCACTCTCCTGTTTCACTTTCATCAAGAGGCTCTTTAGTTCTTCTTCACTTTCTGCTGTAAATATGGTGTCATCTGCATATCTATGGTTATTGATATATCTTCTGGCAATCTTGATTCCAGCTTGCACTTCATCCAGCCCAGCATTTCTCATGATGTACTGTGCATATAAGTTAAATAAGTAGGGTGACAGTATACAGCCTTGATGTACTCCTTTTCCTATTTGGAACCAGTCTGATGTTCCATATTCAGCTCTAACTGTTGCTTCCTGACCTGCATACAGGTTTCTCAAGAGGCAGGTCAGGTGGTCTGGTATTCCATCTCTTTTGGAATTTTCCAAAGTTTATTGTAATCCACACAGTCAAAGACTTTGGCATAGTCAATAAAGCAAAAATAGATGTTTTTCTGGAACTCTCTTGCTTTATCAATGATCCAGTCACTGTTGGCAATTTGATATCTGGTTCCTCTGCCTTTTCTAAAACCAGCTTGAACATCTGGAAGTTCACGGTTCACGTATTGTTGAAGCCTGGCTTGGAGAATTTTGTGCATTAATTTACTAGTGTATGAGATGAGTGCAATTGTGCGGTAGTTTGAGCATTCTTTGTGCCCATCCCTGGTCGGAGCAGCTCAGGCAGCCAGGTGTTTGGCGAGTGCACTGTTGGGGCGGTGCGACTTATCACCTCCCTGGTCCCAGCCTCGGTTTCTGGGCGCATCCAGCTCCGGTGTGCCTTGTGTCAGTTCTGGGGAGCTGGTCTCTGTCTGCGACCCTCCTGGCGGATGTCAACCGTCCGGAATCTCAAGAAGCCTTTGCTCTCTGGGGCTGAGTTTGCCCCTTTCCAGCTCTGGCTGGCCCCGCCTGCCTGCTGTGTCTGGCAGGAGATGGGGCAGTCCACAGCCAGCTAGCTCTTTTCTAGTATTGCTCAGTCCTTTGTTCCGTGAGTGGGCTGGCAGTGCCTTAGATTTGGGCTTTTCGCGGGATAGTTCTCTCTGTCTCTGGCTATCCCACAGTTTAGGTTGCTATCTCACGTTAGCTCCCTCAGATTGCCCTCAGGGCATTCGGGCCTGGTCCTTACCCTAAGCAATACCGCTCGCTCCTCTCCGTTCAGCCCTCACTTGTTGGTGGTGGATGCGAGCATCTGGGGTACTTCTCTGCTGGGAGTTGCCTTTAGGGACGTAATCTGTGGGTTTTATTTATTTATTTTTCCTCCCAGTTATGTTGCCCTCTGAGATTTGAAAACTCCCCAAACCTGCGGGTGAGAGGGTTTCCTGGTATTTTGAAACTTCTTCTCCTTTACAACTCCCTCCCTGGGACGGGTCTCCGTCCCTAACTCTGTTGTCTCTCTTTTTATCTTTTATATTTTGTCCTACCTCCTTTTGAAGACAATGGGCTGCTTTTCTGGATGCCTGATACCCTCTGCCAGCATTCAGAAGTTGTTTTGTGAAGTTTGCTCAGCGTTCAGATGTTCTTTTGATGAATTTGTGGGGGAGAGAGCGGTCTCCCCATCCTATTCCTCCGTCATCTTAGCCAATCCCCTGAGCATTCTTTACTAGTGTTACTTTACTAGAGTATGAGATGAGTGCAGTTGTGCGGTAGTTTGAGCATTCTTTGGCATTGCCTTTCTTTGGGATTGGAATGAAAACTGACCTTTTCCAGTCCTGTGGTAACTGCTGAGTTTTCCAAATTTGCTGGAATATTGAGTGCAGCACTTTCACAGCAGTATCTTTTAGGATTTGAAACAGCTCAACTGGAACTCCATCAGCTCCACTAGCTTTGTTTGTAAGTAATGCTTCCTAAGGCCCACTTGACTTCACATTCCAGGATGGCTGGCTCTAGGTGAGTGTGAGTGATCACACCATCGTGATTATATGGGTCGTGAAGATCTTTTCTATACAGTTCTTCTGTGTATTCTTGCCACCTCTTCTTAATATCTTCTGCTTCTGTTAGGTCCCTACCATTTCTGTCCTTTATTGAGCCCATCTTTTCATGAAATGTTACCTTGGTATCTCTAATTTTCTTGAAGAGATCTCCAGTCTTTCCTAATCTATTGTTTTCCTCTATTTCTAGGCTAATCATATATGGTCTTTACTATGTTGAGGTAGGTTCCTTCTATGTCAATTTTTTGAAGCATTTTTATCATAAATGGGTGCTGAAGTTTGTTAAAAGCTTTTTCTGCATCTATTGAGATGATCATATGGTTTTTAATCCTTACATTTGTTAATATGGCATATCACATTGATTGATTTATGTATATTAAAGAATCCTTGCAAATTTGATATAGACCTAACTTGATCATGGTGTATGAGCTTTTTAAGGTGTTGTTGAATACTGTTTGCTTGAATTTGGTTGAGGATTTTTGCATCTATTTTCATCAGTGATGTTGGCCTGTAAGTTTCTTTTTTGTGTGTGTTGTCTTTGCCTGATTTTGGTATCAGGGTGATTATGGCTTTGTAGAATGAGTTTGGGAGTACTCCTTCCTCTGTAATTTTTTGGAAGAATTTCAGAAAAATAGTCATTAGCTCTTCTCTAAATGTTTGATAGTATTCCCCTGTGAAGCCATCTGGCCCTTGGTTTTTGTTTTTGGGAGATTTTTTTATCACAGTTTAGATTTCAGTGTTTGTAATTAGCTTGTTCATAATTTCTATTGCTTCCTGGTTCAGCCTTGGGAGGTTAAACTTTTCTAAGAATCTGTCCATTTCCTCTAGTTTTTCCATTTTATTGGCATATAGTTTCTCAGAATATTCTCTTATGATCCTTTGTATTTCTGGGTTGTCTGTTGTAACCTTTCCTTTTTCATTTCTAATTTTGTTGATTCGATTTTTCTCCCTTTTTTTCTTGATGAGTTTGGCTAGTGGTTTGCAAATTTTGTTTATCTTCTCAAAGAATCAGCTTTTAGTTTTATTAATCTTTGGTACTGTTTCCTTCATTTCTTTTTCATTTATTTCTGCTCTTATCTTTATAATTTCTTTCCTTCTGCTAACTTTGGGGTGTTTTTGTTCTTCTTTTTTCAACTGCTTTAGATGTAGAGTTAGGTTGTCTATTTGATGCTTTTCTTGTTCCTTGAGGTAGGATTGTATTGCTATAAACTTCCCTCTTAGAACTGCTTTTGCTGAATCCTATAGGTTTTGAGTTGTCATGTTTTCATTGTCATTTGTTTCTAGGAATCTTTTGATTTCATTTATTTCTTCAGTAACCTCTTCATTATTTAGTAATGTATTATTTAATCTCAGTGAATTTGTGTTTATTGCAGTTTTTATTTTCCAGTAGTTGATATCTAGTCTCATAGTCTGTGATCAGAGAAGATACTCGATATGAGTTCAGTTTTCTTAATTTACTGAGGCTTGATTTGTGGCCCAAAATGTGGCCTATCCTGGAGAATGTTCCATGTGCACTTGAGAAGAAGGTGTATTCTTCTGCATTTGGATGGAAAGTCCTGAAGATGTCAACTAGGTCCATTTGATCTCATGTTTCATTTAAGGTTTGTGTTCCCTTATTCATTCTCTGTTTTGATGACCTGCCCATTGGTGTAGTAAATGAGGTGTTAAAGTCCCCTACTATTATTGTGTTACTGTCGATTTCCCCTCTTATGCCTGTTAGTGATTGTCTTATGTATTGAATTGCTCCTAATGTTGGGTGCATACATATTTACAATCTTCATTGTTATGTCTTCTTGGATTGATCCTTTGATCATTTTGTAGTGTCCTTCTTTGTCTCTTATAATATTCTTTATTTTAAAGTCTATTTTGTCTGAAAGCAGAATCACAATTCTGCTTTTGTTTTCCGTTCACATGGAATATCTTTTCCCCTCCTTTTACTTTCAGTCTGTATGTGTCTCTAGGTGTGAAATGGGTCTCTTGTAGGCAGCATATGTATAGGTCTTGTTTTTGTATCCATTCAGTCAGTCTGTATCTTTTCGTTGCTGCATTTAATGTTTACATTTAAGGTAATTATTGATATATATGTTCCTTTTGGCATTTTCTTAATTCTTTTGGGTTTGTTTTTGTAGGTCTTTCCTTTCTTTTGTGTTCACTGGTTATGTAAGTCCCTTTAGCATTTGGTGTAAGGCTGGTCTGGTGGTGCTAAATTCTCTTAAGATTTGATTGTCTGTAAAGCTTTTGATTACTCCATTAATTTTGAAGGAGATCTTTGCCAGGTATAGTAATCTTGGTTGTAGATTTTTTTCTTTCAGTACTTTAAATATATCCTACCATTCCCTTCTGGCCTGCAGACTTTCTGCTGAAAGACCCGCTGTTAATTGTATGAGTTTTCCCTTGTATGTTACTTATTGTTTTCCCTTGCTGCTTTTAATATTTTTTTTGTGCTTAATCTCTGTTAGCTTGATTAATATGTGTCTCGATGTGTTTCTCCTTGGGTTTATCCTGTAAGATACTCTCTATGCTTCTTAGACTTGATTGACTATTTCCTTTCCCATGTTGGGAAAGTTTTCAACTATAATTTCTTCAAAAATTTTCTCAGTGCCTTCTTTTTTTTTCTTCTTCTGAGACCCCTATAACTTGAAAGTTGGTGCTTTTAATATTGTCTCAAAGGTCTCTGATGCTATCCTCAATTCTTTTCATTCGTTTTCCTTTATTTGGCTCTTCAGCAGTTATTCCCACAATTCTATCTTACAGTTCACTTATCTGTTCTTCTGTCTCAGTTATTCTTCTATTAGTTCCTTCTAGAGTGTTTTTAATTTCAGTACTTGTGTTATTCATGTCTGTTTGCATATTCTTTATTTCTTCTGTGTCCTTGGTGATTGTATTAACTGTATTAATTGTTTCTTGCATCTTCTCCATTCTATTTTCAAGTCTTCAGAGTAACTTTACTGTCATTATTCTGAATTCTCTTTCAGGTAGATTGCTTATTTCCTCTTTGTTTATTTGCTCTGAGTTTATACCTTGTTCTTTAATTTGTGCTGTATTTCTCTGCCTTCTCATTTTTTTTTCTTCCTAACTTGCTACACTTGAGGTCTCCTTTTCCCATGCTTTAGGGTTGTATTCCTTCTTCCTTTTAGTTTTTACCCTTGGGGGTAAAGGTTGGTTGAGTGGTTTGTGTTGACTTCTTGTTAGGGATGACTTGTGCTGGTGTTCTAGTAGGAGGAGATCACACAGGTAATTACGGAAATAATGGTGCATATACACAGACTTCCACACACACAGTTATAACCAAGTATTCTAAAGACTACAGGAGATTGACTTGGTGAACAAGGGAAACCAAAGTTGATATCAACCAGTTAAAAGCAGAGCTAGCTAATGCTCAATGCAGAGAACTGAGCCTAAGCAGAGTGCCAACTGGGGAATGCTGCTGCTACTGCTGCTAAGTGGCTTCAGTCGTGTCCGACTCTGTGCAACGCCATAGACGGCAGCCCACCAGGCTCCCCCGTCCCTGGGATTCTCCAAACAAGAACCCTGGAGTGGGTTGCCATTTCCTTCTCCAATGCATGAAAGTGAAAAGTGAAAGTGAAGTCACTCAGTCGTGTCTGACTCTTAGTGACCCTGTGGACTGCAGCCTACCAGGCTCCTCCATCCATGGGGAATACAGCAAGTAAATTGGTGAAAAAAAGAATGAAGGAAAAAAGGTAGAAGAAAACAGAAAAAAAAGAGGAGAAGGGAGAGAAAAGGAAGGAGTAGAATAAAAGGGTAAAAATGAGAGAGAAAATAAAAAAATAGAAAAGCAAAGATAAATAGACATATGTGAAAATGATTTATATATACTCAGGAATAGCTACTAGAAGAAAAGCAGTCAAATATGCAAAAACAAAATCAGAAAAATCACAAAAAAGGGGGTGAAAAAAAAAAAGAAAATCTTAAAATGAATTTCTTTTTTTAAACAAAAGAAGCAAAGAAGAAAACTCCACAGCATCGCAAATGTTAATATGAAGGTAGAAATATGTAGGGGGAATAAACAGTGTGATTTATAAGAAAAATAAAAAGTTCTCAAGGTCGCACTTTTTCTTGGTTGTGGAGTCTGTCCCCATGCATGGGGTTGGGTTAGTGTCCTGTGATGTTTTTCTGGTTGGAGGAGCGTGTGCCTGTGTTCTGATTGATGGAGCTGGATCTCATCTCTCTGAAGGGTAGTGCATGTCCAGTAGTAGGTTTTGGGGTGTCTATGGTTCAGTATGTCTTTGGGCAGTCCTTCTGACTTTGGCAATGTTAGACACATCTATTTCCACAGCCACGTCAAAGTGACTCTCTCAGCATATCTTCACTGGCACCAGCGGCCTCCCTACTTGTCCCTGGAATCTTTGCCAAAGCTTCTGTTCCCCAGCCTCGCCCTGCACTACAGGCTGAAGCTTTCTAGGTAGAGGCTTTGTGGGTCTTTTCTCAGCTCCCTGACTGAGAAGAGTGTCACAGAGACTTGTGTGGGCTTTCCTCAGCCCCCTTGAGCTCACCCTCTGCTTCTCAGGGCTTGTGTGCACTTGTCTTGGCTCACCAGGCCTGCCCTCTGTATTGTGGGGCTTGTGTTCACTTGTCTTGGCTCCCTAGACCTGCCCTCTGCATCATGGGGCTTATGTGCACTTGTTTCAGCTCACCAGCCCGCCCTCTATATTGTGGGGCTTGTGTATTCTTCTTTCTGCTCCCTTGGCCTGCCCACTGTGCCTCTGAGGGTTGTGTGCGCTGGAGAGGTTTATACGCCGCCCCTCTCTCTATCTGTCTCAGCACTCCGGGCCTGCCCTTTCCACTGCAAGGCTTTTGTGGGCTTCTCTCAGTCCCTGAGCCTGCCCTCTGGTTGGGGCCACACTTATGAGCTACTTATGGGCTGAGAAGCGCAGATTTCTCTGTTTTCTGTCGTCTAAATCCGGGCTTTGCCCAGTTTTCCAAGATTCCTCAGCTCCCCCTTGGGTCCGTCTGTGAGAGAGCTTCCCAATGCACGGAACTCTTCCTGCTTCAGGACTCCCTACCTCCCTTGGGGCACAAGCTCCCATCCAGAAGTTCTCTATCTTTTCCCTTTTTAAGTCTCCATCCTCTCTCTTACCTCATTCCAGGGAGTTTAGCCTGCCCCCTGGAGGCCTGGGGTCTTCTGCTGTGATCTAGAGGTTGCTTTGTAAGAGTCGTTTCATATCTTGATGAGTTTTTTATGTATTTGTGGGGAGCCTGGTGATCTCCCCATCTTACTTCTCTGCCATCTTCTTCCACTCCCAAATTTCTTAGAGCAAAATCTAACTTTAGGTAGTTGTGAGGATTATTTAACTAATTAGCACAGTGACTAGTGCATAGTAAGTGTTCAATATATAGAAGCTGATAATAATAAAAAATGTTAGTGTAACAACAAAAACTAAGGCACATATAACCAGATTTCATTATTTATAAACTAATAAATAATGTTAGTTTATTAATAATAAATTAATGTTAGTGGTGTTTTCAGTTCAGTTCAGTTCAGTCACTCAGTCATGTCCAGCTCTTTGCGACCCCATGAATTGCAGCACGCCAGGCCTCTCTGTCCATCACCAACTCCCGGAGTCTAGTGGTGTTATAACCTTTGTTAATTGGAAAGCTCATTTTAAACTATTGTGATCATGTTTAAACACTAAGAAATAACTTTAAAAATAAAATTTAAAAGCAGATACAAGCAGGTCAATAAATGTTTGGATCCCATGCAGTGAAACCCATGTCCTCAACTCACAATGCCACAGGCTATTAAACAACTTAAATCATCTTGCTATAATAAATTAAAAAGAATTGGTCTATGTTCTGTGTCTGCTAAAGGCAAATAACTTTTAGCAGTAAAGACTGGTCTCTAAGCATCCAACTATAGGAAGGAGAAAGGAGAACTTAAACACTGCAAAATATGCTATGAGAATCAGAGACTATTTCTTTAGGAAGAGATAACCAAGAGTTATCTGTCTAGTCCATCTAGTCTGTCTAGTCAAAGTTATGGTTTTTCTAGTAGTTATGTATGGATGTGAGAGTTGGACTATAAAGAAAGCTGAGCACCAAAGAATTGATGCTTTTGAACTGTGGTGTTGGAGAAGACTCTTGAGAGCCCCTTGGACTGCAAGGAGATCCAACCAATCCATCCTAAAGGAAATCAGTCCTGCATGTTCATTGGAAGGACTGATGTTGAAGTTGAAACTCCAATACTTTGGCTACCTGATGCGAAGAGCTGACTCATTTGAAAAGGCCATGATGCTGGGAAAGATTGAAGGTGGGAGGAGAAGGGGATGACAGAGGATGAGATGGTTGGATGGCATCACCAACTCAATGGACATGAGTTTGAGTGAGCTCTGAGAGTTGGTGATGGACAGGGAGGCCTGGCATGGTGCAGTCCATGGGGTCGCAAAGAATCGTACATGACTGAGCAACTGAACTGAACAGATATGCAGATAACACCATCCTTATGGAACAAAGTGAAGAGGAACTAAAGAGCCTCTTGATGAAGGTCAAAGAGGAGAGTGGGTTAAAACTCTACATTCAAAAAACTATGATCATGGCATTTGGTCCATCACTTCATGGCAGATAGATGGGAAACAATGGAAACAGTGACTGACTTTATTTTCTTGGGCTCCAAAATCACTGCAGATGGTGACTGCAGCCATGAAATTAAAAGATGCTTGCTCCTTGGAAGAAAATCTATGACCAACCTAGACAGCATATTAAAAAGCAGAGACATTACTTTGGAAGCAAAGGTCTGTATAGTCAGAGCTATGGTTTTCCAGTAATCATGTATGGATGTGAGAGTTGGACCATAAAGAAGGCTGAGTGCCAAAGAATTGATGCTTTTAAACTGTGTCCCTTGGACTGTAAGGAGGTAAAACCAGTCAATCCTAAAGGAAATCAACCCTGAATATCCATTGAAAGGACTGATGCTGAAATTGAAACTCCACTGCTTTGGCTACCTGATGCAAGAGCCAACTCATTAGAAAAGATCCTGATCTGGGAAAGACTGAAGGCAGGAGGATAAAGGGACGACAGAGGACGAGATGGTTGGATGACATCAGCAACTCAGTGGACATGAGTTTGAACAAGTTCCGGGAGATGGTGAAGGACAGGGAAGCCTGGTGTGCTGCAGTCCATGGGATCACAAAGAGTTGGACATGACCAAGCAACTGAACAACAACAACTACTATCCTTTAAAATTTTGATGTATTGTTAACATGCACTACCATCTAACATGGAAACTATTATTGTCCTCAGGTTAAAAAATGAGACTTGAAGTGAAGCATTTTTCACAATGTGACACAGGTAGAATGTGTCAAAACTGAACTCAAATCCGGGAGATCAAACTTTAAGGGAACACCTCTTTAAATTGTATCATGCTTGTGAAAACCACATGACAGAAACCTGCAAAAAGTTGTTCAGAAAGTATTAAGATGGCCTTCCCAGAACACCTGGTAGCAGAGAAAAGCAAGTTATCATCCATGAACCAAGTCAGTCCCAATACCACTAAAATTTGACTCCCACATTACACTCTTCAGTCAACTCTTCTACAAGTGGACACTCTTCTTACCTTAGAGACCTGGGTCTGCCTTCCCAGCCATGTTTGACTGTGTTCTGCTGAGATGGTAAAGAATCTGCCTGCAGTGCAGGAGACTGGGTTCAATCCCTGGGTTGAGAAGATCCCCTGGAGGAGGGCATGGCAACCCTCTCCAATATTCTTGCCTGGAGAATTCCCATGGACAGAGGAGCCTGGTGGGCTACAGTCCACAGGCTCCCAAGAGTCGGATACAACTGGGCAACTAAGATACTAACAGCACAACAGCAACCAGTATTTGGCACAGCCTCTAAAATTAGCAGTCTATGATATGAATGTAAAGGCAAATGCCCTTTCCCACTTTGCTAGATTAAGTTGGAAGGACCAAATTTTATCTACTTCAAAATTATGCTCGGAACTTGACCTTATGCATTAATTCTACTTATGGATAAAGCTCAGTCATTGGCAGACAGGATTTTATTCTGTTTTGTTTTCTAATCTTGCTCTATGAACTTGGAAACAGAACCTGCATTCTATTTCCAGGTAATACTTTGGACACTTGACACTGTGTTTTCAAATTGTCAGTCTTAATTATATAAGGGATTTTGAAGATACTTTTTATTCCAGTATGACCGTAACCACAAAACACACTAAGAGAGAGGTGTCCCAGGAAATAATAGGAGGATTTACATATCTCTAACATGGATGTCATGGAAATGGGAACTGAGATTATGATACAAGGAGGCTGATGATCAGAAACTATGTTTCATAGATCTATTCCTGTTATAGACCAGATACATGAGCTCTCATGTGGGTATATTTAGTTGCAGGCAGGAAGGCAGAAAGAATTTAGAAGTGTGTATATATTGGTGGTTTAGATTTGAAGGTACAGAGTAGAGATGGTGGGTGTCTTGGAAAATAAGTAGTCCTAGTCTCAAAATCTTTGTTTATCCAAAAATAATAGTAATCTGAAAGGAATGAAAATGATACCAGGTAGTCATGAGATAAGAAAGACTCAGTCAATTGTCTATAGTACAGAATAAATCTACTCAAATTCCAAGCTAAAATAATTTTTTAATTACCCAAGGGGAAAAAAATTAAAGTACAAATAGTGGCATTTTCACTTTTTGCTTTACAGAGCATACTGGAATCTCTATCCTTTGGCAAAATGAAGAAAAGAAACCAGAGGTGGCTCTATCTAAAGACCAATGATCAATGGAATAGAGGCTGTTGGTAGAGCTTTTTGAGAGGAACTTGAGAGTTTGGGAACTAGAGAGGAACTCTAGGAGAGAGTTCCCAACTGCTGGGTTGGGATGGGAGCAGATCAGGAGCTCTTCCTTTTCCAGTCCTATGTGGTCACTATCTACATTTTGGCCACACTCCAGTCTCATACTATCTTTCTTCTCTGGGACCTGTCCTTCCAGTACCTTCTCTTCCTGCTCATCTGGGGGTTTGTCTCACTCCTGCCGACTTCCTGTCCTTTTCAATACCGCTTTTAAAGGTAGGAAGTTTCCCTAAGAACACATAGACTGTACTTCTATGCTTACTGAAAAATGGCTTTTCAACTAAACAGATTAGTCACTTCCAAACTCACAATGTGCTATTGTGCTATTATGGAGCTGACACCCAGCTCTGTTATCATCCTCCTCTGTGGCCTCATGTGAACATTCTCACCTGTGCTTTATTCTTCACCCATATGTAAAGAAAGCAACACTTACTTTGCCTACATCAATTTATCTCCTAGTTATCTTAGAGAATTCAAATTTATGTACAAATTCATGTGTTTTTAAATTCACCTATTCAACAAATATTTGTGAAGTGCTTACCACATGAAGGTGATTGAAAAGTAGAAAAAATACTCTGTGAATATTGATTCTTCAATTTAGTGTGGGGCCGTGGTGTCTCACATCAGTTTTTTAAAAGTTGTTTTTGTCCCAATATGAAATGAACTCTTGATAAACAGAAATTTTCACTTTTTACATATTATGGATACCACGTTCATATGTGAAGAAGAATAATTGTTCTTTATATTTCCCAATTTGGTTTTCAATGGAGGAAATGATCACTTGGCTCCCCATGCAAAATAAAGCCCTGTAATCAAGAATTGTGTACTACTGCCATCCAAAGTCTATCAACCCAAAGTGCTAACAACTCCAGTGCTGGACATGACTCCAATAAATTAATGCTTCTGTGAGTTCCATACAGATATCCTATCTTGAAATTAAAGGTTTGTTATAGTATATTCAACTGAATACTAAGAGTGATGAATATCCTCAAGTCCTTGTGGTGAAGAAGATACTCCTCCCTGCCTCTGACATCAATACTGCATAAGGTTGCATGCAAGAAGGGAATCCCAGAGCTCTCCTACTCTATATGCATTAGTCGCACTAGTACAGTTCTGGCATTAGTAAGTATCATAGAGAGGCAAATTCTCCCATAAGCTATATGCTGGTGCTGCTGATCAATTGCCATAACCCTCTTTCAAAATCAATGGGTAAGAGGAGCATAAATATTTAAGCAGAGGAAATGAGTAAGCAAAGCAGTAATCAAGGTTGCCGGTGGTTCCAGGATAGCAACAGAAATTCCTCACAATAAACATTTTAACAAACTTTTCACAGAGAGCAAGGAACCACCACAGTGTTGTCTGAGAGACACTAAAGCCAAATACTGGATTTGAATTATTTACTTTCAAAAAGGTGCCAAGTAAAGGCTTCGTTAGACCTTAATTAAGTATATGCCACCAAATGCATAGAATATCTTCCTTGCATTCATTAAAATCAAGGCAATTGGGAGTGACAAAATGTACAGGGTAACTTAATACAGATACTTGCTGAACTAATTTATGCTCTAAAGCCTGTGTTTTCAAAAGAGAGTTGTCTGGCAGGGAGGTTTGAAACATCCTGTAGTTCAGTCAGAAATTCCAAATGCCAAATCTTGACTTTGGAGATATGCTTCTTGGGATGCTCTCATTTTCTGAACTTCACAACTTATGAATTATGAAGTATATATACAAATATGAGAGTAAAACCTACACTAAAGTTGGAGTATATTTGAAATTAAGGTGCTGACAGTGTTGTTTCACTGTGACTTTCAACAAAACTATGCTTACTTCTTTTCCCATTCTAGATTATTAGAGCATCAGCATCTCATTGTGGTTCGGTGATCTGTCAGACTTGCATTTAAATTCCCATTCACTCATTTAAGAGTTTCTGATCCAAGACACATCACCAAATTTCTTGGGCAAATTAGATAATAAAAAGATAAAAAGTTTTCTAGAGCAAGAAGAATGGATGTATTAGTATTTCCAAACAGGTAAATGCAAACTATATATCACTGTGGATGACTACAGCCGTGAAATTAAAAGATGCTTGCTACTTGGAAGAAAAGCAATGACAAATCTAGACTGAGTATTAAAAAGCAGAGACATTGCTTTGCTTACAAAGGTCCGTAAGGTCAAAGTTATGGTTTTTCCAGTAGTCATGTATGGATGTGAGAGCTGAACAATAAAAAAGGCTGAGCACTGAAGAATTGATGCCTTCGAATTGTGGTGCTGGAGAAGACTGTTGAGAGTCCTTGGACAGCAAGGAGATCAAACCAGTCAATCCTAAAGGAAATCAGTCCTGAATATTCACTGGAAGGACTGATGCTGAAGTTGAAGCTCCAATACTTTGACCACCTGATGCGAAAAGCCGACTCATTGGAAAAGACCCTGATGCTGGGAAAGATTGAAGGAAGGAGGAGAAAGGGATGACAGAGGATGAGATGGTTGGATGCCATCACTGACTCAATGGGCATGCGTTTGCACAAACTCTGGGAGATAGTGAAGGACAGGGAAGCCTGGCATCCTACATACAGTTTTGGGAGATGGTGAAGGACAGGAAAGCCTGGCATGCTACATATAGTCCATGGGGTTGCAAAGAGTTGGACATGACTGAGTGACTGAACAACAACAACAAGTATGCAAACTAATTCTAATGCTTATGATGCATATGAGAATGCCTCTTGACCTTAGTTTTTATATCCCAAATCACTCTAAAACTGTAAGTTTTACTTATATAGACAAGGTAATGTCTTCTCTCCTAAAAGCATCTCTGCTGAAAGAGTTTTCTCTGGAATTCAATATATATACAAGTGGCCAGACTAACCCAACTTCCTTAGAACTGAAACAAATGTAATCTTCAGTTTTCCAGAGAAGGGCAAGATTACAAAATGTGTAAATAATATCATGCCTGACCTCTTGTGCCACAGGAAAAGGGGTTGAAGATGAGGCGTATAATTCCCTAATGATGCACTCTACATCCAAGTTCAGGAAGTTCTCAGCTCCATCCATATGCCTATCAGTGAGCTACCATTCATTCATCTCAACCTAAAATACATTCGCAAGCAAAACAAACAGACAGACAAATCAAAACCCCACAAAACTCCTGAGATTTGTTTAGTAATTCTACGTTCAGTTAGAGTATATATAGCTGGAGTAACCTGGAAAGTTCAGTTCAGTTTGGTTCAGTCGCTCAGTCGTGTCTGACTCTTTGTGACCCCATGAATTGCAGCATGCCAGGCCTCTCTGTCCGTCACCAACTCCCAGAGTCTACCCAAACCCATGCCCATCGAGTCAGTGATGCCATCCAACCATCTCATCCTCTGTCGTCCCCTTCTCCTCCTGCCCCCAATCCTACCCAGCATCAGGGTCTTTTCCAATGAGTCAACTCTTTGCATGAGGTGGCCAAAGTATTGGAGTTTCAGGGAGGCTGGTTAATTCAATTTCTCTTTTAGCTGAGAAAACATTTTTGTTTTTAATCTTTTATTTAAATGTGTGAGCATGATTTCCTGCCTTAGGAATTATAATATTATGCAACAACTCACTTTTTTTGGTAAAGTGATAGAATAGGACAAGTTAGCTCTAAAATTCCCTTCCATTTTTATGTCCGTTAATCTAACATCAATAGATAAACTAACAGAGGTGGGAGGAATTCCATTATGTGCTCTACTGTATTTACTAGAAACAATGCTTCCACTAATAGTTTATTTAAAATATTACCCTGACAAATTCCCTCAGTTAGGGTGATAGAATAACAGCTGATAAATGTTCAGACATGGATCACCTGAGGCACATAGAAGGTCAGAAGACTCTAAGAATTCTTAGTTTGCCCAGAAAGTTCCATCTCAGGAGAACCATCTACATCAGAGATTTCCTCTCAGGCTCCTCTCTGGTGTTGACTGAAAAAATAGTCACAACCTGAAAGTTGAGAGATATATTTATTCAGTGGGAATTCTTCGAACTTCAAGCCCCAGAGGCAGCATCTCAAATAGCCCTGAGAAACTGCTCCAAGGAGGCTGTGGAAGGAGTCAGGATATAGAAATTTGCAGGAAAGGGCAGGTAATCTGAATATCAAAAGATTACTGTTAATTAAGGAAAACCAGATATCTCAAATTAAGGAATTTAGCACTCTTCCATGCATGGGAAGATGCAAGCTTCTGGACTGACTGAAATAATTTCTTTCATATATATCTCATATCTGGGGCCAGCATCCTGCTTCTTGATTATTCACATCCTTAATTCCTCCTTCACCATTGAGAGTGGTGGCAGCTAATAGCTGCTGGATCACAGGCATTGTTCTCCCTCTTGGGGGCTCTCCAGGCTCAGAAAATCACATTTAGAGGCCCAAAATCACTGATGGCTGTTATATCCTTGTTTATTGATATGGCAGGAGACATTCCATTTCACACTGAGGATCAACAGAAACTTTAATACCTTTGCTTTGACTTCAAAAGGATAGAATGAGTCCTTTAATCAGCAATTATCTGATTAGCAGGATCCTGAAACCAAAAAAGAAGATTTTCAATTACTTAGATTTTATTTCCAGTCTAACTACCCTGTTATTCAGTTGTTAGTTCCATCACAACAAAGTCAATCAACAGGTGCCTAAGATGTGGGTACATTTCATGGGTATTTTAAGTCTGGAGGGGGATGGAGAAAGTAATGAAAAAATTTTGGAACTGAGGCTTGCTGACCTATCCTAAAATGCTGGATGTTTACTTTGAAATCCACAATTCTTTGGACACTTGTCATGGTTCATAAAAGAGATTGACAGCCCCATTATCTCTGAGATGCTTGTCTGTAATCCTTCTTAGTGTGAGCGGGACTTGCAGCAGCACAGTAGTTTGAGATTATGGTCTTTTGTTTTGCTCTAAAGAGTGATGTTGAAAATTGGCTTTCAGGTAAACAGTAAGAAGGTCAACCTACCCACAAAGAATTGGCAAGTGGTTTTCTACAATAGATTTGGAATAGTCACACTTAGGAAGAGAATTGGAAGAAATTAAGGACAACTGTCTTAATTTACAGGAGAAGGCAATGGCACCCCACTCCAGTACTCTTGCCTGGAAAATCCCATGGACGGAGGAGCCTGGTAGGCTACAGTCCATGGGGTCGCTAAGAGTCGGACACGACTGAGCGACTTCACTTTCACTTTTCTCTTTCATGCACTGGAGAAGGAAATGGCAACCCACTCCAGTATTCTTGCCTGGAGAATCCCAGGGACGGCGGAGCCTGATGGGCTGCCGTCTATGGGGTCGCACAGAGTCGGACACGACTGAAGCGACTTAGCAGCAGTCTTAATTTACAGATCAGAAGACTGAGTTGTAGAGAGAGTATCACATTTTCTCAAAGCCATGGAATTAAGTATGTATATTGGAAGTTGTGCTTTAAATTCAAGGACTCCTCACGTCTCCTCCAGTCTTTTGTACATCCAGTGTTAATATTTGACCCTACTAGAAATCTAAGAATCTAATCATATAACTTCAAAAAAGAGGTACAACATGGGTCTCCTAATCTAGAAATGTTGAAGTAACAAGGATTGGACTTGACCTCCCATCAAAAACAAATTAAAAACTAGATAAAATATTTAAAACAATTGTCTTGATAGATTGGAATGAGAGAAACTGAGGTAAATATAATTTATACCCATACTTTTATATGATTCAAATTTCTCCAAAGGTCTTTTGGACTGGGGATATGGGCTGGATTAAATGACTGATTTTCTCACTCCTGTCTTTTCCTCGACAACAGTGGGATTTTATCTGTGCCTAGGAGCAATAACTTAAGTTTTTTGATGGAAGTAGCAGGTGGTGGGAGTTCATCTATTTCCCACAGTGGTAACCAATTTCTTCCTTCACTCCTCTCTCACATTTATTGAATCTCTTTCCAGCCTTTTGCCTTTTCTCATGAGTTACTTTGAAAAGAGCCTGCAAGTGGATATAAATCTCTTATCATAACAGCTCACACTCAGTCTTTAGCAGTTCATTAATATTTTAACTGATTTAGTCTTACTCACTTGTATGGCATTTACATTGCCTACCTGTACTCTAGCATAAGTGACAGAGATGGAGATCCTATCTTTTTCCATGGAGAGAGGTGAAGGCTCTATCCTTGAATTTCAGACTGTCTTACAACTTCAGATGTCTGACAATTTTGAGGGAAAAAAAACGTGTTTGTAGTTTCAGTTCAGTTCAGTCGCTCAGTTGTGTCCAACTCTTTTTGAGCCCATGGACTGCAGCATGCCAGGCTTCCCTGTTCATCACCAACTCCCAGAGTTTACTCCATGAGTTTACAAACCCATGTCCACTGAGTAGGTGATGCCATCCAGCCATCTCATCCTCTCTTGTACCCTTCTCCTCCCGCCTTCCATCTTTCCCAGCATCAGGGTCTTTTCAAATGAGTAAGTTCTTCGCATCAGGTGGCCAAAGTATTGGAGTTTCAGCTTCAACATCAGTCCTTCCAATGAACACCCAGGACTGATCTCCTTTAGGATGGACTGGTTGGATCTCCTCGCAGTCCAAGGGACTCTCAAGAGTCTTCTCCAACACCACAGTTCGAAAGCATCAATTCTTCTGCACTCAGCTTTCTTTATGGTCCAACTCTCACATCCATACATGACTACTGGAAAAACCATGGCTTTGACTAAACGGACCTTTGTTGGCAAAGTAATGTTTCTGCTTTTTAATATGCTGTCTAGGTTGGTCATAACTTTCCTTCCAAGGAGTAAGCATCTTTTAATGTCATGGCTGCAGTCAACATCTGTAGTGATTTGGGAGACCCCAAAATAAAGTCTGTCACTGTTTCCATTGTTTCCCCATCAGTTTGCCATGAAGTGATGGGACCAGATGCCATGATCTTAGTTTTCTGAATGTTGAGCTTTAAGCCAACGTTTTCACTCTCCTCTTTCATCAAGAGGCTCTTTAGTTCTTCTTCACTTTCTCCCATAAGGGTGGTGTCATATGCATATCTGAGGTTATTGATATTTCTCCCCACAATCTTGATTCCAGCTTGTGCTTCATCCAGCCCAGCATTTCTCATGCTGTACTCTCCATATAAGTTAAATAAGCAGGGTGACAATATACAGCCTTGACATACTCCTTTTCCTATTTGGAACCAGTCTGTTGTTCCATGTCAAGTTCTAACTGTTGCTTCCTGACCTGCATACAGATTTCTCAACATCAGATATGTCTGAGCATCAGACTAAAATGGATTATTGTTATGAATTAGCTGATGTTATTGTTAATTATTTCAAAACTGACCCACACACCCGATACAATCTCAGTCAAGATGATAGCAAGTGTTAAATTGTGAAAATTTAAAAGTTGATTCTAAAATATATGGGAAAATACAAAAGACCAAGGAAAACTTACACCATATTGAAGAAGAATAATATTGAAAGACACACACTATCAGACATAAGATCCTTTTTAAAACTGAAGTAATTAAAACTCTGTGGCATTAGAGCAAGACGGATAGAGTAATCATATATGATACAGAGTCCACAAACTGTACATACATGATCACTTGATTTATGTTGAAGATGATTTGAATGTAATAAAGTATTCTTTTTTTAAATTTTGAGATGCAATCACCATCTGCAGTGATTTTGGAGCCCAAAAAATTAAAGTCTGGCAGCTCTATGGTGGGGTTAATGGCGACCTCCTCCAAGAGGGCTTATGCTGTATCCAAGTCTGCTGCACCCAGAGCCCCTGCCCCTGCGGCAGTCCACTGCTGGCCCGTACCTCCACAGGAGATACTCAAACACAGTTCTGTCTCAGTCTCTGTGGGGTCTCTGGGTCCTGATGTGAACAAGGTTTGTTTGAGCCCTCTGAGCATCTCTGGCGGGTATGGGGTTTGAGTCTAAACTCTATTTTACCCCTCCTACTGTCTTGCTGGGGCCTCTCCTTTGCCCTTGGATGTGCAATATCTCCTCAAAGTACTTTAGTAGTGATGGATAAATGTGGACTTCAGATATGTTTTAGAATTCTGGCCAGTAGGATTTGCAAACGCATTAGCTGTGGGAGCTGAGGGTAGGATCAGTATTTGTTAGTTCCTTGGACACCTGGAAGAGGTGCTGCCTTTGGTGTGTAGAGTTGCTACTACTCTTATTGGGTAGTAAAGACTGAGAGAAAGTCAGTTTGATGGGAAATAATGGCAAAAAATTTTTTAATCTTATTTTGAGTATGTTAAGACTTAGGTGTCCATTATATATCCAAAAGGAGGTTTCCACTTTAGAATAATTAATCTAGCTTTTCTCCTTGCTTAGAAGACACTCTATCCTTTGCATGTTGTTTTTTTTTTTCCCTAGTTATTTAGGACTTGGCTTGGATATCACATTCCCAGAGTCTTTCCCTGACTTACTGCTCTGACATAGCTACTCATTTATTGTTCGTTGTATATTGTATCCATTGTAAATTATGTATTCTATCTTTCTAGACAGCATTATTGGTAATAGATATTATCTTGTTTATTATTTGTGATAACATAAACTGAGCAAGAGCAGGACCTCAGTGTTTGGCAACTAGCAGAGGCTCAATGTACGTATTTATACAGTGAATGAGTGCCACTGGTAACAAATGTCAGGGAATGTTTAGAACAGTAGATTAATAGAGATAAATAATATCACACATTTATGAGGATTAGCAGTAACACATGTAAATTTCTTGGCAGTGCTTAGCACATGGTAGACACTCTGTGAATGATGGCCAAAATTGTTATTTCCACTAACATGTGCTACCTGAACAGTTTTGCATTCTTAGCAGCATGTTTAATTGGGATCACACAGCATCACATCAGCCACTTAAAGCAAGGGAATATTTGGTTAGGAGGAGAGTGTTGTCATTTAGTAATAATAAAATTATAATTTTACCTTTGTTTAACTAAATTCAACTATGCTCCTCTTTCCTCTCCTGAATTCATGGGCTCATCATAATGTATATAAAAAATATTAGGTAAACAACAATTCATATTAAGACTTATAAACTGGCATTGAGATATAAAACAAAGGCACATATATAACAGCAAAGCAGCCTCCTTCACATAGTGTGCTCAGAGCCCCAGCCACTAAGCCCTGGCGCTCCATACCTGAGCTATATTCCTTTCTAATCCATTGACTTTCTGGGTATTATCCGTTCTTTTCAGTTGCTTCACATCTATTACAAAACATCCCTATGCTGAATGGATTTGTTATTTATAGGATGCTCAAAAGAAATGAGATGGGAAATTTTGAGTGTTGAAGAGCATCAAAGAGGGGACTGGTAAGGCTGAAGGTTTGCTAGGTCTTTGGTCTTCTGCTTCATAATAATTATGATTTATTTCCAAGTGTTCTGAATGATTCCATGCAGAATGTGGGGGCAGGCACTTCATATTTTATCATCCAAACAGAAGTTGTATTTCTGAGGGCATATTTTTTGGCCTTTGCCCTTCCTTTATTGTTACCCTATATCTGACCCCCTTAGCTTGTTAAAGGCTTACTTTTGAAATGGAGGCCAGGGGCATGGTTAAAGCATTTGGAGAAAATCACGTTCTCTTTGCCCTATAAAAATATAACTCTCTACAAAGATGGAGAATCTCTCCAGAGACTACATTTTTGAATTCTGGAGGGTTGCATGTTTGAAATGTTAATATAATTTTATGGATTAAAATTTTACCTGAGAAACATTTCTAAAATATATGCCTGTCAAATATCCTTCCCTCCAGGGACAGTTCTTTCCTACACATCAAAGGCAGCTCCTCTTCCAGACAGCCCTCTGCAGTGGGAGAATTGGGACCCTCTGTTACATGGAGGCAAGGCCCACAGTATTCAATTATTGGAGACTGTCATTATCCACACTGTTTGGAAAGAGAGGACAAAGAGAGATCAAACCCAAAAGCAACACTTTCTAGAAAGAATGTTCATAAAATATTTGTACTATACATTTAGGATCTTAAGAACTTCAGTCTCTTTGATTCAGATAAACCAAAATATATTTCTTTTTCCCTATGTGCTTTATATAGCCCCAGTCATCACAAAAATGCAAGCTTTCTCAAAACAAAGAGAAACACACCTAAAGAAAATAGCCAAGTCATCCTAAATATGATGGTAAACTAGAGCAGTGATTTTCAGACCTTAGCTGGCAGGGCATTAGTATGTGCTGGAGGCATGTTTCCAGGTGATAGTAATGCTGCTAATCAGGCACCACACACTAAAACCATTGCACAAGAGTGAAGAACACAGCCTGTTTCTGTTATTTGCCCTACTCTTCCTATAACTCCACGTTGCTGGGTTCTTGTTCTTTAGTTTTTAATAGGTATAGATGTTCAGCTTTTCCTGTGATACTTTCACATGTGTCTCATGGCACTAAACTTTAAACTCTCTTTTACTTGCCACCAAAACTGACTAAAAGTCAAAATATCTTTTACTTTTTTCATCACTGGTGAAATATCTACTCTCTGTATGTGTGAATGATGGAGGTTATGAAATATTTGAAGATTGTCTCCACCTTGTTAAGGTATAAAATCTTCTTGGAGGAAATCTTGCTGGCTCTTCAAGTATCCCTTTCTCCAATCTCTATGGGGTCAAATTCAAATTGGAAGTAATCCAGTAGTAATAAACCCATGAATATCAAGACAATAAGAAGGCAGAAGAGTCAAAGAAATTTGCCTGTGAGGCTTGAGAAAATTGTTCTTAATCTCTGTCTTCATTCAGTCCTAAGACAATAAAATAGGAAAATTTATCAATACTTCCTACACTGTAAGGTAAGTACTAGAGGAAAAAATACTGTGGTTACCCCTTCCTTTCCACGAGAAGAATCAAATTTTGATCTGGTGAAATGTAGGGAGCCTGAGACTGATGCTCAACATTCTGTGCTTCTCTATTGAGCTGTCTCAAATGTCAAATGCTAGCAAGGTAATGCTCAAAATCCTTCAAGCTAGGCTTCAACAGTATGTGAACTGAGAACTTCCAGATGTACAAGCTGGATTTAGAAAAGCCCGAGGAACCATACATCAAATTGCCAACATCATTGGATTATAGAAAAAGCAAAGGAATTCCAAAAAAGAATTTACTTCTGCTTCATTGACTGTGCTAAAGCCTTTGACTGTGTGGATCATAACAAACTGTGGAAAATTCAAGAGGTAGGAATATCAGACCACCTTACCTGTCACCTTGTATGCAGAGAAACTTGTATGTAGATCAAGAAGCAACAGTTAGAACCGGACATGGAACAAGGGACTGCTTCAAAACTGGGAAAGGAATACGTCAAGGCTGTATATTGTGACCCTGTTTATTTAACTTATATGCAGAGTGCATCACGCGAAATGCTGGGTTGGGTGAATCACAAGCTGGAATCGAGATTGCAGGGAGAAATATCAATATCCTTAGATATGCAGATAATATTATTCTAATGGCAGAAAGTGAAGAGGAACTAAAGAACCTCTTGATGAGGGTGAAAGAGGAGAGTGAAAAATCTTGCTTAAAATTCAGCATTAAAAAAACTCTAAGATCATGGCATCCAGTCCCATCAGTTCATGTTAAATAAATGGGGAAAATGTGGAGGTAGTGACAAATTTTATTTTCTTGGGCTCCAAAGTCACTGCCAACTATGAATGCAGCCATGAAATTAAAAGACACTTGCTCCTTGGGAAAAAGAAGCTATTACAAACCTAGACACATATTAAAAAGCAGAGACATCACTTTTCTGACAAAAATTTGTATAGTCAAAGCTATGGATTTTCCCAGTAGTCATGTACAGATGTGAGTATTGGGGCATAAAGATGGCTGTAGTGGTGGTTTAGTTGCTAAGTCGTGTCTGACTCCTGTGACCCCATGAACTGTAGCCAACCAGGCTCCTCTGTCTATGGGATTCTCCAGGCAAGAATACTGGATTGGATTGCCATTTCCTTCTCCAGGGGATCTTCCTGACCCAGGAATTGAACCTGGGTCTTCTGCATTGCAGGCAGATGATTTACTGACTGAGCAAAGATGGATGAGCATTGAAGAACTGATGGTTTTGAATTGTGGTGCTGGAGAAGACTCTTAAGAATCGCTTGGACAGCAAGGAGATCAAACCAGTCAATCCTAAAGGAAATCAACCCTGAATATTCATTGGAAGGACTGATGATGAAGCTGAAACTCCAATACTTTGGCCACCTGATATGAAGAGCCGATTCATTGGAAAAGATCCTGATTCTGGGTAAGATTGAAGGCAGGAGAAGAAAGGGATGACAGAGGATGAGATGGTTGTATGGCATCACTGACTCAATGGACATGAGTTTTCACAAACTCTGGGAGATGGTGAAGGACAGGGAAGCCTGGTGTACTGCAGCTCATGGGATCACAAAAGTTGGACATGACAGTGACTGAACAGCAACAGATGTCAAAGGTCATGACCTCATGTTGTCTCCCTGCCTGACTTGTGTTTTCTGCTCATGTTTGTTTTATGTGTTTGGGTGAGGATTGGGGGAGGATCATGAAGCTACCTTACCCTGCTAAGTCAACTGTCCCTTCTCTGATTCTAAGTGCCTAGAGTATGTGCGTAGGGTGAAAGAAATTCGGACACCCACACATTGTAGACCAAGGTTCAAACCATGCTCTTCAATCTGGGTTTATAAGCAAAGACTCTATAACAATTGTGACTTTTTCCCCTTGTGCAGATGTTTCAATTTCTTCTAGTTTCATATGAAAAGAATAATCTTACTAAAAACCCCATCAGATATGTGGACAGACATCGGACTGGTAGAATTAGTTCTGGCAAATACTGAGATTAAAGCTAAGGCATGCTGAAAGGTAGCTTGAGTTCAATCACATGGATAAGGAAAAATGGACAAGTATAACATGTTATTGTTACTGAATCAAACCTGAGTCCGCTTCCCTGTGCACAATAAAGCCAATTTACTGACCCCAGGTTGAAGTGAAGAGAAATGCAGTTTACTTCAGGGCGTCAAGCCAGAGGTCTCAACAACTAGTGCTAAAAGACAGGGTTAGGGGAAGGGGTTTGTGAGGTGCATGATCAGCTCATGGACATTCTTCTGATTGGTTGCATGCATGCATGTGCAGTAGCTCAGTTGTGTCTGACTTTGTGACATGGACTGTAGCCCGCCAGGCTTCTCTGTCCATGGAATTTTTCAGGCAAGAATACTGGAGTAGGTATTTCCTACTCCAGGGGATCTTCCCTACCCAGGGATCAAACTCACGTCTCTTGCATCTCCTAAATTGGCAGGCAGATTCTTTACCATTGCACCACCTGGGAAGCCCCCGAATGGTTGATAGTGAGGTAACTGGCAGTCAATATCAACTTTCTGAATCCAACCAGAGTGGGGTCTACATGCATAAGGGCAGCATATAGTTAACTTCTTCCCCCTGCTGGGAGTTTCAGTATCTGCAAAACAGCTCAAACAGCATGGCTTAGAAAATTATCTATAGCCCTTGATGAGGAACTAAAGGTTTTGAGTCTGGTTAATGACTAAACTATATTTTGTCTTGCTTTATTGTTTTCCTTTCTTTCTGCATTTTCTCACTTCTCTGATTAAATTTATTCTTTGGAACTCTGGGAAGGCCTAGGAGGCTAGTTTTTCCACAGACAAGAGGCAGGCAGAGGATATGGGGGTGAGAGTCTGTTCTAGTAAGACTCCACAGAGTCCTACTTGGTTACAATTTGAGCAAAGCCAGACTGGAGATTCAAAATTGAGTCAGGTGTTGGGAACTGTCTGAGTTACATGAACATAAATGAAGGTGAAATAATTATGGTTAAGGCTAAAGCTTAGACAGTAGAAATACTGTCACAGCTTAGAGGTGTGGAGAAAAGTAGGGAGGGGGGAAGGAGGGAAGACTCAAGACTGAAAGAAGTGAAACCCACATGAGCATTTTTCCCACTGGTTCATAGTGTAAGCTTGAGGCTTGAATTTGGTTTCACATTTTCAATGATTTCTCTTCCTAAGCATCAGTCTTTATTTGTTCTCTTTTTATTTCATTTTATTTGGTGGTGGTTTTTAAGATAGAATAAGAGTTGACTGCAGAGTTCTAATATATTGGTAAAAGTAATTTGCTTTTTGAACTCTCATAGAGCCAGATCAAAAGTTTTTTTTTTGTAATTTTTGTATTCCCTTGTTTTGTGCTTATGAACATGAGTAAAAGTGGGAAAGCAGTATTTCCCTAAAGGGAAGAAATCACTGGATACAAATTATTGATTGCATGTCCCCCTCTTAGTAGGCTTGTTATCAGAGTGACAGTTTGGCAAGATCACAAATTAATACTGTGTCTTCTAGGAGAAATACGATATTCATTCATTGTTGAGTAAATCCATATATTAAAGCCAAACATTGATAAATAATGTAGACCAGTATCTCCCCAAAAGGCATATTTCCATATTCCCTGTAAGGGTGACAGCATGCTACTATATTTAATAGCTCTCACTATTGCCATCTCATATGTGTGAATGATGTTTCAGTGGTTAAATCTCTGATTTATTAATTAGAATGCAGTTTTCAGCATGCTAATGTTACCCTGAGTTGGATGATAAGCATATATTTTAAATATGAGGTTTGGCAATTGCACAATATTTTAAGTTGAACTAGAATATGTAAACAGTGAAAGTCTCTCAAAGGTATAGAGGATTTGGATCACTTCCCTGTGTACTGGCAGTTTAAAAACAAAATTAGCATTTGTTTTATCAAGGATGAAACAGAACAGGGTATTACTTTAAAAGCAACTTATTTTTTATTTTCTTGTTTAGGGAGCTTCTCCCCCTTAAGTCCTCCTCTACCCAACCAAAACCCAGATATTTTGAAAGATGTTACTTTTCTATATTCTGTCTCTGCAATATGCAGGGTATGCATATGCAGTATGCAAGGGTATTATCTTAGATAGACACACAATTCTTTCTTTTATAAGGTAAACCTGCTTTTTAATTCTTTTTTTTAAAATTGATCTTTTAAAAAAAATTTGCGAAAGTCTTCTCTATAGGCTGAAAAGGTAACCACTTAATTGTGTACATGTGTTTTTAAGTTCATAGTTACTTCAAGTCCAAAGTTCATAGCCACCTCAAGTTGGTGACATAATACTGAAATTAAAAAATAGGAAAAGCCTATAACATGAGAGACTGGACTTGTTCCCAGGTACCAAATTCATAATTTGGTATGTGATTTTAGTAAGTGAATAGATTAACTGTTCACTGATATCCTTGACCTTTTTTTTTTTTTTTAACAATGTAAACCATGATCGCTGAGGAGGGGTTTCTTATCTCTCCTTGCTATTCTTTGGAACTCTGCTTTCAAATGGGTATATCTTTCCTTTTCTCCTTTGCTTTTCACGTCCCTTTTTTTCACAGCTATTTGTAAGGCCTCCTCAGACAGCTATTTTGCTTTTTTTTAAATTCTTTTTCTTGGGGATGGTCTTGATTCCTGTCTCCTGTGCAATGTCACGAACCTCTGTCCATAGTTCATCAGGCACTCTGTCTATCAGATCTAGTCCCTTAAATCTATTTCTCACTTCCACTGTATAGTCATAAGGGATTTGATTTAGGTCGTACCTAAATGGTCTAGTGGTTTTCTCCACTTTATTCAATTTCAGTCTGAATTTGGCAATAAGGAGTTCATGATCTGAGCCATAGTCAGTCCCAGTCTTGTTTTTGCTGACTGTATAGAGCTTCTCCATCTTTGGCTGCAAAGAAGATAATCAATCTGATTTTGGTGTCAACTATCTCATGGTGTCCATGTGTAGAGTCTTCTCTCGTGTTGTTGGAAGAGGGTGTTTGCTATGACCAGTGTGTTCTCTTGGCAGAGCTCTATTATTAGCCTTTGCCCTGCTTCATTCTGTACTCCAAGGCCAAATTTGCCTGTTACGCCAGGTGTTTCTTGATTTCCTACTTTTGCATTCCAGTCCCCTATAATGAAAAGGACATCTTTTTTGGGTGTTAGTTCTAGAAGGTCTTGTAGGTCTTTATAGAACCTTTCAACTTCAGCTTCTTCAACTTTACTGGTCAGGGCATAGACTTGGATTACCGTGAGATTGAATGGTTTGCCTTGGAAACGAACAGAGATCATTCTGTCGTTTTTGAGATTGCATCCAAGTACTGCATTTCGAACTCTTTTATTGACTATGATGGCTACTCCATTTCTTCTAAGGGATTCCTGCCCACAGTAGTAGCTATAATGGTGATCTGAGTTGCATTCACCCGTTCCAGTCCATCTTAGTTCTCTGATTCCTAGAATGTTGATGTTCATTCTTGTCATCTCCTGTTTGACCACTTCCAATTTGCCTTGATTCATGGACCTAACATTCCAGGTTCCTATGCAATGTTGCTCTTTAGAGCATCTAACTTTGCTTCTATCACCAGTCCCATCCACAACTGGTTGTTGTTTTTATCTTGGCTCCATCCCTTCATTCTTTCTGGAGTTATTTCTCCACTGATCCCCAGTAGCATATTGGGCACCTACTGACCTGGGGAGTTCATCTTTCAGTGTCCTATCTTTTTGCTTTTTCATACTGTTCATGGGGTTCTCAAAGCAAGAATACTGAAGTGGTTTGCCATTCCCTTCTCCAGTGTGAAGAGCTGACTCATTGGAAAAGACCCTGATGCTGGGAAAGATTGAGGGCAGGAGAAGAAAGGGATGACAGAGGATGAGATGGTTGTATGGCATCACCAACTCAATGGACATGGGTTTGGGTGGACTCCAGGAGTTGGTGATGGACATGGAGGACTGGCGTGCTGCGATTCATGGGGTCACAAAGAGTCGGACACGACTGAGCGACTGAACTGAACTGAACTGAAACTATGATACTGTCTCATGTGAATAAGGCATGAAAATGAGGATAGATTACTTTGCAATGTTCAGGTTTTGTTTGTGTCTTGTCTCTTTAGTTCTGACCAAAAGACAGTATGAAAAATAAGGTTGGTCAAAAGTAGAAACTTCCTAACTTTGCAGGTTTGTAATAAAATGAATTGTGAAAAAAAAAGGTGAAAATTCTGATCATTTTCTGTGACATTTTAAAGTCAATCTGACATTACCCCGCCAGTTAGTTTCCTGTTCTATGTAGATATTACTCCTATAATCCTTCAGTTTGATGTATGAAGATATAGTGCTCTACATGCACCCATTCCATCATAGTTATAGTTGCAACCTAACAGAAACTTCACTGGAAATTAATGTTAGAAATCATAATGGTATTTTGTTTCATGCATTTAGGGAAATGCTATTTGGGATATAAACCAGGGGCTGTCCTAGAAAGAGATAAACAACCGAAGCCCATAATATTATGGTTTGGTGTCAGGAATATTGTTTCCTGGGAAGGATCTCATGATGTTTTTATTTTATATTTTATCCTATCTTCCTTAATTTTGTTTAAAGTTTAATGTATGTCCCTCAGAAAGGAGTATAGCAACAGGTGCATGGAAGGGAAAGTGGAGACAATTTACCACAGAGATCAGTGCTGACCAGCACTTCCCAGCCTGTGACACTTGTTTGTACACCCACTTCAGCAAATGGAGTCTGGGTGCTGAGGCTAAGGCTTCAGAAGTCAGACCCCAGAGAAAGGACTGGGGTGAAGATACTCTGAGGGGGCTGGTATAGCACAGCTGAGGGAGTCCAGGAAAAAGACTAGGCCAGCCAGAGGCGCAAGAGGTTATTATGTTGGGGACCCTCTAACACTGTGAACTTACAGACATCAGGACATCTCTGGGACAACATAAGTGCACCAGTATTCAAATTATAGGGTTCCCAGAAGAGGAAAAGGAAAAGAAGGGGTATGAGAAAATATTTGAGGGGTTATAGCTGAAAACTTCTCTAACATGGGAAACAAAATAGCCACCCGAGTCCAGGAAGTCCAGAATCTGATACAGTATAAACCCAAAGAGAACCATGATAAGACACATATTAATAAAACTAACAAAAATTAAACACAAAAATATTAAAAGAAGCAAGGGAAAAGCAACAAATAACACACAAGGGGATTCTCTTAAGGCTAAAAGCTGAAATTTCGGCAGAATTTCTGCAGACCAGAAGGGAGTGGCAGGGTACACTTAAAATGATGAAAGGAAAAAAACCACAACCAAGACTACTCTACCCAGAAAGGATCTCATTCAGATTTGATGAAGAAATTAAAAGCTTTATATATAAGCAAAAATTAAGGAAATTTAGCACCGCCAAGTCAGCTTTACAGCAAATGCTAAAAGAACTTCTCTAGACATGAAACACAAGAAAAAGAAAACACCAACAAAAGAAACCCTAAACAATAAAGTACATGGTAATAGGATCACACATCAATAAATGTAAATGAATTAAATACTCCAAATAAATGCACAGATTGGCTGAATGGATACAAAAAGACCCCTTGCTATCTACAAGAGATCCACTTTAGGCCTAGGGACACATACAGACTGAAAGTGAGGGGCTGGAAAAAGATACTACATGCAAATGGAAATCAAAACAAGGCAGGAGTTGCAATACTCATCAGATAAAATGGACTTTAAAATAAAGAATATTACAAGGGGCAAGGAGGACACTACATAATGATCAAGGGATCAATTCAAGAGAATGATATAACAGTTATATATGCAAACAACATAGGAGCACTTTAATACATAAGGCAAACATTGACATGACATGACAGTCGCTCAGTTGTGTCCAGCTCTTTGCGACCCCATGGACTATACTGTCTATGAAATTCTCCAGGCCAGAATACTGGAGTGGGTAGCCTTTCCCTTCTCCAAGGGATCTTCCCAATCCAGGGATAGAACCTAGGTCTCCTGCATTGCAGGCGGATTCTTTATCAGCTGAGCCACAATCACTATTAACAAATATAAAATGGGAAATCAACAGTAACATGATAATAGTGGGGGACTTTAACACCCCTCTCACACCAGTGGACAGATCATCCATACAGAAAATAAGGAAACACAAGCCTTAAATGACACATTGATTTAGATGGACCTAAACAGGACATTTAGTTCAAGTGCAGTAGAATTCACTTTTTCTCATGTGCGCAGAAAATATTCTCCAGGATAGATCACTTCTTGGGTGACAAATCAAGCCTTGGTAAATTTAAGAAAATCGAAATTGCAAAATTCAACATCCATTTATGATAAAAACCCTCCAAAAAGCAGGAATAGAAGGAACATAGCTCAACATAATAAAAGCTATATATGACAAACTCACAGCCAACATTATCCTCAATGGTGAAAAATTGAAAGCATTTCCCCTAAAGTCAGGAACAAGACAAGGGTGCCCACTCTCATCACTACTATTCAACATAATTTTGGAAGTTTTGGCCACAGCAATCAGAGCAGAAAAAGAAATAAAAGGAATCCAGATTGGAAAAGAAGAAATAAAACTCTCACTGTTTGCAGATGACATGATCCTCTACATAGAAAACCCTAAAGACTCCACCAGAAAGTTACTAGAGCTAATCAATGAATATAGTAAAGTTGCAGGATATAAAATCAACACACAGATATCCCTTGCATTCCTATACACTAACAATGAGGAAACAGAAAGAGAAATGAAGGAAACAATTCCATTCACCATCACAATGAAAAGAATAAAATACTTAGGAATATATCTACCTAAAGAAACCAAAGACCTATATATATAAAACTATAAAACACTGGTGAAAGAAATCAAAGAGGACAAAAATAGGTGGAGAAATATACTGTGTTCATGGATCGGAAGAATCAATATAGTGAAAATGAGTACACTACCCAAAGCAATCTGTAGATTCAATGCAATACCAATAAAGCTACAATGATATTTTTCAGAAAAATAGAACAAATAATTTCACAGTTTGTATGGAAATACAAAAAACCTCGAATAGCCAAAGCACTCTTGAGAAAGAAGAATGGAACTGGAGGAATCAACCTGCCTGACTTCAGTCTCTATTACAAAGCCACAGTCATCAGGACAGTATGGTACTGGCACAAAGACAGAAATATAGATCAATGGAACAAAATAGACAGCCCAGAGATAAATCCATGCACCTATGGACACCTTATCTTTGACAAAGGGGGCAAGAATATACAATGGAGAAAAGACCATCTCTTTAACAAGTGGTGCTGGGAAAACTGGTCAACCACTTGTAAAAGAATGAAACTAGAACAATTTCTAACACCATACACAAAAATAACCTCAAAATGGATCAAAGATCTAAACATAAGACCAGAAACTATAAAACTCCTAGAGGAAAAACATGGGCAAAGCACTCTCTGACATAAACCACAGCAGGATCCTCTATGACCCACCTACCAGAATATTGGAAATAAAAGCATAAATAAACAAGTGGGACCTAATTAAAATTAAAAGCTTCTGCACAACAAAGGAAACTATAAGCAAGGTGAAAAGACAGCCTTCAGAATGGGAGAAATAATAGCAAACGAAGCAATGGACAAAGAATTAACCTCAAAAATATACAAGCAACTCCTGCAGCTCAATTCCAGAAAAATAAATGACCCAATCAAAAAGTGGGCCAAAGAACTAAACAGACATTTCTCCGAAGAAGACATACAGATGGCTAGCAAACACATGAAAAGATGCACAACACCACTCATTATCAGAGAAATGCAAATCAAAAGCACAGTGAGGTACCATTTCACTCCAGTCGGAATGACTGCTATCCAAAAGTCTACCAGCAATAAATACTGGAGATGGTGTGGAGAAAAGGGAACCCTATTACACTGTTGGTGGGAATGCAAACTAGTACAGCCACTATGGAGAACAGAGTGGAGAGTCCTCAAAAAACTGGAAATAGAACTGCCATATGACCCAGCAATCCCACTGCTGGGCATACATAGTGAGGGAACCAGAATTGAAACAGACATGTGTACCCCAATGTTCATCACAGCACTGTTTATAATAGCCAGGACATGGAAGAAACCTAGATGTCCATCAGCAGACGAATGGATAAGGAAGCTGTGGAATATTACTCAGCCATTAAAAAGAATACATTCGAATCAGTTCTAATGAGGTGTATGAAACTGGAGCCTATTATACAGAGTGAAGTAAGCCAGAAAGAAAAACACCAATACAGTATATGAACGCATATATGTGGAATATAGAAAGTTGGTAAAGATAACTCTGTATTCAAGACAGCAAAAGAGACACAGATGCATAGTACAGTCTTTTGGACTCTATGGGAGAGGGCAAGGGTGGGATGATATGGGAGAATGGTATTGAAGCATGTAAATTAGCATATGTGAAACGAATCATCAGTCCAGGTTCGATGCATGATACAGGGTGCTCGGGGCTGGTGTACCAGGATGACCCAGAGGGATGGGATGGGGAGGGAGGTGGGAGGGGGGTTCTGGAAGGGGAACACATGTACACCCATGGTGGATTCATGTCAATGTATGACAAAACCAATACAATATTGTAAAGTAAAAAAATAAATTAAAAAAAAGTTAAACTAAAAAAAAAGAAAATTGAAATTGTACCAAGCATTTTTTTCTGACCATAACTCTGTAATATTAGATATAAATTGCAGGGGAAAATGGTGAAAAACACAAACACATAAAGGCTAAACAATATATTCCTGAATAAATAAGAGGTCACTGAAGAAATCAAAAAGGAAATAAAATATCTATAAACAAATGGCAACGAAAATATAACAATTCAAAATCTATGGGATGCAGTAAAAGCAGTGCTAAAAGAGAAGTTTATAGCAATACAAACCTACTTCAAGAAACAAGAAAATATCAAATAAATAACCTAACCTTACAACTAAAGCAAGTAGAAAAAGAACAATAAATCCCCAAAGTTAGTAGCAGGAAAGAAATCATAAAGATCAGAGCGGAAATGAAAAAGAAATAAAGGAAGCAATAGCAAATATCAATAAAATTAAAAGTTGGTTCTTTGAGAAGGCAAAAAAAAAAAAAGAAAGAAAGAAAAACCCTTAGCTAGATTTATCAAGAGAAAAAGAAGTCTCAAATCAAAAAAAATGGGAGTGAAAGGAATTTATAACAGGCAACACAGAAATACAAAGGATCCTAAGAGACTACTATGCGCAACTATATGCTAATAAAATTGACAACCTGGAAGAAATGGCCAAATTCTTGGATAAGTACAATCTTCCAAATCTGAGCAAGGAGGAAATAGAAAATATAAGCACAGAAATTAAAACTTTAATAAAAAATCTTCCAACAAACAAAAGCCCAGGACCAAATAACTTCACAAGCAAATTCTACCAAACATTTAGAGAAGAGGTAACATCTACAATGCTCAAAACTCTTCCAGAAAACTGCAGAGCAAAGAAAGCTCCCCAACTTATTCTACAAGGCCACTATCACTCTGATACCAGAAGCAAAGATACCCCCCCACCAAAAACAGAAAAAAATTACAGGCACCTATCACTGATGAACATAGAAGCAAAAATCCACAACAAAATTCTAACAGAATACAACAACACGTTAGAAGGATCATACACCATGACCAAGTGAGGTTTATCCCAGGTATGCAAGGATTCTTCAATAGATGCAAATCAATCAATGTGATACACTATATTAACAAATTGAATGATAGAAACCATATGATTATCTCAGCAGAAGCAGGGAAATCTTTTGACAAAATTCAATACCCATTTTTGATAAAAACTCTCCAGGAAATTGGCATAGAAGGAACCTACTTCAACATAATAAAGGTCACAAAAGGCAAACCCACAGCAAACGTTATTCTCAATGGTGAAACACTGAAAGCATTTCCTCTAAGATTAGGAACAAGACAAGAGTGCCCACTCTCAGCACCATGATTCAATATGGTTTTGGAAATCCTAGCCATGACAATCAGAGTAGAAAAAGAAATAAAAGAACCCAGATTGGTAAAGAAGAAGTAAAACTCCCACAGTTTGCAGATTACATGATAGTAAGGCCACCAGAAAAATGCCACCAAAAAATCACTAGAACTAATTGGTGAATTTAGGAATATCACAAGATATAAAATGAATACACAGAAATTTCTTGTATTTCTATACACTAATAATGCAAAATAAGAAAGAGAAATTAAGGAAATGATCTCATTCACCATTGCAACAAAAAGAATAAAATGCTTAGTAATAAACCTACCTAAAGAAACAAAAGTCCTATTTGCAGAAAACTGTGAGACACTAATGAAGGAAATCAAAGTCGACACAAACAGATAGAGAGATATACCATGTTCTTGGACTGGAATAATCAATATTGTAAAAGTGACTACTACCCAAAGCAGTCTACAGATTCAATGCAATCCCTATCAAACTACCAATGGCATTTTTCACAGAACAAAAAAATCCATGATTTGTATGGAAATACAAAAGATCCTGAATAGCCAAAGCAATCTTGAGAAAGAAAAAGAGAGCTGGAGGAATCAGGCTCCCTGATTTCAGACTATACTACAATGCTACAGTCATCAAGACAGTATGGTCCTGGCACAAGGACAGAAATGTAGACCAATGAAACAATGTAGAAAACCCAGAGATAAACCCATGAACTTATGGCTACCTTATCTGGACATAGAAAGCAAGAACATACAACAGAAAAGGACAGCCTCTTCAATAATTGGTATGCTTCCCTTGTGGCTCAGCTGGTAAAGAATGCCTGCAATACAGGAGACCTGGGTTTGATTCCAGGGTTGGGAAGATCCCCTGGAGAAGGGAAAGGGTACCCACTAAGTATTCTGTCCTGGAGAATTCTGTGGACTGTATAGTCCATAGGGTTGCAAAGAGTCAGACATGACTGAGCAACTTTCACTTCAATAATTGGTGCTAGGACAACTGAATGGTTAATGTAAAACAATGAAATTAGAACACTTCCTAACACCATGCAGAAAAATAAACTCGAAATGAATTAAAAACTTTAATGTAAGGCCAGAAACTATAAAATTCTTAGAGAAAAACACAAGCAATATACTCTTTGATATAAAGCATAGCATGATCATCTTTGACCCATTTCCTACAGTAATGGAAATAAACAAATGGAACCTAATTAAACCTAAAAGCTTTTGCACAGCAAAGGAAACAATAAATGAGATGAAAAGTTAACACTCAGAATGGGAGAAAATGATTGCAAATGAAGCAACTGACAGAGGATTAATCTCCATAAGCTGCTTGTACAGCTCAATATCAGAAAAACAAACAGCCCTATCAAAATAATATGCAGAATACCTAAAAAGACATTTCTCTAAAGAAGACACACAGATTACCAATAAATACATGAACATTACTCATTGTTAGAGAATGCAAATCAAAAGTACAGTGAATTAGCACCTCAAACCAATCAGAATGGCAAACAATAAGTGCTGGAGAGGATGTGGAGAAAAGAGAATGCTGCTGCCCTCTTGGTTGGAACGTTAAATTGATGCAGCCACTATGAACAACAGTATCAAGATTCTTTAACAAACAAGGAATAAAACTACCTTGTGACCCCACATTCCCACTACTGGACATATACCCTGAATAAACTACAATTCAAAAAGACACATGTACTTTGATGTTCATTGCAACATTATTTACAATAGTCAGGAGATAGGATAACCTAGATGTGCTTCAACAGATGAAATGAAAAATAAGATGTGGTACATATATACAGTGGAATACTACTCAGCCATGTAAAGGAATGAATTTGAGTCAGTTGTAGTGAGGTGGATAAGCCTATGTTATACAGAGTGAAGTAAGTCAGAAAGAGAAAAACAAATATCATGTATTAATGCATATATATATATATATATATAATCTAGAAAAATGATACTGATGAACCTATTGCAGGGCAAGAATAGAAATGGAGATGTAGAGAATGGATTGTGGACACAGTGGGGGAAGGAGAGGGTAGGATGAATTGATAAAGTAGTATTAACATATATACACTATCATGTGTAAAATAGGTAGTGGGAAGTTGCTGTATAACGTGGGGAGCCCAGCCTGGTGCTCTGTGAAGACCTATAGGGTTGGGATGGGAAGGGGGAGGGAGGCTTGAAAGAGAGGGGTTTCTTATATAATTATGACTGATCCATGTTGTTGTATAGCAGAAACCAACACAAGATTGTAAAGCAATTATCCTCCAATTAAAAAAAAAAAAAATAAACATGGGGTATAAAAGACATCAGAAAAGTTTCTTGCTAAAAATAGCTGCAAAAGATGTAACATATATGTTATTAAAATCCTTTTTTCTGGCATTTATCATTGAGATGTTTGTCTTTAAAAATGAGTTGCTTTAATGTAGATGAATTTGATATTGCTGCTGTTATAATAAAAATGTACTAATAATAAAAGAGAAGCTTCAGCTAAATCCAAATAGATATAATATTCTAGATGCTTCTGGAACTTATGCCATCTTCTGGTGCTTATTTATATGAGTTTAATGATTGAAGATCTTTTTCCTACTGGTGGGAAATTCAAGGGAATGAGCACATGGACTCTTCTGGAAGAGAGGTCTGCTGCTGCTGCTGCTGCTAAGTCGCTTCAGTCGTGTCTGACTCTGTGCAACCCCGTAGACGGCAGCCCACCAGGCTCTGCCATCCCTGGGATTCTCCAGGCAAGAATACTGGAGTGGGTTGCCATTTCCTTCTCCAGTGCATGAAAGGGAAAAGTGAAAGTGAAGTCGCTCAGTCATGTCCGACTCTTAGCGACCCCATGGACTGTAGCCTACCAGGCTCCTCCATCCATGGGATTTTCCAGGCAAGAGTACTGGAGTGGGGTGCCATTGCCTTCTCCGGGAAGAGAGGTCAGAGAACAGTAAAAATTGCAGGGACTGCATGGTTTCTGTTCATCTTCTCAGTCTGCATAGCTGACTTTGAGCTCTTATGGCAAGAAAGATTACAGTAGTAAGTGTGTAAATCAAAGGTCATAAGGCTCTGTCACAAAGAGTGCCACTATAAGAATTTAAAGGCTTGAACACAGGCCTCAAGACATGAGCATTCTAACATATATCTCTGCCTTTCAAACATATGCACTGCGTCACAGACCTGAGTCTAGAACCTGCACCCTGAAAACTTTCAGTTTCGGACACACCGAAAGAGAAATAAGCCCTATTGCCCAAAACTTACCAAGAAAAAAAAGATACTGGACCATGTGATTTTTTTCCTTAGGTTATTTTCAATTATTTTCTCTCTTTTGAAAAATTTTTGTTGAACTAATTTTGATTGCTCTACATTTATACTTATATTTCTGACTCCATTCCATTACCACAGAATTTATTCTGTCCTTTACTTATTGCTTATTTGTAGCTTTTTCCTCTGACATAATCCTGGTTTCCATTATCTATAATTTATTTAATTTTTTAACCCTGGTATATACGTAAATCCATTTTAGAAATGTTAAATTATATGTTAGTGAGAAGCAAATTTACCAACTAGGGTACGCTGTTTTCTATGTACAGTTGGTTTGGTCTTTAGCCATGCTTTCCAGCAAAAAAATCAGTTTCCTTTGTGTTTGCCCCTCCAGCGAGGTTATATCTTCATTGATATACAGTCAGTTTTATTTGACACTGTGTGCATTCCATCTTGGGATTCCTCTCATGTCTTGGTGACTGTTGATTTAAGCAATAAGCTTCACTTTGTGTGGTGTAGAAGTTCAGTGGTTTTTGATAGATGCATAGTCATATTTAAATCATAGTAACTTTTAAAATATTTCTTTCACTATAAAAATTCCCTACATGGCCCTTTTGTACTCGACTTTCCCCAACCTTTGGCAACCACTGATTTGATTTTCATCTCAATAATTTTCACTTTTTCAAATTATCCTATGAATAACATCATGTAATGTGTGTGCTTTTGAGGTTTTATTACTTAGCAAATGTGTTTAAATTCTACACTTTAAATATTTTTGCTAAATAGCTTTCTATACTTATAGAGGTACCACAGGTTTATTTATTTTTTAAATCCATTCACCTTTGAAAGATATCTTACAGTTTCTAGTTTGGGAAGTTTATGAGTTAAGTGCTTTAAACATTCACATACAAGTTTTCACGTGAACACAGTATTTAATTTGCTTGGATAAAAAAAAAAGTAGAAGTTGCTGGGCCCTATTGTCTTATATATACATTTAACTTTGTAAGAAACTATACAAGAAAGCTTCAACCTATAATTTTTTATATTATTGATTGTGTTTTTGATGTTATATTTAAAAATTCATTGTCAAACACTGATTTAGATTTAGATTTTCCTAAATTTTCTTCTAGAAGTCTTGTGGTTTAACATTTTACATTTAGGTCTATTAATTTCAGATAATATTTTTATACTCTATGAAGTATTTTTGTTTTGTTTGTTTTTTACATATAGATATTCCTATTTTCCAGCACCATTTATTGAAAAGAAATTATTTCTACATTGAATTACCTTTGCTTATTTTTCGAAAATCATTTGAATGCATTTTTGTGGGTCCATATCCTGACTGTATTCTGCTCCATTGTTCTATATGTCTAACTTTCAGCAATTCTGTACCAGTTGACTATTATAAATTTATATTAATAGTAGTTCTTGAAATTGGCACCGTGTATCTTCCAAACTTTGCTTTTTCATTGTTTAACTATTATAGTAGTACCTTTCCAGTAAATTTTAGAATCAGCTTATTGATACTCATAAGAAACTTGCTAAGATTTTGATTTGCATTCAATCTATAGAAACACTGGAGGGCGGATTGACATTTTAACAATCCCGAGTCTTCTAGCACATAAACATGCCATATATTTTCATTTATTTGTACTTTCTTTGATTTATTAGTGTTTCATAATTTTCAATATAGAGACCTTATTTTGTTACTTTACAAACGTAATAAAAACATTACAAAATATTTTGTTACATTTCATACCTAAGTATTTAAAGTATTGTGGTGTTACTATGTGCTTCCATTTCTGTTGAAAGTGAAAGAGGAGAGTGAAAAAGTTAGCTTAAAACTCAACGTTCAGAAAACTAAGATCATGGCATCTGGTCCCATCACTTCATGGGATGGTCCCATCACTTCATGGGAAATAGATGGGGAAACAGTGTCAGACTTTATTTTTTTGGGCTCCAAAATCACTGCTGATGGTGATTGCAGCCATGAAATTAAAAGACGCTTACTCCTTGGAAGGAAGGTTATGGCCAACCTAGATAGCATATTTAAAGGCAGAGACATTACTTTGCCAACAAAAGTTCGTCTAGTCAAGGCTATGGTTTTTCCAGTGGTCATGTATGGATGTGAGAGTTGGACAGTGAAGAAAGCTGAGCGCCGCAGAATTGATGCTTTTGAACTGTGGTGTTGGTGAAGACTCTTGAGAGTCCCTTGGACTGCAAGGAGATCCAACCAGTCCATCCTAAAGGAGATCAGTCCTGGGTGTTCATTGGAAGGACTGATGTTGAAGCTGAAGCTCCAATACTTTGACCACCTCATGCGAAGAGCTGACTCATTTGAAAAGACCCTAATGCTGGGAAGGATTGGGGGCAGAAGGAGAAGGGGACGACAAGAGGATGAGATGGTTGGATGGCATCACTGACTCGATGGACGTGGGTTTGGGTAAACTCCGGGAGTAGGTGATGGACAGGGAGGCCTGGCGTGCTGCAATTCTTGGGGTCGCAAAGAGTCGGACACGACTGAGCGACTGAACTGAACTGAGTAGCTCATAATTCATAAATTAAAAACAGTGCTCATTTTGCATATTAAACCTGTATCACCACTTTCAGTGTTTCTTATTATTAATAGTTCAAGTGTGATTTTGAATAGATTATTTAGAATTCCAATGTAGGAAATAATATCACTTGTAAGTATAATTTTATTAATTCTAATCTATATGCCTTTTACTTTTATTTTACTATATTCGCTAAGATTTCTAATGTAATTCTGGAATAGGAGTAGTGAGAGTAAAATGCCTTTTATTTGGTCTTAGGGATGTAATCACTCCATCATAAAGTTTGATGTTGACTGAAAGATTTTGACGATGTCCTCTATTCATTTAAGAAATTTCCCTTCCATTTCTAGTTTTCTGAAAATGTTTATGATGAATTTCATCAAAAGTATTTTCTGCATTTATTGAGATGATCATTTTCTCTTTAGTTTATTGGTATGGTGAATTACACTAGTTTTAAAATGTTGATACAACCTTACATTCTCAGGTAAAATCCTTGCTGGTCATGATATGTTTTCACTTTTATATGTTGGAGGATTTGCTTTATTGTTATCATCGAATTGAAGACATCAAGAAATACTGGGCAGGAGAACAAGATGGCGGAGGGGTAGGTGGATGTGGAGTACATCTCTCTCCACGTATACATTAGGAATACATCTTCAGGCATAGAAGTACATGCAGAACACCAGCTGAGAGCAGACAAGAGTACCTGATGAAAGGAAAAGAATATATAGAACCACACAAAACTCAGTAGGATGAAGGAAGGAGGGGGAAAAACAGGAGTGTTAGTAGGACTGTAACTGCCTTTGGCAGGTGGGGGAACTGAAGCAGGGGTCCGATCCCCACATCAGAGCAGTTGTCTGAGTCAGAGGAGAAACATTTAAGGCTGAGAGTGAAACAGCTGATCTGTGGCATCCTAAATGGAATGAGACTCAGACAGTCCTTGCCAAGCCATACATACCCTGGACTGGGATGCAGGTCCCCTCGAGGGCACAGCGGCTGGGAGCTGGAGTTTAGGGATTGTGGAGCAATCCCAGGGTGAGGGCTGCTGTTGACTAAGGAAAGACGAATCAAGGGGATGTCAGGGAGCAGATTGTGGTGGGAAATGGCTGTTGACAAAGGCAGGTAGACATGGAAGCAAGGCGATACTGCTGAGTCACATGTAGGGGGTGGAGCCATCACAATAGCCTTTCTCTCCCCGCGCGTCAGCATCAGCAGCTGAACAATAGAGAGCCTGGCACATCAAATGCCTGACGCACTGAACTACAGAGCAGGACCCTACCCAGAGTGCTCTTTTAAGTGTCTGATGCGCTGATCTACAGAGTAGGACCCCAGCTAGGGGGCCCCTTTATGAGCTTGATGCACCAAACAACAGAGAAGGAGCCCAGGCAAGGGAGTCCTCTAAGTGCCTGAATGGGCGGAGCCACAGAGAAAGACTGGCCAAAGAGACCTTCTGATCACCAGCTACAAGAGGCTCAAAAAAGTACTCTAATAGGGCCATAACTCTTGTCGCGGAGGCAGTCTGTGTCTCTGCATACTTGGTGCCACCAGGATCCCCACAAGCCAAGCAGCTGTGCCACCTTCATGCTCAACTCTCACTGGGGCAGAGCTGCCACAGGCAAAAAAACTCTTGCATCTATATAGACCAGGCTCCTCTGTTCATGGGATTTCCTAGGCAAGAATACTGGAGTGGGTAGCCATTCTCTTCTCCAGGGGATCTTCCCGGCCCAGGGATTGAACCCAAGTCTCCTGCACTGCAGGTGGATTGTTTACCGTCTGAGCCACAAGAATATTCTACTCTTTGGTCCCATGGTGGCTCAGACAGTAAACAATTTGCCTACAACATGGGAGACCCAGGTTTGTTCCCTGGGTCGAGAAGATCTCCCGGAGAAGATAATGGCTACCCACTCCAGTATTCTTGTCTGGAGAATTCCATGGACAGAGGAGCTTAGAGAGTTACAGTCCATGGGATTGCAGAGTTGGACAGGACTGAGCGACTAACACTTTCACTTCACTTGTATTATAGTTCCTGTGACTATGAATTTGTACTACTCATTCTTCCAATGGTGAGTTTTTATCCTTCTTGATCTTGGCTTTGATCCCCCCTCTACTTCCTCAAAATCTTCCTCTTTTCAGCATTGTTATTTGGCATCATCTTTCATGTTTTGGAATCCTTCTTGCTTTATAATAAGCCAGCCTTTTTTTTTTTTTAATAGCTTTTCTCAAATTCCTTCACTAGAAGGGAGATATCAGTTGGCAGTTACAAAACATTTTAATCCTAAACCTGTCATGTTTCAAGTGTAACCACAAATTTTTCTTTTCCAAAACTTTCTCTTTCTTGTGCCTAGGAAATATCCTAGAGCAGAGATGGAACATTGTCAAGAAATGGAAGTTAAGTGTAGTCAGGGTCATGATGTCATCACTAAAGAGATAGATTCTCTGCTGATGAGTTTGGTCTTGATTTAATGAACCAGATTTGGAAACACAATAAGCCTGTGAATCACTAGGAACTGATGGCTATTCTTCTCTCTTCACCCCCATGTCATTCTTGTCTTAAAGTGCAGACAAAGTATAGGAGAGAGAAGTACTTCCAAGGCTGCAGAGCAGTCCGTTTAGCTTCAGGTTCTGAGAGTGCCTTTTTAATTAATAGACTTTATTATGTTTTAGAGAAGTTTTAGGCTTATACAAAAAGTGAATCCTAATATAAAATCTGAGAGTGACTTGAGTCAGCTTGTTCCAGATTCTATCAGTGAGTTTTGACTTCTTAGCAAAGAGGAGAGAGACAGAGAAAGAGAGAGACTTCTCAGAAATCCATCCATTCAGCTCACCTCTGAATGCACTTTGAGCAACTGGCTGCTTCTCTTGTAAGCACGTTATTAATGGTGTCTTTTCAAAAGTAGAGATAGTGCCCTGGAAAATGCGATATTGATTTCCCCCCACCTTCTTTCCACTGTTTCAATCACTGCTCGTTTGAATGACTTTCATTTTTAGCAACAAGAGAATCTTTGAAGAAAAGTGGTTTATACGATCAGCCTGAAATAAAATCACCGCTCAATTTAAGCTCTGAAAAATACTATTGATATTTTAATAGAACTTTGGGAAACCTATTGTGAGTCCAATAATAGCTACAGGGAGTTTATACACAGAAATCATAGTTAGGAATCATTTTATTTCTTAGGCAGTATGTGTTAACTGCAAATAATGGTTTAAACCTCCACTCCCATACTGTATTAATCAGGAGTCTCAAGCATGTGGAAATATTCAGAGTACTTCAAGAGAGGTTAATGCCTTTCCATGACTCTAATGTTTTGCCTTTAATTAGCCCTTTAGAAAAAAACCTGGGATAATTTTCTCTTAAGCTATTAACCAGTGTTGGCATCAGCAAATCCCCAAATCTTACAGCTGAAAGACCTGGAGACAACAGAGTTAAATGGATTTGTTGTGCAGGGGTGACTAGCAAAGCTCAAGTGAAAGTGTGATTTGATGGAGGTGGCACAACCTCAAATTAATGTCCAGGATTTCCTTGCTGTGGATTCTTGGACTACTTCTCCTACCTGCAACTTTCTATAGTACTGACTTCTCTTCTTCTCCATTTTCTTCCTATGTTTTCCAAAATACTTATGAATATTCTCTGTTCTGAATCTTCCTATGGTGTACAAACACATTCAGTGATGAAGTAGAATTGTGGTATTACCATATTAATTGGCTTATTACTTGGTAAGAAGAGAATGCTACCTTTAAGGATTGCATCAAGAACCACCTCTTCAGGAAACTTGTTTTGTGACATTGGTCCATGTTGATGTTGCTCCTTTCTGTCAACCCTTGTAAATCACTCAAAATATGTCTTGATTTTGTCCTGTGTGTGTGCAAAGATTTCTAGTGAGGTCTTTGAAATTCATGTTGATTAAATTAATAGATATTTACTATGTGGCTAATAAATGTGTAAGGCACCATGCTATATGTTAATAAGAATACAAATGAGAATAAAACAAAATTTTTGAATTATGCTGAATACAAACACATGTTATAAATGTATGAAAAGAATTTTCATAGGAAGAGCTCAGTGTAGAGGAAGATCAAAGAAAGGAACTTCACAAAGAAGGGGAAAAAAGCAGAAAAATTTAGGGCTTGTCAATGTAGTGTAATTAAATAGAATCCTTGGGAAAAAGTAGTGAGATTTAGTGTTAAAAATGTGATTAAAGGAGTGATGACCCTATATGTGAGCCAGCAAAAGAGACATAGATGTAAAGAACAGACTTTTGGACTCTGAGGGAGAAGGTGAGGGTGGGATGATGTGAGAGAATAGCATTGAAACATGTATATTACCATATGTTAAATAGATCACCAGTCCAGGTTCGATGCATGAGACCAAGCACTCAGGGCCGGTGCACTGGGACAGTCCTGAGGGATGGGATGGAGAGGGAGGTGGGAGAGGGGTTCAGGATGGGGAACCCATGTACACCCATGGCTGATTCATGTCAATGTATGGCAAAAACTACTACAATATTGTAAAGTAATTAGCCTCCAATTAAAATAAATAAATAAATTTTAAAAATGTGATTAAAGGAATGGAACTAGAATAAGAAATAAGATGTCCCTGAATTTAGAGAATCAAGTCTCTATTTTTAGTATATTATGCAGATGGGAAAAGAACCTTGATTAGGATGGGGAGAGGAATATCCATTTATACAATAATGTAATAGCTATTAATTGGGAACATACTATATGTAAGGCACTTTTCTAGGTTTGAGGGATAACTGAAATTGTTGGGTTAGGAAGCCATTATACAGAATTTCAGACTGTCATGGTTGCTGTGGAAATAGAAAGCAACTGTTAGATTCAGAAATGTTAGAGAACTTGTACCTGATTGAATATGAAAGACAAACGGGCCTTTATAATATAAAGCACTGATTAACATGCCATTAAAAAGAGGAGGGAAAGTAGGAGGAACTGACTGGCAGTCTGTGTGAATAGAAGAGTACTGATAGATCACATTTTGGATACGGTGGTAGGGATGAGGTGGTTGGTGAAAGATTTCCTTTTTGGCTCTTTTAGGGTTTCCCTTTTTGCTCTTATTTCATAGAGTTGTTTGAGTACATAGATCTGCAGCCACAGAGACTACTTGACCAACTTTGACATCAATGTCGTTTAACCTCTTGGAAATGTTAGAGAGCCATGGCCGTCAGCAACCAGGCCAACCCCCATGGGAAAGAAAACCTTTCTTCTCATTAAAAGGATTCTTGCAAGTTTTACATGGCAAGGTACCACTTATTAGGAGTCTATGTTGGAGGGAAAGCCTTATAGTAACAGATGGGATGGGATTTGCCTGGTCTTTTCTTCTCTGTACACATCTTTCTTGGGAACCATGAAGGAAAATAGTTCTGACAGCTAGCCTTTCTCATTTGTTTCCCCAGCAAAGGGGAGCCTAATATAATCCAGCTCTTAGATGCAGAGTTCCTGCTACCTATTACTATGTGTTTAGCCTGACTTGCAGGACATAATCAGTCCCTAATCAGCAAGACATCATAAACTGTTTTCCACACTCCACATAGTTCAGTACCTAAAAATGGACAGATAATGAGAGAATAAATTTCTCTTTTTAAAATTTATTTTTAATTGGAGGAAAATTGCTTCACAATGTTGTGTTTGTTCCTGCCATAAAACAATGTGAATCAGCCATAAGGATTCATCTGTTGATAAACATCTAGGTTGCTTCCATATCTTGGCAATTGTAAATAGTGCTGCAATGAAGACTTGGATACATGTGTCTTTTTGAATCCTGGTTTTCTTAGGATATATGCCCAATAGTGGGATTGCTGGGTCATATGGTAGATTTATTCCTAGTTTTTAAAGAACTCTCCATACTCTTCTCATTAATGGCTGTTTCAGTTTATGTTCCTACCAACAGTGCAAGAGGGTTCCCTTTTCTCCACATCTTCTCCAGCATTTATTGTTTATAGAGTCTTTGATGATGGCCATTCTGACCAATGTGGGGTTATACCTCATTCTATTTTTTATTTGCATTTCTCTAATAATGAGCATTTTTCATGTGTTTATTGGCCATCTTTCTTCTTTGGAGAAATGTCTGTTTAGGTCTCCTGCCCATTTCTTGATGGGGTTGTTTGTTTATTAAAGTCACAGGATACAAAATCAATACACAGAAATCTCTTGCATTCCTATTTACTAACAATTAAAAACAAGAAAGAGAAATTAAAGAAACAATCCCATTCACTATTGCAACAAAAAGAATAAAATGCCTAGAAATAAACTTACATAAGGAGACAAAAGACTGGTATGCAGAAAACTGTAAGACACTGATGAAAGAAATCTAAGATGTCACAAACAGATGTAGAGATAGATATACCATGTTTATGGATCAGAAGGATCAATATTGTGAAAATGACTATACTACCCAAAGCAATCTATAAATTTGATGCAATCCCTATCAAATTACCAATGGCATTTCTCACAGAACTAGAACAAAAAATTTCACAATTTTTTTGTATGGAATCACAAAAGACTCCTAATAGCCAAGGAAATCTTGAGAAAGAAAAATGGACCTGGGGGAATTAACCTTCATGATTTCAGACTATATTACTAAGCTGCAATCATCACGACAGTATGGTATTGGCACAAAAACAGAAATGTAGACCCATGGAGCAAGATAGAAAACTGAGAGATAAACCCAAACACTTATGAGCACCTTATCTTTGACAAAGGAGGCAAAAAATACAATGGAGAAAAGACGCCCTCTTCAATAAATGGTGCTGGGAAAACTGAACAGCTATGTGTAAAAGAATGAAATTAGAACACTCCCTAATACCATATACAAGAATAAACTCAAAATGGCTTAAAGACCTAAATTTAAGGCCAGAAACTATAAAAATCTTAGAGGGAAACATAGGCATACACTCTTTGATGTAAATCACAGCAAGATCTTCTTTGACTCATCTCCTAGTTTAATGGAAATAAAAACAAAAATAAATAAATGGGACCTAATCAAACTTAAAAGCTTTTGCATAGCAAAGGAAACAATAAAGATGAAAAGAAAACCCTTAGAAAGGGATAAACTAATTGCAAGTGAAGCAGTTGACAAAGGATTAATCTCCAAGTACAAGCAGCTCATGCAGCTCAATATTAGAGGATAAATTTCTTACCTCTACGACAACATAATTCTGCATACACTAAGAGGAAATCTGATGGCTGGAAAGACCTTTGAATGACCCTGAAACTATTATGTAGAATGCTATTTTTCTCCTTTCAGAAGACCAACACAAATTCCAAATGTCCTCATTAATCAGCTTCATTAGTGAGCTGGAAACAAGCTGAAAGAAATATTATATAATTCTCACCCAAACTATACTAACCATTAGAAAATAAATTCAAATCACATTCTGTCCCTACTTGAGATTGAGGGTGTTCTGCATCTGTGATTACAGACAATATGACATTGATTCATGACACAGAGAAGTAGAACTTCTGGTCTTTTGAGTCTCAGGACATGAATTCAATTTTGAACTTGTTTTGTTGTTTCCCTAAGATAAATAACCAAGTTCTTTAAGAACATTTAAATTCTACATTTTGGGGGGTATAACGTTATCCTTGAAAAGATAGCTTCTCATTACCTACAGAATTTGTTAAAAACAAATTCTTCACCTCAGTATCAGAGGCCTTTTAATATTTAAGCACAATCTGCATTTTATTTGTTCACATCAGAAATATTTATTGAGGGTCTAATTTACGCCAAGCACTTCTGTTAGTACTGTGAATGTCATAAATATATTCTTCCCATATACCTATACAAAATTACTTCATCTTCAAACTTTTTTTGAAAATATTAACTATTAAACTGTTTATGGAGTATATGAAAACTCTCTGTAATATTTTTGTCACTTTTCTAGAAGCCTGAGACTTTCTAAAATATAAAATTTATTACATGTTAAAAAGAAATTCCATAAAGTCTTTCTAACTACCTCCCTTCTGTGAACTTTCCTTTTTCGGGAATACAGTCTAGGACAGATACACTGAACCATCACTTTGACTTGAGCAAGAACAGTTTTTCAAACATATCTGCTAGTTGTTCAACTGGTTCTTTTGTTTCAAAATATTTTTTGTGTGTTTGATGCTTCCTTGAGTCCCCCAAAATGCTGAGTCCAAGAGATGAATAAAGACACCATGGACTTCCTTGCCAGAGGGCACTGATAGAACATAAAATTTACTAGAATGACTCAGGTTGGAGCTCTTCTGTAGCCACATTAACTTTTTTCTTTATCTATAGTCTTGAATTTAAGTTGCATTTCTTTGACCAAAATAATGGATTTACACTATTTTGTAATTCTTCTTATAGTACATAATTCATATTTGTTTGATAAGTAATACAGTACAACATCAAAGCTAAGTTCTCCAAATATATACATGAGTTTGACATCATAACACAAATATATTATTTTTTTTTACTTTTTTGATTAAGACTTTTATAGAACAGTCTATCAACAACTCGAAATAAGGTTATTGTACATTAGCTTAATTCAAAGTATCACATAAGTCACAAGGGTGGGATGTGATAGTAAAAGGAAACTTATCTCCACTTAGAACATTAGAATTTAGAAAAAAATTTTAAATTTATATAAAATTTTAAGTTATAAGAATATAAACATCAAAGATACCACAGTAGTTCATGTTTACTTCTCAATAAAGAACATCAGGAATATACATCTATTTGTTCTATTCCTCAGGTATGGCTGATGCTCTGTTCTCCAGATGTAAACGCATGCAATCTTAAAGGTTGTTATGAAGAATAAGTGAGATAAACAGTATGCATTATTAATTCACAGTAACTTTCTTGGTAGTAATTATAAGTATCCAACACTTGGAATATATTGTGAATAATTCAATGTTATAGTGGAGGAAGTCACTTTAGAGAGTCTTCCCAAAGAAAACAAATGTCTGGATTTATAGATTATTGACCTAGATTCCCTGGATAAGGGGACAGCTGCCCACTCCAGTATTCTGGCCTGGAGAATTCCATGGACTGTATAGTCATGGAGTCACAAAGAGTCAGACACGACTGAGCAACTTTCACTTTCATTTCTTCCCAAGCCCTTATTATAGTCCTGTATCAGTCAAGTTTATTCAATTTAAGATAAATATTTAATTCAATGCTCCCTCTAACCAAGTCTATTTTAGGTTGGTTGTCCTGGAATCAGATTCTAAGTCTCTGAGATGAAAGTACAAAAGGACTACTGGCATGTGCTATTCAGAGTATCATGACTGGGCAGAGTGAGTAGATGAACGAGGGTGTGAGCACAATGGAGGCTTGAGTCAAACACAATACTGCCCTAATTCTAAGATATTCCTTAAAAGATATCTTAGGTGTGAAAACTGGACCCTTTTACCCTCAAATTAACCTGTTATTGGATCTAGATTTTCCGGGATGAGGTAGTAATCTTGGAAGATCCCTTCCGCAAAGGGTAATTTTTGGTGAAGTTTTCAGCTATGGTCAAGTCTTCAGCAAACATTCCTACCACTGCGTGGCACACACAACAAAAGTTTTCTAGGTGTTTGAGGAAGGAAATTTTGAAGGTTCTTCACCTTCAAGAACCTGTTAGTCTGCATTGAGAGTTAAGGGTCATTAGACAGATAAAGGTTTATAAAATAGTGAAACTTCTATTAAGTATTGTTACCCAGTGAAAGTGAAAGTTAGTCACTCAGTCCTGTCTGGCAGACTGTGGCCTGCCAGGCTCCTCTGTCTATGGAATTCTCTAGGCAAAAATACTGGAGTAGGTAGCCATTCGGGCAAGAATACTGGAGTGGGTAGCCATTTCCTTAGAAGGGATCTTCCTGATCCAGGGATTGAACCAGGGATTGAATCTGCATTACAGGCAGATTCTTTACTACCTGATTCCCAATCAAATACTGTGTTGCACAGAATAGGAGCTAAAAAGTGAAAGTAAAGAATCATGACTATTTCATAAATAATAGTAAATTCATAATCATTATTAAGAACAGCAAAGTAGTGGGCAACTTAAGTTTAGGCAAAATTGTAAGAACAACTCATCATCCCTAGTTTGTTAAAGCAATGGTTAAAAGAGCTCAAACCTATAGAAAAATAGTTATTATCCAGAGTGAGTTTGGACTCCACATAAAGATACTTATATCTTCTAATAGACTTTTAATAGGATATTCCCCAATAGGACCTTGGACCCCTTGACAGTCTGAAGCACGTATTCAGAGAAAAAATAAGCAATCAGGAATTTAACATTCTTTTCTGTTCTTCTAGAAAGACTGAAGTTTCAGAGCCAATCCAAAATGGGCTCAAATTATTCTAGTACACAGCTAGTTGTGAAGCTTTGGTAAAGCCAAGAAAAAAGAAAAAAATGTAAACAATGATTTTTTTTCTCAACTGAAAGGTGACCTTAGTGATATTTCAGTTCCATTGATGTTATAGGCACTGCATAAAGTAAAGCATAAAATGACAGACTAATTTAACAGGGACTCTGCTTTCACTACAAACATATAGAAAGTAAAGGAACAGTAATGCACATATATGATTGAGCTTAAAGGCATTGAAATTATCAAGTGCTAGAAATAGAGAAACTGAAGTTATAGCAGGACTTAGGAGATGAGAACTTGGAAATTAATATTCTTAGAGAAACAGAAAGTGAAGTTTTGGATTAAGGAAGTTAAAGAATTGTCACTAAGGAATCTGCATAGCTGGAGATCCTAGAAGCAGTACCTCTTCAACGAAACAAAAGAAAAATACTTACACTAGGAAAATGTTCACCAAATGTAAGAAAAAAGTGAGCATGCTTCTGTCTAGGGATCCAGATAAGGAAAAAAAAAAAAAAACCCTCACAAACCAACAAATACCCAATCCTAAGTCTCTACACTTTTCATGAAGCTATTCTAAAACTGACACTGTTGTTGTCATTCAGTCACTCAGTTGTGTCCGACTCTTTGTGACCCCACGGACTGCAGCATGTCAGGATTCCCTGTCTATCTCCAGAAGTTTGCTGAAACTCATCTCCATTGAGTTCATGATGCCATCCAACCATATCATCCTTGGTCATCCCTTCTCCTGCCCTCAGTCTTTCCCAGCATTAGGGTCCTTTCCAATGAGTCAGCTCTTCACATCAGGTGGCCAAAGTATTGGACCTTCAGCTTCAGACAGTTCTTTCAATGAACATTCAAGGTTGATTTCCATTAGGATTGACTGATTTGATCTCTTTGCTGTCTAAGGGACTCTCATGAATCTTCTCCAGCACCATAGTCTGAAAGCATCAATTCTTCAGTGCTCAGCCTTCTTTATAGTCCAACTCTTACATCCATACATGATTATGGGAAAAGCCATAGCTTTGACTATACGGACTTTGATTAGCAAAGTGAAGTCTCTGCTTTTTAATTTATCTTTTTTTATTGAAAAATTTTAGCTCTTTATTTTTTTAAAACCAGAAACAGTTTGTATTGGAGTATAGCTGATTAACAATTTCATGGCTGCACTCCCCATCTGTAGTGATTTTGGAGCTCAAGAAAATAAAGTCTGTCACTGTTTCCACTTTTCCTCCATCTAATTGCCATGAAGTGATGGGACCAGATGCCATGATTTTGGTTTTTTTGAATGTTGAGTTTTAAGTCAGCTTTTACACTCTCTTCTTTCACCTCGTCAAGAGGCTCTTTAGTTCCTCTTCATTTTCTGCCATTAGGGTGGTGTTATTTGCATATCTGAGATTGCTGATATTTCTTTTGGAAATCTTGGTTCCAGCTTGTGTTTTTTCTGGCCCAGCATTTTACATGATGTACTTTGCATATACGTTAAATAAGCAGGGTGACAATATACAGCCTTGACATATTAGTGTTAATATGGGTACCTTTGCTGACAAAGGTCCATCTAGTCAAAGCTATGGTTTTTCAAGTAATCATGTATGGATGAGAGAGTTGGACCATAAAGAAAGCTGAGCATTGAAGAATTGATGCTTTTGAACTGTGGTGTCAGAGAAGACTCTTGAGAGTCCCTTGGACTGAAAGGAGATCAAACCAGTCAATCCTCAAGGAAATCAGTCCTGAATATTCATTGGGAGGACTGATGCTGGAACTGAAGCTCCAATTCTTAGCCCACCTGATGCAAAGAACTGACTCACTGGGAAAGACCCTGATGCTGGGAAAGATCGAAGGTAGGAAGAGTAGGGGATGACAGAGGATGAGATGGTTGGATGGCATCACTGACTCAATGGACATGAGTTTGAGTAAATTCTGGGAGTTGGTGATGGACAGGGGGTCCTGGCATACCACTTCCATGGGGTTGCAAAGAGTTGGACACAACTGAGTGACTGACTTGAACTGAGAAAAACAAAAGCAGAAACAAAAATTGTAAAACCCCTGGAGTTTCCAGCAAGAAAATACTCAAAAATCCCTCTATTATTTCCAAAATCTAGTAAAACTTGTCATACAATCTCCGCTATAAAATTAAAAAGAACCTCCCAATTAAATTTACAAACATTGTGGGGAAATGATCAACTTTATATTAGTTTAGATAGCCTAGATTAATGACAACATCAAAGCTCAACGTTTATTTTTTAAATATATTTATCTATTTTTTACTTTACAATATTGTATTAGTTTTGCCATACATTGACATGAATCCGCCATGGGTGTACATGTGTTCCCCTTTCAGAACCCCCCTCCCCCCTCCCTCTCCATCCCATCCCTCTGGGTCATCCCAGTGTACCAGCCCTGAGCACCCTGTAAAGCTCAATGTTTATTAACGGAAGGGGACTTTAAAATATTTATGGGCAATAAGTTCACAATGCAGAAGAAAAAATGGACAAAATGAATTAAGAATAAACTTTCAATAGTATTGGTATATATAAAAGTAAACTTACATTTTATAAATTAATAAAACACATGAAATAAAAATTCAGATGGTTGTCTCAAGCATAATAGAGTAAATATTTATAAGATATGTTGGTTAAAATACCTAAATTGAAGAAGAGACAGGGGAAAAATAGGAGAAAAGAAAAGAAAACCATAAAAGTATTGAACACACTGAAAGGTAAAACATGAAATTGAAGTACTAGAAGGAGAAATAAGGAAGAATAATGCAAAAGGAATATTCAAAATAGAAAATGATAGAATTTGTCATACTGATAAAATAAACCTCATAAATTTAAAAATCTCAATGAGTTTCCTCAAGCAGAATAAATATAAAGAAAATTATAAAATTGATGAAACACAAATTAAAAAACCAGAAAAGCATCCAGAGGCAAAAAGATAATTACTTCCATGGAGCTGCAATAAAATTGAGAAAAAACTTATTTTAAAAAATTATTGTAAGTAAAAGACAATGGATTAGCATCCTGTAAAGGCTGAGGGTGAATAAAATGTGCTAACCTAGAATTCTATGTTTAGGAAAGATGCACTCATAAAACAGTGATAAAATAAAGACAATTTAAAATAAATAAAAAGTAAACACAGTTTCAAACAAAAAGCAGTAGACCAGAAATATAAGTAATATCTATAAGTAGTTCTTCAAATAGAAAGAAAAAGACCTTAGGTAGAAACATGGATATAAGATAATGGAAAACACAAAGTTAAATACATAGGTGAATATAAATAAATAGTAACTGCATAAACAAAATTTGAGTGCTTTATAGACCATAAAATAGATGTGGAACTAAAATTCATGACGTTATCAAATTAAAGGATGTATATATGGGATTAAAAACCTTCATGAATTTTAGAATTGTGGAAGCAGTAAAAGTAATTACTCAGTTGTGCATAATATATAAAAGACACATTTTAATTTCTAGCTAATCTACAAAAGAAGCATAAAATGTATGATTGAAATGCTAAGAGGAATAAAGGGAACAAATGGACATTGAGTTTGAGTTTGGGAGATGGTGAAGGACAGGGAAGCCTGATGTGCTGCAGTCCATGAGGTTGCAAAGAGTCTGACATGACTGAACAATGAACAACAAAGAAGCTCTTGATGAAGGTGAAAGAACAAGCGAAAAATCTGGCTTAAAACTAAGATCATGGCATCTTGTCCCATCACTTCATGGCAAATAGATGGGGAAAAATTGGAAAGAGTGGAAGATTTTATATTGTTGGGTTCCAAAATCACTGTGGATGGTTACTGCAGCCACAAAATTAAAACATGCTTAGTCCTTGGAAGAAAAGTTATGACCAACCAAGAGAGTGTATATTAAAAAGAAGAGACCTCACTTTGCCAGCAAAGGAATGTATAGTCAAATCTATGATTTTTCCAGTAGGCATGAATGGGTGTGAGAGTTGGACCATAAAGAAGGCTGAGTGCAGAAGAATTGATGCTTTTGAACTGTAGTGCTAGAGAAGACTCTTGAGAGTCCTTTGACTGCAAGGATATCAAGCTAGTCACTCCTAAAGGAAATCAGTCCTGAATATTCATTGTAAGGACTGACTCTGAAACTGAAACTCCAATACTTTGGCCACCTGATGGGAAGAGCTGACCCATTGGAAAAGACTCGATGCTGGGAAAGATTGAGGGCAAGAGAAGAAGGGGGTGACAGAGAGTGAGATGGTTGGATGGCATCACCAAATCAATGGACATGAGTCTGGGCAAACTCAAGGATATAATGAAAGACAGGGAAGCCTGGTGTGCTGCAGTTCATTGGGTTTCAAAGAGTTGGACACGACTTAGCAACTGAAAAACAACAACAAAAGACAAGCAAATTTAAAACAAAGTAAGCAACAGGAAGAAACAAAGACAAGAGTGGAAATTTGTGTAACTACTGACAGGAAATAAGATAATTTAAAAAGCTCAAAGTTGGTAACTTGAAGGATTTTTGTAATTGATAAATACCTAATAAGACATCTAATAGGACAAGGATAGGATAGCTCCAGAAAGAATGAAGTGGCTGGGCCAAAGCGGAAATGACACTCAGTTGTGGATCCTGTGTTGAAAGTAAAGTCAGATGTTGTAAAGAACAGCATTGCATAGGAACCTAAATTGTTAGGTTCATGAATCAAGGTAAATTGGACATGGTCAAGCAGGAGATGACAAGAGTAAAAATCGACATCTAAGGAATCAGTGAACTAAAGTTTATGGGAATGGGTGATTTAATCCATATGATCATTATATCTACTACTGTGGGCAAGAATCCCAAAGAAGAAATGAAGTATCCCTCATAATCAACTTCCCTGGTGGGTCAGAGGGTAAAAGCATCTACCAACAATGTGGTAGACCTGGGTTCGATCCCTGGGTCAGGAAGATCCCCTGGAGAAGGAAATGGCAACCCGCTCCATTACTCTTGCCTGGAAAATCCCATGGACGGAGAAGGCTGATAGGCTACAGTCCATGGGGTCGCAAAGAGTCGGACGCGACTGAGCGACTTCACTTTCACTTTCATAATCAACAAGGGTACAAAATGCAGTATTGAGTACAACCTCAAAAATGACAGAATTATGTCAGTTTGTTCCCAAGGCAAACCATTCAACATCACAGTAATTCAAGTCTATGCCCCAACCACTGATGCTGAAGAAGCTGAAGTTGATCAGGTGTATGAAGACCTAGGAGACCTCCTAGAACTAACACCAAAAGAAGGTGTCCTATTCATCATAGGGGATTGGAATGCAAAACTGAGAAGTCAAGAGATACCTAGAGTAACAGGGAAGTTTGGCCTTGGAGTACAAAATGAAGCAGAACAAAGACTAACAGAATTCTGCCAAAAGATCACACGGGTCATTGCAAGCACCATTTTTTTTTTAACAACACAAAAGATGACTTTACACATGGACATCACCAAATGGTCAATACTGAAATCAGATTGATTACATTCTTTGTAATGGAAGATGGAGATGCTGTATACAGTCAGCAAAAACAAGACCTGGAGCTGACTGTGGCTCAGATCACCAGCTTCTCATAGCAAAATACAGGCCTAAACTGAAAAAAGTGTGGAAAACCACTAGGCAAGCCAGGTATGATTTAAATCAATCCCCTATGAATATAGAGTGGAGGTGACTAATAGATTCAAGGACTTAGATCTAGTAAACAGAGTGCCTGAAGAACTATGGACAGAGTTCCTTATACTGCACAGGAGACAGCGAACAAAACCATCCTGACAAAAAGGAAAAGCAAGAAGGCAAAGTAGTTGTCTGAGGAGGCTTTCCAAACAGCTGAAAAAAGAAGAGAAGCAAAATGCAAGAAAGAAAGGAAGGGTATGCCCAACTAAATGGAGAGTTCCAGAGACTAGCAACGAGAGATAAGAAGGCCTTCTTCAATGAAAAATGTAAAGATATAGACGAAAACAACAGAAGGGGAAAGACTAGAGATCTCTTCAAGACAATTGGAAATATCAAAAGAATATTTCATCCAAGAATGGGAACAATAAAGGAAATGGTAAAGACCTAATAGAAGCAGAAGAGATAAAGAAGAAATGGAAAGAATACACAGAAGAACTGTACAAAAAAGATCTTAATGACCCAGATAACCACAATGGTGTGGTCACTCACTCAGAGCCAGACATTCTGGAGTGTGAAGTAAGTGGGTCTTAGGAAGCACTATAGTCAATGAAGCTACCAGAGATCAAATTGCCAACGTTTGCTTGATCATAGAGAAAGCAAGGGAATTCCAGGAAAACATCTACCACTGTTTCATTGACTAAAGCCTTTGATTCTGTGGATCATAACAAATTGTGGAAAACTCTTAAAGAGATGGAATACTAGACCACCTTACCTGTCTCCTGAGAAACCTGTATGCTGGTCAAGAAATGACAGTTAGAGCCTTATATGAAACAACTGACTGGCTCAGGATTGAACCAGTTCAGGATTGAAAGGAGTATGACAAGGATGTTTATTGTCACCCTGTTTATTTAACTTATATGAAGAGCACATCATGAGAAATGCCAGGCTGGATGAGTTACAAGGTAGAATCAAGACTGCAGGGAGAAGTATTAACAACCTCAGATATGCAGATGATACAACTCTAATAGCAGAAAGTGAAGAGGAACTAAAGAACCTCTTGATGAGGGTGAAGGAGGAGAGTGAAAGAGTTAGCTTGAATCTAAATATTAAAACAACTAAGATCATGGCATCCAGCCCCATCACTTCATGTCAAATAGAAGGGGAAAAGGTGAAAACAATGATAGATTTCCTCTTTTTGGGCTCTAAGATCACTGTAGATGGTGACTGCAGCCATGAAATTAGAAAACAGTTGCTTATTGGCATGAAAACTATGACAAACCTAGACAGCGTGTTAAAGAGCAAAGACATCACTTTGCCAGCAAAAGTCCACATAGTCAAGGCTACAATCATTCCAGTAGTCATGTAGGGTTGTGAGAGCTGGACCATAAGAAAGGCAAAGCACCTAAGAGTTGATACTTCCAAACTGTAGTGCTGGAGGAGACTCTTGAGAGTCCCTTGGACAGCAAGGAGATAAAACCAGTCAGTCTTAAAGGAAATCAACCCTGAATACTCACTGGAAGTACTGATGCTAAAGCTGAAGCTCCAGTACTTTGGCCACATGATGCGAAGAGCCAACTCATTGGGAAAGACCCTGATGCTGGGAAAGATTGAAGGCAGAGGTGTAGAGAGTGATAAAGGATGAGATGGTTGGATGGCATCACTGATGCAATGGGCATGAACTTGGGCATACTTCAGAAGATGGTAAGGGACAGGGAGGCCTGGCATGCTCCTCTCCATAAGGTAGTGAAGAATCAGACATGAGTTGAGTTGGCGAATGAATAAAAACAAGACATAAATATTGAAATATAAGATAATATACTCAAAAGATCCTAGAGGAAAATCCTAGAGAATTATTATGAGTCATTTTATAATAATTATCAACTTACACTAAATTAACAAGTTCCCTTTGACTAATCTAAACTGCCAGAAAACATAAAGAAATTTGAATAGCCCTACATTTATTAGAGGAATTGTACCCATTCCTAAATATTAAAACAGAAAACTGTAGGTCCCACTTATTTCATTGGTACTGTTGAAGAAACAGAATAAGAAGAGAGATAAAAAAGAGAACAGGGGACATTGGCAGCAGGCAAGTCCCTAGCACCTGAACTGATGCTCAGATGCATCCTTTCCCATTGTTGGAGTCTCTTTAAAAAATTGTATCAAGTGGAGTTCCTCTCACTTGAAATAATAGAAAAATCCTTATTATTAAAAGTTTGGATATGGTCTTTCTCAATTAGTGGAGGTTAGAAGTTACTTAAATTAGTAAAATGAGGATTGTCAAACCTATTTTAAAAGATACCTTAAACCTACTTAAAAGATGCCTATGAAGATTAGAAACAATGTGTTAAACTATTATATTTAAATATTATTATATATAATATTATATAATAATATATATATTATGTATTACATAATAAACTATTATATTTAGCTATAATAATAGTTAAATATAGTTAAATATGATAATAGTTAACTACAGTAATTCCACACATTGTTATTTCAAGAGATAGGTACTCCCACTTGATATAGTTTTTTAAAAAAGACTCTTGAGAGTTTCTTGGAATGCAAGGAGATCAAACCAGCCAATCTTAAAGGAAATCAACCCTAAATATTCATTGGAGGGACTGTTGTTGAAGCTACAATATTTTGGCTACCTGATGCGAATAGCCAACCCATTGAAAAGGCCCTGATGCTGGGAAAATTGAAGGCAAAAGGAGAAGGAGATGGCAGAGGATGAGATGGTTAGGTAGTATCACCGACTCAATGGACATGAATTTGAGCAAACTCCTGGAGATAATGGAGGACAGGGGAGACTGGCATGCTACAGTCCGTGGGGGCCCAAAGAGTCAGATATGACTTCATGACTGAACAAGAACATTATTATATAACATTTTACACTCAGCACAAAATCAGACCTAAATGTGACTCTTATTTTCATCAAATAGGTAGAAAATAGGTGGAGAATGAGTCCCTGGATATGATCTAAAATTGTTTTGTTGACTTGAGTCACTATTTTATGACTTTCCCTCTTGAGGTACAGGATAAAATTTAATGGCAGTTTAGATGACCCTACAAGTTACTGAAATACCATCATGAGGTCACCAGTGAAAAACTTTAAAGTTTGACTCTTATATATGAATGCAGTTTTTTAGGACACAAAATTATCCTTAGGAGGAAAAAAGTATGCTCTTAGAAATGTACAGGATGAATAAGGGAATTTTTGTGCTTCACAGTGGTACAAAGAAAAAGAAGTGAGAAATGGATGTGTAGGCAGACTAAGATTTACTTTAGCAATGTAGAATTCCATGCTAAAATTCTTAAATTTGATTATGTTTCAGGTTTTTTTTTTTTTACAAATAAATAATACAAATATTTTTTAGAGAATTGTCTAGCTTACTTTCAATATAATAACATCAAAAGAAAAGTGAAATAGAAACAGCAGAGGAGAGCAATAGTACATACATCACCAAATTGAATTTGCCAACATACAGACTTAAACAGCACTGGGAAGTCTCTTGTGACAGCAGTCCAGAGTACCACATGGGAAAAGGCCCCAGACAGCATGTCAACTCTGTGAGTGACTTCAAAGAATGCGGTTCAGGGTTCCTGCTTATAATCCCAGAGTGCAAACTGATATCATCATCAATCTGTGAGCAAATTGCAGCTGTGGTTTCATGTTAATGCTGTTTGTTTTGTCCTGTAAAACTTGGAATGTTGCTAGCCTGGGCCTCCATTGGCCAGGGCCCCTCCATTGGCCAGGGCCCCTCCAAGGGCTCAACAATTTCAAGATTTGTCCTCTATCTTATCTATGGTGCTACAATTCTTCCACTCACATAAGACAGTCAGGTCACTCACAGTCAGGGCAAGGGTCCAGGCAGGTTAAAAGCAAGGTCAGAGGACTGCTCTTCTTTGTCTCTGAAGCCTAAAGAAGATTATTTATTTATTTAATTTCCCTAACAAGTATACACTCCGTAGTGGAATTGCTGGATCATATGCTAGTTTTTCTTTTTTTAATTAATTTATTTTTAAATTGAAGGATGACTGCTTTACAGAATTTTGTTGTTTTCTGTCAAGCCTCAACATTAATCAGCCATAGGCATACATATATCCCCTCCATTTTCAACCTCCCTCCCACCTCCCTCCTCACCCCACCCCTCTTGGTTGATACAGAGCCCCTTTTTGAGTTTCCTGAGACATACAGCAAATTTCCATTGGCTATCTATTTTACATATGGTAATGTAAGTTTCAATGTTATTCTCTTCATACATCTCACCCTCTCCTCCTCTCTCCCCAAGTCCATAAGTCTATTCTGTATGTATGTTTCTTCATTGCTGCCCTGCAAATAAATTCTTCAGTACCATTTTTCTAGATTCTGTATATATGCGTTAGTATACAATATTTATCTTTCTCTTTATGAGTTATTTCACTCTATACTGTAGCTTCTAGGTTTGTCCAACTCATTAGAACTGACTCAAATGTGTTCCTTTTTATGGCTTAGTAATATTCCATTGTGTATCTGTACCACATCTTCTTTATCCATTCGTTGATGGACATCTAGGTTGCTTCCATGTTCTAGCTGTTGTAAATAGTGTTGCAATGAAAAATGGGATAGATGTGTCTGTTTCAATTTTGATTTCCTCAGGGTATATGCCTAGAAGTGAGATTGCTGGGTCACATGGTAGTTTTATTCCTAGTTTTTTAAGGAATCTCCATACCATCTCCCATAGTGGCTGTATCAATTTATATTCCCACCAACGGTGCAAGGGATCCCTTTTCTCCACACCCTCTACAGCATTTATTGTTTGTAGACATTTTGATCACGGCCATTCTGACTGGTGTGAGGTGATATCTCATTGTAGTTTTGATTTGCAATTCTCTAATAATGAGTGATGTTGAACATCTTTTCATGTGTTTGTTAGCCATCTGTATGTCATCTTTGGAGAAATGTCTGTTTAGGTCTTTCTCCCACTTTTTGATTGGGTTTTGTTTTTCTGGTATTGTGTTGCATGAGCTGCTTGCATATTTTGGAAATTAATCCTTTGTCAGTTGTTTCATTTACTATTATTCTCTCCCATTCTGAGGCCTGTCTTTTCACCTTGCTTATAGTTTCCTTTGCTGTGCGAAAGCTTTTAAGCTTAATCAGGTCCCACTTGTTTACTTTTGTTTTTATTTCTGTTACTCTAGGAGGTGGGTCATAGAGGATCTTGCTTTGACTTGTGTCATCGAGTGTTCTGCCTATGTTTTCCTCTAAGAGTTTTATGGTTTCTGGTCTTACATTTAGGTCTTTAATTCATTTTGAGTTTATCTTTATGCATGATGTTAGGAAGTGTAATAATTTCATTCTTTAACATGTAGTTGTCCAGTTTTCCCAACACCATTTACTAAAGATGCTGTCTTTGCCCCATTGTATATTCTTGCCTCCTTTGTCAAAAATAAGATACCCATGTGTGAATGGGCTTATTTCTGGGCTTTGTATCTTGTTCCATTGGTCTATGGTTCTGTTTTTGTGCCAGTACCATACTGTCTTGATGACTGTAGCTTTGTAGTATAATCTGAAGTCAGGAAGGTTGATTCGTCCAGCTCCATTCCTCTTTCTCAAGACTGCTTTAACTTTTCGGGGTCTTTTGTGTTTCCATATGAATTGTGAAATTTTTTATTGTAGTTCTGTTTAAAATGCCATTGGTAATTTGATAGGGATCACATTGAATTTGTAGATTGCATTTGGTAATATAGTCATTTTCACAATATTGATTCTTCCTACCCAAGAACATGGATATCTCCCCATCTGTTTATGTCATCTTTGATTTCTTTCATCATTGTCTTATAATTTTCTGTATACAGTTCTTTTGTCTCCTTAAGTAAGTTTATTCCTAGATATTTGATTCTTTTTGTTGCAATGGTGAATAGCATTGATTCCTTAATTTCTCTGATTTTTCATTGTTAGTATACAGAAATGGAAGTGATTTCTTTGTATTGATTTTGTATCCTGCAACTTTGCTAAATTCACTGATTAGCTCTAGTAATTTTCTGATACTATCTTTAGGGTTTTCTATGTACAGTATCATGTCATCTGCAAACAGTGAGAGCTTTACTTCTTTTGCAATCTAGATTCCTTTTCTTTCTTTTTCTTCTCTGATTGCTGTAGCTAGGGCTTCCAGAAGTATGCTGAATAATAGTGGTGAAAGTGGATACCCTTGTCTTGTTCCTGACCTTAGGGGGGGAATGTTTTCAGTTTTTCACCATTGAGAATAATGTTTGCTGTAGGCTTATCAGATATGGCTTTTCCAATGTTGGAGTAGGTTCCTTCTATGCCCATTTTTTAAGAGTTTTAACCATAAATGGGTGCTGAATTTTATCAAAGTGTTTTTCTGCATCAATTGAGATGATCATAGGGTTTTTATCTTTCAATTTGTTAATATGGTGTATCACATTGATTGATTTGCATATATTGAAGAATCCTTGCATCCCTGGAATAAACCCAACTTGATCATGGTGTATGAGCTATTTAATGTGTTGTTGAATTCTGTTTGCTAAAATTTTGTTGAGGGGTTTGCATCTATATTCATCAGTGATATTGGCCTGTAGTTTTCTTTTTTTCTGTTGTTTTTGTCTGGTTTTGGTATCAGGGTGATGGTGGCCTTGTAGAATGAGCTTGGAAGGGTTCCTTCCTCTGAAATTTTTTGAAAGAGTTTTAGAAGGATAGGCATTAGCTCTTCTCTAAATGTGTGATAGAATTCTCCTGTGAAGCCATCTGGTCCCGGGCTTTTGTTTTTTGGGAGATTTTTGATCACAGCTTCCATTTCAGTGCTTGTAATTGGGTTGTTCATAATTTCTATTTCTTCTTGATTGAGTCTTGGTAGATTGAACTTTTCTAAGAATCTGTCCATTTCTTCCAGGTTATCCATTTTATTGCCATATAGTTGTTCCTAATAGTCTCTTATAATCCTTTGTATTTCTGCATTGTCTCTTGTAACCTCTCCTTTTTCATTTCTAATTTTCTTGATTTGATTCATCTCTCTTTTTTCTTGATGAGTCTGGCTAAAGGTTTGTCAATTTTATATATCTTCTCAGAGAACCAGCTTTTAGTTTTATTAATATTTACTAATTCTTTCATTTCTTTTTCATTTTTTTCTGCTTGTATCTTCATGATTTCTTTCCTTTTCTAATTTTGGGATTTTTTTTCTTCTTCTTTTTCCAGATGTTTTAGGTGTATGTTTCCAGATGTTTTAGGTGTATAGTTAGGTTGTCTAATTGATGTTTTTCTTGTTTCTTGAGGTAGGATTGTATTGCTATAAACTTCCCTCTTAGAACTGCTTTTGCTACATCCCATAGGTTTTGAGTTGTCCTGTTTTTATTATCATTTGTTTCTAGAAACTTTTTAATTTCCCTTTAGATTTCTTCAGTAACCTGTTGGTTATTTAGAAGTGTGTTGTTTGATCTCCATGTGTTTGTGATTTTTATATTTTTTTCTTGTAATTGATATCTAGTCTCATAGCACTGAGGTTGGAGAAGATTCCTGATATGATTTCTATTTTCTTAAATTTACTGAGGTTTGATTTGTGACCCAAGATGTGGTCTATTCTGGAGAATGTTCCATGTGCATTTGAGAAGAAGATGTATTCTGCATTTGGATGGAATGTCCTAGAGATACCAATGTGATCCATGTCATCTAATGTATCATTTAAGACTTGTGTTTCCTTATTAATTTTCTGTTTGATGATCTCTCTGTTGGTGTGAGTGGGGTGTTAAAAAGTCTCCTACTATTATTGTTTTACTGTCAATTTTTTCTTTTATGTCTTTTAGTGTTTGTCTTATGTATTGAGGTGTTCCTATGTTGGGTGCATAGATATTTATAATTGTTATGTCTTTCTCTTGGATTGATCCCTTGATCATTACGTAATGTCCTTCCTTATCTCTTGTAATCTTCTTTATTTTAAGGTCTATTTTGTCTGATATGAGGATTGCTACTCCAGCTTTCTTTTGCTTTCCATTTGCATGGAATATATTTTTCCATCCTCTCACTTTCAGTCTATATGCATCTTTAGGTCTGAAGTGGGTTTCCTGTAGCCAGCATGTATATGGGTCTTGTGTTTGTATCCATCCAGCCAGTCTGTGTCTTTTGGTTGGAGCATTTAATCCATTTGCATTTAAAGTAATTATTGGTATATATGTTCCTATTGCCATTTTCTTATTTGTTTGGGGTTGATTTTGTAGCTCTTTTTCTTGTATTTCTTGACTATATAAATCCCTTTAACATTTGTTGTAAAGCTGGTTTGGTGATACTGAATTCTTTTAACTTTTGCTTGTCTGAAAAGCTTTTTATTTCTCCATCAATTTTGAATGAGATCCTTGATAGGTACTATCATCTTGGTTGTAGATTTTTCTCTTTCAGTACTTCAAATATATCCTGCGATTCCCTTCTAGCCTGCAGAGTTTCTGTTGAAAGATCAGCTGTTAAACGTATGGGGTTTCCCTGTATGTTACTTATTGCTTTTCCCTTGCTGTTTTTGATATTCTTTATTTGTGTTTAGTCTTTGTTAGTTTGATTAGTATGTGTCTTGGCATGTTTCTGCATGGGTTTTGCACCTCTTGGGCTTGATTGACTGTTTACTTTTCCATGTTCGGGAAATTTTCAACTATAATCTCTTCAAAAATTTTCTCACACCCTTTCTTTTTCTCTTCTTCTTCTGGGACCTCTATAATTTGAATGTTGGTGCATTTGATATTGTCCCAGAGGTTTCTGAGACTATCCTCAGTTCTTTTCATTCTTTTTACTTTATTTTGCTCTTCAGAAGTTATTTCCACCATTTTATTTTCCAGCTCACTGATTCATTCTTCTGCTTCAGATATTCTGCTATTGATTTCTTCCAGAGTATTTTTAATTTCAGTAATTGTGTTGTTTGTCTCTATGTTTATCCTTTAATTCTTCTAATTCTTTGTTTTTGTATTCTTGTATTTTCTCCATTTTGTTTTCAAGGTTTTAGATCATCTCTACTATCATTATTCTGAATCTTTCTCAGGTAGTTTGCCTATTTCCTCTTCATTCATTTGGACTTCTGTGTTTCTAGTTTCATTTGTGCAGTATTTCTCTGCCTTTCATTATTTCTTTTTAAACTTATTGTGTTTGAGGTCTCCTTCTCAAGCTTCAAGGTTGAATTCTTTTTTCCTTTTGGTTTCTGCCCCCCTAAGCTTGGTGCAGTGGTTTGTGTAAGCTTCGTATAGGGTGAGATTTACACTGAGTTTTTTTTTCTTTGTGTGTGTGTGTTTCCTCTGATGGGCAAGGCTGAGTGAGGTGGTAATCCTGTCTGTTGATAATTTTGTTTGTATTTTTGTTCTGTTTGTTATTTGGATGAGATGTCCTGCACAGGGTGCTACTGGTGGCTGGGTGATGCCAGTTTTTGTGTTCAAGTGGTTTCCTTTGTGGGAGTTCTCACTATTTGATACTGTCTAGGGTTAGGTCTCTGATAGTGTAGGGTCTTGGAGTCAGTGCTCCCACTCCAAAGGCTCAGGGCTTGATCTCGAGTTTTGCATGGTTCTATATATTCTTTTCTGCTGGTCAGGTACTCCTGTCCTTTCTCAGCTGATATTGAGCATGCACTGATGTGTCTGAATGTGTATTCCTGATGCTTCTGTGGAGAGAGATGTACTCCACATCCAACTACTCCTCCACTATCTTGTTCTCCCAGGTTTTTTGTTTGTTTGTTTGTTTTAAATTCGTCTGTTCTTGGTATTAGTTTTGGCATGCAGGATCTTTACTTGTGGCATCTAAACTCTTAGTTGTGGCGTCTAAACTCTTAGTTGTGGCATGTGGGATCTTGTTTCCTGACCAGGGATTGAATTCCGATCTCCTGAACTGGGAGTGCAGAGCCTTAGCCACTGGACCACTGGGGAAGTCTGTATATTCAGGTGAAAATAATTACCCAATTCCCCACTGCCACACTTCTAGGTAAGTTATTTCAGGTGTACTTAATGAGAAATTTTAAACCTTTACAAGAAATTCAAAAGCATAACTTGAGGTGCTATTTCAGTATATGAAATACTCACATGTAATTATTCCAGAAGTGATAACATTTTACCCAACTCTTTGTGACCCCATGGACTACAGCATGCCAGGCTTTCCTGTCCATCACCAACTTGCAAAGCATGCTCAAATTCATGTCCATTGAGTTGGTGATGCCATCCAACCATCTCATCCTCTGTCATCCCCTGTCCTCCTGCCTTCAATCTTTCCCAGAATTAGGGTCTTTTCCCATGAGTCAGTTCTTTGCATCAGATGGCCAAAGTGTTGGAGTTTCAGCTTCAGAATCAGTCTTTTCAATGAATATTCAGGACTGATTTCCTTTAGGATGGACTGGTTGGACCTCCTTGCAGTCCAAGGGACTCTCAAGAGTCTTCTCCAACACCATAGTTCAAAAGCATCAATTCTTCGGTGCTCAGCTTTCTTTATAGTCCAACTCTCACATCCATACATGACTACTGGAAAAACCATAGCTTTGAGTAGATGGACCTTTGTCGGCAAAGTAATGTCTCTGCTTTTTAATATGCTGTCTAGGTTGGTCATAGCTTTTCTTCCAAAGACCAAGCATATTTTAATTTCATGGCTGCAGTCACCATCTGCAGTGATTTTTGAGCCCAAGAAAATAAAGTCTGTCATTGTTTCCATTGTGTCCCCATCTATTTGCCATGAAGTGATGGGATCAAATGTCATGATCTTAGTTTTTTGAATGTTAAATTTTAAGCCAACTTTTTCACTCTCCTCTTTCACTTTCATCAAGAGGTTCTTTAGTTCCTCTTCATTCTGCCGTAAGCATGGTGTCATCTGTGTATTTGAGGTAATTGATATTTCTCCCGGCAATCTTGATTCCAGCTTGTGCTTCATCCAGCCTGGCGTTTTGCATGATGTGCTCTTCATAGAAGTTAAATAAGCAGGGTGACAATATACAGCCTTGACGTACTCCTTTCCAAATTTGGAACCAGTCTGCTGTTCTATGTCCTGTTGCTTATTGACCTGCATACAGTTTTCTTAGGAGGCAGGTAAGGTGGTCTGGTATTCCCATCTCTTGAAGAATTTTCCACATTTTGTTGTGATCCACACAGACAAAGGCTTTGACTTAATCAATAAAGCAGAAGTAGATGTTTTTCTGGAACTCTTGCTTTTTCAATGATCCAACAGATGTTGACAATTTGATCTCTGGTTGCTCTGCCTTTTCTAAATCCAGCTTGAACATCTGGAAGCATCAATAATAAGAAATCTTAAATATTGTAGAAAGTAGAGCTCTAATTCATCATGTTCAACCTCTCTGTATATGCCAATTGAACTGAAAATCTGTTCACAAGGAGCTTCTACTTGATCTACAATTGCCTTGTTCCATAGCACATCAGATTGGCTTCCCTGGTGGATCAGATGATAAAGAAACTACCTGCAGTGCGGGAGACCCAGGTTCAGTCCCTGGATTGGGAAGATACCCTGGAGAAGGAAAAGGCTACCCGCTCCAGTATTCTTGCCTCGATAATTCCATGGACAGAAGAGCCTGGCAGGAAATAGTCCATGGAGTCACAAAGAGTCAGACATGACAGAGCGACTAACACACACACACACACACACACACACACACACACACACACAAACACACAGATTGCACATCAGAGCTGTCTAGATATGACTCTGAAGACTGTGATGTCCAAAGATATGGATCATCTCCCCTAATGTCATTCAGCCCCATTCACAGTATCTTTGTTAGATAAATTCTTATATGTCATTCATGTCATCCATGTAGGAATATTTTCTCCAGAATTTCTGTGAAGTGGTCTTCAGATGTTGGCTTAAATGTCTTTAGATATAGGCCATTCATTTGACAAGGCAAATTGTTCCTTAGCCAGCTAACTAATTGTTGAAAAGTTCTTCCTCGAGTCATAGCAAAATCAGCCTCCCTATAATTTCTACCCAATAATTATTGTAAATACAGAATAAATGCAGAATAAATTGACTTTCAGGGTGAATATAGAATGAATTGATTTCCCGCCTTTATATGATATATCCCTTTTCCCAAGCACACTGCTGCCTTCAGTTGACTGCTCAGTGTAGGGACTGTGTAGAACTGTGCTTAGATCTGAAAACTTGGTTTCAATTCTCTTATCTTAGATATTGCTTTCCAATGCCAAGTTACTTTTCAGGAGAGTACTGTAGGTAAAGATACACATGCTACACCTTAGGTTTTTGTGTGAGTTATATTGAGAAAATTTGTGGAATGTACTCTTCAAACACACTGTAAACATGGCATATTGTTAATGAGTCTTAATTCAAACTGAATTAAGACTTCACTTCACTTTTGAATTCACTTCACTTTTGAATTTTTTCCGGGAGTACTCAACTTCCATTGTTCTCATATTTATTCGATTATTTTCAATGCAGCATTTCAGTACTAAAATCAGCTCCTTCCTTATTGCTAATTCTCTGTAAAATACCCAGGCTTTTCTGGGTGGCTCAGTTGTTAAAGGAGAAGGCAATGGCAACCCACTCCAGTACTCTTGCCTGGAAAATCCCATGGATGGAGGAGCCTGGTAGGCTGCAGTCCATGGGGTAGCTGAGAGTCAGACACGACTGAGTGACTTCACTTTCCCTTTTCACTTTCATGCATTGGAGAAAGAAATAGCAACCCACTCCAGTATTCTTGCCTGGAGAATCCCAGGGATGGGGGAGCCTTGTGGGCTGCTGTCTATGGGGTCGCACAGTGTCAGACATGACTGAAGTGACTTAGCAGCAGCAGCAGTTAAAGAACCTACCTGCAATGCAAAAGACCTGGGTTTGATCCCTGGGTTGAGAAGATCCTCTGGAGAAGGAAATGGCAACCCACTCCAGTATTCTTGCCTGGAGAATCCCATGGACAGAGGAGATTGGTGGGCTACAGTCCATGGGGTCACGAAGAGTCAGACACAACTGAGAGACTAATACTTTGACTTTTCTGTTTAATATAGCTGGCTTTCTTTTCCTGTAGAGAACATGGACAGCTTCATCAAGCCAAGTGAGAAACTGAGGTCGTTTCTCATTTATTTTGTTTATTCCTCTAAACTTGATTGTGTACATATTATGGTGGGCTTTCCTGGCGGCTCAGCTGGTAAAGAATCCGCCTGCAATGCAGGAAACCTGGGCTTGATCCTTGGGTTGGGAAGATCCCCTGGAGAAGAGAACAGGTACCCACTTCAGTATTCTGGCCTGGAGAAGTCCATGGACTATATAGCCCATGGGGTCGCAAAGAGTTGGACACGACTGAGTGACTTTCACTCTCTCATTCACATATTATATTACATATTATATATATGTATATATACTATATATGTATACATAGTACATACTATAGAAGGTATTAAGCTCTCCTCATTCTTAAACTCTATTAAAGATTGTTTTCAGTGTCAATGAGTTCATAGTGTTAAGGTGTAAAATTTGGACCAAAATAAAGTTTCCAAGAGTTAAAAGAGTATGTGATTAGAGATTATTTTCTCCTAAATTTCCCTGAAATGATTCTACTCGGTTAGCCATGCCCACATTTAAACACCGAAATGTCTGCTTAAGCAATAGACTAAGCTATAGTTTCAAACTCAAATGATTTTCTTTACAGTAAATGACACAGGATAGTAACTTAATTACACAGGAGTCAATTAAAATATACGTGGCTTTAGTCTTCATTTCTAGGGAAATGTGATTATTAAATCTGATAACATTTGCTTATGTAAATGACTATAATTAGGTAGAAATTTTATCTTTCTAATTCTAAAGGGCATTCGCCAAAATTACTGAGGAAGGTGAAACTGTCAGATGTAAAATACACTGTATAATATATGTTAATAAAAATTTTCAGCATTTTAATATTTAACAAGTAGTAGATTACTAGTATTGCACATAGGGCACACAGAAAAAAAATTCTAATAGAGAGAGGGAAGTGAGATTTTTTTAAAAGGAAAAGATGAATGTGAAAGAGGCAACACTAAGCTTAGAAAAATAGATACTAAGAGCTCAGATTTGCATGTGAGAAATGTTAAAGGAATATTCCAAACAGACAAACAGAATCCAATGGTCAATGGTATGTGTGTTACTTAGTGACATACCTTACAGCCATAAAAGGACATGGGGCAAAACCAGGCAGATAAGCAGAGATGATGATAGACTAGAAGTCAGGCTAATTGGGTAAGAAAAAAAAGGACCAACAGAAAGGAAGAGTAATATCCCAACACTAAAACTTTACCTATTGGCAAAAGCCAAAATAAGTACCCTGAGAAATAGGGACATGTAGAAATAGAACAACAAAATAAGTAATACAAGAAACTAAAATAAAAAGGTAGGGGAACAGGGGTTAGGAAAAGCTAAATTTATCAATTATTCAACTGCATAGAATAAATGAATGCAATAATTTTTAAAAGTAGAAAAAACTTTCACTTTTTTTTTATAGTCCAAATATAAGCACTTCAGGACAACTATGGAAATCCATGGAGTTATTTTTGTTCCATCTCACCTAGGAGAAGACCCTTGTTTTAGTGGTCAGAAATGATTGCTGGAGTATCTGTTATCATACAAGCATTTATGTAAGCAAGATGGAAAAGGGAGGAAAGAACAGTGTTCGTCCTCTATCTAAGGGGTCATCCCAGAAACTACATAAAATGTCTATATTATATAAATGAAGTTGTGTGTGTGTGTGCTCAATCATGTCTGGCTCTCTGTGATGCTGTGGGCTATAGGACTACAGGCTCCTCTGTCCATGGAATTTTCCAGGCAAGAATGCTGGAGTGGGTTGCTATTTCCTACTCCAGATCTTCCTAGTTATATGGCCACACATTTGCAAATTAAGCTAGAATATGTACCCAGGTAAACTCAGTGGAAAATAGACATTAATGGAAAATGGAAATGAGTTTCTGCTGTACATTATTACATAGAAATAGGTAAACATAATATTAAATAACATATATTGTGTTCATCATGTGACCAAACCCTGTACAAAATATTTTGCATCTATTATTTAACAATAATCCTAAGAATTAAGAACTAATACTTTCCCCACTTTATAAATCATAAACTAATGACAAAGAGCTTAAAATCTAGTTCAAAGTCATAGACTTAGTAAAGGGAAAAATAATTTAAAACCTGGTCTGCCACATCCTAGGGATGAGGGAAGAATCCTATAGCACTGTTTCTGTAAGTATGTGGAGGAGTGAAAAACCAACATTTCCAAAGGGATATCTTTGTTAGCTTAGGCAATAGTCCTTCCCATACAAAAAGTGAAAGTAAAAGTTGCTCAGTCATGTCCAGCTCTTTGGGAACTCATGGACTGTATAGTCCACAGACTTCTCCAGGCCAGAATACTGGAGTGGGTAGTCTTTCTCTTCTCCAGGGAATCTTCCCAACTCAGGAATTGAACTGGGATCTCCTGCATTGTAGGCAGATTCTTTCCCAGCTGAGCTATCAGGGAAGCCCATCCAAGTAGCATATAAATATGTCTTATAAAGTATAGAGTTAATTTTAAAATGGGAACATCTTAAAACTTACAGGAGAGAGAGAGTCTATGTGAAAGAGAATGATGGACAGATATACCAATATCCAATTCTAGAGAGAAGGAAGAGAGGGAGTTAATGAGGGACAAATGTATGGGGGCAGGAGGAGAAGGGGACAATAGAGGATGAGATGGCTGGATGGCATCACCGACTTGATGGACATGGGTTTGGGTAGACTCCGGGAGTTGGTGATGGACAGGGAGGCCTGGCATGCTGCGATTCATGGGGTCACAAAGAGTCGGACATGACTGAGTGACTGAACGGAACTGAAGTAGAAAAGAAAAAATGAGTGAGGAAAATTAGAAGAGATTCAAAGAATTTAAAAGAGTGAATGAACATGGGAGAGTGGAAAGAAAGGAGAGGGAAAAAATATGTACCATTTTGCTTGTGAGGAGTAGCTGCCTTAGTGCATTCTCTGTAACTATCCAAATGGCTAGAGATATTCCTTTATAGGCAATGCATGAGTTTTCATAGACATAATAGAGTTTGAAAACAAATGATAATGGAAAATTTGTGATTAATTTGTGAGAGAAATTTCAAGCATTTCTTTTCTTATGAAAAGGAACACTCCAGTTCCACTGTCTTATGACCAATGTCTTTTTGTGCTGGGTCTGACTTGGCAATCAAGCAGAAAGGTCTAAAATATGCAGTGAGGGAGGGAAAAAAAGAAAGAATGAAAGAAATGGAGCAATTACATTTTTATCTCATATAAAATCAGTAATAATTGCTGTAATCTAAAAGGTTTTAAATTCAACTTTTGTTCGACAGTTGGATTTGCACCAACACTTGTAAAGAAATGAGAAGTAATACATCCTCCTTCTTGTAGTGGCTTGGTGTAGAATAAAACTGTAAGAAAATTTCAGCATTTCTGGTATGCAGTCCTTGGGTAAATTAGTTGCAACATTTTAGACATGAGATCCGTGTCATCTAATGTATCATTTAAGACTTGTGTTCCTTATTTATTTTCTGTTTGATGATCTGTCCATTGGTGTGAGTAGGGTGTTTAAGTCTACTATTATTGAGTTACTATCAATTTCTCCTTTTATGTCTGTTAGTAGTGTTTGTCTTATGTATTAAGGTGCTCTTGTGCATAGATATTTACAATTGTTATGTCTTCCTCTTGGATTGATCCCTTGATCATTATGTAATATGTCCTTCCTTATCTCTTGTAATATTCTTTATTTTAAGGTCTATTTTGTCTGATATGAGGATTGCTACTCCAGCTTTCTTTTGCTTCGCATTTGCACGTAATATATTTTTCCATCCTCTCACTTTCAGTTTATATGTATCTTTAGGTCTGAAGTGGATTTCCTGTAGACAGCATGTATATGGGTCTTGTTTTTGTATCCATCCAGCCAGTCTGTGTCTTTTGGTTGGAGCATTTAATCCATTTGCGTTTAAAGTAATTATTGGTATATATGTTCCTATTGCCATTTTCTTAATTGTTTGGGTTTATTTTGTAGATCTTTTTTCATCCCTTTATTTCTTGACTTTATACGTCCCTTTAACATTTGTTGTAAAGCTGACTTGGTGGTACTGAATTCTCTTAACTTTTACTTGTCTGATTATCTTTTTATTTCTCCATCAATTTTAAATGAGATCCTTGCTAGGTACTATCATCTTGGTTGTAGATTTTTCCCTTTCAGTACTTTAAATATATCCTGCAATTCCCTTCAGGCATGTAGAGTTTCTGTTGAAAGATCAGCTGTTAAACATATGGGGTTTCCCTTGTATATTACTTGTTGCTTCTCCCTTGGTGCTTTTAAGATTCTTTCTTTGTGTTTAGTTTTTATTAGTTTGATTAGTATGCGTCTTGGTGTGTTTCTGCATGGGTTTAACATGTATGGGACTCTTTGCACCTCTTGGACTTATTTGACTATTTCCTTTTCCATGTTGAGGAAATTTTCAACTATAATGTCTAAAACCATTTTCTCTTAGCTTTTCTTTTTCTCCTCTTCTTCTGGGACCTCTTTAATTCGTGGTGTGTTTGACATTGTCCCAGCGGTCTCTGAGACTATCCTCAGTTCTTTTCATTCTTTTTACTTTATTCTGCTCTTCAGAAGTTATTTCCACCATTTTATCTTCCAGCTCTCTGATTTGTTCTTCTGTTTCAGACATTCTGCTATTGGTTCCTTCTAGAGTATTTTTAATTTCAGTAATTGTGTTGTTTGTCTCTGTGTGTTTATTCTTTAGTTCTTCTAGGTCTTTGTTAATTGATTCTTGCATTTTCTACATTCTGTTTTCAAGGTTTTGGGTCATCTTTATCATTATTCTGAATTCTTTTTCAGGTAGATTGCCTATTTCCTCTTCATTTATTTGGACTGCTTTGTTTCTAGTTTGTTCCTTCATTTTTGTAGTATTTCTCTGCCTTTTCATTGTTTTTTTTTTTTTTGAACTTATTGTGTTTGAGGTCTCCTTTTCCCAGGCTTCAAGGTTGAATTCTTTTTTCTTTTGGTTTCTGCCCTCCTAAGTTTGGTCCAGTGGTTTATGCAAGCTTCATAAGGATGAAATTTGTGCCAAAGTTTTGTTTGTTTGTTTGTTTTTCCTCTGATGGGCAAGGCTGAGTGAGGTGGTAATCCTGTGTGCTGATGATTGGGTTTGTATTTTTGTTTTGTTTGTTTGTTGTGCAGTAGCACCTGCCCAGGGTGATTTGGGGTATTGTATTCAAATGATTTCCTTTGTGTGAGTTCTCACTATATGATACTCCCTGGGGTTAGTTCTCTGGTAGTCTAGGGTCTTTTAGTCAGTGCTTCCACTCCAAAGGCTCAGGGCTTAATCTCTGCTTAGGAACAAAGATTCCACAAGTGGTTTGTTATGGCATTAAGTGAGATTAAAACAAATATCCAAAAAGGAGAAATGAAAGATGAACCCCAGACGAATGGTAGTTACAAAATCAAGCAAATAATAATTAAAATAATGGAATATACACATATACATATACACCCATGAGCAAAGTGAAAACAGTCCAACAAAAATAAAGTACAGTAGATTGACCTGATGAACAAAGTTAATCAAAAATTTTATTTATCTGTTAAGAACAAAACCAACTAAAGCACAAATTGGAAAATGGAACTAAAGCAAGGTGCCAATTGGGGAATAAAGCAATGAAAACAAAACTAACAAATATATTGAGAGGAAAGGAGAAAAAGAAAAGAAAGAAACAATAGGTATGCAACATAAAATAGAGGTAGATGAAGAATATTTGTATACATTAGAGAATAATAGCAAGGGGAAAAGAACAGTAGGAAAGGAAAACAAAGGAATAAATGTAGAAAAAATATAATAGGTTTTTAAAAAATCAAAATTATAAAAAAGAGAAAAGAAAATTTTTTTTAAATGGAGGAAGAAAAAAAAGGGAAAAAAAGAAAAAGGAAAACTTCACAGAACTGCAAAATCCCAATGGAGAGGCAGAGGTTGATAACAACAATAAAAAATGTGGAAAAAAAAAGTTCAAAAGCTTAACTAGATTTCATAGTGCCAATAATATCGACAACTACAACAGAGGGGGAATAAAGAGAGAAAAAAAAAAAAAAGGAAAACCCCCAAAAAATCTACAGAGCAAGTCAAAACATAAGAATAATAAATGTTTTTCTAGTCACTGCTGTCAGAGTCCTTTCCCTCACTGGGAGTCACAGTCCACCTCACCTCCCTAGGATGCCCTCCAATATTGTGCTGATTTCTGGACCTGCTGTGGGGGCAGCTCAGATTCCAATCTTGTCCTACTCCTATGTGTTCTTGTGTTCAATGTCCACAGCTATCAGAACTAGTGCGTTTTCTCTTGTGGGAGCTCTCAATGTCCTTTTATATATTTCATAGATACAGAGACTGCCTAGTTGATTGTGTGGATTTAATCTGCAGCTTAAATAGCTGGTGGGAAGTTTTGGGTCTTCTTTCTTAGCCACACTGCCCCTGGGTATCAATTGTAGTTTTATTTTCACCTATGCATGTGGGCCATCCACTGGGGTTTGCTCCCGAGGCTGCCCTGGAGGACTTGGGTTTGCCCCTGTGAATGCCAGGTGTGTAGGTGGTGCAGCTGCTTGGGTCACAGGAGTTCTGGCAGCACCAGGTACTCGGGGGAGTTGGTGACCAGGGCAGCAGGAAATACAGTGCTCTAGAAGGGTATGGCAACCAGTATTGGCCAATACGCTCCAGTATTCTTGCCTGGAGAACCCCCTTCCCTGAAAGAGAAGCCTGGCCGGCCACAGTCTACAGAGTCGCAAAGAGTCAGACACTACCGAAGTGACCCTGTGCTCATACACACAAGACCTCTTTTTTGCCTGCGGCAGCTCTGCCTCAGTGAGAATTGAGCGTGAAGTTGGCGCAGCTGCTTGGCATGGGGGGACCCTGGTGGTGCCAAGTGTTCAGGGACACGGACTGCGTCCACCACAAGAGTTATGGCACTATTAGAGTCTTCTTTCGAGCCTTTTGTAGCTGGCAATCAGAAGGCCTCTTTGGCCAGTGTTTCTCCCTAGTTCCACTTCTTCAGGCACTTAGAGGGCTCTCTTGCCTGGGTTCCTTCTCTGTTGTTCAGGGCATCAGGCACATAGAGAGGCCCCCCCTGGCTGGGATCCTACTCTGTAGATCCACACATCAGGCACTTAAAGGGTCACCTAAAGAGCCTCTTGATGAAAGTGAAAGAGGAGAGTGGAAAAGCTGGCTTAAAACTCAACATTCAGAAAGCTAAGATCATGGCATCCAATCCCATCACTTCATGGCAAATAGATGGGGCAACAATGGAAACAGTGACAGACTTTATTTTCTGAGGCTCCAAAATCACCTCAGTTGATGACTGCAGCCATGAAATTAAAAGATGCTTGCTCTTTGAAAGAAAATCTATGACAAACATAGACAGCATATTAAAAAGCAGAGTCGTTACTTTACCAACAAATGTCCATCTAGTCAAAGTTATGGTTTTTCCAGTAGTCATGGATGGTTTTAACAGTTGGACCATAAAGAAAGCAGAGCACTGAAGAACTGATGCTTTTGAATTGTCTTGTTGGAGAAGACTCTGGATAGTCCCTTGGACTGCAAGCAGAATCAAACCAGTCAATCCAAAAGAAAATCAGTCCTAAATATTTATTTGAAGGCCTGATGCTGAAGCTGAAGCTCCAATACTTGGTCACTTGATGCAAAGAACTGACTCATTGGAAAAGACCCCGAAGCTGTAAAAGACTGAAGGCAGGAGAAGGGGATGACAGAGGATGAGATGGTTGGATGGCATCACCGACTCAATGAACATGAGTTTGAGCAAGCTCTGGGAGTTGGTGATGGACAGGGAAGCCTGGCATGCTGCTGTCCATGGGGTCTCAAATAGTTGGACATGACTGAGTGACTGACCTGACTATCTACTTTAATGGCAGCAAGGAAAGAGGATCTAAAGATGTTCCTGATAAAGGTGAAATAGCAGAGTGAAAAAGCTGGCTTAAAACTCAACATTCAAGAATGAAGATCATAGTATCCAGTCCCATCCTTTCATGGCAAATAGATGGGAAAAAATTGGAAAGTGAGAGATTTTCTTTTCCTGAGCTCCAATATCACTGTGGACAATGACTGCAGCCATTAAATTAAGAGATGCTTGCTTCTTGGGAGTAAACCTATGACAAACTTAGAAGTGTATTAAAAAGTAGAGACATTGCTTTGCCTACAAATGTCTATATATCTATATAGTCAAAGCCATGGTTTTTCCAGTAGTCATGTATGGATGTGAAAATTGAACCATAAAGAAAGTTGAGCACTGAAGAATTGATGCTTCAAATTGTGGTGCTCTAGGAGACTCTTCAATGTCCCTTGGACAGCAAGGAGATCAAATAAATAAATCCTAAACAGATTAACCTGAATATTCATTGTAAGGACCAATGCTGAAGCTGAAGCTCCAGTATTTTGGCCACCTGATGTGAAGTGCCAACTCATTGGAAAAAACCTTGATGCTGGGAAAAACTAAGGGCAAGAGGGCAAGGGGACAACAGAGAATGAGATGTTTGGATGGCATCACTGACTCAGTGGACATGAGTTTGAGGAAGCTGTGGGAGATAATTAAGGCCACGGAATCCTGGCAGGCTGTAGTTCATGGGGTCACAAAGAGTCGGACATGAATTAGCAACTGAACAATACAATGCAATAAACAAACTACTCTATTGAATGCTGTAATAAGTAACATAACTAGTTGTCTTCAAACCCACAAGGTTGAATAAGGAGCGGACACATATATACCTATGGCTTATTCATGTTGATATTTGGCAGAAGCTAACACAATATTGTAAAGCAATTATCCTCCAATTAAAAATAATTAAATATATAAAACAATGCAAAACAAAAAGTTCCTCTCACCCCACCCACTTTCAAAAAATCCAAACAAAATTACATAAAGCAAGAATATGTTTTAGAGTCAAATATAAAATGTATGTTTTCTGCTCTAGAAGTTGATTTTGAAAAACGTTTTAAATTTTTTACCTAATACCAAATCAAAATGAAGATGAGAATGAAAATGTCTGAAGTGGAGCAATATTGCATCATGAGGGGATAAACTATGAAATTAGCATGGGTTAAGCTTATAACAACAGTAACAAAATTCTTGTCCTATGTTATTGTGTGATATTCATATCAACATAACAGCAAAATGATCAAGAAGAAGTGGATTGAGTCACGCGGTCACTGAGATTTCTTTAAGTCTTGAATCAGATTTGACTGCCTTTGTGAAAATAGGCCACCAATGCCTTTGAAGAAAGGAAGCCAGCAATCTTACAAAATACCAAGGCAATGATTGTGAAAATAAGCCAAACGCCCATCCTCTTCTCCCACATCCCTCTACTTCAAAATAAACCGAATATATCATATAGGAAAAAGACCCATAAACCAAATAATTTCCCACAAAGTTCTTATCTGCTAGATAAGATACACTATCGGAGGTAGTTGGATACAAAATGAGGAATGAAAATCATAAGTTAAAATAAAGAAACCAAATGATGCCAGAAGAATTTTGTTCCAAGAAAAATGTAGTGACATTTTAGTCACTACAAAAATTCTGACACACAATAGATAATAACAAGGAAGTTCCAAGTTTCTTTTCTATCTCAAATTCTGAGGCAAGTACTTAAGTGTTTTAGACAATCAATAAACAGATGGTTTCACTAGCAGTCGAATTCCATTTTTTTCTCCATTTGCTCTAAAACAAGGCAATCACACTAAGGAAATAGTCATTACAGTTTCACACAGTTGTAGTATGCATGATGATCGGATGTATATTGTTCTCTTGAACATATGGTGGGAAAGAGAGGAAGGGGTGGCATGTTTCTTATTCCAAACAAAAACATCACATTTATAATTGTATTGTCCGAATTCCACACAAAATGCTCACTGTCATCAGATATAGACCCCAGACCCTGGGTCAGCAAATTGAACTAAAGGCAGCTGAAATACTTTGACCACCACCATGGAAACAATGGCTACAGGACAGGCCATAATGTCTAATTCCAAAGTATGATCTCATAGTTCAGAGTGATAGGCAGACAACATAGTTTTCAGTCATAGTTAAGAAATGGAAAATATAATTTCTTTCTTCTTCGGTGGCAGTGATTTATTACATTTTGGGTTTGGATGTTCCCAGGTTCAGACATGTTCAGACATTTTCTTTATTGACTCCAGTCTGTGGCCAAGATCCAGACTGGCAAGAGCTATAGAGCCTGGAGATGATGGAAGGCAGCCCAAAGACCAGAGATCAAGAACAAAGACTGAGGTCCAAACCAAAAGAGAAATAAACTTTTGTATTCCATTCTAGTTCAACTCTTTCATTTGGGGTAATCCAGCTTGCAGAGTTCCTGGGAACTGGTCAAACCTCAAGTTCTTTCCCTTGCCTGAAGCTAACTGAAGCTAAACAGCCCTGCTAGTTTGAGCCAAAAATTAGAGTTGTTTGGGATTTGCTTTTTATTTTTTAGGTTAGCATTTTACCTTTGAAATCAACCTGGTGCTAATCACTGTACCCCAAATCATTGTCCACAAAATCGTTACATCAAAGTTACTCTCAGCAAGAAGTTTTCCCTTCCAGTTATTCTAAAATGTTACCCTCACAATTAAAATGACTTGAGAGCACTGTATAAGTATGTATGTAAGTGCATGTGGATATATATACTGCATGTATATATTGCATGTGTATTTTCCATCAGAGTAATTTAGCATGTCAATTTAATACAATAGTCACATAGAGAATGTGCCAATAGATATATCTTTTCTTATACACACTATCCTTTATCACACTTCATCTATATTCACACAGTAATAAAAATCTATTTCCATTTGTTGATAACCATTAAGCCATTAGAGGATAATCACAGTTTCTTGACATACTGTTGGAGCACAAAGGACTGTACTTTCAGAGATCATTTATATAGTTTGTTACCAATGGAGCACACATTTTTAAAATGCTAAGATGGGTTAAAATAACTTAGAAGAGTTGTTTTTAGTTGAAATAATGTGCGTATCATATTAGAATTTTAAGGATAAAGTATCTTACCATTTTCCCCAAATGTTGTCCTTGCACTACTGCCTGACTCTAAGATGCTCTAAGTGATTTCTTAAGATCACTTTTCCTCCTTGTAGTTAATTCTAGGGTGAGACCATAACTTCAATTCAATTCAATGGACTCTTAGAAGGCCTTCTATGTGTGTAGCCTTAGTAGGTGCTGTGAAAGTGCTTTCCAGGGAAAAAGATGAGGCAAGATATTTGCCACTGGTAAATGTACAATTCTAATAAGAGAAGGAAGATTTATTATCTTATACACAAGATTTAGAGACATGGTGTAAAGAAAAGCACAGGGAAAGTATTGTAAATAAATGAGGTGCTAAAATGACAATAAAGACAATACATAGAATAATAAAAAGTTCAAAACTGAATGACATGTGTGGGATGGAGATATCACAGATCTTAGAGATCAGGGAACACAAGAGAAACACATAATAACTAATTTCCTTATCTTCCACCCTCTCCTCAATCAAATGTGGGCCTTTAAGAATCCTGATCTCTCATAATACTGTTATAGCACACTACATTTTCAGAGCTAGAGAAGTATAGAAGGGATACCGATGGAAACAAAAGGGTTAAGTAGACTTTGAATTGAATTTAATCCATGAGATAGAACTGATGCATCTCTTTGTTCAATAGCCGATAGAACCCTCTGATCTATTCCATTCCATTTATTTCTGCCATGCTGTGCTAAAGGATAGAGAAGACTTTTCTTACTCTAATAAGTGAATAGCCCTGCCTCTCTCATTGCTGCTGCATCTTTGCTATTCTATATTTCTCCAATATGGATGGATCATCACTAGCAGATTTGACAGATGCTATAATATCATTATGCAAATACAGGTTCACTGCCACTCGGGAATCCTACAGACTGATCGCTTCATTATCAACCTTATCAGAGAATACAAGAGAATTGTGTCCCATATTCCTTGAGATGAGAACATAATTTAAATTAAGTGCTTTACTGTCTGGCTACTCTATTGGCCAGGATGGGAGATAAGGCGAGTTGATTTTGAAAACTGGGATATCAACCATCATTGCTCCGCTGAGGTGCTGCCTGAGCTGGCTTCCTGTGTACCCACGTTTCCCCTGAGTTCTACCCTTGTCTTTCTCCAAATCAGAGCCAACGCTGAGGCATTTTGCAGCACTTAATTTGTTCTCCTGCTATCATATGTCCTTGAAGAATGTCTTCTTTAGAATAGAAGCAGTTTAGCCCTCTGCCTAGAGAAACAGATTATTTAGTGGAAATCTCTCAGACCTTAGAATCATATGACCTGAATCTTGCACACTAGGTTAACAGTGTGACCTTGAGAATTTTACATGATTCCTGTTTCTTAAAAGTTTCTTGGCTTATATAGGGCTCTTACCAATAAAACCAAGGAGTTAAAGCAGACAGTCTTCAAGAAGCCCCTTGTAGCAGTAACATTTTATTACTTAGAATTTGAATCTGAAATATTTTCCATGTCTTATTATATAAAAATAAAATATGACTATTGTTATCTATCCCAATTATTAACAGATCCTATTAAAATGATGCAGGTAGAACTGTAGCTAACTCACTAGGAAAATTAATGTGTCCTCATTATTACTAATAAGACTAATGGACTGGGTTCTGTAGACTTGGGCTCCAGCCCTAACATTGACCACCTTGTGCTGGGGTGACCTGATGTAAGTGCTTAGCTCCCACATTTACACCAAGTTCAGAATTGGCCTTAAAAATCTTCCTGGAAATCTCCTGCTTATACAAAACCTAGCACTAAGCACTTTTTCAGTCAAGCTTGCCCTCTGCGTCATTATAACCCTCTGATCAGATCTCTACTACATCATTCCTTCTATTATAATATAGTTGTTTGTTTACATTTTTCTCTATTTCTGACTGTGGGCTTCTTGAAGAAGTAAAATTAGGACTTTTAACAATCTTACTTCTACCATTCTCACTATAGTATACCATGCCTGGTACATAATAAGGCTCAAAAAATATTTGAGCAAGGCAGGTCACAATGAACCTGACTCAGAAAGAGCTGATAACAAAAGTCCTGTGAGAAAGGTGGTATATGAAGGAGAGTGTCTTTACTTCTCCCTGACAAGTTCCAGAAAGATAGCTCTCATAGACCCTCAGTGCCTGTCATCAGTTCAGTTCAGTCGCTCAGTCGTGTCCGACTCTCTGCGACCCCATGAATTGCAGCACGCCAGGCCTCTCTGTCCATCACCAACTCCCGGAGTCTACCCAAACCCATGTTCATCGAGTCGGTGATGCCATCCAACCATCTCATCCTCTGTCGTCCCCTTCTCCTCCCGCCCCCAATCCTACCCAGCATTAGGGTCTTTTCCAATGAGTCAACCCTTCGCATGAGGTGGCCAAAGTATTGGAGCTTCAGCTTCAACATCAGACCTTCCAATGAACACCCAGGATTGATCTCTTTTAGGATGGATTGATTGGATCTCCTTGCAGTCCAAGAAACTCTCAAGAGTCTTCTCCAACACCACAGTTCAAAAGCATCAATTCTTCGGCGCTCAGCTTTCTTCACCGTCCAACTCTCACATCCATACATGACCACTGGAAAAACCATAGTCTTGACTAGACGGACCTTTGTTGGCAAAGTAATGTCTCTGCTTTTAAACATGCTATCTATGTTGGCCATAACCTTCCTTCCAAGTAGTAAGCGTCTTTTAATTTCATGGCTGCAGTCACCATCAGCAGTGATTCTGGAGACCAAAAAAGTAAAGTCTGACACTGTTTCCATTGTTTCCCCATCTATTTCCCATGGAGTGATGGGACCAGATGCCATGATCTTAGTTTTCTGAACGTTGAGCTTTAAGCCAACTTTTTCACTCTCCTCCTTCACCTTCATCAAGAGGCTCTTTAGTTCTTCTTCACTTTCTGCCATAAGGGTGGTGTCATCCGCATATCTGAGGTTATTGATATTTCTCCCGGCAATCTTGATTCCAGCTTGTGTTTCTTCCAGCCCAGTGTTTCTCATGATGTACTCTGCCTATAAGTTAAATAAGCAGGGTGACAATATACAGCCTTGACGTACTCCTTTTCCTATTTGGAACCAGTCTGTTGTTCCATGTCCAGTTCTAACTGTTGCTTCCTGACCTGCATACAGGTTTCTCAAGAGACAGGTCAGATGGTCTGGTATTCCCGTCTCTTTCAGAATTTTCCACAGTTTATTGTGATCCACACAGTCAAAGGCTTTGGCATAGTCAATAAAGCAGAAATAGATGTTTTTCTGGAACTCTCTTGCTTTTTCGATGATCCAGCGGATATTGGCAATTTGATCTCTGGTTCCTCTGCCATTTCTAAAACCAGCTTGAACATCTGGAAGTTCACGGTTCACGTATTGCTGAAGTCTGGCTTGGAGAATTTTGAGCATTACTTTACTACCATGTGAGATGAGTGCAATTGTGCGGTAGTTTGAGCATTCTTTGGCATTGCCTGTCTTTGGGATTGGAACGAAGACTGACCTCTTCCAGTCCTGTGGCCACTGCTGAGTTTTCCAAATTTGCTGGCATATCGTAGTGCCTGTCATAGGAGAAACTTATTAACCTAGGGGACCTGTATTATGAAAACCTTGAGATAAAGTCTATATTCCTGAGAGCCCCTCTCTAACTTGCTAATTATATTACTTCTGGGATGATTCTAAGCACAAGAGTCTGCAAGAAGAAAGTGGAGCAACTTTGAATTGCAGCATGGAATCTTGAGTCTATACCTAGTCTTTCATCTTATAGAAGTTCTACTTCTGAAACAATCCCACTTGTCACTAAGTCTCTGGAACAAGTGAGGAGTAGAACACGTTGCCTTCATTAGAAATCCCAGTTGGACACACCTATAAAGACATTTTTCCCTTTTGGTCAGGATTATAAAGCAGAAGTTCTACTGGGCACACAAAATACTGTTGTGGAATAAATGAATTGAAGGATGGATATGTAAGCACATGCTTCAGCTCATTTATTATTTAATTGAGTACCTGAGATTGTGAGTCACTAGTAACTCATTACGAAGAAGGCAATGGCACCCCACTGCAGTGTTCTTGCCTGGAGAATCCCAGGGACGGTGGAGCCTGGTGGGCTGCCATCTATGGGGTCAGACACGACTGAAGTGACTTAGCAGCAGCAGCAGCAGTAACTCATTTAAAGCCAAAAGAACTTATAAACAAGGTGCCATATACTTGTAAATAGTTAAAATTGAAAAAATGCTTAGAATTATCCTATGTCACCATTCACTTAAAAAAAGAAACTGAGAACAAGAAATGCTGGAAATCTTTTTCCTAGATTCCCTAATTAATCAGTAGCCACAGTACTTCCAAATTCTAGTCTGGCATTATCGTTCCAAAACTACCAAGTTTGAGATCTGTTCTTTTACATGAATCTCTGACTACAATCACTGATGGCAAATTTTCTAACACTAAGTGAGATCCCTTGAAGTCTGGACGTATATATGTATATACTCTTAGGAAATCACTTTCATCTTAGATGGGCTCCTCTGGTGGCTCAGTAGTAAAGAATCTCCTGCATAGATTCAGGAAATGGAGTTCAATCCCTGGGTGGGAAATATCTCCCAGAGGAGAGCATGGCAACCCACTCCCTATTCTTGCTTGGAGATCCCATGGACAGAAGAGCCTGCTGGGCTACAGTTCATGGAGTCCAAAGAGTCAGACACAACTGAAGTGACTGAGCACACACATACACACTCAATCTTAGACATCCTTCCATGTTCTTTGAACTATGGTGTTGGAGAAGACTCTTGAGAGTCCCTTGAACAGCAAGGAGATCAAACCAATCAATTCTAAAGGAAATCAACCCTGAATATTCATTGGAAGGACTGATGCTGAAGCTGAAGCTCTAATACTTTGGCCACCAATACAAAGAGCTGACTCACTGGAAAAGACCTTGATGCTGGGAAAGATTGGGGGGTAGGAGAAGAGGATGACAGAAGATGAGATGGTTGGATGGTATCATCGACTCAATGGACATGAATTTGGGCAAACTTGTGGAGATAGTGAAGGACAGGGAAGCCTGGCATGCTGGAGTCCATGGGGTCGCAAAGAGCTGTACATGACTGAGTGACTGAACAACAAAAACAATGTGTTCCTCCACTCAGAAGCTTAATGCATACCATTCAAACTGAAGTTCAAATCAGAATAGGAAAAATGACAAGTGAGAAAGAACATTAGAAAAGAAAAATATCTTTGTGAGTTGGAATGACAAACTCAGGCTTCACGGAAAAGATAGAACTTATCAAGTCAGTTAAAAAATGAAAGGGTTTTTGATGACAGAAGAAGAGAAAGAAAGGCAGTCTGGGAGACAAGAAGTTTGAGAAAGTTTCCCCTTAAGGGTCAAAATTTCAGCTCAAGAGAGAAATAGAGGAATAAAGAAAAATTAAAATTTGCTTTTCTTTTCATTCATTATTGTATTCTTTTTGCTCCTTTCCTACTTCCTAGTTTCTTTGCTATTGTGAGAAATGCCAAAAAGTACTAAACAAAACAATGTTTGCTTTTTCATAGCTTTTGTTGCTCTTATTGAAATGTTAAAGTCTTTCTTAATACTTTTTTTGTTATTATTCTATAAACTATTTCCTATAGATAGTTTTCAAATCCACAGATAGGCAATGTGTACATGCTAAGTCACTTTAGTTGAGTCCAACTCTTTGTGACCCTATGGACTGTAGACCTCCAGGCTCTTCTGTCCATGTGATTCTCCAGGCAAGAATACTGGAGCGTGTTGCTGTGCCGTCCTCCAAGGGATCTTCCTGATCCAGGGATAGAACCTGCATCTCTTATGTCTCCTACATGGGCAGGCAAGTTCTTTATCACTAGCACCACTTGAGAAACCCTAGATAGGAAATCAGCAACTTAAAGTCAGGAAGGAATCTAATTTCTTCATTAGCTCTCCCCATGCATAGTACCATGTAAGAATACATATGATAAAGATTTCTTTGGGTTATTTAATAAATATTATGTTTTTATGCCTGGTGATGAGTACTTCTGAGCTGTCATCTAATTTCTACTCCATCCCAAAGGTGAAAGCTTACATCCTATACTGTTGTCATATTAGGAGAGGGATTAAGTCACAATAAGTGTTGTCTTTGGTGAACCTTATATTCCTTCCAATTGTAGATAAACACTTATAACTTCTTCACACCACCTACTGTGGGTTTTGTGAAATGCTTAGTGGGAGATGGTAGAGATAATTCTCCCCAGTGCATTTTGTTGGCTCTGAAGGCAAGAAGCAAGAAAATTCTAGGGGCTATATATAGAGTATTCAGTCTCAGAGTTGCTATCAGGCTGACACATGTTACCTTACCTCTTACTTTTTTCTGTAGACCCTTCCACTTCTCTTGACACCATTTGATACCATTACAGAATGATGTCTTTTCAAAACTGTGGATACCTTGTTCTCAAAGTTTAGAATCTACTCTGACTTATCCAAGGACCCAGACTATTTTCCTCTTAGCTGAAGAGATAGTCAGAAAAGCAAGAGGAGATGATCCTACTTGGTTAATGTGACTTCTTTATACAAAATTTGGTAAGATGAGAGGTAGATGGTATTTGGGGATTAGTCTTCAGCGGTTCACTGTAGTTAAGAACTGACTTAAGTTCATGTTCAGTAGTTGACTCATGATCCTTCAATTGGGATGACTAGCATATTGCATTTATTTTGCTGAGATATGTCAGGAAGACCCTTGGGAAATATGTGTTCTAAGCAAAATCTATACACTCAATACCTCCCATCTTTACGGTCAGTACCCTTCTCCTAGTCACTATCCAATATGTAGCAAGTTCTATTCTCACCTGTGTCCCCAAATAGATGCTAATTTATAATAAAATATTTGCATTTTGTAAGAAATGTTTTACTTAAAGAAAAAGTTTTCAGAGTAAATTAAATAATGACTATTATGGAAAACTAGATAAGCTGTTATTTGATATAAAATGAGTTAGTAGACCTTCTAAGGTCCCACGTATAAGAAAAACTTTCTTATGCAGGGTGGTTCTGACTGGCATCATATATCACATAGCAGAAATATGTATGGCCTGAATTCATTTCCTATCCATATCCTACTTCCAGTTCATTTAGAGTTAATAAATTAAAGCTACATAGAAATTCTCTGGGATAGGATTTTTGAGGAAATTTGTCATCATGTATATAACACTGAAGAAAAATTTATGTTCATAGTTGCTACTTACACAACTACTTCTCCATGCCACTAGCCATAGGACAGATGGCCAACATCAATCTCCTCCCCTGCAAGTGTTAACAGGTCTCCAGAGGAGAGAGGAGTTCTAAATTTGCTAGTAGAAGGGTAAAACAAAATTGAGATATGAAGCTGGCTGAATCCTGAGCCTTTAACAAAGTATATGAGAGCAGTGATATAGACATAAATTTTTGGTGTAGGATGTGGTTTCTGGAAGGATGAATGGTCAAAGAGCATTTGCCCTAAACAGTCTAGATCTTAAACACTCTATTGTCCCTATTTCTTCCAAAGTCAATTTAAGCTCTTGATTAGTCCTCACCAACTGCACAATTCATCAGTAAGTTACAGTATTGTAAAGTTAAAAACTAGATAAATAAACTAATTTTAAGAAAAGTATATTGTATGACACCTCATGAAGCTGTTATAAATTTCTGTCACTCTCCTTTTATTAACAACTGGCTTCCCAATTCATAACTTGGATATATAGCATCTTCAGTATTATTAACTGTCACTGGCACCTGATTCCAGTACAGAACTAGAATATGTACTCTCTAAGGATAATGCACACAAATTATCTTAGATATCCTTCTCATGAAGGCCACATCCTTCCTAGAACCAAGTCCATAACTGATTGACAAGCCCGATGGAGAAAGAGCAGAAAACAGGAAAGCATGTATTATACATTGCCCTAAATTCATCAGACCACCCTTCAGAAAAGGGAAATAACAAAGAGTGAATGGTGGGAAGTCATTTTATCTGCTAGAAAAATATGCTCTGTTCCCTACTCAAAAACAAGTGGTTGTGAAGCAACCACATTATTTAAAGATACAAGGCAAACAGGAAGAGGCAAACCAAACACCCAGGCCCTGAGAACTTACCACAAGTGCTCCCCTGAGCTGAGCTGGTTTGCAGTCACCATGGGCATGCTGATAGGCTCTAGTGGTTTCTGTGATCAGAAATGAAAGAGGAAAGGAAAATGCCAGTTCCTCTTTACCAAGCTATTTGGGAAGAAGTTGCTCATTCAAAGGAATAATAATGATTTCTAGAACCAACCACTATCACTACCATCTGAATAAAGAAGTTCAGAGTTAAAATGCAATCTTGGAAGATATAGTGACTGACCAAGAATAAGAGCCAAAAGAAGACTGCCTGCAAAATCTTGGGGGATGTCATACCTTAGAATCAATTGGTGACATGCATGACCTTAGTGGCAACAGAACTTGAAAGATTTATAGGTTAGGCTGAAAGAGTCTCTAGTTTTGAAATACCCAGCACAAATGGACAGACATTTCACGAGCTATCCTGGGATGACACTCCAGGCCTCAGATCTTATTTCAGTCACACTTTGAAATCCTAGAACTTCATTGCATGATCATCTCTGAGATAAGTTGTTACTTTCTTGCTTCACAAATTAGCAGGAGATACGAAAAGAGGACAAGGTAAATATTGTGACTGTAAAGCAATTTCACCATTTTTCTTATTCCAATCAATAGTCTTAATACTTTGAATTAAGTATCAATGTCATTTTTCTACGAGTGAAGGTACTGAGTTTGAAATGACTGTTTCATCATCATATAGCCAGTCAAAGTCAGGTCTATCTGAAAAGAAATGCTCTCCTCTCCCCTCTGTGCTGTGGGGTAATTCATATTTAGGGGATGGTGGCAAGGTGATACTCCATGGCAGACTGATTTCTATTGCTGAGAAACAATTTCCTTGGGGCCAGAGTAAGAAGTCATGTGTGAAAAGTTCTCCCTTTGAATATAGTGGAAAGAATGAATCCACAGTTTTCTCAGAACCCCAAAACTCTCTGAGAAGAGAGCCAAAGACCCTCACCTTCCAGATATGGATTACACAGAAAAATGTACCACTTGGCTGACAGTAATGTTAATGTATGTTTTCCCATTACCCTCACTTCTCTGACAAGATATAGTGTCACGGAGAACCAAATTAACACACTGGGAGGCTTTGTCATTAAAGAAATGCAAGCTCACTTTGATTATTGCTGGCAAGAGGGCAGAGTGTATGGTGCAAACAGCAATCCTATTCTCAGAGTTAATATTCTTGCAGGCAGCATGGCTCTATTTCAGAATATCTTGAACTATGAAATAGGTATGTAATTTTTCATATCTAGAGGGACAAAATGATTTCCAAGCTAGTACTTAAAGGTACAGCCAGCCATAGATCGCAATGAACACAGCTGTCAATGTTGACAAAATCATAAGAAAAAAAAGGAAACACGAGACAGGAGGGAGGAAATCACAAGTGTTTCTAGCTATATTTGTATGAACAGAATATGTTATTTGTGAGACAAAGTGAGAAAGGCACTCAAGTAAAAGACTAAAAATAAGATGTATTTATCTGAAAGGAGTTACCAAACATAATCAGGCAATTTACTAAAAAGGCTTTAAGATTCTTAAGTTTATTATTGCAATTGTTGTTTTTTGCCTTTGCATTCCAATTAAAATGTTACTATTTTAGTTAATTTTTAAAACTTACTTATATTTGTTGTTTTGCTATTTAATTAGAATCTACTGATTATGGAAAAGCAGATGCTAGACCTGGGATAAAGATCTAGGCTCTAGATCTTACTTCTTACTGTCTGATAAATTATGTCATCCTTTGAAGCCTCCATTTCCTCATCTGAAAATAGAAAGAATAACGATATCTATATTGACAACCTCACATAGGATTGCAAATATCAAAAGGGACAATTAATGAGAAAACATATCAGAAGCACAAGACCTGGGCTTCCCAAAACTGTAAATGTCTCATTAAGCATCAGGATATTGAAATTACATTGATATCTGACTGAGGAGAGGAGATATGGCAGACGGCCAGATGTAAAAAAAAAAAAAAAAGCTGTATGTTCTCTCAGAAATGGAACATGGATTTTATTTTGCCACCAGAAATAGCAAAATCATTGAGTTCATCTGAAACATGACTCACTCTTATACATTCAAAGACTTGAGGAGACATGAGCTGTGCCTACATCTCATAAAATATAAAATGAAAATAAAAAATTCAAAGAATTGACAATTGTTCCACAAGCCAGTGTCATGTTTAGTCTTTAAGGGAATAGGTAATTGCACCCATAACAAAACAGTTTGGATTTGAAAAATAGTCTGAAAATATATAACCAAAAGAAGAGATTCAAAGAAATGTTTATGTCCTTAAAATAACACATTTCCAATTCCTGAGAGGGAAAAAATGATCTTTTACAAAGATGACCCAACAATAGAGAACAATGATTATGAGACAAGTACTATCCAATTCTGGACATAATAATGGTAATTAAAATTAAGAATTAGTCAGTTTTCATCAACCAGTAGAAAGAAGTATGTGAAGACAGAACTCAGATCTAAAGAATCAGGTTCTAGGCCCAGCATCTGGTAGAATACATGGGAAACCATGAACCCAAGGAATAATAATGCTGTTTTATGAATGGATAAGGAAAGTTTCAAAAGTTTAATTTGTCTAAGGTCACAAAAAGAAAATTTGAAAAATAATTCTTAAGACCAGAGTCTTCAGCTGAACTCCATGAGAAAGGCTTAAATTTAGATTATTATATTGCTACAAAAACATGAATACTTTAAAAAGAATTTATGCACGTGTGCCCCAATGTTCATCGCAGCACTGTTTGTAATAGCCAGGACATGGAAGCAGCCTAGATGCCCATCAGCAAACGAATGGATAAGGAAGCTGTGGTACATATACACAATGTAATATTACTCAGCCATTAAAAAGAATACATTTGAATCAGTTCTAATGAGGTGGATGAAACTGGAGCCTATTTTACAGAGTGAAGTAAGTCAGAAAGTAAAACACCAATACAGTAGTAAATCGGTAAAGACAACCCTATATTCGAGACAGTAAAAGAGACACAGATATATAGAACAGTATTATGGACTCTATGGGAGAGGACAAGGGTGGGATGATATGGGAGAATGGCATTGAAGCATGTAAATTATCATATATGAAACGAATCCCCAGTCCAGGTTCGATTCATGATACAGGGTGCTTGGGGCTGGTGCACCCGGGATGACCCTGAAGGATGGGATGGGGAGGGAGGTGGGAGGGGGGGTTCTGGAAGGGGAACACATGTACACCCATGGTGGATTCATGTCAATGTATGGCAAAACAAATACAATATTGTAAAGTTAAAAAATAGATAAATAAACTAATTAAAAAAAAGAATTTATGAAAATGATGCAATTAACTGACTAGCTATGTTCAGTCAAACACCTAAGCCTTTTCACATGGAAATGCTAGTCATCAAAGTGAATTTCCAGGACCATTTAAACACATAACCACTACCAGGTAAACGGTGGAATTGAAACTCTTTTCATATTAATAAAGAAACAAGAATTTAGGTAAACTGTAGATAATCAGAATATTTGCTGTTGTTCAGTCACCAAGTCATGTCTGACTCTTTGTCATCCCATGGACTGCGGCACGCGAGGTTTCCCTCTCCCTCCAGAATATTGGGCAAGAAAAAAGTCACAGGGGAATAGATTTTTCTCTTAAAATGGGCTACATATTCTGATACCTCAAGCAGTATCCCTTGAGCAATATTTAGCTCTAAACGTTGATTTCTCAGATTCGGCTAGCTCAAATAATGAATTTGAAATTTAAGTAATTCAAAAGTCATATGTAAGAATATACCTTTATTTCTTTATAACTGAAATTAAGCTAAATCTCAATTCCTATTTCGAATAGTGTTAGAAAGCTGAGCATCTAGAGTCAAATCAGTCTCTTTCCATTTATATACTTATGATCTCAGGGGAATCACCTATTCCCCTTTGCATTCTCTCAGAAATGAAGTTAAATTTACAGTGAGCAGAAGTTTTACATTTTGATAATTCTCAATGTATCAAATTTTGTTTTTCTGTTTAGTGCTATTGATATCATTTATAAAAAATCTTTGCCTATTCCAAAGTCATGAATATAATATCCTTTTTACTTTAGAAAACAGTTTTTATGTTTATATCTACAATTCATCTTGAACTAATTTGTGTGTGTGGTGTGATATGAGCTGATACTCAGTTTTTTCTTTGCACTTATCCAGTTGTGTTGACACCATTTATTATACTCTAAATTCCTTACTAAGTCACCTGAATATCTCTGACAAAAATCAATTGATTGTATATATGTGGCTATGTATCTAGAGTCTTTATTCTGTTTTTTTTTTTGTTTTTGTTTTTTGCTGTATGTATCTGTTCTTACACAAATACCATTTTCTTAATTACAACAGCTTTGTGGTAAGATGTGAAATCAGGTAATTTAAATACTCTAACTTTGTTTTTCTTTTCCAAGATATTTTATGTATTTGTATTCCTACATACATTTTATAATCAGTAAATTATAATTGAATTTAATTATAATTCAATTTTATTTATATTTCAAAATTGAATTAAAATTCAATTTCTAAACTACTTAATTAAAAAAATCTATTGGGAATTGTTGAATTTATAAATCAACCAGAGGAAATATCTACAATATTAACTCTTCCAATCTATGATCATTGCATATTTCAATGTTAATTTAGGCCTTCTTTAATTCCCCTAGGACATATCTCAAAGGTTTCTGTGTAGATGTCTTGCATTTCTCTAATAAGTGTGATCCTAATCATGTAGTGTTTATTTATAAATGATTAATGATTCTTGTCTAAATCAATTATTACCATGATTTTGAAAATACTTTTCCTAAAGTTCTTAATTATCCTCTGCTCAAGGATTAGCTCAATATAAGCAACTCTGTCATTTTCAAAACCAGACTCATGTTTTATTATTTTAAACATGAATTCTCTTGGTCTAGAATAATTCCTGGAGAAAGAGATCAAATAGAATGAGTCATTAAATGTGAGCATACATTAAAATATATAAATGAAACATATAACAGAAGTCAAAGCTAAGTTGGTAGTCCTATTAAAATAAGAAACATAAGTTTATTTTACTATAATATGTTTTTATCATCATCAATATAATCATTCTTCATTGAATACTACCTGTGCACTTACCAGTTGATATTTGTGTTTTACACTTGACTGTCTTATTTAATGCTGATTATAATCCAATAAGGTAAGTGCTATTATGTGCTTAGATGCTCAGTCATGTCCAACTTCTTGCAACTGAACAGACTGTAGCCCATCAGACTCCTCTATCCATGGGGTTTTTCAGGCAAGAATACTGGAGTGGGTTGCCAATTCCTTCTCCAGGAGATCAACCTGACTGAAGGATCGAACCTGCATCTCCTATGTCTCCTGCATTGCAGGCAGATTTTTTTACCCACTGAGCCACTGGGGAAGCCTCAAGTGCTATTATAATCATTTGAAAAATAAGGAACCTGAGTCTTAGAGAATTGGTAATGTCTTGGATTATACATCTAAGAAGTAGAATCAGTAGTGCCTGTCTGACTGTGAATGTAAGCATGTGAGTGTAACTCATAGTTAGTTTTATTGGGACTTTCCCACTTTGTTATAAAACTAAAGGCTGGAAGAACCAGTGTTCCATTATTAAGGTATCCAGTTAATTGTTTCCAGGTCACCAAGCAAGTATCTATTTTGTCATTCAACCTGTGTGGCAGCATTTTCAAAAATAGAACTTAAGTGCTATTATTATGATAAGTTACAGGGAGAGCTATATCTGAAGGAAAGAACTAGAAAAGAGAAATTTTAAGTTTTGCATGTAAATTCAATTCTTTTAAGTAAATATTTTTCTTGGAGGGTGAAGTTTGCAAAGCAAAGAGTACAGTCTCTTTTTCCAACAGGGTAAAACTCAAAAGAGTAATACAATATGCTTTTAGACAAAGAGCTCACCTATGGTGTTATTTATGAACAGTATGATGGCGATGGTCAGAGGTACAAGGGATATAGTTGGTGAGAAGAATCACAAAGTTTTTAATCCCAGAAAGGTTATTTTATGCCCAAACTCCTACTACAGAGTTCTGAAAATATGAATATTGTTGAATTCTTAATGACAAAGGTAACTGTTATATTACTTTATCATATGTAAAACAGATAATCAGTGTGAATTCGATGCATGAAGCAGGGCAGCTGGTGTTCTATGACAACCTAGAGGAATAGGGTGGGCAGGGAGGTAGGGAAAGTGTTCAGGATGAAGGGGATACATGTATGCCAATACATGTTGATATATGGCAAAAAGTCATCACAATATTGTAAAGTAATTATCCTCCAATTAAAATAAACAAATCCATATAAAAAACCAGAATTTATCAAGTATAGTCAAAGTCCACTTACCAATGGCATTCTTCACAGACTTAGAACAAAACAATTAAAAATTTTTGGAAACACAAAAAACCCCAAATTGCCAGAATGACCCTGAAGAGGAAGAAAGGAACTAGATGGATCATGCTTCCAAGTTCAGACTATACTACTACAGACTTACAGTCATAAAAACAATATAGCATGGACACAAAAACAGACACATAGATCAATGAAACCGGACAGAAAGCCCGCAAATAAACCCATCCACTTATGATCAATTAAGATAAAGGAGGAAAGACTATACAATGGTGAAAAGATAGTCTCTTCAACAAGCAATGTTAGGAAAACTGGACAGTTACATGTAAAAAAATGAAACCAGAACATTCTCTAACACCATATACAGAAATAAACCCCAAATGGAAAAAGAATTAAATGTAAGACCAGATAATATAAAACTCCTAGAGAAAAACATAGAACATTCTATAAATATAGCTATTATTTATCTATTTATCTATATTTATCTATATAAACATATATATATATTTAATTTGTCTCCTAGAGTAAAGGAAACAAAAGCAAAAATAAACATATGGGAACTAATTAAATTTAAAAGTTTTTGCGCAACAGAAAAAATCATTAACCAAATGAAGAAAACAACCTACTAAAGGGGGGGAGGTATTTACAAACAATATTTTGTAAATCCCTTGTGACTGACAAGGGGTTATTTGCAAAATATACAAACAGATCATACAACCTAATATCAAAAAATAAACCAATAAAAATGGGCAATGTGAAGGGAAGGATGGGGGAAGGGACAGTTAGGGAGTTTGGGATGGACATGTACACAGGTTGTACCTACTGTATAGCATATGGAACTCTGCTCAATGTTATGTGGCAGCCTGGATGGGAGTAGATTTGGGGAGAATGGATACATGTAGATATATGGCTGAGTCCTTTTGCTGTTCACCTGAAACTATCATAACATTGTTAATTGGCTATACACCAGTACAAAATAAAACATTTTTTAAAATGGGCAACAGGCATTTCTCTACAGAAGACATGAAGAAGGCCAACAGGCACAAGAAAAAAAAAACTCAACATTGTTAATTATTAGAGAAATGGAAAGCAAAACCACAATGAGCCTCACACCAGTCAGAATGGCCATCATTAAAAATAAATTCTGGAGAAAGTGTGAAGAAAGGAAACCCTCCTACAGTGTTGGTGATAAAGAGCAGTATGGAAGTTCCTTTAAAAAATAAAAATGGAGTTACTATATGATTCAGGAATCCCATTTCTGGCCATATATCCAGAGAAAACCATAATTTGAAAAGATACATAAACACCAATGTTTACAACAGCACTATTCACAAAGGCCAAGATATGGAAGCAACATAAATGTCCATCCACAGAGGTATAGGCAAAAAATTCCATTATGTGTATATATATATATATATAATGGAATTTTACTCAACCATAAACAGACTGAAATAATACTATTTGTACCAACATGGGTGGACCTAGAGAAAGATCACCATTGTAGCAATGACCAAAACCAAAGAAAAAGAAATGCAAGAAGGCAAAGTGGTTGTCTGAGGAGGCTTTACAAATAGCTGAGAAAAGAAGAGAAGTGAGAGGCAAGGGAGAAACTGAATGCAGAGTTCCAAAGAATAGCAAGGAGAGATAAGAAAGCTTTCTTAGATTAACAGTGCAAAGAAATAGAGGAAAATAACAGAATGGGAAAGACTAGAGATCTCTTTCCTCTAGCTCAGTGGGTAAAGAATCTGCCTGCAATGCAAGAGACATGGGTTCGATCCCTGGGTCAGGAAGATCTCCTGGAGAAGGAAATGGCAACCCACTCCAGTATTCTTGTCTGGAGAATCCCATGGACAGGGGAGCCTGGCAGGCTACAGTCCACGGGGTCGCAAGAGTTGGATACAGCTTAGCAACTAAACAACCACACAGAGATCTCTTCAAGAAATGGGGATGTCAAGGGACTATTTCATGCAGAAATGTGCAAACTAAAGGACAGATATGGCAAGGACCTAACAGAAGCAGATAAGATTCGTGTGGCATGAATACATGGAAGAGCTATACAAAAAAGATGTCAATGACAGAGATAATCATAATAGTGTGGTCACTCACCTAGAGCCAGATCCCAGAGTGTGAAGTCAAGGGGGCCTTAGGAAACATTACTATGAACAAAGCTGGTGGAGGTGATGGAATTCCAACTGAGCTATTTCAAATCCTAAAGATGAGCTGTTAAAGTGCTGAACTCAATATGTCAGCAAATTTGGAAAATTTGGCCACAATGGCCACAGGACTGGAAAAGGTCAGTTTACATTACAATACAAAGAAAGACAATGCCAAAGAATGTTCAAACTACCATACAATTGTGCTCATTTCACTTGCTTGCAAGGTAATGTTCAAAATCATTCAAGGTAGGCTTCAATAGTATGTGAACCAAGATCTTCCAGATGTACAAGCTGGATTTAGAAAATGCAGAGGAACTAGAGATAAAAATGTCAACATCTGTTGGATCATAGGGAAAGAAAGGGATTTCTTTCTGCTTCGTTGACTATGCAAAAGCCTTTGACTGTGTGGATAACAACAAACTGTGGAAAATGCTTTAAGAGATGGGAATACCAGACCACCTTACTTGCCTCCTACGAAAACTATATGCAGGTCATGAAGCAACAGCTTGAACTGGACATAGCACAATGGACTGGTTCAAAATTGGGAAACGAATGGGATAAGGTTGTATATTGTCACCCTGCTTTTTAACTTATATACAGAGTACATCATGTGAAATGCTAGGCTGGATGAATCACAAGCTAGATTCATGATTGCTGAGAGAAATTATCAGCAACCTCAGATATGCAGATGATATACTCTAATGGCAGAAAGTGAAGTGAAGTGAAGTGAAAGTTGCTCAGTTGTGTCCGACTCTTTGCGACCCCACAGACTATATAATCCATGGAATTCTCTAGGCCAGAATACTGGAGTGGGTAGCCTTTCCCTTCTGCAGGGGATCTTCCCAACCCAGGGATTGAATCCAGGTCTTCCACATTGCAGGCAGACTCTTTACCAGCTGAGCCACAAGGGAAGCCACAGAAAGAGAAGAAGAGCTAAGGAGCCTCTTGATGAAAGTGAAAGGGGAGTGTGAAAAAGCTGGCTTAAAACTCAACATTCAAAAAACTAAGATCATGGCATCCAGTCTCCCATCACTAGGGGAAAAAGTGGAAACAGTGGCAGATTTTATTTTCTTGGGGTCCAAAGTCATTGTAGATGTTTGCCACAAAAGTAAGACACTTGCTCCTTGAAAGAAAAGCTATGACAAACCTGGACAGCATATTAAAAAGCAGAGAAATCACTTTGCTGACAATGGTTCATATAGTCAAAGCTATGATTTTTCCAGTAGTCGTGTATGGATATTGAGTTGGGCCATAAAGAAGGCTGAGCATTGAAGAATTGATGCTTATGAACTCGTACTAGAGAAGACTCTTGAGAATCCTTTGGACTTCAAGGAGATCAAATCAGTCAATCCTAAAGGAAATCAACCCTAAATACTCATTGGAAGGATTGATACTTTGGCCTCTGATGCGAAGAGCTGATTCATTAGAAAGACTCTGATGCTGGGAAAGATTGAGGGCAGGAGGAGAAAATGGTGACAGAGGATGAGATGGTTGGATGGCATCAGTGACTCAATGGACATGAGTTTAAGCAAACTCCTGGAGATAGTGAAGAACAGATAAGCATGGTGTGCTCCAGTCCATGGGATCTCAAAGAGTCAGACACAACTTAGTAACTGAACAGCAACAATATAGATCATCATATTAAATGAAGTCAGAAAGTCAGCTATCATATAACATAACTTATATATAGTATCTTGGACTTCCCTTGTGGTTCAGATTGTAAAGAATCCTCCTGCTATGTGGGAGACCTGGGTTCAATCCCAGGGTTGGGAAGCTCCCCTAGAGAAGGGAATAGCAACCCACTCCAGTATTCTTGCCTGGAGAATTCCATGGCCAGAGAAGCCTGGTGAATCCATGGGGTCGCAAAGAGTTGGACCTGATTGAGTGACAAACACACACACAAATATGTAGAATCTTAAAAAAGTAATATAAATGAATTTATTTATAAAGCAGAAACAGACCCACAGACATAAAAAAAAAACAAACTTCTGGCTACCAAAGGAAAGAGGATATGGAGCAATAAATTGGAAACTTAGTATTAACATATGTATACTATACATACAAACAGATACACAGTAAAGGCCTACTGTATAGCACAGAGAACTATATTCAGTATCTTGTAATGAAATATTTTTTACAATATTTTGTAAATTTGTGATTTACAGAATTACTTTTCTGTACTCTTGTAAGTAACACACCATTGTAAATCATCTATATTTCAAATTAAAAAATTTACTTAACTTTTGTCCACCGTGCTCACCCCAAGAAGGAATTTTACTGGTCAGTCTTATGTTATGCAAGTTGTTCACCTGCCCCTTCTAGCCTCAATCTAGTAATTAAAATAGCCAATCCCATAAAACTACAAACTGGCTTTAAAATAAACACTCTTCCCTTATTTCAAAGAAAAAGCCTGCAGACGGGGAAGTAGGTATGATCAGTGCCTTAGACTTTCCAAGAATTCTCCTTAAATTCCTTTCTACTTGGCTCAAAATAAGAGACAAGCACACCAATAGATCTCTCAAAAAATTTACCCTCAAATGATCAACTTTTTTATAATCTTGTGGGAGAGAGGATTAAGAATTGTGCAATTAACTGGTTTTTATTTGACAATTTATTTGACAGCCCTGCATCCCTCTCTATCACCAAACTAATGTCTATTAAATGCTGTGTTAGGCATGCTCTGTGTTAGCATAAAGTATCTAAGATAAATGAACCAGAGTTCTTATTCCCTTTGGAATGAGTGTCATAAAATTGGCACAAAATAAAATTACGAGAGGAGATAATTGGTAGCTGAAATAGACAGGGTTGATTTCATAGACATTATGTGCTATGACTTAAGGATGAGATTGGTTTCTAACAGGTAGAAGTGAGAGAATATGGCTTCTTAACTACTGAATGGAGTATAACCGTGACCAAATGGTCAAAATGTAAAAAAGCCAGATGTTCTATATAACATGTATTTATTTCAGTGCAATTTACTATATGCCTATCTTATTTCCCAGTCTGTAGGCTGTAGGAAGATAACAACTGTAGTAGACATTTTCCCTTTGTGGCTACCCAGTATTTGAACTCACTTTCTTGAAGGAGAACACGTGTCTTCCTTTGCTCTTGGCAGCTAGACGATAGGAACTTCATTGAATCACAATTAACTGTCTATTTCCCTTGGGACTTTAATTGAAAACAAATAAAGCAAAGATGCATCCAGAAATTTGGAAAACTTACCAACAATAGCCACAGCATGCATCTCCTAGCAGAAGTGTCAGTGAAAATTTCTAATGCTCAGGTCTAGTTCTGTGCTGTGCTATGCTGTGCTAAGTCACTTCAGTTGTGTCCAGCTCTTTGCAATGCTATGGACCATAGACTACCAGGCTCCTCTGTCCATGGGATTCTCCTGGCAAGAATACTGGAGTGGGTTGCTGTTGCCTCCTCCAGGGGATCTTCCTGACTCAGGGATCGAAACTGCGTCTCTAGTCTCTTCCATTGGTAAAGGCAGGCTCTTTACCACCAGCACCACCTGGGAAGCTCAGGTCTAGTTCAGTTCAGTCCAGTCCAGTTGCTCAGTCATGTCCGACTCTTTGCGACCCCATGGACTGCAGCATGTCAGGCTTCCCTGTCCATCACCAACTCCCAGAAGCTTACTCAAATTCATGTCCATTGAGTTGGTGATGCCATCCAACCATCTCATCCTCTGTCATCCCCTTCTCCTCCCTCCTTCAATCTTTCCCAGCATCAGGGTCTCTTCAAATGAGTCAGTTCTTTGCATCAGGTGGCCAAAGTATTGGAGTTTCAGCTTCAGCATCAGTCCTTCCAATGAATATTCAGGGCTGATTTCCTTTAGGATGGACTGGTTGGATCTCCTTGCTGCCCAAGGGACTCTCAAGAGTCTTCTCCAACACCACAGTTTAAAAGCATCAATTCTTTGGTGCTCAGATTTCTTTACAGTCCAATTCTCACATCCATACATGACTACTGGAAAAACAATAGCTTTGAGTAGATGGACCTTTGTTGGCAAAGTAATGTCTCTGCTTTTTAATATGCTGTTCAGGTTGGTCATAACTTTTTTTCCTAGGAGCAAGCGTCTTTTAATTTCATGGCTGCAGTCACACAAAAATGCAGTATTTGGATGCAGTCTCAAAAACAACAGAATGATCTCTTCCGTTTCCAAGGCAAACCATTCAATATCACAGTAATCCAAGTCTATGTCCCGACCAGTAATGCTGAAGAAGCTGAATTTGAACAGTTCTATGAAGACCTACAAGACCTTCTAGAACTAACACCCAAAAAAGATATCCTTTTCATTATGGGGGACTGGAATGCAAAAGTAGGAAGTCAAGAAACACCTGGAGTAACAGGCAAATTTGGCCTTGGAATACAGAATGAAGCAGGGCAAAGGCTAATAGAGTTTGTCAAGAGAACGCACTGGTCATAGCAAACACCCTCTTCCAACAACACAAGAGAAGACTCTACACATGGACATCACTAGATGGTCAATACTGAAATCATATTGATTATATTCTTTGCAGCCAAAGATGGAGAAGCTCTATACAGTCAGCAAAACAAGACTGGGAGCTGACTGTGGCTCAGATCATAAACTTCTTATTGCCAAATTCAGATTTAAATTGAAGAAAGTAGGGAAAACCACTAGACCATTCAGGTATGACCCAAATCAAATCCCTTACGATTATGCAGTGAAAGTGAGAAATAGATTCAAGGGATTAGATCTGATAGACAGAGTGCCTGAAGAGCTATGGATACAAGTTTGTGACATTATACAGGAGGCAGTGATCAAGACCATCCCCAAGAAAAAGAAATGCAAAAAGGCAAAATGGTTGTCTGAGTAGGCCTTACAAATAGCTTTGAAAAGAAGAGAAACAAAAGGCAAAGGAGTAAAGGAAAGATACACCCATTTAACTGCCGAGTTCCAAAGAATAGCAAGGAGAGATAAGAAAGCCTTCCTCAGTGATCAAAGCAAAGAAATAGAGGAAAACAATAGAATGGGAAAGACTAGAGATCTCTTCAAGAAAATTAGAGATATCAAGGGAAAATTTCATGCAAAGATGGGCTCAATAAAGGACAGAATTTGTATGGACCTAACAGAAGCAGAAGATATTAAGAAGAGGTAGCAAGGATACACAGAAGGACTATACAAAAAGGATCTTCAGGACCCCAATAATCGTGATGGTGTGATCACTCACTTAGAGCCAGACATCCTGGAATGCGAAGTCAAGTGAGCTTTAGGAAGCATCACTATGAACTATGAAGTCAGGTGGGTCTTAGGAAATATCACTACAAACAAAGCTAGTGGAGGTGATGGAATTCCAGTTGAGCTATTTTAAATCCTAAAAGATGATTCTATGAAAGTGCTGCACTCAATATGCCAGCAAATTTGGAAAACTCAGAAGTGGCCACAGGACTAGAAAAGATCAGTTTTCATTCCAATCCCAAAGAAAGGCAATGGCAAAGATTGCTCAAACTACCGCACAATTGCACTCATCTCAGGTCTATTATTAGAGGTCAAATTCATTTTGTGACATCTTCTTGGATGCTATTCTGGCAGACAAGCTTATGTTAGCTTCTGTCCATTTTCTGAAGTTGACTTTTAAGCCTTCCCAGTTATTCTTGGAATTATCCAATATCCTTCCAATAAAATTGCTTTCCAGTTAATTTACCCAGGCTTTGTCTTTGTTATTTTCAACTAAGGAACTTGACCAATAAATGTGTCTTTATGTCTTGTTTTCTATTGTTGAGAGAAGAAGCTCAATTGTTGAACTGAATTGAACAGAAAAGTTGCCTACCAGATTCTGAAAGGCATTTAAAATTTTTTTTGTTGTTGTAGTAGAGTTAATTCACAATGTTGAGTTAGTTTTGAGTATATAACAAAGTGAATCAATTATACACATACCCACAGTTTTAAAGATTATTTTCCATATAAGCCATTACAGAGTATTGAGTTGAGTTCCCTGTGCTATACAGTATGTTCTTATTAGTTATCTATTTTATACATAGTAGTGTGTATATATCTATCCCAGTCTCTCTGTTTACATTCTGGTAACCATAAGTTTGTTTCCTATCTCTCTAACTCCATTTCTGTCATTTGTACCATTTTTTTAGATTCCACATGTAAGTGATATATATGACATTTGTCTTTCTCTGTCTCTCTTCACTCAGTATACAATCTCTAGGTCAATTCGTGTTGCTGAAAATGACATTATTTCATACTTTCATGGCTGAGTAACATTCCACTGTATATACGTACCACATCTTTGTCCTTTACTCTGTTGATGGACATGTCAGTGCTTCCATATCCTGGCTATCTTAAATAGTGTTGCAGTGAACATTGGGGTGCATGTATCTTTTAGAATTATGGTTTTCTTTGGATATATGAACAGGAGTGGGATTCCTGGGTGATATGGGAGCTCTATTTTTAATTTTTTAAGGAAACCCCCATACCGTTTTCCATAGTGGCTGTACTAACTTACATTTCCACAACACTGTAGGATGGTTCCCTTTTCTCCATACACTCTCCAGGAAGCTATTGTTTGTAGATTTTTTGATGATGGTCTTTCTGAGCAATGTGAGGTGATACCTCATTGAAGATTTTTAAATTTTTATTTTGTATTGGAGTATAGTACATTAACACTATTGTAACTGTTTCAGGTGTGCACCAAGGACCTCGTTGTAGTTTTGATTTGCATATCTCTGATAATTAATGATGTTGAACATCTTTTCATGTGTTTTTTAGCCATCTATATCTCTGGATAAGTGTCTATTTAAGTCTTCTGTCCACTTTTTGATTGGGTTATTTATTTTTTTGATATTGAGCTGCAGGAACTGTTTGTACATTTGAAGATTAATCCCTTGTTGGTTTCTTCCTTCGCAAATATTTTATCCCATTCTGAAAGTTGTCTTTTCATTTTGTTGCTTGTTTCCTTTGCTGGGCAAAAGGCTTTAAGTTTAAGTATGTTCCATTTATTTTTGTTTTGTTTTGTTTTATTTGTTTTTATTTTCAGTCTTTATGTCCAAGAGTGATGGGCCTATGTTTTCTGCTAAGAGTTTTATAGCACCTGGCTTATATTTAGGACTTTAATCAATGTTCAGTATATTTTTAGGTATGGTGTTAGGGAATACTCTAATTTCAATCTTTACGTGTAGCTGTCCTGTTTTCCCATCACCACTGTTCAAGAGACTGTCTTTTCTCCAGTGTATATTCTTGCTTCCTTTGTCATAGATTAGTTGATTATAGGTGCAATGGTTTATCAGTAGACTTTCTTTTTCCATTAATATATATTTCTGTTTTTGTGTCAGTACCATACTGTTTTGATTACTGTAGCTTTGTAGTATAGTCTGAAGTCAGGGAATCTGAAACTTCCAACTCCAGTTTTCTTTCTTAAAATTACTTTGGCTTTGCTGTTGTTCAGCCTCTCAGTCATGCCTGACCCTTTGCTACTCCATGGACTGCAGCATATCAGGCTTCCCTATCCTTTACTATCTCCCAGAGTTTGCTCAAACTCATCTCCATTGAGTTGATGATGTCATCCAACCATCTCATCCTCTGTTGCCCCCATCTCTTCCTCCCTCAGTATTTCCCAGCATCAGGGTCTTTTCCTCTGAGTCTGCTCTTTGCATCAGGTGGCCAAAGTATTGGGGCTTCAACTTCAGCATCAGTCCTTCCAATGAACATTCAGAGTTTATTTCCTTTAGGATTGACTGGTTTGATCTCCTTGCTGTCTAAGGGACTCTCAAGCATCTTTACCAGCACTGCAGTTCAAAAGCACCCATTTTTCAGCGCTCAGCCTTCTTTATGGTCCAACTTTCACATCTCTACATGACTACTGAAAAAACAATAGCTTTGAGTATATGGACCTTTGTCAGCAAAGTAATATTTGGGTCTTTTGTGTTTCTGTGCAAACTGTAAAACTTTTTGTTATAATTGTGTGAAAAATGTCAAATTAATTTGACAGAGATTACATTGAATCTGTAGATTGCTTAGGGTAGTATAGTCATTTTCACAATATTGATTCTTTCATTTCAAGAACATGATATATCTCTCCATCTGCTTGTATTATCTTTTATTTCTTTTGTTAGTATCCTATAGTTTTCTGAGTATATGTCTTTTTGCTTCATCAGGTAGCTTTATTCCTAGGTAATTTATTGTTTTTGATGCAAAGGTAAATTGGATTGTTTTCTTAATTTCTCTACCTTTTCATTGGTAGTGTATATGAATGCAAGAGATTTCTATGTATTAATTTTGTATCCTACAATTTTACCAAGTTTATTAATGAGCTCTAGTAGTTTTCTGGTAGCATCTTTAGGATTTTCTATGTATATTATTATGTCATGGGAAAACAGTGACAGTTTTACTTTTATTTTCCTATTTGGATTACTTTTATTTTTTTCTTTCTAATTTCCATGTCTAGGACTTCCAAAACTATGTTGAGTAACAGTGGTGAGAATGGACATCCTTGTCTCATTCCTTATCTTCGAGGAAGTGCTTTTGGTTTTTCACCACTGAGAATGAAGTTTGCTGTGGGTTTGTCTTATGTGGCCTTTATTATGTTCCGTCTATGCCCACTGTCTGGAGAAATTTCATCATAAATTGGTGTTGAATTTTGTCAAAAGCTTTGTCTGAATATGTTGAGATGATCACGTAGCTATTATTTTTCAATTTGTTAATGTAGTGTGTCACATTGATTGATTTGCAGATACTGAAAAATCCTTGCATCACTGGAATAAATCTCATTTGATCATGGTGCATGTTCCTTTTAATTAGTTGTATTTGGCTTGCTAGTATTTTCTGAGGATATTTGCATCTATTCTCATCACTGGTATTAGCCTATGATTTTCTGTTTTGTGATATCTTTGTCTGGTTTTAGTATTCGGTTGATGGTGGCCTCATACAACGAGCTTAGGTGTCTTCCTTCCTTTGCAATTTTTGGAAGAGTTTCAGAAGGGTAGATGTTAACTCTTTTATAAGTATTTGAATAAATGGACTATTTGGTCCTGGACTTTTGTTTATTGGATGATTATTAATCATAGTTTCAGTTTCAACAGTTGTTATTGATCTGTTTATAATTTTTATTTCTTCCTGGTTTAGTCTTGGAAGATTGTACCTTTCTAAGAATTTCTCCTTCTCTTCTAGGTTGTCTTTTTTTTTTTGGCATAGTGTTCCTTGGAGTAGCCTCTTATGATCCTTTGTATTTTCTTTAGTGTCTGTTGTGACTTCTCCTTTTCATTGATTTGAGCACTCTCCCTTTTTTTCTTGATGAGTCTGGCTAAATGTTTATCAATTTTATCATCTCAAAGCACTAGGTTTTTTTTTTTTCATTCATCTTTCTATTGCTTTCTTCATCTCTCTTTCATTTAGCTCTGCTCTGATTTTTGTGATGTCCTTCCTTCTACTAACTTTAGGTCTTCTTGTTCTTCTTTATCATGTTGCTTTATGTAAAAGTTTAGGTTGATTGTTTGACATGTTTCTTGTTTCTTGAGCTAAGATTGTAGTGCTATAAAGATCCCTCTTAGAACAGCTTTTGGTGCATCCCATAGGTTTTTGATCATTGTGGGTTTTTTTTTTCTTTTTATTTTAATGTGTTTTTAATATGACTTTTAAATTTTTTATTTTGTTTATTTATTTACCGTTTTTGGCTGTGTTGGTTCTTTATTGTTGTGCAAGGGCTTTCTCTAACTGTGGTGAGCAGAGGCTACTCTCTAGTTGCAATGCATGAGTTCTTGTTGTAGTGGCTTCTTTTGTTGTGGAATTCGAGCTCTAGGTCATGTGGGCTTCAGTAGTTGAGGCACATGGGCTCAGTGGTTGTGGTACTTGGGCTTCGTGGCCCCATAGCCTTTGGAATCTTCATGGACCAGGGATTGAACACATGTCTCCTGCACTGGCAGGTGAATTCTTCACCAGAGGGGCACTAGGAAAGTCCAGATCATTTTGTTTTTATTGTCATGTGTCTCTGCATGTTTTTTATTTTCTCTTTGATTTCTTTGATGACCCATTGGTTTTTTAGTAACATACTGTTTAAATTCCATGTGTTTTTTTTTTTTACAGGTGTTTTTTTGTTTGTTTTTTTTTTTACAGTTTTTCTCTGTGTAATTGATTTCAGGGAAAGATTCTTGATATGAAGTCAGAAAAGATGCTTGATATGATTTTAATTTTCTTAAATTTACCAAGGCTTAATTTGTGACCCAAGATATTATCTCTTATCTCTCCTGGAGTATGTTACATGTGCCCTTGAGAAAAAGTGTATTCTGCTACTTTCAGATGAAATGTCCTATAAATATCAATTTAGTTCCTCTGGCCTAATGTGTCACTTAAGACTTGTGTTTCCTTATTAATTTTCTGTCTGGATAATCTGTTCATAGGTGTAAGGGCAGTGTTAAAGCCCCTATTGTGTTACTGTTGATTTCTCCTTTTATAACTGTTAGCATTTGCCTTATATATTGAGGCACTCCTATGTTGGGTGCATATATGTTTACAACTGTTATACATTCTTCTTGGCTGGATCCCTTGATCATTATGTAGTGTCCTTCCTTGTCTCTCTCTTTTTTTTAAATTTATTTATTTTTAATTGGAGGATAATTGCTTCACATTATAGTGTTGATTTCTGACATATATCAACATGAGTTAGCCATAAGTATATGTATGTCCCCTCCCTCTTAAACTTCCCTCCCAACTCTCAACCCCTCCCTCTCCTCTAGGTTGTCACAGAGCAACAGATTTGAGCTCCTTGCATCATACAGCATATTTCCATTGGCTATCTAATTTTACATATGGTAATGAATATGTTTCAATGCTGCTCTTAATTCATTCCACCCTCCCTTACCCCGCTGTGGCCACAAGTCTGTTCTCTACGTCTGCATCTCCATTGCCGGCCTGTAGACAGGTTCATCAGTACCTTCTTTCTAGATTCCATATATATGCATGAATATACATATTTGTTTTCCACTTTCTGACTTACTTCACTCTGTATAATAGGCTCTAGGTTCATCCACCTTATTAGAACTGATTCAAATGTTCTTCAAATGTTTGAAGAAAACATTCAAATGTTTTTACAGCTAATATTCCATTGTGGCTATGTGCCATAACCTCTTAATCTATTAATCTGTAGATGGACATGTAGGCTGCTTCCATGACCTAGCTATTGTAAATAGTGCTGCGATGAACATTGGGATACATGTATCTTTTTCAGTTATGGTTTCCTGAGGGTATATGGCCAGTAGTGAGATTGTTGGGTCATATGGCAGTTTTATTCCTAGTTTTTTAGGAATCTCCATACTGTTTTCCATAGTGGCTGTATTAATTTATGTTCCTACCAACATGCAAGAGGGTTCCCTTTTCTCCACATCCTCTCCAGCATTATTGTTTGAAGATTTTTTAATGATAACCATTCTGACCAGTATGAGGTGATATCTCATAGTTTTTTTTTTATTTGAAGGATAATTGCTTTACAGAATTCTGTTGGTTTCTGCCAAAGATCAGCATGAATCAGCCATAAGTATACACATGTCCCTTCCCTCTTGAACCTCCTTGCCATCTCCCTTCCCATCCCACACCTCTATGTTGTTACAGAGCCCCTGTTTGAGTTCCCTGAGCTGTACAGCAAATTCCCTTTGGCTATCTATTTTACATATGGTAATGTAAGTTTCCATGTTACTCTCTCCATACATCTCACCCTCTTCTTCCTCCCCACGCTCGTGTCTGTAAGTCTGTTCTGTATGTCTATTTCATATATATGCATTAACATACAATATTTATCTTTCTCTTTCTGACTTACTTCACTCTGTATAATAGGCTCTAGTTTCATGCAGCTCATTATAAATGACTCAAATGTGTTCCTTTTTAGGTCTGAGTAATATTCTATTGTATATATGTACCACAGCTTCTTTATCCTTTCATCTGTCGATGGAAATCTAGGTTGCTTCCATGTTCTAGCTATTGTAAATAGTGCTGCAATGAACGATGGGGTACATGTGTCTTTATCAGTTTTGGTTTCCTCGGGATATATGACTACTAGTGGGATTGCTGGGTCATATGGTGGTTTTATTTCTAGTTTTTTAAGGAATCTCCATACTGTCTTCCAATGTGGCTGTAACAATTTACATTCCCACCAACAGTGCAAGAACATTCCCCTTTCTCAAAACCCTCTCCAGCATTTATTGCTTGTATACTTCTTAATGATGGCCATTCTGACTGGGTGTGAGGTGATATTTCAAAGAAGCATACACCACACTTTTCTACAATGTAATGTAATCATTGTAGAAATGATTAGCATTTCTCTAATAATAAGAGAGATGTTGAGCATCTTTTCAAGTGTTTGTTAGCCATCTGTATGTTTCTTTGAAGAAATGTCTGTTTAGGTCTTTTTCCCACTTCTTGGTTTGGTTGTTTGTTTTTCTGGTATTGACTTGTATGAGCTGCTTGTATATTTTGGAAATCAATCCTTTGTCAGTTGTTTCATTTGCTATTGTTTTTTTCCCATTATGAGAGCTGTCTTTTCACCTTTTCTTCTGCATTTGAATGGAATATCCTGAAGGTATCAGTGAGATCCATCTGGTCTAATGTGTCGTTTATAGCTTGTGTTTCTCTACTAATTTTCTGTTTTGATTATCTATCCATTGGTGTAAGTGGGGTGTTTAAGTCCCCTACTTAATTGTATTACTGTCAATTTCTCCTTTTATGTCTATTAGTGTTTGTCTTATGCAATGAGATGCTCCTGTATTGGGTGCATAAATATTTACAACTGTTATATCTTCCTCTTGGATTGATCCTTTGATCCTTATGTAATGTCCTTCCTTATCTCTTGTAATTTATTTTTTTATTTTAAGGTCTATTTTATCCATTATGAGGATTGCTACTCCAACTTTCTTTTGATTTCCATTTGCAGGGAATGTATTTTTCCATCCTCTCACTGTCAGTCTATATGTGTCTTTAGGTCTGAAGTGGATTTCTTGTAGACAACATATATATATGGGTCTTGTTTTTGTATCCGTTTAGCCAGTTTGTGTCTTTTGGTTGGAGCATTTAGTCAATTTAAAGTAATTATTGATATATATGTTCCTATTGCCATTTTCTTAATTGTCTGGGGTTTGTTTTTGTAGATAAACTTCTGTTGTATTTCCTGACTATATAAGTCCCTTTAACATTTGTTTTAAAGCTGGTTTGGTGGCACTAAATTCTCTTAACTTTCACTTGTCTGTAAAGCTATTGATTTCTCCCTCAAGTCTGAATGAGATCCTTGCCAGGTAGGGTAACCTTGATTGCAGATTTTTTTCTTTCAGTATTTTAAATATATCCTGCCATCCCCTTCTGGCATGCATAGTTTCTGCTGAAAGATCAGCTGTTAAACATATGGAGTTTCCCTTGTATGTTACTTGTTGTTTTCCCTGCTGCTTTTAACATTCTTTCTTTGTGTTTAAGCTTTGTTAGTTTGATTAGTATGTGTCTTGGCATGTTTCTCCTTGGGTTTATCCTGTATGGGACTCTTTGTGCTTCTTGGACTTAATTGACTATTTCCTTTCTCATGTTGGGGAAAGATTAACTATGATAGGGAAAGACCAGTAGGAAAAGCAAACAAAAGAATAAATGTAGAAAAAAGAATATACTTTAAAATCTAAATTAAAAAAGAGAGAAAAAGAAGAAGAAGAAAATAAGAAAACCCCACAGAACTGCAAAAGACCAACGTAGAGGAAGAAGTATATAAAAGAAATAAAAAGTGTGACCTAAAACAAAAATTCTCAAAGCTTAAATGGATTTAATAGTGCTAGTAAAATCAACAGCTACAACAATGGGGCAGGGGGAGGGAGGAAAAAGCAGAAAAAATCCATAAACAACTGCAGAACAAGTCAAAATATAAGACGAATAAATGTTTTCATGAGTCTCTGCTGTCCGTGTCCTTTCCCTCGCTGGGAGTCACAGTCCCTTTCACCTCCCTAGGATGCCTTCCAACACTGGGCTGGTCTGTTGACCTGTGCAGTTAGCTCAGACTAATCTGTTCCTCCTCCTGCGTGTTCTTTCCTCCAATGTACACAGCTGTCAGAACTAGTGCATTTTCTTTTGTGGGAACTCTCATTGTTCTTTTATATATTTCATAGACACAGAGTCTGCCTAGTTTTTGATCCTGTGGGTTTAATCTGCAGCTTGTATAGCTGGTGGGAAGGTTTTGGGTCCTCTTCCTTAGCCACTCTGCCCCTGGGTTTCAATTGTAGGTTTATCTCCATCTCTGCATGTGAGTTGTTCACAGGGGTTTGCTCCCGAGTCTGCCCTGGAAGACTTGGATCTGCCCCAGTGAGGGCCAGGTGTGGATGTGGCACAGCTGTTTGAGTCATGGGGCTCTGGCAACATTAGGTACTCAGGGGAGCTGGTGGCTAGGGCAGTAGGAAATATGGTGCCCTAAAGGGTATCGCAACCCACTCCAGCATTCCTACCTGGGAAATCCCGTGGACAGAGAAGCCTAGCAGGCCACAGTCCACAGGGTCTCAGAGTCAGACATGACCAAAGTGACCCCACATGCACAGACACAGGATTTTTTCCTACCCTGTGGCTGCTCAGTCCCAATGGGATCATGCATGGAGGTGATCTTGTTGCTTGGATCACAGGGATCCTGGCAATGCCAGCTACACAGGAATGCCAGCAGTTATTGTCACAGGAAATATGGTGCTATTAGGGCTTTTTCTACCCTGTGGCAGCTCTGCCCCAGTGAGGATTGAGCGTGAAGGTGGCGCAGCTGCTTGGGTTGCAGGGACCTTGGCAATGCCAAGTCTGCAGGGACACTGACTACCTCAGCCACAGGAGCAATGGCCCTATCAAGAGTCTTTTTCTAGACTCTGGCAGCTGGCTATCAGAAGGCCTCTTTGGCTGGTCCTTCTCTGTTGCTCTGCCCATTCAAGCACTTAAAGGGCCCCTTGGCTAGGGTCCTTCTCTGTTGCTTGGTGCGTCAGGCACTTAAAGGGGCACGCTGGCTGAGGTTCTACTCTGTTGTTAGGCGCATCAGGCACTTAAGGGGCTCCTCTGGCTGGGGTCTTTCTCTGCTGTTCGGTGTGTCAGGTGCTTAAAGAACCAGCCTCTCTAATGGCCAGCTGCCGGTGCTGATGTATGGGGAGAGACAGGCAACATTGATGCCTCCACCCCCTACACATGACACAGCAGTATTGCCTTGCCTCACGGCTGCCTGGTTTTCCTTCACAGCCATTTCCCACCACAATCTCCTCTCTCCCATCCCATCGGGCTTTCTCCCCACGGTCAATGGCAGACCTCACCCTGAGATTGCCCTACAGCCCTACATTCCAGTTCCCAGCCTCTGTGCCTTCTAGGGGACCCATGTCCCTGTATGGGGTACATTTGGCTACAGCAAGGGTTGTTTGTGTGATTCTCATTCCTTTTAGACTGTCTCAGATCAGCTGCTTCACTCTCAGGCTCAAATGTGTCTCCTCTGACCCAAACAATTGCCCCGATGTGGGGGTCGGACCCCTGTTTCAGTTCCCCCACCCACCAAGGGAAGGTCCAATCCTACTAACTCTCCTCTTTCCCCTGCTACTTCCTTCATCCTACTGAGTTTATGTGGTTCTATATACTCTTTTCCAGTGGTCAGGTATTCCTGCTGGCTGTCAGCTGGTGTTCTACAAGCTCTTCTGTATCAGTAAGTGTATTCCTTATGTACCCATGAAGAGAGATGTACTCCACATCCACCTACTCCTCTGCCTTCTTGTTCCATCTCATTGTAGTTTTGATATTCATTTCTCTAATAATGAGTGATGTTGAGCATCTTTTCATGTGTTTATTAGCCATCTGTATGTCTTCTTTGGAGAAATGTCTGTTCATGTCTTATGCTCACTTTTTGAATGCTTCGTTTGTTTTCTGGTATTGAACTGAATGAGATTCTAGAATATTTTGGAGATTATTCCTTTGTCATTTGTTTCTTTTCTACCATTTTCTCCCATTCTGAGGATTGACTTTTCACCTTATTTATAGTTTTCTTCACTGTTCAAAAGCTGTTAAGTTTAATTAGGTCCCATTTGTATATTTTTATTTCTATTACTGTACGAGGTGGTTCAAAGAAGATCTTGCTGTGATTTATGTCAAAGAGTGTTGTCTATATTTTCCTGTAAGAGTTTTAGAGTTTCTGGTCTTACATTTGGACTTTAACCCATTTTGAGTTTATTATTTCTGTATGGTGTTAGGAAATGTTCTAATTTCATTATTTTACACATTGCTGTCCAGTGTACCCATCACATTTACTTAGTTCAGTTCAGTTCAGTCGCTCAGTCGTGCCCGACTCTTTGCGACCCCATGAATTGCAGCACGCCAGGCCACATTTACTTAAGAGATGATGTATTCTCCATTGTATATTCTTGCCTCTTTTGTCAAAGATAAGGTGCCCGTAAGTGCATGGGTTTATCTCTGGGTTTTTGATCTTTGTCCATTGGTCTGTATTTCTGTTTTTGTGCCAGTACCATACTGTCTTGATAACTGTAGCTCTGTAGTATAGTCTGAAGTCAGGAATGTTGAGTCCTCCACTTCCATTGTTGTTTCTCAAGATTGCTTTGGCAATTTTGGAGTCTTTTGTGTTGCCCTACAAATTGTGAAATTTTTGTTCCAGTTCTGTGAAAAAAATACCATTGTCAGTTTCATAGGGATTCCACTGAATCTGTAGATGGCTTTGGGTAGTATATTCACTTTTCACAATATTGATTCTTCCAATCCAAGAAAACAGTATATTGTTCCATCTGTTTGTGTCAATTTCTATTTCTTTCATCAGTACACACAGACATCACCAGATGGTCAACACCAAAATAAGATTGATTATATTCTTTTCAGCCAGATATGGAGAAGCTCTATAAAGTCAGCAAAAACAAGACCAGGAGCTGACTGTGGCTCATATCATGATCTCCTTATTGCCAAATTCAGACTTAAATTGAAGAAAGTATGGAAAACCACTAGACCATTCAGTTCAGTTCAATCGCTCAGTCATGTCTGACTCTCTGCAACCCCATGAACCACAGCACGCCAGGCCTCCTTGTCCTTCACCAACTCCCGGAGTCCACCCAAACCCATGTCCATTGAGTCAGTGATGCAATCTAACCATCTCATCTTCTGTCATCCCCTTCTCCTCCTGCCCTCAATCTTTCCCAGCATCAGGGTCTTTTCCAATGAGTCAGCACTTCGCATCAGGTGGCCAAAGTATTGGAGTTTCAGCTTCAACATCAGTCCTTCCAGTGAACACCCAGGACTGATGTCCTTTAGGATGGACTGGTTGGATCTCCTTGCAGTCCAAGGGACTCTCAAGAGTCTTCTCCAACACCACAGTTCAAAAGCATCAATTCTGCGGTGCTCAGCTTTCTTTATACTCCAGCTCTCACATCCATACAGGACCGCTGGAAAAACCATAGCCTTGACTAGACAGACATTTGTTGGCAAAGTAATGTCTGCTTTTTAATATGCTGTCTAGGTTTGTCATAACTTTTCTTCCAAGGAGTAAGCGTCTTTTAATTTCTTGGCTGCAATCACCATCTGCAGTGATTTTGGAGCCCAGAAAAATAAAGTCAGCCACTGTTTCCACATCTATTTGCCATGAAGTGATGGGACTGGAGGCCATGATCTTAGTTTTCTGAATGTTGACCTTTAAGCCAACTTTTTCACTCAACTCTTTCACTTTCATCAAGAGGCTTTTTAGTTGCTCTGCACTTTCTGCCATAAGGGTGGTGTCATCTGCATATCTGAGGTTATTGATATTTCTCCCGGCAATCTTGATTCCAGCTTGTGCTTCCTCCAGCCCAGCACTTCTCATGATGTACTCTGCATATAAGTTAAATAACCAGGGTGACAATATACAGCCTTGATATACTCCTTTCCTGACTTGGAACCAGTCTGTTGTTCCATGTCCAGTTCTAACTGTTGCTTCCCGACCTGTATACAGATTTCTCTGGAGGCAGGTCAAGTGATCTTGTATTCCCATCTCTTGAAGAATTTTCCACAGTTTTTTGTAATCCAAACAGTCAAAGGCTTTGGCATAGTCAATAAAGCAGAAATAGATGTTTTTCTGGAACTCTCTTCCTTTTTCGATGATCCAGCAGATGTTGGCAATTTGATCTCTGGTTCCTCTGCCTTTCCTAAAACCAGCTTGAACATCTGGAAGTTCATGGTTCACGTATTGCTGAAGCCTGGCTTGGAGAATTTTGAGCATTACTTTACTAGCGTGTGAGATGAGTGCAATTGTGCGGTAGTTTGAGCATTTTTTGGCATTGACTTTCTTTGGGATTGAAGTGAAAACTGACCTTTTCCAGTCCTGTGGCCACTGCTGAGGTTTGCATATTTGCTGGCATATTGCGTGCAGCACTTTCACAGAGTCATCTTTCAGTATTTGAAATATCTCAACTGGAATTCCATCACCTCCACTAGCTTTGTTCGTAGTGATGCTTCCTAAGGCCCACTTGACTTCACATTCCAGGATGTCTGACTCTAGGTTAGTGATCACACCATTGTGATTATCTGGGTCTTGAAGATCATATTTGTATAGTTCTTCTGTGTATTCCTGCCACCTCTTCTTAATGTCTTCTGCTTCTGTTAGGTCCCTACCATTTCTGTCCTTTATTGAGCCCATCTTTGCATGAAATGTTCCCTTGGTATCTCTAATTTTCTTGAAGAGATCTCTAGTCTTTCCCATTCTATTGTTTTCCTCTATTTCTTTGCATTGATTGCTGAGGAAGGCTTTCTTATCTCTCCTTGCTATTCTTTGGAACTCTGCATTCAAATGGGTATATCTTTCCTTTTCTCCTTTGCTTTTCACTTCCCTTCTTTTCACAGCTATTTGTAAGGCCTTCTCAGACAGCCATTTTGCCTTTTTGCATTTCTTTTTCTGGGGATGGCCTTGATTCCTGTCTCCTGTACAATGTCACAAACCTCCATCCATAGTTCATCAGACACTCTGTCTATCCATTCCAGTATGACCTAAATCAAATCACTTATGATTATACAGTGAAATCGACAAACAAATTCAAGGGATTATATCTGATAGACAGGGTGCCTGAAACACTATGGACAGAGGAGGCAGGGATTAAGACCATCCCCAAGAAAAAGAAATGCAAAAAGGCAAAATGGTTGTCTGAGGAAGCCTTACAAACAGCTGTGAAAATAGAAGTGAAAGGCAAAGGGAAAAAGCAAAGATATACCCATTTTAATTCAGAGTTCCAAAGAATAGCAAGGAGAGATAAGAAAGCCTTTCTCAGTGATCAGTGCAAAGAAATAGAGGGAAACAATAGAATGGGAAAGACTAGAGATCTCTTCAAGAAAATTAGAGATACTAAAGGAATATTTCATGCAAAGATGGGCACAATAAAGGACAGAAATGGTATGGACCTAACAGAAGCAGAAGATATTAAGAAGAGGTGGCAGGAATACACAGAAGAACTATACAAAAAAGATCTTCAAGACCCAGATAATCATGATGGCGTGATCACTTACCTAGAGTCAGACATCCTGGAATGTGAAGTCAAGTGGGCCTTAGGATGCATAACTACGAACAAAGCTAGTGGAGGTGATGGAATTCCAGTTGAGATATTTCAAATACTGAAAGATGACTCTGTGAAAATGCTGCACGCAATATGCCAGCAAATATGGAAACCTCAGCAGTGGCCACAGGACTGGAAAAGATCCGTTTTCATTTCAATCCCAAAGAAAGTTAATGTCAAGAATGCTCAAACTACCTCACAATTGCAGTCATCTCACACACTAGCGAAGTAACACTCAAAATTCTCCAAGTCAGGCTTCAACAGTTCATGAACCACAAACTTCCAGATGTTCAAGCTGGATTTAGAAAAGGAAGAAGAACCAGAGATCAAATTGCCAACATCTGTGGGCTCATCGAAGAGCAAGACAGTTCCAGAAAAACATCTACTTCTGCTTTATTGACTATGCCAAAGCCTTTGACTGTGTGGACCATAACACATTTGAAAATTCTGAAAGAGATGGGAATACCAGACCTCCTGACCTGCCTCCTGAGAAATCTGTATGCCGGTTAGGAAGCAACAGTTAGAACTCGACATGGAACAACAGACTGGTTCCAACTTGGGAAAGGAGGATGTCAATGCTGTATATTGTCACCCTGCTTATTTAACTTATATGCAGAGTACATCATGCAAAATGCTGGGCTGGTTGAAGCACAAGCTCAAATGAAGATTGCCTGAAGAAATATCAATATCCTCAGATATGCAGATGGCACCACCCTTATGGCAGAAAGCAAAGAAGAACTAAATACCCTCTTAATGAAAGTAAAAGAGGAGAGAGAGAAACTTGGCTTAAAACTCAATCTTCAGAAAACTAAGATCATGGCATCTGGTCCCATCCCTTCCTGGCAAATAGATGGGGAAACAATGGATACAGTGAGAGACTATTTTTTTGTCTCCAAAATCACTGCAGATGGTGCCTGCAGCCATGAGATTAAAAGATGCTTGCTCCTTGGAAAATAAGTTATGACCAACCTAGACAGCATACTAAAAAGCAGAGACATTGCTTTGCCAAAAAGTCCATCTAGTCAAAGCTATGGCTTTTACAGTAGTCATATATAGATGGGAGAGTTGGAGTATAAAGAAAGCTGAGCACCGAAGTATTGATGCCCTTGATCTGTGGTGTTGGAGAAGATTCTTGAGAGTCCCTTGGACTACAAGGAGATCCAACCAGTCCATCCTAAAGGAAATCAGTCTTGAATATTCATTGGAAGGACTTATGTTGAAGCATAAACTCCAATATTTGTTCCCCTGATGCGAAGAACTGACTCATTTGAAAAGACCCTGATGCTGGGAAAGATTGAAGGCAGGAGGAGAAGGGGACGACAGAGGATGAGATGGTTCGATGGCATCACCAACTCAATTGACATGAGTTTGAGTAAACTCCGGGAGTTGTTGCATAGGGAGGCCTGGTGTGCCACAGTCCATGGGGTTGCAAAGAGTCAAAAACGACTGAGTGATGGAACTCACCTGAACTGAACCTTAAACTTCTCTGTATAGAGGTCTTTTGTCTCTGTAGGTAGGTTTATTCTCAGGTATTACGTTCTTCTTCTTGCAGTGGAGAATAGGATTGTGTTCTTAATTTCTCTTTCTGATATCCCATTGTTAGTGTATAAGAATGTAAGGGATTTCTTTGTATGTTTTTAAATCCTTTATCTTTGCTCTATTCATTGATTAGTTCCAGTAATTTTCTGGTGGCCTCTTTAGGGCTTTCTATGTATAGGATCAAATAATCCTGAAACAGTGAGTTTCACTTTTTGTTTTCCAGTCTGAATTCCTTTTATTTCTTTTCCTTCTCTGATTGCTGTAACTAGGATTCCAAAACTGTTTTTAGTAATAATGTTGAGAGCGGGCACCCTTGTTCTATTCCCCATCTTACAGGAAATACTTTTAGTATTCCACTGTTGAGAATAATGTTTGCTGTAGGTTTATTGTACATGGCCTTTATTATGTTAAGGTATGTTCCTTTGGTGCCTACTTTCTGGTGAATTTTTATCATAAATGTGTGAAGAATTTTGTTGAAAGTTTTTTCTGCATCTATTGAGATGATTATATGATTTATATCTTTTAGTGTGTTAGTATTGTGTATCACATTGATTGATTTACACGTATTGAATAATCCTTGATCCCTTGGATATAGCCCAGTTGATCATGATGTATGATCCTTTTAATGTGTTGTTGAATTCTGTTCATTTAAATTTTGTTGAGGATTTTTGAATCTATATTCATCAGTGATATTGGCCTGTTGTTTTCTTCTTTATGTGGCATCTTTGTCTGGAGTTGGTTACAAGGTGATGTTGACCTTGTAGAATGAGTTTGGGTATCTTCCTTCCTCTGCAATTTTCTGGAAGAGTTTGAGTAGGATAGGTGTTAATTCTTCTCTAAACTTTTGGAAGATCTCACCATCTAGCCCTAGGCTTTTGTTTGTTTGAAAATTTTTTATTACAATTTCGATATCCATGCTTGTGATTTGTCAGTTCATATTTTCTATTTCTTCCTGGTTCAGTTTTGGAAGATTATACTTTTCTAAGAATTTGTCTATTTCTTCCAGGTTGTCCATTGTATTAGTGTATGGCTGCTTGTAGTAGTCTCTTGTGATCCTTTTTATTTCTGTGTTTTCTGTTGTAACTTCTCTTTTTTCATTTCTAATTGTATTGATTTGGGTCTTTCTTTTTAAAATTGATGAATCTGGTTAATGGTTTGTCTATTTTATTTATCTTCTCAAAGAACCAACTTTTAGTTTTATTGATCTTTGCTATTGTTTCCTTCACTACTTTTTCATTTGTTTCTGCTCTGATCTTCATGATTTCTTTCCTTTTATTAACTTTCATGTATTTCTGTTGTTTTTCTTATTGCTTTAGGTGTAAAGTTAGGTTACTTATTTATATTTCTCTTGTTTCTTGAGATAGGCTTGTATTATTATAATCTTCCCTCTTAGCATTGCTTTTACTACATCACACAGGTTTTGACTGGCCCTGTTTTCATTGTCGTTTGTGTCTAGGTATATTTTGATTTCTTTTTTGATTTCTTCAGTGATCTGTTGGCTATTCAGAAGCATACTGTTTAGCCTCCATATGTGTGTGTTTTTCCTAGGTTTTGTTTTCCTGTAGTTAATATCTAATTGTATAACACTGTGGGCAGAAAAGATGCTTGAAATGATTTCAAGTTTTTTTTTTTTAATTTATCAACACTTGATTTATGACCCAAGAAGTGATCTATCCTTGAGAATGTTCCATGTGCACTTGAGGAAAATGTTAAATCTGCTGTTTTGGGATGTAATGCCATGTAGATATCAATTAGGTCCAACTGGTTCAATCTATCACTTAAAGCTTGTGTTTCCTTATTAATTTTCTGTCTAGATATTCTGACCATTGGTGTGAGTGGGGTGTTAAAATCCCCCACTATTATTGTGTTACTATTGATTTCCCTTTTAATAGTTGTTAGCATTTACTTTGGGTATTAATGTGCTTCTATGCTGGATGCATGTATATTTATAATATTTGTATCTTCTTGGATTGTCCCCTTGATCACTATGTAGGGAGCATCCTTCCTTGTCTCTTGTAATGTTCTTTATATCAAAGTCTATTTTATCTAATATGAGTGTTGCTACTCTTGCTTTCTTTTGATTTCCATTTGCATGGACTATCTTTTTACAGCCCCTCATTTTCAGTCTGTATGTGTCCCTAGGCCTTAGATGGGTCTCTTGTAGACAGCATATATAGGGGTTGTTTTTGTATCCATTCAGCCAACCTGTGTCTTTTGGTTGGAACATTTACCCCATCTACATTCAAGGTAATTATCCACATGTATGATACTATTACCATTTACTTTCTTTGGGGGGTTTGTTTTTTCAGGGCTTTTCTTTCTCCTGTGTTTCCTGTTTAGAGAAGTTCCTTTATCATTTCTGATAAGACTATTGTGAAAGTGAAAGTGAAAGTCGCTCAGTCCTGTCTGACTCTTTGCAACCCCATGGACTATAGAGTCCAAGGAATTCTCCAGGCCAGAATGCCAGAGTGGGTAGCCGTTCCCTTCTCCAGGGGATCTTCCCAACCCAGGGATCAAACCTAGGTGTCCCACACTGCAGGCGGAATTTTCACCAGCTGAGTCACAAGGGAAGCCCAAGAATACTGGAGTGGGTAGCCTATCCCTTCTCCAATAGATCTTCCTGACTCAGGAATCAAACCAGGGTTTGGTGGTGCTGAATTCTCTTAACTTTTGCTTGTCTGTAAGTTTTTGCTTTCTCCTTCAGATCTGAATGAGATCCTTCCTAGATAGAGTAATCTTGGTTATAGGTTTTTTCCTTTTATCACTTTAAGTATACCCTGCCACTCTCTTCTGGCCTGCAGAGATTCTGTTGAAAGATCAGAAAGACTTTCTTCAGTTGAGGACAGTCTCTGAGACCATCCCCATTTCTGTTAGCTTTGTGGAAAGTCCCTTAAATATTATTTTTTTTGCTTTTCCATTGTTGCTTTTAATAATTTTTTTGTGTGTTTAATTTTCATTAGTTTGATTAGTATGTCTCTTAGTATGTTTCTCTTTGAGTTTATCCTGCAATGGACTCTTTGGGCTTCCTGGACTTGGATGGCTTTCCCATGTTAGGGAAGTTTTCTACTATAATCTCCTCAAATATTTTCTCATACCCTTTCTTTTTTCTTGTACTTCTTGGATGCCTATAATTCTAATGTTGGTATACTTAATGTTATCCCAGAGATCTCTGAGACTCCTGATTTCTTTTTATATATTTTCTCTATCCTGCTCTGCTTCAATTATCTCCATCATCCTGTCTTCCACCTCCCTTATCCATTCTTCTATCTCAAATAGCCTACTATTGGTTGCCTCTAGTGTACTTTTTACCCTTAGCTATTGTGTTGTATATTGCTGATTATCTATTCTTTAATTCTTCCAGGTCCTCATCAAGCCTTTCTTGCAGCTTCTCGATCTATGCTTCCATTTTATTTCCCAGATTTTGGATCATCTTTCTTATCATTACTCAGAGTTCTTTTCCAGGCAGACTGCTTATTTTCTCTTCATTTGTTTTGTCATTTCAGTTTTTACCATTTTCCTTCATTTACTAGGCACTTCTCTGTATTTTTATTTCATTTAATTTACTGTGTTTGGGGTCTCCTTTCTGCAGGCTAGAAGGCTATGGTTCCTCTTAATTGTGGAGTCTGCACACTGTGGGTAGTGTTGAACTAGTGCCTTGTGAAGGTTTCATGATTGGGAGGATTTGTGCCTGTGTCTGGTAGATGGACTTGCATCTTGTCTCTCTGAAGGGCAGTGCTGTGTCCAATAGTATGTTTTGGGGCATCTGTGGAATTGGTGTGGCCTTGGGGAACCTTTCTGCTAATGGACAGGTTTGTGTTTCTGTTTTGCTAATGGTTTGGTGTGAGGTGTCTGAAACTGGAGCTTTCAGCCTTTGTGTGGAGTTTGGTCTTACTGTGATAATGGAGGCCTTTGGGAGAGCACTCATCAATTAATGTTCCATGGGTTTGGGAGTTTTATGGTGATCAAAAGTCCTGGACTTGGGTCTCCTACCTTGGGAGTTCAGGCTCAACCCCTTACTGTAGTACCAAGACTTCACAGGCCTCACTGCACAGAAGAAGAAGCCCTAAGACTAATGGTGAAATCAAAACTCAATATCTGAGAGCACTCAAAGAAATTTGCACAGTTACAAAGAGAAAACAAGAGAGAGAAAAGAGGGATAAAAGGATAAAAACAGAAGATAAAAAAGCAGAGAGCAATCAAGCCAATAAACAAACCCCTAAATGAAAATGAATACTAAGCTATTGTTTTTCCAGTAGTCACGAATAGATGAAGAGTTGGAGCATAAAGAATGCTGAGTGCTGAAGAATTGATGCCTTCATACTGTGATGCTGGAGAAGACTCTTGAGAGTCCCTTGGACAGCAAGGAGATCAAACCAGTCAATCTTAAGGGAAATAAACCCTGAATATTCATTGGAAGGACTGATGCTGAAGCTCCAATGCTTTGGCTACCTGATGCAAAATCCGACTCTTTGGAAAAGACCCTGTTGCTGGGAAAGATTGAGGGCAGAGGGAGAAAGAGAAGTATGAGATGGTTGGATGGCATCACCAACTGAATGGACATAAGCTTGAGCAAACTCTGGGAGACAGAGAAAGACAGGGAAGCCTGGCAGGCTGCAGTCCATGGGGTCACAGAGTGGGACACAACTGAGTGAGTGAACAGCAACAACAGAATGGTTTTTCCAGTAGTCATGTACAGGTGTGGAATTTGGACCACAAAGAAGGCTGAGTGCTGAAAAATTGATGCTTCTGAATTGTGGTGCTGGAGAAGACTCTTGAAAGTCCCTTGGACTGCAAGGAGATCAAACCAGTCAATTCTAAAGGACATCAACACTGAATGTTCATTGGATGCTGAAGCTGAATCTCCAATACTTTGACCCCCTGATGCGAAGAGCTGACTCATTGGAAAAAAACCTTGATGCTGGGATAGATTGATGGGGAAAAAGAAGAGGGCAGTAGAAGATGAGATAGTTAGATAGCATCACCAACTCAATGGACATGAATTTGAGCTCTGGGAGATAGTGAAAGATAGAGAAGCCTGGCACACACTGCAATCCATGGGGTGCAAACAGTTGGGCATGAGTTAAGAACTGAACAACAGCAGTAGGAGTTGAGTCTGGCCTGACTGCATATGGAGCAGTTCTGCAAAGCATAGTTTCATCTCCAGATTGCTTCTTTGATGGTTAATTTGTGGTTTTGCTTGCATTTTGATTTTATAGAAATCCTTCAAGAACAATATTAATTGAGTCCATAATCAGGATATGAAAAGAAAAGAAAAATGGTTAGGAAGGTTTAATTCTTAACAGTGGGCTTCCCCAGTGGATCAACAGCAAAAGAATCTGCCTGCCTTGCAGGAGATGCATGGAAGATGCAGATTCGGTCCTTGGTTTGGGAAGATGCCCTGGAGAAGGAAATGGCAACCCACTCCAGTATTCTTCCCTGGGAAATCACATGGACAGTGGAACCTGGTGGGCTACAGCCCATGAGGTCACAAAGAATCGTATACGACTTGGCAACTAAACAACAATAACAATTCTTAACAGCATCCAAGGTTGTTAAGGTGAGGGTGACCACCTTCATTAGGGAGGCCACTGTGACAGATTTTCCAAGCAAACCCATTACACACTCACGGGGAAATCCCACAAACTTGCAGGAGGCTGAAGTTTTCCATTCTTACTGGAAGTAGAAAAAAAAAATCCACTAAAAATCTAACTTTCCTTATTAGAAAATCTCTTCTCTCACATGGGTGGGGATAAGTTGTTTATTTCTTTTTTTTTTCCCCCAGGTCACTGAGGGTCCCAGTTCACAAACATTTCCTATATTGGTGTGGCATCAATTGTTTTTTTTTAAATATTCTTCTACCTTCTTATTGGCAGTCAATTAACTCTAGGTTAGAAAGGAATATTTAGGTGCCCAGATTGAAATTATTCATAATGAATTCAACTACACTATAGATATTGACAATTTATCTGTAATGATCATATTAAAAATTATTATTTGCAAAATCAGTAGCTACAAAATAATAATTAGGATGGCTTGATGTTTCAGTGATTTGGGGTATTTAAAGTAAATAGTTACACATGCATATGAGGCTGCTGCTTCTGCGGCTCTGTGCGACCCCAGACAGCAGCCCACCAGGCTCTGCCATCCCTGGGATTCTCCAGGCAAGAACACTGGAGTGGGTTGCCATTTCCTTCTCCAATGCATGAAAGTGAAAAGTGAAAGTGAAGTCGCTTAGTTGGGTCCGACTCTTCGCGACCCCATGGACTGCAGCCTACCAGGCTCCTCCGTCCATGGGATTTTCCAGGCAAGAGTACTGGAGTGGGTTGCCATTGCCTTCTCCTGCATATGAGGCTGTTGACACTCAATCGTCTTTCCAGTCTCTCTGACTTGAAAGCTTAAAATTCACACTAAGTCCTCCACTTGACCCCAGAGCTGTAAGAAAACCCCACTGCTTTTTCCACAAAAGAAAATCCAGTGCTAGGAGTACCCTTCACTCCCCTCCACTCAAGTTCAATTTCCAAAAATACACTTTCTTCTTCCACAGAAGAAAATCCAGTGCTAAGGGCTTTTTCCACAAAAGAAAATCCAGTGCTAGGAGTACCCTTCACTCCCCTCCACTCAAGTTCAATTTCCAAAAATACACTTTCTTCTTCCACAGAAGAAAATCCAGTGCTAAGGGTACCCTTCACTCCCCTCCACTGAAGTTCAGTTTCCAAAGGCCAACACAAAAGGCATATTATATGTGCAGCTCCAAGGCCTGAAGGTACCTGACTGGAACTGGGATCCTGTCCAGTCCAGACAGGAGGAAAAGATTACCTTTCTATTTAACAAGGCAGTGCTGAAGGATTAATCATTAAGTAAGTAGCAACAAGCCTGGAGATTCGCGGGAGGGGGCAGAGTCCCCCCTATGTTCTCAGTTTTTCTGGGATTTAGGATGGAAAATATTACAGGAGTAGTTTGGAAGTGGCTGCAGTAACAACCACCTTCCAGGGAAAGAAAGAACAATATGTGAAATCTTGGGCCTGACCCAGCCAAACGGGGTGTTTATACCCAGAAGCCTCCATGGAGCATAGGCCCATTTTGTCTAATAGTCGGCATTCATGTATAGAGTTGATAAAACCTGGAGAGTATTCATGACCTGGCCAAGTGTTGCTATGTGACTTTAAATTAGTCATTGAAACTTTCTGAGCCTTGGCTTTCTCAATTTAAAAATGGATATATTTCTCCTAGTGTAGAGAATTTTGTAATTAGACAAAGATAATTCCTAGAACAGTCATCTGCAATGCTTTAGTGTCTTTGAGCCTCCCTACTGTGAAGCCCAAGCTTCACAGTGGCTCACTTGGTAAAGAATCCGCCTGTGAAGCATATCAAAAAGCAGAGACATCGCTTTGCTGACAAAGGTCCATATAGTTAAAGCTACGGTTTATTCATTGGAAGAATTGTTGCTAAAGCTGAAGCTCCAATACTCTTGCCACCTGATGTGAAGAGCTGACTCATTGGAAAAGACCCTGATGCTAGGAAAGATTGAAAGCAAATGGAGAAGGGGGAGACAGAGGATAAGTTGGTTAGATAGTAACATTGACTCATTGGACATGAATTTGAGCAAACTCCAAGAGATGGTGGAGGACCAAGGAACTTGTGAGCTACAGTCAGTGTGGTCACAAAGAGTTGGACATGACTTAGTGACTAAACAACCATAAAGATAGACCCAAATAAGAGCTGCTTCTCTCCAGAAAAGAAAAAATTCTGCAGTCTGCCAGAGCACCTGAGGTATTTGTCTGAGCAAAACAGGGCATATGACTTCTTGTAAAAACTAAATCAGGCATTGCCTCATAAATGGCCTTGCCTTGGTGTTGCTTTATGTATGGTACAACCACAAATGACTACATGATGTTGATAAGATACAGATATTTCATGAAATGTATTATCAAAGATGATTCCTTACTTTCAAAAAGGAGCTTGGATAAAAGTCTTTATTTGTGATTGGATTTAATCTGTCTCTTGTTATAATCTGTACCTTTTAATTTATTATAACAAAACAAATTTTCCTAGACATCTAAAGTGTGCTGAGCTCAGTGTTCAACAGAATATTAAAATCCATGAGACACAATCTCTGAATTTACAACACAGTCAAGATATAGCTAAGGGGAGAAAAAGCACAAACACTATGTAAATCAAAATATAAGACCGAATTTGGATGGAGGGCTTAAAGCTACAATGCCTGCAGCATCTGAGACCTATGACCCTGTTTTTCTGAATCTGTCTAGGGTGCCATGAGTAGTGAAGTATGACCCCCCATTATGGTTGTGCTGCATATCATATTGGGAGCCAGAATGCCACACAGAATTGCTTAGGGCATCAAGGTATGTGATGAAGCATATGTGGACATACATGAGATCCATTTCCTCAAGAATTCATTGGAAAGTGGAATCTCAGACTATCACTTGATCTACAATCCTAGGGTCCACCCTGTACTCTTGATACTGAGCCAGATGGAGAGGTACAACAAAGAAACTTTGCTAGAAAGTACCCATCAGGAATGAAAGGGACTACTCATTGGTGTTGAGATCTGCTAATTTCCTTTGTACAATCCCAAATGTTTGATGTGTAACTGAATTGCCATGTCTTGGTGAAGGACTCACAAATCTTTGTCAGTGTTAGGCACTGCACAACTCATGATGAGATGATCCCTATGAGAAATAGAAAAAGGTAGCTGAGGGCAGGGGCAGGAGTTGACATTCACTGGGAAACACTACACTGGGTTTGCCAAAGGGGTACCATAACAATTCTAAAGTCCATTCACTCTACATCATGACAGGGATGGTGAATGACATACCAAAGCTACTGCCTCATCGAGGAATGAGGTGAAAAAAGGAGAAAGAGAAGAACGTAAAAAGTCTAACCCCAAAGTCTAAGAATGTGAAAAAGTAAAAGGTCTATTCTCAAAAGACAGACCAAAAAGAGTCAGGTTCATCTGCTGTCTTCTCTCCCCAGTCTCTATGTCTCAGACAAAAAACAAACTCATTTTCTCATTTTTCCAATCCTAGTGGCCTTAAGTATCTACCTTCTAGCTCTTTTTTGACTACTGGTTGTGAAAATGAAGTGCCATCCAGAATAGAGTGAATGAGTATGGAAAACAAAACAATAGAGTTGAGTTTTAGTTCTATATTTTTCACAATCATTAACCAAAAAAAAAAAAAAATTAAGGAAGGTTAATGCACACACACACAAACATATATATGTATATATATTTAAGTTTAAGCAAGGCTATACAATGAAATGAATGAGCCTCATATTGTGAAATGTGAATAATAACCAAGCAGAACATAGTGTCCTGTTCCTGGACCACAGCCTCTGACTCCTTCCCCTCATTCCCCTCTTGCCTTCTCCCTCTTGCTTCCATATTCACATCAGTTTGGCAGGATGGTTTCCCAGGACACTTAAGTCAGGAAGGCCTTTTGTCCTAGCAAAAGAGGCATCATATAATCCTTCAATACTTGCTCATCAGTTTCCCTCTTTGCTAAATCTTAAGTGTTATCAGGTGAAGGATGTGCTATGTCCACAGGTATACAACCTGAACACAATAGTGCTTAGCACACAACAGGTTTTTAATTTGTTGAATAAATAAGCAGATGATTATCAGATTCTCAAGAATGAGATCCAGTCTCAAAGAGTGACATTACACATACAAAGATGAAAAATATGCTTTAAGTTCTCAAAAACTGAGAGTTTTAGTGGTGGTGGGATGGAAACATGCATAAGATAAATTTTAAGATGTTATGAAGAGATTAATAGACACATATAGTGCTGTTTAAAGTATGAAAAAAGTCATCAGTCCTGCTAGAATAGTCAGGGTAGTTTTCATAGAGGAGGTGAGCACTTTGCTGAGTCTTAAAGGATGGGAGGAATAGTCATGATTAAGCTAGCAGAAAATAAAGCTGAGAATTTGAAATATGAGTAGTGGAGTAAGTAGTAGATTAAATTAGAGCTCAGAGCTGCTTTGAATTTCACCCTTTTTTAATCTACAGAAAGTCACAGCCAGAGCATATTGTCACGGGTTAAAGTCTAAATTGCTTTAGATAGCAAATTCCCAAAGGGAAAAGACCATGTCTTTGGTGTGTCCTCTCAGAATTTCATGCCTTCTGCACTGTGGGTGTTCAATAAATATTTAATAATAAAAATGAGTTGATTAATTGAGAGCATTCATGTTCCATATGCATGGGTAGAACCTTCTTTTCACTTTAATTATATTGCTTTAATCATCACTAAATAGAATTTTTTAGATAGTAATTTGATTCACTGATAAACACACAGGCTGCCTAAGTTCCTGGCCTTAAGGTAAATAGCAATATCAGAGAATAATCCTCTTTACACTGGTAAGTGATTTTGTGATACTGCCTACATAAAATGGAAGCAGTGGAATTCTGAAAATGTACTTATTGAGAGATAGCACCTGAATGAGTGTTAGAAAGGACTCCTGAATCTGGGGAGTGTAGGGAATACCCCAGCAGGAATCAGAAATTGAGTGAGCAATTTATTACATTGTGGAGGCTAAAGTAAATCCAGAAAGAGAACTTCCAATAAACGTGGCAATAAATAGGCTCATGGCACCCAGGGAGTGGATCATCCAGAGAGTGTAGCAACTGGTGAGTGAGTGTGCTCTAGACTGAAGGAACACAATAGGCTGAAGTGGAGAATAGAAATACACCTGTATGTCTGAGCATTGCTGCTAGCCAGATCATCAATGACTAGACCGTCTCAAGTTGCAAAAAGCTAATCTTATTTCAGCTGAGCCAAAGGTAAAAGGCATCCATGACTCAGGCTAGCAGGAGCCTAAGTTAAGTTAAGTGAAAGTTGCTCAGTAGTGTCCAATTCTTTACGACACCATGGACTATACAGTCCATGGAATTCTCCAGGCCAGAATACTGGAGTGGGTAGCCATTTCCATCTCCAGGGGATCTTCCCTATCCAGGGACTAAACCTGGGTCACCTGCATTGCAGGCAGATTCTTTACCATCTGAGACACCAGTGAAGGCGTAAGGCCCCTCAAGACAACATTAAACACACTAACCTTTGTATTAATAGGAGTCCCAGAAGAAGAGAGGAAAAGGTATTGAAAAAACATTTGAAGAGATAACATCCAAAAACATCTCTAATACAGGAAGAGAAACACTCACAAAAGCCCAGGAAACACAGAGAGTCCCACATAAGATATACTCAAGGAGGAACATGCCGAGACACATAATCAAATTGACAAAAATGAGAAAATATTAAAAACAACAAGAGAAAAGTAACAAATAATATAAAGAGAATCCCCATAAGGTTATCAGCTAATATTAATATTTCAGCAGAAACTCTGCAGGTCAGAAGGGAGTGGCATAATACATTTAAAGTAATGAAAGGTAAAGACCTACAAATAAGAATACTCTATACATCAAGGCTCTTATTCAGATTCAACAGAGAAATAAAAAATTTTACAGACAAGAGCTAAAAGCTTAGAGAAATCATCACCACCAAACCAGCTTTACAAGTGCTAAAGAATCTTCCCTCTTCCCTAGGCAGAAAAAAAAATGCCACATCTCGAGAAAAAAAATTATGAATGGAAAAGCTGACTGGTAAAGCAAACATACAGTAAAGGTAGAAAACTATCCATACATAAGTGGGATATCAAAACCAGCAACTGGGAGAAGAGGAGACTATAAATGCAATATATTGGAAATGCATTTGAAATTAAAAGGCCAAAAACTTAAAATAATCTCGTGTGTGTGTGTGTGTGTATTTATATGTAATATATAACATTATATATATATATAACATATATAGACTACTATATCAAAACTTCCACTGTATACTCATAAGGGATTTGATCTAGGTCATACCTGAATGGTCTAGTGGTTTTCCCTACTTTCTTCAATTTAAGTCTGAATTTGGCAATAAGCAGTTCATGATCTGAGCCACAGTCTGCTCCTGGTCTTGTTTTTGCTGACTGTATAGAGCTTCTCCATCTTTGGCTGCAAAGAATATAATCAATCTGATTTCGGTGTTGACCATCTGGCGATGTCCACGTGTAGAGTCTTCTCTTGTGTTGTTGGAATAGGGTGTTTGCTATTACCAGTGCGTTCTCGTGGCAAAACTCTATTAGCCTTTGCCCTGCTTCATTCTGTACTCCAAGGCCAAACTTGCCTGTTACGCCAGGTGTTTCTTGACTTCCTACTTTTGCATTCCAGTCCCCTATAATGAAAAGGACATCTTTTTTGGGTGTTAGTTCTAGAAGGTCTTGTAGGTCTTCATAGAACCATTCAACTTCAGCTTCTTCGGTGTTATTGGTCGGGGCATAGACTTGGATTACCGTGATATTGAATGGTTTGCCTTGGAAACAAACAGAGATCATTCTGTCGTTTTTGAGATTGCATCCAAGTACTGCATTTTGGACTCTTTTGTTGACCATGATGGCTACTCCATTTCTTCTAAGGGATTCTTGCCCACAGTAGTAGATATAATGGTCATCTGAGTTAAATTCACCCATTCCAGTCCATCTTAGTTCACTGATTCCTAGAATGTCAACGTTCACTCTTGCCATCTCCTGTTTGACCACTTCCAGTTTGCATTTAAAGGACTAGACCTGATAGACAGAGTGCCTGATGAACTATGGACAGCGGTTCATGACATTGTAAAGGAGACAGGGATCAAGAAAATCCCCATGGAAAAGAAATGCAAAAAAGCAAAATGGCTGTCTGAGGAGGCCTTACAGATAGCTGGGAAGAGAAGAGAAGCGAAAAGCAAAGGAGAAAAGGAAAGATATTCTCATCTGAATGCAGAGTTCCAAAGAATAGCAAGGAGAGATAAGAAAGCCTTCCTCAGCAATCAGTGCAAAGAAATAGAGGAAAACAACAGATTGGGAAAGACTAGAAACCTCTTCAAGAAAATTAGAGATACCAAAGGAACATTTCATGCAAAGATAGGCTCGATAAAGGACAGAAATGGTATGGACCTAACAGAAGCAGAAGATATTAAGAAGAGGTGGCAAGAATACACAGAAGAACTGGACAAAAAAGATCTTCATGACCCAAATAATCACGATGGTGTGATCACTCACCTAGAGCCAGACATCCTGGAATGTGAAGACAAGTGGGCCTTAGAGAGCATCACTACGAACAAAGCTAGTGGAGGTGATGGAATTCCAGTTGAGCTATTTCAAATCCTCAAAGGTGATGCTGTGAAAGTGCTGCACTCACTATGCCAGCAAATCTGGAAAACTCAGCAGTGGCCACAGGACTGGAAAAGGTCAGTTTTCGTTCCAATCCCAAAGAAAGGCAATGCCAAAGAGTGCTCAAACTACCACACAATTGCACTCATCTCACATGCTAGTAAAGTAATGCTCAACATTCTCCAAGCCAGGCTTCAGCAATACGTGAACCATGAACTTCCAGATGTTCAAGCTGGTTTTAGAAAAGGCAGAGGAACCAGAGATCAAATTGCCAATATCCGCTGGATCATCAAAAAAGCGAGAGAGTTCCAGAAAAACATCTATTTCTGCTTTATTGACTATGCCAAAGCCTTTGACTGTGTGGATCACAATAAACTGTGGAGAATTCTGAAAGAGATGGGAATACCAGACCATCTGACCTGTCTCTTGAGAAACCTGTATGCAGGTCAGGAAGCAACAGTTAGAACTGGACATGGAACAACAGGCTGGTTCCAAATAGGAAAAGGAGTACGTCAAGGCTGTATATTGTCACCCTACTTATTTAACTTATATGCAGAGTACATCATGAGAAACGCTGGGCTGGAAGAAACACAAGCTGGAATCAAGATTGCTGGGAGAAAAATCAATAACCTCAGATATGCGGATGACACCACCCTTATGGCAGAAAGTGAAGAAGAGCTAAAGAGCCTCTTGATGAAGGTGAAGGAGGAGAGTGAAAAAGTTGGCTTAAAGCTCAACGTTCAGAAAACTAAGATCATGGCATCTGGTCCCATCACTTCATGGGAAATAGATGGGGAAACAGTGGAAACAGTGTCAGACTTTACTTTTTTGGGCTCCAGAATCACTGCTGATGGTGACTGCAGCCATGAAATTAAAAGACGCTTACTCCTTGGAAGGAAGGTTATGGCCAACCTAGATAGCATGTTTAAAAGCAGAGAGATTACTTTGCCAACAAAAGTCCGTCTAGTCAAGGCTATGGTTTTTCCAGTGGTCATGTATGGATGTGAGAGTTGGACGGTGAAGAAAGCTGAGCACCGCAGAATTGATGCTTTTGAACTGTGGTGTTGGAGAAGACTCTTGAGAGTCCCTTGGACTGCAAGGAGATCCAATCAATCCATCCTAAAAGAGATCAATCCTGGGTGTTCATTGGAAGGTCTGATGTTGAAGCTGAAGCTCCAATACTTTGGTCACCTCATGCAAAGGGTTGACTCATTGGAAAAGACCCTAATGCTGGGTAGGATTGGGGGCGGGAGGAGAAGGGGACCACAGAGGATGAGATGGTTGGATGGCATCACCGACTCGATGGACATGGGTTTGGGTAGACTCCGGGAGCTGGTGATGGACAGAGAGGCCTGGCGTGCTGCAATTCATGGGGTCGCAGAGAGTCGGACACGACTGAGCGACTGAACTGAACTGAACTGATATCAAAACTTCACAGGAAGCACCTAGCAAAATTCTACAATAGATACAAACACAAAAAAGTAATAGCAATCAAAACACATCAAATCATAAGAGAAAAGAACAAAAAAGAAGTGGAAGAAAAAATACCTACAGAAACAGTTCCGTTCAGTTCAGTCACTCAGTTGTGTCTGACTCTGCGACCGCATGGACTGCAGCACACCAGGCTTTCCCACCCATCACCAAATGAAACAAATCTAAACCAATTAACACAATTGGTATAATAAAATGCATATTGATAATCACCTCAAATGAAAAATAATTAAATTATGCAACCAAAAGACATAAACTGGTTGAATGGATACAAAAACAAGACAAGTATATATGCCATCTACAAGAGACCAACATCAGATCTAAGGACATATGCTGACTGAAAGTTAGGGGATGGAAAAAGGTATTTCATATAAATGGAAATGAAAATAAAGCTTGAGTAGTAATACTCATGTCAGACAAAATAGACTTTAAAAAGAAAGACACTCATAATAATCAAGAGATCAAGAAGACACAGTAATTATAAATATGCACGAACCCAACATAGAAGCACCTCATTATATAAGGCAAATACGAACAGCCATATAGTGAGAAATCAACAGTAACACAATAATAGTGGGGGATTTAACACCCAACTTACATCAATGGAAAGATCATCCAGGCAGAAAATCAATAAGGAAACACAGGCCTTAAATAACACATTAGACCAGATGTACTTAACTGATATTTATAGAGAATTCCATTTGAAAGCAGTAGAATGCATGTACTTCTCAAGTACACATGGAGTATTCTCCAGGATAGATTTTATGCGGGCCACAAAGCAAACTTTGGTAAATTCATGAAAATTGAATCATAGCGAACATCTTTTCTGACCACAATGACATGAGATTAGAAATCAACTACAAGAAAAAAATCTGTAAAAAATACAAACACAATGAGGCTAAGGAAAATGTTACTAAATAATCAATGGATCACTGAAGAAATCAAAGAGGAAATAAAAATATGCCTCCAGACACATGAAAATGAAAACATAATTCAAAATCTATGAGATGCAGTGAAAACAATATCAAAGGGAAGTTTATAGCAATACAATCTTAACTCAGGAAACAACAAAAAAATTTCAAATATGAAATCTAACCTGACATTAAATAATGCCATTTGCCACGACATAGATGAACTTGAAGATTATCATAACAAATGAAGTAAGTAAAAGGCAAATATATATCATTTATATGTGGAATCTTTTAAAAATGATACAATTGAACTTATTTACAAAACAGAAACAGACTTAGAAAATAAACTTATGGTTACCAGAAGGGGAAGGCGGGAGGGGTAGACTGGGAATTTGGGATAGACATGCACACACTGCTATATTTAAAAAAGACAACCAGCAAGGTCATACTATAAAAAAATTAAATTAAAAATTTAAAAAACATATGAAAAGTAAAAGTAAAAAAATAAACTAGAGAAACAAAAACAAAACTCATAGCAGAAGGGAAGAAATCATAAAGATAGAGAAGAAATAAGTGAAAGAGTTGAAGAAATCAATAAAAAATCAATGAAACTAAAAGCTGGTTCTTTGAAAAGAGAAACAAAATTGATAACTCTTGTGCTTATTTAAGCACAAGGAGGGAGGGGTTAAATTACTTGACTGGCTTTGTGAAACCTCAGGAGATCAAAAACAGGCCTCAGAAATCTAAGAGCAAAGTCTGTTCTTGGGATTTAGGAAGCAGGAATCATCAGAATAACCAGCTTCAATCATTCCTGGTCCATGTATCATTCTACATAAAGACAGATTCCAGAAAGTCTTGTTTGCTTAACCTCAGTTCTATGCCCACCCCTTTTCCAGGGAGAGGAGATCACCATATAGACTATTATTCAGACTGCTCCCACTGAGAAAGTAAAATCAAAGTGATAACACTAAATTGATAAGTGAAAACAAGAAATTGTTGCCAGACAAAATAACAGGTGTCTGTAAGATAAACTAAAACAGACTGGGAGATGACTCCTGTGATGAAATTGACAAGAGCAAAAATATTAAAGAAAGTACAAGGTTATTATAGTGTGTATAAGAGAGAAAGGAAGGAAAAGGAAGGTACACTGGGCTTCAGGGAGTAGCAACAAAAGGGAGAAGGCATAGTCAGAAGCCAGATTATTGAAGGAACCCCTTGCCTTCCATGTAATGCTGCTGCTGCTGCTGCGTCGCTTCAGTCGTGTCTGACTCTGTGCGACCCCATAGACAGCAGCCCGCCAGGCTCCGCCATCCCTGGGATTCTCCAGGCAAGAACACTGGAGTGGGTTGCCATTTCCTTCTCCAATGCATGAAAGTGAAAAGTGAAAGTGAAGTCGCACAGTCGTGTCCAACTCTGTGCGACCCCATGGACTGCAGCCTACCAGGCTCCTCCATCCATGGGATTTTCCAGGCAAGAGTACTGGAGTGGGTTGCCATTGCCTTCTCTTTCCATGTAATGAGGGTATAGAAAAGAAGATGAAAGAAAACCACTCAAAAAATTGAATTTAAGACTAGTGTAACAGCAGTGTAAAGGGGGAAAGATATAAGGTAGGAGAAATAGTAAGTGTAAAATGATCCACAGTGCCAAGTACATGATTAATGCTTAGTATTAGTCTCATTATTACAATCATAGAATTGGAGTTTTTAGTGCCTTCTTCATAGACTTATCTGAGAACTCAGGGAGATAAGGGATGTGAAGTGAATGGTGTAAGGTAATTATGTTTCCAGTTTCCACTTCCATCCCATTCTTGCAGCACTCTAAGTCAAAATGATTGGCAATAGCACATGATGTAAGTTTCTTCTTCTGAGAATTGAATAACTGAACAAGAACAGAGGGGCTCTCAGGTGAACAGTTAGCTATAAGGTGCAAGGAAAGGAAGGAGTCCTGCCAGGTTCCTGATGTGGGAGATGCAGTACATATGGGCGTTATTCAGTAAGATGGGAAATATGGATTTTGAAGAAGAGGAGATACATTTGGTTGAGGCATTTTGAGGGTGAACTTTATCACTTTTGGCTTTATGTTGGATTTGGATGACAGAAGTGTTCCATGAGTGGTGGCCCTGCATGGTAATTGTCTCTCCAAGCCTTGCCAACATGTATGGGAGTGAGTGACCAGAGTGAGGACTGTGGTGTTGAAGCACAGATCTGCAGACTGACCACAAGGGGACCACAACATATGACCTGCTCTGTTACGGACCACACTTACCCTTATCACCACTGCATTTCCTAAGACACCCCGTCTCTTTATTTAAATCCCTGTGGAAACCTCCCATTGATGATGTCTCTACTAAATAAACTCTTCTCAAAGAAATGGAGAAAGGGGAAATTAAAAAAAATTCAGAGAACTTTTAATGTCTGAAAAGCATTTCCCTCTGGTCACCTGAGGTTTCTGGAATATGAACAGTTTCCAAGCCCCTTAAAACTAGTCAGGAGGCCCTGAATCTTGTGGCCAACAGAGCCACGTCCAATCTCGGCACTTGACACAGTGATAAATCACCAAGAATGGATGGGGAGTCAAATTGAGACTGTTACTAAGTCCAAGGAGTAATTGTTTCCCTTCCTTATAATATATTTCAGATCTCACAACATTGGCTTGTTTAAACTTAAGCTTGGGATTTAACTCTAAGTTTTTAAAATTTTAACCATATTTAACCGTAGAGTTCAGTGGCACTAAGTACATTCACATTGCTGTACAATTCTCACCATCGTCTGTCTCCCGAATTTTTCACCTTCCTATGAACTTTTTTTGCTTCTTTTGGTTGAAAGATTTCCTGATTTCTTATCCTTAAATCACGTTTTCCTGTGCATTCTAACTTTTTCCTGACTAATTTTACATATCTTTAATCTCCTAGTAACCTTGTGGCACATGCATCATCTTCTTCATTTGAAACAGTATGCCACAAAGACTAGGTGATTTGCTCAGCAACACAGGATGGTTGCACAGGTTAGGAGGGACTAGATGCTGCTGCTCTTGACCCGCAGTGCAATGCTCCTTCCACAGCGCTCATATGTCTTTTCTTGGAGCCTTTCCTTCTCCGAAGACAGACTCTCATCAGAGCACACACTCTGCTAACAGGCAGTGCAGTGAAGAGGCTCTTCACATCCACATGCTTTCTTGTCCAGAGAATATACTGAGCAGCTCAGGGCAGCAGTGATTACAAAGGTCCAGTAGCCAGCGTACGCCTGGAGAGCTTTGCAGAGTATGCAGGTAAAGAAGCAACTGTTAGAACCAGATATGGAATGATGGACTGTTTCAAAATTGGGAAAGGAGTACATCAAGGCTATATATTGTCACCCTGATTATTTAACTTCTATGCAGAGTATACCATGTGAAATGCTGGACTGGGTGAAGCATAAGCTGGAATCAAGATTGCCGGGAGAAATATCAATTACCTCAGATACGCAGATGACACCACATTTATGGCAGAAAGCGAAAAGGAACGAAAGGGCCTCTTGATGAAGGTGAAAGAGGAGAGTGAAAAAGCTGGCTTAAAATTTAACATTTAAAAAACTAACATCATGGCATCCAGTCTCATCACTTCATGGCTAATAGATGGGTAAACAATGGAAATAGTGACAGACTTTATTTCCTTGGGCTCCAAAATTACTGTGGACAGTGATGACAGCCATAAAACTAACAGACACTTGCTCCTTGAAAGAAAAGCTATGACAAACCTAGACAGTGTATTTAAACAGAGACATCATTTTGCTGGCAAAGGTCCATATAGTCAAAGCTATAGTTTTTCCAGTAGTCATGTATGTCTGTGAGAGTTGGACCATAAAGAAGGCTGAGCACTAAAGATTTGATGCTTTCAAAATGTGGTGCTGGAGAAGACTCTTGAGAGTCCTTTGGACATCAAGGATATCAAACCACTCAATCCTGAAGGAAATCAACTCTGAATATTCATTGGAAGGACTGATGCTGAAGCTGAAACTCCAATACTTTGGCCACCTGACGCAAAGAGACAACTCATTGGAAAAGACCCTCATTCTGGGAAAGATTGAGGACAAGAAGAGAAGGGGACACCAGAGGATGAGGTGGTTGGATGGACATGAGTTTGAGCAAACTCTGGGAGACAATGAAGGACAGGGAAGCCTGGTGTGCTGCAATCTATGGGGTCACAAAGAGTAAGACATGACTGACTGAACAGCAACAGAATCATGTTCAGGCTCTTTCCTTCCTCTTAGAACTTTTCAGTTTGATCAGGGTAACATGTTCAAGAATATAAGTTGACTTCTAAGATGACTGTAGCTCTGTTTTCACAGTACTAGTCTTTAAGAAGTATCTATGACCTGGAGATGTTAATATATCAGTTTATGGAATTAGAGAGGTTTTTCGTTAAAAGATAGCAGAGAAATAGCGGGGGAAAGTCAATTACATCAATTTATAAACAGGAAACTTGAATTTAGAAAAATGAAGCGATTTCTTCACAAGCCACAGGGCTGGCTGGAGGCATGTTTGGTAGTAGAATCCAAGCCATTTGATTCCCTATCCAGTGGTGTTTCCTCACCTTGTAAGGAAGGCACAGGGCTGCAAAGGACACCCCAAAATAACTGCATGCATTGCTCTCTAATCATATCAGCAGGAAAACTCCAGTGTAACAAACAACTGGAAATGGTTCTCAAGGCACCACTCCAAAGTTGGTCTGAGAGTCTAGAAGTCTATCATACCAGGTTCTGAGTCAGAGAACCAGTGAATCAGGTTTGAATGCTAGCCCTCCAGGACATCTTACCATGTTTGCAGGAATGATGCCAAATAATAGGCAGATGGGCTCAAGGCAGACCATAAACCAAAAAGCCTGCTTTTATCTGCTTATCTGGGGCCTCAGAGAGTGGTTGCCTGTCATGACTGATTAACATATAAATGAATATGTTCCTTCTATTCAATGATCAATGCAAAGAAATAGAGGAAAACAATAGAATGGGAAAGACGAGAGATCTCTTCAAGAAAATTAGAGATACTAAGGGAACATGTCATGCAAAGAGGGGCACAATAAAGGACAGAAATGGTATGGACCTAACAGAAACAGAAGATATTAAGAATAGGTGGCAAGAATACACAGAAGAACTATACAAAAGAGATCTTCAGGACCTAGATAATCATTGTGGTGTGATCACTCACGTAGAGCCAGACATCCTGGAATGTGAAGTCAAGTGGGCCTCAGGAAGCACCACTACGAACAAAGCTAGTGGAGGTGATGGAATTCCAGTTGAGCTATTTGAAATTCTAAAAGCTGATGCTGTAAATGCTGCACTCAATACGCCAGCAAATTTGGAAAACTCAGCAGTGGCCGTAGGACTGGAAAAGGTCAGTTTTTATTCCAATCCCCAAGAAAGGCAATGCCAAAGAATGCTCAAACTACCTCACAATTGCACTCATCTCACATGCTAGCAAAGTAATGCTCAAAATTCTCCGAGCCAGGCTTTAGCAGTATATGAACCATGAACTTCCAGATGTTCAAGCTGGATTTAGAAAAGGCAGAGGAATCAGAGATCAAATTGCCAACATCTGTTGGATCATCGAAAAAGCAAGAGAGTTCCAGAAAAACATCTATTTCTGCTTTATTGACTATGCCAAACCTTTGACTGTTTGGATTACAACAAACTGTGGAAAATTCTTCAAGAGATGGGAATACAAGATCACTCGACCTGCCTCCAGAGAAATCTGTATACAGGTCGGGAAGCGACAGTTAGAACTGGACATGGAACAACAGACTGGTTCCAAGTCAGGAAAGGAGTATATCAAGGCTGTATATTGTCACCCTGGTTATTTAACTTATATGCAGAGTACATCATGAGAAGTGCTGGGCTGGATGAAGCACAAGCTGGAATCAAGATTGCTGGGAGAAATATCAATAACCTCAGATATGCAGATGACACCACCCTTATGGCAGAAAGTGAAGAAGAGCTAAAGAGCCTCTTGATGAAAGTGAAAGAAGAGAGTGAAAAAGTTGGCTTAAAACTCAACATTTAGAGAACTAAGATCATGGCATCTGGTCCCATCACTTCCTGGCAAATAGATGGGGAAACAGTGGAGACCGTTAGAGACTATTTTGGGGGGCTCCAAAATCACTGCAGATGGTGACTGCAGCCATGAAATTAAAAGATGCTTGCTCCTTGGAAGAAAAGTTATGACCAACCTAGGTAGCATATTAAAAAGCAGAGACATTACTTTGCCAACAAAGGTCCATCTAGTCAAAGCTATGGTTTTTCCAGCAGTCATGTATGGATGTGGAGAAGGAAATGGCAACCCACTCCAGTATTCTTGCCTGGAGAATCCTGTGGACAGAGGAGCCTGGTGGGCTGCTTTCTCTGGGGTCGCACAGAGTCGGACATGAGTGAAGCGACTTAGCAGCAGCAGGTATGGATGTGTGAGTTGGACTATAAAGAAAGCCGAGTGCCGAAGAAATGATGCTTTTGAACTGTGGTGTTGGAGACGAATCTTGAGAGTCTCTTGGACTGCAAGGAGATCCAACCAGTCCATCTTAAAGGAAATCAGTCCTGAATATTTATTGGAAGGACTGATGCTGAAGCTGAAACTCCAGTACTTTGAACTGACTCATTTGAAAAGACCCTGATGTGGAAAGATTGAAGGCAGGCAGAGAAGGGGATGACAGAGGATGAGATTGTTGGATGGCATCACCAATTCAATGGACATGAGTTTGAGTAAACTCCAGGAATTGATGATGGACAGGGAGGCCTGCTGTGCTGCAGTCCATAGGGTTGCAGAGTGGGACCCAACTGAGCAACTGAACTGAACTGAATTGAATATGTTCCTTCTATTCACCCTTAGGGCTTCCTAGGTAGCACTAGTAAAGAACCTGCCTGCGGATGCAAGAGACCTAAGAGACATAGGTTTGATTCCTGGGTTAGGAAGATCTCCTGAGGAGGGCAAAGCAACCCACTCCAGTATTCTTGCCTGGAGAATCCCATAGATAGAGGAGCTTCACAGGCTACAGCCCATAGGGTTGCACAGAATTGGACATGACTGAAATGACTGAAGAGACTTACCACGCACACATTCACCTGTACCTAACTTGAAGTACAAATAGGAAATTCCCTATCATGGTGTAGCCTAAGTAATATATACTCTTGCCCCCAAATATCCCCACCAGTATAAAATCAAAGTGTCTAAAATTTCAAATAAGAAATTTGGTTCTTTTAATTATTAAAAGGTCTTTGTCTTTTAAGAACCTCCTGATGAACCATAAATTCTCTGAAAAGGGAAATGAGATGAACCCAAGAAAGCAGAGGCCACTGGAAAAAAAAGGTAAATAGCAGTGGGAAAGGACAGAACCACCAGAAACCCCATTCATATGCTTTACCTGTCCTTAACTTTTACTTAACACTTAATATATATGAGGCACTGAGATTCAGGGGAAACAAATTAATAAGGCATGGTCTCTGTTCTCATGTCCAAGGGTCAGTAGGCAAGTGGGGGAAAGAGGTGTGAAAAATCAAAACACTTTGCAACTAAGTGTTTAAGTGTTTCAATTAAGTGCATAGTATTAGTCTGAGAAAATAGATGACAGCTACCTAAATATGCTCTGATATATGTTGTAGTTCAAAACTTCATCATTCTATATGTCTGTGGAAGTTATTAAAGAGGAAAGTTAGGTGGAATCACTTACCTAACAACAGAGTATTCCACAAACAATTCTGTCAGTGCAAACCTACATAGGTCCCCCTAAAGCTTTTGACAGATGCAAAAAGATCCCATTCAGTTCAGTTGCTCAGTCATGTCTGACTCTTTGTGACCCCATGGACTGCAGCACGCTAGGCCTCCCTGTCCATCACCAACTCCCAGAGTTTACCCAAACTCATGTCCGTTGAGTCAGTGATGCCATCCAACCATCTCATCCTCTGTCATCCCCTTCTCATCCTGCCTTCAATCTTTCCCAGCATAAGGGTCTTTTCAAATGAGTCAATTCCTCGAATCAGATGGCCAAAGCATTGGAGTTTCACCTTCAACATCAGTCCTTCCAATGAATATTCAGGACTGATTTTCTTTAGGGTAGACTGGTTGGATCTCCTAGCTGTCCAAGGGACTCTCAAGAGGCTTCTCCAACACCACAGTTCAAAAGCATCATTTCTTCGGTGCTCAGCTTTCTTTATAGTTCAACTCTCACATCCATACACGACTACTGGAAAAACCATACCTTTGACTAGATGGATCTTTGTTGGTAAAGTAATGTCTCTGCTTATTAAGAAAGATCCCATAGGAGGTAGAAATCTGTGAGATCAACTTCTTCTACATGGAAACCTGTGGTAGCATTGACTGTCCCTGAACTAGGGCCTCATTCGAAATTAGCCTTTTTCCAGATGTAAGTTTGTGGCTAGGCCTGAAAATGGCTTAAAAAGCCATCAGTCCCTCTTTCAGTTGCAGTATGACTTGTCACTACCTTCTTTCTTTATTTATGTGTTCATTCATCCATTGAACCAATGGATTATAATAAGACTTTTGATAATCAGTGAAAAGGAAAAAGAATGTGGTATCTGAGCTATCATTTAAGTAATTAGGTGACTTAGATAATTACCTCATATAATTACTAGACTAGACCAAAAGCTACAATTGCTTTTGCAGTTTTTCTAGACCAGTGCTAGAATTATTGAACAAACTCCAGACTTCCAGTTCAGTTGTGACACAACCTTCTTCATCCATATTAATCCCCAAATTCCAAAAAGGACTCATATAGAAACTGTATCTTGGCTATCTACAAAACGTAGTGATCGAACTCAGTTAGAGTAAAATAAAAACTATCATTATTTGGGTGGTTAAGAAGAAGGTCACTGGAGAAGGAAATGGCAACCCACTCCAGTATTCTTGCCTGGAGAATCCTAGGGACGGCGGAGCCTGGTGAGCTGCCGTCCATGGGGTCGCACAGAGTCGGACACGACTGAAGCGACTTAGCAAGACTAGCAAGAAGGTACATGGAATAGAACCACACGTGCTCAAAAATCAATGGACTGGCTGACCAAATTTAGTGTTTCAGGTTCTTAACCAGACAATCTTCTTCTATGTGAATATTATGAATCCAAAATATAATGTGAACTTCTAAACTGCATTTTTATTTTCTGGACTTTTAAATTTCTCATATACTTCCACAGTAGGGAGATCAGCCCTGTAATCCTTGAACAAGTTCTAAAAAATAATAAATACCATTTCCAACCCCAATGATTGTTCTCAGTTTCACAGCTTGTAGTCTCTGCCAGGAAACAAAGCAAATGTTCCCTCTTTCAAAGCAGGTGCAGCAATCTGACAATAATCCAATAAAAAACCTATTAGCTGGGTCTCTATGACAATCCTGGTATCCATGGGACCCACGATATCTTTAATGTAGATAATAAATCCAGACCATTTCCTTCTGCAATTGCTCCCAATATGATTCCACTTCTAGGACTGTTACACTAACCTTTTGTTGCTACATTTTATCATGAATGCTGAATCACTCTTTAATCTTTGCCACTAAACACATGTGGTTCCTCTCAGTAAAACAGATCAATCTGCTGGTGTTGTGAATTGCATCTGCCTACTAGGCCATATCTGCAGATTGCAAAAAGCAGGCCTAATACTGACCAAGTTTTAGATTATCAGTCATAACGTTGGTCGTTATGTGATGATGGGTAAAGAGAACACACTGGAGCCGCTGCATATGTCTCTGAGTAATCCTATACATGTAAACTCTAGAATAGGTCAATATGTTGACTTAAAATTTGAGGAAAAGATATTCCAGTTTATCCTACATATTGCTTTCCCTCAATATTCCCATTATTTTATCTTATCTCAATTCAGAAATCTTCTATGCTGCTGCTGCTGCTAAGTCACTTCAAATCTTCTATAGCAGCCTACAAAAACTGAAACTTTATTCCACTTGGGATTTAAGATTTTCACCATTAGGCACCCTCCATATATCTAACCCCATCTCTTATTATCTTCATTTTAACACTGTTTAAAGAAGCAAAATGCCTCACTGGTAAATATGCATGATTATTACTGTCCTTCACTTGCTGTATATAATCTCTGTAAGGGCAGGAGCCAAATTTGTCTTTCTAACTCTCATATCCCTAGCATTAAGCACAGTACCTGACATCTAGTGCACACTTAATATTTATTGAAACAATAAATAAAATTGCTTGTGACCTTTTGTTCTCTAAAATAAATGTTCTTTTCCTCCTATTTATTTATTTTCCTAGTCCCCAAGACTCTGATTAAACTTTTGCCTCTCCTGAAAGATTTTCATAGGCCATTCTTGACTATATTGACATTTTTTTAAAAAAATACTAACTTTGCTGTAGAACTCATGTCTTTCTAACTCTTGACTTGGAAAATGTTAGGAATTTAAGAACCTTTAGATGGACTAATGCTTTCTCTTTTTTTTTCATAAATGAGAAATCTAAAGCCAAAGAAAATGTATCATTTATCCAAATGCACAGAGTACATTACAACCAAGACTAGAAATGAGCATAGTTTTTGCACAATGTCAGCTCTGTCATAACTTGATCTTATCTGTATCAGGAGGCTGTCATTCCTGAAAGATTTGTGGAGCGCCAACCCCTTCATGTGCACAGGGCAGATTCTATCTGATATTTGATGAGTTTTGTAAAATGGCATATTTCTTTTCTAATTTAAAAATCTCAGCTCTAAACAATAGAAAAATGTCAGACCAATCATGGATGATAAGAAAGTTGTTGCATTTCTTTGTTTCATGTTTAATAGAAAATTAGAGTCACTTCAGGTTTGTAATGGTCTTAAACCAACAAAAACACCTGAGTAGCTATGTCTTGCAAGCTGTATCAAATCAACAGCCACTCAGAATCAATAGTTCTTCTGGGAAACCATTTCTTCTCACCAATTACTCTGCAAAATGTAACTGAAGTGTTGTAGTAAGAACTTTGAAAAGGAGGAAGAATTGAAAAAGGAAAATGGGTACCATTTTATGAGATGAACAGGAAACCCTCAATAAACGACTGTTCCAGTCATCTAACCACCTGTTCTCTGAAGAAACTGGCATAAGAGATATAAAGTCTTATTCTTCTCAGGACATGTTGTCTATGAGACTACTACTAAAAAACTACTAAATAATAAGATGGGTTGCCAAAGTCCTAAACTTAGCTCTGTGACAAACTGACCATTATCTTAGCATTAGTCAATACTGTGTTGCTGATAAATACAGAAGAAACTGTGGCTGTGCCTATTGACAATTCACCATTATTCACTTCCTCTCCTCCATGGAGATGCAAATATATTACATTTCCAAGCCTACCATGCAGGTATATGTGGTCATCTGACTAAGTTCTAAGGCTGTGAGATAGAAATGGAAATAATCTATGCTACCTCCACTCTAAGGCGTATGCTCTATGCTCTTCCCCATCCCAACTGAGGGCACATCAAAACAGTTTTTTTTTTTCAAAAAATGATATATCAATATGTTTATTTTAAAATTATAGGAAAATATTAAATATAGAAATCATGAAGCAGTTAAAATTGCCCATAGTTGCATTGCTTAAAAGCAGTCACTATTAAGATTCTGGCACGTTTCCTATTGAACATTTTTCTGTATATAGCTTTATTATTTATTTGCACTATATATGTGATAGTGTGAATATATTTTGTCTTTTGAATATTTTTTACTTAAAATAATCATAAATGTAATAGTTTACCTAGTTTTAAAAAAGATATATGCACCCCATTATTCAGTTCAGTTCAGTTCAGTAGCTCAGTCGTGTCTGACTCTGCGACCCCATGAATTGCAGCACGCCAGGCCTCCCTGTCCATCACCAACTCCCGGAGTTTACCCAAACCCATGTCCATCGAGTCAGTGATGCCATCCAACCATCTCATCCTCTGTCGTCCCCTTCTCCTTCTGCTCCCAATCCTTCCCAGCAATAGGATCTTTTCCAATGAGTCAACTCTTCACATGAGGTGACCAAAGTATTGGAGTTTCAGCTTCAACATCAGTCCTTCCAATGAACACCCAGGACTGATCTCCTTTAGGATGGACTGGTTGGATCTCCTTGCAGTCCAAGGGACTCTCAAGAGTCTTCTCCAACACCACAGTTCAAAAGCATCAATTCTGCGGCGCTCAGCTTTCTTCACCGTCCAACTCTCACATCCATACATGACCACTAGAAAAACCATAGCCTTGACTAGACGGACTTTTGTTGGCAAAGTAACGTCTCTGCCTTTAAATATGCTGTCTAGGTTGGCCATAACCTTCCTTCCAAGGAGTAAGCATCTTTGAATTTCATGGGTGCAATCACCATCAGCAGTGATTTTGGAGCCCCCCAAAATAAAGTCTGACACTGTTTCCCCATCTATTTCCCATGAAGTGATGGGACCAGATACCATGATCTTAGTTTTCTGAACGTTGAGCTTTAAGCCAACTTTTTCACTCTCCTCTTTCACTTTCATCAAGAGGCTCTTTAGTTCTTCTTCACTTTCTGCCATAAGGGTGGTGTCATCCGCATATCTGAGGTTATTGATATTTCTCCCGGCAATCTTGATTCCAGCTTGTGTTTCTTCCAGCCCAGCGTTTCTCATGATGTACTCTGCCTATAAGTTAAATAAGTAGGGTGACAATATACAGCCTTGACGTACTCCTTTTCCTATTTGGAACCAGTCTGTTGTTCCATGTCCAGTTCTAACTGTTGCTTCCTGACCTGCATACAGGTTTCTCAAGAGACAGGTCAGATGGTCTGGTATTCCCATCTCTTTCAGAATTTTCCACAGTTTATTGTGATCCACACAGTCAAAGGCTTTGGCATAGTCAATAAAGCAGAAATAGATGTTTTTCTGGAACTCTCTTGCTTTTTTGATGATCCAGCGGATATTGGCAATTTGATCTCTGGTTCCTCTGCCTTTTCTAAATCCAGGTTGAACATCTGGAAGTTCTCAGTTCATGTACTTTTGAAATCTGGATTGGAGAACTTTGGGCTTTTCTTTACTAGTGTGTGAGATGGGTTCAATTGTGTGGTAGTTTGAGCACTCTTTGGCATTGCCTTTCTTGGGAATTGGAATAAAAGCTGACCTTTTCCAGTCCTGTGGCCACTGCTGAGGTTTCCAAATTTGCTGGCATATTGAGTGCAGCACTTTCACAGCATCAGCTCTTAGGATTTGAAATAGCTCAACTGGAATTCCATTACCTCCACTAGCTTTGTTTGTAGTGATATTTCCTCAGACCCACCTGACTTCACATTCCAGGATGTCTGGCTCTAGGTGAGTGATCACGCCATCATGATTATCTGGGTCCTGAAGATCTTTTTTGTATAGTTCTTCTGTGTATTCTTGCCACCTCTTCTTAATATCTTCTCTTTCTGTTAGGTCCCTACCATTTCTGTCCTTTATTGTGTCCATCTTTGCATGAACTGTTCCCTTGGTATCTCTAATTTTCTTGAAGGGATCTCTAGTCTTTCCCATTCTATTGTTTTCCTCTATTTCTTTTCACTCATCACTGAGGAAAGCTTTGTTATCTCTCCTTGCTATTCTTTGGAACTCTGCATTCAAATGTGTATATCTTTCCTTTTCTCCTTTGCCTTTTGCTTCTCTTGTTTTCACAGCTATTTGTAAGGCCTCTTTAGACAACCATTTTCTCTTTTTGCACTTCTTTTTATTGGGGATGGTCTTGATCTCTTCCTCCTGTACAATGTCATAAATGTCTGTCCATAGTTCTTCAGGCACTCTGTCTATCAGATCTAATCCCTTGAATCTATTTCTCACTTCCACTGTATAATCGTAATGGATTTGATTTAGGTCATACCTGAATGGTCTAGTGGTTTTCCTTACTTTCTTACTTTTAAGTCTGAATTTGGCAGTAAGGAGTTCATGATCTGAGCCACAGTCAGCTCCCAGTCTTGTTTTTGCTGACTGTATAGAGCTTTGTCATTTCTGGCTGCAAAGAATATAATCAATCCGATTTTGATATTGACCATCTGGTGATGTCCATGTGTAGAGTCTTCTCTTGTGTTGTTGGAAGTGGGTGTTTGTTATGACCAGTGCATTCTCTTGGCAAAACTCTATTAGACTTTGCCCTGCTTCATTCTGTACTCCAAGGCCAAATTTGTCTGTTTCTCCAGGTATCTCTTGACTTCCTACTTTTGCATTCCAGTCCCCTAGAATGAAGAGGACATCTTTTTTCATTGTTAGTTCTAGAAGGTCTTGTAGGTCTTCATTGAACCGTTCAACTTCAACTGAGCAAGTAAGCCCTAATAAACAGCAACTTTTGCCCCCTGGTGTCTGGGTAGAGAACAAACACTGGAGAGAGACAAAAACAGAACTAGTATCCAAACCAAAGCGAAACACCAGGGGTTGCAGGAGCAAAGTAAAGAAGGGGAAAACGCCCTGAAAGTGGCAGATTTATATTCCCACAATTAGCCTGAATCTGTGTGCTTTAGGGGAAACTGTAGACTTTGAGAACCAGTATAAGCTGGAATGGGGCTTCCCCTGTGGCTCAGTAGTAAAGAATCTGCCTGCAATACAGGAGCCATAGGAGATGTGGGTTCGATCTGTGAGTTGGGAAGATCCCCTGGAGAAGGGCATGACAATCCACTCCAGTATTCTTGCCTAGAGAACATCATGGAGAGAGGAGCCTGGCAGGCTATCAGCTGTAGGGTCGCAAAGAGTTGAACACCACTGAAGTGACTGCACGCATGCATGCACAAGTTGGAGCAAGGGCAGACCTGAGTCTGAGCTGAACCCACACTGCCCACAATAGGTCCAGAAACCTTCCTAAATATACTGGAGTACTTTCTGAGTAGGCAAATCAGGAAACAGGAATCGCTTGGACATTTCTCTCACTACGAACCTATACATATTCCCTACACCTTTTTTTTTTTTTCCTTTTTTTTCTCATAGTGTCCTAATATGGTTTTTTGTTACTCCTTTAATTTTTATTTTGTATAACCTACTTCTTCCTACTTTAAGAAAACATCTTATTTTTAAAATAAATTTCATGATTTGATATTTTGTTTTTGATTTTGCATCTTTGAGGGTCTAATTTTTTTCCATGTCTTTGAAATTTGATCTTTTATTTATAATTTTCTATGATTGAGAGTCTAATATTTAGTATCCATTTTCACTTAGGGGTTGATTATTGGTCTGATGTAATTATTACTGTTTTCTTTGATCCCTCTTTTATCATCTTTTTTTCCTTTTTCTCCTTCTCTCTTTTCTATATAAGTGTATGAACCTCTTTGGGTGTTCGTGGCTATTGATATTTGTTTCACTATTTGTCTAGGGGTTTTGTCTTCTATGATGTGTGGCCTGTGAAGTCTTGATGCTACAGTAGGGGTAGGGCCTGAACACTAGAGGCAAGAGACTCAACTTCAGGACTTTGGAACACCAGACCCCATGCAACATGAATAGGCAAGAGCCCTCCCCAAAACCTTCATCTCGAACTAAGACCAAGCCCCACCCAAAAGGCAGCAAGCTCAAGCACCAGATATCCCATGCCAATCCTTTAGGAAAACAGGAACACAACCCTTCACATTAGTGGACAGTCTGCCCAAAGCTTTACTGGACCCATAGACACCCCCAAACACCTGACTGGACATGGCACTGCTCTCCAGAAAGATAAGATCAAGCTCCATCCACCAGAACACAGGCACAAGTCTCCCCAACCAGGAAACCTTCATAAGGCATTGGCCTAACCACACCCATAGGGAGCAGATTCCACAACTAAGAGGAACTATGACCTTCCAGCAAACAGAAAGGAGACACCCAAACACAGTAAATTAAAATGAAAAGACAGAGAAATATGCAGCAGATGAAGGAACATCGCAAAACACAGATGACCAAACAAAGAGGAAATAGGCAGTCTAACTGAAAAAGAATTCAGAGGAATCATAGTAAAGATGATCCAAAATCTTGAAAATAAAATGCAAACGTGTATAAATAGACTGGAGGCATGGATTGAGAAGATGCAAGAAATGTTTAGGAATAACCTAGAAAAATTAAAGAATAAACAACAAACAATGAAAAGTGCAAGAACTGAGACTAAAAATACAGTGGAGAGAACCAGTATATTGTGTTTGGGGTCTCCTTTCTGATGCTTTTGTAGTGTGGTGTTGGCGAAGACTCTTGAGAGTCCCTTGGAGTACAAGGAGACCCAGCAAGTCCATCCTAAAGGAAATCAGTCCTGAATATTAATTGGAAGGACTGATGCTGAAGCCAAAACTCCAGTACTTTGACCATCTGATGCGAAGAACTGACTCGTTGGAAAAGACCCTGATTCTGGAGAATATTGAAGGCAGGAGGAGAAGGGGACGACAGAGGATGAGATGGTTGGATGGCATCACTGACTTGATGGACATGAGTTTTAGCAAGCTCCGGGAATTGGTGATGGACAGGGAAGCCTGGCATGCTGTAGTCCATGGGGTTGCAAAGAGTCGGACATGACTGAGTGACTGAACTGAACTGTAGAGAACCAACAGTAGAGTGAGTGAGGCAGAAGAATGGATAGGTGAGCTGGAGTATAGAATCGTCGAAATAACTGAAGCAGAGCACAATAAAGAATAAAAAGTAATGAGTCTCAGATACCTCTGGGATAATATTAAGCACCTCCAACATTTCAATCATAGGAATCTCAGAGAAGAAGACGAAAGGGCATGAGAAAATATTTGAAGAGATTATAGTCAAAATCTTCCTAAATATGGGAAAGGAAATAGCCACCCAAGTCCAAGAAGCCCAGAGAGTTACATACAAGATAAACCCAAGACGAAGCACACCAAGACACATATTAATCAAACTAACAAAAATTAAACACACATAAAAAATGCTCAAAGTAGCAAGGGAAAAGCAAAAAATAACATACAAAAGGATCTCCATAAGACTAACAGTTGATCTTTCAACAGAAACTCTGCAGTAGGATATACTTAAAGTGATGAAAGGGGAAAACCTACAACCAAGATTACTGTATCCAGCAAGGATCACATTCAGGTTTGAAGGAGAAATCAAATGCTTTACAAACAAGCAAAAGTTAAGAGAATTCAGCACCACCAAACTAGCTCTTCAACAAATGCTAAAGGAACTTCTATAGACAGGAAATACAAAAAGAAAAGGCCTACAAAACAAACCTAAATAATAAAGTAAATGACAATAGGATCATATATATCATTAATTACCTGAAATGTAAATGGGCTAAATGCTCCAAGCAAAAGTCACAAATTGGCTGAAGATACAAAAACAAACAATAAAGTTGCAGGATACAAATTAATACACAGAAATCCCTTGAACTCCTATACACTAACAATAAAAAATCCAAAAGAGGAATTAAGAAAACAATCCTATTCACCATCGCAGCAAAACAAATAAAATACCTAGGAATAAACCTACCTAAAGGGACAAAAGACCTGTATTCAGAAAATTATAAGGCACTGATGAAAGAATTAAAAAATGACACAAATGGAGAGATATACCATATTTTTGGATTGAAGTGACTTAGCATGGATGCACGCATGGAAACACAAAAGACCCCCAAATAGCCAAAGCAATCTTGAAAAATGAGAATGGAGCTGGAGGAGTCAACCTTTCTGATTTCAGACTATACTACAAAGCTATAGTCATCAAAACAGTATGGCACTTGCACAAAAACAGAAATATAAACCAATGAAACAAGATAGAAGGCCCAGTTTATCTATAGGCACCTATGGATATCTTATCTTTGACAAAGGAGGCAAAAATAAACAATGGAGAAAAGACAGTTTCTTCAATACATGGTGCTGCAAAAATTAGCTACATTTAAAAGAATAAAATTAGAACACTTACTAACACCATATACAAAAATAAACTCAGAATGGATTAAAGACCTAAATGTAAGACCAGGCACTATAAAACTCTTAGACAAAAACATAGGCAGAGTACTCTTTGACATAAATCACAGCAAGATCCCCTATGACTCACCTCCTAGAGTAATGGAAACAAAAACAAAAATAAACAAATGGAACCTAATTAAATCTAATAGCTTTTGTACAATGAAAGAAGCTATAAGCATAGTGAAAAGACAACCCTCAGAATGGGAGAAAATATTAATAAAGGCAAATGGAACAGCTGACAATGGAATAATCTCCAAAATATATAAGCAGCTGATGTAGCTCAATACCAGAAAAACAAACAACCCAAGCAAGAAGCAGACAGAAACTGAAACAGACATTTCTCCACATAAGACAGATTCTATACCATCTGAGCCACCAGGGAAGCCCAAAGAGGACATTCAGCTCGTTAACAAGCACAAGCAAAGCTGCTCAACATTGCTCTCATTAGAGAAATCAAATCAAAACTGCAAGGTATCATCTCACACCAGTCAGAATTGCCATCCTGAAAAAGTCTGCTAAGTCGCTTCAGTCGTGTCTGACTCTGTGTGACCCCATAGACAGTAGCCCACCAGGCTCCGCCGTCCCTGGGATTCTCCAGGCAAGAACACTGGAGTGGGTTGCCGTTACCTTCTCCAATGCATGAAAGTGAAAAGTGAAAGTGAAGTCGCTCAGTCGTGTCCGACTCTTAGCGACCCCATGGACTGCAGCCTACCAGGCTCCTCCATCCATGGGATTTTCCAGGCAAGAGTACTGGAGTGGGTTGCCGTTGCCTTCTCCAACGAAAAAGTCTACAAACAGTAAATGTTGGAGACAGTGTGGAGAAAAGGGAACCCTCTAGCACTGTTGATAGGAATGCAAATTGATACAGCCACTGTGGAGAACACTATGAGGATTCCGGAAAAAAACTATGAATAAAACTGCTGTGTGACCCAACAATCCCACTACTGGGCATATACCCTCAAGAAACCATAATCGAAAAAGACACATGTACTCCAATGTTCATTGCAGCACTATTTGCAATAGCTAGGACATGGAAGTAGCCTAGCTGTCCTTTGGCAGATGAATGGATAAGGAAGTTGTGATACATATGCATGGCAGAATAGGATTGTATTTGAGTCAACCCTAATGAGCTGGATGAACTTGATGCCTGTTAAACAGAGTGAAGTAAGTCAGAAAGAGAAAGATAAATATCATATATTAATGCATATATATGGAATCTATAAAAACAGTACTTATGTCCTACTTGCAGGGCAGCAAAGGAGACACAGACATAAAGAACAGACTTTTGGTCATAGTCGGGGAAGAAATCGGTGGGATGCTTGAGAGGTAGATTGAAACATATGCATTATCATATGTATAATAGATAGCCAGTGGTAATTTGCTGTATGATGCAGGGAACCTAAAGCCAGTGTTCTGTGACAACCTAGAGGAGTGTGATGGGGAGGGAGGCAGGAAGGAGTTTTTAAAAGGAAGGGGACATGTGATGCCTGTGACTGATTCATGTTGATATATGGCAGAAACCATCCAATATTGTAAAGTAATTATCTTCCAATTAAAAATAAAATTTAAACAACAGCAAAAGAATGGGATTAATGCTCTTCCAAAAGAAACCCCAAAGAGCTCCCTCATCCCTTCCATCCTGTGAGAATATAGTGAGAAGAGGCAACTGCCACCTATGAACCTGGAAGAAGGCCCTCACTAGACACTGATTCTACAGGCACCTTGATCTTGAACTTCCCCACCCCCAGCACTATGAGAAATAAATTTCTGTTCTTTAAAAGCCACCCAGTGTTTGATACTATGTGATAGCAGCCCAAACCAAGACATGTCCTATGTGAAGTTTGCCTAGCTAGGATTTTAAAGACATTGAACTATCTCAGGAATTTCAAACATAAGGGACTTCATCTGTGTTTTTTATTTTTGTTTCTTAATTTGGGTGATGGGCACATGGGTATCCATTATTTCATCCTATATGTCTGAAATTCATTAAAAATAGTATTTCCAGATTTAAGAAAATCCAAGTTATTAAACTAAAAAAAAAGAAAAAATCATAAATGCATTTTTAGATTATCATATAGGCTTCAAAATAATACATTTAAAAATAATTGCACAATAATCCATTGAATGAATGAACACTTTATACATAGCTCAATATCTTGCCCACACAGAATATCTGATAAATATTTTGTTTCTTTAAATAGTTTTAGTAATATATAACTCACGTTACAATTCTCTAATTTGAAGCATACAATTCAGTAGTTTTTAGTATACTCACATGTGACCAACATATGAACTAGTATGGGCAACCAATACCTCGATCAATTTTAGAACATTTTTATCACCTCAAAAAGAAAGACCTTTAGCTATCACCCTTCTACTTACCACCCCTCATTCCCTGCTCCCTTCCCTAAACAACCACTAATCTACTTTCATTCTCTATAAATTTCCCTGTACTGGAACTTTTATATAAATGAAATCATAATACGTAGACTTTTGTGGCTTCTCTAATCTAGTATAATGTCTTCAAGACCCATTATGGCATGTGTCTTACGTCATTTTTTATGACTGTCATAGTAATTTTATAAAAAATTTATCTCGAATACTGGTGCTTGAGGAGAGGTAATTTGATTAGAAATAAATGAAAAGAAATACTTCTCTGGAGATTCTAAAAGAACTTTAGCTACATCCAAGATCCCTGGAGGTTGCTGACACAGTCCTCATTCCAGAATCTGACTTAACTTTCTAATACTAGGAATATTAAGCTATAGGTTAGATTTTTGCTCCCAGTTCAAACAGGCAAAAAGTGGAAGAAGAGTTATTTTACTGACAAAAACAAATAAAGAGACATGTGACTCATTTATTTCATAACGAAGTTTGTACCTCTTAATTTCCCTCACTTATTTCTCTCCTACCACCTGGCCTCCTGGCCTCTGAAAAACACCTATTTATTCTCTGTATTTATGTCCTCTGTTTCTGTTTAGTTATGTTTGTTCATTTGTTTTGGTTTTTTAGATTCCACATGTGAGATCATATAATATTTGTCTTTGACTGGCTTCACTTACCTGGAGGAGGGCCTGGCAACCTACTCCAGTATTCTTGCCTTGAGAATCCCATGGACAGAGAAGCCTGGCAGGCTACAGTATATGGGGTCACAAAAGAGTCAGACACGACTTAGCATATAAACAACAATATTCCATTATATATATATTATTTATATGTTATATATAATTGTTTATTTATCAAAATAAGTTTATTTGCTCTTATTATAAATTTATTGCTCTTTATTTATTATATGTAAATAATGCTACAATGAACAGAAGAGTGCATGTATCATTTCAAATTAGTGTTTTTATTTTCTTTGGATAAATACCCAGGACTGGAATTACTGGATCATATGATAGTCCTATTTTTACATTTTTGAGAATCCTCTATACTATTTTCCATGGTGGCTGCACCAATTTACATTTTCACAAACAGTGCACCAGGGCTCCTTTTTCTCCACATCCTTGCCAATACTTGATAGTTGTCCTCTTGATAATAGCCATTGTGACAGGTGTGGGGTGATACCTCACAGTGGTTTTAATTTACATTTTCCTGATGATTAGTGATGCTGAGCATCTTTTCATGTGCCTGTTGACAGATGTGTATGTCTTTTTGGAAAAATGATATCAGAATAGTTCTAGAAACCATGGGTTGAAGGTGACAGAGTTGCCATTAACCTGAGTTCCTGAGTGATTGGGTAGAAAAGAATCATCCTGCCAACCTAAATATTAGCCCTAGAAGTTGTTAACATGTAATCCACTGAAATTTGAGAAGCTATTTGTTACTGTAGCTTAATATGTCCTAACCAATCAAAAATCATTTCCATGTTGCAAGATTGACATAAAGTACAAACTTACTTTGAAAATTATAGGAATATGATAAAGATCAGAGGAGGGATAATTTGTTAAAATTACACAGAAATTGTCCTTTTACCCTGACTTTGCATGTTTTTTTAAAAAGACGCATTACTATAAAATAACTCCTTATGCTAATAAATAGGAATAGAATTTTAAATATAAAATTTTTCAGGTAGTGGATATAAAATTTCTTCAGTGTTTTTATGATTTCAGAAATAAATCAGATTTGAAACAAATTATATGAACAAAATTTCCAGTCTTTATGCTGATTGGCTAGTGTAAATTTGGCCAAAAAAAGCTGCTGCTGCTGCTCAGTCGGTTCAGTCGTGTCTGACTCTGTGCGACCCCATAGACGGCAGCCCACCAGGCTCCACCGTCCCTGGAATTCTCCAGGCAAGAATACTGGAGTGGGTTGCCATTTCCTTCTCCAGTACATTAAAGGGAAAAGTGAAAGTGAAGTCGCTCAGTCGTGTCCGACTCTTAGCGACCCCATGGACTGCAGCCTACCAGGCTCCTCCATCCATGGGATTTTCCAGGCAAGAGTACTGGAGTGGGGTGCCATTGCCTTCTCCAGGCCAAAAGAAAGAACCAGACCTAAAAGATCTAATCAAAGATTTTGTGCAGAAGTTTCAGAGAACTCTCATCATTTCTATAGCACTGGATTTTGACAAGGCAGAGAGAATTGCTTCTCAGTTCTTCAAATAACAATACATGGAATAAGACTCTAAAAGTATTTTTTTGGTTAATACCTTTATTTGTAAATTGATGATGCATTTCAAAGTCAGCTCTTCCAGAACATCGTAATCTAGTAGACAACACAATGGTGACAAACACTTTCATGATAATTCATAACCTAAACATTCTCAGATTTTCCATTTCAGCTAATGGCATCACCACTAGGCTTTCAAAATTTAGCTTGAATCTTGACCCATTGTTTTTAGTTTCACACTATTTCTGAATCCCATCATTTGTCTTCCATTTTCAATATCCAACATCCAGACAAACACTTTAAACCCCATGTCTGGATTTCTAAAATAAAAATATTTTTAATTGCTCTTAGCTCAAATACTTTCTTTCTGCTCCACCTACCAAAGCAGATGCCCTAAAATATTGTTTTCACATAAGAATAAGGATAGTTATCTTTCACTGAATATTTACTAAGTGCTATAATCTCTGCTAAATACTCTTTTTTTAAGTCACTCAGTTGTGTCCAACTCTTTGTGACCTATGGACTATACAGTCCATGGAATTCTCCAGGCCAGAATACTGGCGTGGGTAACTGTTTCTTTCTCTGGGGAATCTTCCCAATCCAGAGGTCGAACCCAGGTCTCCTGCGTTGTAGGCAGATTCTTTACCAGCTAAGCCACCAGGGAAGCCCAAGAATATTAGAATGTGTAGCCTATCCCTTCTCCAGTGGATCTTCCCAACCCAGGAATCAAACTGGTGTTGCCTGCATTGCAGGCCGACTCTTTACCAACTGAGCTATCAGGGAAGCCCAGGTATCAGGGAATACTTTATACATGTATTATTTTACTCTTGCAACTACTCTATGTAGTAGATGTTATTTTTATCCTACACATAAAAAATAAGGAGACTAAGGCTTAGAGAAGTTAAGTAACTTGTCTTTATTTGCAGACTTCAGTGGAAAGGACAAAATTCAAACCCTGGCATATGTGACTTCAGAGCCTGACATTTTGGTTAATATTATAGTGCCATTGGAATAATAATAAAAAGTCCCTGAATCCATTTGTTAGTCTTTAGTAGAAACCCGTCTTGTGACTCCACCCTTTACTATATTCAGGAACTCAAAATGGCTCTATACCGTATGTTGAAACATATTCTCATTCTCCAGCAAAATTCACGTGTCCTTAGTATGTTCCATAGACCTCTCTTTGGCTATATTAAACAGCCATCTCAACCCAACTTTGCTCTGTGTGTGTATAATATATATGTGTGTAGATAGATGAAAAAATATATGAGATATATAAATTAATATACATTAAAAAAGAATATATACATATATATATATATCTTCAGAGAGAAAATATATAAATTCTATTTCCTGATGCTCCTACATCAAGTTTGATCACCTTGTGACATTCTTGTCCAACAACTCTTCTTTCTTCTCTATCCCTGAAACTTTCTTTCTCCATTCTTTTCAGAGCCCAGATTCACACATACACACTTGCCCACAGGAGTGCAAAAATATTTATTGAACACAAACCAACTGTTAGGCAGGGTCTTTTCTAGGCTCTAAGAAAACAAGTGTGGACAAAATAAAAAGAGTTCTTGTCCTTGAAGGGCTTTCATTTTAGCTGCATATATGTGTGCATGCATAGTTGTGTCCAACTCTTTGAGACCCTGTAAACTGTAGCTTCCAGGCTTCACTGTCCATGGAATTTTCTAGGTAAGAATAGTGGAGTGGGTTGCCATTTCCTTCTCCAGGGGATCTCCCAGACCCAGGGATTGAACCCACGTCTCTTGTGTCTCCTGCATTGGCAGGTGGATTCATTAGCAATTCACCACCTGGGGAGATTCGTTTTAGTAGGAGACTAGTAATTAAAGCATGTCATCTATATCCAATGTTTCCACATTTGTGGATTCAAAAAATTGCAGATCAAAAATATATTTTTTTAATTCTAGAAACTTCAAAAAGCAAAATTTGCCACATTTTAGAAATTGTTTACATAGCATTTAAATTGTACACACAACTATTTATATAGTATTTGCATTATTTTATTATATAATTGTTTACATTGTAGTTGGTTTATAAATAATTTAAAAATGATTTGAAGAATTCAGGAAGATTGCATAGGTTATATGCAAATACTGAAGCAGGTTATATAAGGTACTTGAGTATCTGTAGATATTGGCATCCAGGAGAACTGGAACCAATTCCCCATGGATACAGAGTGACAACTGTGCTCTATGAACAAGTAAATAAGAAAAATGTGGGGGAAAAATGAAAAGGTGTTACAAAGAAGATAAAACAGAATGGGCTGATAGAGAGTGACATTAGGGGTGATTATTGTTCAAGCCTTCAGTTCATTTCAGTCGATCAGTCGTGTCTGACTCTTTGTGACCCCATAGACTGCAGCACGCCAGGCTTCCCTGTCTATCACCTACTCTTGGAGCTGCTCAAACTCATGTCCATCAAGTCAGTGATGCCATCCAACCATCTCATCCTCTGTCATCCCCTTCTCCTGCCTTCAATCTTTTCCAGCATCAGGGTCTTTTCAAATGAGTCAGTACTTCACATCAGGTGGTTAAAGTATTGGAGCTTCAGCTTTAGCATCATTCCTTTTAATTCAGGACTGAATTCCTTTAGGATTAACTGGTTTGATCTCCTCGCAGTCCAGGTGACTCTCATGAGTCTTCTCCAACACCACAGTTCAAAAGCATCAATCCTTCAGTGCTCAGCTTTCTTTATAGTCCAACTCTCACATCCATACATGACTACTTTGACTAGATTGACCTTTGTTGGCAAAGTAATGTCTCTGCTTTTTAATATCCTGTCTAGGTTGGTCATAACTTTTCTTCTAAAGAGCAAGTGTCTTTTAATTTCATGGCTGCCCTCACCATCTACAGTGATTTTGGAGCCCCCTCAAAATAAAGTCTCTCACTGTTTCTATGGTATCACCAACTATTTGCCATGAAATGATGGGACCGGATGACATGATCATAGCTCTTTGAATGCTGAGTTTTAAGCCAGGTTTTTCACTCTCCTCTTTCACTTTCATCAAAAGGCTCTTTAGTTCTTCTTCACTTTCTGCCATAAGGGTGGTGTCATCTGCATATATGAGGTTCCTGATATTTCTCCTGGGAATCTTGATTCCAGTTTTTGCTTCATCCAGCCTAGCATTTCACATGATGTACTCTGCATATAAGTTAAATAAGCAGGATAACAATACAGCCTTGATATATTTCTTTCCCAATTTGGAACCAGTCAGTTTTTCCATGTCTGGTTCTAACTGTTTCTTCTTGACCTGCATACAGAATGTCTCAGGAGGCAGGTAAGGTGGTCTGGTATTCCAAACCCTTGAAGAATTTTCCGAAGTTTGTTGTGATCCACATAGTCAAAGGCTTTGGTGTAGTCAATAAAGAAGAAGTAGATGTTTTTCTGGAACTCTATTGCTTTTTCAATGATCCAACAGATGTTGGCAATTTGATCTCTGGTTCCCCTGCCTTTTCTAAATCCAGCTTGAATATCTGGAAGTTTACGGTTCACATACTGTTGAAGCCTGGCTTGGAGAATTTTGAGCATTACTTTGCTAGCATGTGAGATGAGTGCAATTCTGCAGTAGAGTGAACATTCTTTGGCATTGTGTTTCTTTGGGACTGGAATGAAAAGTGACATTTTCCAGTCCTGTGGCCACTGCTGAGTTTTCCAAATTTGCTGGCATATTGAGTGCAGCACTTTCACAGCATCAGCTATTAGGATTTGAAATAGCTCATCTGGAATTCCATCACCTCCACTAGCTTTGTTCGTAGTGATGCTTTCTAAGGCCCACTTGACTTCACATTCCAGGATGTCTGGCTCTAGATAAGTGATCACACTATCGTGATTATTTGGGTTGTGCAGATCTTTTTTGTATAGTTCTTCTGTGCATTCTTGCCACCTCTTCTAAATATCTTCTGCTTCTGTTAGGTCCATACAATTTCTGTCCTTAATTGTGCCCATCTTTGCATGATATGTTCCCTTGGTATCTCTAATTTTCTTGACGGGATCTCTAGTCTTTCCCATTCTATTGTTTTCCTCTATTTCTTTTCACTGATTACTGAGGAAGGCTTTCTTATCTCTCTGTGCTATTCTTTGAAACTCTGCATTCACTGTGTATATCTTTCCTTTTCTCTTTTGCTTTTTACTTCTCTTCTTTTCTCAGCTATTTGTAAGGCTCCTTCAGACAACCATTTTGCCTTTTTACAGTTGTTTTTCTCGGGGATGGTCTTGATCCATGCCTCCTGTACAATATCATGAACCTCTGTCCATAGTTCTTCAGGCATTCTGTCTATCAGATCTAATCCCTTGAATCTATTTCTCACTTCCACTGTATAATTGTAAGGGATTTGATTTAGGTCATACCTGAATGGTCTAGTGGTTTTCCCTGCTTTCTTCAATTTAAGTCTGAATTTGGCAGTAAGGAGTTCATGATCTGAGCCACAGTCAGCTCCCAGTCTTATTTTTGCTGACTGTATAGAGCTTCTTCATCTTTGGCTGCAAAGAATATAATCAATCTGATTTTGATATTGACCATCTGGTGATGTCCATGTGTAGAGTCTTCTCTTGTGTTGTTGGAAGAGAATGTTTGCTATGACCAGTGTGATCTCCTGGCAAAACTATACTAGGCTTTGCCTGGTTTCATTCTGTACTCCAAGGCCAAATTTGCTTGTTACTCCAGGTATCTCTTGACTTCCTACTTTTGCATTGCAGTCCCCTATAATGAAAAGGACATCTTTTTGGGGTGTTAGTTCTAGAAGGTCTTGTATGTCTTCATAGATCTGTTCAGATTCATCTTCTTCAGTATTACTTGTCGTGGCATAGACTTGGATTACTGTGGTGTTGAATGGTTTGCCTTGGAAACAGAGATTATTCTGTCATTTTTGAGACTGCATCCAAGTACTGCATTTTGGACTTTTTTGTTGACTATGATGGCTACTCCATTTCTTCTAAGAGGTTCTTGCCCACAGTAGTAGATATAATGTTCATCTGGATTAAATTTGTCAATTCTAGTCCATTTTAGCTCAGTGATTCCTAAAATGCCAATGTTCACTCTTGCCATCTCCTGTTTGACCACTTTCAATTTACCTTGATTAATGGACCTAATATTCCAGGTTCCTATGCAATATTGTTCTTTACAGCATCGAAGTTCACTTCCTTCACCAGTCACATCCACAACTGGGCATTGCTTTCACCTTGGCTCCATCTCTTCATTCTTTCTGGAGTTATTTCTCCACTGTTCTCCAGTAGCATTTTGCACACCTTCCAACCTGGGGAGTTCATCTTTCACAGTGTCATATCTTTTTGCCTTTTAATACTGTTCATGGAGTTCTCAAGGCAAGGACACTGAAGTGGTTTGCCCTTGCCTTCTCCAGTGGGCCACGTTTTGTCAGAACTCTCTGTCCATCTTGGGTAGGCTTATACAGCTTGGCTCATAGTTTCGTTGAGTTAGACAAGGCTGTGGTCCATGTGATCAGTTTGATTAGTTTTCTGATTGATTAGTTTCTAGCCTTAGTAAGCAGGAAAGGACTGTCTGAAGATGTGGCATCCTTGGGTAAGACCAAAACAATGAAAGAGTCAGCCATGAAAATGTTTGAAGAATAAATTTCAAATCAAGAGAACAATTGTGCACTCGTGTTGCTAAATCAAACTTGTGTCTGCTCATCTAGCTCATAGCAAAGCCAATCTATTGATAATAGGTGGTTGTGGTGAAGGGAAGTATGTTTGTGTGCTAAGTCACTTCAGTCGTGTCTGATGCTTTGCAACCCTATAGACTGTAGCCCGCCAGGTTCCTCTGTCCATGGGATTCTTCAGGCAAGAATATTGGAGTGGGTTGCCATGCCCTCCTCCTGGGGATCTTCCTTATCCAGGGATCGAACCTGTGTCTCTTATGTCTCCTGCATTGGCAGATGGGTTCTTTACCACTAGCACCACCTGAGAAGCCCAGATTTCAATTACCTGGAGCTTATAAATCAAAAGAAGGAGCGTGAGCTCTATTCAGTACTGGTAGAGAAAGTAGTAGATGTTAAGCTAGGTTTTCCATTTTTGTAGAAGCCATTCTGTGTGTTATGTGGAGAATGGACTGCAGAGGTGGCAGTAGTGGAAGGGGACATATTAGATCTATGCAGTGTCCTGAGGGAGAGATGTTTATTATGCAGGCTAGAGTTTTGTCTGTGACAAAGAAAAGAACTGAGTGCACAGCAAAGAAACCATCAACAAAATGAAAAAGCAATTTATAAATAAGAGAAAATGTTTGCAAATCATATATCCAAAATATTTACATAGAACACATACAACTCAAAAACATGGTGGAAATGTAGACTGGTGCAGCCACTATGGGAAATAAAAACAGTAAGGAGAGTTCTCAAAAAACTAAATATAGAACTACCATATGATCCAGGAATTTCACTTCTGGGTATTTATCCAAAGAAAATGAAAACACTAACTCAAAAAGATATATACATTTCTATGTTTATTGCAGCCTTATTAACAGTAGTCAAGCTACAGAAACAATCTAAGTGTTCACTGAAGGATTAATGGATAAAGAAAATGTAATCTCTCTCTCTATATATATATAATTATATATATAGTTTATACTTGTATATATAAAGATTATATATATATATAATTTTTTTTAAAAATGAGGAAGTCCCATATTTGCAACAACATGATTGGAACTTAAGTAAGATAAGTCAGACAGAGAAAGACAAATACTGTACAATCTTACTTATATGTAGAATTTTAAAAACAACTAAACCCCCAAACTTATAGATACAGAGAACATATTGGTAGTTGTCAGAGATGGAGGGTGAGGGATGGGGAAAAAGAACAAAGGGAGTCAAAAGGTAAAAACTTCCAGTTATAAAATAGATAAATGATAGGGATACAATGTACAGTTTGATGACTGTGGTTAATAGTACTGTATTGTATATTTTGAAAGTTGCTAACGGAGCAGATCTTAAAAGCCATTATGAGAAAAAAATTTTAACTAAGTATTGTAACAGATATTGATTAACCTTGTAATGATCAATTCACAATACAAATTGCTTCCCTGGTGGATCAGATGGTAAAGAATCTGCCTGCAGTGCAGGAGACCGAGGTTTAATCCCTGTTTCAGGAAGATCCCTTGGAGAAGGGAATGGCAACCCACTCCAGTATTCTTATGGGAGAATTCTATTCTTCCTCCATGGAGAAGCCTGGTGGGCTACAGTCCATGGGGCCACAATGAGTTAGACACAACTGAGTGACTAACACAATAATATTATTGTATCATTATGTCATACAACTAAAACAAATATAATGTTGTCTGTCAATTATACCTCAATTTATTTATTTATTTATTTTGTTTTTTTTTTTAAGTTTATTTATTTTAATTGGAGGCTAATTACTTTACAACATTGTAGTGGTTTTTGCCATATACTGACATGAATCAGCCATGGGTGTACATGTATTCCCCATCCTGAACCCCCCCTCCACCTCCCTCCCCACCCCATCCCTCAGGGTCATCCCAGTGCACCAGACCTGAGCACCCTGTCTCATGCATTGAACCTGGACTGGCAATCTGTTTCATATATGATAATATACATGTTTCAATGTTATTCTCTCAAATCATCTCACCCTCGCCTTCTCCTGCAGAGTCCAAAAGACTGTTCTTTACATCTGTGTCTCTTTTGCTGTCTCGCATATAGGGTCATCGTTACCATCTTTCTAAATTCCATATATATGCATTAGTATACTGTATTGGTGTTTTTCTTTCTGACTTACTTCACTCTGTATAATAGGCTCCAGTTTCATCCACCTCATTAGAACTGATTCAAATGTATTCTTTTTAATGGCTGAGTAATATTCCATTGTGTATATGTACCACAGCTTCCTTATGCATTCATCTGCTGATGGACATCTAGGTTGCTTCCATGTCCTGGCTATTATAAACAGTGCTGCCATGAACATTGGCATACACATGTCTGTTTCAATTCTGGTTTCCTTGGTGTGTATGCCCAGCAGTGGGATTGCTGGGTCATATGGCAGTTCTATTTCCAGTTTTTTAAGGACTCTCCACTCTGTTCTCCATGGTGGCTGTACTAGTTTGCATTTCCACCAACAGTATAAGAGGGTTCCCTTTTCTCCACACCCTCTCCAGCATTTATTTTTTGTAGACATTTGGATAGCAGCCAATCTGACTGGCATGAGATGGTACCTCATTGTGGTTTTGATTTACATTTCTCCGATAATGAGTGATGTTGAGCATCTTTTCATGTGTTTGTTAGCCATCTGTATGTCTTCTTTGGAGAAATGTCTGTTTAGTTCTTTGGCCCATTTTTTGATTGGGTCATTTATTTTTCTGGTATTGAGCTGCATGAGCTGCTTGTATATTTTTGAGATTAATCCTTTGTCAGTTGCTTCGTTTGCTATTATTTTCTCCCATTCTGAAGGCTGTCTTTTCACCTTGCTTATAGTTTCCTTTGTTGTGCAAAAGCTTTTAAGTTTAATTAAGTCCCATTTGTTTATTTTTGCTTTTATTTCCATTACTCTGGGTGGCGGGTCATAGAGGATCCTGTTGTGATTTATGTCAGAGAGTGTTTTGCCTATGTTTTCCTCTAGGAGATTAATAGTTTCTGGTCTTACATTTAGATCTTTAATCCATTTTGAGTTTATTTTTGTGTATGGTGTTAGAAAGTGTTCTGGTTTGATTCTTTTACAAGTGGCTATCCAGTTTTCCCAGCACCACTTGTTAAAGGTCTTTTCTATACCTCAATTAAAAAAAAAAGAATTGGACGTATTATATTTGGTACATATGTCCTCTTCTCTACCTTCTTGTCTTTTAACTCTCTCCTCTCAATGTACAATCTATATATTTTACAAGCTTTATTTAAGTCTTAGCTTTCCTCCACCCTCTTTTCCTTTCTCATCCTGAGAATCACTTCAATATGTGAATGCCCAGTGTGGTGAGCATCTGATCTGCATAAGTTAATGTAGTAAGCATTCAACAATATTTGATTATTAATATATGCATGAATCTGGCTAACTTGCATTGTTTTCTATCTCACATGTGCTTAGGCTTAGGCTTATTTTAGTCTTGACCTTCAGTAAAATTATAATAATCCTTTCAAGGGATAAAACTATGTCCTTTTTTTTGGAGGGGAGGAGAAAGGCTAAATGTGATGTGATGAATTTTGTTGTTATTTTTGTTAATGTGGCAGAAATAGCAGAAGCAGGAATTCAGATATGCTATTGTATAAAGGATTTTTAAAAAGTAAGGTTAGCTAAATATGCTAAGGATACATTATTAATAACTTCAAAAAATGCTAACACTCATCCTGAAAGCAACACAGAGAAGTTTTCTAAATAGGCAAATCATATGAGCAAAGCATTAACTTAGAAATGTTCATCTTGTGGGAGGGTTCAGGATGTACTGATGATGGAAAACTTAGAAATAAGACAAAGCAGTAAGAGGCTGTCTCAATAATGTGTGTATAAGGTAGAATAAAAGATAGCTGATATATTTCCATGACCATCATGTGCTTATAATATGTCAAGAATGACTATAAACTTTATATATTAATACATGATTTCATATCATTCTTTAAAATAGTAAGCTAATCATTCCCTCAGTATTATTCACAGAGAATTTGAAGCTAAGGAATTTATGTTGTATCTGAAGTAATAGAAATACTATTACTGTTGTTTCAAAGATATGGGTATAGATATTGAATGTGAAGGTACAAGGTAAGCTAAAAATCTCTACAAACATTAAATCCTATAATGCTAGAAAATGGAAAATTGCCACTTATGGGTAAGAATTAAAGTTAGTGACATGGAACCAATTTTCTATTTATTTACTACATGTCTTAGATTAATTTTGTAGAGAACCAACATCTTAGTAATAGTCCCTCTATTCTCAACAAAAATAATTTTACCATATATGTTTACAAATGATCATTGTTTATAAATATCCAATGCTTCCTCCAAACATAATAATTTACTACCACCAAGAGTGAAATGATCCATGTATATTTCTTTTCTAGTTGAATGTTCATAAAGAGTTTGGATTGCAAACTTAAGTTGCAAAATTTTAGTACATATAGAATTTAGAATAGGGAATAAAAAATTATAGGCATTGCATAGAGTTTATAAGATTATTATTGTTACTTTTTCTATTGTTATTTTGCAAAATTGATTGCAAGTTTAGAAATTATAGTTTGTTCTTGTCCTTTATCCTTTTTTAATCTTTTTGTGCACATTTCAATTTGTAGCATAAATCTGGACACCTAGTATGTGCTTAATAAATATGAAACACTGTTGCTTTTGAAGAAATCTTTAATTTGTAAATATAGTATTTCTTCTTCCTCAATAAGGATCAGTTACTATTCTCAGTTTGCAAATGGAAAGATATTATCCATCTTCTTTCTCCTAAACCAGGCAGCCTCTAAGCATGGACTAACATTTTCTCAATTAAAATTATATACATTAATTACAACTCTTTTCCAGTATGTGGATAGGGTAGAGAACAGTTGTTCTTAACGTGAAAAAGGACAACCACAGAGAATGACAACAGGAAGCATCTTTCAGGCAATTTACAACTTGAGGCCAAGGCCACATCTGCTGTGACAAATAGGAAAGGGGATTGGGTAATTACCTATGAGGCTGATCCCTGTAGATAGCCACTCTCCCCCACCCTGCAAATCACTTTGTCCTTGAAAGCATTTCCTTCCTTCTCTTACCCTCACATTTTCTGACTAATTATATAGTAAATACTGTGAGGGCAGAGACAAGGTCTTCTATGTCCCACATAACTGGACTGATTGGCTCATTTAGTACTAATAAGCATAAAGATGTCATTTAGGGTCACAAAAGAGGAAAAACAGTATATTATATTGGAAACTGCCTTGTTTACAAGGGTTGGATTCTGGTTTACAGCAGCTACTGGGTGAGTATGGATTTCCCTAACTTCCCGACAGGCCAAATTCAACCTGTTCTTCAGTGTCAAATCAGTTCAACTTTCTCCATGAAGCTTTCTCTGAATATGCCAGTTTGATTTCTGAGTTTAATAGAATCCCTCATATGATTCTTTAGCCCTAAATCATATCCTAACTTTCACTGTTATTTAATTATATCTCTTGCATATGTTGTTCTTTAGTCACTAAGTTGTGTCTGACTCTTTACAACCATATGAACTGCAGCATACCAGTCTTCCCTGTCCTTCACTATCTCCTGGAGTTTGCTCAAATTCATGTCCATTGAGTCAGTGATGTTATCTAACCATCTCTTCCCCTGCTACCCCTTCTCCTTTTGCCCTCAATCTTGCCCAGCATCAGTTTCTTTTCCAATGAGTCAGCTGTTTGCTTCAGGTGGCCAAAGAATTGAAGCTTCAGCATCAGTCTTTCCAATGAATATTCAGGACTGATTTCCTTTAGGATTGACTGGTTTGATCTCCCAGCAGTCCAGGGGACTCTCAAGACTCTTCTCCGACACCACAATTTGAAAGCATCATTTCTTTGGCACTCACCTGTCTTTAAGGTCTAACTCTCACATACATACATGACTACTGGAAAAACCATAGCTTTGACTATATGGACCTTTGTTGGCAAAGTGATGTCTCTGCTTCTTAACACACTGTCTAGGTTTGTCATGGTTTTCCTTCCAAGGAGCAAGCATCTCTTAATTTCATGGCATCCACAGTTATTTTGGAGCCCAAGAAATTGAAATATGCTACCATTTCCACTTTTTCCCCATCTATTTACCATGAAGTGATGGGACTGGATGCCATGATCTTAGCTTTTTGATTGTTGAGTTCAAGCCAGCTTTTCCACTCTTCTCTTTCACCCCCATCAAGAGACTTTTTAGTTCCTCTTCATTTTCCTCCATTAGAGTGGTATCTTCTGCACATTTGAGGTTGTTGATATTTCTCCGTGAAGAAATATACCCCTTTGCACATACCTGTCTCCAAATTAAAATGAAAGGATAGGGACTGTGCATTTAAAAAAAAAAAATTATGTCCACCCTCACTCCACTTACCCTATCCTCATCCTCAATCAATGTGAGGATCTGGTACAGGATGGTAGTCAAATGAAAAATGACAATGTGAATGATTCATATAAATATGTTGGGACTTAATGCAAACAAACACTCTTCGCTTCCAAGGAATTCTTGTGAAAAACTTAGCAAATTGCTTCCCTTGAAAACTATTCTTCTCCAAGGTAGGTTTATCCTTTTACGGGTAGATAGCTGATGGTTACTTTATTCTGTGTTAAATATTTTTTCCTTTCCTATGCTTGTCCTAACCAGTAGACTCAAGATACTTTCCTGGTTGGGAATCCTTCCAGCCTGAAGCATTCTAGTTGGGATTATAATAGTGAGGCAAATGAAATATTAGATGGTAGCCTAAAAGGTACATAACAAAATTGTTGAATGTCTTTATATTCTTCACTCCATACACAGAGCAGGTCTTCTCCCTTTAGAGCCCCATTGTGTTGGGAACTACAACAAAGCATACCCTAGATCCTGTAGCAGTGAGCTGCCTCGTCCCTGCCTTGCTGGACAGGTAACAGGCATTACTCTTTCTTCTTTACATCAAGACTTAGCATAACATCTTAATTAGCAAATCCAAAATAAAAAAATTAGCTCTTCAAAAATTGTTTCTGTTGCAATGCTAAAAGATTTCAGAGAAGTTGTTGAATAAAGTAGATTTGAGAAGCCAGACAAGGCTTTGTGGCTCACAAAGGACCTGAAATAGACTTCAGTGGTTGTGTTATTGACCAGGGTTCTTGGTCTTCGTTAATCAATAGAAATTGATAAAAGGCCAGACAAAAAAATTAGGAAAAGTTTTATTGGGGTCCCTATTGCGGTAGCGGGGAGCAGAAACAAGTAACATTTTCCTTTGTTTATTCTCCAAGACAGGGGCAAGCTGTTTTCCTTATATATGATGGGGATAGGGGATGAGTCCAGGGGCAGGCCAGAGGGACAGCTTAGGTGGTTTACCCACCCCTTTGGTGGTGTTATGTGTAGAGGGCATGTGCAGTACCCTGGTTTTGTTCCTGGCTTTTGAGAAATGGTAGTTCAGGTTTTGGTCTTTTTGTATCTTGTTGTCCATAATTTGCCCCAACTGCTCATGCACACGGTTATTTTCAGTCCCTTATAGTGTCTTTGTATTTTGTTGCTTGAGAAGACATTTGTTCAGGTGCAAGCATTGCAACAAATGATGCCAGATCCCAGATCCCAGTGTGTCTCCATTGAATAAAAGATAGGAGGAGGAAGGAGGGCATTACAGAGGATTTCCCAAACAAAAATATTAATAAAATCTCCATTCAGTGTCTTCAAAAAGGTTGTAGGCTATTTCACCAACACTACCCTAAATAAATCAAAATAATGTCTATAAATATTGTTCAACCAAGAAATCGTCTCCGTTTGGTAAAAATGTTTAAATGTAAAGATGACCACACCTTTAAAAGGAATGCTGATAATGACACTAGTTATGTATGTCTCTTTGGAAAATCAGTTAAACTTCCTAGCCTTTGATTTCCTTATCTTTACAACTGAAATAATGATGCTTGTCCTGTCTCTCTTAGGGTGAAGATGAAGGTCAGATGAGATAATATATGTGAAACACTGGGAAAGAACTGGGGTAAGTGTAAGAAATTATTATCTTATTTGTCTGCTATATTAGAAGGAATTGCAGCTTGTTATCTAAAAATGTGTGTGATACTCTTGTGAGTCACTTGTTTTTCAACTCTCTTTCATGCAAGGCCAAATCTTCTGTATATAAAATCACCAAGTAGGTGTAATCAAGTTTGACAAAAGATGATTCTCTTTCCCTTTATTTCTCTTTCACTTTCCAAGATTTTGATCTAAGAAATGCTCAAAAGAAACAACTTGAAAATATCTACTTAGAGCTACTATCTCTATGTTGGAAGAAGCAAAATTTACTTATCATTGTTTCTTAAAGTCTAATACAGAAAAATAAGTTAAAATTTTTGATAAATGAATGAATGAATGAAGTTACGAACAATAAAGACTTGGAATTTATTCATTATTTAGCTTAGTAATTTGTACCCGGAATGTATTCAGGTCATTTAAGACATGACTCCTTTTCCTTGTGATTTAGATCCACTAGTTAATTGGTTTCTCTGCCTGGCTGATTGTCACTTGAGATGCCTACACTGCTTGTAATGTCCATAAACAGAGCAAATTTATTAATTTAATATGCTTCAATTGGTGGGAAATGTGTGGGACCTAGCCTGTGTGTTCAGGATTCCCTTGGGTTTGTTTGTTTGCTAGATTACCACCTCAGAGAAAGCCAGGCTGTATCTGTCTACACAAAACCCACATGACTGGACTACTTATGCTGTGTAGCCAACCAATTCATTGATTCATTGGCAAGTGTAAATTGCTTGACTGTATTTTTGGTTGTCTAATAGTTAATGAATTTGAATTGGTTGATTGATTAATGCTGTGAAGACAGATTCTTTTATATTTTTTTCATGGAAAATATGTATTTCTTTACTTGGAAAGACTAATGATTAGTTTTAACCATCTTCACAAAAAATAATCAGCCTAGACTGATATGAAATATCCTAGTGTAACAGGCAAAAGATCTATACTGTCATCTAGTACTTCTCCCTTTACCTAACGGAGATACTAGATGAGAGTGTCTAGAAACTCTTGCTCACTGGAGAAAGGAATGGCAACCCACTCCAGTATTCTTGCCTGGAGAATTCCATGGACAGAGGATTCTGGCTACAGTCCATGGGGTCACAAAGAGTTGGACACTACTGAGTGACTAACACACACACAGAAACTCTTGATCTTAGGAAATGGATTTCAACCTCACACCCCACCTCTTCTCTCCACCATGTACTCAACCTCAACTCCTACTTCCAGCTCAATATTACATAAATGTAAATGAAAAATTTAAATTGGTAGATTTCAAATATGGGCTTCATAATACTGGCCTTCCTCAAATAGAATCCTTGCTTATATAGCCTTCACACATCTAACTACTTGAGATTCATCTCTATTATAGAGTCATAATAGATTATGAGAGAGGACCTTCCTGGTGGTCTAGTGGTTAAGAATCACCTGCCAAAGCAGAGAACATGGGTTCAACCCTTGGTCTGAGATGATCCCACATGCCACGGGAAACTAAGCCTGTTGTCACAACTACTGAGCCCATGTGCCAGAAATACTGAAGCCCAGGCACCTAGAGCCGGTGTTCCCCAACAAGAGAAGTCTCTGCTATGAGAAGCCCATGTACCAAAATGAAGAATAGCCCCCAGTTGCCACAACTAGAGAAAGCTCATGTGCAGCGATGAAGACCCAGCATAGCCAAAAATAAAAATAAACAATTTCTTATAGAAAATATATTATGAGAGATTCTATTCAGAGCAATGAAGAGCACAAACAAGGCTTCCCAATGGAGTTGAAGTGTAAGCTTCATGTTAGGCTATGGGTAGAAGCTAGATTAGTAAATAACTAGACAATAAAAGGAAAGGTTTCAGACAAAGGCAGAATTATGAGCAAAGGCATGGAGAATATAAGAAATTGCAATGCTTCTATAGAAGTGGATGTTGCTCAGTTTACCTTGAGTATAAACAGGGAGATGAGGCAAATTGGATAATTAGCTAGTGCTTATGATGTGGTGGCTCTTGCATTAATTTGATAAATGATAGGTTCTAAAATTTTTCAACATTTGTTTAAGTAATGACAAATACTCCTACAATGGGGCTTTAATTTATAAGCCTGGTTTATTGATGGCTCCAGGACACAGAACTGGTGCCAGTGTGGTTGAAAGGAGGAAGAGTTTTGTGTTAAAGCATGAATACCAGTTGGAAAGCTGTCATAGCCAACTAGGTGAGAAATGTGGACTTAAACTGAAAGGCAGTGAGGTGGGTGTACAAAAAGAATTATTTCACTTGGCAAGGATACTGTCCAAGAAATAATGGACAAGAGGTCCCTCCTGCCACTGCCTACTATTTCCACAGGGCAGTGCAGTTCTCTTGTGCTAATTTAGGATTGTGGTTAGAATATATTTTACTTTATTTATTTTTAAGCTTCTTATGAAAACCTGTCATAGCTGCACACCAATTAATGAACTCCTGCAGGCTAGGCTCAGATTTTATTAGAGGCTATAGGAGATCTCTTGGCATGACAGCCAAACTGAGTTTTCTGCACTCAGAGAGGATTCCTCATCTGTGTAGTGGCCAGCATCCCTGGCAAAGCTGCTTTCCTTGCTCAGTAGCCATCCATATCACAGTAGTGTGTTCTGGGAACTATCAAAGCTAAGATCATTCCCCTGGCTTTTACCAGTCATCCAGGTGTGTTCTCAAGAGAGAAAATATGATATATACAACCAGTGTAAGCCAAAGAGCAAGTCTGAAGGGAGGTAACTTCTCTTTGAGCCGCTTCTGCTCACTTATCAGCCCTATGATTGTGCATGAATCCTAGACTCTTTCTATATATCAGCTTCTTCATCTGTAATGTGGGTAAATACTACACATATTCCATATAATGTTTAAAATTAGAGCAAGAAGCTCACACAGCTACTTTAGAGGGTTGGAAAACAAGGTTGTCTTGTGGATCCAGGGAAATAAGATGTTATACAAAAAACCTGTGCCAACTATAAAGCATTATACAAACATTCACTTATAGTATTGCTATATAAGTATTGTATGATGTTTTTGTTTTTTCGGTTCAGTTCAGTTCAGTCACTCAGTCGTGTCCAACTCTTTGCAACCCCATGAACCGCAGCATGCCAGGCCTCCCTGTCCATCACCAACTCCTGGAGTTTACCCAAACCCATGTCCATTGAGTCGGTGATGCCATCACCATCCAACCATCTCATTCTCTGTCATCCCCTTCTCCTCCTGCCCTCAATCCTTCTCAGCATCAGGGTCTTTTCCAATGAGTCAGTTCTTCATATCAGGTGGCCAAAGTATTGGAGTTTCAGCTTTAGCATAAGTCCTTCCAATGAATATTCAGGACTGATTTCCTCTAGGATTGACTGGTTTGTTCTCCTTGTAATCCAAGGGACTCTCAAGAATTTTCTCCAACATTACAGTTCAAAAGCATCAATTTTTCAGCACTCAGCTTTCTTTATAGTCCAAATCTCACATCCACACATGACTACTGGAAAAACCATAGCTTTGACTAGTCAGACCTTTGTTGGCAAAGTAATGTCTCTGCTTTTTAATAAGCTGTCTAAGTTGGTCATAGCTTTTCTTCCAAGGAGCAAATGTCTTCTAATTTCTTGGCTGCAGTCACCATCTGCAGTGATTTTGTAGCCCCCCAAAATAAAGTCTGTCATTGTTTCCATTGTTTACCCATCTATTTGCCATGAAGTGATGGGACTGGATGCCATGATAGTTTTCTGAATGTTGAGTTTTAAGCCAGATTTTTCACTCTCCTCTTTCACTTTCATCAAGATGTTCTTCAGTTCCTCTTCATTTTCTGCCATAAGGGTGGTGTCATCTGTGTGTCTGAGGTTATTGATATTTCTCCCAGCAACCTTGATTCCAGCTTGTGCTTCATCCAGCCTGGCATTTTTCATGATGTACTCTGCATATAAGTTAAATAAGCAAGGTGACAATATACAGCCTTGATGTACTCCTTTCCCAATTTGGAACCAGTCTATTGTTCCATGTCTGGTTCTAACTGTTACTTCTTTGCAAAGTTAAATTGTTATAATTATTATTTCTATTAATAATAATGTTAGTGGGACTTAGGCTTAGGACTAATAAATTTGTGAGATAAAATTTATTTTTACTCCTCCTTTTCTTTTCTTTGGTGATGCTTCTACAAGCTTTGGGGAGATTAATGCATGTACAATCTGTTGTGGAAGCTGACAGAGCTAAACATTATATATCCCTTCCCATTGGCATATTTTCAGTGTCACTTACTAGGTTTTTCTGTTCCCATTGCACTTCATCAGTGCCTACCAACCTTGAGTTCCATTCAGAGAAGTTCTCTCTCATTATTGGCAAAGTCTATTCAACCTAAAAAAGAATGCTTCCTTTCTGAATAGTCCATCTGTGAAAAGAACGGGTCTGGGATACTTCAGAGAGCCAAATATGGTGCCATCTTACCTATCTATATCTTAACAGTCACAAGAGATGAAAAAAGAGGTCCATCACTTCTGTGGAATCCTAGCCATCAGAGTGTTTTCACATGTACACGAAACATTTCCTTGCTTATCCTCAGAGCTACCATTTTCTGAGGATCCACTTTGTATTTTACATTTTTTAAAACATTTCAAGGATCACCTTTGATATTTAAACACATACACACACACACACACACACACTCAAGTGGACAGATGCGATAAATGAGGTTAAAGAAGGTTAAATCTTTTGGCCAACTTCAAAACCAATAGAAGAACAATGAATCAGCTCAAAATGAATCTGATTCAAATGCACAAACTTGTGTTTTTTTCCCATGTGGCCATGAATTTTCAGGTTCTTGTATTCTCCAGTAGATTCTAGGCAGCAGGAAGAGATGAGTTTACTTGATTGTAATTTCAGTGCCTGGCACAGGGTTGGAATTAATATTGGTTAATAATTAACATGAGCAGTATGAAACAGCAAGAGGGTATGACACTGAAAGATGAACTCTCCAGGTCAGTAGGTGCTTAGTATGCTACTGGAGAAGAGTGGAGAAGTAGATCCAGAAAGAATGAGGAGGTTGAGCCAAAGCAGAAACCACACCCAGTTGTGGATGTGTGTAGTGGTGAAAGTAAATTTCGATGCTATAAAGAACAGTATTACATAGGAACCTGGAATATTAGGTCTGTAAATCAAGGTAATTGAGGATGTGGTCAAACAGGAGATGGCAAGAGTGAACATCAACATTTTAGGAATCAGTGAACTAAAATGAACAGGAATGGTGAATTTAATTCAGATGACCATTATATCTACTACTATGGGCAAGAATCCCTTAGAAGACATGGCGTAGCCCTCATAGTCAACAAAAAAGTCCAAAATGCAGTACTTGGGTGCAATCTCAATAACAACAGAATGATCTTGGTTCATTTCCAAGGCAAACCATTCAATATTACAGTAATCCAAGTCTATGCCCCTACCATTAATGCCAAATAAGCTGAAGTTGATCAGTTCTATGAAGACCTTCTAGAATGACCACCAGAAAAAAAAAAAAAAGATGTCCCTTTCATCATAGGGACTTGTAATGCAAAAGTAGGAAGTCAAGAGATACGTGGAGTTAACAGGCAAGTTTGGCCTTGGAGGACAAATGAGTCAGGGCAAAGGTTAATAGAATTTGTCAACAGAACACACTGGTCATAGCAAACACCCCCTTCCAACAACACAGGAGATGACTGTACACATGGACATCACCAGATGGTCAATACCGAAATCAGATTGATTATGTTGTTTGCAGTCGAAGATCAAGAAGCTCTATATAGTCAGCAAAAACAAGGCATGTGACTCAGACTGTGACTCAGATCATGTGCTCCTTATTGCAAAATTCAGACTTAAAGTGAATAAAGTAGGAATATCACTAGGCCATTCAGGTATTATCTAAGTCAAATCCCTGACAATTATACAGTGCAAGTGACAAATAGATTCAAGGAATTAGATCTGATAGACAGAGTGCCTTAAGAACTATGGATGGAGGTTCATAACATTGTTCAGGAGGTGATGACCAAAATCATCCCCAAGAAAAGAAATGCAACAAGGCAAAATGGTTGTCTGAGGAGGCTTTACTAATAGTGGAGAAAAGAAGAGGAGCCAAAGGTAAAGGAGAAAGGGAAAGATATACCCAACTGAATGCAGAGTTCCAGAGAATAGCAAGGAGAGATAAGAAAGTCTTCTTTAGTGAACAATGCAAAGAAATAGAGTAAAACAATAAAATTGGAAAGACTAGAGATTGCTTCAAGAAAATGGGAGACACCAAGGGAACATTTCTTGCAAAGATGGGCACAATAAAGGACAGACAAAGCAAGGACCTAACAGAAGCAGAAGTGATTAATAAGAGGCAAGAATACACAGAACTAATAAAAAAAGGTTTTAATGAACTGGATAATCATAATGGTGTGGTCACTCACATACAGCCAAACATCCTGGAGTGTGAAGTGGGCCTTAGGCAGCATTACTACAAACAAAGCTAATGGAGGTGATGGAATTCCAGCGGATATATTGCAAATACTAAAAGATGATGCTATTAAAGTCAGTATGACATACTCAATATGCAGTAAAGTTGGAAAACTCAGCAGTGGCCACAGGACTGAAAAGGGCAGTTTTCATTTCAATCCCAAAGAAAGACAATGCCAAAGAATGTCCAAACTACAGTACAATTGTACTCATTTCACATGCCAGCAATATTATGCTCAAAATCCTTCAAGCTAGGCTTCAACAGTTTATGAATTGAAAACTTCCAAATGTGCATGCTGGATTTAGAAAAGGCAGAGGAAACCAGAGATCAAATTGCCAACATCCATAGGATCATAGAAAAAGTAAGAGAATTCCAGAAAACATCTACTTTTCTTCATTGCCTATGCTAAAACCTTCGACTGTGTGCGTCACAACAAACTGGAAAATTCTTCAAGAGATGGAAATACCGAACCACCTTACCTGTCTCCTGAGAAACCTGTTTGCAGGTCAAGAAACAACAGTTATAATCAGACATGGAACAATGGACTAGTCCAAATGGGAAAGGAAGAGGTCCAGACTATATATTGTCACCCTGCTTATTTAACATATATGCAGAGTATATCATGCAAAATGCCAGGCTGGTTGAATCACAATCTGGAATCAAGATTGCTGGGAGAGAGAGCAACAACCTCAGATATGCAGATGATACCATCTTAATGGCAGAAAGTGAAGAGAAACTAAAGAACCTCTTGATAAGGTTGAAAAAGAAGGGTGAAAAAACTGGCTTAAAACTCAACATTCAAAAAACTGAGATCATGGCATTAGTCCCATCACTTCATGGCAAACAGATGGGGGAAAAATGGAAGAAGTGGTAGATTTTATTTTCTTTGGCTCCAAAATCACTGTGGATGGTAACTGTAGCCGTGAATTTAAAAGACATTTGCTCCTTGGAAGAAAAGTTATGACCAATCTAGACAGGATATTAAAAAGCAGAGACATCACTTTGCTGACAATGTTCTGTATAGTCAAAGCTAGGGTTTTTCCAGTAGTCATGTAAGAATGTGAGAGTTGGACTATAAAGAAGGCTGAGTGCCAAAAAATTGATACTTTCAAACTGTGGTACTGGGAAGAGTCTTGGGAGTCCCTTGGAGAGCAAGAAGATCAAACCAGTCAATCCTAAAGAAAATCAACCCTGTGTATTCAGTGGAAGGACTGATGCTGGAACTGAAGCTCCAATACTTTGGCCACCTGATGCAAAGAGCTTACTCACTGGAAAAGACCCTGATATTGGGAAAGATTGAGGGCAGAAGGAGAAGAGGGTGATAGAGAATGAGATGTTTGGATGGTATCACCGCTTCAATGAACATGAGTTTGGGTGAACTCCGGGAGATAGTGAAGGACAGGGAATCCTAGCATGCTGCAGTCCACAGAGTCGCAAAGCATCAGACATGACTTAGTGACTTAACAACAACAATAATTAGCATGCTTTGCCGTTTCAGATGTATTTATCATTTTATCATCCTTTCTACACTCCTTGAGGGCAATATTTTGCATTATATTCCCCTCGGCAGTCAGACAATCCTCCAGTGTATTAAAGATGTGTTGTTTATTTCTCCTCACCTTAACTGTCACCTCACAAGTAACAGGCAAAATCATGAGTCCCGTGACTGCATGTAGAAATGGTTATTTTTCCAGAGATTAAATGCCCAGCCCCAGTCAGCCAATAAATGTCTTCCAATAGATGGTTTCATATCACACTATTCTGAAAAAAGAATAAAGTGAGTGTCCAACGAATGTTGTTCCTTGCATACAAAGAATGGTCCCTCATACTGAGGGCTTCCTTTTAATTTGTTCTAAATAATTTCCTTCACACATCAAAGAAGGGATCCTATTCTTTTATGTTTCTATGTTTTATGTTTCAGCTAAACTGAAAGCCAGTTTAGCCACACACGTGAGGAAAGAGGAAGTCTGGAGTTTCTGGATGGTTTTTACATTTTTTTCCTGATATATTTTATTCCAAAATAGTTGTTTTTCCAAGAATCTGTCATAGTATCTTGGTAGTCCCCTCTGGCTGCCCACATTTTAACATTACCCCAGCCGGAAACATTAGCCCAGATCAACTGTGTATGCAATTAAAGTGTTTGCTTAGAGAGCGTTCCATCAAAAGTACAAAATAACAACCAAGTATCCTTTTGTCAGTCTGTGTTGCCAGTAAAACTCTTCTTGATATTTTCCCAAATTTGTCTCATATTCACTCACCTTGTTTCCACTTTTTGGCTCCTTGTTCCCTACCTTCCTGAAGTATTGAGAACGGTAATCTCCCTGTCAAGTTAGTTCCTCACTCTTTTTCCAAACATTCTTTATTTCACTTATTTATTGTCCCAGAGCTTACAATAATCCAGAGATTCACTGAATTCCAATTTAGTATTTTCTTTGTCACTAAACTCATCTCTTTATCACTGTTTAAGCCTTAGCAGTATGCATTGGTGCCAGAAAATATAACACTTATTTCACAGCTGAGGTACAAATAGGATAGTCCCTTAAATGTCTAGCTCTTTATCCAGGAGCTATAAAGGAGAAAAAAAAATTCTCCCTAACTTAATGTCAGCCTCCTAGCTCCAGCTCTGCTGTCTACAATTACAATAACAACCATCATTGGTACAATTTAAGCCTCATTGAAGATTTACTAAATGTACACAATGTTGTGATAATACTTCAATTCTCTTTGTGTAAATTTTCGAATATTAAGTCATTTGGAGTAAAATATGTGGTTTTACATTTGTCAACACTGACATTAAGGAACGCTCCCTCACTGGAAATTTCTCAAGTACATGGAAAATAGAAGTTAGATCATACAAACTCCAAGATGAGTCTGTTAAAAACAAAAATCAGACCCCAGTACAGCAGACATGATAGCCTATGGGTCCCTCCTGGGTGCCTTGGACTTTGTGCTCTGAGGCAGCTCAGTCAACCCAGTGTTGGAAGCACAGGAAGAACCTCTCTGCCACCAGTGCCCAACAGGAAGACACCTTCCTATTTGTGTCTGACAGTGACAGACGCTGGGGTGATGTGAGGTTTGGTCCAGAGCTAGACTGCTGCATTCTCATAACAAAAACATATTTCTCTCCTGGGTCAGATTCTCCCACCTAGGCTTTTGATCAAGAAGCATCTTCAAACAGTTGCTAAGCATCTTACATATAAAACATGAATAAGATGTTGAATATTATAAGGATGTGGAGGAAATAATTTAAAAACTTGAAAGCTGTGAAGAAAGTGAAAAACAAGCAATTGTTTTTATTTTTATATATCTTCTGGATATAAAGCCAGTTGATTAGTTTAGAAATGTAGGATTGATTTAAAATACTTATAAAATTCTCAATTTTGGTAGAGTGAATTACACAAAGGCTCCCCAGATAGCTTTAGGAAACTGAAGTTATTTTTAAAAGGTAATGGAGAATATTGAATCTTAGATATAAAAAAGACTAAATATTCTTTGGGTGACATTTATAATTTTATATTTTATTTCTAAGCTTTTATGTCTCCATAAACAACATTCTGTTGGGTCCTACATAAGGCAATTTAACTAGACATAAAACAATTTCAGCAAGAAGTCTTCCTTTGTACTCATTATCTAGTTAGCTTTGATATTTCAGGAGTGGTTTGGGAAATCTGGTACTGATTCATACAGCAAATAATTGAAGAATAAAGAAAGAATTCTTGACCTACAGTATTGGGTCCTGCTCCCAACTGCATAACCTCTTAACAATTGTGATTTAAGGAAAACACTTCAAGCTCTCTGAGTGGTAGTTTTTCATCTGAGAATGAGAATATCAGTATATTTCTTATCCAAGGTGGATAAGCAATCCAAGATTGCTATGAGATTCAAGATAATTTGGAAGAACTTCCTAGTAAATAATATATTATTTCATTATTCATATTCAAGTACCTCCACTAAAATGCTGCTTCTTTGTTCATGCTGTCCACATTAATCAGTGAAAATATATTCTGTTGAATTCAACAAGTTTTGAGCACCTTGGTCTGTCAGTGTTTATTCACATGTATTCATTCTAGGTCTAAGTTTTGGAGACAGCTTTTAATCACAGCTCCCAAAGCCCAAGGGCTATAACACTAGCAGAGTTCCAGCAGAGCAGATGATAATTTGATCATTGTATTAAACATGCAATATCATGGTATTTGCAAATAAGGACAGTTTCATATATTCTTTTCCAGTATTCACATCTTTTATTGATTTTTCTTTCCTTATCACACTGGCTAGAACTGTCAGAAAAAATGTTGAATAAAAATATTAATAGAAAAAATCCGTATCTCCTAATATCTTACTACTTATTTTTCACCATGTTTTTGAAGAATGCAGAACAAAACACCTGTGACTTGGGTTTTCTGAAGTCTCTCCTTGATTAAATATTTGTTGTGCTTTATGGCAGGCATCACAGAAAACTAATCAAACTAATCACATGGACCACAGCCTTGTCTAACTCAATGAAACTATGAGCCATCCTGTGTAGGGCCACCCAAGATGGACAGGTCATGGTGGAGAATTCTGACAAAACGTGGTCCACTGGAGAAGGGAATGGCAAACCACTTCAGTATTCTTGCCTTGAGAACCCCATGAACAGCATGAAAAGGCAAAAAGATAGGACACTGAAAGATGAATTCCCCAGGAATTCACCAGGTCAGTAGCTGACCAATATGCTACTGGGGAAGAGTGGAGAAATAACTCCAGAAAGGATGAAGAGACAGAACCAAAGTGAAAACAACGTCCAATTGTGGATGTGACTGATGATGGAAGTAAAGTCCGATGCTATAAAAAACAGTATTGCATAAGAACCTGAAATGTTATGTCCATGAATCAAAGTAAATTGGAAGTGGTCAAACAGGAGATGGCAAGAGTGAACAGCAATATTTTAGCAATCAATGAACCAAAATGGACTGGAATGGGCAAATTTAATTCAGATGACCATTATACCTACCACTGTGGGCAAGAATCCCTTAGAAGAAATGGAGTAGCCCTCATAGTCAATAAAAGAGTCTGAAATGCAGTACTTGGGTGCAATCTCAAAAATGCCAGAATGCTCTTGGTTTGTTTTCAAGGTAAACCATTCAATATCACAGTAATCCAAGTCTATGCCCCAACCACTAATGCCAAAGAAGTTGAAGCTGAACAGTTCTATGATGACCTAGAAGACCTCTTAGAACTAACACCAAAAAAAAAAAAAATGTCCTTTCATCTTAGGGGACTGAAATGCAAAAGTAGGAAGTCAACTGGAAGTCGAGAAACACCTGGAATAACAGGCAAGTTTGACCTTGGAGTACAAAATGAGCAGGACAAAGGCTAACTGACTTTTGCCAAGAGAACACACTGGTCATAGCAAACACCCTCTTCTGACACCACAAGAGAAGATTCTACACATGGACATCACCAGATGGTCAATATCGAAATCAGATTGATTATATTCTTTGCAGCCAAAGATGAAGAAGCTCTATACAGTCAGCAAAAATAAGACTGGGAGCTGACTGTAGCTCAGATCATGAACTCCTTATTGCCAAATTCAGACTTAAATTGAAGAAAGTAGGGAAAACCACTAGATCATTCAGGTATGACCTACATCAAATCCCTTACAATTATACAGTGGAAGTGAGAAATAGATTCAAGGGATTAGATCTGATAGACAGGGTGCCTGAAGAACTATGGATGGAGGTTTGTGACATTGTACAGGATGCCAAGATCAAAACCATCCCCAAGAAAAAGAAATGCAGAAAGGCAATATGGTTGTCTGTAGAGGCCTTGCAAATAGCTGAGAAAAGAAGGGTAGTTTTCACAGGACTAGAACAAAACATTTCAAAATTCGTATGGAAACACAAAAGACCCAAACAGCCATAGAAATCTTGAGAAAGAAGAATGGAGCTGGAGGAATCAAACTTCCTGACTTCAGATTATACTACAAAGCTACGGTCATCAAAGCAGTATGGTACTGTCACAAAAACAGACATATAGACCAATGAAACAAGGGAGAAATCAAGAAATAAACCCACACATCTATGGGCACCTTATCTTTGACAAAGGAGGCAAGAATATACAATGGAGATAAGACAGTTTCTTCAATAAGTTGTGCTGTGAAAACTGGACAACTACACATAAAAGAATGAAACTGGGGCTGGGGCTAAGATGGCAGAGGAATAGGATGGAGAGACCACTCTCTCTCCCACAAATTCACCGAAAGAACATCTGAACGCTGAGCAAACTTCACAAAACAACTTCTGAACGCTGGCAGAGGACATCAGACATCCAGAAAAACAGCCCATTGTCTTTGAAAGGAGGTAGGACAAAATATAAAAGATAAAAAGAGAGACGAAAGAGTTAGGGATGGAGCCCCTTCCTGGGGAGGAAGTCGTAAAAGAGGAGAAGTTTCCAAAACCAGGAAACCCTCTCACCGGCGGGTTTGGGGGAAGTTTTCGAATCTCAGAGGGCAACATAACTGGGAGGAAAAATAAATAAATAAAACCCACAGATTACATGCCTAAAGGCAACTCCCAGCAAAGTACCCCAGACACTCGCATCCGCCACCAGCAAGTGGGGGCTGAATGGAGAAAAGTGGGCAGAACTGCTTAGGGTAAGGCCCGGGCTCGAATGCCCTGAGGACAATCTGAGGGAGCTAACGTGAGATAGCAACCTAAACTGTGGGATAGCCAGAGAGAGAGAACTATCCCACGAAAAGCCCAAATCTAAGGCACTACCGGCCCGCTCACAGAAGAAAGGACTGAGAAATACCAGAAAGGAGCTAGCCAGCTGTGGACTGCTCCATCCCTCCGCCGGACGCAGTGGGCAGGTGGGGTCAGCCAGAGCTGGAAAGGGGCAAACTCAGCCCCAGAGAGCACAGACTTCTTGAGATTCCAGATGCTTGACATCCACTGGGAGGGTCGCAGACAGAGGCCAGCTCCCCAGAACTGACACAAGGCACACCAGAGCCGGGCGCGCCCAGAAACCGAGACTGGGACCAGGGAGGTGACAAGTCACACCACCCCAACAGGGAAGAGTGTGCTCACCAAACACCTGGCTGCCTGAGCTGCTCCGACCAGGGATCGGCACAAACTGAGTCTGCGCCTTTGTGGCGTACCAGAGAACCTGAACCTGAGTGGCTTAGACCTGGGAAGTGCAGGCATCTCAGGGTCCGCTCCCCGGCAGAGTAACCTGAAGCCTGAGCAGGGAAGACTGGGAAAGCACACACGCCGTGAGCGAGGGCAAACCCAGTGCGGCTGAGACACTGCGAGTTCTCCACACACTCGCCAGTGATATTGGTTTGCAGTGTTCCTCCCCCCCAACAGAACGACTGAACAAGTGAACCTAGAGACCACCTCCGCCCCTGGGTGTCAGGGCAGAAACCAGACACTGAAGAGACCTGCAAACAGAAGCTAAATAAACAGAGGGAACCGCTTTGGAAGTGACAGGTCAACAGATTAAAATCCCTGTAGTTAACACCGACTACATTGAAAGGGGCCTATAAATCATGAAAGGTATAAGCAGGAACAAGGATCTGTCTGAAACTGAACTGACCCCACACTGCTCACAACAGCTCCAGAGAAAGTCCTGGATATATTTTTACTATTATCGTTTTTTTTTAAATTTTTTTTCTTTTTACTTTAAGTCCTCTATTACACCTTTAATTTTCATTTTCATAACCCACTATTATCTTGCAAGAAAAAGAGACCCTATTTTTAAACCAAACTGCATACATATATCTTATACTTTTTGTGATTTTTTAAAATAGTGTATTTAAGAGTCTAACCTCTACTCTAGATTTTTAATCTTTGTTTTATATATTTGATATCAATTTTGTACATTTAAGAACCCAATCTTTAGTACCCATTTTTACTCAGGAGTGTGATTACTGGCTTGATTACTTTCTCCCCCTACTGACTCTCTTTCTTCTCCCCCCAGGGCACCTCTATCTCCCCCCCTCCTCCTTCTCTTCTCAACCCAATTCTGTGAATCTCTGTGGGTGTTCTGGGCACTGGAGAATACTTAGGGAACAGAGTACTGCCCAGATCTCTCTCTCTCCTCTTGACTCCCCCCCTTTCTACTCATGCTCACTTCTATCTCCTTCCTCCCTCCTCTCTATGTAACTCCGTGAACCTCTCTGAGGGTTCCAGACTGTGGAGAGCACATAGGGAAGTGCTTACAGGCTAGATTGCTCTCTCCACGTTTGAGTCCCCCTCTTCTCCTCCTGGTCACCTCTATCTCCCTCCTCCCTCTTCACCTCTGGATGTAACTCGGTGAACCTCTCTGGGTATCCCTCACTGTGGAGAATCTTTTCACCATTAACCTAGAAGTTTTATTATCAGTGCTGTATGGATGGAGAAGACTTGAGGCTACTGCAAGAATAAGACTGAGAACCAGAGGCAGGAGGCTTAAGCCCAAAACCTGAGAACACCAGAGAACTCCTGACTCCAGGAAACATTAATTAATAAGAGATCATCCAAAAGCCCCCATACATACACTGAAACCAAGCTCCACCCAAGAGCCAATAAGTTCCAGAGCAAGATATACCATGCAAATTCTCCAGCAATGCAGGAACATAGCCCTGAGCATCAATATACAGGCTGCCCAGAGTCACACCAAACCCATAGACATCTCAAAACTCACTACTGGACACCCCATTGCACTCCAGAGAGTAGAAATCCACCTCCATCCACCAGAACACCGACACAAGCTTCCACAACCAGGAAACCTTGACAAGCCACCCGTCCAACCCCACCCACAGCGAGGAACCTCAAAAATAAAGAGGAACTTCAAAGTACCAGAATACAGAAAGGCCACCCCAAACACAGCAATCTAAACAAGATGAAAAGGCAGAGAAATACTCAGCAAGTAAAGGAAAATGAGAAATGCCCACCAAACCAAACAAAAGAGGAGGAGATAGGGAATCTACCTGAAAAAGAATTTAGAATAATGATAATAAAAATGATCCAAAATCTTGAAAACAAAATAGAGTTACAGATAAATAGCCTGGAGACAAGGATTGAGAAGATGCAAGAAATGTTTAACAAAGACCTAGAAGAAATAAAAAAGAGTCAATATATAATGAATAATGAAATAAATGAAATAAAAAACACTCTGGAGGGAACCAACACTAGAATAACGGAGGCAGAAGATAGGATAAGTGAGGTAGAAGATAGAATGGTGGAAATAAATGAAGCAGAGAGAAAAAAAAAAAGAATCAAAAGAAATGAGGAAAACCTCAAGGACCTCTGGGACAATATGAAATGCCCCAACATTGGAATCATAGGAGTCCCAGAAGAAGAAGATAAAAGGAAAGGCCATGAAAAAATACTCAAGGAGATAATAGTTGAAAATTTCCATAAAATGGGGAAGGAAATAGTCACACAAGTCCAAGAAACCCAGAGAGTCCCAAACAGGATAAACTCAAGGTGAAACACCCCAAGACACATATTAATCAAATTAACAAAGATAAAACACAAAGAACAAATATTAAAAGCAGCAAGGGAAAAACAACAAATAACACACAAGGGGATTCCCATAAAGATAACAGCTGATCTTTCAATAGAAACCCTTCAGGCTAGAAGGGAATGGCAGGACATACTTAAAGTAATGAGAGAATAACCTACAACCCAGATTACTGTGCCCAGCAAGGATCTCATTCAGATATGAAGGAGGATTCAAAAGCTTTACAGACAAGCAAAAGCTGAGAGAATTCAGCACCACCAAACCAGCTCTCCAACAAATGCTAAAGGATCTTCTCTAGACAGGAAACACAGAAAGGATGTATAAACACGAACTCAAAACAACAAAGTAAATGGCAACGGGACCATACTTATCAATAACTACCTTAAATATAAATGGGTTGAATGCCCCAACCAAAAGACAAAGACTGGCTGAATGGATACAAAAACAAGACCCCTATATATGCTGTCTACAAGAGACCCACCTCAAAACAAGGGACATACACAGACTGAAAGTGAAGGGCTGGAAAAAGATATTTCACGCAAACGGAGACCAAAAGAAAGCAGGAGTCGCAATACTCATTTCAGATAAAATAGACTTTAAAATAAAGGCTGTGAAAAGAGACAAAGAAGGACACTACATAATGATCAAAGGATCAATCCAAGAAGGAGATATAACAATTATAAATATATATGCACCCAACATAGGAGCACCACAATATGTAAGGCAAATGCTAACAAGTATGAAAGGGGAAATTAACAATAACACAATAATAGTGGGAGACTTTAATACCCCACTCACACATATGGATAGATCAACTACAGAAAATTAACAAGGAAACACAAACTTTAAATGATACAATAGACCAGCTAAATTTAATTGATATTTACAGGATATTTCACCCCAAAACAATCAATTTCACCTTTTTCTCAAGTGCACATGGAAGCTTCTCCAGGATAGATCACATCCTGGGCCGTAAATCTAGCCTTGGTAAATTCAAAAAAATTGAAATCATCCCAATCATCTCTGACCACAATGCAGTAAGATTAGACCTCAATTACCGGGAAAAAAAACTATTAAAAATTCCAACATATGGAGGCTAAACAACACACTTCTGAATAACCAACAAATCACAGAAGAAATCAAAAAAGAAATCAAAATATGCATAGAAACGAATGAAAATGAAAACACAACAACCCAAAACCTATGGGACACTTTAAAACAGTGCTAAGGGGAAGGTTCATAGCAATACAGACGTACTTCAAGAAACAAGAAAAAAATCAAATAAATAACCTAACTCTACCCCTAAAGCAACAAGAGGAGGAAGAAATGAAGAACCCCAGGGTTAGTAGAAGGAAAGAAATCTTTAAAATTAGGGGAGAAATAAATGCAAAGGAAACAAAGAGACCATGACAAAAATCAACAAAACTAAAAGCTGGTTTTTCGAGAAGATAAACAAAATTGACAAACCATTAGCCAGACTCATCAAGAAACAAAGGGAGAAGAATCAAATCAACAAAATTAGAAATGAAAATGGAGAGATCACAACAGACTACACAGGAATACAAAGGATCATAAGAGACTACTACCAACAGCTATATGCCAATAAAATGGACATCTGGGAAGAAATGGACAAATTCTTAGAAAAGTATAACTTTCCAAAACTGAACCGGGAAGAAATAGATTTTAACAGACCCATCACAAGCACGGAAATCGAAACTGTAATCAGAAATCTTCCAGCAAACAAAAGCCCAGGATCAGACTGCTTCACAGCTGAATTCTACCAAAAATTTAGAGAAGAGCTAGCACCTATCTTACTCAAACTCTTCCAGAAAATTGCAGGAGGAGGTAAACTTCCAAACTCATTCTATGAGGACATCATCACCCTAATTCCAAAACCAGAAAAAGATGCCACAAAAAAAAGAAAACTACAGGCCAATATCACTGATGAACATAGATGAAAAAATCCTTAATAAAATTCTAGCAAACAGAATACAACAACATATTAAAAAGATCATACATCAGGACCAAGTGGGCTTTATCCCAGGAATGCAAGATTTCTTTAATGTCCACAAATCAATCAATGTAATACACCACATTAACAAATTGAAAGATAAAAACCATATGATTATCTCAATAGATGCAGAAAAAGCCTTTGACAAAATTCAACATCCATTTATGATAAAAACCTTCCAGAAAGGAGGAATAGAAGGAACATACCTCAACATAATAAAAGCTATATATGACAAACCAACAGCAAACATTATCCTCAATGGTAAAAATTGAAAGCATTTCCCCTAAAATCAGGAACAAGACAAGGGTGCCCACTATCACCACTACTATTCAACATAGTTTTGGAAGTTTTGGCCACAGCAATCAGAGCAGAAAAAGAAATAAAAGGAATCCAGATAGGAAAAGAAGAAGTAAAACTCTCACTGTTTGCGGATGACATGATCCTCTACATAGAAACCCCTAAAGATTCCATCAGAAAGTTACTAGAGCTAATCAATGAATATAGTAAAGTTGCAGGATATAAAATTAACACACAGAAATCCCTTGCATTCCTATATGCTAACAATGAGAAAACAGAAAGAGAAATTAAGGAAACAATACCATTCACCATTGCAACAAAAAGAATAAAATACTTAGGAATATATCTACCTAAAGAAACAAAAGGCTTATATAAAGAAAACTATAAAATACTGATGAAAGAAATCAAATAGGACACAAACAGATGGAGAAATATACCGTGTTCATGGATTGGAAGAATCAATATAGTGAAAATGAGTATACTACTCAAAGCAATCTATAGATTCAATGCAATCCCTATCGAGCTACCAACGGTATTTTTCAGAGAATTAGAACAAGTAATTTCACAATTTGTATGGAAATATAAAAAACCTCGACTAGCCAAAGCAATCTTGAGAAAGAAGAGAGGAACTGGAAGAATAAAGCTACCTGACTTCAGGCTCTACTACAAAGCCACAGTCATCAAGACAGTGTGGTACTGGCACAAAGACAGAAATATAGATAAATGGAAAAAAATACAAAGCCCAAAGATAAATCCACGCACCTATGGACACCTTATCTTCGACAAAGGAGGCAAGAATATACAATGGAGGAAAGACAATCTCTTTAACAAGTGGTGCTGGGAAAACTGGTCAACCACTTGTAAAAGAATGAAACTAGAACACTTTCTAACCATACACAAAAATAATCTCAAAATGGATGAAAGATCTAAACGTAAGACCAGAAACTATAAAACTCCTAGAGGAAAACATAGGCAAAACATTCTCTGACATAAATCACAGCAGGATCCTCTATGACCCACCTCCCAGAATATTGGAAATAAAATCAAAAATAACCAAATGGGACCTAATTAAACTTAAAAGCTTTTGCGCAACAAAGGAAACTGTAAGCAAGGTGAAAAGACAGCCTTCAAAATGGGAGAAAATAATAGCAAACAAAGCAACAGACAATTTCAAAAATATACAAGCAACTCCTGCTGCTGAATTCCAAAAAAATAAACGACCCAATCAAAAAATGGGCCAAAGAACTAAACAGACATTTCTCCAAAGAAGACATACAGATGGCTAACAAACACATGAAAAGATGCTCAACATCACTCATTATTAGAGAAATGCAAATCAAAACCACAATGAGGTACCATTTCACGCCAGTCAGAATGACTGCTATCCAAAAGTCTACAAACAATAAATGCTGGAGAGGGTGTAGAGAAAAGGGGACCCTCTTACACTGTTGGTGGGAATGCAAACTAGTAGAGCCACTGTGGAGAACAGTGTGGAGATTCCTTAAAAAGCTGGTAATAGAACCGCCATATGACCCAGCAATCCCACTGCTGGGTACACACACCAAGGAAACCAGAATTGAAAGAGACGTGTGTACCCCAATGTTCATCGCAGCACTGTTTATAATAGCCAGAACATGGAAGCAACCTAGATGTCCATCATCAGACGAAAGGATGGGGAAGCTGTGGTACATATACACAATGGAATATTACTCAGCCACTAAAAAGAATGCATTTGAATCTATTGAGATGGATGAAACTGGAGCCCATTATACAGAGTGAAGCAAGCCAGAAAGAAAAACACCAATACAGTATACTAATGCATATATATGGAATTTGAAAGATGGTAACGATAACCCTATATGCAAGACAGAATAAGAGACACAGATGCATAAACAGTCTTATGGACTCTGAGGGAGAAGGTGAGGGTGGGACGTTCTGAGAGAATAGCATTGAAACATGTATATTATCATATGTGAAACAGAACACCATTCCAGGTTCGATGCATGAGACAAATGCTCAGGGCTGGGACAATGGGATGACCCAGAGGAATGGGATGGGGAGGGAGGTGGGAGGGGGGGTCCAGGAAGGGGAACACATGTAAACCCATGGCTGATTCGTGTCAATGTATGGCAAAAACCACTATGATGTTGTAAAGTAATTAGCCCCCAACTAAAATAAATAAATTAGATTAAAAAGTAAAATAAATAAAAAAAATAAAAGAATGAAACTAGAACACTTCTTAACACCATACACAAAAATAAACTCAAAATGAATTAAAGACTTAAATGTAAGGCCAGAAACTATAAATCTCTTAGAAGAAAACATAGACAGTACACTCTGACATAAATCGCAGCAAGATCCTCTTTGTCACATCTCCTAGAGTAATGGAAATAAAAACAAAAATAAATAAACAAATGGGACCTAATTAATATTAAAAGTTTTTGTTCGGCAAAGGTAACATTGAATAAGATGAAAAGATAACCCTCAGAATGGGAGAAAATAATTACAAACGACACAACTGACAAAAGCTTAATCTCCAGAGTACATAAGCAGCTCATACAGCTCGATATCAGAAAAGCAAACAGCCTAATCATAGAGTGGACAGAAGTTCTAAACAGATACTTCTCTAAAGAAGACATGCAGATGATCAATAAACACATGAAAAGATGCTCAATATTATTAATTATTAGAGAAATTCAACTCAAAACTACAATGAGGTATTGACTCACACCAGTCAGAATGGGCATCATCAAAATACCTACAAACAACAAATGCTGGAGAGGATGTGGTGAAAAAGGATCTTTCTTACACTGTTGGTAGGAATGTAAATTGATACAGTCACTATGTAGAACAGTATGGAGATTCCTTAAAAAACTAGGAATAAAACTACCATGAAGGTGAAGTGAAAGTGTTAGTCATGTTTGACTTGTTTTGACCCCAAGGACTGCAGTCCATCGGACTCCTCCATCCATGGAATTCTCATGGCAAGAATACTGGAGTAAGTAGCCATTCCCTTTCCTAGGGGATCTTCCCCACTCTGGGATTGAACCAGATCTCACACATTGCAAGCAGATTCTTTACTGTCTGAGCCACCTAAAACTACCATATACCCAGAAATCCCACTCCTGGGCATATACTCTGAGAAAACCATAACTAAATAAGACACAAGTACCCCAATATTCATTGAAGCACAATTTACAATAGCCAGGACATAGAAACAACCTAGATGTCCATCTACAGATGAACATATAAAAAAGTTTTGGTACATATATTCAATGGAATATTACTCAGCCATAAAAAAGAATGAATTTGAGTCAGTTCTAGCGAGGTGGATGAACCTAGAATCTGTTATACAGAGAGTGAAGTAAGTCAGAAAGGGAAACAAATGTCATATGTTAACACACACACACACATATATGTATATATGGAATCTAGCAAAATGGTATTAATGAGCCTATTTGTAGGGAATAAATGGTGATGCAAATATATAGCTTGAACTTGTGGACACAGTGGGGGAAGGAAAGAGTGGGACAAATGGAGAAAGTAGCCTCAACACATATATACTATCATGTATAAAATAGACAGCTAGTGAGAAGTTGCTGCATAACAGGGAGCTCAACTTGGCACTCTGTGATGACCCAGAGGGGAGGGATGGGAGGATGGGATAAAGACTCAAGAGGGATGTGATATATGTATAATTAGGGCTTATTTATGTTGTTGTACAGCAGAAATCAACACAACATTGTAAATCAATTTTTCCTCAAATTAAAAATTAAAAAAAAGCTAGAGCTTGAACTTTTAGCACCCTGCCATATTGCTTTCCTATGTTCTGCCAAACTGTTTCATTATCTTAAGCTACAATTTCAAGCCACCTGTTCCAGGGAATGAATCACTCAAGTTACTTTTCAAGTGCACAATACTACTTTTACAAATATTTAATAAACCCTTGTGTTGATGAGAAATCAAATTTACTCTGTATGGCTTTACCAGGAAAAAAGAGGCTCAATGGCTGAAAAATATCAACAGCCAGATTTTAGCTTAATGTGGGAATGAATTTTGTATTCTTTGGAATGCTGCAATGAATGGAACTAGCTATTTTATGAATATAGCAAGCAGAAGTTATTGTTCAAACAGAGGTTGTGATGACAAAAACTCAGCCTCTATATTCCAGTACCAGAGTGAAACTTGGAGACAGAGTTTTGGGTGAAGTAGAAAAGAACAGCTTTATTTCTTTCCCAGGCAAAGGGGAACACAGTGCGCTCATGCCATGAAAAAACTCAGGGCTTTGGTGAGGAGATTTACTGCAATGGTTCAAGAGCAGTATTGCTGTTAAAGATCAGACTGTGTGCAAGGCCTACATTTCTTTAATCTGGCCTTAGGTGGTCTTCTAGTGAGCTTTTGTGGTTTTTGAGGTTATCATACTATGACCCTCTCTCTGAAATAAAGAATGCTTCATCAAGTAGTTAACATCTTCCATGTGTTGTAGGTTTTAGTTCTGCAGAAGAGCTCAAAAATGCTGTTATGTGTATCTCTTGAGTCAGAACCAGGACCCTGCCCCAAGGCTGCACTATTGGTTCTTGACTGTTCCTCCCTTGTCTCCGCATCCCTTTCCTTCTCTGACTAGCAACAGTTTGAACGTGCCCTTTGGAACTCAGGGAAAGTCATGGAGACTGAAGCCTATTTACTACAAACAAGGAACACAGAAATGCTTCTGTGCCCAGGAACCCCACAGGGTTTTGCTTAGTTTCAAGGGGGCTTTCTGTCCTGAGTCCCTAAAATTATGGCTATTCTGAAATTTTACATTTGATAACCAACAGATCTGAGTAAATGGCAAGTGAGTACAGCCTTTGACAAACATTGCCTTCCATGGTGACTCCACACTAACTGGAAGCTAATCAATTTCTTAAAATAATAGTTTAGAAACAAAACCAACTATCATAACTTGAAGCAAAGAATTCCTCTCTTGGGCTTGTTCTCTTGCTTACTCTCATTCCATCCCCTTTCTTAAATCTTTTCTCCATCTCAGTTATCAAGTTCAATTGTTCCTCCCTCATGGGTCATCTCAAGTCACATCTCCTCTGCAAAGCTTTTCCAGGCTGTCTTGGGCCTTGACACTTTCCACTCCTTAAACTCCTATAATACTCTAACTGAAAATTAATACATTTCTAATTGCAAGGTACACACTATATAAGTTACCCATTTTCAGAACAGTCATTGACTACTCAGAACAAAAATAATAAAGAAAAGACTTCACAAAGGAAAATGTGACATAAGTTAAATCCTAAAATACTGACTTTTAGCCCAGGAGGGTAGGAAATCTGGACGTCTGTTCTGATGGGTCCCTGGTAAGAAGGAAGGAGGAGAGAAAAGACAAGCAGTGGAAAGGAAAAAGGGAAGAAAGGAAGAAAGCAAAAGTGGGCCAGGCATTGTTGTGGAATGGTGAAGAAACTTAACTAACAAGAACAATGTGCATCTGTGTTGAGGATATTGGAACAAATGAGCAGTACTGTCTCAAATTATGAACAGCCCAGAAAGCCAGGATGAGAACTTGAGGCTGGTTGTGGAGATATTTATAACATTCTAAATAATGTTAACATTTTTTGTGGCTTCTTTATTAGATAGCAAGTCACGTGAGAGTATAGTTCTCAGTTTATTTTTCTTTATATCCTCAGTTGTGTTAGCTCGGTGTGTGCTTTAATTGTGTGAAGAATAAATAAGCAAATGAATTAATTACTCTCTGCTCCATTCATTCCAGAGATGAACTGATCTTTTGCACCTTGACGACATCCTGGTGTTAGCCACAAGTTGGCCTCTCTCTCATGTACAGGATCCAAGATAATGTGAATATTTCTCCAATGTGACACTACAAAGATAAATTTAATGAAGTTTCTTCTCTGGAGGATATTTATCATGATATCAACTTCACCTCTCCAGTGCTATTCCAAAACCCCTACTCCCAGGCTACACTGGTAGCCAATTACTGAGTCATGTTCTTGGGCATGAACTAAAATGGAATGGAAATCTTAATAATCACAGAATTTTAGAATGTACCCTGTCCCTGAAAAATCCTTTTATTAACAATCTTTCACTCTCTTTTTTCTAACTAAAGTATCCGTGTATCAATTATAATGCATCCTTCAGAAGACTCACATGCTGAATTTGAGTTCTGTGAAAGAGGAGGAAGAGGCAAGGAAGTCTGACTTCAAACAGTATCTCTGTCACCTACTGATCCTGCAATTTTGGACAAATTACTTCCTCTAAGTCTGAGTTTCTTCATCTGTAAAATTTCAATAACAATGCTTACTCTACATTTTTGTACATTGTAGTGGAAACATTTTTATACATCAGTTCCAGCTATATATGTATGTATTTTTAACCTAAGTACTAATAGGCTTTCATCTAAAATAGCATCTCAGGCTTTCCCTAGGGAAACAGATCTGTCATCCCCAAGAAAGCCTATTGATCTAAACTTTTTTAATTCCATTCTTCTATTATAAGGCAACTTTCTACTTCGTCATCCTCTTAGGGTCCAGTATTTATCTTATAACATAACTTTTCATTCTGGTGTTTTAACAGAACACTCCTCTGTAATTAAATATTTCCATGTTAAACTAGGATATCTTACCCTTAAGAGTATATTTACTTTTAATATTCTTAAAAATTATAAAACTGATAAATCTAAGCTGATAGAAAGCCAGTAGGAGAGAAAGTTTAGGTTTAAAAATATCTGCGTGTGCATGCTAAGTCCCTTCAGTCAAGTCTGACTCTTTGCCACCCTATGGACTGTTGCTCACCAGTTTCCTCAGTTCATGAGATTTTCCAGGCAGGAATACTGGAATGGGTTGCCATGCTCTTCTCCAGGGGATCTTCCCAACCCAGGGATTGAACCCACGTCTCCTGCGGCTACTTCATTGCAGGCAGATTACTGCTGAGCCGCCAGGGAATCCCAAGGTAGCTTTAAATTTCTTAAATTTCCCCTGCATAGGTGACTAACTATAGGGTGAGCTAATAGTAACCTTGTCACTGGGGTCAAAGCCAACAGGATGTATTTCAGCAGAATAAAGTCATACACTTAGGATCAAAATTCCAATTTTATAAATAGAATGTGATGCTTGTTTTGATAATACTCACCTGCAAAATAGGTGACAATATTAACTGACCACAAGCTAGGGGTGTTTCAAAAGCTAACACAAAATTAGGTCAGTCACATTTATATATCTATGAAGCCAACATTGTGAGACAATCTAAATTGACTCTACTGTGATGACGGGATAGATCTGGAGTAAGGGTAGAATTCAGGATGCCTTGATTTAATTGACGAAACAAGACTACAAAAAGTCTAAAAATCTTGTCAAGTGAGACCTGTAAGCAGGGATTTCTAGACTGGAGGATAGAAATAATAAAATGGCTCTTGTAGGGGAGAGAAAAAAAAAAAAAGATGTTGTCTGTGACTCCAAAAGACCTAACCAAGTTCACTTGTTAGAAACTGTGGACATAACCATTTTGCTGCATATAAGTGAGAACTTTCTAATATATGGAGCTATATAAATTGAAATTGTTGATTTTATGATGAAATGACTTATTTCTGAAAATTCAGTGTCTAGTATTGTTCTTGACACATGGTAATAGAAGGAAGGAAGGAAGGAAGTTGTTGTCTTAACTGGCAGCTGGAGCCAGTCCTTTCTAATCTGAATTGATCAAGATTTTTCATCAAAACCATATTACCTGGACTTTTATACAGAAAGTCTTCTCAGTCATCATCGGGCTTACTTTTCTATCTTAAACAGACTCATTCACAATAAAATTCCACTTAGAATTTAACCTACGTCAGAAGAATTAGGCCATCACAGAATTGTTTGGTTTTTGCCTTTTCATGCTGTTCATGGGGTTCTCAAGGCAAGAATACTGAAGTGGTTTGCCATTCCCTTCTCCAGTGGACCATGTTTTGTCAGAACTCTCCACCATGACCCATCCATTTTGGGTGGCCCTACATGACATGGCTTATATTTCGTTGAGTTAGACAAGGCTGTGGCCCAGTTAGACAATTCCTGTGATCAGTTTGGTTAGTTTTCTGTGATTGTGGTTTTCATTCTGTCTGCCCTATGCTGGATAAGAGGCTTATGGAAGCTTCCTGATGGGAGAGACTAACTGAAAGGGAAACTGGGTCTTGTTTTGATGGGCAGGGCCATGCTCAGTAAATCTTTAATCCAATTTTCTGTTGATGGGCAGGGCTGTGTTCTCTCCCTGTTGTTTGACCTAAGGCCAAACTATGGTAGAGGTAATGAAGATAATGGAGGCCTCTTTCAAAACGTCCCATGCATGCACTGCCACACTCCGTGCCCCCAACCCTGCAGCAGGCCACCGTTGACCCATGCCTCCACCAGAGACTCCTGGACACTCATGGGCAAGTCTGGGTCAGTCTCTTGTGGGATCACTTCTACTTTATTGACTACACCAAAGGCTTTGACTGTGTGGATCACAACAAACTGGAAAATTCTTCAAGAGATGGGAATACCAGACCACCTGACCTGCTTCCTGAAAATCTGTATGCAGCTCAAGAAGCAACAATTAGAACTGGACATGGAACAACAGACTGGTTTCAAATTGGGAAAGGAGTATGTCAAGGCTGTATATTGTCACCCTGCTTATTTAACATATATGTAGAGTAAATCATGCAAAATGCTAGGCTGGATGAAGCACAAGCTGGAATCAAGATTGCTGGGGAAAATACCAATAACCTCAGATATGCAGATGACACTACCCTTATGGCAGAAAGTGAAGAGGAACTAAGGAGCCTCTTGATGAAAGTGAAAGAGGAGAATGAAAAAGTTGGCTTAAAACTCAACATTCAGTAAACTAAGATCATGACATCTGGTCCCATCACTTCATGGCAAATAGATGGGGAAACAATGGAAACAGTGAGAGACTTTACTTTTTAGGGCTCCAAAATCACTGCAGATGGTGACTGCAGCCATGAAATTAAATGACGCTCCTTGGAAGAAAAGCTAAAACCAACCTAGACAGCATAAGAAGAAGCAGAGACGTTACTTTCCCAACAAAGGTCTGTCTAGTCAAGGCTATGGTTTTTCCAGTAGTCATGTATGGATGTGAGAGTTGGACTATAAAGAAAGCTGAGCACCGAAGAATTGATGCTTTTGAACTGTGGTGTTGGAGAAGACTCTTGAGAGTCCCTTGGACTGCAAGGAGATCCAACCAGTCAATTTTAAAGGATATCAGTCCCGAATATTCATTGGAAGTACTGATACTGAAGCTGAAACTCCAAAACTTTGGCCACCTGATGCGAAGAAATGACTCATTTGCAAAGACCCTGATGCTGGGAAAGATTGAAGGTGGGAGGAGAAGGGGATGACAGAGGATCAGATGGTTGGATGGCATCAGCAACTCAATGGATGTGAGTTTGAGCAAACTCCAGGAGTTGGTGATGGACAGGGAAGCCTGGCATGCTGCAGTCCATGAGGTCACAAAGAGTCAGACAGGACTGAGTGACTGAAATGACTGACTGAAAATTGTTTATTTTCCTAACTGGTTAAAGCAAAAAGCCTCAAATGTTTCTTTTATATTATATTTCACATTTATTTCTAACAACAAATTAGACATTGCCCAGTGTCAGTTTCTGCAAGAAAAAAAGTATACATACTATTTTTCTGTAAAATGTGGCCAAAATAAGAAAAGATTGAGGTATGAGACATAAGGATTTTTAATAGAAATATACTTTCTTAAACCATAAATTAAATTCCACTTAGTTTCCAATATTCAGCAGAAGGTGAATGAGAGGCTGAATTTATTTGAGCTTTGAGTTTTCATGAGTCTAGTCAGAAATTCCTGTTGCATTTAAGAGTTTTTTAGCCTATTTTTAAAATTTCAACAGTCAAAACACAAAATTGCCATTATATAACAGTCTCTTTAACTTAGAAAATAATGACTTATTATTATCCCTTTTTGATGGACCTGATTGGTTTGTTGGTTGATTTTTGCTTTCCTTTTCTAGATCAATCTAAGAACAACCTGAAAACTAGAATCAGGAAATCTGGATTTAAGTCCTAGATCCACTGATTTGTAAATTACCTTGGGTAATTCACTTGTCTCCTCTGAGCCTCAGTTTCTCCATATCTAAAATAGGATAAAGTTGTTACTCCTGCTTACCTCTCTAGCTTATTGCAGAATTACCTGAGATATCCTACATTAACATGCTTAGTGACCTATAAATATTTCTAAATAAACATAAGGCATTACTATCCTTACACAGATTTATGGGCAAGCAAAAATATCCTTATTCTGTTTTTAAGGAGCAATCTGGGATTGAGTTCCTTCCCAAATTCACAAGGTATTCACTGTTGTGACCACTGAGTAGTCAGGGGCATCACAGAGCTATGGCAATGGGACCAAGTTCCATCTTTTTGTCGAGTGACTAAAGCAGTAGTAATTTATGAGTTGAAGCAGTTTCCAATTTGCAATAATATATTTTATAAACTATTTTATATATTTTAATTACTATGCATAGTTTTAAAAATAATTTAATGTTGTTCCAATGTATGGAAATCTGAGAAAATACAAAACTACATAATCACTCTATGATACCATGCTTTATGTAATTATTGATGAAGAAATGGTATAGAGGTATGCCAGTCTAAATGCTAATCACACTGGACAGCTGTGGTAAGATGAATAATGACTTCCTAAAGATACTCACATCCTAAATCCCAGAACATATGAGTGTCTTACCTTAAACATAAATAAAATTTTGTAGATGTGATAACATTAAAAATTTTGAGATAGGGAAATTTTCCTGAATTGTCCAGGTGGGCCCAAGATAAATGTCAAGTTCTTTATAAAACAAAGGCAGGAGAGTCAGAGGTATAAAATAGATGATGACAAAAATGGAAGTCAGAGCGATACAGGGCCAAGAGGCAAGGAATGCAGACAGCCTGTAAAAACTGGAAAAGGCAAAGGAACAGAGTTTTCCCAGGAGCCCCAGAAAGGACATAGCAAATCCTTCTGACACCTTGATTTTAGCCTGTGCTGTGCTTAGTTGCTCAATTGTATCTGACTCTTCGCAACCCCATGGACTATAGCCTGCCAGGCTCCTCTGTCCGTGGGGATTCTCCAGGCAAGAGTACTGGAGTGGGTTGCCATGCTTCCTCCAGGGGATCTTCCCAACTCAGGGATCAAACCCAGGTCTCTCACATTGTGGGTGGATTCTTTGATGTCTGAGCCACCAGAGAAGCCCACTGGAGCTAATTTTGGACTTCTGACCACCAGAACTATAAGAAAATTAATTTGTGTTGATTTAAACCACTAAAATTTTGGTAAAACAAATCACGTTCTTCTCCCTTATTACAACAGAAATAGTAAACTAATATACTAGCTTAAGAAAAATGTTTATATCTTTAAAATAAAATAATTGTTTTAGATGTCCTCAAAGGTCCCTTTCAGTTCTGACATCTTATAGACAGACACTTTTTCTTATAGCAGTGTAAATAGCAGTTACATACATAATTAGTGTTATACTGCTTCTAGAAATGAGTTTGTTTAGTTTTTTATATTGTCTGTATTTTGTCTTTAGTTTTTGGAAAACTAAGCAGTGGAAAACTCAGCAGTGGCCACAGGACTGGAAAAGGTAACTTCATTTCACTCCCAAGGATGGGCAATGCCAAAGAATGTTCAAACTACCGCACAATTGCACTCATTTCACCTGCTACCAAAGTAATGCTCAAAATTCTCCATGCCAGGCTTCAACAGTATATAAACCAAGAACTTCCAGTTGTAAAAGTTGCATTTAGAAAAGGCAGAGGAACCGGAGATCAAATTGCCAACATCCGCTGGATCATCGAAAAAGCAAGAGAGTTCCAGAAAAACATCTACTTCTGCTTTATTGACTATGCCAAAGCCTTTGACTGTGTGGATTACAACAAACTGTGGAAAATACTGAAAGAGATGGGAATACCAGACCACCTTACCTGACTTCTGAGAAACCTGTGTTCAGGTCAAGAAGCAACAGTTAGAACCAGACATGGTTCCAAATCGGGAAAGGAGTACTTCAAGGCTTCATATGGTCAGCCTGCTTATTTAACCTATATGCAGAGTACATTACGCAAAATGTCTGACTGGATGAAGCACAAACTGGAATCAAGATTGCCAGGAGAAATATCAATAACCTCGGATATGCCGATGACACCATACACAGATGACACCACCCTCATGGCAGAAAGCGAAGAGGAACTAAAGAGCCTCTTGATGAAAGTGAAAAAGGAGAGTGAAAAAACTGGCTTAAAACTCAGCATTCAAACAACTAAGATCATGGCATCCACTCCCATCACTTCATGGCAAATAGATAGGGAAACAGTGGAAACACTGACTGACTTTATTTTCTTGGGCTGCAAAATTACTGTGGATGGTGACTGCAGCCATGAAATTAAAAGATGCTTGCTCCTTGGAATAAAAGCTATGACCAAACTTGACAGCATATTAAAAAGCAGAGACATTACTTTGCCGACAGAGGTCCATCCAGTCAAAGCTATGGTTTTTCCAGTAGTCATGTATGGATGTGATAGTTGGACTATAAAGAGAGCTGAGCACCAAAGAACTGATGCTTTTGAACTGCGGTGTTGGAGAAGACTCTTGAGAGTCCCTTGGACTGCAAGGAGATCAAATCAGTCAATCCTAAAGGAAATCAATCCTGAATATTGAACCTCCATCCATAGTTCTTCAGGGACTTTGTCTCTCAGATCTAATCCCTTGAATCTATTTGTCACTTCCACTATATAATCAAAAGGGATTTGACTTACATCATATCTGAATAGCCTAGTGGCTTCCCTATGTTCTTAAATTTAAGCCTGTATTTTGCGATAAGTAGCTCATGATCTGAGCCACAGTCAGCTCCTGGTCTTGTTTTTGCTGACTGTATAGAGCTTCTTCATCTTCAGCTGCAAAAAATATAATCAATCTGATTTTGGTATTGGCCATCTGGTGATGTCCATGTGTACAGTCATCTATTTTATTGTTGGACGAGGGTGTTTGCTGTGACCAGTGCATTCTCTTGACAAAACTCTGTTAGATTTTGCCCTGCTTCCTTTTGTACTCCAAGACCAAACTTGCCTGTTACTCCAGGTATCTCTTGACTTCCAACTTTTGCATTCTAGTCCCTTATGATGAGTAGGACATTTTTTTGGTGTTAGTTCTAGAAGGTATTGTAGGTCTTCATAGAATCATTCAACTTCATCTTCTTCGGCATTGTAGTTGGGGTGTAGACTTAGATTACTGTGATGGTGAGTGGTTTGCCTTGGAAATGAACAGAGATCATTCTGTCATTTTTGAGAAGGTATCCAAGTACTTAATTTTGGACTCTTTTGTTGACTATGAGGGCTACTGCATTCCTTCTAAGGAATTCTTGTCCACAGTAGTAGATAAAATGGTCATCTGAATTAAAATCACCTGTTTTGGTCCATTTTAGTTCACTGATTTCTAAAATGTCAATATTTACTCTTACCATCTCCTGTTTGACCACATCCAACTTACCTTGATTCATGAACCTAGCATTCTAGGTTTCTATGCGATATTTTTCTTTATAGTATTGGACTTTACTTTTAGCACCAAATACAACTACAACTGGGTGTCCTTTCTGCTTTGGCTCAGCCTCTTCATTCTTTCTGTAGCTATTTCTCCACTCTTCACCAGTAGTGTATTGGACATCTACCAACCTGCGGGGTCATCTTGCAGTGTCGTATCTGTTGGCCTTTTCTTACTGTTCATGGGGTTCTCATGACAAGAATACTGAAGTGGCTTGCCATTCCCTACTCCAGTGGACCACATTTTGTCAGGCCCTTACTAGCAGGGACAGGCCCTTCAGCTGCTCAACATTGCTGGATGATATTCCTGGTGCCCTGGCTGTCCCACCGTTCATCCTTGTTGAGCATGTAAACCTTCACTGGCTATCTGGTGTCTGTCAACGTGCAGCCAGTGGTCAAGGCAAAGGCCCTGCTGGAGCGGCTGGGAAGCGGGTCCAGGGAAGCTGGAGCTGATGTTGGAGAATGCCCAGGAACAGAGGTCCTTCCAGCCTCACCACTGATACTAGCCACCCTGGACCTGATAGGCTGTCCAGGAGCAAAAGTTGTACATATATATAATGGAATATTACTCAGCCATAAAAAGGAATGAAGTTGAGTCAATTCTAGTGAGGTGGCTGAACCTTGAACCTATTATACAGAATGAAGTAAGTCAGAAAAAGAAAAGAAAATATTATATATTAATGCATATATCTGGAATCTAGAAAAATGGTGCTGAAAAACCTATTTGTTGGGCAGCAGTAGAGGCACAGACATAGAGAATAGACCTGTGGAAACAGTAGGGGAAGGAGAGGGTGGAACAGATTGAGATAGTAGCATTGAAACATATACATTCCCCTATGTAAGTTAGATAGCCAGTGGGAATTTGCTATATGGGTCCAAGAGCTCACCCATTGCTCTGTGACAACCTAAAGGGGTGGAATGGGGTGGGAGGTGGAAGGGAGTTTCCAGAGGGAGGAGGAACATGTATACTTACGGCTGATTCATGCTGATGTATGGCAGAAACCAATGCAACGTTGTAAAGCAATTATCTTCCAATGACAAATTTAAAAAAAGAAATATACACCCTTATAGAAACATGCAGACTGACATTTGACCAAATATCTGGACACTCAATGGCCCAGTAAATTAGACACCTGAAATCAACTATCACAATCTCATCTTAACCAATTACATCTGCAAAGAGCATATTTCCAAATAAGATCACATTCTGAGGTTTCAGGTAGACACGAGTTTTGGTAGGCTGCTATTCTGCCCATTATACCCTCTTCATGTCCCAATCTGTGAAATGAGGGCCTGGATGCTGAGCAATGCTTCTCATGCTACAGTTCTGTTGGAGAATTTTTCTGGAGGTTGGAGGCAGGTCGTCTATGACTGCTGGTGCTGATAAGATTGGGAAATGCTGCTTTGAATACAATTGGACAGGTTTCTTTACCACTAATTCTTGCTGAGTCTTTATTTCATAAAAGAGCACTGTGAGTCTTCAGGAGACGAGACAGCAACTATGATTTTCCAGGGCTTATTGATCACAGAAACTTCCATCTTTTATTTTTCTTGGGTTCCCTATGACGACCTCCCAACCCAGATTCAGAGTGTTTGTCTTTTCTTTAAATTATAATTGTGTGTTGTGTGTTAGTCGCTTAGTCATGTCCGATTCTTTGCGACCCCATGGACTGTAGCCCACCAGGCTTTTCTGTCCATGGAATTCCCCAGGCAAGAATACTGGGGTGGATTGCCATTCCCTTTTCTAGAAGAACTTCCCAACCCAGGGTTAGAACCCTGGTCTCCTGCATCACAGGCAGATTTTTACCGTTTGAGCTACAGGGAATCTCTACAGATTATAATTATCATTAGACTAAAATTGAAATATATATATACACACACACACATATGTAAAGTAAAAAAATGTAGTAAAGAGCCCACAAACACCACAGATTGTCTGCAGATGTCTTTAATTCCTTGTAGTCATTTAAAAAGTGCCAACTATCAGTGCTTCTGGTTCTCTCACAATAACCTAAAATTTCCTCAGCAGAGACCTACCCTGCTCTTTCCTTTCATTCTCTTCCTAGGGATCAAGGAGTCAAAAATACATATGAAAGTGATTCTCATTCATAGATCTTAACTACTTGTCTCTATTCAGAAGCTCATGACCATAAACTTTCTGTTTATGTAGCTATATAAAAATATGTATACAACTAGAAGTATTATGTGACTGCTGCTGATTCACAATTCAACCTTCATAAAGAAAACAATGAATTCTAGTGACTCTAGTGATCTCCTCAAAATGACTTCTAAGGTTGCCCTCACCATAAACAAATTTCATTAATTCAAACTAACTAGTCTATGAAAAGGCCAGTATGAATTAAAGAAGTGTGAATTAAATTTTCTGTTTACTATCTAGCAAAACAAAATGTTAAGAGGCAGAGTTCTTTAATGAGCTGCTTTAATGAACAGGTAAACACAGTTTAAAATTAGCACAATAATTGTTTTCTGGCAAACTCACTCTCTACTATTCTATTAAACATTTTAATTCTCTGCAATCTTGTTTACTTCAGTTATTTGCTTAGAAAACCCTTTCTTTCATAGCTAGAGTAGAAACAACACTTAGGCTGGTCCAAATAAGGCAAGAGTTTCAGATTAGTAGTATCTGATTTAATTAGGTTTTAAGTCAGGAAAATGCATTAACTTTTTTTCCCCACTAGGGGTTCCCTTTGTGTGCGGACATTAATTGCTGTCATTGACCTCATTGCCTGTTGCTTCACTTCTGAAGCCTTCTTATTAACAATACTGTGGATGGAGGACTTTTCGGCAAACATCACTTAAACATTGCCAGTATTCTCAGCTCAGCAGATTGTGTATCATTGGTGATTTGGTGATTTAGCTATCAGTCTGTTTGATGAGATTAGAGGGTCACCAAAAGGCCACTTTGACCAAAACCATTGTGACATACCTGCAGGAAATTCTGAAGGAACCATCAAATATACATATCCACCATTGAAATTACTTCTTGAGAATTTTTGGAGATTTGCACACTTTTGATAAAATCATAATATCACTTTTTCTCTCATCTGGCTATTAATCACAAATTGATTATTAATTGATGTACATTATAGCATGACATCTAATATAATTCTATTAACTTAAATTTCATAAAGGTATGCTTTTTCTTTGCAACTAGAGAAAGTTTGAGGACAAAAATTACTTTTCTCATATTTTTGCTCAAACCCCCCCACCCCCCATTTTCACCTTCACCCCAAGGCCCTGGCACAGTGGTATGCAAATAATGGTAAATACTACAACTCCATTGAGGAAAAGACGAGAACACTTTTAACGATTAAAACTCGAGTAAGTAAAACTGAATTGTTCATTCTCAATTTTGTCACCTAAAAGACACCGAGGGTCTAAGGGAATTGTACATAGAACAGAAAAGTTTTTTGTTTGTTTTTTTTTTAAGTATCATAGGTATTTTGATAGAGATTGCATTAGATGCCTGATCACTGCAACTAGAGAGTAACCCTTGCTCAGTGCAGCTATAGAAAACTCACATGCAGCAATGAAGAGCCAGTGCAGTCAAAAATAATTTAGCTAAGTAATTAATTTTAAAAAAGGAAAGCAACTGATTTCTGTGTATTAATCTTGTATCCTGCAACTTTACTGAATTCTTTTACTACTTTAAATGTTTGTTTTGGTGGAGACCTTAGGGTTTTCTATATATAGTATCATGTCATCTACAAATAGTGACACTTATACTTCTTCCCTTCCTATTTAGAAGCACTTTATATTTCTTATCTGATTGCTATGTCTAGGACTTCCAATATTATGTTAGATAGAAGTGGCAAGAGTGGGCATTCTTGTCTTATTCCTGAATTTAGAGGAAAGGCTTTCATCTTTCCACCATTGAGTATGATGGTAGCTGTGGGTTTGTCGTAAATGTACTTATGTTGTAAACATCCATATGATAAAAACTCTCTTCAAAGTTGGCATATGAATTGTGAAATTTTTTGTTCTAGTTTTGTGAAAAATGCCATTGGTAATTTGGTAGGGATCGCATTGAATCTGTAGATTGCATTTGGTACTATAGTCATTTTCACAATATTGATTCTTCCTACCCAGGAACATGGAGTATCTCTCCATCTGTTTATGTCATCTTTGATTTCTTTCATTAGTGTCTTATAATTTTCTGTGTACAGTTCTTTTGTCTCCTTAGGTAAGTTTATTCCTAGATAACTAGTTCTTTTTGTTGCAGTGGTGAATGGGATTGATTCCTTAAGTTCTCTTTCTGATTTTTTTTTGTTAGCATATAGAAATACAAGTGATTTCTGTGCATTGATTTTGTATCCTGCAACTTTGCTAAATTCACTGATTAGCTCTAGTAATTTTCTGATACTATCTTCAGGGTGTTCTATGTACAGTATCATGTCATATGCAGACAGTGAGAGCTTTACTTCTTCCTTTACGATCTGGATTCATTTTATTTATTTCTCTTCTCTGATGGCTGTAGCTAGGACTTCCAGAACTATGTTGAATAATAGTGGTAAAAGTGGACACCCTTGCCTTGTTCCTGATCTTAGGAGGAATGCTTTCAGTTTTTCACCATTGAGAATAATGTTTGCTGTAGCCTCATCATATATGGCCTTTACTGTGTTGAAGTAGGTTCCTTCTATGACCATTTTTTGAATAGTTTTAATCATAAATGGATGCTGAATTTTGTCAGAGGCCTTTTTGGCATCTATTGAGGTGATCACATGGTTTTTATCTTTCAATTTGTTAATATGGTGTATCACATTGACTGATTTGCATGTATTGAAGAATCCTTGCATCCTTGAATTAAACCCAATTGATCACAGTGTATGAGCTTTTTGATCTGTTGCTGAGTTCTGTTTGCTAAAATTTTGCTGAGGAGTTTGCATCTATGTTCATCAGTGATATTGGCCTGTATTTTTCTTTTTTTCTGTTGTCTTTGTCTGGTTTTGGTATCAGGGTGATGGTGGCCTTGAAAAATGAGCTTGAAAGTGTTTCTTCCTCAATTTTTTGAGAGTTTTAGAAGGATAGGCATTAGCTTTTCACTAAATGTTGATAAAATTCTCCTATGAAGCCATCTGGTCCTGGGCTTTTGTTTTTTGGGAGATTTTTGATCACACCTTCAATTTCAGTGCTTGTAATTGAGTTCTTCATAATTTCTATTTCTTCCTGGTTCAGTCTTGGAAGATTGAACTTTTCTAAGAATCTGTCCATTTCTTCCAGGTTATCCATTTTATTATCATATAATTGTTCATGATAGTCTCATAATCCTTTGTATTTCTGCATTATCTGTTGTAACCTCTCCTTTTTAATTTCTAATTTTGTTAATTTGATTCTTCTCTCTTTTTTTCTTGATGAGTCTGGCCAAATGTTTGTCAATTTTGTTTATCTTCTCAAAGAACCAGCTTTTAGTTTTATTAATCTTTACTATTGTTTGTTTCATTACCTTTTCATTTATTTCTGCTCTGATCTTTATAATTTCTTTCCTTCTACTAATTCTGGGGGGTTTTTGTTCTTCTTTTTCCAGTTGTTTTAGGTGTGAATTTAGGTTGTCTATTTGATGTTTTTCTTGTTTCTTGAGGTAGGATTGTATTGCTATAAACTTCGCTCTTAGAATTGCTTTTGCTGCATCCTATAGGTTTTGAGTTGTCGTGTTTTCATTGTTATTTGTTTCCAGAAATTTTTTTATTTCCTTTCTGATTTCTTTAGTAACCTGTTCGTTATTTAAAAACGTATTGTTTAATTGCCATGTGTTTGTGTTTCTTACAGTTCTTTTCTTGCAATTGATATCTAGTCTCCTAGTGTTGTGGTCACAGAAGATGGTTGATTTGATTTCAATTTTCTTAAATTCACTGAGGTTTGATTTGTGACCCAAGATATGGTCTGTCCTGGAGAATGTTCCATGTGCACTTGGGAAGAAGGTATATTCTTCTGCATTTGGATGGAATGTCCTGAAGATATCGATGAGATCCATTTCATCTAATGTATCATTTCAGACTTGTATCTCCTTATTAATTTTCTGTTTTGATGATCTGCCCATTGGTGTGAGTGGGGTGTTAAAAAGTCTCCTACTATTATTGTGTTACTGTCAATTTCTCCTTTTCTGTCTGTTAGTGTTTGTCTTATGTATTGAGGTGCTCCTATATTGGGTGCATAGATATTTACAATTGTTTTGTCTTCCTCCTGGATTGAGCCCTTGATCATTATGTGGTGTCCTTTCCTATCTCTTGTAATCTTCTTTATTTTAAGGTCTATTTTGTCTGATATGAGGATTGCTACTCCAGGTTTTTTTTGCTTCCCATTTGCACGGAATATATTTTTCCATCCTCTCACTTTCTGTCTATATGTGTCTTTAGGTCTGAAGCAGGTTTCTTGTAGACAGCACATATATGGGTTATTTTTTGTATCCATTCAGCCAGTCTGTGTCTTTTGGTTGGAGCATTTAATCCATTTACACTTAAAGTAATTATTGATATATATGTTCCTATTGCCATTTTCTAACTGGGGTTGATTTTGTAGATCTTTTTTCTTCTGTTGTATTTCTTGACTATATAAGTCCCTTTAACACTTGTTGTAAAGCTGGTTTGGTGGTATTGAATTCTCTTAACTTTTGCTTGTCTGAACAGCTTTTTATTTCACCATCAATTTTGTGTGAGATCCTTGCCAGGTACAGTAATCTTGGTTATAGATTTTCCCCTTTAAGTACTTAAATATATCCTACCATTGCCTTCTGGCCTGCAGAGTTTCTGCTGAAAGATCAGCTGTTAAGTGTATGGGGTTTCCCTTGTATGTTACTTGTTTCTTCTCCCTTGCTGCCTTTAATATACTTTCTTTGTGTTTAGTCTTTTTTAGTTTGGTTATTATGTGTCTTGGCGTGTTTCTCCTTGGGTTTATCCTTTATTGGACTCTTTGCTCCTCTTGGACTTCATTGACTATTTCATTTTTCATGTTGGGGAAATTTTCAACTAAGAAAATCTCTTCAAAAATTTTCTCATACCCTTTCTTTTTCTCTTCTTCTTCTGGGACCCCTATACTTTGAAAGTTGGTGTGTTTGATATTGTCCCAGAGGTCTCTAAGAATATCCTCAGTTCTTTTCATTCTTTTTACCTTATTCTGCTCTTCAGAAGTTATTTCCACCATTTTATCTTCCAACTCAGTGATTCGTTCTTCTGCTTCAGATATTCTGCTATTGAGTCCTTCCAGAGTATTTTTAATTTCAGTAATTGTGTTGTTTGCCTCCATATGTTTATTCTTTAATTCTTCTAGGTCTTTGTTAATTGATTCTTGAATTTCCTCTATTTTGTTTTCAAAGTTTTGACCCTCTTTACTGTCGTCATTCTGAATTCTTTTTCAAGTAGTTTGCCTATTTCCTCTTCACTTATTTGGACTTCCGTGTTTCCAATTTGTTCATTCATTTATGTAGTATGTCTCTGCCTTTTTATTATATATATATTATTTATTTATATATTATTGTATATTATATAATATATTATTATATCTAAATAATTATATATCATATAACATATATAATATATTATTTATATATTATTATTTATTTATATCATTATATATAACAATATATATTATTATATATATTATATATTATATAATATATATGATAATGTTATATATTATTTATTTATTATATGCCTTTATTTTATATATATATATATATATAAATTTTTTGTGTTTGAGATCTCCTTTTCCCAGGCTTCACAGTTGAATTCTTTCTTCCTTTTTGTTTCTGCCCTCCTAAGCTTGGTCCAGTGGTTTGTGTAAGTTTCCTATAGGGTGAGATTTGTGCTGAGTTTTTGTTTCTTTGTTTGCTTTTCCTCTCATGGGCAAAGCTGAGTGAGGTGGTAATCCTGTCTGTTGATGATTGAGTTTGTATTTTTTGTTTGTTTGTTGTTTAGATGAGGCATCCTGCACAGGGTGCTACTGGTGTTTGGGTGATGCTGGGTCTTGTATTCTAGTGGTTTCCTTTGTGTGAGTTCTCACTATTTGATAATCCCTAGGGTTATTTCTCTGGTGATCTAGGATCTTGGAGTCAGTGCTTCCACTCCAAAGGCTCAGGGATTGATCTCTGCTCAGGAATGAAGATTCCACAAGTGGTGTGTTATGGCATTAAGTGAGATTAAAACAAATACCCCAAAATGAGAAACCAAAGATGAACCCCAGACAAGTGGCAGTTACAAAATCAGGCAAATGATAATTAAAATAATGGAATATACACATACACAAATACACCCATAAGCAAAGGGTAAACAGTCCAACAAAAATAAAGTACAGTAGATTGACCCAGTGAACAAAGGAAATAAATAATTATATTTACAGGTTAAGAACAAAATTAACTAAAGCACAAACTGGAAAACAAAACTAAAGCAAGGTACCAATTGGGGAATAAAGCAATGAAAATAAAACTGACAAATATGTTGAGAGGGAAGGAACGAAAAAAGAATAGATATGCAAAGTTGAACAGAGGTAGATAAAGAAGATTTATATATATTAAAGATTAACTGCAAGGGGAAAAAAACAGTAGGAAAAGCAAAGAAGGGAATAAATGTAGAATAAATAACCATAGGTTTAAAAACTTAAAATTAAAAAAAGAGAAAAGGAAAAAAGAAAGGAAAATGCCACAAAACTTCAAAACCAATCATAGAGGCAGAGGTTTATAAAAACAATAAAAAATGTGACTGAGAAAAAAAAGCTCAAAAACTTAATTAGATTTCATAGTGCCAATAAAATCAACAACTACAACAGAGGAGGAGAAAAAAGGGAAAAAAGAAAAAAATCGAAAAGAATATACAGAACAAGTCAAAACATGAGAAAAATAAATGTTTTTCTTGAGTCACTGCTGTCAAAGTCCTTTCCCTCGCTGGGAGAAACAGTTCACCTCACCTCCCTAGGGTGCCCTCCAACACTGTGCTGATCTCTGGACCTGCTGTGGGGGCAGCTCAGATTCTAATATGGCCCTGCTCCTGTGTGTTCTTGCCTCCAATGTCCACAGCTATCAGAACACAGCATTTACTTTTGTGGGAGCACTCAATGTCCTTTTATATATTCCATAGACACAGCATATGCCTAGTTGATTGATTGTGTGGAGTTAATCTGTAGCTTGTACAGATGGTGGGAAGGTTTTGGGTCTTCTTCCTTAGCCACACTGCCCCTGGGTTTCAATTGTGGTTTTATTTTCACTTCTGCATATGGGTCGTCCACCAGGGTTTGCTCCTGAGGCTGCCCTGGAGGACTTGGGTTTGCCTCTGTGAGGACCAGGTGTGGCGATGGTGCAGCTGCTTGGGTCATAGGGGTTCTGGCAGCACCAGGTACTCAGGGGAGTTTGAGGCTAGGGCAGCAGGAAATTCAGTGCTCTAGAAGGTTATGGCAACCAGTATTGGCCAATACATTCCAGTATTCTTGCCTGGAGAACCCCCATGACAGAGAAGCCTGGCAGGCCACAGTCTACAGGGTCGCAAAGAGTTGGACATAACAAAAGCAACTCTCCGTACATAGATGCAAGACTTATTTTGCCTTTGGCAGTTCTGCCCCAGTGATGGTTGAGCATGAAGGTGGCACCACTGCTTGACTTGTGGGGACCCTGGTGATGCAGTGTGCAGGGACACAGACTGACTCTGCTGCAGGAGTTATGGCCTTATCAGAGTCTTTTTTTGAGCCTCTTGTAGCTGGTGATCAGAAGGCCTCTTTGATGAGTCTTTTTCCAGAGCTCTGCCAGTTCAGGCACTTAGAGGGCTCCCTTGCTTGGGGTCCTTCTCTGTTGTTTGGTGCATCAGGCACATAGAGAGGTCCCCCTGCCTGGGGTGCTACTCTGTAGATAAACACATCAGGCACTTAAAGGGGCACCTTGTGTGGGGTCCTACTCTGTAGTTTGGCACATCAGTCACTTAAAGGACAATGCTGGGGGGGAGGGTTTCCTACGCTGTAGTTTAGTGCATCAGGCGTTTGATGAGCCAGCCTCTCTATTGTTCAGCTGTGGATGCTGGCATGTGGGGAGAGAGAGGCTGTAGTGATGGCTCCACTACTACATGTGACTCAACAGTATCGCCTTGCTTCCATGGCTTCCCAGCTTTCCTCCACAGGCATTTCCCACCACAATCTCCTCCCTCATATCCCCTCAATCAGTCTCTCCACAGTCAATAGCAGCCCTTGCCCTGGGATTGCTCCACAATCCCGAAACTCCAGTTCCCAGGTGATACGCCTTCCAGGGGACCTGCGTCCCTGTCTGGGGTATGTATGGCTGCAGCAAGGACTGTCTTGAGTCTCATTCCATTTAGGCTGCCACAGATCAGCTGTTTCAGTCTCAGCCATATGTTTCTCCTCTGACTCAGACAATTGCCCCGATGTGGGACTCAGACCCCTTCTTCAGTTCCCCCACCTGCCAAGGGCAGGTCCAGTCCTACTAACACTCCTGGTTTTCCCCTAGTCCCTTCATGCTACCGAGTTTTGTGTGGTTCCGTATATTCTTTTCCACTGGTCAGGTACTCTTGTCTGCTCCCAGTTGGTGTTCTGCATGTACTTCTGTGTCTGAAGATGTATTCCTGACGTATCCATGGAGACAGATGTGCTCCACATCCACCTACTCCTCTGCCATCTTGTTCTACCTCATTTTGCTTTTGACTAGGACTACTTAGATACCAAACCTTATCAGAGCAGGGTCAAAAAAAAAAAAGTCAACTCTTGCTATGATTTTTCACCACAATTAACTCTCAAGATTTTTATTTATTTTAATTGGAGGCTAATTACTTTACAACATTGTGGTGGTTTTTGCCATACACTGACATGAATCAGCCACAGCTGTGTCCCCCCATCCCAAAACCCCCTTCCCCCTCCCTCCCCATCCCATCCCTCTGGGTTGCCCCAGTGCACCGGCTTTGAGTGCCCTGTTTCATGCATTGAACTTGGACTGGTCATCTGTTTCACATATGGTAGTATATATGTTTCAATGCTATTCTCTCAAATCATCCCACCCTTGCCTTCTCCCACAGAGTCCAAAAGTCTGTTCTTTATATCTGTGTCTCTTTTGCTGTCCCTCACGTAGGGTCATTGTTACCATCTTTCTAAATTCCATATATATAATATGCATTAATATACTGTATTGGTGTTTTTCTTTCTGACTTACTTCACTCTGTATAATAGTCTCCAGTTTCATCCACCTCATTAGAACTGACTCAAATTCATTCTTTTTAATAGCTGGGTAATATTCCATTGTGTATATGTAAAAAGCAGAGACATTACTTTGCCAACAATGGTCTATCTAGTCAAAGCTATGGTTTTCCAGTGGTCATGTATGGATGTGAGAGTTGGACAATAAAGGCTGAGCACCAAAGAATTGATGCTTTTGAGCTGTGGTGTTGGAGAAGACTCTTGAGGGTCCCTTGGACTGCAAGGACATCAAACCAGTCAGTCCTAAAGGAAATCAACCCTGAATATTCATTGGAAGGATTGATGCTGACGCTGAAGCTCCAATACTTTTGCCACCTGATGCGAAGAGCTGACTCATTAGAAAAGACCCCGACGCTGGGAAAGATTGAAGGCAGAAGGAGAAGGGAATGACAGAGGATGATATGATTGGATGGCATAACTGACTCAGTTGACATGAGTTTGAGCAAGCTCTGGGAATTGGTAAAGGACAGAGAAGTCTGGCGTGCTGCTGTCCATGGAGTCTCAAAGAGTCAGACTGAAAAAAAAAATTGAGTGACTGAAAAACAACAAGGCATAAATGTAGAATCAAGAAAAAAATGGCATAGATGATCTTTTTTGCAAAGCATAAATAGAGACACAGATGTAGAGAACAAGCTTACAGACACCAAAAAGGAAGTGAGGGAGGGGGAGGTGGGATAGATTGGGAGATTGGAATATTGACATATGTACACTACTATGTACAAAATAGATAACCAATGAGAATTGATTGTATAACACAGGGAACTCTTCTCTGTTCATGGAATTTTCCAGGCACAAATACTGGAGTAGGTTGCCAATTCCTACTCCAGGGGATCTTTCCAACCCAGGTATTGAACCCACATCTCTTGTATCTCCTGCATTGGCAGGTGGATTCTTTACCACTAGTGCCACCTGGGAAGCTATATATATATCTATATCTATATCTATATATATCTTATTCACTATACCATACAGCAGAAGCTAACACAATATTGGAAAGCAACTATACCCCAATAAAAGAAAAAGACAAAAAGATGCCCGGTCTTTTCCTCTCTCTGCACACACACCAAGGAAAGGCCATATGAGCACATAGCAAAAGGCAGCTGTCATTAAATTCTATTATCAGTACATAAATTTTCTGATTATCCACTCATTCTACAAGCATGATTTATGCTCCTACTGAGTTCCAGGCACTGTACTACATGGAAGGTGATGTAAATATGAAGAAAAATATTCCTACTCTCTCAAGCAGCTTTCAGTTAGCTAAGCTAGGTCATGTATATTATAAAGTGAACTCATCGAATTCATACTTCTAATTCCTGAGAAATATGTGTTTAAGAAGGAGGGAGAAGATTTATATATATTTCAAAGAAGAAGAAAGAATTTACAATTGTAAGTTTTCTAAAATAAATGCCTTTAGAAAAGGGAAGTCAGGGACTTAGAGTCAGAAAGAAGCCTGTCCAAAATTTAGTTAAGCTGGGGGAAATGATTAGTCCTTCTTTGTCAGTACTTACTCTTCTTCTGTCCTCAATCTCAAAAGTTTACCTTCCTCCCTGTCCTTCAAATATGATAAGCACATTTTTATTTTTTAATATTTGTACCTGCTGCAAGCTTTGTCTGGAATATCTTCTCCCAGTCTCTTGCCAGTTTTACAATCCAGGAAATGTCTTTCTCAAGGACAGGGGAACCATCTCTTTGAAACATAAACACTGAAATAAACAGCACCCCTCTCTCTCAGTCTCTGTGGGAGGGTATAAAAAAATAGAGGGAGATTGTGAATAAAGTGATGTATAGTGTTACCTTGGAGAAATTAGCATTATTAGAAAATCTTATATCTAATTTTATATCTAGGAAAAGTTATCTGAACCAATCACCAGAAAAGTTTTTTTTCTCCTGAACATAATATTAAAAATTTTTACTAGACTTAAAATAATGTTTGTTTTATACTTCTCTGGTTCTAAAACTACATAGTGTTCAGAAAGCCAAAATCTAATTTGTAATTTTCACTGCTGAATCACATCCATTTCCTTCCAAATTGTATACTAAGTGGTCACTGTCACCAATACCCAAACAGAAGCCCATCTCAATGCCCAGTTTCCCTAGGGAGGGCCAGGTGGGTTAGGTTCCATTTATAGAAGCATAAAAGAGAGCACCTCTGAGGCAGAAGATAATCAGTGGAAAGTTGGAGTAGAAGATCTTTAAGGCTTTTTCCAAATTAGCATTCCATAATTCTGAGACTTTGGCTTATGAAATGTGACAGGCACTCTAGCTAGGCTGTGAATGGAAACCAGGTGTTCTCATTCCAACTTGTGATTTTTATAAAGCAAGATATGAGGTGTCTGGTTTATAAAAACAGTATCATCTTTTAATTAAGGTAAATAGTTCATAGGGCAAACAAATTTCAGAGTAGCAAATGATTTTACCCAAACTAGTCTAAGCCTCAGTTTATGGGAAACACATAGATATATACAAAAGTATAGAGGTAGTTGCAGCTTACAAACTCATAACAAACTCTTAAGAGAAGATTAGGCTCTTTAGGAACCATTATCCCCTCCCAATTAAGGGGCATAGGAAAAGAGTGGCAACAACATCCTCCCTTGACCTTCCTTTTGGGTATGATAGAAACTGAATAATGACTGGGAGCAGTTTAAAGTTGACCAGATGATGACCTTTCTATGGCTCGGATGTTTACTAGAGGAAACTTCTTTGGGGGAAAAAAGAGGGTGGCATAGTGGTATGGTAATCTAAGAGTGAAACTAAAAGTCAGTCACTTGTGTCCTATTCTTTATGACCCCATGTCCTATACAGTCCATGTAATTCTCCAGGCCAGAATACTGGAGTGGGTAGCTGTTCTCTTCTCCAGGGGATCTTCCCAGCCTAGGAACTGAACTGGAATCTCCTGCATTGCAGGTGGATTGTTTACCAGCTGAGCTACCAGGAAAGTCACTCAGTCTGTCTGATTCTTTGTGACCCTATGAACTGTAGCCCCCCAGGCTCCCCCATCCATGGAATTCTCCAAGCAAGAATACTGGAGTGGGTTGCCATTCCCTTCTCCAAGGGATCTTCCCAACCCGAGGATGGAACCTATGTCTCCTATATTGCAGGCAGATTCTTTACTGTATGAGCTACCAGGGAAGTCAAGAGGTATTCTAAATTGTGATGATGCAAAGGATAGGCATAAGTTCAAAGAACAAACTTCCCACCCTTAAGAAAATTCTGATTTAAAGAACAAAATATCTCCAGCTAATCTCTGAATGCAACAAGAACCAAGAAATATACTGCTTGTGGCTGTAATTTCTAAAGATTCATATATTCCCACAGGAGAATCCTTACTACATGAAGGCTAAGAGCATCGGACTTGGGATCAAAAGTGAATTTGAATCCCAACTTAATCTCATATTAGCTGTGTGACCTTGTATCTGTCACTTATTCTCTCTGAGGCTTAATTTTCTTATTTTTATAATGAGATAATTAATACAATCTTCAGAATATTACTGTAAGAATAAGTGAGATAATTTATGTAAAATTGTTAACATAAATTTAGGTACTTAATAGTTTAAATTCAGATCTGAAAATTAGATTGATTTGGAATCATAAAAGTAATAATAATTCAGAAAATAATTATATTTAATTTAAACCTCTTATTTGTGTTGTTATTATTGTTATTCAGTCACTAATTTGCATTCAACTCTTTGTGGCCCCTCGAACTGCAGCAGACCAGGCTTCCCTGTCCTTCACTGTCTCCTGGAGTTTGCTCAAATTCATGTCCATTGAGTCAGTCATGCTATATAACTATCTCATCCTCTGCTGCCCTTTCTCCTTTTGCTGTCAATCTTTCCCAGCATCAGGGTCTTTTCCAATAAGTCGGCTCTTTGTATCAGATGTCCAAAGTTTACATATGATTTATATGTGAATAAACCATAATTCAAAGAGGGGGCACCTTGCTCAAGAATATATGGCTAAGAAGTCTCAGAGCCAAGACTATAAATCTTCTGATTTCAGGCTAGTATTCTCTCTTTGTCATCATGCTCACATATGTCAGGATATGTACATATACTAAGCATCTCTGATTTCCCTATAGATCTATTCCACATAGCTTGTTCCTTACACAAGGGAAAAAAATTCCCAAATTCTACTACCCACTCTGTAAAATAACATTTCCATGAAGACTAAGTTCTCATTTCCCAACACCCTATGATCTTACTCAGTCTATTTAATCATTTGACTCAGGATCAAATGGATGTGTTCTAGCTTAAGATTTTCTTTATTTCCCACAGGCAATCACTGATCATTCAACAGTGCTTTGCATAAGTTATCTGATATTTACTTACTGGTGTACTATCTTTTAAAGTATTAACAATGAGGTTTTAAAATCTCTAATCCCATCAGGCTCACCATTGTGAAATGATGAAACCATGTGCAGATAGCCCTGTGTATCCCCTATCACATAACCAGGACATATATCAATGGGTTAATCAATCCAGGACCCTGGATGAGTCAATAGAAGTTCTTGAGTTAGAATCCAAAGACTTAGACATCTTAAATGGAAGAGCCACCCAAGGAAATTATGTCCCTGTCCCTCCACAGTTCATCTTCATGTGATCAGAGACTGAGGTGCCAATAATTATATGCCCTGAGCCAAGCTGAGGAACTGACAGGCAGAGGAAAGAGAGGACTGTTTCCTCACTCTCAGAGGAAAAGAAGTTTCCTTAGGAAACTTAAATAATTCTTTGGGATCTTTGATAACGTAATCCCTGGGAACAAACATATAAATGGGTTCTTTGGTCCCAGTTGCTTGCCAATTGTCCCACTGAAGTCCTAAAACTATATTGAATACATATAATGAGGACTGTCTCTTTTGCTTCTAGCTTCAAGACAGGACCGTTTGCTCCAATGTGGGGAACTATCTTAGAATAAGATTAAAACTATTTGAATTCTGAATTTTTTATCCAATGCCATAATGATAAACTTGCTGTCCAAACCATGGAGAGGAAAAAAGTACAGTTTTTCAGTATACCTTAGTTTTTAAATTTGAGAAGTCCTTCTCACTGTCCTCATTAATACCAAACTTTATAGAGATTAACATCTAGTTCAGTGACTCTAAAGATAAGATTCACACTATTCATTTCCTCTCTAGCTGAACCAGACACGTATTAGCCATAGTTTATAACGATCTTTGTTAATGAACTACATCTAGTCTCTATGTGAACGTCTCCCAAACCACACCTTCAGCCCTGTGTTCTCTTTAGCACCAATGTCACATTTTGAACTATGCATTGAGTATAAGCTTCTGCCACCTGAAACTAATATATTAAAGATTAAATTTACATTTGTTCAAAGTACTCCATATTTAACAATAGGTATTATACAAATGCTTTTTGGCTAAATCCTTATCTATCATTCCCCCAGTTCATAAGCCTCATTAAAGTTATTTCCTTGTTCCACCCTCACAATAAACCCTCAAGTCTAATCAAATATCAGTTTGTCAAATATTTCCTTGAGACACATCTACCCTTGTCAACACCCAGATTCAGAGATCTTATTATATCATTCATTCTTATTGAACTTCCTACTCAGCTTCTTTCTCATTCCAATCTACCTTTGTTGTTGGTGGTCAATCACTAAGTTATTTCCAACTCATTGTGACCCGGTGGACTGCAGCATGCCATGCTTCCCTGTCCTTCACTATCTCCAGGAATTTGCTCAAATTCATGTCCATTGATCACTGATGCCATCCAACCATCTCATCCTCTGTCATCCCCTTCTCCTCCTGCCTTCTATCTTTCTCAGAGTCAGGGTCTTTTCCAATGAGTCAGCTCTTCACATCAGGTGACCAAAGTATTGGAGCTTCAGCATCAGTCCTTCCAGTGAATTTTCAGGGTTGACCTCCTCTAGGATCAGGTAACCAAAGTATTGGAGCTTCAGCATCAGTCCTTCCAATGAATTTTCAGGGTTGACCTCCTTTAGGATTGACTGGTTTGAGCTCCTTCCTGTCCAAGGGTCTCTCAAGAGTCTTCTCAAACACTACAATTTGAAAGCATCGATTCTTCAGCACTCAGCCTTCTTTATGGTCCAACCTTCACATCCATAAATGACTAATGGGAAAACCATAGCTTTGACCTTATGGACCTTTGTCAGCAAAGTGATGTCTCTGCTTTTTAATATGCTGTCTAGGTTTGTCATACCTTTTCTTCCAAGGAGCAAGCGTCTTTTACTTTCATTGTTGCAGTCACTGTCCACAGTGATTTTGGAATCCAAGAAAATAAAATCTGCCACTGCTTCTACTTTTACCCCTTCCATTTTCCATGAATTGATAGGACCAAGTGCCATGATCTTAGTTTTTTGAGTGTTGAGTTTTAAGCCAGCTTTTTCGCTCTGTTCTTTCACCCTCATCAAGAAACTCTTTAGTTCCTCTTCACTTTCTGCCATTAGAGTAGAATCATCTGGATATCTGAGGATGGTGTCATCTGCCTATCTGAGGTTGTTGGTATTTCTCCCAGCAATTTTGATTTCAGCTTGTGCTTCATCCAGCCCAGCACTTTGCATGAGGTACTCTGCATATAAGTTAAATAAGCAGTGTGCTTTAAAATAAAATCCAAAGATCTTAATGGGGTTTTCAGACTTTTCTCCATGTGGAGGTTTCTGCATCCCCTTCTAATACCTAGTCACTCTTTCCTCTTTTTCCAGAAATAGGAAGTTCCTTTTAGTTCCTTGAACTGGTCAAACGCAAACTCTTCACACAATGTCTAGACTCCTGGAATTCACACAGGCTAGCTGTTTCCTCTTCTGAAATATCTCCCTGCCCCTGCCCCCTCCCCACCATCCATGTTCCTGCCCAAACATATTTCAGCTAGTTAACTTCTATTAACTGTCAGCTGTCAGCTTCAGGAAGGCTTCAGTTGGCCCTGTGTCTGGGTTAAATTTCCCTGCTATATATTCCCAAAGCACCTTCTACTTACCTTGGTGTAATTCTCATCACATTTTATTTGTATATTTATTTTCTCATAGCCCCCTAAAGACTATAGGTTCTATAAATGCCAAAACTTTGTTCCTCATATTTATCTCTATGTTCCTAACATTGTCTATTGCACATAGTAGTTTTAAAATAAATATTTGTTGAAATATTTTGAAGTGAATCTAATTGCAGGGGGTTAGGTTGATGTTGTCAGCTCAAAGGAATCATACAGAACCAGCACAGATTCTGAACAAGTTCATGAAACTAAACAGTGGCATGTCAGTATAATAATAATCTGCTCAGTTTGAACAGTTCAGTTATCTTAAAATAAGTAAATTCCTACTGTACTATCATGGATTAGGATTCAGGAAACAAGATTTGAATTGGGAGGCTACAAAATAAGACAAATTTATTTTAGCTTGTCTCCACTACTTCCTAGCTGTGTGAGCCTGGGCAAATTACTTAGCCTCTCTGAGCCTCTTTTGCAAATGGAAATGCAAATGCCTCTCTTCCAAGGCCATGAGACCAAATGTGTAGAACACTGTATACAGCTCCCATTAAACTCCCCCATTCACTTAAAATTCATTCCTTCTCCCTCTAAGCTATTCCTCTTACCCCTGAAGAAACTTGGACAAATCACTTTTTCCTAGGCTTTCAAGTCTCTGTTATAAAATGAGGAGATTGGGAAAAAGCAGTGGTTGCTGAAACTAGTCAAATCCAAGTAGCATCAAGAGAGCTTTGGCTGAAAATCTCCAAGGATGGACTTGAAAGCCAATTTCTTTATAAAGTTCCCCAGGTAACTCTGCAACAGCCAGCTCAGCTCAAATCTGCAGTCCAGTGTCTTGGAAGCACTAGTCTTTTCCAACTTGAACAGGCAATAGTTTCATTTTTGTTCTCTGCTTCCCACATGGAAAATGTTTATTCAATAAATCAGAATATGACTCACCTGGCTGGCATTTTTTGTTCCACAAAACCCAAATTATGCCATAATTAGCAACGAAGGCCAACTCTACATGTGTGCATGTGTGTGTGTTGGGAGAGAGAGAAGCCGCATAAAAAATGTCTTGCATACTTTTAACACTTCCTTTGCTGATTGGCACGAGCTAGAACTCCCAACAATGGAGCCAGAGTAGGAACAAGTGGTGAACAGTCTACAGAAGGCGGCTCTTAAGTGAAGGAATCTTGTGTTTTCTGCTATTATCACATCAATATCAATCACAGTGATAGGTTGGTCAATGGTCATTGCTCTCTTAAGCCAATACCAGAATCTGTGGTCATTATGAAGCTCAGTCAGAAAGGAGAAAATTTAGTAAAGACAAAATCAAGACAAGTGAAGAGGTTTGATGTTTAACAAACAGCATGAACAGATACAAATCCCGTGGGGGGAGAAAGGAGGAGTTAGACATCTATCTCATAAAATAACAGAAAACGCAAAAACTGAATGGAGCATGCAAAAGACAGAAAAATCTGAACTCAAAGCCTGCAGGATTGTATGACAAATTCCATAAACATTTCCTGAGCTACTTCCATAGACCAGATATTGTATTATAAATTGAGGATAAAAACTTATTAAGACATAGTTCATCCCTTTGAAGGAGTTTCAGTCTATGAATAAAGAAACCAGAAAAGAATGGTAATTAAGAACACACTCTGTGCTAGCTGAACTACATGATATCTTATTTAATCTTTGTAATCCTGCATTGTCGATATCATCAGATAGAATTAGCAGCTTACCCAATATTCAGGGCTAATATTAGGAAAGTTGGACTATCTATTTATTAATAATACATGTACTGTTCAGAAACATCACATATCATATAGAAAATATCTCCAAACATATATTGCTAGTGAATAATCATAGTTCAAACATTCAAGAATCATTAAGATGAGTTTCTCTGTGATAGCCCAGCCCAAACATAACAGTAACTAGAGTTTTAAGGTCAAAGGTTTTGCTTTTTGAAATGTCATTGTTGTCATTTAATTATTAACCCTAAAATTAGGCCTTACCAGTGGAATGCTAGCTGGACACTGGTGGGCAAAGGATCATGCCAAAGGGACGGGAGCAACAGAGACAAAATTTACACAGCAGTAAACAAAAATCCCAGAGAAGGCAATGGCACCCCACTCCAGCACTCTTGCCTGGAAAATCCCATGGACGGAGGAGCCTGGTGGGCTGCAGTCCATGGGGTCGCTAAGAGTCGGGCACGACTGAGCAACTTCACTTTCACTTTTCACTTTCATGCACTGGAGAAGGAAATGGCAACTCACTCCAGTATTCTTGCCTGGAGAATCCCAGGGACGGAGGAGCCTGGTGGGCTGCCGTCTATGGGATCACACAGAGTCGGACATGACTGAAACGACTTAGCAGCCGCAGTAGCAAACAAAAATCCACATATTCTCTTTCTTCCTTTGCAAAAAAAGAAAAAATCCCCAAACTAACAGTTTCTAACTATACTAATCATTGAAAACCAAGCATTTACTACTCCCCCAAACTCTTTTAAAAAGTTTTATTTCTAGAGCTGAAAGAAGTAGAAATAATCTTTGTGTCTGATTGAAAACAGGTTTCCTGATTCTCTTGGGTTTCCACGTTTAACAGTTCATTTCACAAAAACAATCTCTCTTCTCTCTGCTTGACCTAGAAAGTTTCTAACTTTATTGGCTCATTTTAACACAGAGACTGTCCCCCTTGAATGTGACCTGTCATCACTGAACTTTAAATATACAAATCCCAGCTACCCCCAACCCCTAAATTAGCTGAACATTTCTCTCTGTTTTGACTCACATTAACTGGTTGTACTGAACTTGAAAAGGTTGTATCTCACTTCCTGGCATCATTGGACAGGGAGCAGATCAGAACCACACTAATTAGCACATGGATTTCTGGATTTCAAGGATGTCAGGCAAGGAGAGATGTAAGGTAGGGGAGAGAACGAAGAAGAAATGAAAGGAAGGGAACCTGGGCAAAAGAATTTTGAATGACCTTATTTTATCCTCTGAAGCAGATAGTCCTGGAAGATTGACTTCAGGAAAAATCCTTCAGTTTTAGCCTTACTTATTTGCTACATGGGTGTAAACTTTCCTATTCTTACTAGATCCTCTTTTCCTCTTTTAAATCATGGAAACACAACAGGTTTAGGGAGGTACTGAATTAAAATATTTCTGGCCTTGCTGTCAACTGCAGTCAAGTCGACTGTAATCCTATCCATTACATTAATATAAATGAACTAGAGAAAATAGGTCTTTGTTTGGAACATTTCTGAGCTAAATTTTGCTCTCATAGTAAAAAAAGAAAAGTCATCTTTATTCAAAAGTATATGTGTGCATGCCAATTGTGTGTAAGTGTGTGGGTGTGTGCAAAGAGAGATATATGCACACAAATTCACACAAATATATATATATATATATATACATAAATATACATATACAGCTATAGAGATATATATAGATAGATTGGTAGATAGATAGATGTAGATAGAGAGGTAGCTAGAAAGAAAAATAGAGATATGAAATGCTTTTCATCTACCAACAAATAAAGGGGAATTCGTTGGAAAAATAATTTCCTCTCAGAGCTCCTCATCCCACAGAAGTTCTAAAACATGGGGTCTTACTTCCTTGTGACATCCTCCTGCTTCCCTAAAGTAGGCTCAGGCTAATGCACAGCCATTCTCTAATTAAGAATGTATTTGAGACATATCAGAAGAAGTAGATTGTATATCTTGCTTTCAAACTTTGTCTTTTTGCTTTCTCTGTCTTCTTCCCCTTTTCCTCTCCTCCAGCCCTTCAAATAGCCCTGTCCTAAATGAAGCTAAATCAGGCCAGTCTGGTGTTAAAAGAAAAATGTTTATCTTGGAGTGTAGAGATAATTGACAATTAGAAAAGAGGACATTTTTAGCTCTTGGTCAGAGCACTGTGCTCCTGGACAAAGTGCTCTTTTCTTTGAAGCAGGGTGGAGTGCTGAGTGACTCAGGCAGGGATCTATGCATGTTTATCCTTAGTGCCTACCAGAGTCAAGGACTGGAGTTTTCTGGGATAGATTTTCCTGCCAACTGGTTCCACACAATACTGATAACTCATGAAAGACAAGATTGAATGATTCCAGCTTCTTCTGATGAGAATTTCTAGCTTTTCCTCTTTAATGTGTTTTTTTACAGGACTTGACTAATAGAGTTGAACTTAGGTCTACTTGCAGTTTTTTTTTTCATTATCCACCAAAAAGTATGCTATGGGGAAAAAACTGGCTTTCTCACTGATTCTAATTTGGGAAGTCAGGTAATTTATAGCATTTTATTTTCAAAAATGATAATTACACTATTATTTCAAATGTGGCTTGGTCTATTATAAACTCATTTTTATTCTACATATTTTGGATTTTTTACAATTTTCTTTTCAAAATCCACAACTATTGTTGTCTCATCTAATGTGCTGCTGCTGCTGCTGCTAAGTCGCTTCAGTCGTGTCCGACTCTGTGCGACCCCATAGATGGCAGCCCACCAGGCTCCCCCGTCCCTGGGATTCTCCAGGCAAGAATACTGGAGTGGGTTGCCATTTCTTTCTCCAATGCATGAAAGTGAAAAGTGAAAGTGAAGTCGCTCAGTCGTGTCCGACTCTTCGCAACCCCATGGACTGCAGCCTACCAGGTTCCTCCGTCCGTGGGATATTCCAGGCAAGAGTACTGGAGTGGGTTGCCATTGCCTTCTCCCATCTAATGTGAGACACATCTAATGTGTTTAATGAGCTTCTTTTGTTTTTATGCATTCTTAAAGTTTGCTATATTTTATATAAGTACATGTATTTAAAAATTTTTACACACATTATCAAATTATATATCTCACTGTTTCTTGTTTTTTTCCTCACTATATTTTTAAGATTCCTTCATGGCACTGTGAGTGGCTAGCTACTGTTTCTATTGTGTCCATGCACCACTTCTTACCTTTCCAATGTTCTCTGTTGCTTCCTAAGTCCAGAAATGATTGAATCAAACTTTTAAAAGAAAACTAAATAATGGGGATTTACCCTATCAAATATTAAGACATACTACAAAGCCATAAAGTAAAACAGTACACTTAAAGACCAAGAAGAGACAAATAGGTCAATAGAGATCCAATAGGCAGATCCCTGATATAAACAAACATAATATACCATAAAGAAAGTGTCATAAAGGTTAAAGAAAGGGGAGATTGCATAACAGGTGGTGGTGAGAAACCTAGCTCAGTATATAGAGAGAAGTAAATAAGCATCTGGAGAAGGAAATGGCAACCTACTTCAGTATTCTTGCCTGGGAAATCCCATGGGCAGAGGAGCCTGGAGACCTATAGTCCATAAGATCTCAAAGAGTCCAACGTGGCTTAGTGACAAAAGAGCAGCAGCAGCAGCAGCAACTTTATAACCCAGGAACCGTGAACAGTTTTCAAAGAAAACTTCAAAACCCCGATTGATCTGGGGTCTCTTGAATTGCAGGCAGATTCTTTAACTGAGCTATCAGGGAAGACAAGAAAGAGTAAACAGTTTTCAAAGAAAACCTCAAAGTGCCAAAAGATGGTGATGATTTGTAAACAATTAATAATTTCTGTTCAGTGAAAACTACCAGTGACAAAGTAGTTTTTTCTTTCTTTTTTTTTAAATTAATTAATTTATTTTTTTATAAATTTATTTATTTTAGTTGCGGGCTAATTACTTTACAATATTGTAATAGTTTTTGCCATACATTGACATGAATCAGCCATGGGTTTACATGTGTTCCCCTTCCTGGACCCCCCACCCACCTCCCTCCCCATCCCATCCCTCTGGGTCATCCCATTGCCCCGGCCCTGAGCCCTTGTCTCATGCATCGAACATGGAATGGTGTTCTGTTTCACATATGATAATATACATGTTTCAAAGCTATTCTCCCAGAACGTCCCACCCTCACCTTCTCCCTCAGAGTCCATAAAATTGTTCTATGCATCTGTGTCTCTTATTCTGTCTCGCATATAGGGTTATCGTTACCATCTTTCAAATTCCATATATATGCATTAGTATACTGTATTGTTGTTTTTCTTTCTGGCTTACTTCACTCTGTATAATGGGCTCCAGTTTCATCCATCTCAATAGAACCGATTCAAATGTATTTTTTTTTAATGGCTGAGTAATATTCCATTGTGTATATGTACCACAGCTTCCTTATCCATTCGTCTGCTGATGGACATCTAGGTTGCTTCCATGTCCTGGCTATTGTAAACAGTGCCGCGATGAACATTGGGGTACACGCGTCTCTTTCAATTCTGGTTTCCTCGGTGTATATGCCCAGCAGTGGGATTGCTGGGTCATACGGCAGTTCTATTCCCAGTTTTTTAAGGAATCTCCACACTGTTCTCCATAGTGGCTGTACTAGTTTGCATTCCCACCAACAGTGTAAGAGGGTTCCCTTTTCTCCACACCCTCTCCAGCATTTATTGCTTGTAGACTTTTGGATAGCAGCCATTCTGACTGGTGTGATATGATACCTCATTGTGGTTTTGATTTGCATTTCTCTAATAATGAGTGATGTTGAGCATCTTTTCATGTGTTTGTTAGCCATCTGTATGTCTTCTTTGGAGAAATGTCTGTTTAGTTCTTTGGCCCATTATGGGCCAAAGAACTAAGTAGTTTTTTCTATTTACCACTTGGGTAGTGAGTAAGAAATTGTTATCGCTTCTTTTCACTTGATCTGCTCCAAATTCCAAAGAACACTCATTCATTCTTCCATTCAAAATTGATGAATGAGTCAGCCTTCATTCTCTCCAAGCTCTTCATAGTTTTCTAGATTTTTGACTGGAAGCACCTTATCTTTTTAATCTGACTCAAACTAGTAGACTCAAAAGGGAAAAGGGAGTCTTGGAGAGTTTCCTGATGCATTAAGCAAGAATGTGTGCATGGAGATATTTCACTTGTTTCAAAGCGTCAGAACATATAAGCTATTTTTTTATCCTACTGTCTCAGGCCTGATACTAAGCATGCATGGAATTCCTTAGATAGTTCCTCTGAAAATTTTTGAACTTTAAGAGCTAACAGAGGTTGGGACAGTGGTGGCAGGGAATAGGTGATTGAATTTAAGACAAGGTTTGTCCTCACTTTTAAACAAGGATCCAGAAAAATGATTTGTTACTCAAGGTATTTGGATTTTTTTGCTATTTGCCATTCAAGGTAATAAATGATTTAAAAGTTTCCTCAACAGTATGATGGAATAAGAATGCATTTAATCACAAACATTGAAAGCAAGAAGAAACCACAAGAGATGAACAAATCCCAACATCCTCCATTATAGCAAGGAAGCTGTGGTGGAGAGTTCTTCCATGACCAGTCCAGTATCAGAGGTAGTTAACTGAGCTAGAGTCATAACTCAGATAGTTGAGTGCCCTGTTCTCATGGTTCCCTAACTGTATTAGCTAAGGTACCTCAAAGTGCCACAGTGATCTCACAGTCTTGCTGTAAGACATTTTTAATTTTTAAGGGAAACAATGGTTAACATGAATCAGAAACCATACAAATTACCAACTCAAGGTAGTTCACAATTTCAAACTTAGATTGTATTGAATTCTTTTGATGATATCACATTGAAGTGAAGCTGGGTTTCATCTATTCTTGTGATTAAAAGCAAACACCATATAAAAGTCAGTGTGAAACAGGAAATTCAGATGATGGCATCTGATCTGATTCCAAGGTTTGAATATTTGCACAGGGCCTGACAAGCACACCTATTCCATCAGCAAGTAGTTATAGTTGGTGGAGAAAGAAATTAAAATAAATATCATTTTCTTCATATATATATACTAGCTGTTCAAATGGTTACTAAATTATTGGGCCATAAATACAAGCTGTGTGGACCTAACTACTTAATAAATGGAATGTTGAAGTGTTCCTTTTGACCAAGGAGCTCCGTGAAAAAAATTACTAATATACAAAGGTCACCAAGAATCAAAAACTTGAACAACTTTCGCCCTATTTTCTAGTCAATCAGAAGGGTAGCTTTCTACATGGTTGTAAGACTCTCTTCAGGGCTTCAGAGATTTGGAGTGAGAACCCCCATCTCAACTTCAACAGAGCAGCTTCATTTACCTGCTTTACAATTTGTCCATTTCTATAGCTTTTGATTTGTGGAAAGGGTTGAGAAGCTGGGGATAAATTAATTGAATCTTCTGGTATGGTAGACAGACTAGATTGGGATTGGAAGGTGATAAAATTTCTCTGACTAAAAATATCAGGGTTAAGCACAATAAATTTACTCCTGATCAAGGAGATGATGCTAAAAATACAGATCGAAAGAGTACCAGAGAGAGAGTTAAAAATAGTCCATAGAAGCTCAAGTGGAAACCTTCCCAGGCCTAGCCTCAATTTCCAATTTAAGTTTCAAAGTACCTTTTAGTTTTATCTTAAATCCAGAAATGATTTAGTTCAGACTCATGCTAGCTGACCAATAGGTTGATGTGTTATTCATTTCTGTTGCTAATATTACCATATTCCAAGGCATTTGGATTTGAAACTTAAGAACAGTTTTTGCCTATTTCCTGTCTTACTCTCTAGTCATTTCAGCCACCAAATCCTAGATATTTTACCTGAATAAACTTTGACATCCACCCTTTCCTTTCCATGGTGATATAACTAGTTGAAGCAAGGATGTGGTGTTGGTTTTGTTGTTGTTGTTCAGTTGCTCAGTCATGTCTAACTCTTTGCGACCCCATGGACTGCAGCATGCCAGGCTTCCCTGTCCTTCACTATCTCCCAGAATTTGTTCAAACTCATGTCCATTGAGTTGTTGATGCCTTCCATACATCTCATCCTCTGTCATCCCCTTTCTCAAAGTCAGGGTCTTTTCCAATGAGTCAGCTCTTAGCATCAGGTGGCCAAAGTATTGGAGGTTGAGCTTCAGCATCAGTGCTTCCAATGAATATTCAGGGTTGATTTCCTTTAGGATTGACTGGTTTGATTTCCCTACTGTCCAAGGGACTCTCAAGAGTCTTCTCCAACACCACATTTCAAAAGCATCAATTCTTCAGCACTCAGCCTGTTTTTATTGTCCAGCTCTCACATCCGTACATGACCACTGGAAAAACCACTGTTTTGACTACACAGAACTTTGTCGGCAAAGTAATGTCTCTGTTTTTTAATATGCTGTCTAGGTTTGTCATTGCTTTTTTTCCAAGGAGCAAGCATCTTTTAATTTCTTGGCTGCAGTCACCTTCCAGTGTGATTTTGGAGCCTGAGAAAATAAAGTCTGTCACTGTTTCCATTGTTTTTTCATCTATTTGCCATTAAGTGATGGGACTGGATGCTATGATCTTTATTTTTTGAATAATGAGTTTTAAGCCAGCTTTTTCACTCTCCTCTTTCACCTTCATCAGAGCCTCTTTAATTCCTCTTCGCTTTCTGTTGTAAGGGTGGTGTCATCTGCATATCTAAGGTCATTGATATTTCTCTCCAAAATCTTGATCCCAGCTTGTGGTTCATCCAGTCCAGCATTTCTCATGATGTACTCTGCATATTAGTTAAATAAACAGGGTGACCATATACAGCCATGACCTGCTCCTTTCCCAATTTTGAACCAGTTTGCTGTTTTGTGTCCAGTTCTAACTATTGCTTCTTGACTTGCATACAGGTTTCTCAGGAGGCATACAGGTTTCTAAGGTGGTCTGGTATTCCCATCTCTTGAAGAATTTTCCAAAGTTTGTTGTGATGCACACAGTCAAAGGCTTTAGCAGAGTCAATGAAGCAGAAGTAGATGTTTTTCTGGAATTCTCTTGCTTTCTCTATGATCCTACAGATGCTGGCGATTTGACATCTGGTTCCTCTGCCTTTTCTAAATCCAGCTTGAACATCTAGAAATTCTTGGTTCACATACTGTTGAAGCCTAGCTTGAAGGATTTTGAGCATTACTTTGCTAGCATGTGAACTAGGTGCAATTGTGTGGTAGTTTGAGCATTTTGGGGCATTGCCCTTCTATGTGATTAGAATGAAAACTGACCTTTTCCAGTCCTGTAGCCACTGCTGAGTTTTCCAAATTTGCTGTCATATTGAGTGCAGCACTTTCTTTTAGGATTTGAAACAGTTCAGCTGGAATTCCCTCACCTCCACTAGCTTTGTTCATAGTGATGATTTCCAAGACCCACTTGACTTCACATTCCAGGATGTCTGGCTCTAGGTGAGTAAATCACACCATCCATGGTTATCCCAAACATTAAGATCTTTTTTTCTACAATTTTTCTGTGTATTCTTGCCACCTCTTATTAATTTCTTCTGCTGTCCTTTTCTATCCTTTATTGTCCCCATCTTTGCATGAAATGTTCCCTTGGTATCTCTAATTTTCTTGAAGCAATCTCTAGTCTTTTGCAATCTCCTGTTTTCCTTTATTTCTTTGCATTGTTCACTTAAAAAAGGCTTTCTTATATCTCCTTGCTATTGTCTGGAACTCTGCATTCAGATGGATATGTTTCCTTTTCTCCTTTGCCTTTTGCTTCTCTTCTTTTCTCAGCTCTTTGTAAGGCCTGCTCAGACAACCATTTTGCCTTTTTGCATTTTTTTTTCCCCTTGGGGATGGTTTTCATCACCACCTCCTGTACAATGCTATGAACCTCCATCCATGGTTGTTCAGGCTCTCTGTCCATAAGACTTAATCCCTTGAATCTGTTTGTCACTTCCACTGTATAATCATAAGGGATTTGATTTAGGTCATAGCTGAATAGCCTAGTGGTTTTCCCTACGTTCTTCAATTTAAGTTGGAATTTTGAAATAAGGAGTTCATGATCTGAGCCACTGGAGAAGGCAATGGCAACCCACTCCAGTACTCTTGCCTGGAAAATCCCATGGACAGAGGAGCCTGGTAGGCTGCAGTCCATGGGGTCGCTGGGAGTCAGACACAACTGAGGAACTTCACTTTCACTTTTCACTTTCATGCATTGGAGAAGGAAATGGCAACCCACTCCAGTGTTCTTGCCTGGAGAATCCCAGGGACGGGGGAGCTTGGTGGGCTGCCATCTATGCAGTCGCACAGCGTCAGACACGACTGAAGTGACTTAGCAGCAGCAGCAGCAGATCTGAGCCAGAGCCAGATCCCAGTCTTTTTTTGCTGACCATATAGAGCTTCTCCATTTTCAAATGCAAAGAATAAAATCAACCTGATTTTGATATTGACCATCTGGTGATGTCCACGTGTAGAGTCATCTACTGTGTTGTTGGAAGAGTGTGTTTGCCATGACCAGCAAACTCTTGGCAACCTCTGTTAGCCTTTGTCCTGCTTCATTTTATACTCCAAGACCAAACTTGCTTGTTTCTCCAGTTATCTCTTGACTTCCTGCTTTTGAATTCCACTTTCCCATTATGAAAAGGATATCTTTTTTTGGTGTTAGTTCTAGAAGGACTTGAAGGTCATCTTAGAGCCTTTCAGCTTCAGCTTCTTCAGCATTAGTGGTTGGGGCTTGGACTTGGATTACTGTGATATTCAATGGTTTGCCTTGGAAACAAATCAAGATCATTCTGTCGTTTTTGAGATTGCACCCAAGTAGTGCATTTCAGACTCTTTTGTTGACTGTGAGGGCTACACCATTTCTTCTGGGGGATTCTTGCCCACAGTAGTAGATATAATGGTCATCTGAATTAAATTTGCCCATTCCTTTCCATTTTAGTTCACTGATTCCTAGAATCTCCTGTTTGACCACTTCCAATTTACCTTGTTTCATGGACCTAGTATTTCAGGAATGCTGAGTGCCAAAGAATTGATGCTTTTGAACTGTGGTGTTGGAGAAGACTCTTGAGAGTTCCTTGAACTGCAAGGATATCCAACCAGTCCATCCTAAAGGAGATCAGTCCTGGGGGTCCATTGGAAGGACTGATGTTGAAGCTGAAACTCCAATACTTTGGCCACCCGATGCAAAGAGCTGACTCATTTGAAAAGACCCTGATGCTGGGAAAGATTGAGGGCAGGAGGAGAAGGGGACGACAGAGGATGAGATGGTTGGATGGCATCACCGAGTCAATGGACATGGGTGTGGGTAGACTCCAGCAGTTGGTGATGGACAGGGAGGCCTGGCATGCTGCGGTTCATGGGGTCACAAAGAGTTGGACACCACTGAGTAAATGAACTGAACTGAATATTTCAGGTTCCTATGCAATATTGTTCTTACAGCATCAAACTTTACTTTCACCACCAGACACATCCACAGTTGGGTGTTGTTTCCGCTTTGGCTCAGGCTCTTCATTCCTTCTGGAGCTATTTCTCTGCTGTCCTCCTGTAGCATATTGGACACCTACTGACCTGGGGGCTTCATCTTTCATTGTCATGTCTTTTTGCCTCTTCTTACTATTCTGGTTATACATATTGGTTTTGGTTTAGCCAAGAGAAATGATGGCTTTTCTGAAGGCACGTAGGTAGTAATAAGAATAGAATAAAGAAGGACAGTATTGGTATCATCTACATGGAAGTGATATTTGAAGCACAAAAGAGAAGGTCAAAAAGAAAACGCAGGAGAACATGTATAATAGCAGCATGAGAAAGAGTGACTCCATCAGAGAGGATAGAAAACCAGTCACCTAGAGAGAATTATCATATATTCTGGGATCATAGTAACCAAATGATGAAAGAGGACAGGAAGCAAAGGGTTGACTATCAAGTATCAAACTGTGTTCTTGTATTATGATGGCCAAGGAAAAAAGAAATGATTTAAAAAAAACTTGCCGGTGTCTAAAAAAGCTATCATACATTTGAAGACAGAACACATTCATAGAACAGTTTAAGAGTAATGCAGGAGCAGTGTCAGCTTAAAGGCAAAATAACTATTCTTTGCAGCCAATAGAAGAGAATAAAATGCAATAATTTAAGATTTATATTTTTTCGACATTCTTATTAGGTTTATTACTTGAGCTGCTTAGAAGCTTCTTACAAATTGTGCTTAAGGTATGTATTTTGATGATGATAATATCTATGGAAACTTACACAATTACTCAATTACACAATTGAGTTTCAAAAAGGACACGAAATGATAATAGTTACCAGTTCTCTATAGATCCTGCAATTCAGACACTGCAAATTGATAGCTTATAAGCTACTTCTAAACTATAGACATCGCTCTTTGGCTCAAACATCACTGGTTTTTATTTTTAATTTTTATTTTGAACCTCTTATCAACAATTAAAAATTAATTAAAATCTCTATTTACAACTTCTCTTAAACAATCAGAAGTTGTTTCTGTCATGGACCAACATTCTGGTGTGGCAGCAATTAGCTGCAACTGAGTCATAGTGGTTCCCTTGTAGAAGGCTCAATGTGGCCTGATTACTCATTGGCATCTCAAACCTAGCTCCTATAGGTATAATGATTTGCAAGCCTGCTACAGTACAATGTATATGTTTTACATGTGAAGAGCATCCTGGGCCCCAGAGTGACAAAAGAGACTTGCTCAAAACCCATGGGTTACAGGGATTTCCCAGGTGGTGCTAGAGCTAAAGAACCCACCTGCCAATGCAGGTGATGTAAGAGACACAGGTTCAATCCCTGGGTCAGGAAGAACCCCTGGAGAAGAACAAAGCAACGCATTCTAATATTCTTGCCTGGAGAATCTCATGGACGGAGGCTTCTGGCGGGCTGCAGTCCATAGGGTCCAAAGAGTCAGACACCACTGAAGTGACTTAGCACGGGTTACTAGAAACAGAAATAGCCTTGACTTATAACCTTTCAACCAGATCTCTTACATTGGGATTTATAGAAGTAGGACATTGTACAATATGGCACACTAGGAAAGGTCCTAAAAGAAAAATAAATCTATTCCTGGGTCTTTTGCTTCCATTGGGTTGCCTTTGGCAAGTCTGTCCAATTCCTCTCTTCTATGCAAGTATGAAATATCAATAACCTCAGATATGCAGATGACACCACCCTTATGGTAGAAAGTGAAGAAGAACTAAAGAGCCTCTTGATGAAAGTGAAAGAGGAGAGTGAAAACGTTGGCTTAAAGCTCAACGTTCAGAAAACTAAGATCATGGCATCCAGTCCCATCACTTCATGGGAAATAGATGGGGAAACAGTGGAAACAGTGTCAGACTTTATTTTTTTGGGCTCCCAAATCACTGCTGATGGTGATTGCACCCATAAAATTAAAAGACACTTACTCCTTGGAAGGAAGGTTATGACCAACCTAGACAGCATATTTAAAAGCAGAGACATTACTTTGCCAACAAAGGTCCGTCTAGTCAAGGCTATGGTTTTTCCAGTGGTCATGTATGGATGTGAGAGTTGGACGGTGAAGAAAGCTGAGCGCCGAAGAATTGATGCCTTTGAACTGTGGTGTTGGAGAAGACTCTTGAGAGTCCCTTGGACTGCAAGGAGATTCAACCAGTCCATCCTAAAGGAGATCAGTCCTGGGTGTTCATTGGAAGGACTGATGTTGAGGCTGAAACTCCAGTACTTTGGCCACCTCATACAAAGAGTTGACTCATTGGAAAAGACCTTAATGCTGGGAAGGATTGTCGGCAGGAGGAGAAGGGGACGACAGAGGATGAGATGGTTGGATGGCATCACCGACTCGATGGACATGGGTTTGGGTAAACTCCGGGAGTTGGTGATGGACAGGGAGGCCTAGCATGCTGCGATTCATGGGGTTTCATAGAGTCAGACACGACTGAGCGACTGAACTGAACTGATGCAAGTATGGTAATGGTGTGTGCCCTACTTACTTTGTAGGATTGCAGCTTTAAAAGCTAAAGTGTATTTTTAATATTCTCTAAAAATAGGGAAAACAATAATTTTTAATGACTAAAATTAGCCAAAAGTCATGAGTTCTATGCCCAGTTCCTCCACAAGCCAATTGCATGAATTTTCACAAGTTTCTTAAATTCTCTAGTTTAAACCACAAATATTATTTTATTTTCCATGATTTTTGCAAAATTAATCTCATTCATCATTTTTTAAAATGTTTATCTTGAATTAAAACCTTTATTACTTGGGCCAAACCCAACAATATATTAAACTAATAGAGAATGAAAATGGACAATTGAGCTGGGCCTACTTGATGGGCATGTCAGAGGCACATGGAGATGTTGATAAGGTATTTTCATTAGAAATCTCAGCACCCCTTGCTTTGGCACAAAACATATCTCATCAAGATTAGAGTTCCAGAGCAGAGCTCAGAGAGGAAAAGCAGAGATATAAATGACTGGAGAAGTGCTTCCAGGGCGCTGAGTCAGCCAAAACAGGGCCTCCTGCTGAGCTCAATGGATCTTTTCTTATTTGCCTGGAGCATTGACTGGAGGTTGCTTTGGCAGTGCCTGCTGGGAAGACAATTTTTAGTCCATTGATTCATTTGAACTAGGCATTTTGCCCTAACATTTAGGCACTCAGACAAAAATGCCCTTAATCACTGGCAAACCCTAGGATGTAAAGAGGGTCAGTGGCTCAATCAGCATCTTGGGGCTGCTTGCGGGAAAGGAGGGTCTAGAGAGCACAGGGTGCCAGTCACTGAGAATTCGCAGAAGTCAGGGATTACTTTTTCAAGTCAAAACTCGAGAGAATTCCTGATTTTGGAGTCAGGAACATTCTAATTTAAGAGCACTGCACTTTTTTCTTCATCTTCAGTTAAACATAGGTCCCCTCTGCATGTCCTCATGATCTACGCTGGGCTGACTGCTAATTCTCCCAGCTGAGCCTGCCCCATGAAGCTTTCCCTGACCTCCCTCTTTCTCCTTACTGGGATCAGGCCCTGAGCCTTCTCAAAACCTTGCCGACTTACCACTATTATATTACCATCACAGCGAATTGTAACTGCCTTTTTTCTTATATCTCCTCAGTAAGACTCTTACATGAGACCAGTAACATCTATTTAATTACTGAGCTCTAGCACCTAGCTACCCACTCCAGTATTCTTGGGCTTCCTGGTGGCTCAGCTGGTAAAGAATCTGCTTACAATGCAGGAGACCTGGGTTCGATCCCTGGGTTGGGAAGATCCCCTGGAGAAGGGAAAGTCTACCCACTCCAGTTTTCTGGCCTGGAGAATTCCATGGATTACAGTCCATGGGGTTGCAAAGAGTCAGACACGACTGAGTGACTTTCACTTTTCAGCACCTAGCATAGTGCCTATCATATGGAACACCCTTAAATCCTTATTTGATTATGGAGGCAAAGAGGGAGGGAAGGAGGGCAGGAAGGAAGGGAGGGGAAATGGGAGGGAGAGAGGGAAGGGACAGAGGCAAAGGTAACTATGCTGATGAAGTGAGCCAAGAGTTGACTGGGGAGGTAAAATGGTGCATCCAAGTTGGTGACCAACACCCCAAAAGCAGTGCTAACAGGAGAATATAGTGCCTCAATAGTCAATACTGTAAGTTGGAGGAAAAACCAATTCTGGAACTGAGAATCAAAAGCCTCAGTTTTGCTTTTGACTTTACCAGAGATTGTTTGTCTTTACTACCACAATGGAAAAACTAGAACTACTTCCTCTCATCAATTAATGTTTCCTTTGTCTATCCACACCTGAGGCCAGATGACTCAAATAGGAAAAATGAAAACAAAATGTTATCTGCTTCATGTATGAATATGACTTCATGCTTTAAGTAAAATTTCTTCATGAATGAAGAACTCCTGTAACACAGAGATTACATCATGTTTTTATAATAATGATAAGGATGCCTTAAGCAGATAGAATATCATAGAAAGTCCTCAAAACATACACATGTTGGATTTTTATGAGATTTTCTTAAGAAAAGCCAATCAGATAGGACAGCCCCAACTTACAGATGGTCAAAGTGAGACTCATTGGAGTTAGGTGACTTGTTCAAGTTTATATACCTGGTAAGCATCTAGAAGAATGGTAAGCACAAAGTAAGTACAAAAATACTTATAAAAACATAGTGCTGGAAAGATCTAAAGCGTAAGCAAATTCAACTTCTTACATACTGCAGGAAAGTCTTCTGACAGAAGGATATACCTAACAATGGACAATTACTTAAACATATTTTATTTCCCAGAAATAAAACCTTTTTCGATTAATCTTTCATCTCAGGAGCAAGTTTGCTCATTGTATAAGAGAGATAATAATTAACACATATTTCCTAGCTTTCGTAAAGATGAAATAGGTAATGCGTGTTTGTAAATCACTTAGCAAGGACAATTTCTGGCAAGTATTCAGTAGATGTTAGTTCTTATTACTCGTATGCTATAATTTTAATTAGTTTACTTTTGCTTTTTGATTTTTTTGCTTTTCTTGGATCCTCTTTAGCTCCTTGCATCTTTTTGCTTCAGACTCTTTCACTTCTTCAGGTGAATAGAGGAAAATTTATTTTCATGATTATCTAAATCATCCTCAGTAAAGTGGAAATTGTTGGTCTTAATCTTTCTGCATCATAGAAATTTAAATATGTAATTAATTGACTATACCTGAGTCAAAGACAAAGTTTTCTGAGAAAGCTAGATTATTTTCTCCCAGAATTTGAACAAAACGTATTTGGTAGCTTTCCATTTCAAGAGCATGGGCTGTGTGATGTCTAGTCCTAAAAATGTAGATGAAATTCTTGTAAAATAAAGTTTTATAGTGATTACTCACCATTGCTTAGAAAATTCTAATTTAAAGTACATTACATAAAATGTCTTATTATTTTAGCAAATTCTTTAAGTGAGCATGACCCATAATGTGGCAAGAACATCCACTGGAATGTAGAAAAAAAAATTGGAATTTTAACTTTTATATTAATGTAATATCTTCTATTTGAACAGCTATCTTTGGAAGGTTTTTAATGTCCATAATAATGTTACTGCAATTTCAAATGTATAGAATGTGTTAATAAGTTTACATATACTTGATGTCTATGATCATAATCTTATAATTAAGGCATATAATCAAGAAGGCTTGGGAATCTTATACGAAGCCTAAGATTAGTGGGTGTTTTAAAAGTGCTGTGTTTATTCTTCAGTCGCTAAGTTGTGTCTGACTCTGACCCCATGCACTGCAGCACACCAGGCTTCCCTGTCCTTCATTATCTCCCAGAGTTTGCTCAAACTCATGTCCATTGAGTTGGTGATGCCATCCAACCATCTCATCCTCTGTTGCCCCCTTCTCCTTCAGTCCTCAATCTCTCCCAGCATCAGAGTCTTTTCCAATCAGTCGGCTCTTCACATCAGGTGGCCACAGTATTGGAGCTTCAGCTTCAGCAGTCCTTCTAATGAATATTTAGCATTGATTTCCTTTAGGATTGACTGGTTTGATCTCCTTGCAGTTCAAGGGACACTCAAGAGTCCTCTCCAGCACCATAATTCAAAAGCATCAGTTCTTTGAGTCTCGACCTTTATGGACCTTTATGGTCCAATCTCACATCCATACATGACTACTGGAAAAACTATAGCTTCGACTGTATGGACCTTTGTTGGTCAAGTGGTGTCTCTGCTTTTTAATATGCTGTCTAGGTTTGTCATAGCTTTCCTTCCAAAGAGCAAGCGGCTTTTAATTTCATTACTGCCTGAAATGATTTTGGAGCCCAAGAAAAGAAACTGTCACTGTTTCCACTTTTTCCCCATCTGTTTTCCATGAGTGATGGGACTGTATGTCATGATCTTAGTTTTTTTTTTTTTTTTTCAGTTGCTCAGTTTTTTTTTTTTTTTTTTATAAATTTATTTATTTTAGTTGGGGGCTAATTACTTTACAATATTGTAATAGTTTTTGCCATACATTGACATGAATCAGCCATGGGTTTACATGTGTTCCCCTTCCCGGACCCCCCACCCACCTCCCTCCCCATCCCATCCTTCTGGATCATCCCATTGCCCCGGCCCTGAGCCCTTGTCACATGCATTGAACATGGAATGGTGCTCTGTTTCACATATGACAATACACATGTCTCAATGCCATTCTCCCAGAACGTCCCACCCTCACCTTCTCCCTCAGAGTCCATAAAATTGTTCTATGCATCTGTGTCTCTTATTCTGTCTCGCATATAGGGTTATCGTTACCATCTTTCAAATTCCATATATATGCATTAGTATACTGTATTGTTGTTTTTCTTTCTGGCTTACTTCACTCTGTATAATGGGCTCCAGTTTCATCCATCTCAGTAGAACTGATTCAAATGTACTTTTTTTAATGGCTGAGTAATATTCCATTGTGTGTATGTACCACAGCTTCCTTATCCATTCGTCTGCTGATGGACATCTAGGTTGCTTCCATGTCCTGGCTATTGTAAACAGTGCTGCGATGAACATTGGGGTACACACGTCTCTTTCAATTCTGGTTTCCTCGGTGTATATGCCCAGCAGTGGGATTGCTGGGTCATACGGCAGTTCTATTCCCAGTTTTTTAAGGAATCTCCACACTGTTCTCCATAGTGGCTGTACTAGTTTGCATTCCCACCAACAGTGTAAGAGGGTTCCCTTTTCTCCACACCCTCTCCAGCATTTATTGCTTGTAGACTTTTGGATAGCAGCCATTCTGACTGGTGTGAAATGGTACCTCATTGTGGTTTTGATTTGCATTTCTCTAATAATGAGTGATGTTGAGCATCTTTTCATGTGTTTGTTAGCCATCTGTATGTCTTCTTTGGAGAAATGTCTGTTTAGTTCTTTGGCCCATTTTTTGATTGGGTCATTTATTTTTCTGGAATTCAGCTGCAGGAGTTGCTTGTATATTTTTGAGATTAATTGTTTGTCTGTTGCTTCGTTTGCTATTATTTTCTCCCATTCTGAAGGCTGTCTTTTCACCTTGCTTATAGTTTCCTTTGTTGTGTAAAAGCTTTTAATTTTAATTAGGTCCCATTTGTTTATTTTTGCTTTTATTTCCGATATTCTGGGAGGTGGGTCATGGAGGATCCTGCTGTGATTTATGTCGGAGAGTGTTTTGCCTATGTTTTCCTCTAGGAGTTTTATAGTTTCTGGTCTTACGTTTAGATCTGTAATTCATTTTGAGTTTATTTTTGTGTATGGTGTTAGGAAGTTAGCTTCGTTTTTAAAAGAAATTTGTAGGATGTAGTTTTGCAGTTTTATTTAAATTATTTGTGGGAATAAAAGTGTTTACTTACGTATCTGCTTATTTGTGAATTATGTAATTATTTACTGGCAGTCTAGCAGCTTTCTTAAGTCAGTAAACACAGTGTGGTACTGCTGACATTGAATAGTAAATCTCAATGGCTAGAAGCCCAAGTTTTCCCAGATTTCTTCTCCCTCAAGCAATGCTTGGAATCACTGAAAAGACATATCTATTAAGAGTCAGCCAGCCAAATTAAGATCACCCATAGCTTCCAGGTTCCATTAACCCCACAGAGTGGCCTTAGCTCTATTAAGCTCCTATGGCTGATGGAGATGAGAATATGTTCAACCTGAGGCTTCTGGACCTAGAACAGACCTGCTGAACCTTTCCAATCAGAAACCCATGTTGCAACTCCTGTGTCAGAAGGTGACCTTTTCTAACTTATAGCCTTTCTGGAGATGGGAGCTGGTAAGAAATAGGTACAAAATTAAGAGTCATGAACCCACAAGTGTAAAAACTTCTAATGAAACAACCCTCAACTCATACATACCAACTTTTTCACAGGAGAAGAGTACAAGGCCAAATTTCAATTTCAGCTACCCCCCTGTATTCAGAATCTTCATTTCCCAAGACTTTTTCACAAGATGTTCCTCTATTCCTAGAAATAAACACATTTTTCATATTTCGCTTTGTTTTTATCACCTTGATTGCACCTAAACCCTAGCATCAGTGCAGTCAAGGTAACTTGGTAAGTACTCTGTCGCACACTTTCATAGTAACAAATAATAAACACAAACTAGTTTACAATAATGAGACTTTCTTCAAGCTTACCATGAAAATTACGTTTTTCAGTCATCCTTTATATTTTTATTCTCAGAAAAAATAATATATACTTATTTATGTTTATACCTATATTTTAAAACATCAATGAGCTCCTATATACTAAAGAAGAAATCAGAATCCAAGTGGTAACAGAAGTCAAAAAGGAAAGGTTTTCTTCCTAGTTTGTTCATGGTTAAGGGTGTATTGTTTCTTCTGTCCTGACAAACAGGAAGTTAGCTTTATCTACAACATTATTGAATTCTAACCACCAACACTTTGCTTTGTGCATATAAATGGTCAATTTCAATTTCTGAATTGGTACCACTGATGCTACTACTTTTATTTGTAAGTATCTAAAGTAAAAGATGTGAACATGGTATGAAAGTGACAATGTCTACTAATGCATTATAAAGAATATACATAAGGTGATTGTCAGATAAATGGTAGAATTTCATTCAACTCACAGAAAACATTTAGCCCAGGATATAGACACGTCAGATTGCTTTTGAATACTAAGAAATAGAATTTCTGAATTTAGTTTTGTTTTATTTGCTAAGTCGTGTCCCCATGGACTGTAGCCCACCAGGCTCCTCTGTCCACGGGATTTCCCAGGCAAGAATACTGGAGTGTGTCGCCATTTCCTTCTCAAGGGGATCTTCCCATCTCAGGTATTGAACCCACATCTCCTGCATTGGCAGGCAGAATCTTTACCACTGAGCCACCAGGGAAGTCTTCTGAGTTTAGTTATACCATTTTAATTCATAGTTGAAAACAGTTAATGAGGTTAATATGATAGTGGAATAGAATATTTTAAGAGACACTCTGGATTTTGGTTAGCTTCCAAAATACTTTGAAAAACAATGTACACTTCTTCTTAGGCTTTATACATCTTTTAAATATTTAGTTTGTAATAAACTGATAATAATGACTTGTATTTGTGTACTTCCTCATTTCCCAAAGCACTGTCAAATCCATTGTTTTACCTGATTTTCCAATATCCATATAAGATAGTAAAGGAGAATTAACACCTGGTTTTAAGATGAGGAAAACGAAATATAGACAGGACTCAGGAAGCTTATTGAAGTCAACACAAATAGAATATTAGAGTCTAGAAATTAGTTCTACAAGATTTCAGTCAAGGTCTTTCTATACCTCATATTGTCCAAATGAGTAAGTAAAAATTTGAATCTGGCTTTAGCCTGCTGAGCAATATTTAGCAAATTAGTTATCATTCCTAAGCCTCAGTTTCCTCATCGATAAAATGGAAACATTTCTCACAACTCCATTAATGCTTTTGTGAAGATTTATGTAAAAATATGCATGCAAAATTACCAGACCTTGTTTAAGTACTCTATAAATATTCACTCTTTTCCTCTTACTTTCATTATTTACAGAAAGACCCAGTCACACTGTCACAGTTCCTTTGAATACGAATCTCTGCAAAATCACAATCAGTATCTACCCAGAACTAGGAAGAAATTAAGTTAAGAAATCATATCAGGTAGGAAATTCAGTGGAGAGAGGCTGTCTGCTGGGCATTCTGACATCTCTGAATGGTCCTGCCCAACTTTGTGAGATAGCTTGCTTCACCTACAGGTCTTTACAAGAGCAGCCTGCCTTGAAAGATTCACTTCCTTCCATCCACATCGTCATGGATGTCCTTGGCATACATCATCCTAGTTGGCTTGACTAAAAAGACCCTGTGGCTTAGCAGTATAGAAAGGGAATCATTTGGCTTTGGGTTGTACCCCCACACAGCTACAGAGCATTATTTTGACACTCTTCCAACTGGAGTTTTATGAAATTTCAAGGTACCTTAGGATCAGAGAAGTCAGGGGACAACAGACAAGCACTGAAAAGGTTGAGGGAGACATGGGTCAGAGCCTCAATCAACAGCTAAGTATTAGTTCAATAAAGGCTTTTCACTTCTCTGAGCTTCCTATTCTTTGTGTACAAAACAAAGTGGGTAGAGATGTATTTAGACCCATCTTTACAGTCTTGTGAGTCTATGATGCAAGTGGCCTTGCAGTTTTTGGTCCAAGAATGTCAAAAAACAAAGCCACACAGAATCCAGTAAAGGAACAAAAATAACATGGGAAATCTAAGGCAGTAAAAGGGGAATGATATCTCATTTGTCAAGGTGTAAAGCAGGAGCTGAAAGACTTGTCTACCAGTCAACAAGAGCATTGGAAGAAACCATAGATGAGATGGGTAAATTTGAGAGAGGAAGCAGGATGGGAAGTGTGTGAGAGAGAAGTTAAGGCAAGCAAAACTCAGAGAAATTTTGAGAGTTGCCTGAGGAGACAGAATTAGGCTAGGAAGCCTTTTCTGTGAGAAAATGTGTTTTGGCCACAAGGAGAGAAAGGTGTCATCTGGTCTGTTTATTCTAGGTCCCTCCTTCCTCCCAATCATCTTCTATTTGTTGTCAAGTTATTCATCCTAATTCTATGAGGTACTCACTGGGGTATCTTATTATGGGCTGTGTAAATGAGGTGTAATTTGACAGAGTCTTAAAAGATGAGTAGGAACTCACAGCAGGTGGGGCCTTTGAACTCCAAATAGGAAGGACAGAGGAGCACCTATTTTATGGAGCATCTCTTTCGTTGCAGATGCTGTGCTAGGTGCATTACATGTATCTCATACAAACCACACACCACCACCAGTAAAAAAAAATTATTATCCCTATCTTACAAATGAGGAAGAGGAGGCTCAGAACATAAATAATTTGCCTGTGGTCACTCAACTCTCAACTTTAAAACCTACGCTATGTCCATTAGTGCCTTTTTTCTTTCCAACTGTTCCTCTCAACACATGCAAAGTCATAAAGTTGCAAAATAATAAGGTTTATTGGGAAGCACTGTCTGCTTTCTCTGTGATCAGAGTAAGTACAGTTAAGTGGGGTGTGACAGTTGGAGATAATGGGTCAAAAGATAGGTTGAGGCCAGACTAGAAGTGGTCTTGAGACTTTTAGTGTAATCTTGTGGACAATAGGAGACCACTGAAGTTTTGAAGGGATGATGACAGAAGACAGACAAATTGACATCTGATTAGTCTGATCTCTGGGCATAGTGGCTGGCACTGCCTCATTCATCATTGTTTACATAATAAATCAGAATTATTTTTATTCTTTAAAAATATCATTATCTAGAACAGGTATAGATAGTTCCAAGTTGCCTCTACTATCTGTGACTAAATTCTCTAGGCTCTGTCATCTGGATATTAGGTCCAAAGACCTACAGGTGTCGAGCCTATTCTCCTAATCTGAGGAGGTAAGAAATATGGTTGCAAGTACCCAGTTCATTTTACCTATCAGACTCCAGACAAGAGAATATTCTCTTTAAATAAGTGTTCCTCAGTGTGGATCCCATCAACAAGCCTCCATACCCAGTGGCACTCAAAAGAGTTCTCATGTTCCCATTGGAATCTTGAATTCATGTTTCCTTCATGTTTTATGGCTTCCCTTGTGGTTCAGCTGGTAAAGAATCTGCCTGCAATGTGGGAGACCTGGGTTTGATCCCTGGGTTGGAAAGATCCCCTGGAGAAGGGAAAGGCTACCCACTCCAGTATTCTGGCCTGGAGAATTCCATGGACTGACTATATGGTCCATGGGGTCACAAAGAGTCGAATACGACTGAACGAGTTTCACTTTCACTTTCACTTTCATGTTTTATGAACCATGTGCCTGTATGTGTGCTCTTTTCCTTCAGTTGTATCTGACTCTTTGTGACCCTATGGACTGTAGCCCGTCAGGTTCCTCTGTCCAGTGGGATTCTCCAGGCAAAAATACTGGAGTGAGTTGCCATGCCCTCCTTCAGGGGATCTTCCCAACCCAGAGACCAAGCTGTTTCTTGTGGCTCCTGCATTGCAGGCAGATTCTTTACTGCTGAACCACCAGGGAAGCCCTTTATGGACCATAGCACCAACTTTTTAAAAAAAATTAATTAATTTATTCTAATTGGAGGCTAATTACTTTACAATATTGTAGTGGTTTTTGCCATACATTCACATGAATTAGCCATGGGTGTACATGTGTTCCCAATCCTGAACCCCCACATCCCTCCCCATCCCATCCGTCAGGGTCATCCCAGTGCACCAGCCCTGAGCACCTTGTCTCATGCATCGAACCTGGACTGGTGATCTATTTCACATATGATAATATATATGTTTCAACACTATTCTCTCAAATCATCCCACCCTCGCCTTCTCCTGCAGAGTCCAAAAGTCTGTTCTTTACATCTGTGTCTCTTTTGCTCTCTTGCATATAGGGTCATCGTTACCATCTTTTTAAATTCCATATATATGCATTAGTATACTGTATTGGTGTTTTTCTTTCTGACTTACTTCACTCTGTATAATAGGCTCCAGTTTCATCCAACTCATTAGAACTGATTCAAACGCATTCTTTTTAATGGCTGAGTAATAGTCTATTGTGTATATGTACCATGGCTTTCTTATCCATTCATCTGCTGATGGACATCTAGGTTGCTTCCATGTCCTGGCTATTGTAAACAGTGCTGCAATGAACACTGGGGTACACGTGTCTGTTTCAATTCTGGTTGCCTTGGTGTATGCCCAGCAGTGGGATTGCTGGGTCATATGGCAGTTCTATTCCCAGTTTTTTAAGGAATCGCCACACAGTTCTCCATAGTGGCTATACTAGTTTGCATTCCTACCAACAGTGTAAGAGGGTTCCCTTTTCTCCACACCCTCTCCAGCATTTATTGTTTGTAGACTTTTTTGATAGCAGCCAATCTGATTGGCATGAGATGGTACCTCATTGTGGTTTTGATTTACATTTCTCTGATAATGAGTGATGTTGAGCATCTTTTCATGTGTTTGTTAGCCATCTGTGTCTTCTTTGGAGAATTATCTGTTTAGTTCTTTGGCCCACTTTTTGATTGGGTCGTTTATTTTTCTGGAATTGAGCTGCATGAGCTGCTTGTATATTTTTGAGATTAATTCTTTGTCAGTTGCTTCATTTGCTATTATTTTCTCCCATTCTGAAGGCTGTCTTTTCACCTTGCTTATAGTTTCCTTTGTTGTGCAAAAGCTTTTAATTTTAATTAGGTCCCGTTTGTTTATTTTTGCTTTTATTTCCATTATTCTGGGAAGTGAGTCATAGGGGATCCTGCTGTGATTTATGTCAGAGAGTATATTTCCTCTGTTTTCCTCTAGGAGTTTTATAGTTTCTGATCTTACATTTTGATCTTTGATCCATTTTGAGTTTATTTTTGTGTATGGTGTTAGAAAGTGTTCTAGTTTCATTCTTTTACAAGTGGTTGACCAGTTTTCCCAGCACCACTTTTTAGAGATTGTCTTTTCTCCACCGTATATTCTTGCCTCCTTTGTCAAAGATAAGGTGTCCATAGGTGCGTGGATTTCTCTCTGAGCTGTCTATTTTGTTCCATTGATCTATATTTCTGTCTTTGTGCCAGTACCATACTGTCTTGATGACTGTTGCTTTGTAGTATAGCCTGAAGTCAAGCAGGTTGATTCCTCCAGTTCCACTCTTCTTTCTCAAGATTGCTTTGGCTATTCAAGGTTTTTTGTATGTCCAACAAATTGTGAGATTATTTGTTCTAGTTCTCTGAAAAATACCGTTGGTAGCTTGATAGGGATTGCATTGAATCTATAGATTGCTTTGGGTAATATACTCATTTTCACTATATTGATTCTTCCGATCCAAGAACATGGTATATTTCTTCATCTATTTCTGTCATCTCTGATTTCTTTCATCAATGTTTTATAGTTTTCTATATATAGGTCTTTTGTTTCTTTAGGTAGATTTATTCTTAAGTATTTTATTCTTTTCATTGCAATGGTGAATGGAATTGTTTCCTTATTTCTCTTTCTGTTTTCTCATTGTTAGTGTATAGGAATGCAAGGGATTTCTGTGTGTTAATTTTATATCCTACAACTTTACTATATTCATTGATTAGCTCTAGTAATTTTCTGGTGGAGTCTTTAGGGTTTTCTATGTAGAGGTTCACGTCATCTGCAAACAGTGAGAGTTTTACTTCTTCTTTTCCAATCCGGATTCCTTTTCTTTCTTTTTCTTCTCTGGTTGCTGTGGCTAAAACATCCAAAACTATGTTGAATAGTAGTGGTGAGAATGGGCACCCTTGTCTTGTTCCTGATTTTAGGGGAAATGCTTTCAATTTTTCACCATTGAGGATAATGTTTGCTGTGGGTTTATCATATATGGCTTTTGTTATGTTGAGATATGTTCCTTCTATCCCTGCTTTCTGGAGGGTTTTTATCATAAATGGATGTTGAATTTTGTCAAAGGCTTTCTCTGCATCTATTGAGATAATCATATGGTTTTTATCTTTCAATTTGTTAATGTGGTGTATCACATTGATTGATTTGTGAATATTGAAGAATTCTTGCATCCCTGGAATAAAGCCCACTTGGTCATGATGTATGATCTTTTTAATATGTTGTTGGATTCTGTTTGCTAGAATTTTGTTAAGGGTTTTTGCATCTATGTTCATCGGTGATATTGGCCTGTAGTTTTCTTTTTCGGTGACATCTTTGGCTGGTTTTGGTATTAGGGTGATGGTAGCCTCATAGAATGAGTTTGGAAGTTTACCTTCCTCTGCAATTTTCTAGAAGAGTTTGAGTAGGGTAGATGTTATCTCTTCTCTAAATTTTTGGTAGAATTCAGCTGTAAAGCCATCTGGTCCTGGGCTTTTGTTTGCTGGAAGATTCCTGATTACAGTTTTGATTTCTGTGCTTTTGATGGGTCTGTTAAAATCTTCTATTTCTTCCTGGTTCAGTTTTGGAAAGTTATACTTTTCTAAGAATTTGTCCATTTCTTCCCAGTTGTCCATTTTATTGGCAATAGTTGCTGATAGTAGTCTCTTATGATCCTTTGTATTTCTGTGTTGTCTCCTGTGATTTCTCCATTTTCATTTCTAATTTTGTTGATTTGATTCTTCTCCCTTTTTTTCTTGAGTCTGGCTAATGGTTTGGCTACTTTATTTATCTTCTCAAAGATTCAGCTTTTAGCTTTGTTGATTTTGGCTATGGTCTCCTTTGTTTCTTTTGCATTTATCTCTGCCCTAGTTTTTGTGATTTCTTTCCTTCTACAAACCCTGGGGTTCTTCATTTCTTCTGTTTCTAGTTGCTTTAGGTGTAGAGTTAGGTTATTTATTTGATTTTTCTCTTGTTTCTTGAGGTAGGCTTGTATTGCTATGAACCTTCCCCTTAGCACTGTTTTTACTGAATCCCATAGGATTTAGGTTGTTGAGTCTTCATTTTCATTCATTTTTATGCATATTTTGATTTCTTTTTTGATTTCTTCTGTGATTTGTTGGTTATTCAGAAGCGTGTTGTTTAGCCTCCATATGTTTGTATTTTTAATAGTTTTTTTCCTGTAGTTGACATCTAATCTTACTGCTTTGTGATCAGAAAAGATGCTTGGGATGATTTCAATCTTTTTGAATTTACCAAGGCTAGATTTATGGCCCAGGATATGATCTATCCTGGAGAAGGTTCTGTGTGCACTTGAGAAAAAGGTGAAATTCATTGTTTTGGGGCATAGCACCCAGTTTTTAAAAAGTGATTTAACCAAGAGCAGCCTGTTATAAGATCCATTTTTTCCATTGTGTTGTATAGAAAATCAGAAGCTTGTGTGTAAAAAATTAAAATAGCAATAATAGTAATTGTGGGACTAGTGCCACATGATAGTAGCAATAACAGATTTCAAAATCCTTTGAGTGTAAAAATTTTACTTGTTTTATGAGCTGCCACATGGAGCTAGATTTAAAATAAAAAATAAGAATGGTGTCTTGCAGTTCAGGTTTCAAAAGAAAAAAAAAATTGCATCTTTAATTAAGATTTATTGGCCTTGGTAGGGCCCAGCCAAAGGAAAGAAGTGGTTTAAGAGAGTAAAAACTCACAGTTAAAAATGAAACAATATGATTACAGGCCTTTAATTCCTCCAGCTTCCTTTGCAGAGCTTCCAATGGCCCCAGGCAAGAGCAGGAATTTATTGTCTTTAAAATAGCATTATTTCTGGCATAAAATGTTTATGAATTAAGGTGAAATTTGTAAGACTATCAACCTCACTTGAAAGGCTTCTCTTACTAGAAACAATATTTAGCTTGGTGGAAAAAATTCCTTAAGAACTAAAGCATGCATCTAAATTACATATAAAGGAAGATACGTATAAACTGACATCTTGCATGCTGCTGGTTTAGCACATTTCTGTTTTCATAGTAAGTAACATGTGCTAGATCTCGCTGCATCTTCTTGAGAACCTTGATGATTAAGCAGTCACGACAAATATTAGGATCCTACTTTGAAGATGAAGGTTCTTTTTCAAGAGGTTAGGTTATTTGTTAAAAGACTGGAAATAGACATAAATAAAAGTTTAATTCCAAATCCAGTGTTCACTCCACTATACCATAGAGCTGTTCCTCTGAGAGGACCAGAGTAAGAGTTTATCTGTGTATTTTATTTTTTAATTGTCACAAAGATAATTAATTATTCAATTCTGTGTTTGTTATTTTATCAAGAAATGATTCTCTACTTTCTCAACAATGTGAAGTACTTTTGAGAAAGGACTCTGTCATTATCTGCTTTTACTCTAGCTAAAGTATGTTGATTAAATGAGAGTTTTGCTTTAATTGTATAAATTATTTCCTTAATTTTTCAAGGCATCCCCTCTTGATATCATACTTTGATATTAATATAAAGCTATTTCTTTCATGATCACACAGCTGTAATTATTCATCACTTGCTCATCTTCTCAAATTCAAGTTCCAGTCTTATTCTAGCTCTGCAACCCACAAGACCAGCCTAATCTTTCCACTGAGAAGAGGTAACATCTGTGGATATCCACATCTACAACTTTGACAAACTTTATTCTGCTCCAAAGACTCTCACATCTGCTATTCACTCTTCCAACAACTTCAAGTTTCCAGAAAGAGAAGAAAACCCCAAAAATAGACAAGAGAGACTTCCCAAAGGGCATTCAATATATTCATTATGCATAAAAGCAGTCCATAAAAGCAGTCTCCCCACTCTTGATGAATCTTTAGAAAATGACTTCCATGACTTTAGAAAATATTGTTATGAAGATGATTCCTAAGTCAATGTCTCTAATGTCAAAACTGCTCCAAAATACCAGCCCTAAAGAAACATCTGCTTGAGAGACATTGCCACCTGTATATCTAAGCAGCAATGCAAGCTCATTATATCTAAAATTAAATTCATCACTATGGTCCTAAGCTCTGATTCCTTATGTCCTCTAACAGTACTTGCTTTACTTATTCCAATTCCTTCACCTGGAATACTGACATTACTTTCAACATCCCTTCCATTCTTGAATAACATGAATCCCATCTCCTCAATGCAGACTCATAATCCCTCCAGCTAAAACAATCACACTCTTTTTTAAACTTGTAGAACGTGTATTGTAATTCTAATAGTAATCTAAGTATCAAAAACTAGTGATCTGTATGATGTCAACAGAAATGCTTTTCTTGAAATAAATTTGCTTCAGTTTCCTAAATGAAAAAGGAATTTAAAGGGAGCTGTCTCTAAAGTGAGTTTTACAAGGTGATCTAGTGAGAGACAGAAAGAGAACGTTAGACTTTTTATTGAAATTCATCTTAAAATTAAGAGATCAATTTTATCAATATTTAATATACAAATTGCCTACATTGAACTGAGCTGAAATACCTGTGTAGTATAGATATATAGAGAGATAGTATAGCTCCCATAGGAATGTTGTGAGACAAAACAGATTATATATACAATTAAACCCATTTGTAATACAGATTGTTAATTTATTCAAGTTAATATAGATATTGATGGTTATGATGTCATCATATTTGGGGGTACATTTTATAATATTTATATTTTATCTTGCATTAATTGAAAAATATATTTTGGTTATGTTTTTAATTTTCATAATGAGCAGAGACATTACTTTGCCAACAAAGGTCCATATAGTTAAAGCTATGGTTTTTCCAGTAGTCATGTATGGATGTTAGAGTTGGATCATAAAGAAGGCTGAGCACTGAAGAATTGATACTTTTGAACTGTGCTGTTGGAGAAGACTCGTGAGATAGAAAGCAGGAGGAGAAGGGGACGGCAGAGGACAAGATGGTTGAATATAATCACCAACTCAATGGACATGAGTCTGAGCATGCTCCAGGAGATGGACAACACAAGACATCTGATTGTTGATGTTCAATGGCTCAGTTGTGTCTGAGCCACTCTTTGCCACTCCATTGATTACAGCATGCCAGGCTTCCGTATCCTTCACCATCTCCCAGAGCTTGCTCAAACTCATGTCCATTGAGTTGGTGATGATGTCCAACCATCTTGTCCTCTGTTGTCCTCTTCTCTTCCCACCTTCTATCTTTCCCAGCATCATGGTCTTTTCCAAGTAGTCAGTTTTTCGTATCAGGTGACCAATGTATTGGAGCTTCAGCTTCAGTGTCAGTACTTCCAATGAATATTCAGGGCTGATTTCCTTTAGTATTGACTGGTTTGATCTTCTTGCAGTCCAGGAGACTCTCAAGAGTCTTCTCCAACACCACAGTTCAAAAGCATCAATTCTTTGGTACTCAACCTTCTTTATGGTGCAACTATCACATCCATACATGACTACTGGAAAAACCATAGCTTTGACTACATGGACCTCTGTCAGCAAAGTAATGTCCCTTCTTTTGAATTGCTATCTAGATTTGTCATAGCTTTTCATCCAGGGAGTAAGCGTCTTTAATTTCATGGCTGCAGTCACTTTCCAAGTGATTTTGGAGCCCAAGACAATAGTCTTTCACTGTTTCCATTGCTTCCAATCTATATGTCATGAAGTGATGGGACTGGATGCCGTGATCTTAGTTTCTTGAATGTTGCATTTTAAAACAGCTTTTTTCACTCTCCTCTTTCACCTTCATCAAGAGGCTCTTTAGTTCCTCTTTGCTTTCTGCCATTAGGGTGGTGTAATCTGCATATCCAAGGTTATTGATATTTCTCCTGGTAATCTTGATTCCAGCTTGTGCTTCATCCAGCCTGGCATTTTGCCTGATATCAGTTCAGTTCAGTTCAGTCGCTCAGTCGTGTCTGACTCTTTGCAACCCCATGGACTGCAGCACACCAGGCCTCCCTGTCTATCACCAACTCCCAGAGTTTACTCAAACTCATGTCCATTCAGTTGGTGATGCCATCCAACCATCTCATCCTCTGTCATCCCCTTCTCCTCCTGCCATCAATCTTTCCCAGCATCAGGGTCTTTTCAAATGAGTCAGCTCTTTGCATCAGGTGGCCAAAGTATTAGAGTTTCAGCTTCAGCATTAGTCCTTCCAATGAACATTCAGGACTGATCTCCTTTAGGATAGACTGGTTGGATCTTATGCAGTCCAAGGGACTCTCAAGAGTCTTCTTCAAAACCATAGTTCAAAACCATCAATTCTTCAGCACTCAGCTTTCTTTATAGTCCAACTCTCACATCCATACCTGACCACTGGAAAAACCATAGACTTGACTAGATGGACCTTTGTTGGCAAAGTAATGTCTCTGTTTTTTAATATGCTCTTTAGGTTGGTCATAACTTTTCTTCCAAGGAGTAAGCATCTTTTAATTTCATGGCTGCAGTCACCATCTGCAGTGATTTTGGAGCCCCCAAAAGTAAAATCTGCCACTGTTTCCACTGTTTCTCCATATATTTGCCGTGAAGTGATGGGACCGGATGCCATGATCTTAGTTTTCTGAATGTTGAGCTTTAAGCCAACTTTTCACTCTTCTCTTTCACTTTCATCAAGAGGCTCTTTAGTTCTTCACTTTCTGCCATAAGGGTGGTGTCATCTGCATATCTGAGGTTATTGGTATTTCTCCCAGCAATCTTGATTCCAGCTTGTGTTTCTTCCAGCCCAGCGTTTCTCATGATGTACTCTGCATATAAGTTAAATAAGCAGGGTGACAATATACAGCCTTGACATACTCCTTTCCTAATTTGGAACCAGTCTGTTGTTCCATGTCTATTTCTAACTGCTGCTTCCTGACCTGCATACAGATTTCTCAAGAGGCAGGCTAGGTGGTCTGGTATTCCCATCTCTTTCAGAATTCTCCACAGTTTATTGCGATCCACACAGTCAAAGGCTTTGGCATAGTTAATAAAGCAGAAATAGATGTTTTTTGGAACTCTCTTGCTTTTTTGATGATCCAGTGGATGTTGGCAATTTGATCTCTGGTTCCTCTGCCTTTTTTAAACCCAGCTTGAACATCTGGAAGTTCACGGTTCACGTATTGTTGAAGCCTGACTTGGAGAATTTTGAGCATTACTTTGCTAGCGTGTGAGATGAGTGCAATTGTGTGGTAGTTTGAACATTCTTTGGCATTGCCTTTCTTAGGGATTGGAATGAAAACTGATCTTTTCCAGTCCTGTGGCCACTGTTGAGTTTTCCAAATTTGCTGGCATATTGAGTGCAGTACTTTCACAGCATCAGCTTTTAGGATCTGAAATAGCTCAACTGGAATTCCATCACCTACACTAGCTTTGTTCATAGCGATGCTTCCTAAGGCCTACTTGACTTCACATTCAGGATGTCTAGCTCTATTTGAGTGATCACACCATTGCAATTATCTGGGTCATGAAAATCTTTTTTGTACAGTTCTTCTGTGTATTCTTGCCACCTCTTCTTAATCTCTTCTGCTTCTGTTAGGTCCATACCATTTCTGCCCTTTATTGAGCCCATCTTTGCATGAAATATTCCCTTGGTATCTCTAATTTTCTTGAAGTGATCTCTAGTCTTCTCATTCTATTGTTTTCCTCTATTTCTTTGCACTGATCACTGAGGAAGGCTTTCTTATCTCTCCTTGCTGTTCTTTGAAACTCTGCATTCAAATGGATATATCTTTCCTTTTCTCCTTTGCTTTTTGCCTCTCTTCTTTTCACAGCTATTTGTAAGGCCTCCTCAGACAGCCATTTTGCTTTTTTCGCATTTCTTTTTCTTGGGGATGGTCTTGCTCCCTGTCTCCTGTTCAATGTCATGAACCTCCATCCATAGTCCATCAGGCACTCTGTCTATCAGATCTAGTCCCTTAAATCTGTTTGTCACTTCCACTGTATAATTGTAAGGGATTTGATTTAGGTCATACCTGAATGGTCTAGTGGTTTTCCCTACTTTTTCAATTTAGGTCTGAATTTGACAATAAGGAGTTCATGATCTGAGCCACAGTCAGCTCCAAGTCTTGTTTTTGCTGCCTGTATAGAGCTTCTCCATCTTTGCAAAGAATATAATCAATCTGATTTCGGTGTTGACCATCTGGTGATGTCCATATTCTCTTGTGTTGTTGGGAGAGAGTGTTTGCTATGACCAGTGCATTCTCTTGGCAAAACTCTATTTGCCTTTGCCCTGCTTCATTCTGTACTAAAAAGGCCAAATTTGCCTGTTACTCCAGGTGTTTCTTGACTTCCTACTTTTGCATTCCAATCCCCTATAGTGAAAGGACATCTTTTTTGAGTGTTAATTCTAGAAGATCTTATAAGTCTTCGTAGAATCATTCAAATCAGCTTCTTCAGCATTTCTGGTCGGGGCATAGACTTGGGTTATCGTGATGTTGAATAGTTTGCCTTGGAAATGAACAGAGATCATTCTGTCGTTTTTGAGACTGCTTCCAAGTACTGCATTTTGGACTCTTTTGTTGACTATGATGGCTAATCCTTTTCTTCTAAGGGATTCTTGCCCACAGTAGTAGATACACTGGTCATCTGAGTTAAATTCACCCATTCCAGTCCATTTCAGTTCGCTGATTCCTAAAATGTTGATGTTCACTCTTTCCATCTCTTGTTTGATCACTTCCAATTTGCCTTGATTCATGGACCCAATTCATTCCAGGTTTCTATGCAATATTGATCTTTACAGCATGATATACTCTGCATATAAGCTGAATAAGCATGGTAACAATATACAGCCTTGATGCACTCCTTTCCCAATTTTGAACCAATCTGTTGTTCCATGTTCAGTTCTGACTGTTGCTTCTTGACCTGCATACAGGTTTCTCAGGAGGCAGGTAAGGTGGTCTGGTATTCCCATCTCTTTAAGAACAATATTTTTATAATTTATAAATAAATATATATTTATATTTACTGGTGCTTTTTGTTTTCTTTTTACCAATAGAGATGCACAAGGACATAATTCAGAGACCACTGCCCTGGAGACCTGATTTTTTCACCAAGGGCCTCTAGATAGCTCATTGGTGGAGAAGAGCTTGCAGTGATGGTACTGACAAATAAATCCCTGTTATCCCATAGAGATGTAGGCTGACTGGGCAACCTAACACTCCTGGTTCCAATCTAGTTCTGGTTCCATTAACACCACTGCTGCCACTTGTACAGATCTCAGCTGTAAACATCCTGGAGAAAAACCTGCCAGGCCAACAATATATTCAGCTGTTACCCATATTTTCTCCAAGTAGCAAGGTCAGAAGCATCAGGAAAGCCTAGAAGCAGAACTTATGTCCAATAATTAATCTTGCTCTTTATTTTGTCATAAATCCAGTACCTTGCCACTATCAATACTTCCTTCAGTTCAGTTCAGTTCAGTTGCTCAGTCGTGTCCGACTCTTTGCGACCCCATGCATCACAACATGCCAGGCCTCCTTGTCCATCACCAACTCCCAGAGTTTACCCAAACTCATGTCCATCAAGTCGGTGATGCCATCCAGCCATCTCATCCTCTGTCGTCCCCTTCTCCTCCTGCCCCCAATCCTTCCCAGCATCAAGGTCTTTTCCAATGAGTCAGCTCTTCGCATCAGGTGGCCAAGGTATTGGAGTTTCAGCTTCAACATCAGTTCTTCCAATGAACACTGCAGACTGGGGAGCCCAACGTCGTTCACAGTTCAAAAGCATCAATTCTTTGGTACTCAGTCTTCTTTATGGTCCAACTTTCATATCTGTATATTATTCCATTAAACTTTTTAATTTTATTTTTAATTGGAGAATAATTTCTTTATAATATAGTGATGATTTCTGCCATACATCAACATGAATCAACCAGAGGCTTACACATGTCCCTTCCCTCTTAAACCTCTCTCCCATCCCACAACTCTAGATTGTCACAGAGCACCAGCTTTGGATTCCCTCATCATACAGCAAATTCCCGCTGGCTATCTGTTTTACATATGGTAATATTTGTGTTTCAATACTACTCTCTCAAGTCTTACCACCCTCTCCCTCCCTCACTGGGACCACAAATGTTCTTTATGTCTGTGTCTCCTTTGCTGCCCTGCAAATAGGACCATCGGTACCATCTTTCAGATTCCATATATATGTGCTAATATATGATATTTGTCTTTCTCTTTCTGACTTACTTCACTCTGTATAATAGGCTTTAGATTCATCCACCACATTAGAACTGACTCAAAGTCATTCCTTTTAAGAGCTGAGTCATATTCCATTGTGTATATGTGCAACAATTTGTTCATTCATTCATTTGTCAATGGACATCTAGGTTTCTTCCATATTCCACCAACTGTAAATAGTGCTTTGATGAACATTGGGTACATGTGCCTATTTCAGTTATGATATCCTAAGAGTGTATACCCAGTAGTGGGATTGTTGGGTCATATGGAAGTTTTATTCCTAGTTTTCTTAAGGAATTTCCATACTGTTCTCCATAGTGTCTGTATCAATTTGCAATACCACTAACAGTGTAAGAGAATTCCCTTTCCTCCATACCCTCTATGGCATTTAGTATTTGTAGACTTTGATGGCCATTCTGACTGGTCTGAGATGATACCTCATTGTAGTTTTGATCTGCATTTCTCTAACAATGAGCATTATTGAGCATCTTTTCATGTGTTTATCGGCCATCTACTGTATGTCTTTAGAGAAATGTCTGTTTAGGTCTTCTGCTCATTTTTTGATTGGGTTGATTGTTTTTCTAGTATTGAGCTGCATGAGCTGCTTGTATATTTTAAAGGTTATTCCTTTGTCAGCTGTTTCATTTCCTATTATTTTCTCCCATTCTGGGGGCTGTCTTTTCACCTTGCTTATAGCTTCCTTCATTGTGCAAAATCTTTTTATTTTATTTTATTTTATTTTTTTTTTTAATAAATTTATTTATTTTAGTTGGGGGCTAATTACTTTACAATATTGTAATAGTTTTTGCCATACATTGACATGAATCAGCCATGGGTTTACATGTGTTCCCCTTCCCGGACCCCCCACCCACCTCCCTCCCCATCCCATCCTTCTGGATCATCCCATTGCCCCGGCCCTGAGCCCTTGTCACATGCATCGAACATGGAATGGTGCTCTGTTTCACATATGACAATACACATGTCTCAATGCCATTCTCCCAGAACGTCCCACCCTCACCTTCTCCCTCAGAGTCCATAAAATTGTTCCATGCGTCTGTCCATGAGACAGAATAAGAGACACAGACGCATGGAACAAATCTTTTTATTTTAATTAGCTCCAATTTGTTTATTTTTGTTTTTATTTCTATTACTCTAGGAGGTGGGTCGTAGAGGATCTTGCTGTGATTTATGTCAAAGAGTGTTCTGCCTATATTTTCCTCTCAGAGTTTTATAGTGTCTAGTCTTATATTTAGGTCTTTAATCCATTTAAATTTTCTTTCTGTGTATGATATTAGAAAGTGTTCTGATTTCATTCTTTTACACATATGTGTGTGTTAGTCACTCAGTTGTGTCTGACTCTTTGCTAACCCATGGACTATAGCCCACCAGGCTCCTGTGTCCCAGGAATTCTCCACGCAAGAATACTGGTGTGGGTTGCCATTCCCTCTCCAGGGGATCCTCCCAACCCAGGAATCAAACCCAGGTCCCCCACACTGCAGTCAGATTCTTTCCTGTCTGAGCCAACTGGTATCCATTAGCGAATGTGTTTACACACAACTGCCCAGTATTCCCAGCACCACTTATTGAAGAAACTGTCTTTTTCCCATTGTATATTTTTGCCTCCTTTGTCAAAGATAAGGTACAATAAGTGCATGGATTTATCTCTGGGCTTTATATCGTGTTTCATTGATCTATATTTCTGTTTTTGTGCTAGCACTATATTGTCTTGATGACTGTAGCTTTGTAGTATAGTCTCAAGTTAGGAAGATTGATTCCTCCAGCTCCATTCTTCAGTCTCAAGATTGCTTGGCTCTTCAGGGTCCTTTGTGTTCCCATATACATTGTGAAATTATTTGTTCTAGTTCTGTGAAAAATGCCACTGGTAGTTTGATAGGGGTGCATTGAATTTATAGATTGCTTTGGATCATTTTCACAGTATTAATACTTCCAATCCAAGAACATGGTATATCTCTCCATCTGTTTGTGTCATCTTTAATTTCTTTCATCAGTGTCATATAGTTTCTGCATACAGCTCTTTTGTCTCTTTAGATAAATATATTCCTAAGTGTGGGCTACCCAGGTGGCACCGGTGGTAAAGAACCCACCTGCCAGTGCTGGAGACATAAGAGACACAGGTTCAATCGCTGGGGTGGGAAGATTCCCTGGCAACCCACTCCAGTATTCTTGCCTGGATAATCCCATGAATAGCTGGCTGGCACAGACCATAGGTCACAAAGTATCAGACATGACTGAAGCTACTTAGCATGTATGCATGCATTCCTAAGTATTCTATAATTTTTGTTGCAATGACAAATGGGATTTTTTCCTTAATTTCTCTTTCTGATTTTTCATTGTTAGTGTATAGGAATGCAAGGAATTTCTGTGTATTAATATTTATCCTGAAACTTTACTATATTTTTTGATTGGCACTGTTAATTTTCTGGTGGTATCTTGAGGGTTTTTAATATAAACAATTATGTCGCAAAGAGAGAGTTTTATTTTTCTTTCCAATCTGGATTCCTTTATTTTTTTTCTTTTGTTTTCTAATTTCTGTGGCTAAGACTTCCCAAATTAAGTTGAATAATAATGGCAAAAGTGGGCATCGTTGTCTTGTTTCCAAATTTAGAGGAAATGATTTCAATTTTTCACCACTGAGAATAATAATTGCTGTGGGTTTGTCATATATGATCTTGTTATGTTTAGGTATGTTCCTTCTGTGCCTACTTTCTGGTGAGTTTTAATCATAAACAGGTGTTGAATTTTTAAAATGCTTTCTCAGCATCTATTGAGATGGTTATATGGTTCTTATCTATCAATTTGTTAATATTGTGTATCACACTGATTGATTTGTATATATTGAAGAATTCTTGCATCCCCGGGATAAAGCTCCCCTGATCATGATATATGATCTTTTAATGTGTTGAATTCTGTTTGCTAGAATTTTGTTGAGTATTTTTGCATCTATGTTCATCGGTGATATTCGCCTATAAATTGTTTCTCTGTGGCATCTTTGTTCACTTTTGATAATAGGGTGATGGTAGCCTTGTTGAATGAGTTTGGGAGTTTTCCTTCCTCTGCAATTTTCTGAAAGAGTTTGAGCAGGATAGGTATTAGCTCTTGTCTCAATCATTGGTAGAATTTAACTGTGAAGCCATCGGCCCCTGGGCTTTTGATCATTGGAAGATTCTTGATTACAGTTTCAATTTCTGTGCTTGTGATTGGTCTACTCATATTTTCTTTTTTAAAAGATAGAATTAACTTTTTGAAGAATGTTTAAAATAGAAATTATTTTTTTAAAGATAATAATTTATGTATTCATTTTTTTCCTTAATATATATATTACTGAACTGTAGTTGACATACAATGTTTCAGGTGCACAGCAAGGTGATTCAGTTATACATATACACATATATTATTTTTGAAATTATTTTCCACTATAGATTATTATAAGATATTGACTATAGTTCTCTGTGCTTTACAGTAAATCTTTGGTGCTTGTTGCATGTCTAGTTTTTAAATTATAAATCTAGCATTCTTTTCGTAGTAAGCCAAACAAATGGATTTGAAATGTCACAAAATTTTAGTTAGACAAAAATTCATATGTTTTCTAAAATATTTGTTATGTATACTATATATATATATATATGTATACAAAAGTTTTTCTACTATGCTTGATACAGGTTTGAGAAAGTGTATCAAAAAAAGAAAAAAATAGATAAATTGGAGAGCATAAACTAATGAAATGGGAGTGCTGAAAATGAAATAGATAAAATGAAACAAACTAGATAAAAGTAAAAGATCATCATATAGTGCAGTTGTTTTTAAACATGGATGCACATTAAAACAAATCTGTGGCTTTGAAGAAAAAAGCAATACCTCGGTATTTTTCAAAAAATCCCAAGATAATTCTGAGATGCATTTGGATTTCAAAAGTGATTACAGATTTTTCTAATGGTATTTTTGGTGATATAGAATTATATTATTTTTTTGTTAGCCACTCATGATGCAATGGTTATTGTGGTTCAGTCACCCAGTCATGTTCGACTCTTTGCAACTCCATGGACTGCAGCATGCCAGGCCTCCTTGTCCCTCACCATCTCCAGAAGTTTACCCAAGTTCATGTCCGTTGCATCAGTGATGCCATCCAGCCATCTCATCCTCTGGCACCCTCTTTTCCTTCTGCCCTCAATCTTTCCCAGCATCAGGGACTTTTCTAGTGAGTCAGCTGTTTGCATCAAATGACCAAAATACAAAGGTTTAGCTCCAGCATCAGTTTTTCCAATGACTATTCAGGGTTGATTTCCCTTAAGATTGACGGGTTTGATCTCCTTGCTGTGCAAGCATCTCTGAGGAGTCTTCTCCAGCACCACAATTCAAAGGCATCAATTGTTTGGTGCTCTGCCTTCTTTACAATCCAGCTCTCACAACCGTATGTGACCATTGGGAAGACCATAGTCTTGGGTATATGGACCTTTGTTGGCAGAGTAACGTCTCTGCTTCTCAACACGTTATCTAGGTTCGTCATAGCTTTCCTGCCAAGAAGCAATTGTCTTCTGATTTCATGGCTGCAGTCACCATCTGCAGTGATTTTAGAGCCCCTTCACTTTTCACTTTCATGCATTGGAGAAGGAAATGGCAACCCACTCCAGTGTTCTTGCCTGGAGAATCCCAGGGACGGTGGAGCCTGACGGGCTGCCGTCTGTGGGGTTGCACAGAGTAGAGCACGACTGAAGCTACTTAGCAGCAGCAGCAGCAGCATGGATCACTGCTTTGTCGTGGTGAAGGGGCATGTGTAACTCAATGAAGCTATGAGCCATGCCTTGTAGGGCCACCCAAGATGGACGGGTCATAGCTGAGAGTTCTGACGAAACGTGATCCACTAGAGGAAGAAATGGCAAACTGCCCAGTACACTTACTGTGAGAAACTCATGAACTGTAAAAAAGAGATACAATGGTATTAAGTGAGTAATAGTTACATAATCACAATAGTAAAAGACGTTTGTCAGTTTACACATTTAATAGCCAGACAAAAAATAAAAGATAATTGTAATTACAAGCAATAATGAAAACAAGATTAACCTAACAATAAAAACTAATTACATACAGTTTGGGGTGTCGAGCAGAGTGATTGCTCAGTCAGTATATGTTTTTTGGTTGGTGCATTTAATCTATTTACATTTAAGGTAATTATCGATGTGTGGGATTCTTTTACCATTTTCTCAATTGTTTTGGGTTTATTTTCTGTCTTTTCCTTCTCTTGTGTTTCCTGCCTAAAGAAGTTCCTGCAGTTTTTGTTGGAGATCTGGTACGGTGGTGTTGAATTCTCTTAAGTTTTCCTTGTCTGGAAAACTTTTGATTTCTCCATTAAATCTGAATCAGAACCTTGCTGGGTAGAATGTTCTTGGCTGTAGGTTCTTCCCTTTCATCACTTTCAATATATTGTGTCATTCCCTTCTGGGTTGTAGAGTTTCTATTGAGAAATCAGATAATAAACTGATGGGAGTTTCCTTGTATGTTATTTGTCATTTTTCTCTTGGTGCCTTTAATATTTTATCTTTGTCTTCAATTTTTGTCAGTTTGATTACTGTCTCGGTATGACTCCTTTGAACAGAGTCTTGATGTGTTCCTCCTTGAGATTGTCCTGCCTGGGACTCTGTGCTTCCTAGATTTGATTGACAATTTCCTTTCCCATGTTAGGGAAGTTTCCAGCTATTACCTCTTCAAATATTTTCTCAGGTCCTTTCTCTCTTTCTTCTCCTTCTGGGACCCCTATATTGTAAATATTGATGTGTTTTAAATTGTCCCAGAGTTCTCTTTGTCTTCATTTTTTCATTCATTTTTTTATACATACTGTTCTGCAGCAATGATTTCCACCATTGTGTTATCCAGGTCATTTACCTGTTCTTCTGCCTCATTTATTCTGCTATTGATTTCTTCAGTGTATTATTCATCTCTGCTTGTTCTTTAGTTCAACTAGGTCATTGGTAAACATTTCTTGCTTCTTCTCCATTGTTTTCCTGAGGTCCTGGATCATCTTCACTATCATAATTTTAAATTCTTTTTCTGGAAAGTTGCCTATCTCCACTTCATTTAGTTTTTTTTCTGGAGTTTTACCTTGTTCCTTCATCTGGGACATAATTTTCTGCTTTGTCATCCTGATTAAATCTCTATAATGTGATTTTTGTTATAGCCTCTGTGGGATTGTGGTTCTTGCTTCTTCTGTCTGCCTCTGATGGAGGAGGCTAAGACATTTGTGTATGCTTCCTGATGAAAGGGACTGGCAGTGGGAAAAACTGGGTCTTGCTCAGGTGGCAGGACCTTGCTCAGTTCAGTTCAGTCACTCAGTCATGTCCAACTCTTTGCAACTCCATGGACTGCACCACTCCAGGCTTCCCTGTCCATTACCAACTCCTGGTGCTTGGTCGAACTCATGTCCATCGAGTTGGTGATGCCATCTAACCATCTCATCTTCAGTCGTTCCCTTCTCCTCCTGCCTTTAATCTTTCCCAGCATCAGGGTCTTTTCCAATGAGTCAGTTCTTCAAATCAGGTGGCCAAAGTATTCAGTAAAACTTTAATCCAATTATATGCCAATTGGTGGGGTTGTGCTCCCTCCTTGTTAGTTGTTTGGCCTGAGGCAACCCAGCCCTGAGGACTACAAGTTCATTGGTAGGGTTAAGGGCGAACTGCAAGAGGGCTGACATAAAGTGGGACCTTCCAGGACTGCTGATTCCAATGCCCCCATCCCTATAGTTAGCCCCTGCTGCCCCAACCCACCACAGGAGACCCTCTAACAATAGCAGGTATTTCTGCTTCAGTCTCCCATTGGGTCACTGCTCCTTTCCTCTGAGTCTTGGTGTGTGCAAGATTTTGTTTGCACCCTCCAAGACTGGAGGCTTTGTTTCCCCCGATCCTGTGGAAGTCCTATAATCAAATCCTGCTGGCTTTCATGATCAGATTCCCTGGGGATTCCCAATTCCTTTGTCAGATCCCCAGGCTGAGAAGCCTGATGTGGGGTTCAGAACCTTCACAACAGTGGGAGAACTTCTTGAGTATTATTGTTCTCCAGTTTGTGGGTCACCCACCCAGTGGGTATGGGATTTGATTTTATCATGATTGTGCCCCTCCTATTGTCTCGCTACAGCTTCCATTTTGTCTTTGGACATGGGGTATATCTTTTTTTTGGTGGGTTCCATTATTCTCCCATCGTTGGTTGTTCCAAAGTTAATTGCAATTTTTGTGCTCTCACAGGAGTTGATGAGCGCATGTCCTTCTACTCCACCATCTTGAACCAGAACTGGTCTTATATTTTCTATTTCTATGTGGTTAAATTTTCAAAGATAATCCTTTCCTAAGATTTTGTCTGTTTCTTTGACATCCATTTTATTGGCATATAGTTCCTTATTGTAGTCTCTTATGATCCTTTGTATTTCCGTAACATCTGTTGTAATTTCTCCTTTTTCATTTCCAATTTTATTGATTTGAGTCTTCTCCCTTTTTTTTCTTGATGAATCTGGCTAATGGCTTGTCAATTTTGTTTTCCTTCTCAGAGAACCAGCTTTTAGTTTTATTAATCTTTGCTATAATCTCTTTCCTTTCTTTTTCATTATATTCTGCTCTAATCTTTATGATTTCTTCCCTTCTACTAACTTTAGAAATTGGGGGTTCTTCTTTTTCTAGTTGCTTTAGGTGTAAGTTTAGGTTGTTTATTTGATACCTCTCTTCTTTCTCAAGCTAGGCTATTATAACCATAAACATTTGTCTTAGCATTGCTTTGCTGTACCCCATAGGATTTGAGCTATCATGTTTTTATTGTCATTTGTTTCTAGGCATATTTTTATTTCCTTTTTGATTTCTTCAGTGATCTGTTAGTTATTCAAAAGCATATTGTTTAACCTCTTTGTGTTTTTGTTTTTTATAGTTTTTCTTTCCCTATGCTGTGCTAAGTCATTTTAGTCAGGACTGTAACCCACCAGGCTCCTCTGTCCATGGGATTCTCAAGGCAAGAGTACTGTCATGAGTTCAGGTGCCCTCCTCCAGGGAATCTTCCTGACCCAGGGATTGAACCTGTGTCTCTTACATCTCCTGCATTGGCAGGGGGTTTCTTTACCTCTAGTGACATCAGGGAAGCCCTTTTTTTCTTGTAGGTGGTATCTAATCTTATAGAGTTGTGGTCAGAAAAGATGCTTGAAATGATTTCAATATTTTTAAATTTATCAAGCCTTGATTTGTGACCCAAGATGTGATCTATCCTGCAGAATGTTCCATGTGCACCTGAGAAAAAAGTGAAATCTATTGTTCTGGATTAAATGCTCTGTAGACATCAATTAGGCCCAACTGGTCCAATGTATCATTTAAAGTTCATGTTTCCCTGTTAATTTTCTGTCTGGATGATCCGTCCATTGGTTTGAGTGGGGTATTAAAGTCTCCCACCATTATTTTTATTTACTGTCAATATCCCCTTTAATGTTGTTAATATTTGCCTTATGTATTGAGGTGCTCCTATGTTGGGTGTATATGTATTTATAATGGTTATATTTTCTTCTTGGATTGATCCCTTGATCATTATGTAGTGAGTATACTTCATTGTCTCCAACAACATTATTTTAAAGTCTATTTTATCTGATATGAGTATTGATACTCCCATATTCTTTTGATTTCTGTTTGCATGGAGCATCTTTTCCAGGCCCTCATTTTCAGTCTCTATGTGTCTCGAGGTCTGTGGTAGGGCTGTTGTAGACAGCATATATAGGGGGTCTTGATTTGTATCTGTTCAGCTAATTTGTATCTTTTGTCTGGAGCATTTAACTCATTTGAATGTTGGTGTCTCAATATTATCCTAGAGGTCTCTGAGACTGTCCTCATAATTTTTTATTCTTTTTTTTCTTCATTGTGTTCTGCTTCAGTTATTCTACCATTCTGTATGTCACCTCATTTATCTATTCTTCTGCCTCAGTTACTCTACTCTTGGTTCCCTCCTGTGTATTTTTATTCTCAGTTATTGCATTGTTCATTGTTGATTGTTTATTCCTTTAGGTTCTTGGTAAACATTTCTTGCATCTTCTCAATCTGTGCCTCCAGTCTATCCATGCCTCCATTTTATTTTCAAGACTTTGGATCATCTTTACTGTCATTACTCTGAATTCTTTTTCAGTTAGATTGCCTATTTCCTCTTCATTTTTTGGTCTTGTGGGTTTTTACCATGTTCCTTCATCTGCTGCATGTTTCTCTGTCTTTCCATTTTGTTTAATTTACTGTGTTTGGGGTCTCCTTTCTACTGGCTGTAAGGTCATAGTTCTTAATTGTGGAGTCTGCCCTCCGTGGGTGGGGTAGGGCCAGTGCCTTGTGAAGTTTTCATGGCTGGGGGAACTTGTGCCTGTATTCCGGTGGATGGAGCTGGGTCTTGTCTTTCTGGATGGCTGTGCCATGTCCACTGGTGTGTTTTGGGGTGTCCATGGGTTCAGTATGGCTTTGGGCAGCCTGTCTGATAATGTGAAGGGTTGTGCCCTGTTTTGCTGAAGGAATAGTATGGGGCATCCAGCACTGGAGCTTTCTGCCTTTGGGTTGGGGCTTGATCTTAATGTTGAGATGGAGGCCTTTGGGAGCACTCTCATCTATTAACGTTTTATGGGGTTGGGAATTCTCTGGTGATCCAAAGTCCTGGAGTGAAGCCTTCTGCCTTACAGGTTCAGGCCCAACCCCTTACAGTAGTATCAAGACTTCATAGGCCATACAGCACAGAAGACAAAACCTGTAGACTAATAGTGAAATAACTCCCAACAGCTAAGAACACCCAAAGAGATTCACATACTTATATATGGAAAAGAAGAGGGAAGAAAGAGAAAAAGGGAAAAGAATGATAAGAAGATGAGTCAAAAGAGAAGAGAGCAATCAAGCCAATAATCAAACCCCTAAGTGAAAATCAACATTGTTAATTAGACTCTCAAAGATACAATATTAAAAACAAAAGATTAAAATACAAAAAGATCGCCTCGGTCGGCCTCGGATAGCCGGTCCCCCGCCGTCCCCGCCGGCGGGCCGTCGCCCGCGTCCCCCAGGGCGCGGCGCGGCGCGCCCCGCCGCGCGTCGGGACCGGGGTCCGGTGCGGAGAGCCCTTCGTCCCGGGACACGGGGCGCGGCCGGAAAGGCGGCCGCCCCCTCGCCCGTCACGCACCGCACGTTCGTGGGGCACCTGGCGCTAAACCATTCGTAGACGACCTGCTTCTGGGTCGGGGTTTCGTACGTAGCAGAGCAGCTCCTTCGCTGCGATCTATTGAAAGTCAGCCCTCGACACTTATTTTTTTTTTTTTAAATAAAAAAAAAAAAAAAAAAAAAAAAAAAAAAATAAAATACAAAAAGATGCAAAAAACCTAGACTCTCAAAAATACAAAATCAAAAACATCAAAAGCAAAAATTAAAAAACACAGAATTTATTAAAAATAGAGTTTTTAAAGGTAAAAGTAGGTTATAAAAATAAAAATTAAAGGAGTAATAAAAAATCATATCAGGACAATATGAGAAAAACATTTTTATAAGGAAAAAAAAAAACAGGATATATATAGTGAGTGGTACTGAGAAGAATGTCTAAGTGATTCTTCCATTTTCCTGCTCCAGTCAGTTTGCCTACTCAAAAATTTTCCAGTATATCTAGGAAGGTCTCTGGATCTGTTGTGGATAGTGTTGGGTCAGCTCAGACTCAGATCTTTCCTTGTTCTAGCTTGTACCTGCTCTCAAAGTCTGCAGTTTCCCCTAAAGGGCACAGTCTCAGGCTGATTGCAGAAATTTAAACCATTGCACCTGCCACCTTGGGGTGGTTTCCCCTTCTTTCCTTTGCTTATGCAGCCCCTGGCTTTCCACTTTGTTTTTGGGCCTGCTTCTGCTTGTCTCTCTCCAGTGTCTGTTCTCTGCCCAGACACAAGGGGGTGAAAGTAGCTGCTTTTTAAGGCTTATTTGTGCTGGGAAGGAGGAGGGGTACAGCAGACACCACTGAGGTGCTTGGGGAGTGCTCCTTGAGGCTGGTTCCTGCAAGAGGTGGCTCCAGCCTGAAGCAGGTCACGCACTTCTCTAGGGGAGTTTGTCTCAGGGTTGTGAAACACTTGGCAGAGTTGATTCATTCAGATTCCCAGGGAGACATGAGTAGCAGCACACGGCCACTGACAGCTTGATAGTAGTTGCAAATCTCTGGGGTCTGGACTTTAGCAAACCCCTGTCTTCCATCTCTGATGTTTGCACCTGCTTTCCTGCTTCTAGGGCTGTAGACTGCAGCCAGCTCACCCCCTTTCAGCATTCACTAGGGCAAGGTCCTTGGTTCTGTGAGTTAGCGGAGTTAGAGAGCAGCGTTAGAGTCTTGCCGTGGAAATTGACCTTTGCTTCTCGGGCGATCCCAGGGTGTTCCCTGGTCTGCCGCTGCAGTGTCACATAGCCCTCTCAGAATGACTTCATAGCAGTCAACTCTGGTCCTACCCCGAGGACAGACCCTGAGGCCTGAACCTCCACCCCCAGCCCAATTTGCTGCAGGTTGACGTAAGCGTGTGAGCCACTTCTCAGCTGCAAAGTGACATTCAGCAAGATCTCTGTGGCGCATTTTCTCCATTTTGCCTTCAGAGCACCTGTCTCACTGCATTCTCCTCTGAGGCTCTGAAGATCCCCCCATATGAAAAAGTGATTGTGTTCATTAGATATTAGGATAATGCAAATTAAAACCAAAATAATATGCAACAGCACAGAATGGCTAAAATGAATGATGATGCCTGGAATTTTTATACCTTAGTGATGGGAATATGAATTATTAACAGCCACTCTATCTGCTAGAGCTAAATATGTACATCCAGTTCAGGAAAAGATCACTCATTAAATAAATAAATTCTCATTTTTAAATGATTCACTTTAACACAAGACATTATTACAACTTTGTTGCTTTAGCACATGATCACATAAAATAAATCCTTATTTGCAGATGTAAAAACCAAGTTCTCCAATGCAAGCTGTGCAAAAAAGCAGCCTTATTAGGTTTTGTTTCTTTATTTCCCATATTACTTACATCCCTGGGGTTCTGTCTTCCAGCTCAAGACGTCAGCCGCCGTTATGATGTGTTATTGATAGAAAAGATTTTTCTTAACAGACTTCTCTATGCCAGGAATATATATTTGTAGTGGAAATATTGTTGCTTTTTAACACTGAACATTGTATGCATTTTATCTGGAGTCTATGCATCCCATCAGTGTTTATGTCACAAACAGCTAAAACTGTTCTACTTAATGATACTCCCACAAATATTCATACTAATATTAATCTTTCAACAAAATTATTATAAAGTATTATGGTAGTTATTTTGTAAGTTTATTTTTAAAATAGCATAGATGTCTAAAAAGGATTAAAGACTTCAAGATGTTAGTGATCAGACCTTATCTTACCTTGATACCAGTCAACATTAGTGACCAGTGACCATATAAACAATGCATGCTTATCTTCGGGGGCTCCCATTATTCTGCTTTATTGCTCTACACCCTCTCCCCACCTCCATGTTCCACCTAAATTCTAAAATATTCTGGGTTATACAAATAAATAAATAATATAATCCACAGAAGCCATTGCCTTATCAGTATTACCAGCGATATGAATTGAAGCTGCAATTAACCAGCTTCTACCAAGTGAGAACTGAACTTTTCCAGAGGTCTAAGTTTGCTTGGGTTATGAAAACTGATACTTATATTTTGAGTCAAAAATGTTTTTGCATGTAAGGCAAACATGGTTTGAGTATTGTCTTCTTTCTGCAACCTTTTAAAAAATCTAAATAGCCTTTAAAGGAATAACATACTCAGGTCTGAATACCTAACATAGGCTTATTATCAGGTTGTTTTCCTCTCAAAAGAAGAACAGCCTAAAACCACAAAACCATGAAAATGATATATGAGGATATGTAAGGAGATACAAAAATTGAAAAGTGGAGGGGTAATTTGGAAACACAAACATTGCCTTCTTCAAAATTATCTCAGACACAAAAAAAATAGAAAAACATAGATTGTTGTTCTCTGCTTGTGGCTGCCCCTTGAAAATAAGAAGGCTTCCCATGTGGCTTTGGAGTTGACATCAAAACTATAATAAAAAGATACCAAATCCCTTTCTAAGCCAAACACTGACTGTTACGCCCCAGGAGTTCAGAAAAGATGAGAGAAAGAGACACTTTCTCTGCCTCCATTGAAACTGGAGTGTACAGCAGCCAAAGTCATTTTAACCCATATTTGGCAAGACAATCCGAAGATTGTATCCAATCCTGCAGCTATACTAATCTCAACTTTCAGCACTGTCTGCAAACAGATTTGGGAGTTGCCAACTGCTTGATTCCATTGGCCTGGGAAACATTCTTTAAGCTGAGAGCTGCTCTGTTCTTTACTTCAGTATTGTTCTTGGGCTAGTAGGTGGAATAGATAACACCCATAGGACAGGATTTGAGAGGTGACAAAATGGGCAGGTTCTCCCCTCCTTCATTAGAGGGAGTTTCGGAGAAAGTAAATTCTGTACTGAAAGGCAAATGCTAAGATGAATAACAGCTCCTTATCCGCCCTTAACATCTTTCATTGAATTAGTCAGCTCTAAATTTGGGGCCACCAAGTGTACCCAGTGCTAAGTGACATGCCCAAGGTTGATATCACTATAAAAAGGGGAGAGAAAGCGTAAAAGTTGTCTTCAAGAAAGAACAGAAACTCAGTGAAGCAAAGCAATTAGCTTAGCACTCCAGTCTTGGTACTCCACCCCTTGAGAGAGACAACAATCAGATTAGCGGACAACAACAACAACAGAAAATCTGTGAGAGGAAAATTGTGAAGAATTCTGAATACTGGCCCTTCAATACCGAGATAAAAGAGAGGTGCATTCTTGAGATAAGAGAGAACTCATCCCCTTTGGAGAAGTCCTGCCCTAGGGGAAAGTTGTCCAGAGAACTACCTCACCAGCACTAATTCTCAGGACTTTCTCCTTGTAAATTCCAGTCTACTTCTGGCGCCAGCAACCCCAGAAATGCCAATTCTCAATGGAATTGGGAGCTTCTATTATGCTAATTGGGGATTTGACCTTGACTTTTTTTTTCCCATTCCTGCATTTTCTTTGCAGACTAAATTTTGGCATCTTGCCCAGGTTCTACTTTCCAGTGTTTGCCACTTCCTGGTTTTGGTTTTGCTAGTTCCATTCCAGGTGAAGCTCTTGCCTCTTCTCCTGCCTTCAATCTTTCCCAGCATCAGGGTTCTTTTCCGATGAGTCGGTTCTTTGCATCAGGTGGCCAAAGTATTGGAGTTTCAGCTTCAGCATCTGTCCTTCCAGTGAACATTCAGGACTGATCTCCTTTAGGATGGACTGGTTGGATCTCCTTGCAGTCCAAGGGACTCTCAAGAGTCTTCTCCAACACCACATTTCAAAAGCATCAATTCTTTGGCACTCAGCTTTCTTTATAGTCCAGCTCTCACATCCATACATGACTACTGGAAAAACCATAGCCTGGACTAGGTGGACCTTTGTTGGCAAAGTAATGTCTCTGCTTTTTAATATGCTGTCTAGGTTGGTCATAGCTTTTCTTCCAAGGAAAAAGTAAGTGTCTTTTAATTTCATGGCTGTAGTCACCATCTGCAGTGATTTTGGAGCCCAATAAAATAAAGTCTGTCACTGTTTCCACTGTTTCCCCATCTATTTGCCATGAAGTGATGGGACCGGATGTCATGATCTTAGTTTTCTGAATGTTGTTTTAAGCCAACTTTTTCACTCTCCTTTTTCACTTTCATCAAGAGGCTCTTTAGTTCTTCTTTGCTTTCTGTCATAAGGGTGGTGTCATCTGTTTTCCCATGGAGAATGCCAGACAGTGGAGAAAGAAAATATTTGAGGTTCATGCCAGGTTAGAAGGAGCAGGAACAGTCCATTGCTGAGTCTGAATATCTATCCCTCTGTGTGCCCGTCCCTGCAGTCATGCCACCGAACAGCTCTCAGGAGAAGCAACTGATACTATTTCCACAAGACTTTAGGAAGAAACCAGATCCTCATCTACTTATTGGTCTGAGGTTGGAAAAATAAATTTCCTAATTATTTTAGCCTCAGTAAGGTTAAATCCTCATATAAAATATTTTCTGTAAAACAGATAAAGAAAAGTGTTGAAACAGCTGTGTTAACAAAACAAAGATGTGTTTTAGTAACTGACCTTAAGTCCAGTCATAAATGTAACTGTCTCTACTCTCTTTGCTTATCTACCTTCTATCTAGGAAGGGTGCTGAGTCACCCCAAGTTCTGCAGTCCACCAATCCAAAGCAGAGTTTGGAGGACACTGCCACTGAGTACAGGGGGGGACCCAAACCCTGCAGAACTTCAACCACCAGTATTACTGACCCAGAATGTGAACTTCCTGTGGTCTCCTCTGGCTGTGAGCATGCTGCACTTGAAAGTTTCCTAGAAAAGGAAAGTAACACATTATTTGCCCTGTAGAGAGTTTCTCTTTGGTTTTAAGGCATCTTAAATTGCCCTATAAGTTGCCACTTTCATAACCCATGGCATCCCTTTGACTTCTGCATTTCTAGTCACTCTGCTAAAGCAGATTTCTCCAAGTGGCTTCTCTGAAGAACATCCACTTGCCTATCACTTGACTTCCTCACCTAGTGTTCTAAACTTATATCCAGATTGAGGGCTGCACTCAATATGTCAGCAAATTTGGAAAACAGCCATGGCCACAGGACTGGGAAAGGTCAGTTTTCATTCCAATCTCAAAGAAAGGTGATGCCAAAGAATGTTCAAACTACAGTACAGTTGCAATCATTTCACGTGCTAGTAAGGTAATGCTCAAAATCCTTCAAATTATGTTTCAACAGTATGTGAACCAAGAACTTCCAGATGTACAAACTGGATTTAGAAAAGTCAAAGGAACCAGAGATCAAATTGCCAACATCAGCTGAATCATAGAAAAAGCAAGGAAATTCCAGAAAAACATCTGCTTCACTGACTCTGTGAAAGGCTTTGACTTTGTGGTTCACAACAAACTGTAGAAAATTCTTAAAGAGATGTGAGTACTGGACCACCTTACCTGTCTCCTGAGAACCCTATATGCAGGTCAAGAAGCAATGGTTAGAACCAGACATGAAAAAATGAACTGATTCAAAATTGGGAAAGGAGTACATCAAGGCTGTATGTTGTCACCCTGCTTATTTAACTTATATGCAGACTACATCATGCAAAATGCAAGGCTGAATGAATTACAAGCTGGAATCAAGATTGCCAGGAGAAATATAAACAACCTCAGATATGCAGATGATACCACTCTAATGGCAGAAAGCAAAGAGGAACTAAAGAACCTCTTAATGAGGGTGAAAGAGGAGAGTTAAAAAGCTGATTTAAAACTCAATATTAAGAAAATGAAGATCATGGCATGTGACCCCATGACTTCAATGCAAATAGATGAGGGGAAAAGTGGAAACAGTGACAGATTTTATCTTCTTGGGCTCCAAAATCCATGACTACAGCCATGAAACTAAAAGGCACTTGCTCCTTGGAAGGAAAGCTATGAAATTTAGACAGTATATTAAAAATCAGGGACATCACTTTGCTAATAAAGGTCCAATAGTCAAAGCTATGGTTTTTCCAGTAGTCATGTATGGATGTGAGAGCTGGACCATAAAGAAGGCTGAGTATCAAAAAAAAAAATGATGTTTTGAGTTGTGGTGCTGGAGAAGACTCTTGGGAGTCCCTTGGATAGCAAGGAGATCAAATCAATCAATCCTAAAGGAAATAAACTGAGTATTCGTTGGAAGGACTGATGCTGAAGTTGAAGTTCCAGTACTTTGGCCGCCTGATGTGAAGAGCGGACTCATTGGAAAAGGCCCTAGTGCTGGGAAATATAGAAGGTAGGAGAAGGGAGTGACAGAGTATGAAATGGTTGGATGGCATCACCGACTCAATGGACATGAGTTTGAGCAAACTCTAGAAGACAGTGAAGGTCAGCAAAGTCTGGTGTGCTACAGTCCATGGGGTCTCATAGAGTCGGACATGACTTAGGGGCTGAACAAGTAAACAAGTGTCACTGACAGCCATCTGGACTCAAAAAATTTTACAATTGTCCTTAAAGTCCATGTGTCTCAAGGGATGCCTTCAATTTCTTATTGTTGCAAAATATTAGCTCTATGCATCCAACCTTTCTCTAGTACTCACTGAGAGGAGGCTCTCATATCCATATACTAATTATTATGGTAACAGTTATCTCAAGGATATGGAGAGAATTGTTTCGTCTCAATGTTCTTTGTACTTTGAAGGTCTATGAGGCTGGTATGCATTGGAAAGTTTGGTGGAGGGAAGTGGTACAGGGTTGTTATTGATCAAGGTTTAGTCTGGGAAGCAGTATTATCACAAGGGTCATGGAATAATGGATTTATTATAGGAATTAGACCTTATGTGATTGAGGGAGTCAATTGTGAAGTAAAAGTCTGGAGTACAAGGATCAGAGAAAAACCATTAGCTACTCATGGTGTGACTGAATGAATTAGAGCTTGCAGGAACATCTGGAAGCTAGGAGCACCTAGCTGCTATAGTTGAACTGTGTGGAGGGCTATAGAAGTCTGTAGTTTTTTGGTTCTATGCATTTACCAGAAAATGGTCAGATAGCAGGCTGTGGGTTCTGTTGGTCATCAAGGCCACCAGTTGAAAAGATCAATAACAAATAGGAATCCACCTACAATTTTGCATCTCTTTCTCACCACATCTCATTGACAAGGATCTTCAAAGCATATGACTTCTATTTCACATCTGCCTTCCAAATCTCATGCAACTTCACTTTTGTGTAACCCAACTCAGAAAAGTATCAGGCATTTCCACAAGATTCTGGGAAATATAATTTCCAATATCACATAATTGGCAATAGACATCCAGAATACTTATGTACAATCTGTAGCTGTCCCACCATGATCTCCCCTATATCTCCATGGCCCACCCATATTGAAACACTCCATTTTCCTCTTGTGACTGATGTTGTTTAAACTTGATTTCACCTAAGTAAAATAAACATTAAGAGTCACAGAATGTGTGGGTGTACAAAATAGTTTTCACCTGTGAGATTTTTCTCTTGATAGAGTCTGGTTTCAGATATCTATGGAATATACCCATAAAATATCCTATGAGAAATGCCTATGGAATATGTCACCCAGCATATCTTCAGCTGGTCTAATTCCCATCCTCTACTGGCACTTAAATATCATGATTTTTTTTCTCCTGAATCTCCTTAGTGAACCAAAAGAGAGGTTCTATAGAGGACTCTAGACTGATTTCAAGTTTTAAAGTGAGAGAGTGAACTAATTATTGTCCCTAGCAGTGACTATAAATGCCAAGACTGGAATTCAGAAGCCAGTTGTGACAAATGGAAATAAACTGAATTTTATTACTATAAACTTCTAGCAGGCTTCATCCCTTTTCACTGAAACTCGCTCTAAAATGCAATTCCTCCCCAAGGCTGCCCTCACTTCTTCATATCTGGATTACATTTCACTTTTCATTGTTTTTATATCTCACTCATTGCATTTCCTTTTCTCCAAACCCCTTCATTTATTTCTTCCCCATTTTCTTAAATTTATTGTGAATGAAATTGCCTTTGAAAAGTTCATTGTGAAGTATGAACACAGTGTTTCTCAATGTGATTAGTGAATTACCTATGCAGAAATGCCAAGGGTTTTGTAAATAGATTCTAGGCCCTACTTCAAACCCACTAAGTCAGAATCTATGGTGATGGGCCCATGAATCCGAATTTTTAACAAGTATTCCAAATAATTCCTATGCAAACCTAATATTTAAAAGTGCTGCACTAAAGTCTTCAGGGAAACATTTTTTTGTTGTTGTTATTAATAGGTGGCCCCTGATACATAATTATTATTCCACAAAAATATCATTTATCTTCCTTTTATTAAAATGTCTTCTAATTATGTTATTCAATATGTTTTGTTTCTGTTGAAAAGTCTTCAGCAACCAAAAGGAGGCCTAGCTTCCAAAAACCAGAGTCAGTTAGAACTGCCTGTTATTGGAAAGAAGTTGTTAGGAGATAACGCTGGTGTGGGGATGGCAGGGGAATCCTCACTGATAGTCTTCTTTGTAGGAAAGTCTGAGTTTTATTCTCTTAGCATTTTCCTTCTAAGATATTCTTGGAGATCTTTATTACTTTCTGTTCTTTTTCAGTTGTTCAAGCTTCTTGAGTATATTAGTCTGTTTAGAATGCCATCAAAATACCACAGGCTGGGTGCTTAAACAACAGAAATTTCTTTCTCACAGTCTGAAGGGTGCAAATCACAGATCAAGGTCTGGCAGGGTTAAGTTTTTTTTGATGAAGCCACTTTTCCTGGCTTTTAGACAGCGACCTTCTCACAGAATCCTCACTTGGCCTTTCTTCTTAGTGCACAGAGAGATGGAGCTCTGGTGTTTCTTCTTAGAAGGACACAAATTCTATCAGATTATAGCCCTACCTTACAACCTCATTTAACCTGAGTTACTTCTATCAAGGCTCACATCTCCAAACACAGTTAAATTAAGGGATTAAGGCTTCAGCAAATAAATTTAGGGGCCGCACAAACAGTCCATAAAAGTGTTAGTGCTGGGACTTCAGACCAGGTGTGTGGCTCTCAGACTCAAAGGGTCAAAGTTTATCTTCAGGAGGATCTTTTGGCACAAGCAAAACAGTGGGTTAATCGAATAATAAGTTTAGAATCTCCTTGTGAGAATACTGGTTAATAATCTGTCCATCAGGACTTCATCTCATCATTAAAGTCTCTTAAAATGATTGACCTACTATCAGACATCTTACCACCTTATTACCCTGAGAGGAGAAATTATTTGGCCATTATGTTTGAAGATGGCAGTTCTCTATCTTTTGTTCTTGGCCTTGGTCTCATTCTTGAGCTGACAAGAATACCCACTGCAGGATTTTACAATCTATTGACGTTTGGGAGTGTATAATTTTTGGTTATGAGGAGCTATCCTTTGCATTGTAGGGTATCTAGCAGGATCTCTGACCTCTACCCACTAGATGCAGGTAGCACTCTCCCAGATGTTGCTACAAAAAATATTTGCAGGCATTGCCAAATGCCCTGTTGAGGACAAAATTTTCCATGGTTGAGAACTACTTAACCTACACATCAGTTTCTTCATTTTATTCCCCTTTCTAGAGATTGAGTACCTATTCAACTTAAATTGAACCTAACATAGCCTAATACCCACTCTGTTTTTAACATTGTTTGTCCTCTAGGAAAAATATGAATTTGTGCTAGTCTTCTCCTTCTAATACCACAAAGTGCAACCTGGGAATCTCTGAAGCATCAGAGGGAAGGCACTCAGAGAACTCTACGACCAAGCATGCAGCAATGCTGTGCACTCAGAGGAGTGATTTGCCTTTGAATATTTTTGTTTACAAAATGAAAGGCATCTGATTAGGGTTTGTTAAAGTCCCTCGAAGCACTAATATTCTATGAAATATTCCAACTGCTGTGAAAAATATCAGCAGACATTAAAAACAATTATACTTCTGATTCATAGTCTGAATTATTTAGCCAAATCTGAGAGTCAAGTTTCTAGGATGTAAGAGCAATAAAAGGTATAGCTTCTACTCTTTTTTAAATTTTTATTGGAGTATCATTGATTTACAATTTGTGTTAGTTTCTGCTATACAGAAAAGTGAATCAGTTATACATATACCAACTTTTTTTTTAGATTATTTCTGCATATAGGTCGTTTCAGAGTACTGAATAGAATTCCCTGCTCTATACAGTAGGTTTTTATTAGTTATCTATTTTATATATCATTTCAGTTCAGTGACTCAGTAGTGTCCAACTCTTTGCGACCCCATGGACTGCAGCATGCCAGGCTTCCCTGTCCATCACCAACTCCCAGTGCGTGCTCAAACCCATGTCCAACAACTTGGTGATGCCATCCAACCATCTTATCCTCTGTCATCTCCTTCACCTCCCGCCTTCAATCTTTCCCAGCATCAGGGTCTTTGCCAATGAGTTGGCTCTTTGCATCAGGAGGCCAAAGTATTGGAATTTCAGCTTCAGCATCAGTCCTTCCAATGAATATTCAGGACTGATTTCCTTTAGGATGGACTGGTTTTATTTCCTTGCTGTCCAAGGGACTCTCAAGGGTCTTCTCCAACACCACAGTTCAAAAGCATCAATTCTTCAGTGCTCAGCTTTCTTTACATCCAACTCTCACATCCATACATGACTATTGGAAAAACCATAGCCTTGACTAGACAGACCTTTGTTGGCAAAGTAATGTCTCTGCTTTTTAATATGCTGTCTAGTTTTTTCATAGCTTTTCTTCCAAGGATCAAGCTTCTTTTAATTTCATGGTTGTGGTCACTGTCCACAGTGATTTTTAGGCCCAAGAAAATAAAACTTGTCACTGATTCCATTATTTCCCTATCTATTTGTCATGAAGTGATGGGACCAGATTCCATGATCTTAGTTTTTTTTTTTTTTTTAATTAGTTAATTTATCTACTTTTTAACTTTACAATATTGTATTTGTTTTGCCATACATTGGCATGAATCCACCATGGGTGTACATGTGTTCCCCTTCCAGAACACCCTGCCACCTCCCTTCCCATCCCATCTCTCCGCCTCAAGCACTCTGTATCATGCGTTGAAACTGGACTGCCGATTCGTTTCACATATGATAATTTACATGCTTCAATGCCATTCTCCCATATCATCCTGCCCTCGCCCTCTCCCATAGAGTCCATAATACTGTTCTCTTTATCTGTGTCTCTTTTGATTGAATATTGAGTTTTAAGCCTCCTCTTTCACCTTCATCAAGAGGCTCTTAAGTTCCTTTTTGCTTTCTGCCATAAGGGTCATGTCATCTGCGTATCCGAGGTTATTGATATTTCTCCCGGTGATCTTGATTGCAGCTTGTGATTCATCCGGCCCCGCATTTCACATGATGTACTCTACATATGTGTTAAATAAGTAGGGTGACAGTATACAACCTTGAGGCACTCCTTTCCTGATATTGAACCAGTCTGTTGTTCCATATTCAATTCCAACTGTTGCTTCTTGACATGCATACAGATTTCTCAGGAGACAATGAGGTCATCTGGTATTCACTCTAAGAATTTTCCACAGTTTGTTGTGATCTACACAGTCAAAGGCTTTAGCATAGTCAATAGATAGAAATAGATATTTTTCTGGAATTCTCTTGCTTTTTCTATGATCCAGCAGATGTTGGCAGTTTGATCTCTGGTTCCTCTGCCTTTTTCTAAATACAGCTTGAACATCTGGAAGTTCTTGGTTCACATACTGTTGAAGCCTAGCTTGAAGAATTTTGAGCATCACCTTGCTAGCAAGTGATATGAGTGCAACTGTGCAGTAGTTTGACCATTCTTTGGCATTGCCCTTCTTTGGGATTGGAATGAAAACTGACCTTTTCCAGCCCTGTGGCCACTGCTGAGTTTTCCAAATTTGCTGGCATATCGAGTGAACCACTTTAACAGCATCATCTTTTAGGATTTTAAATAGCTCAGCTGGAATTCCATCACCTCCACTAACTTTGTTGGTAGTGATACTTCCTAAGGCCCGCTTGACTTTGCATTCCAGGATGTCTGGCTCTAGGTGAGTGATCACACCATCGTGGTTATCTGGGTCATTAAGATCTTTTTTGTAAAGCTCTTCTGTGTATTCTTGCCACCTCTTCTTAATATCTTCTGCTTCTGTTAGATCCATACCACTTCTGTCCTTTATTGTGCCCAATTTTGCGTGAAATATTCCCTTGGTATCTCTAATTTTCTTGAAGAGATCTCTAGTCTTGCCCATTCTACTGTCTTCCTCTATTTCTTTGCATTGCTAAATTACGAATGCTTTCTTATTCCTTGCTTTTCTTTGTAAGTCTGAATTTCAATGGGTGTATCTTTCCTTTTATCCTTTGTCTTTTACTTCTTTTCTCAGCTGTTTATAAGTCCTCCTCAGACAACTATCTTGCCTTTATCTTGCATTTCTTTTTCTTGGGGATGGTTTTGGTCACCGCCTCCTGTACAGTGTTATGAACCTCAGTCCAGAGTTCTTCAGGCACTCTGACTATCACATCTAATCCCTTGAATCTATTTGTTACTTCCACTGTATAATAGTAAGGGATTTGATTTTGGTCATACCTGAATGGTCTAGTGGTTTTCTCTTCTTTCTTCAATTTAAGTCTGAATTTGGCAATAAGGAGTTCAAGATGCGAGCCATAGTCAGCTCCTGGTCTTGTTTTTGCTAACTGTATAGAGCTTCTCCATCTTCGGCTGCAAAGAATAAAATCAATCTGACTTCTGTATTGACCATCTGGTGATGTCCACGTGTAGAGTCTTCTCTTGTGTTGTTGGAAGAGGGTATTTGCTATGACCAATGTGTCCTCTTGGCAAAACTCTGTTAGCCTTTGCCCTGCTCAATTTTGTACTTCAAGGCCAAAGTTGCTTGTTTCTCCAGGTATCTCTTGACTTACTTTTGCATTACTGTCGCCTATGATGAAAAGGACAATCATTATACCCATTTTCCCACACCTACTCCTACTCTCCTTCAATTAACTTTCTCATCTTTTTTCACAGCCATAACTTCACACCTAACCCAACAATGAAAGAATCTTGGGTTCAGTTATTTGCATTCAACAAAATGTCTTTAAACTATAACAATCTCCCTCTTTCTTTATGATGCACTTTTATTTGTGGCTTTCTTATGATCATAAAGAAAGAGGGAGATTTTTATAGTTTAATGACCAGTGCACAGTAGTCATGCCATATCCCAAAGGTTACTCAAGAAATGCTATTAATATACTGACACCTCATAATTGTCTAGTTCTTTTTTTCTGCAAAGCACTCTCCAACCTGTTCTACCATAGAAACTGTGAGAAAGACAGGGCAGGGCTGATCACTGTGGACAGTTGAGTCAGCCAACACATTAAGAGTTTAAGTGACATCATCAAGTTCCTATTCATATGGGGATGAGGGACGGTTAAAATACTCACCTCCACAGTTATAGTAAATTAGCAATCATAAACCCTCAGCAATATTTGCTGAATTAATGCATAAATTGGCAAAATAATAAAGAAATACAAATGTGTGTAGAACTATCAGCCCAGTGCTCTTTGTACTTGTCACACTGACACCATATTCTACATAAAGACAGAATTCTGATAGTTGGGGATTTTTTTGAGCATTAGTCACCTGATCTCCTTTCTTGGCCCTATAGTAAACCTTTCTTTGCTCCAAATTACCCCCACCCCCTCCAAAAAAGAACAAAGTTCTAATGTGGTAAAATACTGCCTTAAAGAAAAAGTATCAGGGTGAGGTGAGTCTTGCTCCTACTTCTCTAATAATCTTCTGAGTTGGGTAGGAAAAGGTGCCAACAGCGAGCTCTATTCCTGTGATATTGATACCTTACATCTACAACACTTATGAGAAGGACAAGTTGGATTAGAAACTGATCATTTTTATCAAAGGTATTTTTTGAGGGCCAATTATGATAATGAATGCATTTGAAACTGCTTTCCCATCCATTAGTTCATTTTCAGATAATACTATGGAGAATGTGCCACTATTATCCCACATTTTTCAGATAAGGAAAATGAGCTAAAAGGAGGTTAGGTAACTTGCTCAGAGTTATATACCTCATAAAGAGATATAGCTTGTAAACAAAGCCTACCAGTTTCAAAATTTGTATTCTTTCTATATTGTATTGGCTTCTAAAAATAGGAGACTCATTTCCAGAGAATTATCAAATTCTCCATCACTTCTGCTATGTCTCCTTGACCCCATGTGCTACCACAGAGTCTTCCTCAGCTTCCTGACCAGGGCCTCAACCAAGTAAGCAAATGGTAATACGCAGACTATAAGCTATTTATTTCCAAAACAAGTGTATGAGATTTAGAGCTCATCTGGTAAGATCCTTTCTCCTCATAAGGCATTTTAAATGACAATGTCTTCAAGTGCTACCTTCCAAAAGTCTGTTGTCTGCCCCAAATGGAAAATAAATGACTAATGGAGGAGTTTAGGGACTACAGCGAGGGGAACAATTCACATCCATAGAGGCAAGACTGAGGAATGGCAGGCTTCTATTTGAAATTACCAACCCAAAGGAATGAATTTTCCAGAAGCTTTCAACAAGAATTTGTTCATTCACTCTTTCCTGAAAGTATGAATGGTTAACTCTTTATCTTGGGCTTGCAAAATGTTACAATATGATGATGAGTGAGAAGGAATGATTTCTAAGACTATTTGCTGAATGTCTTCCTGCTTTCATAAATTCATCTATTTCATATAGATTTTTATTTACATGAGACAAGGTGAGCCTCACCCTTTCAACTGCAAGTCAGAAGCAGTGGAACAACATAAATATATCCTTGATCTAGAGTGGTTACTAAATTTTCATTTTTGCCAGTATTTTTTGGTTAATTTGTTTGAGTTTTGTTCTATTCTGCTGTTTTGTTTTCTAAAGGAGAGCTTGCTGATCAGGCAGGCCTAATACGTCTTTTCATTTGTAATTCAAAGAAACTCCAACTGTTAAAGATCAGATTAAAGATGTTAGGCCCTTCCTTCCACCCTTCCCTCAAGTTTACTGTCCCTTTAAGTTACAGAGAAAATTATTTGGAAGGGGAAGAAAAAATTCAGTTTTGAGAATTGTCATTAGAAAAGAGATTGAAGATTGGCTATTGATATTCCTTCCACTAACCCATAGAAATGACTGGAAGTAAATAGACTTACCACAGAAAACTGTGACTATGCAGAAGTCAAAACATTTGAACACTTAAACCAGTACCAGCAGAAAATAGATAACAAATGGTGGACAACCTTCAAGGAGGACAAGCTTGCCAACACCAACTTCCAATGTGTGTGGTCATAGGGAAAATGTTCAAAGATGGGCCACCAAAAACAATGCACAAAGGAATTTCTCCCAGAGATATAATATAATCAAGGTCTCATCCAGAACTTTGTCATCCCCTCTCGTAATGAACCTTTACAAGGGCCACCCAGCAGGATTTTGTAATTATTAAGGAACTTTGCAGATGAGTTTTTATAACTGTTATCTTGACACTAGTTTACAGTGTACATTGAGGGTGGGAAGGTGGGTGGGGAGTTATTGGGTGAGGATGGGAAGGTAGAAAACTTCTTTTTAGAGTTCATAGGTCACCAGACCATAGGGAGTCACATAGGAACCTCATAGTTGGGACATGCATCACTCTGAGTGCCTGTAAATTTAGCTGGATGTATTGAATAGATTATATTATTTGCAGCAAAAGATGGAGAAGCTCTATATAGTCGGCAAAAACAAGACCAGGACCTGACTGTGGCTCAGATCATGAACTCTTTATTGCCAAATTCAGACATAAATTGAAGAAGGTAGGGAAAACCACTAGATCATTCAGGTATGACCTAAATCAAATCCCTTACAATTTTACGGTGGAAGTGGGAAATAGACTTAAGGGACTAGATTTGATAGACAGAGTGCCTGATGAACTGTGGATGGAGGTTCGTGACATTGTACAGGAGACAGGGAACAAGACCATCCCCAAGAAAAAGAAATGCAAAAAAGCAAAATGGCTGTCTGAGGAGGCCTTACAAATAGCTGTGAAAAGAAGAGAAGCCAAAAGCAAAGGTGAAAAGGAAAGATATACTTATTTGAATGCAGAGTTCCAAAGAATAGCAAGGAGAGATAAGAAAGCCTTCCTCAGTGATCAGTGCAAAGAAATAGAGGAAAACAATAGAATGGGAAAGACTAGAGATCTCTTCAAGAAAATTAGAGATACCAAGGGAACATTTCATGCAAAATGGGCTCAGTAAAGGGCAGGAATGGTATGGACCTAACAGAAGCAGAAGATATTAAAAAGAGGTGGCAAGAATACACAGAAGAACTGTACAAAAAAGATCTTCATGACTCAGATGATCACGATGGTATGATTATTCACCTAGAGCCAGATACCCTGGAATGTGAAGTCAAGTGGGCCTTAGGAAGCATCACTACCAACAAAGCTAGTGGAGATGATGGAATTCCAGCTGAGCTATTTTAAATCCTAAAAGCTGATGCTGTGAAAGTACTGCACTCAATACGCCAGCAAATTTGGAAAACTCAACAGTGATCACGGGACTGGAAAAGGTCAGTTTTCATTCCAATCCCAAAGAAAGACAATGCCAAAGAATGTTCAAACTACCTCACAACTGCACGCATCTCACATGCTAGCAAAGTAATGCTCAAAATTCTCAAAGCCAGGCTTCAACAATACGTGAACCATGAACTTCCAGATGTTCAAGCTGGATTTAAAAAAGGCAGAGGAACCAGAGATCAAATTGCCAACATCCGCTGAATCATCGAAAAAGCAAAAGAGTTCCAGAAAAACATCTACTTCTGCTTTATAGAATACACCAAAGCTTTTGACTGTGTAGATCACAACAAACTGTGGAAAACACTGAAAGAGATGGGAAAACCAGACCACCTGACCTACTTCTTGAGAAACCTGTATGCAGGTCAGGAAGCAACAGTTAAAACCTGACATGGAACAACAGACTGGTTCCAAATAGGAAAAGGAGTATGTCGAGGCTGTATATTGTCACACTACTTATTTAACTTATATGCAGAGTACATCAGGAGAAAATCTGGATGAAGCACAAGCTGGAATCAGTTTTGCCAGGAGAAATATCAATAACCTCACATATGCAGATGACACCACCCTTATGGCAGAAAGTAAAGAAGAACTAAAGAGCTTCTTGATGAAAGTGAAAGAGGAGAGTGAAAAAGTTGGCTTAAAGCTCAACATTCAGAAAACAAAGATCATGGCATCTGGTCCCATCACTTCATGGCAAACAAATGGAGAAACAGTGGAAACAGTGGCAGACTTTATTTTTGGGGGCTCCAAAATCACTGCAGATGGTGACTATAGCCATGGAATTAAAAGACACTTATTCCTTGGAAGGAAAGTTATGGTCAACCTAGACAGTATATTAAAAAGCAGAGACATTACTTTGCCAACAAAAGACTGTCTAGTCAAGGCTATGGTTTTTCCAGTAGTCATGTACGGATGTGAGAGTTGGACTATGAAGAAAGCTGACCGCTGAAGAATTAATGCTTTTGAACTGTGGTGTTGGAGAAGACGTTTGAGATCTCTGCAAGGAGATCCAACCAGTCCATCATAAAGGAGATCAGCCCTGGGTGTTCATTGGAAGGACTGATGCTGAAGCTGAAACTCCAATACTTTGGCCACCTGATGTGAAGGACTGACTCATTTGAAAAGGCCCTGAAGCTGGAAAAGACTGAAGGCAGGAGGAGAAGGAGATGACAGAGGATGAGATGGTTGGATGGCATCACCGACTCAATGGACATGAGGTTGGGTAAACTCCAGGAGTTGGTGATGGATGGGGAGGCCTGGTGTGCTACAGTCCATGCGATCGTGAAGAGTTGGATACCACAGAACTAATGAACTGAACTGAACTGAACTGAATTGAATAGATGAGTCTTTGGTTTCTCTTCCATGGGGCAAGTGATCTATGGAGGTTTGAAGGGATATTTGATCCGCAGAGAAGTGGACTGGTTGAAAGTCTGCTACTATTGTATATGTTCTTTCCTTTCTGGGCACTCAGTAAGACCACATATTCTAGCCATTCTTGAAATCACACAGAGCCATGTTCTGAGCTCTAGTTAACAGAACAGAGCACCGTGGCCTGACTAGGCCTATCTTGTGTCTCTTTTCCCCATCCACCTGCTAGAAGTGATTGACTCTAAAGCAAAAGGATGACAAAAACACTAGGTGATAGTAGTTTGGGTTCTGAAAGCATCACATGGAAGACAGCTTACCAAACATTATGGTGAGAAATCATTAACTTCCATTGTGTTGCACCACTAAGACTTTAGGATGTTATTGCTTTGAATGTTTGTGTCACCTAATGATACACAACTATATTTTTAATTCTGGGGAAAGAGTTTGAATCACATTTCTCTCTGTATTTCCTGTAGCTCATAACACAGCTCCTAAGAAATTTCTACCTAGAGTAGGCAATGAAAAACATTTTTCAATTAATATACAATCAAGTGTATGAGGACAACTATATTGGTATATAGAAGTATGGAATTAAATCAAATCAAATAGTGAAGATTCCTTAGTTGTTTCATCTGGTAAAAAAGATAATACCTACTATACAAGGATGAGAATGAAATTACATTAATATAATCGATGGAAAGTAGCACAATGCTTAGAACAAAATTAGCACTTAACAATAGGCTAAATTTTATTATTAGCTGTGAACTCTATATAGAGTGGTTTCTTGGTTACAACAAACCACATGTCTGAGAACAGAGAGGAAGTAGTTTTCTTGAAATTAAAATCTGTATCCAATCATGTTGTGTATCTCAAAGTCTCAAACATGATCTTACACACAAAGTTGTAGGTAAGACTGAATTACATTCTGTGGAAAAGGAAGGGAAGATGAAAAGTTATTTGAACTGTATCAAGGAGATGCACAAAAGTAAGAATGTAGATAATGTTAATAATTCTATTACAGATTTATTATTTCTGTGAAATACAGTGTTTGTGGTTTTGAATCAACATTGAGAAAATATTTATTCTTGTATATGTATAAATTCTTATTTTATGGTTAGTTGTCAAAAACATAACATAGGATTGCAAATGGTCAATATATTGCTGAAATGAAATCTCTTTAAGAGCTAGGGTATAATAAAAATTTATGGAATAACTTTCATACAAACTTCAAATTATTTGAGGATAAACATATATAGCAATCCATTGATCACTTCCTACTTGGGAGTATTAGGAAACATCTGAATGCCATAAGTTCCTGAGAGACTTCCTTACAGGCATTTAAGTATAGTTGAATATAGAAACAATCATTTTTTCTAATATTTTCAGGTGACTCATGTTAAAAACAGAATTCAGTTATGAGAGGTAGAGAAAGAAACAAATTTTACTAGAATTCTGTCAAAAATTCAGTCCCATTACCTCAAACTTAAACTACAGTATAGTGATATATCAGAAAATGAGTTTTGACATCAATGCTGTATGTTCTTAAGTATGCATTTAGTACCCATGGAATGGGATGTCATGCAATGGAATAGATTCAGAGAAAATTGCGTTTCACCAAGTGGGATTAAGTGCTACTGATTTAAACAGAAATGTCAACTCTACAGCTCCCTTCTTTGAGGCACACTGGGAACTTTCAACCCAAATCTCATTTTCTTCTCTTGGGTAAATGAATGACCTGTGTGTCTCTGGGTGCTAGGAATAGGTAACCCAGGTATATTTCCAAACACTCCATATTCTTTGGAGAGAAGATATTATCACTTCTGTGTTGAACATTGTCATTAATTCAGGTGAGTCATGGGAGAAGAGAGCTGTGGGTGGAACTCATGTTTCATAAGCAGTCTTAGCAATGGTGCAGGGTGGAGGTTGGGGCAGGGATCCAGAACCAATAAAGCTAGGAGAGGTGGTGATGGAAGGATGATTTTGTCTTCGCTTATGGGAGGGTGTGTTGTCAAGAAAATCTGGGCCACTGCACTCAATGCCAGCACACAAAGTTCTTTCCCTTGGCTTTACAAGGAGACAAGAACAGAGTTTATCAGAACTTGCACCAAGAACCTTGTGAAAACACTCGTCCTGCCTTCTGGGGATCTAATTGCCTAGGACAGGTCATTATGACAGGAGCTCCAGTCCACCTGTAATTCCAGGATGTTGACAGCCCTTGGAGCAGACAGCCTGGGAATCTGAATAAGCAGATTAATCTGATTAAACAGTACTGGAGATGTGATTAAACAGATGACACTGGCAGATGTATGTATTGTTGTTGTTCAGTCACTGAGTCATGTTTGATTCTTTGTGACCCCATGAACTGCAGCACACCAAGCCTCCCTGTCCCTTGGCATCTCCAGGAGTTCACCCAACTTCATGTCCATTGAATTGATGATGACATCTCTGCTGCCCTCTTCTTTTGCCTTCAATCTTTCCCAGTATCAGGGTCTTTTCCAATGAGATGGCTCTTCGCATTAGGTGGCCAAAGTATTGGAACTTCAACTTCAGCATCAGTCCTTCCAATGAATATTCAGGACTGATTTCCTTTAGGATTGACTGGTTTGATCTCCTTGCTGTCCAAGGAACTCTCAAGAGCTTTCTCCAACACCATAGTTTGAAAACATCAATTCTTTGGTCCTCAACCTTCTTTATGGTCCAATTCTCACATCCATACATGACTACTAGAAAAACCATAGCTTTAACTATAGGGACATTTGTCAGCAAAGTGATGTCTTTGCTTTTTAATTCGCTGTCTAGGTTTGTCATAGCCTTCATTCCAAGAAGCAAGTGTCTTCTAATTTCATGACTGCATTCACCATCTGCAGTGATTTTGGAGTCAAAGAAGAGAAAATCTGTCACTGCTGCTACATTTTCCCCTCCTATTTGCCATGAAGTGATGGGACTGGATGCCATGATCTCAGTTTTTTTAATGTTGAGTTTTAAGCCAGCTTTTTCACTCTCCTCTTTAACCTTCATCAAGAGGCTCTTTAGTTCTTCACTTTCTGCCATTAGAGTAGTATTATCTGCATATCTGAGGCTGTTGATATTTTTCCCAGCAATCTTCATTCTAGCTTGTAACCCATCCAGCCCAGCATTTCGCATGATATTCTCTGCATATAAGTTCAACAAACAAGGTGACAATATTTAGCCTTGACATACTCCTTTCCCAGTTTGAAACCAGTCCATTGTTCCATGTAAGGTTCTAACTGTTGCTTCTTGACTCACATACAGGTTTCTTAGGAGACAGGTAAGATGGTCTGGTATTCCTATCTCTTTAAGAATTTTGCAGAGTTTCTTGTGATCCACACCATCAAAAGCTTTTGCCTAGTCAGTGGAAACAGAAGTAAATGTTTTTCTGGAATCCCCTTCCTTTCTCTATGATCCAATGGATGTTGTCAACTTGATCTCTGGCTCCTCTGCCTTTCTAAACCCAGCTTGTACATCTGGAAGTTCTCTATTCAAGTACTGCTGAAGCCTAGCTTGAAAGATTTTGAGCATAATCTTACTAGCATAAGAAGTGAGCACAATTGTCCAGTAGTTTGAACATTCTTTAGCACTGCCATTCTTTGGAGCTGGGATGAAAACTGACCTTTACCAGTCCTGTGACCACTGCTGGATTTTCCAAATTTGCTGACATATTGAATTTAGCACTTTGGCACCATCATCTTTTATTTTTTTTATATATTTATTTTTTAATTGAAGGATAATTGCTTTACAGAATTTTGTTGTTTTCTGCCAAATATCAGCATGAATCACCCATAGGTGTACATATGTCCCCTCCCTCTTGAACCTCCCTCCCATCTTCCTCCCTATCCCACCCCTCTAGGTTTTTACAGAGTCCCTGTTTGAGTTCCCTGAGTCATACAGCAAACTCCCATTGGCTGTCTATTTTACATATGGTATTGTAAGTTTCCATGTTACTCTCCATACATCTCACCCTGTCCTTCCTCCCCACCCTCCTTGTCCCTAATTCTGTTCTCTATGTCTGTTTCTCCATCGCTGCTTTGCAAATAAATTCATCAGTACCATCTTTCTATATTTATATGTATATATATATATATATATACACACACACACATTAGTATATGATATTTATCTTTCTCTTTCTGACTTATTTCACTCTGCATAATAAGCTCTAGTTTCATCCACCTCATTAGAACTGACTCAAATGTGTTCTTTGTATGGATGAGTCATATTCCATTGTATATATGTACCACAGCTTCTTTATCCATTCATCTGTTGATGGACATCTAGGTTTCTGCCATGTTCTAGCTATTGTAAATAGTGCTGCACTGAACACTGAGGTACATGTGTCTATCAATTTTGTTTTCCCCAGGGCATATGAGTAGTAGTGAGATTGCTGGGTCATATGATAGCTTTGGTTATAGCTTTTTAAGGACTCTCCATACTATTTTCCATAGTGGCTCTATCAATGTACATTGCCACCAAAGGGCAAGAGGGTTCCCTTTTCTCCACATGCTCTCCAGCATTTATTGTTTGTAGACTTTTTGATAATGGCCATTATGACTGGTATGAGGTGATATCTCATAGTTTTGATTTGCATTTCTCTAATAATGAGCAATGTTGTACATCTTTTCATGTGTTTGTTAGCCATTTGTATGTCTTCTTTGGAGAAATGTCTGTGTAGGTCTTTTTCCCACTTTTCGATTGGATTGTTTGTTTTTCTGGTATTAACTTGTATGAGCTGCTTGTATATTTTGGAAATTAATCCTTTGTCAGTTGTTTCACTTGCTATTATTTTCTCCCATTCTGATGGTTGTCTTTTTACCTTGTTTATAGTTTCCTTTGCTGTGCAAAAGCTTTTACATTTGATTAGGTTCCACTTGTTTATTTTTGTTTTTACTTCCATTGCTTTATGAGGTTGGTCATGGAGGAGCTTGCTTTGATTTATGTTATTGAGTGTTCTATGTTTTCCTCTAAGAGTTTTATAGTTTCTGGTCTCCCATTTAGGTCTTTAGCCCATTTTTAGTTTATCTGTGTGTGGAATCACCATTATCTTTTATTATTTTAAATAGCCCAGCTGGAATTCCATCATTTCCACTAGCTTTATTGGTGGTAATGCTTCCTAAGACCCACTTGACTTTGCACTCCCGGATGTCTGTCTCTAGGTGAATGCCACACCATTGTAATTATCTGGGTCATCAAGACCTTTTATGTACAGTTCTTCTGTGTAGGACTGACCAATAGGACTAAGCACAATTGTCAAAGTCATGGAGGGTTAGTAAAAGTGGCTCTGCTGCTGCTGCTGCTAAGTCGTGTCAGTCACGTCCGACTCTGTGTGACCCCATAGACGGCAGCCCAACAGGCTCCTCTGTCCCTGGGATTCTCCAGGCAAGTGGCTCTACTCAGCTGAAAATACCAAAGAAGGAATGATCCTGGAGAAATATTCTCTATCTCATCCTATACTTCTCTTGGAAGCTGATTCTTCCTTGGCTTATTCATTCATTCATCATGTGGAAAAGCAAATAGGAATAGAAGGAAATAGAGTCAGAGAGCTGCAGGGAGGGATTCTCCAAGAAGGGATCATGTGGGCAGATCCTGAGGAAAGTATACATTTGGGGAGAGAAGACTTTCAGGCTAAGGGAACTAGTGCAAAGACCCTGGATGAGTGTATACTTGGGAGAATACTTGCGTGAAGGTCAGTGTGGCTACAGTGAAGCCAGTGAGAAAAGAAGTGAGACATGGGATAATGGGGGCTGGATTGGGTACTGCCTTGTGGACTATTTAAACAAATCCTTGTGGGGAGTTGTTTGCTTTGGTGAGTGACTTGAGAAGCCATCAGAGATCTGAGCAAAGGTCTGGCATAGTATGACTTGAGTTTTAAAATAATCGCTCTGGTGGCTATGCTAAGAACAGACTCTGAGTGGGTGAGAGTAGAATGAGCAGATCTTTTGAGACACTGTGACAGAAATCCAAGGGTACCAGATAGACTCTCCTCAGTGACGTCCTGAGACTCACACAGGAGTACAGCTACAAGGGCAATATCTAGCTCCCCATATCCCTCCAGTGTCTCTGAGCAAGAGCACTGTTCCTCTGACTGAGAATTTTCTTTTGGTGTTAGAGAAGTTTGCTCAAATTTCTGGTACCAGCTACCAGAAATTTGACACTCTGGGGCAATTCTCTACCAAGGAGAGATAAATACCTTGGTTTTCCAGTCTCTCAATGGGACAACTCAGAAGAGCATTCACACAGACTACAGTGGGATTGATCCCAGCTCACACAGCAGTCACGAGTCACCAGTCTATTAACACACATTTTGCTGGCTCTTCTCCTCTCCTGGCCATTCTGCTTCCTGAATCACCTCCCAGTTCAATTAATAGCCCTCTAGTTCTTATTTCTGCATCTACTTTCAGGGGGATTCAAGAGAAGATGTCAGGTTAAAGGTGACAGTGGCTTGAACAAAGTGGTAGCTTGGATGAGAAATTGTCAGATTATACCGAAGCTGAATAAATAATATGCATGTTTTGTAGAAACACAAAAAACAAAGGAAAAAAGTTATCCATAATCCTACATTTCGAGGTACATATTGTTAGCCTTTTGATATATGTATTATTCTTGGAAGTTGATTCTGCTTGGATATTGATGTACAGGTGTGTGTGTGATTTTTATGTTAAGAAAATTGTACTAAACACACAATATTGTAGTTGCTTTTTCACTTTATATGTAATGAACATTTTATATTTCATGAAACTCAGTGAATATACTTATAAATTCATATCCTTAAAGGTTCACTCTATATAGCAAATTCTACTCCACATAGCATAAATTTGAAACCAATTGCCCACTGTTGAATATCCAGTTTATTTCAAAATTCTCAGTACTGTTAACAGCACTTCAATGAACACCCTCATATAAACATCTTTAAACATTTGTCTTATTATTTCTTTAGGATAAATTCCTAAAAATTAGACTTCTCTGTCAAAGCATGTTTACAATTTTAAATACTTTACATATTGTCAAACTGTGCCACAAGCTTTTACTAATTTACATTCCTATGAGAGTGTGTTTCCCTTTAATCATGAACAATATTCTAATGCTCATTTGGAGAGAGAGAGGAAAAAAACGATTCTGGAGCACATCACAATCTGTCAATGTTTCTATTAGACTCAAGTGTTTGATCTTAATCTGAGGCTTACTTTTTAAAATTATATGATTTATTAGCATTTAATTCATTGAAAGATTCCATGTGTTGATGTATGAACACTCTAATATATAAATTATTTTAAAGAATATTTTTCTTATAAAATAAAACAAAAATATCACTCACCAGAAATTCTGCACTGTGTTCATATTGGAATCCATATCCCTAGTTCTTTTTATAAGTGAAATAGCACATTTTTCATAGGCATGTGATAGACAAAGTGGCTTCCATAATTTTAAACAGCAACAACAAAAACTTTCCAGAAGAGTATTAAATTAATTCCACAAAAACAATGTAGAAACCCTAATCTTGAAAATATCAAGCATTATCTTAATTTTAATCTTTGCCAATTCATTTGAGAAAAAAGTCTTGTATTTCTTGTTGTTTTAATTCACATTTCTACAACTCATAAATATAAAATATAAATATTATATATACCTATATAATGTATTTGTACATGCACATACACACCCACTTTCTTTTACTGTTTTATCCTTTGCTCCACTTTTGTTTGTGTACTGAGAGATAATTGGCATGTAATATTGTGTAGGTTTAGTGTGTACAACATGATAACTTGATACACATATATATTGTGAAATTATTTCTACCACAAGGTTAGTTAACACAAACATATACTCAAATAAGTACCATTTTTGTGTGTGTGGTGAGAACATTTAAAATCTACACTCAACATCTTGCAAGTATATATGCCAGAATTGTTAACTATGGTCACCCTGCTGAATCTTAGATTCCCAGATCTTATTCATCTTATAACTGGAAGTTTGTATGCTTTAACCAGCATCTCCCCATTTGCCCCAGCCCCTGGCAACCACCATTCTACTCTCTATTAGTTTGTCTTTTTCAAAGGTTCACTTATAAGATCACACAGTATTTGTATTTCTCTGTCTGATTTATTTCTTTTAACATAATGCCTTCAAGGTTCATCCCATCAAGGTTGTTGAAAATGGCAGAAATTCCTTTTATGGCTGAGTAATATTCCATTGTGTGTGTGTCTGTGTGTATTCCACATTTTCTTTATCCATTCACAAGTCAAAGGATGGTTGGGTCATTTTTATGTCTCTTGGCTATTGTGAATAATTCTGTAATGAATAATGAGAGTAGAGATATCTCTTTAGGACAATAATTCCATTTCCTTTATATATCAGATATGTATATATACAGAAGTAGGATTCCTGGATCATACAGTAGCTTTTTAAAAAATTTTTGAGAAACCTCTATGCTGTTTCCAAAGTAGTTTCACATTTCTACCAACAATGCAATAATGTTTCCTTTCCCCCACACCTTTGCTAACACTTGTTATCTCTTACTGTTTTGATAATAGCCATTCTAACAGGTATGACATCTCATTGTGCTTTTCATTTGCATTTCGCTGATGATTAGTTGTGTTTGAGGATCTTTTCATATAACTATTAGTCATTTGTATATTTTCCTTAAAAAATGTTTATTTGAATCCTTAGTTCATTTTGTTTTAACATGAACTATTTGTTTTGTTGCTTTTGAGTTGTATGAGCTTCTTATATATTTTGGATATTAACCAGGTATCTGATATAGGTTTTGCAAATGTTTTCTTCTACTCTGTAGGTTGCCTTTTAATTTTACTAAATGTTTCTTTGCTGTGCAGAAGCTTTTTAGTTTGACATTATTCCACTTGTTTATTTTTGCCTTTGTTTCTTCTGCTTTTGGTGTCATATCCAAAAAATATTGTTAGATCAATATCAAAGGGCTTCATCCTTAAGTTTTCTTCTAGAAGTTTTACAGTTGCATATTTTACCTGTAAGTCTTTAACCCATTTCAAGACCATTTTCATGGGTGATATAAATAAGGATACAATTTTACTCATTTGCATCTGAATATCCAGCTTTCCCAATACTATTTATTGAGAAGACTATCCTTTTGTCACTGAATATTTTTGGTTTCTTTATCAAACATTAGTTAAACATATATATATGCATGGGTTTATTTTAGGTCTCTCTATCCCAATAGTGCTCTGTGTATCTGTTTTATGCCAAGACCACATTGCTTTGATTACAACAGCTTGTAATCAGGAGGCGTGATGCCTTCTGCTTTGTTCTCTTTCTCAAGATCACTTTGACTATTCAAAGTCTACTGTGGTTCCATATAAATTTTAGAATTGTTTTTTCTGTTTCTGTGAAAAATGCTGTTCAAATTTTGATAGAGATTACATTGAATCCATAGATGGTTTTGGATGGTATGGACATTTTATGATATTAATTCTTCTGATCTATAAACACTTAATATTTTTCTATTTATTTGTGTCTTCAATTTTTTTCATCAATGTCTTAAAATTTTCAGTGTACATATCTTTCATCTCCTTGGATAAGTTATTTCTGAATATCTTATTGTCTTTGGTGCTGTTGTAAATCAAATTGTTTTCTTTATTTCTCTTTCAGATATTTTGTTGTTAGTGTATAGAAGTGAAATTTATTTTTTATGTTGATTTTGTATTCTGCAACATCACTGAATTCACTTGTCAGTTCAGAAAAGTTTTGTTGGAGTAAATTTAGGGTTTTCTATTTATAAGATAATGTAATCTGCAAGCAGAGATTTTACTTTCTCCTTTCCAAACTGGATGCCTTTTTTTCTTGCCTGATTTCTCTGGCTAGGACTTAGGTATTATTTTAAAGAGGAGTGGTAAGAGTAGGCACCATTGTCTTGTTCCTGATTTTAGAAGAAAAACTTTTAGCTCTTCACTGTTGAATGTGATATTAGTTGTAGGCTCATCATATACGGCCTTTATTATTTGAGGTATGTTCCTTATATGTATTTAATTTGTTAAAAGCTTTTGTTAGGAAAAGATGTTGAATATCGCCAAGTGCTATCTTGCACCTATTGAGAAGTTCATATGATTTTTTTATCCTTCAACCTATTAATGTGGCATATTACATTTATTGATTTATTTATATTGAGCCATCTTTGCATCCTAGGGATAAATCCCACTTAATCATGGTGTATCATCCTTTTAATGTGCTATTGAATTAATTTTGCTAGGATTTTGTTGAGAATTTTTCCATCTATATTCATCAAGGTTGCTAATCAATAGTTTTTCTTGCAGTGTCTTTTTTGACATTGGTATCAGGGTAATGCTGGCCTTCTAAAATGAATTTGAGAGTTTTTTTGGAAAAGTTTAAGAAAGATTGATATTATTTTTTTAAATGTTTGGTAAAACTCACCAGAGAAGCCATCTAGTTCTGGGCTTTTTGTTGTTGAAAGGTTTTTGATTACTGATTCAATCTCCTTAGTTGTTAAGGAGTTGTTAATTGATCTGTTAAAATTTTCTATTTTTTATTATTCATTTGTAGGCTGTATATTTCTAGAAAATTATTCATTTCTTCTCATTTAGGCAATTTTGGAATATAATTATTCATAGTGGCCTCTTATGATCTTTTGTATTTCTTTGGTGTCAGTTGTAAAGTCTCCTCTCATTTATAATTGTGTTTATTTTATCGCTCTCTCTTTTTCTTAGTCTAGTTAAAATTTTGTCTATTTTGTTTATCTTTTCAAAAAACTAACTCAGTTTCATAGATTATTTTTTCTGTTGTCTTTTTAGTCTCTATTTCACATATTTCTGCTTTAAATTTAATTATTTCTATTCTTTTAGTAGTTTGGGCTTAGTCTGCCCTTCTTTTTCTAATCCCTTGAGGTGTAAAGTTAGGTTATTTGAACTTTCTTCTTCTTAATGCAGGCATTTCCCTCTAAACTTCCCTCTGGTTGTTCAGTCACTCAGTTGTGGTCGACTCTGCAGCCCCACGGATTGCAGCAAACCAGGTTTCTGTCCTTCACCATTTCCTGGAACTTGCTCAAACTCACGTCCATCGAGTCGGTGATGCCACCCAACCATCTCATCCTCTGTCGTCCCCTTCTCTTCCTGCCTTCAGTCTTTTCTAGCACTAGGGTCTTCCCTCTAAGAATTGCTTTTGCTGCATCCCATGAATTTTGATGTTGTGATTTTGTTTTTGTTTGTCTCAAGATACTTTCTGATTTCCATTTCTATTTCTTTTTTGACTCATTGGTGGTTCAGGAGTGAGTTATTTAATTTCCCCATTTTTTTCCACTGTGAATTTTTCAGTTTCCTTCCTGTTGTTGATTTCTAGTTTTATATCATTGGTCAGAAAATATACTAGATATTATTTCAATCTTCATGAAATTGTTAAGGCTTGTTCTGTCACACCCAACATGTAAATCTATCTTAGTGACTGTTTCAGGTGTTTGTGCTTAGGAAGAATGTATGTTCTGCTACTGTTGGATTGAATGTTCTATATATAACTGTAAGATTCAATTTGTCTATAGTGTATTCAAGTCTACTGTTTCCTTATAAATTTTCTGTTTGGATGATCTATCCAATGTTCAAAGTGGGGTATTGAAATCCCCTAGTGTTATTACTATATTGTTGTCTGTTTTTTCTTTCAACTCTATTAATATTTGCTTTAAATATGTAGATGCTCCAATGTTAAGTACATGTATATTTACAATTATTATATTTTCTTAATTAATTCACCCCTTTTATCTTTATATAGTGATCTTCCTTGTCTCTTGTAACCTACTTAATTGAAAGTCTATTTCATATTATATAAATAAAGCCATTCTGCTCTCCTTAGGTTACCATTTGCTTGGAGTATCTTTTGCACCCCTTCACTTTCAATATATGTGTGTTCTTAAGCTAAAGTGAGTCCCTGGCAGTCAGCATATTGTCAGCTTTTGTTTGTTTATCCACTCACCCACTTTGCGTCTTTTGATTGGAGAATTTGGTCCATTTCTATTGAAAATGATTGTTGATAAATGAGGACTTATATTGCCTCTTCATTCACTGTTTTCTGACCGTTGTTCTGTTGTTTCTGTTGTTGTTCTTTCCTCATTTAAAAAAAAAAGTTTTTTTTTTTTTTTCCTACTGGCATGCTTTAATTCCCTTCTCTGTCTTTTTTGTGTGTCCATTATAGGTTCTGTTCAGTCACTCAGTTGTGTATGACTCTTTGCGACCCCATGGACTGCAGCACACCAGGCTTCTCTGTCCATCACCAACTCCTTGAGCTTGCTCAAATTCATGTCTATCAAGTTGGTGATGCCATCCAACCACCCTATCCTCTGTTGTCCCCTTCTTCTCCTGCCTTCAATCTTTCCCAACATCAGAGTCTTTTCCAATGAGTCAGTTCTTCTCATCAGGTGACCAAAGTTTTGGAGCTTCAACTTCAGCATCAGTCCTTCCAGTGAATATTCAGGACTGATTTCCTTTAGGATGGACTGGTTTGATCTCCTTGCAGTCCAATGGACTCTCAAGAGTCTTCTCCAACACCATAGTTCAAAAGCATCAATTCTTCAGTGCTCAGGTTTTTTTTATAGTCCAACTCTCACATCCATACATGACTACTGGAAAAACCATAGCTTTGACTAGAGGGACCTTTCTTCCAAGGAGCAGGCATCTTTTGGGAGAAAAGTTATGAGTGTCCACTATAGATAAAACCAAATGGGCTGTTGTCAAGTCTTCAGGGGTAGAGAGCTATTTCTGTGTAGCTGAGGCCATAGTCAGCAAGTCAGTTACCTTTTGGGGAACCTGCCTTTTAAAAATAGCTCTTCTCAAGTTTCATGTCTCCTACCTGGATCATAAAGCTCTCGTGAAGGCACATTTATCCATGAATGGATGCCAAATTATTATTGTTGAGAAAAGGATATACACCAGGGACATCTTATTTGGCCATGTAGCTGATATCTCTACCACATTTACTCCATTTACATTATTGGAGTAACTGCTTATTTTCTTATAGATTTGCAATAGCTTTTTCATAATGAGATTATTAGCTCTTATGTAAATGAGAAAAAATAAGCATGATATCTTAAAAAATAATAAAGCCAAATAAAATATCTGTTTTGTAAATATTTACCCCAGATTGTCATTTCTCTGACTTCCATCCCTACAGAAAATTTTAATTGCTTATGGTTAAAAGGATTGTCTTTCCAATCCCCAGGGGACTCTACTTTTGGTATTATACTGAGAAAGGATTTCTCTATGATGAATTTTTGTCTACTTTGTTTATGGATTCATTTTTGGTATTTGAATTTCTAATCTATCTGGAATTTATTTTAATATAAGATCAAATGTTTGAAGTTTTATCATCATTTTCTTAAACTGACAGCCACCAATGGAAATGCATGTACTGAATTGTGATGATAATAATAATAGGCTATTTTATTTTTAGCATTTATAATGTGTCAGATAGTGTTCTAAATACATTTATAAACATGAACTGATCCCTCTGATTCTATTTGACTTGAAAATCTACTTTTACCATGGAGGAAATTATTTTATGTCTTGTATCTATTTCTACTTTTGAAGGTAATCTCTAAAGCAAATGTTCCACAGGCACCTAGAAAGGGCTTCCCTACTCTGATCTCAACAGGATGAGAGATCCATGCAGGGAAGGACACAGTTTAAAGATCTTTGAGACTATTTTTTCCACTGTCTTCTGTGTATCTGGGTTCTTAATTGAAAGGTGTCATGTTTGATTTATTTTAGTTTGGTTATTTTTTCTTCTGGAAAAAGTGATATATTTGTTGTTGTTCACTTGCTCAGTTGTGTCCAACTTTTTGCAACCCCATGCAACTTTTTGCACACCAGGTTTCCCTGTCCTTCACTCTCTCTTGCTACTAAGTCACTTCAATCGTGTCCAACTCTGTGTGACGCCATAGATGGCAGCTCACCAGGCTCTGCCGTCCCTGGGATTCTCCAGGCAAGAACACTGGAGTGGGTTGCCATTTCCTTCTCCAATGCATGAAAGTGAAAAGTGAAAGTGAAGTCGCTCAGTCGTGTCCAACTCTTCGCGATCCCATGGACTGCAGCCTACCAGGCTCCTCCGTCCATGGGATTTTCCAGGCAAGAGTACTGGAGTGGGGTGCCATTGCCTTCTCCCACTATCTCTTGAAGGTTGCTCAAACTCATGTCCATTGAGTTGATGATGCCATCTAACCATCTCACTCTCTGTTGCCCCCTACTCCTGTTGCTCTCAATCTTTCCCAGCATCAGGGTCTTTTCCAATGAGCCAGCTCTTTGCATCACATGGCCAAAGTATTGGAGCTTCAGCTTCAGCATCAGTCCTTCCAAAGAATATTCAGGGTTGATTTCCTTTAGGATTGACTGGTTTGATTTCCTTGCTGTCCAAGGGACTCTCAAGAGTCTTCTGTAACACCACAGTTCAAGACAATGAAAACTAAGTCAGCTAGAAGACAGCTATAATTTCATCACTTTGAATATTTTGAAGCAGTTCCATTAGTGTTATTCTCTGGCATAGTTTGTGGGAGGAAGTTGTTTTTCACCCTTTTGACTATGCCATATGTATGATTTTAATCTTTCCATGTATCATTTTAGCATTATAATGACAATGTTTTTCAAAGTTAACATACAAGCTTTAAGATTAGCGCTATTCCTATAATGGAAATTATAGCTATTTCAATTTAATTTATTTATTATCCCAGTGAAGATTTAGCTCGTTATCTTTCTTTTTGTAGGTATGTAATGCAGCATGAACATCTTTGTGCAAAAAAGTTTTTGTATTTAAAATGATCTCAACAATATGTTTCCAGAAGTTACTGTATAGGGCCAGAATCTGTGAACTACGTAAGAATAGGTGCTATAAAATTGATTTATCCCAATGTGCACTATCACAATGTGTGATGTTGCATTACAAAGTTATGTAAATTTTAAATATAATCATCTTTGTCTGAGATTATATCACTTGTGTTTTTAGACCCATCAAGTCCAATTAGAGTCTGTCTGGTCTTTCGTCACAAATCTCACTCCTGATTTCAGTCATTTTTTTTCACAAATTCAGAAAAACTGTCCTGGCTATAATTCCTAATGTTCAGCTTAAATGAAAGGCTTCTATTCATAAACACAATGTTTTCTATCATAAATCCAAGAGTGATCTGCTTTCTGAGTTCTGATCAAGCAAGCAGGACTCTAGAACTGAGGATTCAGATGCTGTCAGGTCTTTGCAATCATATTGGGAATTATACGGTTTCCCGAATTAGGGGATAAGACTGGTCAAGGTGATGCTACAGGGCTGGGCTCTGCTACATGTGGGAAGACTCTATTACAATTGGACCAATATGTGAGAGTAAGAAGCTGGTAGTAGCAAGGCTGGGACTGGGGGAGACACACTAACCCCTAAGTCTATCTGCTAGCCAAAGCTTTTATATTGGGTCCTGGGTGGGGGGGCTTCATTTGAAATCTCACCAGCTAGGATCATTAATATGCTTCCTTCTACCATATTTATTTTGGAAACTTGATTGAAATTGAACCTACATGTGAGAAAGCAGGTGTGAGCCAGTTTGGAAGAACTAGGAGAGACTTCCTTGGGAAAAGATGTCTAAAACATGCTCAATTTTCAATTGACTATAGGACATCACACTCAAGATACCTCCTAACAAGTCTTTACAAATTAGAAGGAAAACTCAACAGGGAGTCTGAGCCCAAATCCTGATTGTTTCAATGGCCTTGGACAAACTGCTTAAGAACTCTGCCAGATCTCCTCAATTTCTGAAAGAGAAGACCATACTAGAATACTCTTTAGAAAATAATGTGAAAATAAATTGTGGTACAGTCACAAAAAGGAATACTGCTATATAACTGTGAAAATGAGTGGATCACAGACATGTATCAAAACAATATAATATCAAAATTTAAAAAGAAAACAAGGACTCTGTTGTTCTTCAGTTGCCAAGTTGTGTCCGACTCTGAGAACCCATGGAATGTAGCATGCCAGGCTTCCCTGTCCCTCACAATCTCCTGGACTTTGCTGAAGTTCATGTCCATTGACTTGGTGATGCCATCCAACCATCTCATCCTCTGTTGCCCTCTTCTCCTTCTGCCTTCAATCTTTCCCAGCATCAGGGTCTCTTCTAATGAGTCAGTTGTTTGTATCAGGTGGTCCAAGTATTGGAGCTTCAGCTTCAGTATCAGTCCTTCCAAAGAGTATTCAGGGTTGATTTCCTTTAAGATTGACTGATTTGATCTCCTTGCTTTCCAAGGAATTCTCAAGAGTCTTCTCCAGCACCATTGTCCAAAAACATCAATTCTTCGGCTCTCTGCCTTCTTTATTTTCCAGCTCTCACATCTGTTCATGACTACTGGAAAGACCATACCCTTGACCATATGGACCATTGTTGGCAAAGTGATGGCTCTACTTTTTAATATACTGCCTAGGTTTGTCATAGCTTTCCTTCCAAAGAACAAGTGCCTTCTAATTTCATGGCAGCAGTCACCATTTGCAGTGATTTTAAAGCCCAAGAAGAAGAAATCTGGTCATTGCTTTCAACTTTTCCCTTCTTTTTACCATGAAATGATGGGACCAAAGGCCATGATCTTAGTTTTTTCATGTTAAGTTTTAAGCCAGCTCTTTCCCTCTCCTCCTTCACCCTCATCAAGAAGCTCTTTAGTTTCCTCTTTTTTGCTTTCTGACATTAGGATGGTATCATTCACATATCTGAAGTTGTTGATATTCCTCCCTGCAATCTTGATTCCAGCTTGTAACTCATCCAGCCTGGCATTTCGCATGCTCTGCATATAAGTTAAACAAAGAGAGTGATAATAAATATCCTTTTAGTACTCCTTTCTCAATCATGAACCAGTCAGTTGTTCCATACAGGATCCTAAGTGTTGCTTCTTGACCTGCATACAGGTTTCTCAGGAGACAGGTAAGATGATCTAGTATTCTCATCTCTTTAAGAGCTTTCCACAGTTTGTTATGATCCACACAGTCAAATGCTTTAGCATAGTCAATGAAACAGAGGCAGATGTTTTTCTGGAATTCCCTTGCTTTCTCTACGATCCAGCAGATGTTGGCAATTGATCTCTGGTTTCTCTGAAACTAATCAGTATAAAATTGAGTAGAAAAAAAAGTTCCATGGATTACATGTGAATTTTATATTCTTTTTAAATAAAATTCAATAACAAATACGATGAAAGAATATATTCTAGACAATATACAGTTTTAGATACATACATCTATACAACAAAACTGTATTTAAAAGGAAGGAAATTATAACACAAAATTCAAGATAAGTATCATTTTAAATGGGAGGACAGAGTGTGTGAGGTAGGGAGGGGCCTACATAGGCAGATGACAGTTTCTGATAACATTCTAGTTCCCAAGTTGGATAGTAGGTGTATGATGGTAACTATAAATTAATCAATAAGTAAATAAACAAATAAGCTAACAAGTGCCATCCTACTATTTTTCTTTAATGGATATCTATTACGTGCCAAAGATATAGAAGAAAACAAAACAGAACTCATTCTTTTGTGGAACTGACATTCCTGTTTGGGAAATATGTATGTTAAATGAGTAACAAGTGGATGCATTATATAATGACAGGTTGCCCTAGGTCCTAAGAGCAAAATAAAGCAAGACCATGAGCTAGGAAGGGACAAGAAGGCAGTCTCAGGTGGAGTGATCAGAAAAGGCCTCTTTGAGGAAGTGACCTTTAAGCAGAAATCTAAGTAAGGTGAAGGAGAGTGAAGATCTGAAGGAAGAGTATGTCAGACAGAGGGAGCATCAAGGGGAAAGTCCCTGGGCCAGAAATGTGCTAGGCATCTTTCAAGGGCAGCAAAGCACAACTAGGCAGAGTAAACAAAACAATAGGAAATAAATAAGAGGAAATGAAGACCAGATCAGGAAGTGCCTCTAGGCATTGCTGAGGATTTGACTGTTATTTTAACTCCAGTGGAAAACCATAGCAAGACTTTGAGCAATAAACTGACAAAAACTGCTTTACTTTCACAAGGATCTTTCTAGCTACAGTATGTTGAACAGACTGCTGTGGGTCAAAATTGAGCAGATCAGATCTCTTCAACACACTGTTGTATGTAGTTTCCTTCCAATCCTTGACGTGCTAATAGCCAGATCACAAAATAAAATTGTTTTCATATGAGTGCTAACAAACTCACTTCTCCCACCATATACATATATATGCTTGCAAAAGAATATTTATGTGAATTTTATGTGTGTATTATAGCTTTGAGGTAGATAATACACTGAAGATCTGGGAGCTGGTGAAGTGATAAAACATTTAGCCTACAAGTATATATGTCATGTACTTCTAGGGTCAAAAGGATTTTAATAATACTTTATTCTACAAACAGAGCTATTGCCACATGAAAATATTTTACCAGTAGAAGGAAGAATCATGTGAAATTAATACCTGTTTGTGAGATACAATTTCCTTTTATCAACAAGAAACCTCTTCAAGAGGTGTGTCCTCTTTGCTAATCAAATACAACAACTTTGTGAATAGGCATGTAGACAAAAACACAACTCATAAATAGGCTAATATTTTTTCTCTGTGGTAGACAAATCTGTCTTGAGCCATGAAATGAAACCAAGTCCTAAGTCTCTCATGGGTTTTTCCCATGAGTTGAACCTCTCTTGAGTAAGAATTTATTTAAGGATGTGGGACATGAGCTCTAGGGAACAAAGAAAGTTTCTGAGTATGTAGATAATCCTTGGAAATCACTATATCACAGTATTACACAAATCTACAAAAGTTATTTCTAAGGCCTGCCTGATTTTCCAGGGTTATTTCTCTCAATATGAAAGTTTCATGAGCAGTTCAAGTGTTCTATTCTCTTCCAGAAAATAGTCCCTTTTATGTCACGAATATTCTTCCCTTTGAATCTTTCTACTTACTCTTTCCCTGATAGCTCAATTGGTAGAGAATCCACCTGCGATGCAGGAGGCCCCAGTTCAATTCCTGGGCCAGGAAGATCTCCTGGAGAAGGGATAGGCCACCCACTCCAATATTCTTGGGCTTCCCCTGTGGCTCAGCTGGTAAAGAATCCACCTGCAATGCGGGAGACCTGAGTTTGATCCCTGGGTTGGGAAGATACCCTGGAGAAGGGAAAGGCTCCAGTATTCTGGCCTAGAGAATTCTGTGGACTAGATGGACAGTACTGAGTGACTTTCACTTTCACTTTTCACTCACTCCTTGGGATGATGTGCTGCATTTTTTTTACAGAGATCCCATGTTTAGAATCCAGATAAATGTCTCCTGCAGACGTCTCGTTCTCAGAGCCAAACTAAAGTCCTATTAATCCCAGGGGACACCTCAGAAGTAGTCACTTGTGCTATGCAAGCTTGCATTTAATTACACAGTATTCTCTCACACTTGCATGAGGTCAAAGTTTTAACCCTAGTTTGATGAGTTTGATGATAAATTACTATGTATTTTCTAAATTTTTTTGTATTTCACCGGGTTCCCAGGGAAGTGCTAAGCACTGTCAACTAAAAAATATAGTCACAACCTGGAAGTAGAGAGTTATTTAATTTGGTGGGAATGTTTAGGACTCTGAGCCTGAGAGTTGGCATCTCAGTAGCTCTGAAAAAACTGCTCCAAGGAGGCAGGAGGGGAAGTTAGGCTATATATAAGTTTGAAACAAAAGGAGCAGGCAATCTGAACATCAAAAATCAGGTATCAAGTTAAGGAATTTAGCATTCTATGTATGGTAATCCTCTGGGCTTACTGAATTCATTCCTTTCATATGCACCTCAGTTATCTGGGGCCTATTCTGTTTCCTTGTTCACCTTGCTTCTTGCATTCCCCCAGCTCATCATGGGGGTTGGCAGCACCCACTGTATCACAGTTTGGGGAGCCCTCATTCACATTTGGAGGCCAGATATTGCTGATGGCTGTGACATTTCTTGTTTATCAGTATGGCAGAAGATATTTTCATTTCACAGCACACATAAAATGCTTAATAAATCTTCTGGCTTAGGAAAACATATTTATATACATATACAATATATTTGATTAAATGAGTACACTATTTGCCTGTGTTTTGGAAATTGTAGAATCTACACATGTGTAATGCATTATTACCAATATTAATAGTAACTAGAATTAAATACTAGATAAGCTGCAGCTAATAACTCGTTCTAATTAACAAATGGCAGCAAAGTAGAATGGACTAGCAAATGGGCAGACAGCTACACCCTTGGAATTTAGTAGGCAAGAGGTCTGTATTACTCAGAGACTGGAGAAGCTACATTGACCTGAGCCTCTGAGACCCTTCAAGGAGATCTGGCCTCTGGGTTCTGCTGAGCCTGCTCCACAGCAGGATCACTTCTTTCTTAGAGGGAAAGCTCTGCCCTTTGGCAAGATCTGACTGTGCAGGTCTTTTTAGCTGTGAATGTTCATTATTTGTATTTGTACCTGAGCCTGTATTTATGGATAATCTATTGAAGGAGGAAATATGGCTCAGGTGAGTGGGAGTGACAGGGCTGTATTTAATGGCTACAGCAAATAACCTTCTAACGGCTGAAAGAGTGTCATATCTCACAGTTATGATGTCTTCAAAAGGTGATATTTCTGGCTGTGTCATCATAGCTGTGAAAAGCATTTTCTCACCATCTAAAAAAATGAGAAGGCCATGGGGTGATGGAATTGCACTCCAGACAGGCTTGTATTAATCACACCACCCCAGCCTCAACTTTTGTGTATTTTAAGGAGAGGTATTTGGAATGGAAGAGGGTGGGTGGGAAAGATACAGATTTCCCAGCCTTCAAGGTGGGTGGTTCAAGGCTATGCAACTGTGATAGGGCCAGACCTTGGGAAAACAGATTAGGAGAACCGGTTATCTCTAGTGGTCCCCATTTTCGTTTTGCACAGCTTTTTTCCTCCAATTCCTTTGACCTGTAGCTCTGCCTTTGTCCAGGACCAGCAAAGTCCAGAGTTCCAAGCCTATCACCTCATCTCACCTTATGTTTCTAATCCACAAGTAAATGTAAAGTGAGTTCTTCCTTATATACTTGGAATGATGCTGAGTGTTATAAGGCTACAGGAATTATAACACAGAGCTCTAAGCTTTTGCCTCAGGTGATACTTCCTCTGGAGGCAAAAATCATATATAAGCACATGTTTTACTTATACTACAAGCTTCTGCAAAAGTACTCACTGCATGATACAACTGCATTTATTTTATTTTAATATAAAGTGTTGACTCTGACAAAGAGGCTTTTATTATCCACATGTACCACAAATAAGGAAACTGAGGTTCAGGATAATATTTTCTATTCAAAGCCACATATAGCACACAAGAAAGAGTTGTTCTTTCAATGTACCATGTTTTCTTATGAAAACATTTTAAAATTTATTACAAGGGGATAGGGAAAAGTCTGTGGATAACATTATGCAGTTAATTTCCAAACTGTAATATCAACTTATTGTATTAATCACAGAGAAAAGGTCTTAAACAGGAAAGGGTAGAATTTAGGAACATGTCCAGCCTGTAGAGCACATACAATAAATATTTTCTATTATATGATATGTATTATTATTATTGTATTTAATGTATCAGAATCATCTGGGAAACTTTTTTTTCTAAATCCACAAAACTCCCTCACAAGTATGTATTCAAATGAATTGGGGATGAGAGAAAACTATAGAAGTGTGCAAGAACACTTGGAATAAGTTCCCAGGTGATTCTGGTACCTCTCTCCTGCCCCCCCCCCACCATTTCCCACATACAAATATACAGACTTGCAATCAGTTCAGGGAACCTGGAGGTTACGGATCTGTACTCTGTGGTTGAAGTGGGATTCAATTAACAAACATGAGTTGATTCTTCATTATTATTTTGTTGGTATGATGATAACAACAATAAAAGCAACTTGTCACTTTCCATAATAAACACACTTTTGAATATGGTCCTACAATTTCTGTGGTTAGCAGCCACAGAAGTGGCATAACTATTTGCAGAGTGACTGGGGACTGCACATAATAAAGGAAGAATGTTGACCCAAAAGAACATAACCACATATGTCATCTAAAAAATATGTGATGCAGAGGGTGCACTGGCAGTTTGATTGCTACTTGTTTGGAAAATATGGCAGGATTTCTTGCAGTTCTCTTACTGAGAAGAGTTGTAGTAATCCCAGGTGTATGGCATCAAAGTTTTCAGGGCAAGCACCTTCTTCATGCCTGTCTCTATACAAAAGCTCAACAGGAATTAAGATCTCTGTTCCATGGCCCAAAAGAAGATATCATTAATCTGTTTGCAATGCAGGAGACCTAGGGTTGATCCCTAGATTGGAAAGATCCCCTGGAGAAGGAAATGGCAACCCACTTCAGTATTCTTACCTAGAGAATTCCATGGACAGAGGAGACTGATGGGCTGCAGTTCATAGGGTCACAAAGAGTCAACACAACTGAGCAACTATGACACTTTCTCTTTTACTTTCACTTTTACTAAGTTACATACACAACAACTGAAATGTTTCCCCTCAAAGCAATTTGCAGCTTGCAAAAGTGACTTATTCAGCTCTTGGATTTCTGAAAATTTAAACAAATAGGAATAACTCGAATAGAGAACCTGGTGGAAAATATTACACGCCATGCTGTAAGCCTTAAATCAGAGGCAGTACAGGTAATTTTGTTCTATTTGTTTACAGGAGTTTCCATGAGCACATAAGAACAACATCCTATTTGTTGTGCAGCTTTCTTGTTTTAAGTTAATTTAGAGGTTTTATTTATCTAAGACCAGATTTTTCTGTTAGAATTTCTATTTCTAAAAGGACTGCCCTGGTGTCTCAGATGGTAAAGAATCTGCCTGCAGTGCAGGAGACCCAGGTTTTGTCCCTGGATCAAGAAGATCCCTTGGAGAAGGGAATGGATATCCACTCCAGTATTCCTGCCTGGAGAATTCTATGCATAGAGGATCCTGGTAGGCTACAGTCCATGGGGTCACAAAGAGTTGGACACGACTGAATGACTAACACTTTCTAACAAAAGGTACTGAATACAGTGAAATTTTAGCTATTCGTGATAAAACACAGGGAATGAATAATTAAAGATAACAACTTTTGACATAAGCAGGTATTTAAGTATCAACATTAATTTTTATTTTAACTATTTTTAGTGAAAATCTTTATTCTTCCATACCTTGTCAAGCTGTTGGATAAATATTTGCTATGGATCTGGCCTGAAACAGCAAGGTCTTCACAACTTATTGGGATATGTATCTATAGATATGTATTCCTAGATAAAAAGCTCTCAAATGTTATGGTCTTAAGTTACTGTGTTTGCTTTTTATGGCTCTCCTCTCAGGCCATTGTCTGTCACTTTCATTGGACAGTAAATATGACTCTGTCAGTTCCTTCTCTAATTTTGTTCTTAGCACTACCATGAAATCAAAGCCAAATCAGCTCTAAAGGGGGCTTTTAGGGGACTCTTCTAAGAGTCAAATGCACAACCATTCATGCAGATATTTGCAGAATCTGTTTTGCTACTGAGAGCCATTGCTTGTTTCTTTCTTTTTCTGTACTCTGGTGGTAAGTGAGATTGAAGATGGTAAAATTTCAAGTAGGTGAAATGTTATTGACTCTGTAGACTGCCTTTATTTTGCAAATAACTGCAGGCTTTATGGAATTTTCACAGTGACAACATAGAAATCATCTAAAAATAGCTACCCTCTATGACAAACCTACCAATTCCAGCTCTTTAACCTGAATAATCTTAATGGATATTCAGTACATCTACTACGGATATTACTACAATGACCATCAGAGAGCAGTAACTGAAGTTTAGTAGTAAAGATATTCATCCAAGAACACGAAGGTTGCTAGTGACAGAAATGAGATTTGCACGCAAATTGACTAGTCTCTAAGGTCTTTGTTATTTCCATTATAGACAGGTAGCCAGTAATTGAGAACATTTTAAACTGTGGCAAGATTATTCTAGTGTTATTGTGTTTTCTTGGCCAAATTTCTTTTAAATATTGCATTTTCAGAACATGCAGTTACTAACTCTTCTATATGTATTTTTTAAACTGCCAAGAAAAGTTGTAATTAATCTGAAACTACTGAAAAGAGCCATGATGAAGACTTTCTTCACATCAAAAAAATAGAACAAAGAGACATGGATTACCGAGGAGAATATTGGATTCTTCTCATGGAATCCCCTCATGGATTTCTCTCTCTCTCTCTTTCTATTGTTTTATTTTTCTATTAGTTATGAATAGTCTAGCTTTGAATAGGTAATGAATTCACATGGTTCAAAAAACAAAAATTATTTTAGGAACATGTGTAGTCAAAAGTCTCACTCTCTTTCTTATCCTCCTTTGGCCTCATGCTCACTAATCTCCATCCTCATAAGACACTGACAAGCTTGTATATCTTGCAGTACTTATTTAGGTCATTATAAGTATTTGATTTTTTAAAGTTAGCATAACATTTATCGTTTGCTTTTCTCACCTAACAATATGCCTTGGAGATCTTTCCATATCAGTACATAAACAGGGTCTTCATCTCTCTCTTCTTAGTTTAGTGTTTTCCATCATATGATTAATGCCATAGTTTATTTGAGCAGTCTCTCATTGATGGACTTTTGGGTCTTTCCCATTTGTTTACTTTTACAAATAATTCTGAATGAATAATTTTGGACAAAAGCCATTTTATACTTTTGCAAGTTATATTACACATAATATCAATTCTTGTAAATGACAATCTGGGTCAAAAGGATATACTTAAAATTTTGGATATTTTTTACTTACTCTCCAGAAGGCATGTACTTATTTTCCCTTCTGTCATGAATGAGAGTGACTGTTACCCCACAGACTTGAAAAGAATGTAGTATAAAACTTTTGGATTTTCCCCATCTAACAGATGAAGAATAACGTCTCAGTAAAATTTAAATTTGCATTTCTTTTATTATGAGGGGTGTAGAGAGAATCTTTTCATAAATGTGAAAGGTGTTCATGTTTCTTTTACTGTGAACTGTCTTTTTATTTGCTTTTCTTATAAAGTTATTGGTCTATGATCTAAATTGCAAAACTCTTTGCACTATCTAGTCTGTCATTTAAATTTTGACTTGCTCATGGTAAAGTTTTATTTTGCTTTAGTTTTTGCTGATCACAACTCTTTTTTTCAACATAGTCATTTTTATTAATCCTCTTTTTATGATTTCTGGATTTTGAATCATGTTTAGATGGATTATTTTGGCACTGGAGACAAGGCTCTGGATTTGATGGTATCTGATTTGTGCAGTGGTTTAAACACACTAAAATAGGCTCTGGTGCTAGACTTGAGATGCTTATCACTGGAAAAATGTTATCAAGTTATGCAACCCCTTTGGACACCACCATCTTGTTTTTTGAATAGTGTAGGCAGTGCATATTTGAGAAGCACAAATGGCTTCATAATTTAATAGACAAATTGATTCTTCTAATTGATAGAGAATTAAAAAGCCCAATCAACCTAACTGTGTATTTGTCAGCTTTGGCCACCGTAACAAAATACCATAGCCTGGATGGCTTAAGCAACAGAAATTCATATTCTCACTGCACTTGAAGCTGAAAAATCCAAGATGAAGGTGCCAGCCAATTTGATTCCTAGTGAGATCAATCTTGGCTTGCAGATGGCTACCTTCTGGGTCTCTCTCTCCTACTCTTCTTATAAGGCCACCAATCATATCAGGTTAGGGACATACCCTTCTGATTTCATTTAACTTTAGTTGCCTCCTAAAAGCCCTATCTCTAAATATAGCCACATTAGGGATTAAGGTTTCAACATAGGAATATTTGAGGTATGCAGTTTAGTCCATAGCAAACTGAATAAACAAATTAACAAATTTGCAAAGCAGGAGTAAAATGTCTTCAGATATAGATCAAATACTGAAGCGTTAATCATTAAAAAGCATTGACAATATCAGGGTAATAAAGAATAAGCATCAAAGTTGGTGAATCAAGGTAAATTGGATGTGGTCAAAAAGGAGATTTCTTGTTATTCAGTTGTTCAGTTGTGTCTGACTCAAAAAGGAGATAGCAAGAGTAAATATCGCTATTTTAGGAATGTCACTCAGACATTTGAGGAATCAGTGAACTGAAATGGACAGGAATGGGTGAAGTTAAATCAGATGACCATTATATCTACTACTATGGGCAAGAATCCCTTAGAAGAAATGGTGTAGCCCTCATAGTCAACAAAAGAGTCCAAAATCCGGTACTTAGGTGCAATTTCACAAACAACAAAATGATCTTGGTTTGTTTCTAAGGCAAACTATTTAACATCACAGTAATCCAAGTCTATGCCCCAACCACTAATGCGGAAGAAGCTGAAGTCAAACAGTTCTATGAAGACCTACAAGACCTTCTAGAACTAACACCAAAAAAAGATGTCCTTTTCATCATAGTGGATTGGAATGCAAAAGTAGGAAGTCAAGAGATACCTGGAGTATCTGTAGCCCCATAAACTCAAGGCAAGTTTGGCCTTGAAATACAAAATGAAGCAAGGCAAAGGCTAAAAGAGTTTTTCCAAGAGAACACACTGGACATAGCAAACACCCTCTTCCAACAACACAAGAGACGACTCTACACATGGATATCACCAGATGGTCAATACCGAAATCCGATTGATTACATTCTCTGCAGCCAGGGATGGAAAAGCTCTATATAGTCAGAAAAACAAGTCCTGGAGATGACTATGGCTCAGATCATGAACTCTTAATGCAAAATTAAACTTAAATTGAAGCAAGTAGAGAAAACCACTAGGCCATTCAAAGTGAAAGTGAAGTTGCTCAGTCGTGTCTGACTTTCTGTGAACCCATGGACTGTAGCCTACCAAGTTCCTCCATCCAAGGGATTTTCCAGGCAAGAATACTGGAGTGGGTTGCCATTTCCTTCTCCAGAGGATCTTCCTGACACAGGGATCGAACCTGGGTCTCCTGCATTGTAGGCAGATGCTTTACTGTTATGACCTAAATCAAATTCCTTATGATTATACAGTGGAAGTGACAAATAGATTCAAGAGATTAGATCTGATAGAAAGAGTGCCTGAAGTAATACGGCTGAAGAACTATCCGTAACATTGTACAGGAGGCATGACCAAAACCATCTCAAAAGAAAAGAAATGCAGGAAAACAAAATGGTTTTCTGAGGAGGACTTACAAATAGCTGAGAAAAGAAGAGAAAGGAGAATGGGAAAGGCAAAGGAGAATGGGAAAGATATACACAACTGAATGCAGAGTTCCAAAGAATAGCAAGGAAAGATAATAAAGACTTCTTAAGTGAACAATACAAAAAAATAGAGGAAAAAAATCTATGGGAAAGATTAGAGATCTCTTCAAGACAATTAGAGATACCAAGGGAAGATTTCATACAAAAATGGGCACAATAAAGACAGAAACTGCAAGGACCTAACAGAAGCAGAAGAGATTAAGAAGAGGTGGCAAGAATACACAGAAGAACTGTACAAAAAAGGTCTTAATGACTCAGGTAACCACCATGGTGTGATCACCTACCTAGAGCTAGACATCCTGGAGGGTTAAATTAAGTGGGCCTTAGGAATCGTCACTATGAACAAAGCTAGTGGAGGTGATGGAATTCCAACTGAGATATTCACAATACTAAAAGATGATGTTATTATAGTGCCATACTCAATCTGCCAACAAATTTGGAAAACTCAGTAGTGGCCACAGGACTGGAAAAGGTTGGTTTTCATTCCAATCCCAAAGAAAGACATTACCAAAGAATGTTCAAACTACTATCTCATTGCACTCATTTCACATGCTAGTAAGATTATGCTCAAAATCCTTCAAACTAGGCTTCAGCAGTATATGAACCAAGAAATTCCATATGTACAAGATGGATTTAGAAAAGGCAGAGGAACCAGAGATCAAATTGCCAGCATCTGTTGGATCATAGAAAAAGCAAGAGAATTCCAGAAAAATGTCTACTTCTGCTTCACTAAGTATGCTAAAGCTTCTGACTGTGTGAATTACAGCAAATTGTGGAGAACTCTTAAATGGGATACCAGACTACCTTAACTTCCTCTTGAGAAACTTCTATGCTGGCTAAGAAGCAACAGTTAGAACCAGACATGGAACAATGGACTGGTTCAAAATTGGGAAAGGAATATGTCAAGGCTGTATATTGTCACCCTGCTTATTTAACTTATATGTAGAGTACATCAAGAAAATGCCAGGCTGGATGAAGCACAATCTTGATCCCAATCAAGATTGCTGGGAGAAATTTCAGCAACTACAGATATACAGATGATACCCTCCTAAGGGCTGAAAGTGAAGAAAAACTAGAGAGCCTCTGGATGAAAGTGAAAGAGCAGAGTGAAAAAGTTGGCTTAAAACTCAACATTCAAAAAACTAAGATCATGGCGTCCAGTCCCATCACTTTATGGCAAACAGATGAGGAGAAAATGAAAACAGTGACAGATTTCATTTTCTTGGGTTCCAAAATCACTGCAGACAATGACTGCAGCCATGAAATTAAAAGATCTTTGCTCCTTGGAAGAAAAGCTATGAAAAACTTGGACAACATATTAAAAATCAAAGACATTGCTTTGCTGACAAAGGTCTATATAATCGAAAGTATGGTTTTTCCAGGAGTCATGGAGGGATGTGAGAGTTGGACCATAAAGAAGGCTGAGCGCCAAAGAATTGATGCTTTCAAACTGTGCTGTTGGAGAAGACTCTTGAGAGTCCCTTGAATTGCAAAGAGATCAAATCAGTTAATCCTAAAGAAAATCAACTCTGAATATTCATTGGAAGGACTGGTGCTGAAGCTGAAGTTCCAATACTTTGGCCTCCTGATGTGAAGAGCTGACTCATTGGAAAAGACCCTGATGCTCAGAAAGATTGAAGGCAGGAAGAGAAGGGGTGACAGAGGATGAGATAGTTGGATGACATCATGACTCAATGGATATGAGTTTCAGCAAACTCCAGGACATAGTGAAGGACAGGGAAGCCTGGTGTGCTTCAGTCCATGGGGTCACAATGAGTCGGACATGACTTAGTGACTGAACAATAAACAACAGAAAACAAAGTTGGAATCATAAGGCCCTTTTGTAATTAACACTTGTTTTGTTTTGGTTTGCTTTCCTTTTTATGATGGAGTACAAAATGAGGAGGATGGAGAGTAGAAAAGAAGAGTATCTTTAAGAATGTCTGATGGAAGCTTTGGCATGAGCAGCACAGTCAGACATGATGCCATGCACCTGCTCAGCTCTGTGCCCAGAGGAGATGCTAAAAAAGCCTGGCCCATCATAACATCAGGCTGTCTCCCATCCCTGGAATCATTTCACTTCCCAGCAGTCCCCAATTCCAGAGAATCAGCTTTCAATCCATGTTATAGGCAGAAGAGCCAAGTCTACAAGTATAGTAAAAATATTATGAGGCCCTTCCATTGGCAAAATGCAAACATAAAAATGTAACAACATACCCTTCATCTACTAATTTTATAATTCTTTTGAGACAAGCTGTAAAAATTTTTTGCCTGGTTTTATTTCACTTTCTTTATATACACACATAATGTTTCTCATTGTATTCTTTATGTTTACAGATAGTCTCTTTGCTCCATTACTTCCCTAAATCAGATGGAAATCACTTGCAGTGTTTCCAGGACTAAACAGGAGTAAAAATAGGAAAAAGTGGTAAATTGGACACAAGGGACGGCCCTAAAGCAGGCTGTTTTTACATGGTAACTGGCTCTCTCCTTCAGTCTTGGTTGACTTGATTGATCTTAATTGATCTGATTAGACTCTACAATGACAAGCCTGTTGATTAATGTGCTGTCCACTTATACAGCACTTTAACTTTCAGAGGATTGCAACATTTATAACCTAATTTGATTCAGAAAGTAAGTTGAGTCATTAAGTGGGCAAGAAATTTTAGCCTCATTATGTAGATAACTGTGGACCTGAGAGGTTCTAGATATTTGGTGTCTAGACCTCCCAGCTTAATTGATCATTTTGGCTTAGGCTGCCTGAATTCAGCCTGATGGTGGCTGAAATAATATGATTGATGAAATCCCCATCACTTCATGGCAAATAGATGGGGAAACAATGGAAACGTGACAGACTTTATTTTCTTGGGTTCCAAAAACACAGCAGATGGTGACTGCAGCCATGGAATTAAAAGACACTTGCTCCTTGGAAGAAAAGCTATGAGAAACCTAGTTCAGTTCAATTCAGTTGCTCAGTCATGTCCAACTCTTTGTGACCCCATGGACTGCAGCACGCCGGGCTTCCCTGTCCATCTCCAACTCCCGAAGCTTGCTCAAACTCATATCCATCAAGTCGGTGGTGCCATCCAACCATCTCATCCTCTTTCTATTATGCCAAGTTTTCTCTGAGATGCAGATAAATCTGGGGAAATTCAGAGATATTTTTTCTCTAGATCAGTCTCCATAAAGATCATATCGTATCTATGATACTCACCCCAAAACTAAAGATATCACACAGATGGAATGGCAATTCATCATTACCTTCAATTCTTCAATTCACTCTCAAATTTTCTCCCTTCATGTTACTCTATTCATTCTTTAAACCCAAGTTTAAAGCATAAAATGTAAATTTTACAGAAATTCAGCATAAACTCCAAGTTCCTCATCACTTTCAATAACTACTTAGGTTTCACTCAAGACCTCCTGAGTGTTTTTCTCAAATGACAAACCCAAGTCAGCCAGGAGTCTCCAGAGGTCTTTTGCCCTGTTCAGGACTATGGTTGGATCAGTTCCAATTATTGTTTCTAGTCCTACAGGATAATGTTAGTCAGTATTTCCTGAATGGTGAGGCCAGATGCCTAAGTTTTAGCTAGCCTCAGTTTTACCCCTTCTCTTTCTATCCCAATGTTGGTTTTCCTAAGGAGTCAAGCTATCAAAGCATAAGAGAGATGCTTCTTAGGTGGAATTCCAGAGAATGTTCCAAGAAATACTTCCACACAATTACTTTCCCTACTAAGCAGAGTACAGCAAGGCTGACGCTCCACTACAGCCACTGCAGGGGACATCTAATGAGAGGGAGGCATTAACATGCCTACATGCACACAGGGCAGTCATTAACAGTCTAAGATGGATTAATTAATAGAAGTATTAGTTTTACCTTGAAAAACAGAGTACTTTGAGCTCAGGGGACATAACAGAAAGTAGGAAAATATGAACTGAATAAAAGAAGCTGGGAAAGGGTGTGGAGTGACGATAGCTGTGATGGGAACATCTCAGTTCTAGCAGTTACGAGAGCTCTCAGGAGTGAGCATCATTTTGCTTAAAAATGTTCATTTTAATTATACCTAGAACCTCAAAGATTAACTCATTAGTTGCACCACAGAAACTTTGTCATAAGAGATAAGTCTTCAGCTAACTAAAAGTTCTCTTTACTCTAGAACTAAAGCTTTTTTTCTGGAAGTCATACTAAAATTGACATTCCCCACTTGCCAATTTTAGATCCTTTGAGACATTAACCTAGACTGTAATTGATAGATATTCATTCAGGCATAAACTAATATTTTAACAGGAAATCCCTGGAGACAATATCTTAACACAATTAAATAAGTTTATGGATAGTCATTTCATTTGATGAGGGACATGTTTCAGCTAGGAAGTGCCCTTTATTGATAGATATTCTTCATTGTTAAAGAACCAACCAAATGTAAGAAATGTGTACTAACTTGGAATTCAATGACAACTAAATTTTACTTCTGTCTAAAATAGTCTTATAATACTGAAGGGTCATTATTATTATACTATGAGAGTATTGAAGCACAGGAATATTAGCATGACATTCTGATAAAGAGCTCTGGTCAGTTAGGATAGGTTAGGAGTGAATAAAGGAAACCCTAAAATAACAGAAACTGCAAGAGAGTAGTTTCTCCACGTAAAATCAAAATCTGGCCAGGCAATTCTGACTGGCATAGTGCTTCAAGTGTCATGCTTCTACCTATCTTGTTGCTTTATAGTACATAGTCTCAACCTCATGGTCCAAGATGGCAGCACCTGCATTGTAGGTATTAGAATAGGGATAAGGAGTGACATATCACATGCCACTATTATTTTCATTATATTGGCCAAAATCATCCAGCCACACCTGGATGTGAAGGTAGCTGAAAGTAAAATCTATATTTCTAGTGTTCATCAAAAATGTGGAGATTCTATTATGTGAGAGACTAATGAGTAAATTGATATTAGGCAGGAAAAGAAGCAGGCAATAAATGATGAGATGGTTAGATAGCCTCACTGACTTAGTGGACATGAGTTTGAGCAAACTACAGGAGATAGTGAAGGACAGGGAAGCTTGGTGCACTGCAGACAATGGGGTTGCAAAGAGGTGGACATGACTTATTGACTGAACAAGTTCTATTAAGAATTAGGCAACGATGAATCAGAAGCCATCAGAGCTCTATGTATATCCATGGGTGTATGGGAGGGTAAGTATATTGTTTATTCTTTCCATAGCATCTTGTATTAAATGTCTACTGATTGAAGGGGTTTTGAGTTAGAGATAAGATGTGTATGTGAAGGAAAATGCCTAGAGAAATAGGTAGGAAATGAGTCAATAAGTGATAAAAATGGAAAGTGCAATGGTTCTTCAGAGGTAAAGATTTCTGGGAACAGCAAACCCTGAAAGAAAACTGATGCTCACAGGTAGGGAGAGAAGAGGAGGAAAAGACTGGAGAAGAGACATACAATAAACTACAGTGTTGAAAGGAAGGATGGGCTTCAATATCCATTTTGTCTTGTATAAGACAACCATTTTCCATTTTTAGTTCCTGTCTTTTCAAATACAGCTTTATTTACTTAATAATCTTTAAGTTTATAAATTAATATTTTAATTTCCAAGACCTTAAATTTTCTCTAATAAATGTAGCATAAAAGATGATGCAAAGTTATCAAATATTTGTTTCATACAAATACTTATTCAATACTCAACCATACTTGATATCATGTTAATATTCATGGCTCATTCAGAATCCTTCTTCTAAAAATCATGCAAATTATCCAAATAAAGATCTTAGGGGGATACATAAAATTACAAGATGTTCAGTTTATAAAATATGATAAAATAAAAACAGGAATGAGCTGAGACATGTGGTCCAAACAAAATTAAAAATTGAAAATTAATCTGAATTAACCAAGTAATAGAAAAGGATGATTATGAGGTTAAAATAAATAATAAATAAAAGCTAGATTAATTTAAATAATTATCTCTTCTTGACTTTATCTCTGAAGTATGAGAAAAGATGTCCTTCTTTTCTTCTCCCTCTCTTCTTTTATTTCTCCCTTTTTACTTTCTCTATGTAAGCATTGCCATTAAACCATAAATTTGAGAAAAGCCAGGATTATATCTTCTTTGTTGTTACACATTCAGTGTTCAATTGAAACTAAATATTTGCATATATATACATAGAAGAATATTATTTATAAATAAAATACCTAAGAATAAATTTAACAAAACAAGCAAAAGATCTATACTCTGAAAGCTATAAAATGTTGATTGAGAACCATAAAATATTGAAGGAAATTGAAGATGATGTGAAGAAATGGGAAGATACTCCCATGTTCTTGGATTTGATGGATTGAAATTATTAAAATGGCCATACTACCCAAAGCAATCTACAGATTTAATGCAATCCCTATCAAGATACAGGATATTTTTCACAAAAATAGGACAAAGTATCCTAAAATTTATATGAAACCACAAAAGATTCTGAATTGCCAAAACAATCCTGAGGAAAAAAGAACAAATTTGGAGGTATAATCCTTCCACATTTCAGACTATACTACAAAGCTACAATAATCAAAACAGTGTCATAGTGTCATAAATACAGACACATAAATCAATAGAGCAGAATAAAGAGCCCAAAAGTAAACCCACCCACCTACATTTAATTAATCTATGACAAAGGAAGCAAGAATATACAATGGAGAAAAAATAATCTCTTCAACAAGTGCTGCTGGGAAAGGTGGACAGCTGCATTTAAAACAGTGAAAAACTAAGCCCAAAATGGTTTAAAGACCTAAGTGTAAAACATGATACCATAAAACTCCTAGAAGAGAATATAAATGAAACATTCTTTCACATAAATTGTAACAATGTTTTCTGAGATCAATCTCTCAAGGTAAAAGATATGAAAACAAAAATAAACAAATAGGACTTAATCAACCTTAAAAGCTTTTGCACATCAAAGGAAACCATCAACAAAGTGAAAAGACAACTTGTGAAATAGGAGACAATATTTGCAAATGATATAAGCAGCAAGGGATTACTATCCAAAATATACAACCAGCTCATGCAGCTCAATATCAAACAAACAAACAATCAAAAAATGGGCAGAAGACCTAATCAGACATTTCTCCAAATATATACAGATGACCAACAGATACAGGAAAAGATGCTCAACATCACTAATTATTAGAGAAACGCAAATAATACCATACTGAGGTATCACCTCATACCTATCAGAATGGCTGTAACAAAAAAAGTCTATAAATAATACATGTTGGCAAGGATGTGAAGGAAAGGGAATTCTTGTATACTGTTGGTGAAAATGTAAATTGGTGCAGCCACTGGGGAAAGCAGTATGGACATATTCCAAAAAACTAAAACTAGAATTACAATATCATCCAGCAATCACACTTGTGGTTATATATCCAGAAAGAAAAATAAGAACAGTAGCTTAAGAAGATACATGCACCCCAATGTTCATAGTATCACTACTCACAATAATCAAGACACAGAAGCAACCAAAGTGAGCATCACAGATGATTAGTTTAAGAAGATGTGAGATGTGTGTGTGTGTGTGTATGTGTGTGATGGAATATTATTCAGCCATAAAAAGGTATGAAATATTACCATGGCATCAACACGGATGGACCTAGGGAAAATTGTGCTTAGTGAAATAAGTCAGAGAGAGAAAGACAAATGCTATATAATATTACTCATATAGGAAGTCTAAAAAACAATACTAATGAATGTGTATACAAAGCAGAAACAGACTTACAGACATAAAAAAAACTTATGCTTACCAAAGGGGAGAAGGAGGAGGGAAGTACAAATTAGAATATGGTATTCACAAATACCAACTACTGTACATAAAATAGATAGTCATCAAGGATTTACTGTATAGCACAGGAAATTATATACAATATCTTGTGATAACCTATAATGGAATATAATCTACAAAAAAACTGAATATGCTGTACACATGAAAGTAACAAAATATTGTAAATCAACTATACTTCAATTTTAAAAAAGAATATTATTTATACTTCCCTGATAGCTCAGTTGGTCAAGAATCCGCCTGTAATGTAGGAGACCCCGGTTCGATTCCTGGGTCAGGAAGATCCCCTGGAGAAGGGATAGGCTACCCACTCCAGTATTCTTGGGCTTCCCTTGTGGCTCAGCTGGTAAAGAGTCCGCCTGCAATGAGTGAGACCTTGGTTCGATCCCTGGGTTGGGATGATCCCCTGGGGAAGAGAAAGGCTACCCATTCCAGTATTCTGGCCTGGAGAATTCCTTGGACTGTATAGTCCATGGAGTCACAAAGAGTCAGACATGACTGAGCAAATTTCACTTTCACTTTCAACACACATAAACAAACTCAAACATACATAACTGACAATAAGTTCATCAACAGTTTTTTTTGCAAAAACTAAAGTTTTTATTTTTCTATTTAAAAAAATTACTCCGAGCATCTCATAAATGTTGACCTAACTTCCAGTTTACCAGTTGTCTCTTAAATTGTATCTAGTTGTTCAGTAAACCCATTTATAGAGACTTTACTTTCTGTTTCTGAATTTTTTCTTCTAGAATTCCTGTTTCATTTTTAAAGAAATGTATGAATCTTGTGAAAGTTTGCAACTTTTCTTTTTTTTCTTAATATGTTAATCACAATTATTTTATACTCCATGTCTGGTAATTCCAAATCGGGATCAACTTTTAATGTTTTAATTATCTATTTTTTTCTTTTCTCCATCTCCTTGAATGCCTATCAAATTTTGATTGATGCCACATCTGGCACATGTATAAAAATCATAGAAGTTCTAATTCATGTTATTTTCCTCCAGATAAAATATTCTTTTGATTCTTACATACTGCTCACCTTAATTTAATCTGATATTGAATTAATTTGGAGCTGGACTTCTAGTACTGTAAGACCTAGTCCTTTTGAGTTTATTCTTACTCCTAAGAAGAGAGACTTCCAGGATTCCAAATGAAAGCCTGGGAATATTTACCAGAATCCATCCTTCTTGGTTGGGCCTGAATTATAATATTTTTTGTCCCATGCTACATGTTCCTTAGGAATCATCACATTCCACAAGAGGAAAATCAGCACAAGAGCTTACTTCTCAGGGTTGTGTTTCTCTCTGTGACTGGCTGCTCAAGTCCTGGCTGCCTTGGAAGTCCTGAACTACATTTTTTTGTCTCCCAGCCTCGTGATATAGTCAGACTCTGCTTAGCTTTTCTACTTTTTAGTTACTCCTTTCTGCTTGGTTGCTCATACTCTTACTCCATGTGAGTCTTCTTAATCAGCAAATATTTGAAGGAAAAGCAGTGCAGAGTATCTGACTTTCCTCAATTCTTTTCCCTTCTTTTGGGGATCCTGACATTTCATGTTTTGGCTTCCTTAGGTACTCTCAAATGCCTTCAAACAGATGTGCTATGTTCTTAGAGGGTGGGTAGGTATGATACAAACCACTTCATTAGAGCTAGAATCAGTTCAGTTCAGTTCAGTTCAGTCGCTCAGTCCTGTCCGACTCTTTGGAACCCCGTGGACTGCAGCACGCCAGGCGTCCCTGTTCATCACCAACTCCAAGAGTTTACTCAAACTCATGTCCATTGAGTCGGTGATGCCATCCAACCATCTCAACCTCTGTCGTCCCCTTCTCCTCCCACCTTCAATATTTCCCAGCATCAGGGTCTTTTCAAATGAGTCAGCTCTTCATATCAGGTGGCCAAAGTATTGAAGTTTCAACTTCAACATCAGTTCTTCCAATTAACACTCAGGACTAATCTCCTTTAGGATAGACTGGTTGGATCTCCTTGCAGTCCAAGGGACTCTCAAGAGTCTTCTCCAGAAAAGAAGTCTACTTATCCTTCCACATAACCAAAAACCTATTGTAAGTCAATGTAAATCTTAACCTTAAGTTCTGTTTAGCCAGTGAAGATATGTACAAGGGTAGAGAGAGTTTGGGAATATCAATAAGAAAGTAGAGGAGATTCAAATGGGAGAGGCCTGGCCAGAGGCTGCAAATCATCTAATATCTACTATCATAGAAAATGATTAAGCTAGCCATTTTCTCCTCTGACCAAAACTCTTGAATGTTCTGAGCTGGTCTGTTCTTCATGTCTGGGCTTCTTCTCCCCACCTCAGCAAGGGCAGAGTCTCCTAACTCACTATAATTGGAAAGGTAGAACCCCATGTTTTTGGCAGCTCTTCTTCAGGGTGACAAGGACTAGGCAGACAAATATTTTATCTAGGAGCTGTAGAAAGAGATTGGTGATAAATACAGAAAATAGCTTATGTAGAAGATTGTGGGGGCTGTGGTGGCAGCGGTAGGTATTAATTGTTGGGGAGGAGTTGCTGCAAGAGAGAAATCTATGATAAAGAAAGTCTCTAGCAGTATATTGTTATTCAATAAATATTTTGCAAATGCTGAAGCAAATGCTTGTTTCTCTTCCTGACTTACTTAAAATCTATTGGGTAAAACAGAACATTTGTATTCATACTAATTCACATTCAATTAGATAATAATTCTAATTTTTTCTAAGTTCACAAGTTTTTAAAATTTACTCTTTAAACTAATGAACTAAAAGCTAGAACCTGAGTAAAAGCTGTTTCTCAATATAAATGAAATTGTCTTTACACCCTTTAAGGACCTTTTTAACAACATCTCTCACTCTGCCACCTCAGTTCTTCTGCTGATATCTTCCTCACATTTCCACAGCAGACAAATTGATTTCTGCATAAAAGTTCAACCCATTCCAGGCATCAAAGCAGTCTGATGTATGAATGAACTTAAGTAGTCTCTCCAGTCTCTTCTTGAGCCCATAGGGTGATGCTTAGAACCCAATCATTGTGCCAGCTTCCCTGGTGGCTCAAAAGGTAAAGCATTTGCCTGCAATGCAGGAGCCCCAGGTTCGATCCCTGGGTTGGGAAGATCCCCTGGAGAAGGAAATGGCAACCCACTCCAGTACTCTTGCCTGGAAAATCCCATGGATGGAGGAGCCTGGTAGGCTTACAGTCCATGGGGTCACAAAGAGTCAGACACGACTGAGTGACTTCACTTAGAACACAATCATTGTGCTAGTAGTGTTGGGGCAGCATGACATGACTTGATGCTGAATATCTGATTTCCTCCCAGGACAGTCTATTTCTGTAATAACATTTGACAGGATTCACTGCCCCATCGGTGCTCCAATATGACTGCCAAAGTCCCTCTTTGAGTTTCAGAGTTACCTTCTTGGGCATCATTGTAATCCAGTGGATTCAGAAGACTTCATTTTTGCTTTAATTTCTATTATGACCACCATTTCTAATGACCTGACTTGATCTGGGTCCAGATCTGGGTTTCCTTCTTAGTCTGACAACCTCCTTTTTCTCCCAGGCCACGAACAGAACGTGCAGATGTTGCCTGCAGTGTTTGCTGCTATGTATTCATTTTTATCATGATCTGCCTACCTGCTGGTGCACCTACAACTTTACCTTTGTCCCTTTATAGAAGCTATGACTAAACATTGATATCTCTGCTGGAAGCTTGCCCTGCCTATATGGCTGGTCCACTGCTTTTAGGGGGCTTCCCCCACAGAGTCTGCCACACCTTCTGAACAGATATAGCACTGAGCTCTGACCCTTTTCACACCTATCCTGACACACTAATAAATATGTGAATCTCTAGATAAGAAGTAGAATTGCCTTTTATCAGTCTTGTGTCTGACACTAGAGAAAATACTTTGTTACCAGTTTCACAGGGAGGCACCCTTACTTAAAGAACACTATATAATCAAGTGAATGCTTTATCTTATGCACTAAGGTTAAACAAAATTAAATGTTATTAATTTGCTCATTTCCTTTCTCCTTTGTTCTTTTAAACTTGAGTATGTTAGTTTGAGATAATTGTATTATGTGTCACAACTCTGCAACTACATACAGATTGCTCCCATGGATAAAGCATTAGATACAAATAATAATCTATCACTGTGGAAGCAGTGACACAGATTTTATTTTCTTGGACTCCAAAGTCTGGATGGTGACTGCAGCCACAAAATTAAAAGACGCTTGCTCTTTGGAAGAAAAGTTATGACAAACCTAGATAGTATATTAAAAAGCAAAGACTTCACTTTGCCCACAAAGTTTCATATAGTCAAAGCTATGGTTTTTCCAGTAGTCATGTATGCATGTGAGAGTTGGACCATAAAGAAGTCTGAGTGCCAAAGAATCGATGCTTTTGAATTGTGGTGTTGGAGAGGATTCTTGAGAGTCCCTTGGGCAACAAGGAGATCAAAACAGTCACTCCTAAAGGAAATCAATCCTGAATATTCATTGGAAGGACTGATGCTGAAGCTCCAATACTTCGGCCACCTGATGCAAAAAACTGACTCATTGGAAAAGACCCTCATCCTGGGAAGGATTGAAGGCAAAAAGAGAAGAGAGTGGCAGAGGATGAGATTATTAGATGGTATCACCAACTCAATGAAAATGAGTTTGAGCAAACTCCAGGAGATAATGAAGGACAGGGAAGCCTTGTGTGCTGTAGTCCGTGGGATCACAGAGAGTTGGACACGACTTAGTGACTGAATAGCAACAACAAATAGTCATAATCTCCAAAAGATGGTATATCACTATAAGCAGAATTGTAGGCTACCTGAACAAATGAGAATTCATACAGAAAACAAAGGTAATCAAGCACTGCTATATATAAAATTTATAAACAACAAGGACCTACTGTATAGCACAGGGAACTATATTCAATATCTTCTCATAACCTATAATGGAAAAGAATCTGAAAAAGAACATCTATATATATATGAATGGAGAAGGAAACGGCAACCCACTCCAGTACTCTTGCCTGGAAAATTCCATAGATGGGGGAGCCTGGTAGACTACAGTCCATAGGGTCGCAAACAGTCAGACATGACTGAGCGACTTCACTTTTTTTCTTTCTATAGTTCCTTTTAGAGAAGGAAATGGCAACCCACTCCAGTGTTCTTGCCTGGAGAATCCCATGGACAGTTGGGCTGTGGTCTGTGGGGTTGCAAAGAGTTGGACGCGACTAAGCAACTAACACACACACATATATATGAATATATATATACATATATGTATATTTGCTGGATATCTGAATCTAACACCTAAAATAACATTGTAAAACAACTATACTTCAATTAAGAAAAAAGATAACCTAGTTGCAACAGATTGGGAAAGACTAGAGATCTCTTCAAGAAAATTAGAGATATCAAAGGAACATTTCATGCAAAGATAGGCTCGATAAAGGACAGAAATGGTATGGACCTAACAGAAGCAGAAGATATTAAGAAGAGGTGGCAAGAATACACAGAAGAACTGTACAAAAAAGATCTTCACGACCCAGATAATCACGATGGTGTGATCACTCACCTAGAGCCAGACATCCTGGAATGTGAAGTCAAGCGGGCCTTAGAAAGCATCACTATGAACAAAGCTAGTGGAGGTGATGGAATTCCAGTTGAGCTATTTCAAATCCTCAAAGGTGATGCTGTGAAAGTGCTACACTCAATATGCCAGCAAATTTGGAAAACTCAGCAGTGGCCACAGGACTGGAAAAGATCAGTTTTCGTTCCAATCCCAAAGAAAGGCAATGCCAAAGAATGCTCAAAATACCGCACAATTGCACTCATCTCACATGCTAGTAAAGTAATGCTCAAAATTCTCCAAGCCAGGCTTCAGCAATACGTGAACCGTGAACTTCCAGATGTTCAAGCTGGTTTTAGAAAAGGCAGAGGAACCAGAGATCAAATTGTCAATATCCGCTGGATCATCGAAAAAGCAAGAGAGTTCCAGAAAAACATCTATTTCTGCTTTATTGACTATGCCAAAGCCTTTGACTGTGTGGATCACAATAAACTGTGGAAAATTCTGAAAGAGATGGGAATACCAGACCATCTGACCTGTCTCTTGAGAAACCTGTATGCAGGTCAGGAAGCAACAGTTAGAACTGGACATGGAACAACAGACTGGTTCCAAATAGGAAAAGGAGTACGTCAAGGCTGTATATTGTCACCCTGCTTATTTAACTTATATGCAGAGTACATCATGAGAAACGCTGGGCTGGAAGAAACACAAGCTGGAATCAAGATTGCCAGGAGGAATATCAATAACCTCAGATATGCGGATGACACCACCCTTATGGCAGAAAGTGAAGAAGAATTAAAGAACCTCTTGATGAAGGTGAAAGAGGAGAGTGAAAAAGTTGGCTTAAAGCTCAGCATTCAGAAAACTAAGATCATGGCATCTGGTCCCATCACTTCATGGGAAATAGATGTGGAAACAGTGTCAGACTTTATTTTTTTGGGCTCCAGAATCGCTGCTGATGGTGACTGCAGTCATGAAATTCAAAGACGCTTACTCCTTGGAAGGAAGGTTATGGCCAACCTAGATAGCATATTTAAAAGCAGAGACATTACTTTGCCAACAAAAGTCCGTCTAGTCAAGGCTATGGTTTTTCCAGTGGTCATGTATGGATGTGAGAGTTGGATGGTGAAGAAAGCTGAGCACCGAAGAATTGATGCTTTTGTACTGTGGTGTTGGAGAAGACTCTTGAGAGTCCCTTGGACTGCAAGGAGATCCAATCAATCCATCCTAAAAGAGATCAATCCTGGGTGTTCATTGTAAGGTCTGATGTTGAAGCTGAAACTGCAATACTTTGGCCACCCCATGCGAAGGGTTGACTCATTGGAAAAGACCCTAATGCTGGGTAGGATTGGTGGCGGGAGGAGAAGGGGACGACAGAGGATGAGATGGTTGGATGGTATCACCGACTCAATGGACATGGGTTTGGGTAGACTCTGGGAGTTGGTGATGGACAGAGAGGCCTGGCGTGCTGCAATTCATGGGGTCGCAGAGAGTCAGACACGACTGAGCAACTGAACTGACTGAACTGATTCCCATCTGCCTACTTACGATCCCATTAACCACTGTACTTAGCATTTTGTACATATTATCTTATTATCTAATGAGCAGGAATTCACCATTGAGAAACTGAAGACTAGGATGTAAATACATACACAGACACATATAATTTAATTGATTGAGGAAAGTCTCAGGGCTTGATGATCATTCACCTTAGATACCAGTTTCTTCTAATTTTTATAGTAGATGATACAGATTATTAAAGACAATAGAATCAACTGCAGGTACCTAAATATTTTCTACAGGGGAAATTGTTTAGTATAATACTATGTGAGATGTTCAGAAAGTGATAACTTTGGTAAAACTAACTGAGGGTCTGGATAAGCAAAATTGTAAGTTATTATGCTTGGTCATAATTTCTGATTGAACTTAGAATTATCTTGAATCAACTTCTCTGCAGGTCGGAAACTAAAGCTTATGAGTTCCTGTCTAAATGCTGAGATGGTATATTACCCTTCTTTATACAGCTCACAGTCCTTTTCATTATGCCCTGTACCCAGTAACTTGCAGGATGAATGGATGAATCCTATATCTTTCAATATGAACATATGACATCAAATAATTGTTTTTGCTTTGTGTGTGTGTGTGTTAGTCACTTAGCTGTATCCAACTCTTTGTGACCCCATGGACTGTAATCCACCAGGCTCCTCTGTCCGTGGGATTTTCCAGGCAAGAATACTGGACTGAGTTGCCATTTCCTTCAGCAGGGGATCTTCCTGACCCAGAGAATGAAACTGCATCTCCTGTGTCTCCATCATTGCAGGCAGATTCTTTACTATCTGAGCCAGGATTCCCAATCATGCTTCACCAATCTTTTTTGGAAATACCCCATATACAAGTTCTTATTCTTAATTTCTCAAAATATATTTTTCTTCTACTTTTTCCTCTAATATATCTTCTGACTCTCAATTGTGTTCAAGCTGGATTTAGAAAAGGCAGAGGAACCAGAGATCAAATTGCCAACATCTGCTGGATCATCGAAAAAGCAAGAGAGTTCCAGAAAAACATCTATTTCTGCTTTATTGAGTATTCCAAAGCCTTTGTGTGGATCACAACAAACTGTGGAAAATTCTTAAAAAGATGGGAATACCAGACCACCTGACCTGCCTCTTGAGAAATCTGTATGCAGGTCAAAAAGCAACAGTTAGAACTGGATATGAAACAACAGAATGGTTCCAAATCGGGAAAGGAGTAGGTCAAGGCTGCATATTGTCATCCTGCTTATTTAACTTATATGCAGAGTACATCATGCAAAATGCCAGGCTGGATGAAGCACAAGCTGGAATCAGTTTTGCCAGAAGAAATATCAATAACCTCACATATGCAGATGACACCACCCTTATGGCAGAAAGTGAAGAACTAAAGAGCCTCTTGATGAAAGTGAAAGAGGAGAGTGAAAAAGTTGGCTTAAAACAACATTCAGAAAGCTAAGATCATGGTATCCATTTCAATCACTTCATGGCAAATAGATAGGGAAACAATGGAAACAGTGACAGACTTTATTATTTTTTTGGCTCCAAAATCACTGCAGCCATGAAATTAAAAGACGCTTGCTCCTCAGAAGAAAAGTTATGATCAACCTAGACAGCATATTAAAAAACAGAGACATGACTTTGCTATCAAAGATCTATGTAGTCAAAGCTATGGTTTTTCCAGTAGTTATGTATGGATGTGAGAGTTGGACTATAAAGAAAATTGAGTGCCGAAGAATTGATGCCTTTGAACTGTGGTGTTGGATAAGACTCTTGAGAGTCCCTTGGACTGCAAGGAGATCCAACCAGTCCATCCTAAAGGAAATCAGTCCTGAATATTCATTGGAAGGACTGATGCTGAAGCTGAAACTCCAATACTTTGGCCACCTGATGGGAATAACTGACTCACTAGAAAAGACCCTGATGCTGGGTAAGATTGAAGGCAGGAGGAGAAGGGGACGACAGAGGATGAGACGGTTGGATGGCATCAATGACTCGATGGACATGAGTTTGAGTAGGCTCTGGGAGTTGGTGATAGACAGGGAAGCCAGGCATGCTGCAGTCCATGGGTTTGCAGAGTTGGACACAACTGAGCGACTGAACTGACTCTTAATTATTACAAGACAAAAATTAAAATAATTGCTGAGAGAATATCAGTCTAACTGTGAAGGATTCAACCCTATTTTCTTTCCTCTGGTCTATAATTTGGAGTAAAAATGGACAATCACAAAAGTATATGCCAAATTATTTTCTTAAAGCTAACATGCCCAAATCTTCCTATTATGAAGTTTCATGGGTATGCCCATTTGGTGAACCTTCTAGTTCTTTTCTTTAAAATAATTTTATTTAATTATTATTTTTTGCTGTGCTGAGTCTTCATTGCTGCCTGCAGGCTTTCTCTAATTGCGGCATGAAGCGGCTACTCTCTAGTTGCAGTGCATGAGTCTCTCACTGCAGTCTCTTCTAGTAGAGCACAGGTTCCAGGGCATGCAGGCTTCAGTAGCTGCAGTACATGGGCTCCATAGTTGTGGCTCTTGGGTTTTAGAGCACAGGCTCAATTGTTTTGGCTCATGGGCTTAGTTGCTCTATGGCATGGGGAATCTTCCTGGACCAGGGATTGAACTCGTGTCTCCTGTGTTGGCAGGAGAATTCTTTACCACTGAGCCACCAGGGAAGCTCCTAGTTCTTTGTTCTCTTTTTCATAGTCTGAGTTGGTTTGCAGAGGATGCAATTAAGCCCTGGTAGCTGAGTATAATGTTCTGGTTTCAAAACCTGGCTATGTCACCTGCCTGGAAATTGGGGAAATTTATTAGTTTATCTTTTTGGTTCTCAGTTTTCTCTCCTCTCTTAAGTGAATTTCTTGGTCCAAATGATCTTTAATGGACCCTCCAGCTCTATAATTCAAAGTTTTAATGTTACTGTGATTGCTTTTATTTAGAAGGCTGAAATCAACAAACTCATTCAATTCATTCTAAAGGCGTGATTTAAGGAACATCCAGGTGTCTCTGTGCTGCTTCTTGACTAGGCAGTACTGCAATAGAGCAGCTGTATGGGTCTGTGAATAAGAGGGTATGCTCTGGAATCAGACAACTGAGCTTCAAAGCCCAGTTTTGCAAACTAGAGTGGTAACTTTGAGCAATTTGTTTCAGCTTCCTGAAGCAGGTTCCCTTTCACGGCCCTTGGCCTTTGTCTCCGAAAAGGTGAAACCAATAGATAAGAAAGGCACAGACAAGAGACAGTGTAACCCTGGAGAGGAAGAGAGAGAGGAGCTGCCTGGCAACTTCCCAGATCCCACAAGGCCTTGTATACTTCCTGTATTTGCCTTCCTTGAGGTTCCTCTGTATCATTTCAATAAATTCCCCTCAATATAAATAAGGTGTCCTTACAACACCTTTCTGTGCATACCTCTGTCTGTTTTGGACCAAGTAGGTGGAGTTTTAGGTGCAATGAAGACCTTGCATCACCTGTAGTATTCCTTCCAATCTCCTTTCAGCTCCTGCACCATACACAGTGATATACACATAAATTTCTTATAGCTGGGTTCCTAAGGCTCAGTTAGGAATTGGGAACATTCCAAATGTTGCTGCAGATGTGGGGCTCTCTGAAATCACAGTGACAAAAAATGTGCCAGGGAGCCAGAAAGTGACAACCCAGAAGAATGCTCCTTCCCCCACCTTTCAAGTAGTGAAAGTTGCCCTCTTGGAGCATCTGCAGAAGGAACCATGTGATAAGAAATCTTCCTGTAGTGAATTTCATGCATCCAAGAAGGCAGAGATTCCAAAACTACAATCCAGTCATTGTCAGACCTGGAATTCCCTTCCTGGGACAATTACATTTTGCTCCTGCTTAGCTCTTTGTTGCTTAGCAACAGCAGTAGCATCAGGGGAAGCCACTGGAGAGACAAGCCCTTTCTAAAGTGGGGCTGGGGTGAGAGTAACCAGGAGTAAAAATTGCCTTCTCACTTCCTAGAAGAGAAAAATGTCTTGTGAACCTCAGAGGGGGTAGAATTAGGCTTCATCTGAATGGTGTCATTTAAATGTCCACATCATATCTAATTATCAAAACCAGTATTTGAACAGAATTATTTAGCTTTGCAATGTAACTTTGTGTCTGATATTTCCTGTAAGCCTCATGATGACTGATACCTTGAAGTGAAGTGAAAGTCGCTCAGTCATGTCCGACTCTTTGCGACCCCATGGACTATACAGTCCATGGAATTCTCCAGGCCAGAATACTGGAGTGTATAGGCTTTCCCTTCTCCAGGGAATCTTCCCAACCCAGGGATTGAACCCAAATTGCAGGCAGACTCTTTACCAGCTGAGCCACAGGGGAAGCCCAAGAATACTGGAATGGGTAGCCTATCCCTTTTTCAGTGGAACTTCTCGACCCAGGAATCGAACTGGGGTCCCCTAATTGCAGGTGGATTCTTTACCAACTGAGCTATCAGGTAATCCCTGATTGATACCTTAGGGTAAGATTATAGTTCTCAGTTTATATATGAAGAAACTAAGGTGGCTGAAATAATGTATTCAGCTTTACCCAGTCAGTTACTGGCAGAACAGGACTAGAGTCCAAGTTTACCATTTTCTATCTCTCTACTGTAACTCTTATTGATTGATTCACTCATCAATTCATTTTTCATCATATAAAACCAGTGTTCATCTAATATGCATGGATAGGATAATGGTGCTAAAATTTTAGAATTTTTATTTTTTTTTATTTTTATTTATTTATTTTTTGCAGTGTCTTCTATAAATTTATTTTATATTGAAATGTTTCAGGTACAAAAATCCTATGTAAAGTCTAATATAGTGAACTACCATTTACCCATCACTCAGCTTAAGAAACAGCATAACAAATGCAATCTAATCCCATTGGGACACATCTCAGTCTTGTCCTTCTGCTCTCCCTTCTTTCCAGTGGTGACCTCAATCCTCCAGTTGTATTTTTATTCCATGTATATTTTTATACTTTAATTGGATATTTGTTATCTATCATTAATATGCAGTATTGGGTTGTGTATTTTAAAACCTTCAATAGAATCCTGCTGTATTAAATACATATCATTCCATGACTAGCTTTTTTTGTTAATTATTACGATTTTTTGATTTATCAAAGTTGTGTTTCACTCAGTTTCTCTAGTGTTAATTTTTTACTGATGGTATTCCACCATACAACTCTATCATGCTTTATTTATCCATTCTCCCGTAAACAGACATTTAGGTATTTTCTATTTTAGGTTATCTGCTATTACGAACAGTGCTGCAGTAAACATTAATGTACATTTCTCTCTGTGAAAAGTCAATGGAGCTATTCCAGGCTTAGGGTACAAACCCAGGAATAGAATGAAAAGGGCTATACATCTTCAACTTTACTAGATTTCACCCAATTGCTCTGCAGGGCAGTTGTAACAATTCCCACTCTTCCAGCAGTATACAAAAGTTCCTGTTTCTCCAACATTTGGTTTTGTTAGAATTTCCATCTTTACCGGTTTGATGTGCATGAAATGCAGGTCTTCCACATGAAATGTTAAGTCCTAGAGAGCTGGGATCATATGTTGCATTTGCCATGGTTTCTCTGGCACTTAGCCCAGCTCCTGGAACATAGTAGATCCTCATTTTGATTGACTGAGCAACACAGTTTTCTGGTTCCTCTCATGTCAAATCCTTTTGCACTTTGCTGGAGAAGATGTCTGTTCTCCAGAGACTCTTACTTCTGCCTCATTCTTCTCATTTGAAAATCAGAACTCTCTCAGGAGCTTAACGGAAAGGACAGTTTTTGGCTACCCTATTAGGTCTCATTACAGCAGCAGTTCTCAAAACTTACCTATGCATCACAATCGCCTGGAAGATTGTTAAAACTTGATCACTGGACCCCACCCCCCGAGTTTCTCATTTAATAGATCTAAGGTGGGTCCAAGAGATTACATTTCTTTTTTTTTTTTTTTTTAATTTTATAAATTTATTTATTTTAGTTGGGGGCTAATTACTTTACAATATTGTAATAGTTTTTGCCATACATTGACATGAATCAGCCATGGGTTTACATGTGTTCCCCTTCCTGGGCCCCCCTCCCACCTCCCTCCCCATCCCATCCCTCTGGGTCATCCCATTGCCCCGGCCCTGAGCCCTTGTCTCATGCATCGAACATGGAATGGTGTTCTGTTTCACATATGATAATATACATGTTTCAATGCTATTCTCCCAGAACGTCCCACCCTCACCTTCTCCCTCAGAGTCCATAAAATTGTTCCATCATATAAAATTTTTCATCATATAAAACCAGTGTTCATCTAATATGCATGGATAGGATAATGGTGCTAAAATTTTAGAATTTTTAAATAACCATTGTTCCAAACTCACCTCATACCTTTCACTCTATTATCCTGTCCTTCCTGAACTTCCAAAGGATCCAAGAATTAAAGCAATTATCAACTAGCTGAACAAGGCCATGTGTCAGTGTCCATTCTGACCAACTGGCTTTGTGTCATATTGTTAAATATTTTTGACATTCCACTAACCCTTCCTGGACATACACTGGGCTCCAGGTACAATTTTATTCAGTGAAGCTACAGTGGAAGTGACAAATAGATTTAAGGGACTAGACCTGATAGACAGAGTGCCTGATGAACTATGGACAGAGGTTCGTGACATTGTACAGGAGACAGGGATCAAGACAATCCCCATGGAAAAGAAGTGCAAAAAAGCAAAATGGCTGTCTGAGGAGGCCTTACAGATAGCTGGGAAGAGAAGAGAAGCAAAAAGCAAAGGAGAAAAGGAAAGATATTCCCATCTCAATGCAGAGTTCCAAAGAATAGCAAGGAGAGATAAGAAAGCCTTCCTCAGCAATCAGTGCAAAGAAATAGAGGAAAACAACAGTTTGGGAAAGACTAGAGATCTCTTCAAGAAAATTAGAGATACCAAAGAAACATTTCATGCAAAGATAGGCTCGATAAAGGACAGAAATGGTATGGACCTAACAGAAGCAGAAGATATTAAGAAGAGGTGGCAAGAATATACAGAAGAACTGTACAAAAAAGATCTTCACGACCCAGATAATCACGATGGTGTGATCACTCACCTAGAGCCAGACATCCTGGAATGTGAAGTCAAGTGGGCCTTAGAAAGCATCACTATGAACAAAGCTAGTGGAGGTGATGGAATTCCAGTTAAGCTATTTCAAATCCTCAAAGGTGATGCTGTGAAAGTGCTACACTCAATATGCCAGCAAATTTGGAAAACTCAGCAGTGGCCACAGGACTGGAAAAGGTCAGTTTTCGTTCCAATCCCAAAGAAAGGCAATGCCAAAGAATGCTCAAACTACCACACAATTGCACTCATCTCACATGCTAGTAAAGTAATGCTCAAAATTCTCCAAGCCAGGCTTCAGCAATACGTGAACTGTGAACTTCCAGATGTTCAAGCTGGTTTTAGAAAAGGCAGAGGAACCAGAGATCAAACTGTCAATATCTGCTGGATCATCGAAAAAGCAAGAGAGTTCCAGAAAAACATCTATTTCTGCTTTATTGACTATGCCAAAGCCTTTGACTGTGTGGATCACAATAAACTGTGGAAAATTCTGAAAGAGATGGGAATACCAGACCATCTGACCTGTCTCTTGAGAAACCTGTATGCAGGTCAGGAAGCAACAGTTAGAACTGGACATGGAACAACAGACTGGTTCCAAATAGGAAAAGGAGTACGTCAAGGCTGTATATTGTCACCCTGCTTATTTAACTTATATGCAGAGTACATCATGAGAAACGCTGGGCTGGAAGAAACACAAGCTGGAATCAAGATTGCCAGGAGGAATATCAATAACCTCAGATATGCGGATGACACCACCCTTATGGCAGAAAGTGAAGAAGAATTAAAGAACCTCTTGATGAAGGTGAAAGAGGAGAGTGAAAAAGTTGGCTTAAAGCTCAACGTTCAGAAAACTAAGATCATGGCATCTGGTCCCATCACTTCATGGGAAATAGATGTGGAAAGAGTGTCAGACTTTACTTTTTTGGGCTCCAGAATCGCTGCTGATGGTGACTGCAGCCATGAAATTCAAAGACACTTACTCCTTGGAAGGAAGGTTATGGCCAACCTAGATAGCATATTTAAAAGCAGAGACATTACTTTGCCAACAAAAGTCCGTCTAGTCAAGGCTATGGTTTTTCCAGTGGTCATGTATGGATGTGAGAGTTGGACGGTGAAGAAAGCTGAGCACCGAAGAATTGATGCTTTTGTACTGTGGTGTTGGAGAAGACTCTTGAGAGTCCCTTGGTCTGCAAGGAGATCCAATCAATCCATCCTAAAAGAGATCAATCCTGGGTGTTCATTGTAAGGTCTGATGTTGAAGCTGAAACTGCAATACTTTGGCCACCCCATGCGAAGGGTTGACTCATTGGAAAAGACCCTAACGCTGGGTAGGATTGGTGGCGGGAGGAGAAAGGGACGACGGAGGATGAGATGGTTGGATGGTATCACCGACTCAATGGACATGGGTTTGGGTGGACTCCGGGAGTTGGTGATGGACAGGGAGGCCTAACGTGCTGCAATTCACGGGGTCGCAAGGAGTCGGACACGACTGAGTGACTGAACTGAACTGAACTGATGGAGATATAATGCAAAGCCCTTGACCTCAATAAGTTCACAGATTATGGATGGGGGGTGTGAAAAATAAGGGTGCACAATCTTTTCTGGAGCTCTTCTCAGGCCAGCAAGCTCCTTACTATTTAAGATCTGTTTTCATCTTAGGTCATATCATGAAATCATCTTATTTTTAAAAATGTTTATATTAAGGCATGCATGCATCCTTAGTTGCTCAGTGGTGTCCAACTCTTTGAAACCCTTTGGACTGTAGCTCTCCAAGCACTTCTCTCCGTGGAATTTTCCAGGCAAGAATACTGGAGTGGGTTGCCATTTCCTCCATCTTAGGTTCCATTATATTGAGCTGACATCTGCCTCCCCATTACCTGGGCTGTTTGGGGCTTGCTATACCCTACAGAGCAGACCAAGCAAACTAATCCCTATTTTCTCTAATGTCTTTCTTACATTTGGGCTTCCCAAGTAGCTTAGTGGTAAAGAATCCGCCTGCCAATGCAGGAAACACAGGAGACGTGGGTTTGATCCCTGGATTGGGAAGATCCCATGGAGGAGGGCATGGCAACCCACTCCAGTATTCTTGCCTGGAGAACTCCAAGGACAGAGGAGCCTGGCAGGCTACAGCCCATGGGGTTGCAAAGAGCTGGACACCACTGAACACACACGCATGCCTGTCTTACATTTCAGGATAGCTTTCACATCCTACTCCGACCGTTAGCGGTATATTCTCACTGACCTATTGGGATTCTCTTGTGTCCTGGAATCAAAAATGGAGAGAATCCTACAGCTGGCTTGGCCCATAGAGATACCTTTCCTTTTTTGCAAGTAGTATCTGCAGGTCAGAAAGATTAGATGACATTCCAAATAAGCTTTGAAATTAGTCTTCTTAACTATCTGGTTTGTGGTCTTTTCATAACATCACTGGAACCAACTCCCAGTTTTTACATTTCCAGAATTGCCCCCAAACTCCAAAAATTACTACAATTTACTGTGGCTATTACCTCTGTTGGTTAGGTACCACTTCTTTAACGCTACCTAACGTAAGAGGTATATATAGTCAAACCTATGGTTTTTCCAGTAGTCATGTATGGATGTGAGAGTTGGACCATAAAAGCGGCTGAACACAGAAGAACTGATGTTTTCAAATTGTGGTGCTAGAGAAAACTCTTGAGAGTCCCTTGGGCTGCAAGGAGATCCAACCAGTCAATCCTAGAGGAAGTCAATCCTGAATATTCACTGGAGGGGCTGTTGCTGAAACTGAAATTCCAATACTTTAGCCACCTAATGGGAAGAGCTGACTCACTGGAAAAGACCGCTACATTTGGAAAGATTAAAGACAAAAGGAGAGGAGGGCAGCAGAGGATGAGATGATTATATAGCATCACTGACTCAATGGACGTGAATTTGAGCAAACCCCGGGAGATAATGAAGGTCAGGGAAGCCTGGCATGCTGCAGTCCATGGAGTCACCAAGAGTCAGATATGACTTAGCGGCTGAACAACAAAACAAAACCTAAGAGGATAGGAGCTTTCTAAGTATCACGATCACTTTATGGGACATGCCCTTTCTATTGGAGCAGTGATTATCAATGCTGGTTGCATATTAGAAGCACCCAGGGCATTTATTATTAAGACCAATTAAATCAATATGGGTCTCAAGCATCAGTAATTCCCTCAGGTAATTCTGATTCACCATAAGTGTTGAGAAGCACTATATTAGATAAAAACAACACTTCATTTTCTAAAAAAAATGAGAATCAATACAGTATTTGAACCAAAAAGGGAAGATGACTGGCTCTGAGGGTTTGATTATACTATTTGATCTTAAGTTCTAACAAAGGAAAATGGATGCGTTTGACTCATTTCTTTCTACCTTTAGTTTCAGAGATGAGAAAATGACATGACCTACCTTTGTACTTTGAATTACACCTTGCTTGTATATATGTATTTATTCTGTCTCTTAAGCCACATAGAGACATGATTAACTTACAGCTCCATATAGTATCTCTGGTGTGTAGCCTCGGGTGGGAGCAGTATTATTATGGTCATTTTACCAGTTAGGCATAGGGATGCCTAAAGCATAGATCAAATCTAGGAGCAGCAAGTCAGTTATTTGGTGATATCAGGGGAACATTTATTCTTGCCTAGATTTATTGACATTGCCTGTGCAAGGCACAGCACTGTCCTCAAAATTTTTTCTTTGATTGGAAAAACAGGACACAGGGGACAAAGATATATGTGTAAAAGGAGTAGAAAGAAATGCGTATGTTAAATAGATATTGGATTGGCCCAAAAGTTTGTTAGTGTTTTTCCATAAGGTGAGTCTGAAGTGAAGTGAAGTCGCTCAGTCGTGTCCGACTCTTTGCAACCCCATGGACGGTAGCCCACCAGGCTCCTCTGTCCATGGGATTTTCCAGGCAATAGTACTGGAGTGGATTGCCATTTCCTTCTTCAGGGGATCTTCCCAATCCAGGGATCGAACCCAGGTCTCCTGCATTGTAAACAGATGCTTTACAGCCACCAGGGAAGTCCAAGGTGAGTCTAGTGACACTTGTTTGTCTTTAACTTTATTCAAAACAATTTTGTTAGGTTGTATTGTGACAACTCGCTTAGCTGTTCAGTCGCTAAGTCAAGTCAGACTCTTTTAGACCCAGTGGACTACAGCACACCTCCACTATCTCTTAGAGTTTGCTCAAATTCAAATCCATTGAGTTGGTGGTGCTGTCTAACCATCTCATCCTCTGCTGCCCCCTTCTCTTTTTGTCTTCAATCTTTCCCAGCATCAAGGTCTTTTCCAATGAGTTTGCTCTTCGAATCAGGTAGCCAAAATACTGGAGTTTCAGCTTTAGCAACAGCCCCTCCAAAGAATATTCAGGGTTGATTTCCTTTAGGATTGACTGATTTGATCTCTTTGTAATCCAAAGGACTCTCCAGAGTCTTCTCCAGCACCACAACTTTAAAGCATCAATTCTTTGGAGCTCAGCTTTATTTATGGTCAAACTCTAACATCTATACGTGACTACTGGAAAAACCATAGCTTTGACATTTCTGCTTTTTAATACACTGTCTAGGTTTATCATAGCTTTCCTTCTAATAAGAAAGTGTCTTTTAATTTCATGGCTACAGTCACCATCTGCAGTGATTTTGGAGCCCAAGAAAATAAAATCTGTTCCTGCTCCCACTTTTTTCCCTTCTATTCTCCATGAAGTGATGGGACAGGATACCATGATCTTAGTTTTTTTATTGTTGAATTTTAAGCCAGCTTTTTCACTCTCCTGTTTCACCCTCATCAAGAGGCTCTTTAGTTCCTCTGCCATTAGAGTAGTGTCACCTGCATATCTGAGGTTGTTGATATTTCTCCTGGAAATCTTGATTCCAGCTTGATTCCAGTCTGGAATTTTGTGTGATGTACTCTTTATAGAAGTTAAATAACCAGGGTGACAGTATACAATCTTGTCGTACTCCTTTCCCAATTTTGAACCAGTCTGTTGTTTCGTGTAAGGTCCTAATTGCTGCTTCTTGACCTGCGTACAGGCTTCTCAGGAGACAGGTAAGGTGGTCTGGTACTCTCATTTCTTTAAGAATTTTCCACAGTTTGTTGTGATCCACACAGTCAAAGGCTTAGAGTAGTCAATGAAGAAGGTGATATTTTTTAGAACTCCATTGCTTTCTCCATGATTTAAAAAATGTTGACAATCTGATCTCTGGTTCCTCTGTCTTTTTGAAACCCAGCTGGTACATCTGGAATTTCTTGGTTCATGTACTGCTGAAGCCTAGCTTGAAGGATTTTGAGCATTACCTTGCTAGCATGTGAAATGAGTGCAACTGCACGGTAGTTTGAACATTCTTTGCCATTGTCCTTCTTTGGGATTGGAATGAAAATTAACCTTTTCCAATATGTGGCCACTGCTGTGTTTTCAAAATTTGCTGGAATATTGAGCACAGCAGTTTAACAGCATCATCTTCTAGGATTAGAAATACCTCAGCTGTAATTCCATCACCTCCACTAGCTTTGTTCATAGTAATGCGTCCTAAGGCACATTTGACTTCACACTTCAGGATGTCCAGCTCTGGGTGCATGATGACACCATCATGGTTATCTGTGTCTTTACACCTTTCTTGTACAGTTCTTCTGGGTATTCTTGCCCACCTTTTCCCAATCTCTTCTGCTTCTGTTAGATTCTTACCATTTCTGTCCTATACTATCATAGTAGCCTGCATTAAAAAAAAAAAAACTTATCAAAATTGGTAAACTTTTGGGCAGCACCATTTTAATATTGAAGATGGAAGTAAAGAGTAATATTTTTGGCATGTTATGTTGTATTACTTCAAGAAAAGTAAAAACACAGTTCAGTTCAGTCACTCAGTCGTGTCTGACTCTTTGCGACCCCATGAACCGCAGCATGCCAGGCCTCCCTGTCCATCACCAACTCCCTGAGTCCACCCAAACCCATGTACATTGAGTCGATGATGCCATCCAGCCGTCTCATCCTCTGTCGTCCCCTTCTCCTCCTGCCCTCAATCTTTCCCAGCATCAGGGTCTTTTCAAATGAGTCAGCTCTGTGCATCAGGTGGCCGAAGTATTGGAGTTTCAGCTTCAACATCAGTCCTTCCAATGAACACCCAGGACTGATCTCCTTTAGGATGGACTGGTTGGATCTCCTTGCAGCCCAAGGGACTCTCAAGAGTCTTCTCAAACACCACAGCTCAAAAGCATAAATTCTTCGGTGCTCAGCTTTCTTTATAGTCCAACTCTCACATCCATATATGACCACTAGAAAAACCATAGCCTTGACTAGACGGACCTTTGTTGGCAAAGTAATGTCTCTGCTTTTTAATATGCTATCTAGGTTGGTCATAACTTTCCTTCCAAGGAGTAAGCGTCTTTGAATTTCATGGCTGCAGTCACCATCTGCAGTGATTTTGGAGCCCAGAAAAATAAAATCAGCCACTGTTTCCACTGTTTCTCCATCTATCTGCCATGAAGTGATGGGACCAGATGCCATGATCTTAGTTTTCTGGATGCTGAGCTTTAAGCCAACTTTTTCACTCTCCACTTTCACTTTCATCAAGAGGCTCTTTAGTTCTTCTTCACTTTCTACCATAAGGGTGGTGTCATCTGCATATCTGAGGTTATTGATATTTCTCCCGGCAATCTTGATTCCAGCTTGTGTTTCTTCCAGCCCAGCATTTCTCATGATGTACTCTGCATATAAGTTAAATAAGCAGGGTGACAATATACAGCCTTGACGTACTCCTTTTCCTATTTGGAACCAGTCTGTTGTTCCATGACCAGTTCTAACTGTTGCTTCCTGATCTGCATACAGGTTTCTCAAGAGACAGGTCAGGTGGTCTGGTATTCCCATCTCTTTCAGGATTTTCCACAGTTTATTGTGATCCACACAGTCAAAGGCTTTGGCATAGTCAATAAAGCAGAAATAGATGTTTTTCTGGAACTCTCTTGCTTTTTTGATGATCCAGCGGATATTGGCAATTTGATCTCTGGTTCCTCTGCCTTTTCTAAAACCAGCTTGAACATCTGGAAGTTCACGGTTCACATATTGCTGAAGCCTGGCTTATTTTGAAACAAATTGTGACAGGCAACACAAAGTGGATACTGTACAATAAGGTGGAATGGAAGAACCTGTGGGGCCTGCAAATGAACCACCACCAACCACAGCAAAAGCCAGTCTTCATCCAAAAAAGGTGATCTTGTGTATATGATGGGATTGGAAGGGAGTCTTCTGTCATGCGCTCCTTTTGAAAAACCAAATGATGAATTCCAACAAGTAGTGCTCCAAATTCCACCAACTGAAAGCAGCACTCAATGAAAAGCATCTGGAATTAGTCAACAGAAAATGCATAATCTTCCGTCATGATAATACAAGATCACATGTTTCTTTGATGATCACACGAAAAATGTTACTGCTTGGCTGGGAAGTTTTGATTCATCTGCAGTGTTCATTAAACATTGCACCTTAGGATTTCCACTTATTTCAGTCTTTATGGAATTCTTTTAATGGAAAAGATTTCAATTCCCTGGAAGACTATAAAGGTACCTAGAATAGTTCTTTGCTCAAAAAGTTAAAAAGTTTTGGCAAGATAGAATTATGAAGTTGTCTGAAAAATGGCAGAAGATAGTGGAATAAAATGGTAAATTATTGTTCAATAAAATTCTTTGCGAAAATGAAAAATGTCTTTAAGTGAAAGTAAAACGGAAGTTTCTCAGTCATGTCCGATTCTTTGTGACCCGATGGACTGCAACCCGCCAGGCTCCTCTGTCTATGGGATTATCCAGGCAAGAACAGTGGTGTGGGTTGCCATTCCCTTCTCCAAGGGATTTTCCCAACTCAGAGATCGAGCCTGGGTCTCTTTCATTGCAGGCAGATTCTTTACTATATGAGCCACTAGGGAAGCCACATACTCCGTAACCCCTAAAAAATGTCTTTATTTTTACTTAAAACCAAAGGAACTTTTTGGCCAACCCAACCCACACTAAACGTGCAGCAGTTGCCAAGTAGATACAATTTCTGACTTCACCCTCAACCATTTCTGCATCTGTGCTCTGTGTATTTTGTAAACATCCCTTTCTGATATTTACATACATTAGATGTAGTTAGAAGCTTGCATGTCTATCTCTCCCACTTGGTTGTGAATATTGAGTTTGAATCTCTTGTTGCTACTATCTTGTCTAATATAGTTCATGTTACATAATTATTTGCCGAGTGACTGCAAGATGCTGACTTTGGAGACTGCATAGGACTAAGACTTGTGTGTTGCATGCATTCCCATCAGCTGCTCAGATTGTCTCTTTATTTTCTCAAGGATCCTGGGGCCCTCAGAATAGGTATCTTAAAATTGCATGGAACTAATTTTCAGATGAAATTCTTTGCCAGCTTCAGATTTTCAGTGTTTTAGGATCTGGTTCTTAGATAACCAGAAAGTGGCCTACTAGGGAAAGTAGATAAGAATTCCTGTCATATTTAGCTAGAATTTGAATACAGTTCCTACTTCATCAACAAGCATATTGTTCAGGGGTGGGGCTTTACTTTTTTTTCAGGAATATCTTACTATTGTATACAAAGTTATATTTTATATTATTAATATATATGATTATACACTAAAAATGTAAAAATACATAGTATGTAATGCATATTAGTGTATGTAGATACATATGTGCATATGTATGTGTACTTTATAGCTATATAAAACAAAGAGAAGACCCCCCCTTTCCTTCTCTTCTCACTTCTAATGATCAAAAAATGGGCTACATTTAAGGAAGGGACATTGAATAAAAAGTCAAAGGACACAGAGTCTATTTATGGCTCTGTCTTAATTTAATGACTAGGGGCAGTCCACTGCATCTCTGTCTCTGCTTCTTCAATGTTAAGATGATGGGGTTTGAATAGGTGATCTCTTGGGTAAACTTTTACTGCACTATAATTCTGTAGACTTATTTATCATCTATTATACTGAATTTTTAATAGGTAATGTGCTTCTCTGAGATGCTATTCAAAGAAACACAACGACACAGGATGGGAGACTGTGTTAATATGCTAAGGTTATAGAAGGGAAGGACTTGGGCAACAAACTTTAGTTCTGGCTCAGATGACACCAGCCAGGTGTATGCTTGTGGGCAAACCCTTCTGATTTCTGGAGCTCAGTTTCTCCATTTGGAAAGTGTAGGGAAAAAAACCCCATATGCTATCTTAGTCCTCTAGGACCTTTGGGACAGGATTTCAGAAATCTAGGTACAGAAGGAATCAGACAAAAGTCATCTTATCACACAGAACCATTGTTTTGACATCATATTTTATGCCTTTATCTATTTCTATCATCAGTTCATATGCCCTGCTGATTTTTTTTTCCTAATTAAGCATTACCTTCCCACTAATAACGATACTCTAGTATATGGGTAACAGAAGACCTACTGAAACATTGCTCTTAACAGAGGTTTTGCTGTGATGAGTAACAGAGGAAACGTTTCTGGCCAGTCAGAACGTTTCTCTGAAAAAAAGCACATCGGCAAGAACATTTGGGTCAGAGGGCAGTGATCTATTCAGGATCGAACTGAAACGGATCCAGGGAAATGGGCCAGGATGGGAATTGCTGGGTCCTCCCAGAATAGTCTCCGTTGCTGTACTTCACTGCATCCTTTCTGTAAAAAAGAGTGATGAGAGTGAGGAGGCTCTGTGACAGAATTCACACCAGCAGCCGACCCAGGTCGGCAGTGGCTGATGTTTGGTCACATCACATTGACATATGATTGACATCACAGTGGGGGGTCATTACCAACCACTACCAAATCATTCCTCAATCCACAGTCCTGAAACTTTCAATATAAAACGTGGTAGGGAGGAGTCCTCTCAGAATGCCAGCTTTGAGTAAACTCTACCAGGCGTCTTTGAGTTCAAACCACTGGCAAAACCTTTCTGAATCCCTATCTGTTCTATATTGTCCCATAACGCAGACACGCCCCTGAGGGAGTTACATTCCTCAGTTGCCTTGGGTTGCCACTGAGTGGCCTGAATAGGTCCACTTTTGCAGCCCCCATACAAATAGTCAAGGAGATTAAACTACCACATTTTGTATGAAATGAAGACATCCCTCCTTCTTTTCACCACCCTGAATAGAGAACCGCACGCCAGCGTCGTCTCTCTCGTTATCTTTCCCTCATCAGCGGTCCAGTGTCTGTGAATAAGAGAAAATGCACATATGCGTCTGAATGCATACATGTAGTTTGACAAAAAAAAAATAATAATAATAACAACCCCCTGAAATGTAATTACCAGGTTAAAAAAAATGCACCCAGTTTTCAGAGCCTATCACGTCTCGCGCCTCGGCCGCGCAGCTCCCCCGACACTGCTGCTGTTGTGTCAGATAGTGGCAGTGTTGAGCCCCGGAGCCGAGCCCGCGGCAGTCCCCGCGGCCGCCCAGTCTCCGCCGCGGACTCGGGCGCGCAGAGCCACTGGGCCGCGAGGGCGCCGGGGAGCGGGAGGGGCGCGAGGGCGGTGAGGGGTCTCCGATCCGCCTCCACGAACTGTTTTCCTTCACCCCCGGCCCGAGCCCCATTCCCTCCCATGGATCGAAATCCACAGAAATTCACTGAGGGAGGGTGAAGGGAGAGAGGTCGCTCGCAGGTTCCTGGCTGTGCCTCCCCCGGGCTCAAGTCGGGGAAGCGGCCCCCCGGTCGGCTGGGCGAGCGGTGGTGTGGGGTGCCCGCACCCCTGCCGAGACAGATCGCGGGGTGGCGGTCCCCGCTGGGCTCTGCCGCGAGGCCGCTGCGATCCTCCCCCTCCCCCGCCCGCGCCCTCCCCCTTCCTTTCACTAGGACTCCGGGACTCGAGAGAGGGCGCGGGAGGCAGCCACTCGGGCCCGACCCCACTCCAGCGCTCGCCGGGGACGCGGGCGGGTGGTGAGGGGACGCGGCGGGGGCGCGGGGCGGGCGCGGCCATGGAGCGGCGGCGGCGGCGGCGGCGGCAGCACTAGCGACCGCGGGCAGACGAGCGGGCGGGCTGGGCCGCCCGGCGCCGCGGACCGAACTGCACAGCTCAGCAAAAGCGCCCTCGCCCTTCGCGCGCCGCCTCCTGCGAGCCCGAACCCGGCAACAATTTTTTTTTTAAGGCTCCAATCCATCCTTTGAAGAAAAGGAAAAAAAAATAGCATTGATTGGATAGACTGGGATATATATATAATTTGGGAGGGGGGTTCCTGCTAAAATTAGCCGGGCCCGCGGCGCGCGGTGTGCGAGTGTGTGCGTGCGGGCGTGTGTGTGTGTGTGTGTGTGTGTGTGTGAATGTGATTACTCCAGGACTCCTCGGGCTCCGGAGACGCCATTTTCCCCCTTGATATCTCTCTCTGTAAATCGGTGGCGCGGCGGAGGCGGCCGCGCCGGGCGGGAAGCGCGGGGCTGGCCGGGGCGCCCGCCGCTCGCCTCCGCCTCCGCGCGCCCGGGGGCCCCGGCGCCCCCCGAGCGAGGGCGGCCCGCCCGCGGCTCGCCGTGTGACAGATGCTCATCGCCATGGAGTTGCCGCAGCAGCACCTTCGGGGGCTCAGGCGAGCGACGGGAGCCGGGATCTGAGCGAGCGCCGGGGCCAGCGGAGCCGGAGCCGTGGGTGAGCACGCGCAGCGACCTTGGCCCGGGAGCTCGGCGCCCAGCCTCCCGCCGCGCCGCGGGCCCCCGCACGCCCGGGGCCAGGGGCGGTGTGTGTTCTCTGCTTGCAAAAGTTAACACTGCCTCGCCGGGGCTTTGACTTTGCACCGGCGGGAACTGGGAGACCGGGCCGAAGGGGCGGGATGCCGGTCCCGGCGAGGCTGCGGAGGATGGGCGCGACTCCGGCCAGCCGGCCGTGGGCAAAGATGCTGGCTCATTTGAAGTGACTCGGTGGTGGCGGCGAGGGTGGCAGCGTCGGGCTGGAGGTCTGGGACCTTATTGAGTTTGGCCTAATCTGATCCCCCCCACCCCACTCCGCCCCGGGCTTCCCCCTCCCCCCGCCTTTTGCATCCTCCCTCCCTCTGTCCGGCCGCCGACTGTGGGGCTCGCGGGTTTGGCGTTGGTGGAGTGGACTCAAGAGGGGGAGGGGGTAGGGAAAGGAGTGGGAAGGCGGCAGGATATTTTTTTCCCTCTCTCTTTGTAACTTGCAGGTTAAGTGGAGCTAGAGAGCTACATTGTATCTAGTTGAATTTTGGAGGTGGGTGGGTAGGTGGGGGGGGATGTATCAGAATCTAACGTGTCGTTAATAGAAAGAAGAACAGGGAAGAAGTGGTCCAGCCGGCGAAGGTTGGTGTGTGCTTGTGTTGTGGCTCTCTGTTAGTCTTTTTCTTAAAATCTTAATCAATGCATCTGAGTCTCTCTCGTGCTCTCCGGTTTTGGGACTCTGAAAAGACAGGAATTCCCTTAAAAGCAGACGAATGCCCTTTTTGAAAGCACGCATTGTGTGTGTTTCTAGAGGAGCCGTGGGCTTGGGAATTAACGACAGGCTTTCCCGTTCGGTGGTTTCCAGTGGGAAATAACTCCTGAAAGGGAGCCCTTCAGTATCGATTTATTGTTTTTGTCTTTCAAACCATTATCCCTTTGACTACAATACTGTCCAAGAAGTTCCACAGAGACAGAGTCAGGTAAACTGGACCAGGCAGATCCTTAGCAAGATGGTGATAACGCTGATGCTGTTTTTGGTGTCTGTTTGTGATAGAAGCTTTGTTGGGTAATAGCAATTTCTGATCGGTAGAGCATGCTGGCTCTACAAAAATAAGTAACTACCGAAATGCTGTCTTCCAGTCCCCATCCCCGACAGGCTGCACACACCCCTCCTCCCACAACCCTCACCAGTTACAATTCTGAAATAGGATCCAACTGGAAATATTTTCTTTGGAGATCGGAAAGTTGTGCAGTTGGAAGTATGAGATGAGGTTAGAGGTACTGCTGGTGTGGGGAGGGGGTTCTTATTGCCCCTTGATGCTGCATTTATTCTTTATGTGTGCCTATGTGGGTTCTGAAGGTGTATATATTGGTCTTAAGAGGACTGTTGAGGGAAGGATTTCCGATTCATTTCCGCTTCAAATAAACTGTCCTGATAATCTCATGGTTGACATCTAATGCTAAAAGGCCAATTTGTGTGTCTCTTTATCCCTGCAGAAGCTCTCCTCTGAAAGGGCAGTTTATTTTGGAATTCTACCACAGCTACTTTTTCTTTCAAGCCTCCCCATCCCCTCTACCAATATCTACACCTTTTTTTAAAGTTAGTCGGAGTCCATGGTCTTTATGGAAATACTAATATTACTTGTTTTCCTCTTACATTATTTTTTAAAATTCTGTTCCTTTTCATTCGTTTAGTCTTCATTCTGTTTCTCCTTTCCTGTAGTTTTGTGCAAAATCTAACTTTAAAAAGTTGTTATTGCCAAAACTGTCTGGCAGTCTTGCCCCATCTCTTACTATCCTGTAGTTTACACAGGTAGATCAGGTTGCCCTTCCCAGCCCATCTTTATCCTCAAAACATGTGTGTAGGTGTGTACATGCATGCTCATGTATTTTGGAGGGGCAGGAGTGGGCTCAGAAAGAAGAACATGGAGAGGAGAGGAGAGGAAGGGTGTTGTTCTATGCAGCCACATCTGCAACACTGGGGCCAGACCATCAGGCTCGGAGAGAGTTACCCTCACACACCCTAGTTGGATGTTGTCTGTCTGGGATGGGGAGGTGGAGCCAATTGTCCAGGGGCGTGTGAGGGAGGAGAAAGTTTGTAGCACTTTAAAATGTAGCCAGTTTACAATCCTTGGTCACTCCTTCCCCTTTCTCCTGCTTTTTGTGACTTCTGCCATTCCAAGACTCCTGAAGGGAGACATGATCTCTTTTGCTCCCACTTGGAAGTCCCAGTGAAGTTGAAGATGCAGTATTGTCCTCTGTACTTAATTACTTTGCCTGCTACCAAAGAAGGGCTTTAGGGCAGATCAGAAGAGTATGGCTAAATACAGAGATTTGCCAACTTCAGGGAATGTAGCCTGAGAAGACAGGAGACCAGGTATGCAGAAAGTGCTGCTTTGCACACCATCTCCCTTCCCCCATTAAGAAAATAAAAGTCTTAGTCTTGGGAAGTTGAATCGGTGTTAGAGCTGGGCTCTGGGAACTGCTAGCCACTATAGTAACCTGAGCTGGGGCAGAGGGGAGGAGGTGGTGAGTGAATGCTATCGGAAGCCAGAGGAGGAAAGCAGACTTGTTTCTGTTAGCAGGGAAAATAGATGTGTCACTGAAATAAACAAATTGGAGGTGGGGAATGGCTTGTAGTGAACACAAGGGTGATTGAGAGGCAGTGATATGGTTAGGAAGGGGCCAGTTATAGCTTGGGAGATAATATCAACTGCCTTATATGCTCACGAATGGGCCAGGCAAGTGAAGGGGTGTAACCTGACCTTTTGTGTGTTAACATCAGAACATCCCACAGGAAGGCATCGCTGGCAGGCCCTGTTCTGACTTCACATAGGGGAAGCCTAAGGGTATCCCCGAGTGAACCAAGAAGCCCCTTTGGTGCCACAAGGACTTCTGGTCTTGTGTGTGCATTATTCATGGTAAGCTACTTTGTAAGTCACTTGACCTAAAAATGAGGGCTGAGGGCAAAGAGAAAACGGTACTTGGAATCTTTGTAGAAAGTTTTGTTGAAAATGGTCAGTTGGGGGAGGCAGGAGTTTGCTGAAGAAGAAGTAAATAGGTAGGTACTTTCCCCTGGATTCCTGATTCCATTTCTGCTGTTATCTTGACTTCAGTTTATTAGGAGCAGAATCAATACTTCACTGGCACCAAAAATGTGCCTCTAGGAGCGCAGAGTTCTTTTAACTTGGTCATTATTTTTAGTTGCACTTTAGTCTCTTCTCTGAAGTGTCTATATGGTATGCAAAAGGAGGAAGATGAGAGGTTGGCTGGTCGGATGGGACATCCTTTCTGGAGTTTGTAGAGACACTGAAACTTGGCTGGGCCTCAGCTACTCAGAATGCCAGTTTTTCCCTTGGAGATGTGAAGTTTTAATTGAAACCAGATAGCTATTGAGAGTGGACCTGGCCAATGAAATCTTGTTTTCTTCACTGCTCAGGAATGGAAAATAAATAATTTTTTGCTGATGGCATTTCAAGTTGCTTCAGTTTTGCTCCTGCCAGGAGAATGGGATAAATTATTATTAACACATTAACGTTGTCAGAAGTTGCAGTGCCTTAAAAAATGAGATAATGTTACTGAGTTTGCTTAGGGACCCACTGTGTGGGATCTGTCTCTTGGGGATGGGGGAGGTGGTGGGGAGCAGCGACAGGAGGCTGCTCTTGTCCTGAAGGGGTAGCACTGCCCTGAGAGAAGGAAGCTCACAGTGTCCTGGCCACATATTGCTGTGCTTGGTCCTTGGGTTCCTGTGAAGAAGGGAACAAAAGAGTCCAGTTCCATTGCTATCCTATGGTCTTATGGTATACTGTGAAACCTGATGAGCTTCCCAAAATGTTTTGTGTCAGGATTAAATAAGGAGCTGGCTCAGTGAGTAAAGAATCTCCCTGAAGTGCAGGAGACACAGGAGACGTAGGTTTGATCCCTGGGTCAGGAAGAGCCCCTGGAGGAGGAAATGGCAACCCACTCCAGTATTCTTGCCTGGCAAATCCCATAGACAGAGGAGCCTTGTGGGCTGCAGTCCATGGGGTCGCAAAGAGTCAGACACAACTGCTCATGCATGCATGTGCATAAATAAGGAGCACAACCATCAGATCTAGCCATAGGTTTGAACTTCATTTAGAATTGTTTCTAAAGGAAACCCTGGTGTTTCACAAACTCTTCATGAAACTGCAGACACTTTTGGGCAGCCAAACACTTGGTAAGTGCAGAAAAGTAAACACCAAGATGCCCACAGAATGTACTACTTCGTGAATTCAGGGGAAAGATGCCAACTTACATTCTTGTTTGGCTCTGAGTATTTATGTCCATTTTCGCTTAGCTTACTACTAGATTCTTATGCCCCCTTAGACACACTGGGTTGGGATAATATCAAGTTTTGGGGCAAACTGGTGACCTTAGATGACTGAGTCCAACTTAGTGGCCCTTACATTTCACATCCAGAATTTCCAGAATTGGGTCAGAGCAGCTTCCCTTTCAGAGTTGGTTTTCTTACCCCCTTAGTGATTACCCCCTAAGGTTGAGGAAAGATTTTTTTTTTTAATGGCATTTGGTGTAGAAACCTGCAGTTGACTTTCTGTCCAGTTCAGAGCAAATAATGCCAAGGTCAGATGGAGAATGTGAGCAGCCCTGAAGTCCACAGGATCTCTTGGGAGGAAGCAGCTGCCCCTCCCCAGGAGCTGATGATGGGTTGTCATCAGCAGATCCATGAGAAATAAGTTATAGGCAAGGCCAGCTGAGCTCACCCATAGGCCGGTAGAGGCTTCTACCTTTCCAAGTGCTGGGAAGGGAGAAGGGATGAATGGTGAGCTGATAAGAGTTTCAGAACTTTGCCACCTTGGAAAAATGTTTCTCTGACCCAATATACCTTTTTGCATCAAAACAAACTTTTTTATATCCATGGCACTTTTCTTTTCAAAAATATCTTTATATCACATTTGCCCCCTTGATTTTCTAAGGTGGGAAGCTAGGTAAGCCTTTTATCCCCTTGCAGAAGATGAGGCCATTGATGTGCTGACTTGCTGAAATGACACAAGTTGGTGGCCCACATGGGACCAGATGGCTCTGATAAAGTGTGAAGAGCATCACACCTGAAGTGACAAGATCTGCCTTGGATCTTGTCCCTATTATTTCCCGGCTAAATGTCCCTGGAAAGTTATTTAACCTCTTCGAGCCTCAGTAAACTAATCAGTAAAATAAGGATAAAAGATGCTTACCCTGCCTACTTCACAGGGGTTCTGAGGATTAAATAATACCAGCTAATTTCTATGATTGAACTCTGAGAGGATTTCCACGCTGCCTTCTGGAAACTGGTGTCTGGGATTGTTGTCACCATCGCTTGGAGATTAATAGCTTCTTGGTATGCCTAGAAATGCCTGTAGGGGCCCCTTGTGTTCTAACACAGGCAGGGAATAGTTGTTTTGTGCTCTTGAGTTGACCAAAGGAAAAAGAAAATGTGTATAGTATATGTATTTCAGATCGGTTGAATTCTTAGATACCTACTTTACATATATATCTAAGATCAAGAGTCTCAGATAGTATTGAATTTGGACTCAAGGATGTATTAGTGCTCAGGAAATGCTCGTCAGCTTAAGAATGAGAAGGAAAAAAGAAAAAAGACATGGAGACCCACAGAGAGGACAGGTAATGGGTGGTGAGTGTGTGTGTGGGGGGTGGTTTCCATCAGGGAGCCACAGTGGCTGAAAAATGACAGTCAAGACAGAATTTGTATCCTCTCTAAAGAACAGAACTGATAGCAAGATTGCATCTGTCCCAGCAAACCCAGAAAGTTCTCTCGAATTAGGGACGTTCTTCATAGACTCTTCTGCATTGCTCCTCTTTCTTTTTTCCATGATTCCTGGCTCGCCCTGTCCAGCAGCCTGTACCAGGCACGTTGCAGCACTCACCAGTGAACCCCATTTTATGCAGCACACATGGGCCTCTGTTCCCCTTAGACTGATTTCCTTGTTGGCCCTGAGCACTTGTACACTTGTCCACCTCCACACTTCTGCTCCTTCTGTGTCACCGCCTCCTCTCTGAAAGTGTCCCAATTGGTCCCTTTTAGCCAGAGCGTCTACCTCGTAGGATACCTGACCAGCTCTCAGTTCTTTACTGCCTTTTCCAGAGCACTTCAGGACTAAAGCACTTGCCAGGCATCTGGCTTATACTGCTTTGCTCTTCGTTGTCACTCACCCCTCCAGGCTGTGAGTCCTTGAAGGATGGGGCCAAGGTTGCTCCCACAAAGTCCTACTTATGAATGATTTCTGAGAATGAATGAATCACAGAATTTATGCAGTGATATAATATTAAAAGTGAATGTTGTTTAAGATACATGAAAGCTCTGCACAGTGAAGCAACACAATGAGAATCTCTTAGACAAAGTGAATAATAAGCACTTATGGCAATGACTTTTTTTATTTTTGGCTATCTTTCAGGGGCAATCACCCACTCTCAGTTTCTCCCTCAAAGCCTGAGAGTTAATGATGCTTTACTGCATGTACATCCTATCAGTCAGTGATTCACTTATTCATTCAATCATCAAAATATTTATTAAGTACCTACTAGAGCCTGCTCGCCACTCTAGCACACATAGCTCTTGACTTTCTCTGAAAATTCCAATTGCATTTTTTGTCCACCACACTCATTTTGGCACTTAACCATGCAATCTTCTTTGTTACTTAAGTCCAAGTGCTTCTCACTCCTTGGTGACTGAGTGCGCCTGGCTGCAGTGGAAAGGAAGGCTGAGCAGAGAAATGCACTCAGAGGGGAAAGTTCCAGGGATGGGCTCCTGTAAGACTGGTGGCGGGCTGGATTGGCCCCCAGTCAGCATGTGGTATAGGACACTCCTTTCTGCTCCTTAGCTTAAGCCACGGTAAAGAGAAAGAGTTTGGATTATTGTGGAGGAGGGGCCCCTTCTGAAATTCTGTAACTCTAGAGGCAGAAGTGTCCCAGGAATTTTAAAGGTTTCTTAAAGCTCAGAACTCCTCAACCCCATTTAATGGCACCCCAACAACTGTCCACATAACTCCCACTAAGGAATCATGAACTTTGCTAAGTGTTTGCTGTGAGTGAGAGTTACAGAAGGAGACATGGGACCAGGAGAAGCTCAAAGAGCCAGACTTGGGGACACGGAAAGAAGAGGAGGGGATGATTAGTTAAATGTAAGGAAATACGATAGTGAGTAATATGGAAGGAAGAAAAGGATTGATCCGGTACATCTTTTGAAAACTGGCCCCTGTTGATGAAGTGACCAAATTGAGACAAGGGAAATGAAGCAGACAAAGACGGCTTCTGGAAAATCTGTACTGAATTCCCTTTCTGGGCTTTGCTTACTACTTCCTGTGCCCAGTAGGCATTTGGAATCTCTGCTATGGTTGCTTTTGGACCTCACAGATCTAGGGGGCTAGGCATTGTTTTCTTGTGTAGATTCTGTTGGGAATAAAGGTTAGGGCTCTGCCTGTGCTCCTGGGATGTCTGTTCAATCTTTACATCAGAGTCTGCCTCTTCATGGCCTGTGTTCAGTAACAATGAGTGAATTGGTTTGTGTGCATTTTGAGATGAGAGGGAGTGACCTGCAGTTTGTCCAAAGCCAGAGGCCTCTGAGGTTAGGATTGGGGTGGAAACAGGAAAGTTGGGTTTTGACCTGAGTTAAGCAGTTATTCTGAGTCACCTAGGAGCACACTGTTTGAGTATTTAGGGCAAGCAAGGCTCTACAAGCTACTGAGATGCTTCAGTTACTTTTACTGTAGGACTTGGGATATTAAAAAAAAAAAAAGGCAAGCAACTCGATTAGCCTAATTAGGTAAAAAGAAATGTCTTCATTATTACATTTATTTGTCAAAGATTGAGAGTTCTGTCAGTGGAAAGACTGGTCTTGGGGTTTCAGCTTCAACCTGGAAAGATGTAGAAGCTGGAGATGCTAAATTTGATGAATCCAATGTTATAGCCTGAGAACTCCCATTAGAGGCAATTGGGGCACAGTTGTGCTTGTAGCAAAATAATAAACTCTGGGTTGCAAGTCCCTTGCAGTTGTTGGGTGGTATGTCTGTGACCTATTGTTATTCGAGCAATGAGAGCTTTGACTTTTTTTTTTTAAGTATTGATTCATAATGGTGACTAAAAAGGATGATTTGATGTGAAAGCCCCGTGGGCCTTCTCTCTGCTCATTATTTTGTACTCTGGAGCTCAATTACAGTTGATTTTTGGATCCACAAATGTTTATTAAGGTCTCAGCATTGTAGTTTGTGCCATTGTTCTTGGCAATGTTGGGTGAGAAAGGTCTGGTATGAGATGGGACTTTTGCCCTTGACGAATGGACAGTATATCTCAAGAGACAGGCTTAGCTCAAATGGAAAGCATCGGTATGCAGCCAAAGTGGGAGCATGATCTAAGTGGAATTAGCTATTTGGGTGATCAGGGATAAAGTACAGTCTGGGAAGGCTTCAAGAAGGTTGTGGTTTTAGGTTTGATGGTAGAACTGGAACCAGGGGACATTCTTGATGTCCCAGTTAGCTTTGGCACAAGAGCAGAGATGGGACAGAGTTTGAATGTGAATTTGGAATTGCCACCAGGAAACAGATGCTAATTATGATCATGTACTGCATCTGACAGGAACAAGGAGGCCCTGATGCTGAAGGTCCAGCTGGCTTATATTGAGCCACAGGTCACTACATCAGGCATCTTGCTGGTCTGAAGTCTCCTGACAGCAGTGGGAAGAACGACACCCAGGGCCCACTAAATTGGGCCTCATTTACCTTTAAACATGAGTATCATGGACTCTGATGGATGCTGTGGGGACCCCAAGAGATGGAGAGGAGGTTGTCTCTGTTCTCAATCTGGTGGAAGACTCCATAAGAACTCATAAAAACCAGTGGAGGATTAGAAGCAGGAGATGGTCCTCTAGGGTTCTATGGAGTGTCAGTCAGCAGAACAGATGGGATGGGGTCCTGTGGGGAACGGGTCAAGGCTGTGTCTTCCGTGCTGAGATGGGAGCCATGACTGGAGTTTTCAGAACGTGAGGAGTGTAGGTGTGAGGAGCAGAGGTATGTGCCAGCTGGAGGAATTCCACACATGCCACACACAAGAAGATCCTGACATCTGACTGTCTTGCCCACTACTAGTCCTGTTAGCCACCAACTCTTCAGTGTGAAGTTCAAAAGAGGCACCTTTAGGACAAAAAAAATTAAACTATGTATAAGCATTCAGAATGGAATCAGCCAGTTGGAGGAACAAAAAAGCTCTGTGACGTGGGTGCTCCTTTCCAGGAGTTTAAAACGTAATTGGAGATAGACATGTTAAAATTTCAGTAACAATGCAATATTTAAATGTCAGTTCAGGATAGCTGAAGGAGAAATATCATAAAGGACAGGAAATGGAGCCAGTATTTGTTTACTCTCTGGTATGCCTAGCATCTCCTTTGTGGCAGAAGCGCAAACATCTAAGTGTCAGATTACACTTTACATTCAAATGACAATGAGCAAAGCAGTTGCGAATCAGATGGCTTAGGAGTCAAGGAATTTGAATTAAGACTGAATAGGTAGTGCGGTCAAAATTAAGGGGCCTTGAAAGAAAGACTAGGGAAGTTATTATCTGTTCAATTATTCAGTTTAGCTGCGTTGCCCTCAGGTAACTCTACCATTTTCACCCCCAGTTTATATGTGGTATGGTGGAGGATCAGAGTTTAAATGACTACTAATGATGGGTGTTTAAAGACTTGGGGGTATTATGGTTCAATGGAAAGCAAATCACAGTTGGGGTCAGACAGAACTACCTATGTGATTTCAACAAATATCTCTACTTCCATTTTCTTATCTGTAAAATGGGTAAATGTCAGGTTTAAATCAAAGAATAAACTTAAAGCACTTATTATATACTATTTCCTTGTTCAAAGTTAGGATCATTTTCTTTACTATGTGGGTGTCTTCTTTAATACACTTAGACAAGAGATATTATGATCACAATTACTTCTTACAGGTGAACCCTACGTATTTAACCTATTTAGGTGCTATTCTGTGTATGTTATTTTTTTCTTTTCCTTGTAGAAGTTGGTGAAAAGATTAGGAGGCCGATGAGAAAACTGATGCCCAGAGAATTTAAGTGATGTGGCAAGTCAGATGGCAAACTGGTTTTAGAGCTCCTATGTATAAAACTGGGCTTACCTTGTGGCTCAGCTAGTAAAGAATCCGCCTGCAGTGCGGGAGATCTGGGTTCGATCCCTGAGTTGGGAATATCCCCTGGAGAAGGGAAAGGCTACCCACTCCAGTATTCTGGCCTGGAGAATTCCATGGACTGTATGGTCCATGAGGTCTCAAAGAGTCGGACACAACTGGGCAACTTTCACTCATGTATAAAAGTAGCTAGGAGTGTTTGGCCAAAAGCTGGCATCACTTTGTTTTAGAGATACCATGATCTAAAAGTAAAAGCACAGACTTTGGAATCATATAAGCCTGAATTTGATTGTGGATCTGGCACAGGTAGTGTGTGCAGAGCAAATTATTTGCCTCTCTAGACATTTGTATTTACATTTCCACATCTTTAATATGAGGGTGTGTCTTTTGCATCACAGGGCCGTTGTCTAGATTAAATAGATAATGCCTGTAGAGACCATTTATTATGCTCAACCCCTCCTCTCACTACAAGCATGTGCTTTTCTTGACTGCATGGAGAAATGCAGAGAACAGGTAGTACACCAAAACCAGAGGTCCACCTCTAAACTGGAGGATTGGCTCAGGCAATGCTGTCGAGACCTTCCCCTGGGGTCCAGTACCCAAGGCTTCTACCATTGAATTGTGTTATTGGTTCCTAGAGGAGGCACAGTTTTTGCAGCTCGAACTGGAACTGTTGATTAACAGTATGTGTTTGGCCTCAGGCCTCAGAAGTTTGATTCTGCCTCTCCCTGTCATGGAGATCCCTGAGCACAGGACCGATTCTTAGTTTTGTGTTAGGCTCAACCAAGCAGAACTGCAGAGCCAGTAAAACCTATGAAGAGGTGTGGGGTACCAGCTGTCTCTGAAAAGCTTCTGGTTGTCAAGTTGAGGAGAGAAGGCTCAGTACCTGAGAAGGTTAGAGGTGAAGGGCCAACAGAGTTCACCTCATCACCTCCCCGTTCTACAGATGTGGATGAGGAGACCCTGGGAGAAAAAAGAACTTGCCCAAGTCCACCCAGCTCCAAATGGCAGAGTGGGGAATTGAATCTGGAATTCGTGGTTGAATTAAGTCTTATTTCCTCCACAGGACAAACTAGGTACAAGAAGAAAGCAATAGTCAAACAACTTCAAAGCACTGCAAGTTAGTGGATACAAATTAAACTACTTGTATGTGCTTCCCATTGTAAAGGGTGGTGGAGGAGGTTGGTCTCCAACTCCCAAACCTCAGTCTTTACTTGGAATCTGGGAAGAGAAGGCAACATTTGGCCTAATGCCAGTGAGGGTGACACAGACTGTGGGAGGATATCAAATTTACCAAAAGTTTTGAATACCCACTAAGGTGATCCCAACACGATCTTTCATAAATAACTTGTTTTGATCTTCAATTACTTCTTAAAACAAACCTTGAGGTAGGATTACCAAGTTTCCAAATGAAACAAACAGTTTAAGTATAATTTCTGAGAACACAATTACTCACTGGAAAAGAGAGGTTAAGTAATCTGAACCCATGACCTCAAATCAGTGCTACTTCCATTCCTGTTTTCAAGAGGAAACATCGTTTGGACACTTGCTGTGGGACACTTACTGAGCGAGTTCACTATTCTCTGGTATATGGTAGAGACCCACTTAAAACCCAGCCCCTTCCTTATGGAGTCCTTGGTCTGGTGGGAGAGATAAATAAGGGAACATTGCAATAGTTTGCCAAATGCTTTGATAGCAGAATGCCCAGGAAAGTGAGAGTAAGACCATCTGTGAGTGTGACTCTGTATATGAGTGTGTACATTTGTACACACAGAGAAAAGTAGGAGAAAAGGAAGGCCCAAGTAGTCTTTATGAAGGAGGTGAAACTTGACCCAGTTATTGAAGAATGGCTTAGAGATAACCAGGTGATGAAAGAAGAGAGGACAGGCCAGCCAGAAGAATTAGGGAATTATATGAAATTATGCAAATCAGTGGGATCTGGGGAAGCTGCACCTCAGGACATGCTGCTCGGCAATGTGGTGGATGCGTACTCAGACGGTGCTGCTTGGAGGAGGTGATCTGTGATCAGGAATGTACCATATCTGTGTGTGTGCTTCCACGCTAAGTCGCTTCAGTTGTGTCCAACTCTTTGTGACCCTATGGACTGTAGCCCACCAGGCTTCTCTGTCTGTGGGATTCTCCAGGCAAGAATACTGGAGTCGGTTGCCATGCCCCCCTCCAGGGGATCTTCCTGACCCAGGGATTGAATCTGTGTCTCCTCTGGCTCCTGTATTGCAGGCAGATTCTTTACCACTGAGCCACCAGGGAAGTCCATGTAACGTAATAAAGTCACTGAGTCTGATCTTCATTCTCTGCTGGAGACCACTGCTATGTTTGCAGGGTCAGAGAGCTGTGTGCAGAGCTGCCTTTGCCCTCACTGATTGAGAGCTGGCAAGGGTTGGGTTGTTTCCCTGGTGGCTCAGGGAAGGCCAAGGCAGCAGACATGGGTTTGATCCTTGGGTTGGGAAGATCCCCTGGAGAAGAATATGGCAGCCCACTCCAGTGTTTTTGCCTGGGAAATCCCATGGGCAGAGGAGCCTGGTGGACCGTAGTCCATGGGGTCAGAAAAGAGTCAGACATGACTTAGTGACTAAACAATAACAACATTAGTTGGATTGCTTGATCACTTTATCAGTGTTTATGGAGCTTTTACTCTGGGTGCTTCTGTAGCAGGTAGACTTTCAGACCAGGGCCTGCATAATGAAGAGGCATTAACTCAAGGGGGCAAAGGAGGATCCCAGACACATGTAAAGTCCCTCAAGAGGAAAAGACCACTTCTGACTCTCCACCTAAATACCTCAGAAGACACACAGGAAGATGAACGCTCAACCACTCCAATGCAGAAGTCAGACAGATGATCCATCTCTTGCCGGAATTTGAGAAGGGATTCATATAACTATACTGCTTCCCTTGTGGCTCAGACGGTAAAGCATCTGCCTATAATGTGGGAGACCTGGGTTTGATCCCTGGGTCAGGAAGATCCTCTGGAGAAGGAAATGGCAACCCACTCCAGTACTCTTGCCTGGAAAATCCCATGGACGGAGGAGCCCGGTAGGCTATGGTCCATGGGGTCGCAAAGAGTCAGACACGACTGAGCGACTTCACTTCACTTCACTTCTTATAACTATAGCTGATGAGCCTCAGTTGAAAATACAGTTGCTTCCCTATCTGAAGCCACAGAGGCTCACACTCCATCCTTTTACACAGTTTGTCCCTCTGAGATCAGAAACTTGCAATTTCTGTCAACAAGAAAACTAGGCCGTCATCAGATCTTCTGCATGGACAACTTTAATAAAATGACCAAAGACTGTCTCTTCCCTAACATCATTATACATATTCTCAAAGTCAACAGCTTTCTGAGAACATAGGCAAGACTGGAGGAGGGAGGTTTGGGAGGAGATTTTGACTTCTGGGCAGAGACATTTCCTCAGGGAAAGTTCTGAGGAAGACATAAAGAGACATTGTGGGTTACAGCTGTTTGGAGTTGTAAAGAAACTGACAGAAGAATCTGCAAAACAATAGTATGTAGATGCTTGCTATCAGTGGTGTAAATGCTTAACACTTTCTCTGGACTTTTTTTAAGCCCTGATTTGTCAAGTTTGCTGTTCTTGTGGTATAAATACTCCCACCGCAGCTGATTTTCAAGCTATCAACTTGACACTATTGAAAGTGGAATTGGGAAGAACTCACATGGATGGGCTCTAATGAGCCCCAACAAACCACTGTTAATGTTTGCGAAGAACTGAGGTGACCAGATCACTGATAACAGCCATAGCTCTGAGAGGAGGACTTGATTGACTTCAAGCTGAAAAGAAGGTGGAGTCAAAAGCTGTCTAGTACTTTCTTTGTAAACCAAAGCTGCCTTGCAAGGCTTTTTCCTCATTAGAGCGTGAGTAAAAAGAAAGAATAAAACACAAGACCTTAGGGGTGAAACACTCAGAACAAGGGCTTCCCAGGTAGGTCAGTGGTAAAGAATCCGCCTGTCAATGAAGGAGATGCAGGTTTGATTCCTGGGTTGGGAAGATCCCCTGAAGGAGGAAATGGCAACCCACTGTGGTATTCTTGTCTGAAAAATTCCATGGACAGAGGTGCCTGGAGGGCTACAGTCCATGGGGTCACAGAGAGTTGGATATGACTGAGTGACTGAGCACTAGCACTCAGAACAAGGAAGAAAGAATAGTATTATGATATTATTTACTACAGTAGCAAAATAAGAATTTTAGATTGCTACCAGACATCTGCAACAGGAAGAATCATCCCCTCCCGTGGAAAAGGAGCATAAAGTAACAGAGAGAGCATTAGCAGATGAAAAAGTTAGCAGAGTTAGCAGAAAGAAGGATGAATAAGGTAAGAAAGATTGCAAGGATGCAAAATGTGCAATTGCAAAATTAAACATCCACAGTGAAGTCAATAAAGGCACAGGGAGGATGAAAGACAAAATTAAATTGGTGTTATGGACCTTAGATTAGGGAAGGCTCTTGCATGATACAAAATAAAGAAAAACAGTGAGAGAGAAAATGAAAGAAATGGAGAACAGAGATTAGAGTTCTAAACTGAAGTAAAAGAAAAAGAACCACTGAATAGAAGAAATAGCTAAAGGAATAATTGAAGGGAATGTTTCTGAATTAGAAATAACCTGCACTTCAGATCCAAAAGTATCACTCTGTTCTAGGAAAAATAAGTAAGATCCACATTCCTCATTTTGTCATTAATAAAATTGTATAATAATAAAAAAACTTCAATTAGAAAAGCATAAAACACATTGTCTACAAAGGGAACAAAACCAGACTGGCGTCCATTTTCTCTTCTTTTACTTCAAGTGCTAGAAGACAGTCTACAGATTTTTGAGGGGGAAAAGTTCTGACCTGAGGATTATATGGGCAGCCTACTGTATTCGACAATGTAAAGATGAAAGACGTGTCCAGCTTTATGGAATTTGCAGAATAAGGAGCTGAGGTGGGGGTGAGGATGAGGAGGTCTGGGGGAGTTTGGGAAAGGTCAGGAATGAGGCAGCAGATCTTCCGGTGTTTGTCATCGTTTGCCTTTAAGACCTTATGAGTTGTATGTGTTATTTAAAAAAAATTATGAGAAGCATGTAGTCCCATTAAAAAAAAGATAAAAAACTATAATGAGGAAGATCAGGAAGTCATCTTTTCCCCCATTTGATTGATGAGACAACGAGGCTGAGAGAGTCTTATGAGGGTTCCTAGGTGTCAGAACTAGGTCCAGAGTCCACATCTTTTGACTCCTGTTATATAAGCAAAGGGCTGTATCAGTTCTACCAGGCTGACACTTTGGAAAGCAGTGGTCAGGGTGATGATGGTCTGAATGTGCCCTGGAAGCAAAGCAGATGGGAGAGGTAGGTAATCCTGGGAAGCCCAGCTCGAGGAGATTTATTTATTAATTCAATCAACCAACATTTCTCAAGTGCCCATTATTCATTGGGCACTGTTCTAGGTGTTGGGATTGCATAGATGAATAAAATGCCACTGATGAACAGTAAGGGAGAATTCCCTTTAAATATAGAGTAGTAGTGCTCTTTGGTAAAGTCAGGTGGTGTAGGGGTAAGCACATAGACCAGGCAAAGCCTAAGCCCATTAGAACTTCCTAGAGGGCTTGGTACCAGCCAGAATGCTGGGCCTATCCCTGCAGCCATAGGTGGGGCTTGAGAATTGGCATTTCCACCAAGTTCCGGGATTAGTTCCTTCCAGGCTGTGGGTGGAGAATGTGTTCTAGACTAGGAAAAATTCTTCCATTTACAGATCATGGAGAAGAGAGGATGTACTTACTCCCTGGGACTCATCTGGGTCGTGAAGCACATAGAGCCAAGCAAGATTCCCCTTTTCCCTCAGACAAATAATTCTGTAGGCTCACAGTATCTACTTTGGAGTGTCTCATAGGTCTGTGACCGTGCTGGGTGTAATTACACAGTCTAGATTATGGAAGAGACCTTGGTCTTGTTGCTTTCATTGCTGAGATAAGTACGGAGTGAGGGACTCAGATTGACTTGTCTAGCACCTCACTGTTGGGGAAAGGCGGGCCCAGTCTCTGGACTGCTTTCTCAGTGTTCTTTCTCCAGCACATCCCTCCCCTCTCCCCTCTATTCCCCTGGGACCTGCTGAGCGGTCATTTCCTAAGTGTAATATTGTACCTATAGTGCTTCTCTCACCTCAGGTCCTGCAATCAGCCACAGAGGGGTTAACTGTTGTTGGCCTGGAGGCCTGAGCCAGCACAAAGTGTCCTTTGTGCGCTGCCCACTCTGGAGGAGCCACTGGCTGCTGGAATGTGACAAGGCGAACGGTTTTCACCTTGCTTTTGTTTTCACTTTCGTGTGTGTGCGTGAGCGTGTGCGTGTGCTCACACCGGGGTACGCTGGCTGGTGGTGCCATAAGAGGACTCCCAGTGTTCTCCCAGATGCACCAAAAAAACTGGACCTGTGAATCTGGGGTGGCAGCTACGTGCTGGGAGAAGGCAAAAGGAGAACAGCAGCTTTGTGTGCTGGTGCAGTAAACAGAAGGTTTATGTTTCTTTGCTCTTTACTTTTGAAAGTGTCTCTCTTGCATGTGGCCAAGAGGGGCATAGACAGCGAACTGCGCAGGGGCCGCCTGCTTGGGTGGATCTGCAGTTGGAGTCGTTTGAACCACAGGACTTTGATGAGCTGTCAGGGGCTAACTCATTTTCATTCAGAAAGAACTTCAGGAAGTCCTCCCTGTGCCCCGTCCTGCACTGGGTGCTGAAGCAAATGCAAGTGTTGTATAGCCATCGTCGACCTCAGCCTGAGCCTGAATTGCAATCAAGAAAGGAAAATAAGATTTGTATCCTGGAAACAATGAGGAGACCATGTATGACTAGTATTTAGTGGCAAGCTCTACAGCTGCAAGCATTTTCAGTCAGGCCAGGGAGTGAGTACTGTGGTTCAGAGTTTGCAGTATGTTGTCATGGAGAAGTGAAGACTTGGGCATGACCTTGAAATGTGGGAAGGCTTGGGATATGCTTGTTCCTTTGTCCATTCATTCCTTCATACAACAAACATTTGGAAAACACCAGTTGTATGCCAGGCATTGCCTGGATGGTTGGGAGAGGATATAAGAAGAGATTCTATAAAAATATCAAGGCGGGAAGATCTCTGAGCATGTAATGCCACTGTGGAGACTGGTTTGACTTGAATAGGGAATGCAGCTTGATGGCTAATGAGCTCTAAGACTGAATTCTTAGGGTAGACAAGTATGGAAAGTCTGGAATTGATGTGTTCCTGGATGGGATTATTTGAAACTGCATTATGGTTTCATCTCTAGTGTTCATCATGTAATACTCACGCTGCTTTGGTTTGGTCCTCGTGCAACAAGAATCGAATTTCAGCCAAGCCTCTTTATGGTCCCCCTGGCTCTAATATCGGGTTCCCTTAATTTATCTTTCTAAAGCATAGCTTTACTAACGCCCCTTCCCTACTGGCATCCCCTACTTAAATGGCTTCCCATTGTCTGTAAGATAAAATCCAGCTCATTAGTGGCGTGCCGTCCAAGGATGTCCGTGATATGGCTGTAACATTTTTTCTCTCACCAGTTCCCGATTGTACCACACTTCCTAGTCAAACCTCAGCTTTCTCTTTCCTGAACGTAACTCTGTGCACACCTGCCCAGGTCTTGCCTCATGCTGTTCCTTCTGTCTTCTATGTCTCCTCTCTTCCCACTTTACTTACTGAAGCCCCTCAGGTCAAATGCGCTCTTGGGGCCTTCCTATGCAGTTTCCTCTCTGTCTACACCTCGCCCAAGTGGAAAACCCTCTCTCTTCCCTTTGTTTCTATCCTTTATTATAGGAGGTAAAAATCTTCTCTGTTTTGTTTTTCAAGTCTCTCTTCAAGAGTATAACCTCCTTGAGGAAAAAAATTGTATATTAATCATTTCTTAGGATCTTGACTTGAGGACAACTGAAAAAAAAATATTGAATTTTCAGTTTTTGTGGCTCTCTTACTGTTTGAGTTTTAAGTTTTAGAACTTTGTGTCCTATATTCATTAGCTACTGATTTATACTACTAAATATAAGAAACTCTGAAGTGAATCATTGTTTAAATGGAAGATACTTTCTCAGTACTGATAATTCATCTACCTCGTACTCCTCTAAAGTTTAGATTTTACCTTCTTTTCTCTCATCACAGAACTGGCAATAGCTGTTGACCTACTCTGGTTCAAAGGTCCAAATAGATTTAGTTTAGGAATTTTTTATGGAGAATATGCCTCAGCTTTTGCTCTGACCAAAGTATGCTTTGTAGGTAGGTACCAGGATATTAAAATGTAACATTGGAGATCCCTGTCAGAGGGAGTAAACCACTGAACACTGCTGCCATAAGAAACATGGATGCCAATTTGTATGAATCTAATGCACAAAATGAGACGGTCCTACTGGGCTTTTGCTCAGTAGCGGTAAGCGGGGACAGGTTCTCAGGCTTCTTGATGCCTCCAACAGCAGTGTGTCATCTGACACCAGTAAGAGAGACCTCAATGAATATTGACTTGAATATGACTTTTTAAAAATTATCTAAGGTTTTGGGCAAATAGGCAGATCAGTCTAGATGAGACAGAAACCTCATCAGTAAAGAAAACATGAAGTGTCAACTGTTCTAACTGCCCTCCTCTGTTCCTCAGCGGGGACTTTGGCCCTTTTGTAGCGTGGGGCGCAGGTCGCTGTTCAGTGTTGACAGCTTTGGGGAGGATGCTCTCACCAAACAACCGCTTCTTTGCAGAGGTGCTGCATTCATTGGGTTTTCCCCCAAGTAGAAGCAATTGTAAACGTGTCTTCCTGCGGGGCTGAGTAGTTTCCAGAAGCTGATTATGTTCCTGGACTTCTCTGGGGAGCAGCCTCCGTGTTGAAGTGCTGATGCCTTGCTAGCTGGCTTTCTCACAGGGCGTCAGCTGAAAATCTACTGATCCCTGAGGGCGGAAATACCTGCTTGATTTCCAGTTCTTGGCTGTTCTAAATATGTCTTTGTGGGCATTTCTGGAAATTTCTGGTGGGCACATTTGCTGGTCAAGTCCTTAAATGATGGGCTCAAAGCTAACAGTCTAGGGTATGCTGCAATGTCTTCTGCTGAGTGGCCAAGTGAAGGCTTGGTTGTAACCTCATCTACAGCTGGGGTAGAAGGAGATGATGTCTCGAAGTTCAGGGCAGCCCCAGGGCTTGAAGTTTTCTCTTGAAAATGAGCATTTGGGCTTTCTTTTGAGCTTTAAAATGATGAGTATAAAGTTGGGAATAATGGGACATGGAGTGAATAAGGGTGAAGAATAGCTTAGTGAGGAGAAAGGGAGAATAAAAAATCCTGCAGGGATTCCTGACACTTCCAAAGGCCTGTGAAATGCTCTCTCTCTCCCTCTCTCTTTTTTGTTGTCATGTAGACATAATGCCACTTTATTTAAGGGCTAGGAAGGGAATTAAAACTGTCTCGGGTGGTTATTTTTATCTAAAAGATAGATAGCAATTAAATAACTTTTGTGTCAGAAACACATTTAGCATTTGTTTTGCATTAATCACAGCATTAGAAGTAATTTCTTACTGAACTCTTTTTGTTTTCCTTTTACAAACCTTCACCTCAGCTTTGCATTTGTTTTAAGAAATAAAGGCAAGACACGTGCATGATTAAAATAATTCACAATGAAAGATGATAAAGAAAGAACAGTCCAGAAGCTCTTCTTCTGAGGGGATGGAGAGCTTGGCCCAGGCAGCCCAGGGCTGTGTTCAGCTTTGCAGACTGTTCTTCACATGTGAGAGGGAAGTTGTGCAAGAAGCCAGCCAGATGCAGCTTCCACAGACCCGAGCATCAGCACTTAGACTTCCTTTCGTCATGGTTGGCTTTCATGGTGACTCAGCCAGCTGTGGCTTTGGTATAAGAAGCATCTAGCTTGTTACTGGACTGGAGGACTCATCTCTCTTATCTTTATTCTTGGACCCACAACCATAAAAATTAGTAACAATTCAATGAAAGCCTGTGTCTGTGCGTGTGTCTCCCCTTCTGCTCCCATATAATACAATTTGGGAATGTGCACTTTCTGGTTTGATTTCTTTCAAATCATTTTTTTCTTTTTCTAATGCCATAGATAAGTAGGATGGGACTTCTGGAACTTAGTTTGAGTTACCTTTGAGGTCATTTTTTCCTGCCTGCCATGGCTAATTATCTCTCTGCTTCTCAGTTGCAGATCTGATCTCTTCTGAACAACCTCACGGTGTCTCCTTCCCTGGGGCTCTGAGCCCAGAAGCCGGACCACTTGCTCCTTGGAATTTTGGGTGCCGTCTCTTCTCACCTTTCCCTTTCCCTGTCTCCTTCCTGAGAACTCTTGGCGACTGGAGGATTGTCATGGAGTCCAGGGAAGTCGTAAGTGGCTCCCGGCAAAGGGGGAGTGAGTCGGAATTCCTGCCGGTCTCCTCAGCCAAACCCTCGACTACTCCTAGCTGTGCAGGGGAACCTTTGCTATCTGCTCCGGAGACTGGGAAGGGAATCCCAGCAGGTGGAGAACGCATGGAGCCAGAGGAGGAGGATGAACTGGGCTCAGGGCGGGATGTGGATTCCAACTCCAATGCAGACAGTGAGAAATGGGTGGCAGGAGATGGCCTGGAAGAACAGGAGTTTTCTATCAAGGAGGCCAATTTCACAGAGGGGAGTCTGAAGCTGAAGATTCAGACCACAAAACGGGCTAAGAAACCCCCAAAGAATCTGGAGAACTATATATGCCCACCTGAGATCAAGATCACCATCAAGCAGTCGGACCAGAAGGTGTCCCGTGCTGGGAAAAATAGCAAAGCCACAAAGGAGGAGGAAAGAAGCCACTCCAAAAAGAAGGTAGGGATCCATGTTGACTAGGTTTTTTGGTTTGTTTTTGCCGTTTTATCCTCAGCTGTTAAGGGGCTACTGCTTATTTATAAATTACTCATTTCTCTGATGGAACACTTGTGGCCTACAGAAATTGTCTCCTATGTCTTGGTATAGTATCCAGTTTAATATTATGGCTTCTACTGACTGAAAACAAAATGAAAAAAACTACAATTATATTCCTGGAAGTTCCTATTTATTGTGTAGCAGCCAGTTGGCTGGGTCAGATCTGGCTAAGCTGTGAGAGAATTTTGAGGGTGCTTTTTGTTTTTTTTTTTTTGGTTTAATATTTACATTTGTTCTCATAGTGAGAGTAGGAAGTTGAAAATTTTGGTCATTCAGAGCAGTTTAGGACCATTATAACACCCTTTTGGTTTCAGTCATTTCTGTACGTCTTTCTAAAGGAGATGTAGACAAGTCGCTTACTTGAGTGGGAAAGCTGGCTTCATAGTAAATTGAGGCTCTTCTTGGCTGAGAGATCATCTTCCTAGGAGCCAGTGGTGAGCATTTGAGCTGGCGCTGGAGAAATGGAAGGGACAGGGGACTATTGAGGCTTTGTCTAACACATTGTAGATGTCTCGGGTGAAGTGCTGGATGAACTCAGTGTGTTGTCATTTTCCTCATAAAAGTCAGTGTGGGTGTGGAAAGCAGATCTCTAGGTGATTAATGATATAGTTTGGTTGAATGCATGGATCTAAGGTTTCATTCTATTTGTTTTGTGTCGCAGAGGGTTACAGAGACCTCCTTTCCTGGGAGGGGTGTGGCACTCAGATATGATAGCAGAGGGCTGCCTTAGTCTAGAAAGTTTTTTTCCAAGAATCTCTGGGTCTTGTGAACAGCTCTGAAAGGAGTCCTCTTGTTGACAAGAGTTTTGGAGTTTTAGGTTGTAGATGGTAACCCGAGTCTGTAATTCTCTCACATCTTATTTATTAATATTTGGAAGATAAAATGGCCCATATGAATGAACCTTTCTCCTTTATAGCCCAGAAATAATCTAGTTTTTCTGTTGCCAGTGGTTTTTGAACTTTGGTGTAGTCATTTTCAATAAACTGCTAAGAATCATGTTGTTTCTTTAGTGTTGGGCTGTGCCTTTCCTCATGCTAGGTGTTTTGGCTGATTTGTTGCAGTTAAAATAATTTTTAAAAAAGGATTAGAAAAGACTTTTCTGGTCTGAGAAGACCAACACTTTTAGTTTGCTCAGACTAACCTGGTTTTCAAACAGAAAGTCCTGTATCCAGGACCCCCTTCAATCCTGGGCAAGCCAGGGCAGTTGACGTCTTCTTTAACATTTGGAACACAAAAAAATCTTTAGAAATTGGTGTGTTTTTACGTAGCATAGAGGTGAGTGCTTTCACCTCTCCTGTCCCCATTTACAACTTTGCAATGCTTTCTGGGTTCTCTGATATAAAATCAGAGATTATCTATATATACGCGGAAACTTTTGAGATTTTTGCAAGCACATGCAAAGAGATGCAAGCAGGCTCCACTTAGAAAGTTAAATTTTGCTTTGGAGTTGAAGTCTCTTCAGTTTTGAAAATGAATATCTTTGTCTTTGGTCACTGAGATGGCACAAAGAGTATTGTTGGATTTTTGTGGGGGAGAGCAGTCTTGAAAACTGGGAACTGTTTTCCCTTCATCACCATCACCACCAGAATTTGAGCAGCAGCCCACAGTTTAGAGTGTGCAAACCAAAATTCACAATCCTAGAAAGAGTAAGTTGTCCTGATCAGTACTACTTCCTTAAGGCCGTAAGACTGTTCCCAAATATAGGCAACTGCTTATTGGAATGCCCCAGAATAAAACTCTGGAATTTGTGACACAGGGATGGTTTCAAAGCTGAAATGTGGAGTGGACCTCCACTCTCATATCTGAAATTCTCAGGCTGGTGATTCTCACCCAAAAAGTTGGATGCCCTTTGTGTACTTTATTGGAAAGAGAGATGAAATTGCTTCTTTGAATATGTGACCTACTAAGTATGCATTTCTAAGCTTGGGCAATTGGAGGTGGAGATAAAAAGGGGGAGGGCTGAAATTAAATGCACAATGCTGTGTTATGCTGGCTCTGTAATGGGAATATCTATGAAAAGTGCTTCGGATTTTATTTCTTTATCCTTTCTACAGTATGTCTAGAGCTGATACTTTCCAGAGATGAACAAATAAAGTTATCAGTACTGGATCTTAATCATTTGATAGATGATAGGAAGTTCTCTGATCTATATTGGATTAGTATGGTAAGTTTATTACTCTTTTAGTTCCTGTTGTTTTGCCAGCAAGGAGTAAGCAAAAGCTGGAGCTAAGGTGGAGAGGTGGAAACCTTGCCTACCATTTGTACAGAAAAGTTCAGTGGAATAAGCTTGCAGAATTCATTTGTATAAATGGGAAGTACAAGATCATTAATTTGGGACAGGGAAAAGGATGAGGATGGCAATTTGTAAGCATTAGGTGAGTGTCTTACTCTAAAATCTAGTCTTCTGGATCGTTTATTGTGAGGCAAGTTGCTCATTGAAGAAGTGTACATGGAGTGATCCCTGGGAGTCAGATCTTTTGCTAAGCACTTAAAAACAGCTCTGTTGAGCTGGTCCTTGATTGAGTGGAGATGCCTCCTTGGGTGTCATCTGATCATATATGCTGACTTAGAGCAGGGTTGGCAAACTAGTCTGTAGGCAAAATTCAACCCCCTGCCTGTTTTTGTACAGCTTGCAAGCAAAGAATGGTTGGAAAAAAATAAAAAGAATAATATTTTGTAACATGGGAAAATTATATGAAATTCAAATTTCAATGTCCTTAAATACAGTTTCGTTGGAATGGAGCCACATCTATTTATTTATATTTTGGCTACGGCTACTTCTGCACTTCGACAGCAGAGTTGAGTAGTTGTGACAGAGAGTGTATGGCCCTCAGAGCTTAAACTATCTGCTCTCTGGTTCTTACATAAAACACTTGTTGACCCTTGACTCAGGGGAAGGGCAGGGAGTTTTAGGATTACAAGGATTTTGTTTTATCTCATTTTGTTTTGAAAGATTTATCCTCCAAACTTGGAGGCTGGGAAAATGAGTGTTAATCATTATGTGCTTTGTTGTTGTTGTTGTTGTTGTTTGTTTTTGTTTGTTTTACTTTTGCAGACCAATCAGTTTTGTTCAAGTCATTGTTTGGCAGCCTTAGGCAAAGACAGCTTATATTGGATCCCAAATGATTTGCTTTTTCATTGTTTTTTTTTTTTTGGTAAAAGGAAAGTTCTATAGGATAATTATGGCATTCCTTACATATCACAGCTAGTTCTCTTCTATTTCTGTTTGTACATGTTCTGCTGCTGCTGAGTGTGGTATCCTTAAGAAATTTATTCTGAATTTCACACCTAGACACAATCTTCCAAACTGGAGACTTGTGATAGATTTTCAGGTAACATGGCCACGTCAGTAGTAGGATGTTAGGAGGGACCCATGAAAATCCCACTTCATTGGCTCAAGGATGCATGGACTTGTCTAACCGGTGGATAGATCACCTCTCTTCCAAGTAAACTTAGGATGATACTTGAGATGCTGTCTGGAAGAGGATTTATGATGAATTGATTTATGTGATGTGTAAGAGCAGCATTTGGTAAGAAGTGGTGACTGAAACGAGAACTCAGAATTTCAGGGCCTCAGAATTGTCATTTGGGCAGGTCCTGGGTTGCAGGTAGATCCTATAAGTGCTCTTTATCACAGCACCCATGTTGTTACATCTTAGACTGACTCAGGTAAGTGGAATTATAATGTAAGCTTCCTCTATTTCCCCTCTAGGTTGCTCAATAAAAACAATAGAGAATATGAGAATGAATCTCTAGAAGCAAGTTCAGGTATAACATGTGAACTTAAAGTGTTCTAGCAGTAACAGGTTTTTAAGAGGCTCTTAGCTGGACAGAGCTTAGCAGCTCTCCTCTTTCGGAGGACTTCCTGTGGGAGTCAGGACACTCACCAGGTTCAATGGCATGAAAAGGAGAGGGGGTTCGAGACAAGGACTATACAGTGACCCAAGGCTGGAAATGTGGCATGGCTATCAGCACCAGCTGGTTCTGTGATTCTGGATATGGAGTATAACCTTGCTGAAGCCCCAGTTTCCTCATCTGCCAAATAGAGATGATAGTTTCCACATAATATAACCCAATGGAAGATTTTTTTTAAAAGATAGGAACTGTACATTGTACATGTCATAGTAACAGTTCCAATTTATTGAGCCACATGACAGACCTTCGGCTAACTCTTTTATCTGTATTCGCTTTCTCTATTAGTCCTTATAACTGTCCTGTGAGATGAGAGATATTTATTTACAAATGAGGAAATTGAGGCTCAGTGGCTTCACCTAAGCAGGAGCAGCGCTGGCCTTTGAAGTCAGTTCTTTTGGACTGTTTGGCCAATGCTGGAGTCCAGGCCCCAAGTGCCCACACTGGAAAGGGCTGCTGGAAGGTGAGGATCCAGCTCGAGGGCATTTCTCTCCTACTTTCCCACACAGTAAGGGTGGCAAGATCATGAGCTGATACATTGTCTTTAATTCCAAGTGTTTCAAAGTGTTGTGAGTTAAAGTCTTATTTTTTCCTTTATTCTGCTTATGGTTATTATTTGCTTTTGACCAAAGTGCAACTTCTGTTTTGTTTCTTTGGACTTAATGTTCACCTTTACCCAGCTTCATCAGAAGAACTGATTTTCTCTAGCAGTCTCATATTCCTCAGAGTCTGCCATGGTCCTAGGAAGATGTTCAGGATTCCTTCTCAGTAACCCCACATAGAACATCATCATACATGGGTGGAAAGACCCTGTATTTTCTTCTAAGTACTCATAACCCTCTCTTAGGAAGTCTAATAGGTTACAAGCTCATTTACTCATCCTTCAAATAGCACCCTCCTTGTGTCAAACGCACAAAGTATGAAGAGGAAAAACAGTTTTTTAGGTGATGTAGATGGGAAGCAAGTCTGGCATCAGATTGCTGAGAGTGATGAATATCAAATAAGTACCTGAGTTTGCATTTAATTCTGTAAGTAATGGGAGTGCTTTGCAGGCTTTGAACTGCAAAAAGGAAGGGTTGCGGGTCCAGAGAACGTAATGAGAGTGATGTAGGGCAGAGAGGCACGAAAGTGGTCCACTTGTGAATTAGGAGGGCTGCACTAGGGCTCTCCATTTTCCCTGTAGGCTTCTAGGAAACACATTTCTCACTTGACTCGCTATGGTTGTAGCAGTTTAGAGGGCGTGTTGGGCAGGGATGGAAGGTGACTCAGGCTGCTGGACCTCCGGTACTGCACCACTTCCTCCTCCACTCTGACGGGTGGTCCTGAGCACCCACGAGAGCCTTCCACACTCCTTAGGGCTCAGGTGTCCCTCTCGCACGGTCATTTGCCCAGCACCTTCTCTGGTCACTTTGAGGTGCTTTGCTTGACTGAAGGCTTGCGCTCCCTTTCTCAGTGCTTGTGAATGTGATGCTTTGAACTCCAGGGTGTATGGGCTTCTTCCCCTTCAACACCCTCAACCTGACTGGAAGAGTAGGTCTGGCCCGCATTTCTTCATAAGCTGAATTTCCCTTGTTTAATTTTATATTTTCTCTCTATAGATTTTTTTATTTTAAGCAGCATGTTCCTCTTTATTCATCAAAGTACCTGAAATTTTGTTTCCTGAAACATTTCTCTGTAGTTATTTTATAGCTAAAAACCTTTTCCACAAAGTAATTGTATCAAGCAGCAGGTAATATTTAACATCTGGAGTTGGTGTTTGGGAAGGACACTAGACTTGGGGAGAGGAGCCCTGGGCACCATCTCTGCCTCTGTTAATAACAGCTTCAATAAGAATGCTTTACTTTCCAGAATTTCAGTTTTTTGCATGTTAAAAAAACAAAAACCGCTATGGACCTCTGAAACCTTATTTCTCTTCTAAAACCTGGAAACTTTAAGAGTCATTCTGTTAGATGAGGCAAGTCTTCCTCTTTAAGAAAACTAGTTACTATAAACAAACTTGTTGACCTCTCGTTGGGACCCACTGTTCTGTCATCGGATTGTTTCCTTTTTGCCCCAGTGTCAAAAGGCCTAAAATCATGGGAACAGATGTCAGAATTGAGCTTAAAAAGTGGGGAGGTTTATCAGGCTTGCATTCCATGAGGATATTCTGGGAACGTTTGGTTCCCCTCTTTCTTCCTTGTGTGCTTCTTGTTTTTCTCCGGTGTTAGGGATTCCCTGGGAGTTCACAGCACTGTGCTGGCTCTTTTCCGCTGTTCTTAGTTGCACTTTAGAGTTCAACAAGGAACATTCTTTGGTGAACTCCATACCTTTGAAGATAAACCTGTTAGAGTAAAAGTAGGAAAACCGTGTTCTGTTCTGATGGAGAGTCATTCATTCCTTGAACTGTTCAGATAAGAAATAAGGGATCTGTTATGCATAGAACAGTCTTATGGACTCTGAGGGAGAAGGTGAGGGTGGGACGTTCTGGGAGAATAGCATTGAAACATGTATATTATCATATGTGAAACGGAACACCATTCCAGGTTCAATGCATGAGACAAATGCTCAGGGCTGGGGCAATGGGATGACCCAGAGGGATGGGATGGGGAGGGAGGTGGGAGGGGGGTCCAGAAGGGGAACACATGTAAACCCATGGCTGATTCATGTCAATGTATGGCAAAAACTATTACAATATTGTAAAGTAATTAGCCCCCAACTAAAATAAATAAATTTATTAAAAAAAAAAAAAAAAAGAAAGAAGAGATCTGTTAGAAACATTGTCGGCCCTGATTCCAGACCAGGTTCTCTGCAGAGAACCTTCACTAGAAGCTGGTTCCCTGTAACATTAAGCAAGTCTCTTAACCCCTTGAAGCTGTTACCTAACTGTGTGAAAACCAGCGGTCATAGTAACACTTCCTTGCTGGTTGGTGTCTTGTGGGGATGAAAGTGCCTGGTATGCTTAGCACAGCACCTCACTCAGTATGCACCACTTTAATTCCTGTTCTGCGTGTCTCTCTTCCAGCTCACCCACAGGACCCTCCTCAGTACCAGCACAGCTAGCCACATAGTGCCCTGCAGTTGTGCTGGGTGCTTAGAGGCGTGGGCCATCTCAGAAGCCATATGTTTCTTTAGGCTGATCCTGTTTTTATACTGCCCATGGCTATGTTGAATTATGATAGGTGGGTTGCAGTACCAGTGTCTTATTTCTGATGCTTGCACAAGCACCTACTTACTAATCAAACATGCCTCTAATGATATATATATATATATATATATATATATATATTTTTTTTTTTTTGGTGGTAAGAATTGGTATGGGGATTTATTTAGAGTCGATTCAAAGGTCTTTTATCTTTGATAAAAATCTTTTATCTTTGTGGTCACTTATCTGCCAAACCAGGATTGCTGCTGAGCTCAAAGCATGACTCAAAATGAAACTTTCAAAGTAGTGTCATAAGGACGACCAGATGGGGTTCAGCTGGTGCTTCCTTGCATCCCTGCCACACTCCCAGCATTTGCACAGTCACCCCCTCTTCTCAATCATCAATTCTACACATGCAAGAAGTCCTCTCGTATCTGCATTTCCAGTTGACCTTCAGTTACATTACCTCTTTTATTTTTAATAAAAGGCAAAAGAAATAATTCCTTTTTGCCCTTCTCTGCTCCATCCCTTGATTCTTCTGATTCCTGCAACTTTAAGTGAAAAACATCCCACCTTCAAAACGCTGGAATGCAGGACATCCCAGGATGTCCCCACCTGCCTTCCTTGTTCCTGAGACATGAGTCACTTTGGTTGGAAAGTCTCTGCTTAAGGACTGCCTAGGCAGACAGCATGGGGATATGGCAGGGAGGTTCTCGAAGCCTTGGCTGTAGGCAGTGGTTCAGGCTCCTGACTGCCTTACATACAGAAATCAAAGCCATGAGGCAATGAAGCCTTGTGTTGTAGAGGTATTTTTTATCCACAGTAAGCTAAAAATTCACATTATAATTTGTACATACCAGACTACTTTGTGAAAATGGTTTCAACTTGTTTGGTTCTCAGGATAACTTGACTTGGAAGGTAGCATTAAGGTTCTGCCCCCTGCCACCGCCATAAGAGGAACCAGTGGCCAAAGGGAGAGGCGGCCAGCGAGGAGGGCAGAAGCTCAGTGGAGCCAGGTTCCCAAGAGGTGTACTGACATACACAGCATGCAAATGCCCGCATGGACTAGCAGTTGTACCCAGTGCATGGAGGATTCTGAATTATGTGCTGTCTGGTGAAGCTGAGGCTGCTGTCGGAGCATGTTGGAACATGGACAGCCAGTCAGAGCCCTGCACTAAGGGCAGGTTTCAATGACATAACTTCTAGGGCTTCTTCCTACCTTCCATAGTGTTCCATTGAATCTTGCCCTAAGAAGGCCAGGGGCCTCCATCTGTACCTGCAGTGTGTCTTTGTCTCTAAAGTCCTAGGTTTGTTTTTTTTTTTCCTGCCTGCCCCTCCATCCCCAGGCTCACTTCTCTCACCTTCCCACCAGCCTCTGACCTCACCGGAGGAAACAATGGAAGCCTTTATTGACTCTGAAAAGTCCAAGTAGTTCCCACCTTGGTACCTGGCCCCATGAAGCCATTTGATAATCATCATTAGTATCAAATGCAGGTTGCTTCAATGTTTTTTCCTAGACCTTGTTTATTGTGTTTTTCCCTACATTGTCTTCTTTGGCTGTCACAAGTTTCAGCCAGTTTCACAGTGGGGAGGATCAGTGGAAGTGGAGAAGAGGGGGTACAGAATTCTTGAAGGGATATGAACAGATCACCGTTCTTTCGCTCATGCTGGGCCACCATGCCTTCCAATAAGAAGTAATCATTTGCAGGTATGAATGTGCCCAGGAACGTGGGCAGCCTTTCATGCCAAGCCAGTTATTCATTTGTTCAGTGCTGTGAATGAAGACACATTCACAGCACTGAACAATTAGGGGGTTTTAGCATTGTTCACTACAGACTGTATCCCTGGAGAACTGTCTTAAAGGAGTTGCTTCTCATGGTGGATCGTGGGTATAGCTAAAAGGGATCTATTTGTAGCATACAATGGGAATCTGTGATTTCTCCATCTTTGTCCTTTCAGGCAAGCCAGAGATGGACATGGATTTATTTGGGTGTGTGGCTCTTTCTTGCACCATCAGGTTCCTGAACTTATCAATCTTCCATTGGATTCCTCCCATTGACTAAGTGGCAGGTCAGCATCATGCTGGGATGTGGGTGCTGTTGGGTCACGAAAGCAGCCATGATTAGGAGATCTAGAAAGGCTCTGAGAACCAGGAGTTAAATTGACACAGGCTAGAAGCTGGTACCAGATCAGGAGACAGGTGAAGGCCAACCACAGAAGGTATGGGTCAAAAGGAAAGAATGAGTCCACAGCTGGGTCACACTTCTAGCATCCTGGACTTCACTAAGAGTCAGAAGAGCCTCTGAATATTTCCATTTCCGCTTCCTTTGTAAACAAACAGAAGACACCTTCCAAAATCCCTCATGGACAGTTATTTGGCTGCTTCTCAATGGTCCTCAGGGAGGAGACTCGCTGCTACCTCTTGAGGCAGCTCTGGTTTTAGTAAAACTCTTTCTTACGTTGCACTAAAATTATTCTTTTAAAGCCTGACTGTTTCCAGTTCCTGAAACTATTTCTGGGATTCCATGGTTTTCGGATGCCAAGGCACCTTGATTCCTGTGCCAGGGATGCTAGTTTGTCTGTGTCCTTCCTAAAAGGCTTCAGTGGGGGAGGGCTCACAGAGCAGAGGACAATGCCAGCAGGTGGTCTGGCTGCAGGGGATTGTGCCCTCCTTTACTCTAAGTGTAGTATCTCTATTAACAGGTCGCTGGGCTGTTTCAACTTTCTGGCAGCTTCATCATTGTTGGTGTATACTGAACTCAAGGTCAAGGAGACTCCAACTTAGTATTGCCTTCTGCTGTTCTTGAGGGTCTAAACCATTACATCCCACGTGTGCTGTGCTTAGTTGCTCAGTCATGTTTCACTCTTTGTGACTGCATAGACTGTAGCCAGGCTCCTCTGTCCATGGGGATCTCCAGGCAAGAATACTGGAGTGGGTTGCCATGCCTTCCTCCAGGGGGATTTTCCCAACCCAGGGATCAAACCCAGGTCTCCCGCATTGCAGGCAGATTCTTTACCATCTGAGTCACCAGGGAAGCCCATGAATACTGGAGTGGGTAGCCTATCCCTTCTCCAGGGGATCTTCCTGACCCAAGAATCGAACCTGGGCCTCCTGCATTGCAGGAGGATTCTTTACCAGCTGAGCTGCCAGGAAAGCCCATACATCCTACATACAGTGGTCCAAAATGTAGGTGTTTGCATTATCCTTATTATCATTTCTTTGTACACTATTCTAGGCGGGCATCTAGGTCAAATATTAGTCAGATGGTCTGGTTAGGGTCTACGGACTACACAGAAATAGGGCCACTTTGAAATGTAGATGCCCTCTCACAAAAGAGTCCCTTTTTTGTGGTTGCCCTACTGGGGCATCTCTACATGGCTCTCCACCATCTGTGAACCTGGTTTCTCAATTACATAGTGGCCTTTTTGGATCTAACTAAAAAGGTTTTAAAAGTGCGTTATCAAAGGTAAAGTATTTTCTTCTTAGTTATAGTGTAAGCTCTCTGAGGACAGAAGTTGTATCTTTTATTTCCTGGCCTGGATATTAAAGAAGTTCTTGTTAGCTCTGTGCCAGTGAAGGTAGTTCTATGGGAAAAAAACTCTCTCTCTCCCTCTTTTTTTTCTAAATAAAAATAGGTTCTGCCTAGTCAGCCCTGTGTATTTTGCATTGGTTTTTAAGAAACATCTAAAACCTTTCATCATGCTGTCTTTTCTGTGCTCTTATCCAGATATACTGTAGCAGAGCTGAAGCTTCTAAATTCTGCATGAATCTACAGAGTTGTATGGTGTGCTCAGCATAAATGCTGCATAGGGTTTAGACAGTTCTCATTTGGAGGAATTGATCTCACAGCATTTAGGGAAAAACCCAGGACAGTACAAGACTGTCAGAATGAGTGTTTCAGACAGTGCATAGTGTGGAAGATTGGTGGCAACGGTCACATCTGCCTAGCACCTTTACGAAAGGTTCGCATCACCCAACTGTGACCTCTTTCTGGGTTGTTCTTGGGAGAGCTGTTAGTCCTCCCTGTTTTAAAGACTGAGGGAGGGACTTTGAGGGTTTTTTATTCAGGGTTTCTCAGGATTACAACCAGGGGAGAGGGAGTGGGGAGACTCAAATCTACATCAGACCCTCGGATTCCTGGTTTCTGGAAGTGGGAAGCCATCATTGAATGGTGCACTTTAGCTGGTCCTGCTGTTACCTCCTCAAGGAGAGAATAATTGAGTTCTGTGCACACCACCTAATTGCTCCTCCTGCACGTCCTTGGTCTAGGCTGTGGGTGAACCTGGGTGTTGTAGCTTCATCTGGGAGATACACAGCTCCTTTCTCGGACCCATAGCCACCTCCCTGATGGAGAATATTCAGCAGGGCATGGCCACAGTGAGACCTGGTAAGAAGTGATGGCTGGCAGTGCATGCAGCATGAGGCGATAGATAATAGACTCACTGAGACTTAGTCTAGAGCTGTTTACAAAAATATTCTCAAGTATCCTGGTTTGGGCTGAAAATGTGGGATTCGGCAAAAGTCCCTTCCAAAACAAGATTCCATTGAGTCCTGTCAGGCCTGAGACTTGAGGGAAGGGTGGCCACCCTGTGCTGGGGTTCTGGTTTTGATTTCTTCTTTTGCCTTTAGCATGTGAACCACTCTTTTCTCATATTTAACAGGGCATTAATGCTGTGTCTCTTTCTTACATATTACTTTGAAGATAATCTGAGTGAATGGTTGTAAAAGGGTTCTGAAATGTTAAAAATGCAATGGAAATATAAGACTTTTCTGTAGGACCACCCTATAGTAGATTATTAACAAACTGTGGTCTCTAATTAAACTTTTCCAGGCTTCCTCCAATATCCCCCCATCCCTAGCCTCTCTCCACCCCAGCATTGGATAAAGGCCCCAGACGTGCCCGTGATAAACAGCAGCTGCAGGTTGGACACGATCAGTGGCCTAGTCCAGGTCACCACCACATGGAGTAATTGCCCTTTGTGAAATTCTGGGGCAAGAGGTCAGCCCTCTTTCCCCATCTTTGTCACTTCTCAGTCATCTGTATCCCGGTGGCAGTTGTGTTATCTCAGCACCCTTCCCCTCCCCCCTACCTCCCCACCCCACCCCCCTCTCATGGAGCCCAGGAAAAAACCATCTGCTGAGTTGGCTTTCAGAAGATTTTTTTTTAAATACCAATTTCCCTTTGTTCCGAGGCAACCTCCAATCAGAGCTGGGGTCTGCTGGGTTTGGTGAGAGGCTGGTATTGTGTTTCATGCTCCCGGAGGAGGAAAGGTTGTCCACTTGCTTTTCTTTTTGATTCGATTCCCTGCCATTCTGAAGGAGAGGCAGAGGTTGCAGCTGCTGCTGTCAGCTGTAAATGGGGGACCCCCTTGTTTAAGAACATGCATGTTAATCCTTTAGCGGAGGGGTGGAAAAAACAAAAAACAAAACAGAAAAAAATAAAATTAAAACCATCACTAGCAAAAGTATTTCTTCCTGTTCCCACCTCATTTTATAGGTCACACAAGATCCTACTGGTTGCTTAAGCTTAGGGCTTGTTGTCCTTGGATGTTCGCTTGAAGGTCTTTTGATGTCCAGCTTCTTATGTTTCCTGATTTCCTGCTGAAGAATATGAACTGTGCATCAGAGGCAGAAGAGAGTCATTCTTTGATGGAAAACTTGAATCACAGGGAAAGCCTTTGGCCGTGAAAGCTACCATTTTGTTGCTGAGCTGGGAACCTTGCCAAGCACTTGACATGCACTATTTACTGACTCCTTCCCACCATGGTAGTGGAGGTGTTTTTATCCCCATTTTGCAGTTGTGTGCAGTGAGGTACAGAAACTTCCAGTGCCTTGCCTTGGTCTTAGGATTGGGAAGCTGGGATTCCAGCATGTCCACCCTCTAAGCCCTGAGGCAGGCAGCTCCTCACTTGGGGCTCAGCGGGACTGAGCCTAAGGTGGGGGCCTGAGATCCTTGCTTTCTAACCCTGCCCCCCGAAGACCCACAGGCAAGGGGCCTTCTCAATGCTTCCGTTTCTCTGTAAACTGGAACCAGATTAGCTAGATTCCAGAGAACTCAGAGGGACTGTTTGTTCAAATCTCCTGAAAGTTTTATAAGCCCTTCTATTCCAGTACTCTTGCCTGGAAAATCCCATGGACAGAGGAGCCTGGTAGGCTACAGTCCATGGGGTTGCGAAGAGTCAGACACGACTGAGAGACTTCACTTTCACTTTTCACTTTCATGCATTGGAGAAGGCAATGGCAACCCACTCCAGTATTCTTGCCTGGAGAATCCCAGGGACAGAGGAGCCTGTTGGGCTGCCGTCTATGGGGTCACACAGAGTCAGACACGACTGATGTGACTTAGCAGCAGCAGCAGCAGCAGCAGCTATTCCTGAACCTTGCGCATTGGTTGTCTTTTTCTGGCACCCTCTACGAGATGAGTGAAAATCCTCTTAGCAGGTTTCGGAGGTGCTCTGAGATAACTTCTCAAGTGGTCCTGCAACTTTGTGCACAGAGCACCCTGCCGGCCTCTGGCCTTGCACCCCCAGCCCTCACTTGCCACATAGGCTCCCAACCTTCACTCATGGGCGTTGCTGGGTAAGAGCCCTTTACAAACTAACGGGCTCCTTATGGTAATAAGGATTTTTGCTCCTTTATGGTAATAAGATGATAGATTGGGGAATGAACACATGATGAATTCTGTAAATTGGTGAAACCCCATAAAGTTGTTTTTAAACGTACCATCTCCTTCCTCCTTTCACTGTTAGGCTGGAATTATGACCCAGAGCATTGAGGGGCTGGAGGCTCTGCCTAGAATGGAATATTAAATAAAACACACAACAGAAAGAGAGGCCGGGGGCTTCTCTTTTGCGTCCTCCTGAGGGGATAGAATTTTCCAAGGTAACTTATAATGCGTGTGTGTCTGTATTTATTTTAGTATCTTAAAATACATTGTAGGCCCCTGTTAATGTGAATTATAAGAAATATAGTGACTTGACTTAGCAGTCAAGTCAGCTTTGCACTTGAAAATATCAATAAAGTCCTTGTTCAAAACCTTACTATATGAACTGAAGTAATTTTTACTAAATGGTCTCTCCTTGATTTTCTAATACAATCCATGAGTAAAAACAAATCTTGCCTGAATCAATTCAGAGAGAGAGCCAGGGAAGACATGTAGACACACTGGATTAGGTGAGAGAGGGTCTAAGTGATGGTGTCTGTAAGCTGCGTGACAGTGGGTGCAGGGGCAGTGGGCCTGGGGCCAGGAAGAATGGTCCCTATGCTCAGCTCTGCCAGCTGACTCAGGCTGTGCTTTGAGTTAGCCAGGGTCTCTTTCTAGCTCTGTTTCACCCGAGGCTTCAGTTCTCAGAGGTCTGAGAGCAGGAGGGACAGGAGGAAATAGTGAAAGGAGAATGTTGACTTCAGAACAGTGGACTCTGCTAGACTTGAGAAAGGAGCCCCAACAAAGAGTCACAGAGCTGAGCTGAGCTTAGCAGCACTCAGTGCCCCTGCTGTTGCTAACTGTCCATTCACAGGGCTTCCTTTCTTCTGCCTCACTGAGTCATTCATTCACTCATTTAATAAAAGTTATTTTCTTCATTTCCTATGTGTTGCATTTGTCCATGAGATTTTGAGTATAGAAAGAAGAGAGAAAGCAAAGTTGGCCAGAGACCTGGAAAAAAAAATCACATCATGCCTTTTAGCAGAAGGAGTGGAACCCAGAAAAAGTAATGGAGAAGATGGAAGTAGAAATCTGAGGGGTACTGGGGCAAATCAGGTACAAGAGTGGAGGCCACGTGAGAACTGGCCCCTGGAAAGGGAGGGAGAGAAGGACCACGGCTGAAAGAAATGGTGGGGGTGGGGAGCAGGAGAATTGTTTATGCTTATGGGTGGGAGGAAGGGCTGCCTCTGCAAGGCTCCCTCAGTCCAGGCAACCAGTGCAGGGGAAGGATGGAGCGACTGGTGAGAAAGCAGGTGCTCCTGGATGAGCTTGGCTTTTGGTCCTGGACCTCTCAGAAGTACTTACTGCTCCACCCGAGGGACTGATGGCTTTCTACCAGTGTGGAAATCACATCCCCTTGGGGGCAGCCATGCAGGTGGGCCTGAGAAGGGCTGCCGCGGGCTGGACCAGCTGTGCCCCCTCTACCTCCTGGGAGGAGCAGGTGCTGAACTTCTGGATGCCTGGCTTTCCTTCTGGCTTCATTCCTAAATGACAGCTGACCTTTGCTTCTGATATTAGGCCTGCGGCAGAACCCACTCCATCGGGGCCTGACTGCTGTGCATCAGCGGCTGCTTCTGCTCATCTCGTTAAGCCCACGGAGACAGTTGCTGGTCCTTGGAGCTTCTCTTTCTCAAAAGAGGACAACTCAGTTGTGGGGGTTCACCCTATACACAGTGGAGGCAAAGAGCTAGAGAGGAAGACATATATTTAGGAAATGATCAAAGTGAAACCTAGAGAACAGGATGCACAGTCACGTCCATCCTTCTGTCATCATGTTTTCTCTGATGAGCTCTGTCTGAGGAGCCCTAAGAAGGTGGTGTGGTTTGGTGGGTGTGTGTTAGAGAGTATTCAGTATTATGTGTACCTGCATGTATGCGTGTGTGTGTCTGGCCTCTGGGCAGATAGATATTATATACGATGCAATAGAGTCCTCACTGAGAAGCAGGAGATTAGTCTCTGCCCCTAACCACCTGGGTTTCCTCACTGCCTCTGTTCTTAGGAGTTACATCTTGAAATGAAGGCAATGAAGCAGAAGATACTGGAGTCTTTTCCAACTCTCATATTCCAGTAAATTGCCATAAAAATACTGATTCATGTAACTAGGAGACATATTAATATGTGGGCTTGGCTTGACCTAATTATTATATATTATTATTATTATATTATATATATATTATTATAATAACATGCATAGTTTCGAAGTAGACACCTATGAGTATAAACTACATATTTATTTGAGAAAAGAGTAGACATATTCTGTGATAGTTGATGTGAATGATGACTAACAATGAAAAAAGAGGGAACTCATATGGGTACCTGGGCAGGTGAAAGGATGCAGAGTCGTTCCTCCCAGTTTACATGGACTTGTTTGGCCTTCAGAGAAGCCTCTGAGCTTCACCTCTTGTTGGGGAGGTTGGGCCCAAGCAGGATGGTCATCTGTGCCAGGTGCTGGGGTGTGTGAAGAGTTCAGAGAAGGATGGAGAAACAGAGGAGGCTTGAATGGATCTTGACGGAAGCAGAGGAGATAGTTCGGTTCAGTTCAGTTGCTCAGTCGTGTCCGACTCTTTGCGACCCCATGGACTGCAGCACGCCAGGCCTCCCTGTCCATCACCAGCTCCCGGAGTTTACTCAAACTCATGTCCATTGAGTCGGTGATGCCATCCAACCATCTCATCCTCTGTCATCCCCTTCTCTTCCCACCTTCAATCTTTCCCAACATCAAGGTCTTTTCCAGTGAGTCAGTTCTTCGCATCAGGTGGCCAAAGTATTGGAGTTTCAGCCTCAACATCAGTCCTTCCAATGAATATTCAGAACTGATCTCCTTTAGGATGGACTGGTTGGATCTCCTTGCAGTCCAAGGGACTCTCAAGAGTCTTCTCCAACACTACAATTCAAAAGGAGGGAAAAGCAGCTCAGGTATTGTTTGAGCCATGGTCCTGGGGGCAGGGTGCTCACTATATGCCTTGAACTCATTGGGCTGGCCTGCAGGCTTTACCTGGGAATCTAGAGTGCAGGAAAACCTTGGGAGAGCAGACGAGGAATCTGACTTCTTCCTGAATGGGACAAGAAAGGTATGATACCATCCCTCCCAACCCTGGGGAGCAGAGAGCTGGGGAGTCTGGAGAGCTACTTTAGGAAATCAAAATATAACAGCATTGGAGGGAAGCGGGCCCAGAGTGGACAAGAAACAGAGGCCCACTGCAGCATATAGTGAAGAGAGAAAGTGCCCTTGGGTTTTGCTGTCACACCGAAGAGGCTTAAGGAGCCTTCAGCAGGTGAAAAGGAATGGCCTCTAACATTTTGATTCCTGTGACTTAGAGAAGTTCAGTCGTTTTCTTAAGAATCCATTGACTGTGTGTTAGGGACACGTGCTTCTCTGGTGGCTCAGATGGTAAAGAACCTGCCTGCAATGCGGGAGGCCTGGTTTGATCCCTGGGTTGGGAAGATCCCTGGAGGAAGGCATGGCAACCCACTGGGTTGAGAAGATCCCCTTGATGGAGGGCATGGCAACCCACTCCAGTGTTCTTGCCTGGAGAATCCCCATGGACAGAGGAACCTGGTGAGCTACATCATGGGGTCGCATAGGGACACTTACGAAAAGATGATTAGAAAGTGCCAGAAGAGTTTGAGGTGTTTACAAAAGTTCCAAATCCAGCATTTTGCCGTAGAGTTTTATTTCCAACTGTCTGTTTCACTGTTTTGTTTTCTGCTGTGCTTTGCACCCATTCCTCTGCTACTACTGAATTCTCCAGCTTAGTACGTGCGTGCATGCTAAGTCACTTCAGTCGTGTCTGACTCTGTGCGATCTTATGAACTGTAACCTGCCAGGCTCCACTGTCTATGGGGATTCTCCAGGCAAGAATACTGGAGTGGATTGCCATGCCCTCCTCCAGGAGAACTTCCCGACCCAGGGATTGAACCTGTGTCTCTTAACATCTCCTGTATTGGTAGGCGGGTTCTTTACCACTAGCACCACCTGGGATGCCTCCAGCTCAGTACAGGACTCAGTAAATCTCTGCTTATCTACCCCTTCTGCAAACAGGTGAAATGGGAAAGAAAATCCAGCATATGTTTGCTTTCCTCATCACCTCCTCTCAAACCCTTTTTTAACTCCTTTAAATGTGAACTGCCCCTACACAATGAGGAGGGACAAATTGCGCTTTTCGCTTTTCGTGTGTTAGGAAGGAACAAAATGCATATGGCTGTGATGGGGAATTTCCCCCACCTTTTGAGGGCAGGTGTGAAAGAATGAATTAGGGCAATGGTGTGAAAGAATGAATTAGTTATGGCAAATCTCGTTAGTGTCCATTGTAAGGAGAGAAGCTAAGCCATCTGTGACCACTTGCAAAATTGTTCCTTGTTCAGGCTCCCCACCGAAGCAGATCTTTGTGGCTTCTGATAATTTGCATACGGTCACTTGTTTGCCAACTGGATGGTGTCTGGACATGTATAGGTGAGAGGGTGTCTGAGTGGACATGTATGTATATGTTGGTGTGCTGTTGAAATAGATATCTGGGGGGCTGCTTTGACTGGGCTCTGGGCTTAGGAGGGGAATCCTGGGAGCTCCTATGTTATTTTTGGACATTCCTAGTTAATGTCTCCAAGCCTTTTTGTGCTCCTGTCCCTTACTTCTCCTCTGAGTCTCCCATCATTGCTTCAACTTCCAAGTTGTTAATTGGTGGTGTGTGTTCTGAAAGTGGCAGAACATATTTAGGGCAGTTTACATCCTAGTTAAAAGCTAAGAGAGGTATGTGCCTCCAGTGTGACCACATAGTTCTATGTCAAAGATTTGTTGTTCTACATCCATTCATTCTACAAGTGTTTCCAGTGAGCCTAGTGGAGTCAAGTGGCGTACTGGATGCTGTAGAGATCTAACGGTTGCGTGACCTCCATTACCCCTGTCTTCAGGGAGATTCCATGGAGTATAAGGGATGCATGATGAACAACACAAGCTCCGTGGATGGGATGAACAAAGTTCTGGATGTCATGCATGGAAGGATTGGTTATTATCACCCAGTGACCACTGAAGTCTGCCCCTGAGGGAGTGTGGAAGACAGAAGATTGTGTACAGTGTGTGGTCAAGAGGGCTCTTGGGCTAGACTTCTGGGATTTCCAGATTGGCACCCTAGGGAAAGTGACAAACACAAATCTATAAAAATTAAAAAGCAGAAATGCTCCTTTTGCTTATCACCAAGCCATCCTATGGGAAAGTTTATATAATAGGATAAGAATCTGGGACAAAAGTTTGAGTTCTTCTGTGTTTATATCTAGTCGCACCAGTAATTTATTCTCTCTGTGATGTTGCCACATTGGACCTAAATTTCCTTTTTGAAATAAAAGGACATCCTGGACATCCTGCTTTTTCCTTCTTTTTCTCTTACTTTCCTTTATACTGGGCAGACTCTGGCTATAAAAAGGTTGGTGCTTTCATCTCTTCAGAAGATCCTTTTTTATACTGTAGGGGGCATTCTCCATATCTATCTGAGTGGGTCAAACTGCTTCCCAGTGCTCGATGGATACACATAAAATATATTAAAGCTGAAAGAGACCTTGAAGATCATCTGAGCAATCTTTCCTTTGCAGATGAGGACAGAGTTCAGATCAGAATGTCTCATGATTTGTCAAAGATCACATGGCCAGCCAGTGACAGTCTCGAGAAAAGAATGCTGGGTGCTAAAAAAGAGACAGGACACTTGATTACTGTGGCCTTCCATTGCCACTGCATGGGAGTCTGCCTGCCTATTTACTTGGCCCATCTCAGTACAGTTTGGTCCTTCTCTCTTGAATCCTCCTGAACCTACATGGCTCTAGTCTAGGAGGATCAGATAAAGGAGCCTTTATTTCCTAGCTGCCCTGTGCCTGCAGGCATCAGAAAAGAGAGACTGGAAATGGAGGTGGAGAAGAGAGAAAACATTTGTCTTTTAATACTTGCCTGACATGAAAGCCTCACTGACAGGCACTTTGAGTACTCAGCTAAATAATGGTTGCAGCCAAGACAAAACATAAAACTGACCCACTAGTTATGTGGTTACTTAAATATGATTTACCCTGCATTATGCTGGCTGGGACCTGGGGTTCTCATTTCTAATGAACCAAGAGACAACACAATTAATTACATTCAAAGGAGTGCTATTAGACAGCAGACTGGTCTTGCAAAAAAAAAAAGGGTCCTTCAATATTCCTCACCTTCCCCCCATTTTTGCAGAAATACTTAATAATAGCACAGCTCACCTATTGGTGGACACAGACAAGTTTGGGAAAATGGTGACTGCTTGTGGTCCCAACATGGGATTGGGGTGGGGAGCGATTAGCTGGAGTTGCAATGATTGGGAGATGGAGGGGCAGGGGTTTGGAAAGGAATTGGTATGTGATTTGGCCAAACGTGAAGAAAAGTTCACCAGGAGCTCTGCATCCTCAGTGCCCTGGTGGACCTGATCTGCATCTTCTGTGTACATCTGACAGCCACCCCTGAGCCTCTAATCTCAGTGACCTGCCCTCTTGAGGTGGTTAGCATTTAGAAGTGGCTAGAGTAGAAATACGGAGAAGGCAATGGCACCCCACTCCAGTACTCTTGCCTGGAAAATCCCATGGACAGAGGAGCCTGGTAGGCTGCAGTCCATGGGGTCGCAAAGAGTCGGACATGACAGAGCGACTTCACTTTCACTTTTCACTTTCATGCATTGATGAAGGAAATGGCAACCCACTCCAGTGTTCTTGCCTGGAGAATCCCAGGGACGGAGGAGCCTGGTGGGCTGCTGTTTAAGGGGTTGCACGGAATTGGACACGACTGAAGCAACTTAGCAGCAGCAGCAGTGGCAGAGTAGAAATAAAGCTCTGAAGGTTTGGAGGCCACATTTAGGCCAGTGAGAATGGGAGCCCAGTTACAGGAAGAGTCCCATTCACCACAATGATGTGCCGATGTGTCTAATCATCTTTTGATCATGCGAGCAGACCACCGGAGCTTTCTTTTGACTCTGATTATTTTAGGGGTGTTGCCATATCTCCTTTTGGTTGAACATAGTAGAGAAGTCAGCTCTGGAGTGGAGTGTCTAAGCTGGGAAGATGAGAAGGTAAAGCCTGAAAGATTTGAAGAGGGCGGGGCCAAAGGTTAAAGGAGAAAGGTTAGCAGCAGGCAGAGGCCCAGGATTGAAATATTTGCTGAAGGCTGACAGGCAACAGAATAGAGGCAGACAAGTGGCAAATTCCTGTTTTCTTCTCTAAATGAGAAAATATTTTGAGTGCTATTCAGTCAGACTGCCTAATGCTTTGGGGTGGGAGCTGGAGATGGAGAGAGAGAACATGAATGTGAGAGAATATTATTAAATTACCCAGGAAGCCAATGTGACTACAGAGTTCAAGGAGCAATGTAGTGCATCATCCTCCCTTGCCTCCTTGTTTGGGCAGCTCAGCATTCATTTCTTCACTCACTCATCCAGCACATGGTCATGAGGACCTGCCTTAGATGGAGGGTTTAGAAGCTGCGCATAGGAGTTAGCATCAGACAAATGAAAAGTCCTGCCTCTCAAAGGTATGCAGGTGCATGAATGGGTGCTTCCAAAGCAAAGTACAACTTTTGTTTTGCTACTGTTAAGGTTGTTTTCTTTTAAAACCTAAATCTTAAAATTGTCTGTGTCTGCTTGCAGTTTAGTGAATACTTTTATATAATCTTCCATCTAAGATTGAATGTAAAGTGATTGCAGCTACCCTAGTAGTCAGGTTATCCCAGGGTGTTGTTTGCTAGTGGAGTTACCCTGCACTGCCCAGGGAATTATATAGCAAGGCTGAGGTGCCGTGTGTATGGATGGAAGAGTTTGGGTGTGGGAAAGTGTTTAGGAAGTAAAACAGCTGGTTCTTGACCTAGAGCCAGCTGCTCCTCCTCCTTGCTGGGTCCTGCCTGCTCTTGCTTGTGAGGGAGGCTTCTGTGCTCAGGAGTACAAGTTCCCTTAGGTAGAAAGGCTGGCGGTGAACAGCACTGGTAGTTTATTCACTGGGATATTTGTGAACGGCAAGAATGTAGAGCTGGGAAGGCCGTGACTGTCATTTCACAGAGGGCAACTCACAGGAGTTGAGTGACGTCCCCACAGTGCCTGGTGAGGTTGTGGCAGAGCCGGGACCCGCCTCAACCCTCTGACTCCCCAGCCGACTTTGGGTTCACTGCCACCTCTTCCAGGAAGTGATGACTCAGAGTATTTTCATCAGCATATCTTACCCAACCCCTCCTCTATTTTCTTTCCACAGTCACCAAAGCCAATAATAGACCAAAGCAGTTTCAATTTTAGGCAGTTTCCTTTTTTACTTAGAAATCTATGGTTAGAAAGGGTGCTGGGGGTGGTGATGGTGGCTGGGGTTGGGGAGGGAGGTGTGAGAAGCTTCAAAGGGGGTGGGTCTCTCCTGGTTCTCAGCCTGGAGGAAATCAGAACTGGGTACCTTCATGGAACCTTGAGTAGGTCTCTGAAAGATTCCTTCCCTTCTGAAATTTTTTTGGCTTTTCAGTTCAAGATGGACTTTCCCTTCTGTCAGTTTAGGCTGCTGCTGCTGCTAAGTCACTTCAGTTGTGTCCAACTCTGTGAGACCCCATAGACGGCAGCCCACCAGGCTCTGCCGTCCTTGGGATTCTCCAGGCAAGAACACAGGAGTGGGTTGCCATTTCCTTCTCCGATGCATGAAAGTGAAAAGTGAAAGTGAAGTTGCTCAGTCGTGTCCGACTCTTCACAACCCCATGGACCCTCCAGGAGGGTCCTCGGTCCATGGGATTTTCCAGGCAAGAGTACTGTTTAGGAGCCCTGTGAAAACTTCATGAAATTCTTACCTAAATTTTAAACTTTAACAACTTACTAATGTGAATTGTTACAAAGTAATTTATAAGTGACATTTCAAGCTTTGGGGCTTTAGTTCATTCCAATAGTCCTAGATACCTATTATTTTCTTCTTGAGGGAGGTAGAAACTTTGTTTGTTGTAGGGCCTGAAGTTGGAAGAGACTAAAAGAGATTATGAATAAGCTAATGTTAATTGCTACCTCTTAAGTTTTGCATATTTAGGCACCGAGTTAAGGCCTTTACATACAAATTTATATGTATTCCTCGCAATAGCTCCAAGAGGTTAAGTCTTATTATTCCTAGTTTGCTGATGAGTACACTGTGGCTTGGGGAGGTTAGATAGCTTAACAAAGTGTAGGAGAATATAAGTTATAAGTACAAGTGTATAAGAGTGTGACTAGTTGAAGTTAGGTTATCTGATTTTAAAATTCATATTCTTAATCATGAAGCTATATGAGCCCCCATTTGCAGTTTAGAGGTATTAATATTACAGTAGTATGTAATAGTAATGCTTTTAAATTTCATGATATGCTTGCTTTCAAATGCACTATACTTGAAATTTATTAAATTTTTAAGGTAAACAAAGATTTTCTGGAGCCCTTGTTTTAACAAATGCCTCAAATCACTATTGTCTGCTCTGTTCCATAACTTGTTTTGGCGTAATATGAGAAGAAGGGTCCACGGTGAAAGGCCCTAGCTAAATTGTTGTATGACAGCCATGTTCCCACTCTGGTTTCTGCTTTCACATTCTGGGGTCAACTGGGGAGATAAATCCCTTTACCATTGATCTTGGTATGGAGGTGATGGCTATCAAAGGATCTTGGAAAGTTGAAAGCATTATTCAAGTGCAAGAATAGAACATGTTAACAGCTTTTTTTTTTTTCTTTTCTTTTCTTTTTTTTTAACAGTCTAAGCGTGCTTCAGTCTCACTTTTCAGATCCTAAATGAAGCATGTTTAGTTTGAGTTACTTAGTGTTTTAGCTCTCAGGAAGTGTTAAATGTTGGGTTGGCCATAAAATTGAGTAAAGGAAAAACTTGAATGAAGTTTTTGGCCAACTCAATACATTTGACTCAAATATTTGGTCAGGATATATATATAGAAATGTATGTGTTCGTATATATTTTGATTTCTCAAACAAAAGCAAGCCTTTATTTATTTATTTTTTCACTGTCAATGTCCTATGTCATCTACTTTGGGGTAGAGATTGTGATAAATGCTATCTGTTGAGGTTCCTATCTTCAAGGGCCTTATCATCATTTCATTTTCATTTGAAAGCATTTGAGGATTTGTTGCTGAATGTCTTCTGTGTCTCACAAAGATGCATTTAGATGAGAAACTTGCTGTTCTAGAGGCAGCTTATGCACTGAATGGCAGGAATCACCTTAAGTAGAGGAGAGTGGGTAGCTGGCAGACACTTTCTTTGTATGAGCTCTGTTAGTAGTTGCCAACTATATGATTTGAGGTATCTAGAATGTTCTCTCCAACCCTAATGAGAACAAGACTCATTTGAGCAACCTCTATTATGTTGTCACCAAGGTCTCAAAACACCCTAAATGTGAAATCTTGACCACCTTCCTAGAATTGAATTCTTATAGGTGAAATGGACCATGCTGGTATTCCCAATGGATGCTTGGTTGCCATTGTCTGTGCTTTGTGAGTGGCCTTTCCAGTGGTGTATAGTTCTGGGCTTAGATGCTTTTTCCCTTTTTGGGTTAAAGTATTCCTCTTTGTAACCCTGCCTTTTAACACAGAAGCTATGCTAAATAGTTGGTGACACTTTCTAAGACCCTAAACTGAAACCCAGATTACTTGTACCTGGTAAAAAAAAAGAGACTTGATTTGAGGGGAGATCCTTAGAAGTACTAGTCACGCAGTCCCTCATTTGTTATCTTGCCACTTATGAATGAAGGCTATGTTAGGAAGAAACCAGAATCTTCTCTTCTCTCATTCAAGACTCATTGCTTAGGAATATGCTGATTCTGAGAGACTGAGTCATGCCTCCCTTCTCCATTGTGATCACATTAGCACAGCTTGGCTACTTCTTTCAAACTCCGGTGTGGTACTGTCTGATTTATTCCAGGTAGCAGGGCAGTCAGGGATTAGGGCGAAGTGAAACCTTCAGGATATTTGGTGGCTGTTCACTATTAGAAACTTGTGGTTCTCAGAACTGGTTGTCTCTCTGGATATCATCACATTTCTCTGTGCTAAATTTATCTGCAATCTATTAAAAATCACAGAAGGTATACATAACTGAAAAGTGTACTATTTTAAGTGCAAGTAATCAAATTTAAGGTGCATCTGGGTACCTGCTATTAATGTCCCATAGTGATCACTTATTTATTCCACTAACAATGAATGAGTTTAGATTCTGAGGCAGTCATTGCCCTCAGTATTAAGAATATAAAATCCAAGATGTGTCATCTTCCTTCAAAAATCACACAAACTTTTATAAATCTCAGCAATGTTTTTTTTTAGCTATGTCTCCTAAAGCAAAGGAAATGAAATTAAAAACAAATCGGACACACTTAAAAGTTTTTACAGAGCAAAGGAACCCATAGACAGAATGAAAAGACAACCTACTGAACAGAGGAAAATATTTGCAAATGATGTGACTGCTAAGGGGTTAATATCCAAAACATATAAGCAGTTCATACAACTTGACTTCAAACAAGCAAACAAACCAATTAAAAAAATGGGCAGAAGACCTGAATAGACATTTTTTCCAAAGAAGACATACAGATGGCCAACAGGCACATGAAAAGTTGCTCAACATCATTAATCATCAGAGAAATGCAAATTAAAACCACAATGAGATATCACCTCACATTGGTTAGAATGGATATCATCAAAAACAACACAAATAACAAATGTTGGCAAGGATGTGGAGAAAAGGGAACCCTTATACACTGTTGGTGGGAATGTAAATCGGTGCAGCCAGTGTAGGGAACAGTATGGAGATTTCTCAAAAAGCTAAAAACAGCCACCATATGACCCAGCAATTCTGTTGCTGGATGTATATCTGGGTAAAATTAAAACACTAATTTGGAAAGGTAGATGCACCCCTATGTTCATAGCAGTATTATTTACAGTTGCCAAGATATGGAAACAATCTAAGAATTTATTAACAGATGAATGGATAAAGAAGATGTGGTGTGCGCACACACACACACACACACACACACACACACACACACACACACACACACTGGACTATTACTCAGCCATAAAAAAGAATGAAATTTTGCCATTCATTTTTGCAACAATATGGAAGAACTTGGAGAGTATTATGCTAAGTGAAGTAAGTCAGACAGAGAAAGATAAGTATTGTATGATATCACTTACATGTGGAATCTAAAAAACACAAAAAATGAGTGAATATAACAAAAAATAAACAGACTTACAGATGTAAAGAATAGGCTGGTGGTTACCAGTGGGGAGAGGGAAGGAGAGAGGGGCAAGAATAAGGGTAAGAGATTAAGAAATACAAACTACATATAAAATAAATAAACTACAAGGATATATTGTACAACACAGAGAATATAGCCAATATTTTATAATAACTATAACTGGACCCTAACTCTTAAAAATTGTGAATCACTCTGTTGTACAACTGAAACTTGTATAATATTGTATATCAACTATACCTCAAAAAATTGAAAAGAGTCACACAAAATTGAGAGAGACAGGTAAATAAAGTGGAAATTATAAAAGAATGTACAAATGCAGTGAACAGAAAGCTTCAGGGATAGAAAGAAAGGTAACCCTTGGAGCAAAGTTTTGAGGGACAAGAGAAATCAGTTGGACTCAGGAGGAGAATGGACATCCCACAAAGAAAGAATGGCCTGGATACAGGCCTGTGTGGTAAAACACAGGTTTGATTAGAGGAAATACAAGTAGTTCTGCTTGGATTCATGACACAAAGAGTGTGTTGGGAGGTGTGATGAGGGCTGAGCAATGGGAAGAATGCAGATAGGAACTAAGTAATATTTGTTGCATCCTTACTATGTGCTGGATAGAGTTCTAAGCCCGTCACCTGTTTACTTCATGAAATCCCCTTAAAAACCTAGGAGATAGCTTAATCGTACTTTACAAGTGAGGAAACTGAGACATAGAAGCATTGAGCACTTTGTCACAGAACTAGGAAGAGGAGGCGGTTAGAATTGAACCCTTGAAGCCTGGCTCTAGAGCTCACTTTGAATCACTATTCTTGGTCCTTGTGTACAAGGAGGTTGAACTTTATCCTGAAAATTCTGATTTATTTTAGACACAGGAATGACCTGGACAGAATTACGTTCTGGAAAGGTCACATGGAGAGCTGTGTGGAGAGTAGATCATAGGGGAGAGAGGTTGGAGGCCTTTGACATAAATCTAGGTGAAAAGTGATAAAAACCTGAAACACACTGGTGACAGGGGACGTCATCAGAGGTAAACAGATTCAAAAGGCATCAAGCGAGTAGAATCTGTGGGACTCCAGCTAATAGGATTTAGTTGTTAAATGAGAAGATGAAATTTATCTCCTAAGTAAATGGATATTACCATTCATAAAGAAGAGCTGGTTAGGGGAAAGAATGGTAAGGTATTTGATTCCTGTTGAGTTTCCAGTTTCAAGGGAAATCATGGGTGTGGTTTAATTTGCCTGGAGTAACTTGTAGAGTCTGAGGGTTGTGGAAAGACCTTGGAAATTATAGGCACTTAAGAGATAAGCAGAAGAAAAAAATTTACAAAGAGTGATGGGACCAGAAGAGAAGAAATCCCGAGAGCCGCAGGAGTGCATGCTTTATGTAGGTAGCACAGGCTTTAGCAACATTGGTCACTGTTACTTTTGGGAGAGTGTTTCCAGTGAAATTGTGAAGAAGGGAAGCAGAAACTGTAATGTTGACCTGTCTTTCCAGAAGCCTACCTATGAAGTGAACTTTAGCCGCACATCCATGTGAGTTAAGTTCTTGAAAACACATCAGGGAAGATTTGTAGAAAGCTGGAGTAGTGAGGGGGCTTCCCAGGTGGTGCAGTGGTAAAGAATCTGCCTGCCAATGAAGGAGACTCAGGTTTGATCCCTGGGTTGGGTAGATCCCCTGGAGGAGGGCATGTCAACCCACTCCAGTATTCTTACCTGGAGAATCCCCATGCACAGAGGAGCCTGGCAGGCTACAGTTCATGAGGTCGCAGAGAGTCGGACACCATTGAGTGACTGAGCACACACACACGGAGCAGTGGGCCTGGAACATAACTTGCTCTTGGTATATGGGTAGTACTAAAGTTCAGTCCCTAGAGACATATTGAGTAGGACTAGTTCAGATCTGGACCCGATACTGTGCAATGTGAAGGGAAGCAATATATAAATATTAGGTTGTGCAATCTGTGGGCAGTGTTGAGAAGAAGAATTGGGCCCTTTCTGTTGACCTATGCCAGCTGCAGGCATTGCCATTTTTGGTGCATCTCACTGATTTGCTGAGCATACTTCTCAGATGCAATGGTTTCACTGGGATTCAGAATGCTGTGGTGAATCAGACTGGCAGCAGACCACCAAACAGTGACCATGACCCTTTTTGTGATGCAAGCTTGGCTTTGGGAAGTGCTTTGGAGCTTCTTATTGGTCCAACCACTGAGTTGGTCACTATTGGTTGTCGTATAAAATCCCCTTTTTCATCACATGTCACAATTGTATCGAGAAATGGTCCATTGTTATTGCATAGAATAAGAAGACAATGCTTCAAAATGACGATATATTTGATATGTGATCAGCTCATGGAGTACTGACTTACTGAGATGTTTCACCTTTTCAGTTTGCTTCAAATGCTGAGCGACCGTAGAATGGTTGATATTGAGTTCTTCGGCAGCTTCTCATGTAGTTGTCAGAGGATCAGCTTCCATGATTACTCTCAGTTGGTCGTTGTCACCTTCCAATGGGCCTGGCCACTGTACTCCTCATCTTTAAAGCTCTCATCTCCTCTGCAAAACTTCTTGAACTACCACTGCACTGTATGTTCGTTAGCAGTTCCTAGGCCAAATGCGTTGTTGATGTTGTAAGTTGTCTCTATTGCTTTACAACCCATTCTGAACTCAAATAAGAAAATCCCTCGAATTTGCTTTTTTGTCTAACATCATTTCCATAGTCTAAAATACATATAAAATAAACAGCAAGTAATAATTCATTAGCAAAAAACATGAAGTGAGGAATGCACATTAAATAATATATAACAGAACCACATTAATTAAGAATGTATTCCAATATCAAATGGCAAATTTCAACAATGCAAAAACTGCAGTTATGTTTGCATCAACCTAATAACATAGGTTCTGCCCTCAATTTTTATTCCAGTTGTAGGGAGAAGACAAACATGGGAAACTAAGAGGAAAGATAAGAGAGATGTTAATCAGTAGGCTGTTAGAGAAGGAAAGATTTTGCTGGAGTCCATGAGGATGCAGAGAGTGAATTCAATTCTATCCTGAATGATGGAGCCAGGGAGAGTCTGGGGAGCACGGTGTGAGCTTGGATGTGGAAACGTGCAAAGGGCCTGGGGGAGGAAAGCAGTGAGGAGCCCACCTCGTGCCTCTCATACTCAGGGTTTCCTTTTCTCCAGTTGTCCCCTTTATCACATGCCTTTTCCAAACCTCCTTTTTCAGAGACTTTCTACATGCTCACAACCTGTGTTGCCTGGTCTCTGCATCCAAGAGACTCTTATGTATCACTTCTGCCTACCATGAGGAGGGCATGTGACATCTGCTACCTGTTTTGCCTCTATTCTTATTTAGACTTTCAACTGATTCTTTTCTTTTCAGCATTGCCCAGTGGCCCAAGAGGGTCACCAAGGAGGTAGATGAGAAAGCTGTGGCTGGGGCTGGGGAAGAAAAGGCTCAGATGGTCCCATGCATTTTGGATGCTTAGGTTACGCTGGGAGCCCTTTTTGCTGGAGACAGAAGTCGTTGTCATAGTTTAACTGCTGTGTAACAAATCACCCTGAAACTTAGTGGCGTTAAAACTATAGCCCTTTTATTTTATTGTGCTCTCCATGTTGTGGATGAGCATAGTAGGGATGGCTCATTTCTGCTCTTCAGTGGTCTGGAACTCATCTGGAGTGGCTGGGGCAGCATGTGTTTGCAAGATTTTGTGACTGTCTCTAGCTGTTGGCTGGATCTCTCTCCTCTCTGCCTTGTGTCTGCTGGGCACTTCCAGTGCCTGGCCTGGGATGCCTGGTGTAGCTGGGGCTGTCTTCGAGCTGCTCTCTCCACACAGCCCCTCAATATGGCTGACATGAGTTTCCCCACAGCATGTCCGTCTCAGCACAGCTGATTTCTCCCCCAGTTTCCTTCTAAAAGAATCCGGTGGGAGCTTTGAGACTTCTTATATACTAGTCTCAGAATGAAAGAATGTCACTTCTACTACATTCTATTGGTCAAGCAAGTCAGTAAGGCCATCCTAGATTGTTAGGCTCTGTAAAAGTCCTGCATTTTCTGCATGGGCACAGGAGAGAAAGGAACCACTTGTTTAATTGATATGTTCCTGACAGAAAATTGGACTTCCCTGGTGGCTCAGACGGTAAAGCGTCTGCCTAAAATGCGGGAGACCCAGGTTCAATCCCTGGGTTGGGAAAATCTCCTGGAGAAGGAAATGGCAACCCACTCCAGTACTCTTGCCTGGAAAATCCCATGGGTGGAGGAGCCTGGTGAACTACAGCCCATGGGGTCGCAAAGAGTCGGACATGACTGAGCAAATTCACTTTCACTTTGACAGAAAATAGATCCTCTGAAAAGTTTTTGAGATTGTTACAGTCCTTGTGGGGAAGACCCTTGTTCAGTGGCTTAAAGAGCCCTGAATCAGGAGCCAAGAGACCTAGGTTCTGGCTCTGGCTTTATCTTCATCTGACCAACCTTAGAAAAACTTTGACCTATTAATTAATATCCTGATCATACTGGTTGTATATTTTACTCTACTCGACCAAGACCCTGGGTTGAATGGAGTTACACTGATTGTAGGAGACAGAGAATCTCTCTCTCGAGCATGTATGTGTGTGTGCACATGTGCACACACCCTCCAGACACACACAAATTCTTATAGTCTCTATAAACTGCAGAAAGAATTGAAACTGACTGTAATCAGGCAGACCTCAGTCAGGTCCTGTTTCTGCCACTTATAAACACATGGTCTCCAAATCTCATTTTCCTTATCTGTCAAATGTGAGGATAAGACTGCTTACCTGGTCAGCGTGTCACCCATAAAAGTAAAATGTTCCATGTCTGTTTAGACTCATAGATTCTTATAGAATCATCATTGTCATTCTGATTTCTTACCTTAATAACAATCAGAATTTCAATAATGTCTGGTTAGACTACTTTTCCTCTTCCTTATGCCATGTCTGATCCTATTTTGACATGTTTTCTTTATCACCAAATTCCATTGGCTGGGTGTGTGTAGATATATGTATTTGTGAGTTATGCGTTCTCAGGTTTTGAACTGGGACTGTCTAGATCTACTTGATGAATAATGTGGTGTGGGACTGTGCATACGTGCTGGACTTTGCCTGGAGGATTTAGACTCAGAACTGACCTAAGAAACCTAATTACTACTCAAATAGATGATCACATATCCTTATTAAGAAAATAGAATTGGTTGAAATTCATATCTAAATATGATCTTCTTGGAATTTACCTTACTACTCCTTGAAGATGAGCAGGGCTCTGAGATTTTATTTTCTTTAGCGTGCTGCAACTTGACTGCAGAGGTTGCTTGCCCTATAACCCCTGCTGTCTTCTGCTTATATACAATCACAGACTCCTCCCCACTCGAACTTGGTGTGCTGAGCAGGCATCCAGTGAAGAAGGAAAACCCAAAGCCTGTGTCGGGACAAAAAAATAAAGATGTTTCCGACATGCATAGAGTGCTGTTTCTCACCCTTGCACCTTCGACAGAAGCAACCATCTTGGATGTTGCATTTATTTAAACCCTTACTGCTAATGATAAGAGCTCTGTAAACATGTCCTGTTTAGCCCTTACTTCATGTACTGTTGCCTTTCTGAGATCTTTAATTCAATGAAATAAATTACTTAAAAAAAAAAAAAAGCAAAAAAAGAGCTGTGCAGCCTCTTAGAACAGTAAACAAGAACAGTTCAGGTCTTTTCAGGAACCTGAAGCCAAAGGATGGCTTGTTGTTTTGGTCTCCAGGAAGAGCTGGTACAGAAGGAGGTATTGACCTTGCTGCTTTGGCTGGCACCCACCAGGTCCCTTCCTGGCGCTCACATTCCCTAAACATGTAACTTAACACCTGTCCTTCTGCCAGCAAACAGAGCTCACAGTGATGGCTGAGCCCCTCCTGTCCCGGGCCTCCCAGCCACTCAGGACCCTTTCTCCTATGATTTCAAACCCTGACAAACCAGAACCAGAGAATACATTTCCCCCCCAGGATTCTGATTTTAGGACAAGAAAAAATTCAATCAAAAAACAACTCTCAGGGGGCGGTCCTGGGATCAATGCATCCCTCTGTTTCTATTTCCAGAACTAGATGAGGAAAAAAGGTATAAGGATCATAGAGCCCTTTAAGAGTAGCAAGCAGCTTCCCTGTCTGCCAGAGGTGGTCATGTTCTGAATGGCATCTTCTCTTACTGTTTCAATGCCCTCCCATGCGACCTACAACCACACCCCCGCTATTTCCATCTGACATAGCCAAGCTGAATCTCTGGTAAGTAAATAATTAATTTGGAAGTTGGGCAGCTGTGATGGGCTCAAATGACAAGCCCCAAAAGTGATAGCCGCTCTGGCCTCTGAAATGACCTGTCGGCTCTATTAGACCCGGACAACCCTGTCTTCAGCCCTGTCTCTCCACATTATAGTCAAGGGGCTGAACTCCTCATCCTTGAATCACATCATTGTCCCCAGTGCGTGTACACACTGGGCCAACTGGTGTTTTCATTCCTAAGTCCACCAGGCCTGTGCACGTCTGCATGACTCATGACAGAGAGGAGTCTCAGTTCCAATATCTCTGTGGGTTTGGGGAGGGGTCAAGCTGTGAATAAACCATTACGTGGCTGATTCTACATCCTTCTCTTTTACCACAAAAACCTCAATTTCCCTTTTTGTGGAAAACAAAACACTCTTTCAGTGCCCTGTCAAGGGGACTGTGGCCTTTGAATTACAAGCTGTCCTCAGGAAATCCTGAAGATGAATTGGCTTTCGAATGGAGTGGTTGGGACAGCCTCTGCCCACTGTCCTCTGGAGAGTAAGGAGCCTTCACTCCCATCCTCTCTGACCTCCCTGCCAACTTCATGTGTAGATGAGGAAATTGATCAGTCTGTCAATGATTTGTGAATCCACAGACTTGTGGCTGAGAAGCCCTGAGGGCATGTACTGTAAATCAGCTGGGTCCGAGTTCCCTCCCTCCACCACAGTTCAAAGCCTCCATGGAGCTGGGGGAAGGAGTGAGTGAGGATGGGCCCGCAAATCCCAAATCTCAGCAAATGGGTTCAAGAAAAAGGGCTGAAAATCAGAAGACCTCTTGAGGCCTTCTCCAGAGAACTTTCCAGAACACAGGGTGAGATAATTTCTAGAAGGAGATAAAAGAGCAAAATCAGACACAGTATGAAATTTTGTATACTGTAAATGTGAAATAAGGGTAAGATGTGATGCTTATTGCTGGAGGGAGTTTCTACACCCTTTCATATATCTGGATTTGTCATTTGTGAACAATTAATTAACTCCCTACTCTGTGCCAGTTTTAGCTTCTTCCCTGGGCCTTCCCAGAGACTGAGTGTACATCCTGCTAGCTGTCTGCTCTTTGAGCTCTCTTGTGTATGTTGGTAGTGTATGGACTGACTTTGTTGTTTAGTTGCTAAGTCGTGTCCAACTCTTTTGCCACCCCATGGGCTGCAGCCTGCCAGGCTCCTCTGTCCTTGAGATTTCCCAGGCAAGAATACTGGAGTGGGTTGTCATTTCCTTCTCCAGGGGATGTTTCTGACCTAGGGATCGAACACGTGTCTCCTGCATTGATAGGCGGATTCTTTACCACTGAGCCACCTGGTAAAACCATGGGTTGACTTAGGCCCTTGTAAATGCCATTGCTTTTTACAAGACATAAAAGGACAGTAATATAACTTAGTACGATGTTCAAAAAGGCTTCCAGATTCACCCAAACTGTTATTTAAAGACTTGTCTCTCACTGTTTTCTGAGTGGTTTGCTCATTCCCTGACTATTTCCCATTTCCATTCTTCTGTTCACATTACTGTGACCTTAAATGCCTTCCTGTCTCTTCCTCATTGGGCCAATAGTCACCTTTCCATGAAAAGTCCCCTCTTTCCTGATTCCTCAGCACACAGCTTCCTTTCCTGAACTCCTAGCATACGTTCACCAATGTCAGTTGTTCAGTGGCAAAAGGTGTTCCTGTTGTCACATTTCTTCTTTTGAGCTATTTAAATTTTGTTTACTTTTTATGTTGCTTTCCCCGTTTTAGCGGAGAAGGCAATGGCAACCCACTCCAGTACTCCTGCCTGGAAAATCCCATGGATGGAGGAGCCTGGTAGGCTGTCGTGCATGGGGTCGCTAAGAGTTGGACACGACTGAGCGACTTCACTTTCACTTTTCACCTTCATGCATTGGAGAAGGAAATGGCAACCCACTCCAGTGTTCTTGCCTGGAGAATCCCAGGGATGGGGGAGCCTGTTGGGCTGCCGTCTACGGGGTCGCACAGAGTCGGACACGACTGAAGCTACTTAGCAGCAGCAGCAGCTCCCTTTTAGATTAGGAAATCTCTTTTGTGGTTAAAGGATTTAATTTATTGGTATTCCCTTCAGCACTTAGCATAGCACCTTATACATTGTAAGTTACTCAGTGAGTACTAATTGACTATATGAATAACTTCTGGACAGTATAAAATTACGTTACACTCCATTCCTCCATGTAAGGAATTTTGCTGTACAGCAAGCAAGTGGAGATGAGGTTACCTATACATCGATGTAGAAATCTATGTAGAGATGTTTATTAATTAAACATTGTAGAGTTAGAAAATCAAAGCTAAATTTTTCAATATTTGTTGAATAAGAGCATCCAGAGAAAGGGGATTTGGTATGGGGCAAAGAATTTAGTTGAAGTGTGCTTAAAGAGTGACCTGTGGAATCCTGAGATTGTGAGTTCAAGTCAAGAGGGATTGTAGGTTGAATATGGACATCAAGGTGGTCTGTCATAGTGGGGAGCTGAATTCAACAGTGCCCCTTCCCAAGCATTCTGTAGCTTCTTTTGGAGGAGAATGCTCTCCCTTTGTGGAAAATGAAGAGTATAATTAATTGGAAGAGAAAATGTTGAAATTCAGGAACTTGACTCAATATTGACAACACTTAGGCACATAGATGTTTAACTAGAACAAAGAATGATTTCAATAACTGCTTAGAAGGTGATGGGTCAGGCTGCAAGAAACCAAGAAGGACAGAGTAGACTTCAGATGAAATCATCAATGCCAACCAAAGCATAGGAGTGGGGCCAGACCTGCATGTTGGTAACTGATTTCAAGCAGTCATTTCAATCTATTGGGTAAGGTGGCATGACTGTCTTTTATATGAATTCAGGTGGATGGTTTCCTAGCATCAGGAGGATAGATTTGAAGACTTTTAAGTGTTTCCTCCCACCCCAGTGCATATTTAATAGCACCAAACTCTACTAGGCCTTGAGCCAGCAGGCTGGAATAATAATAATACTTGTTTTAGGCACACAACTTGGGGTTTGATAAATATAAATTTTATGTGTGTACATTTATGGTTCAGCCTATTTCTGAACTATGATCTCTGAAATATGAAATAATGGACCACTCTGTAAAAGGGATCCGTTGAATTTGAATGGTGCACTGGTGCATAGCAAGCATGTAGTGAAAAGCTTTGGTTAGGAAATATGAGCCTTGAATTCTAGTTCCTCTTCTTCCATTTATTAGCAGTTCAGCCTCAGGCAAGTCATGTAATTTCCTAGGCTCAGTTGCTTTTTCCTTACAACTAAGGTTGTATTAACTGCCTGAGGTTAGAGGTCTGAACCTCTATTATATCTGTTAAATTTCCTTTGTATATCTAAATTCTTTGATTCCATTATTTAATGAGACTAATCTTGCTCGCTAAATAAAAGTTAACTGAATACACAGATATTAACAAATAAAAGTTCAGCTGAACTGACATTGCAGAAACCAATGCCAAATGTTCAAAAGAGTAAAGATTAAGAAGGCAGATGCCTCTGAGATAGAGGTGCCCATGACAGGTTCTCCTGGGCACAAAGTAGGTCAAATACCAGAGTGGCCATGTTTTCCTGGGTTGAGAATGAGAATGATCAAGGATGTCTTTAGAAAAGATTTTGGATAAAACCCTTAAGTTAGCATGATCTTTTCTTTCTCATTTAAGCCTCAGCACATCATGACTTCCCACAGATTTCACAAAAGACAGAATAGTATGAGGTATTCCATACATGCTGCTCCTGGGTTCAAGAAGACTCCAGAAAGAAGCTCTCGTTGGCTTCTCATGGGGCTGTTTCACATCAAGTATCTGGGCTGAGTGAAGCCTGAAGAATGTATACTGCCATCCTCAGATACTGTGGTTTGAAGGAAAGACCATATTCCTTCAGTGCTGGTTTAGTAGCTGCCAGCTGGTGCTGCCTTGAAATAAGAAAGAACAATTTTACCTTCAAATGCAGATCACTCTACTGGTCTTTTGGGATGGCCAAGGAAAGAAATGCCATATTCATTAAGAATGTTAGTATCAACACTTTCCTGAACATAAATTGTCTTTCTGTCAGCCTAGGCTCTATCAAGTATGCAGAAGAACCCCCCAGATATGGTCCTCAACAGCACAAAATTGATATTGCTATTGGGAGACAAGGTTTATAGCTCTTAGTGAAAGTGAAAGTCACTCAGTCATGTCTGACATTTTGCGACCCCATGGACTATACAATCCATGGGATTCTCCAGGCCAGAATACTGGAATGAGTAGCCATTCCCTTCTCCAGGGGATCTTACCAACCCAGGGATTGAACCCAGGTCTCCCGCATTGCAGGCAGATTCTTTACCAGCTGAGCCACCAGGGAAGCCCTTATAGCTCTTAGGGTGACATTATTCTAAGTTGGGAGGATACTGTCATCTTGTCTAAGAAACCTTTCCTGATGACATCAACCCACTGTGCTCTTTCATTTTTTTTGTTCCACACAGTCAGTATCATATCATTGTTATTGTTCAGTCACTAAGTGTCTGACTCTTTGCAACCCCCTGAGCTGTAGCATGCCAGGCTTCTCTGTCCTTCACTATCTCCCGGAGTTTGCTCAAGCTCATGTCCATTGATTCAGTGATGCCATCCAACCATCTCATCTTCTGTTGCCCTCTTCTCCTCTTGCTCTCAATATTTCTCAGCATCAGGGTCTTTTCCAATGAATCTGCTCCTCATACCAGGGGGTCAAAGTATTGAAGCTTCAGCTTCAGCAGTAGTCCTTCCAATGAATATTCAGGGTTGATTTCCTTTAGGATTGACGGGTTTGATCTCCTTGATGTTCAATGGACTTTCAAGAGTGTTCTCCAGCACCACAGTCCAAAAACATCAATTTTTCGGCAGTCAGCATACTTTATGGTCCAACTCTCACATCCATACATGACTACTGGGAAAACCATAGTTTTGACTATATGGACCTTTGCTGGCAAAGTGATGTCTCTGCTTCTTAATATGCCGCCTAGGTTTGTGATAGCTTTTCTTCCCAGGAGCAAGCGTCTTTTAATTTTGTGGCTGCAGTCACCATCCACAGTGATTTTGGAGCCCATGAAAATGAAATCTGTCACTATTTCCACTTTTTCCCCATCTATTAGCCATGAAGTGATGGGACCAGATGCCATGATCTTAGTTTTTTGAATGTTGAGTTTTAAGCCAACTTTTTCACTCTTCTTTTTCACCTTCATCAAGAGGCTCTTTAGTTCCTTTTCCCTTTCTGCCATTAGTGTGGTATCATCTGCATGTCTAAGGTTATTGATATTTCTCCCCGCAATCTTGATTCCAAGTTGTGTTTCATCTAGCCTAGCATTTCTTATGATGTACTCTGCATATAAGTTAAATAAGCAGGGTGACAATATATAGCCTTGATGTTCTTTCCCAATTTTGAACCAGTACATTGTTCCATGACTGGTTCTAACTGTTGTTTCTTGACCTGCATACGGGTTTCTCAGGACACAGGCATGGTGGTCTGGTATTCCCATCACTTTAAGAATTTTCCAGAAATCATTGTGATCCACACAATCAAAGGCTTTAATGTAGTCAGTGAAGCAGAAGTTTCTTTGGAATTCCCTTGCTTTTTCTATGATCCAACAGATGTTGGCAATTCGATCTCTGGTTCCTCTGTCTTTTCTAAATCCAACTTATACATCTGGAAGTTCTTAGTTCATGTGTTGTTGAAGCCTAACTTGAAGGATTTGGAGCATTACCTTGCTAACATGTGAAGTGAGTGCAATAATGTGGTACTTTGAACATTCTTTGTCATTGCCTTTCTTTGGGATTGGAATAAAAACTGACCGTTTCCAGTGCTGTAGCTGCTACTGAGTTTTCCAAATTTGCTGGCATATTGAATGCAGCACTTTAACAGCATCGTCTTTTAGAATTAGAAATAGCTCAGCTGGAATTCCATCACCTCCACTAGTTTTGTTCATAGTAATGCTTCCTAAGGCCCACTTGACTTCACACTCCAGGATATCTGGCTCTAAGTGAGTAACCACACCATTGTGGTTATCTGGGTCATTAAGACCTTTCTTGTACAGTTCTTCTGTGTATTCTTGCCACCTCTTCTTTACCTCTTCTGCTTCTGGTAGGTCCTTGCTGTTTCTGTCCTTTATGTGCCCATCTTTGCATGACATGTCCCCTTGGTGTCTCTAATTTTCTTCAAGAGATCTCCAGTCTTTTGCATTCTGTTGTTTTCCTCTATTTCTTTGCATTGTTTACTTAAGAAGGCTTTTTTATCTTTCCTTGCTATTCTCTGGAACACCACATTAAGTTGGGTATATGTTTCCTTGTCTCCTTTGCTTTTCTCTTCTCTTCTTTTCTCAGCTATTTGTAAGGCCTCCTCAGACAATGAGTTTTCCTTCTTGTATTTATTTCTTTTTCTTGGGGATGGTTTTAGTCACCACCTCCTGTACAGTGGTACAAACCTCCATCCATAGTTCTTCAGGCACTCTGTGTACCAGATCTAATCTCTTGAAACGATTTATCACCTACATTATGTAATCATAAGGGATTTGATTTAGGTCATACCTGAATGTCCGACTGGTTTTACCTACTTTCTTCAATTTGAGCCTGAATTTTTCAATAAGAAGCTGATGCTCTGAGCCACAGTCAGCTCTAGGTCTTGTTTTTGCTCACTACATAGAGCTTCTCCATCTTCTGCTGCAAAGAATATAATCAATCTGATTTCGGTATTGACCATCTGGTGATGTCCATGTGTAGAGTCGTCTCTTGTGTTGTTGGAAGAGGGTGTTTGCTGTGACCATTGCGTTCTCTTGGAAAAACTCTGTTAGCCTTTGCCCTGCTTCATTTTGTACTCCAAAGCCAAATTTGCCTGTTACTCCAGGTATTTCTTGACTTCCTACTTTTGCATTCCAATCCCCTGTAATCAAAAGAATAAATATCTTTTTTTGGTGTTAGTTCTCGGAGGCCTTGTAGTTCTTCATGGAATTGGTCAACTTTATCTTCTTTGGCATTAGGGGTTGTTACATAGACTTAGATTACTGTGATATTGAATGGTTTACCTTGGAAATGAATGGAGATTATTGTGTAGTTTTTGAGAATGCACCCAAGTACTGCATTTCAGACTCTTTTTGTTGACCATGAGGGCTACTCCATTCCTTCTAAGGGTTTCTTGCCCACAATAGTAGATATGATAGTCATCTGAATTAAATTCGCTCATTCCTGTCCATTTTAATTCACTGATTCCTAAAATGTCGATGTTCACTCTTGCCATCTCCTGTTTGACCACATCCAATTTATCTTGATTCATGGACCTAACATTCCAGGTTCCTATTCAATATTGTTTTGTATGGCATTGGACTTTGCTTTCACCACCAGACACATCCACACATGGTCACCGTTTCTGCTTTGGCTCAGCCTCTTCATTCTTTCTGGAGGTATTTCTCTGCTCTTTCCCAGTAGCATATTGCACACCTACCAACCCGGGTTGCTTATCTTTCAGTGTCATATCTGTTTGCCTTTTCATACTGCTCATGGGGTTCTCATGACAAGAATACTGAAGTGGTTTGCCATCCCCTTCTCTAGTGGACCACAATTTGTCAAGCCCCAACTGACAGAGATATGTCCTTCAGCCACTCCATGTAGATGGATGACATGCCCAGCACCCTGGTTGTCCCACTGCTGGTCCTCGTTGAGTGTGTAAACCTTCACCGGCTGTTGGATGTTGGTCAATATGCCACTTGTGGGCCAAGGCAGAGGCCTTGCATCATATTGTTGGTAATACAGATTTTGCCATATCTCACTCTTTCCATTTTTCATTCTCCTTTCAAATCAGCATATATTTCAATTATCTGTGATGTTGTATATACATTTTATCACTATAGTAACTCTAGAAATTTATCAAAGCAGAGGCTTTGACTCATTTTCCTCTCATAACCTGCCATGCTTTTAGAACAAGATGCAGACCCACAATTGCTGACCAGGAGTTTGTTGATTGATTTACTGCCACCATGATTCTCTTTCTCATAGAGTTTGCATGATTTGCAGTTATTTGAAGGGAAGACATTGCTGGAAAAGATAGGACTAGCATGACTGAGAGATTTATTAGTTTCTGGAACTATCTTGTAAAGCCTTCTGTGACCTCCATTGTGCCCTAGGCAAACTTGGTCACTCTATTCTCTGTATTCCCTCTCTTCCCCCTACACACTTGGTTGCCCTCCTTCTCCAGTTATTTGTCTCCTTAATTATATCACCAGTGTTGATAACAGGGCCTGGCACATAGTTGACACTTAACGCATGTGTGCATGCTCCGTTGTGTCTGACTCTTTGCGACCCCATATACTGCAGCTGCCAGACTCCTCTGTCCATGGAATTTTCTAGGCAAGAATAATGAAGTGGACTGCCATTTAATAAATCTTTGTAGATGAATGCATGTTAATGAATTAATTGGTGAATATTGAGCTTTAGGAGTTCAGATGGTAGTTCAGGTTGAGAAGGAGGGGCAAATTTGGTGGCAAGTCTGGCAAGTTCCTTGATGAGTAATGGTTAGCAGACCTGACTTGCAGGACTCCTCTGTTGAGTTTATCTGGGTCAGACCTTCTTGGATAGTCCACTTTTGTGATCCAGCAGAAACTATAGGACCCAGCCTTCTTGGCTTATTGCCTAGCAAAGCAATATGTTAGTCTCTACAAAATGTTAGTGGATTGATTGCTGAGGTGAATATGTGCACTTGGACACAGATGGTTACTTGGTTACCTGCTCTAGGAGCGGAAACACTGGCAGTCTCGTTTCTCCATGATATGTAGACTTATAGGCTGTCTGCACATACACACATACACACCATACACCACTACCAATTTGCTTGAGAGTACATTGTGCTTACTTGTTAAAGGCCACATGATGTAGTGTAAAATCCATTGCTTTCAAAATTAGAAGACACGGATTCTATTTCCAACTCTGGTCTTCCTTGAGTGTGTCACCTTAGAAAAGTCACTTCTCTGTTTCCAGCTTCTGTCTGTAGGATAAATGCAGGCACTGAATGATCTCAGAGTTAAAGCTGGAAATTTTCAAGGATAGAATGGGTTGCTGCTGAAATCAGTGAGGTTCCAATTGCTGGTGGTGTTTTGTAGTAGGAATTCTGTTCCTTAGAAGTGTGGTATTGTTAGATGACTATCAGGGCCTTTCCAACCTGAGACTCTGCTATTATAACTTTCAGCTGGTTTGAATTGCATTGGCATGGGCCAAACTGATGTCAGGAGAGGGATTACATTTTTTGCAGCGTACCACTCACAAGTGAATTAATTACCTGCCATGGCTGTTTTGATAGTGACAATGTCGTCTCCATTGTGTGTCACTTTTCGAATTCTTTTTTCAGGCTTGTTAATTGTTGGGCATCTGTATATCCAGAAGCACACACAGCTCCATAAGCTCTTATGCTCATGCCCTTTCTCTTTACTCCTTTGACAACCTGGCACACAGAGCCCCTTAGGACTTGCCATTTAAACTGGAGCCACGGAGCCCTGCACTGTGTCCTTCTGCAGGAGACTCCAGCGCCACTTAATAATTCAGTTGCCCTTGTTTGGAGAGTGATGTTCACTTTGTAGTCATATGTGTCTTGTGTTGATCTCTTTTCATTTACTCAGCAATCCTATCCTAGCGTCTATGCTGCCAGAGATCTTTATTAACATTAAAATACTTCTGAAGCTTCATAATCCTAAGAGCAAAATTATGACATTGTTTATATTTTACTTGATTTTATTTTCCTGAACGCTTAGCAGGATGAAGTTACATAGTAAGAATAAATATTTGTGTTTGTAAGAACATACATAGATGCATGTGCGCATACACATGGACACAGAGTCACAACTTCTGTTTAATTTCCTATTGCTGCTGTAATGAATTACTACAAATTTAGTGGCTCAAAACAAAACGAATTTATTACCTTAGATTTCTGGAGATCAGAAGTCTGAAATGGGACTCCCTGTGCTAAAATCAAGTGTTGGCAGAGTTACATTCCTTCCGAATGCTTTAGAGGAGAACGTTTTCTTTCCTGGATTCTAAAAGCAGAGTCTACATTCCTTGGCTAACTGCTCCATTAGTCTGTCTTCAAAACCAGTAATATCAGTTGGAGTTCTCCTCATACCCCTCTTCCTCTGAGAGTACTTTCCTCTTTTACTTTTAAGGAGCTTTCTGAGAACTTATTAGGCCTACCTGGTTAATCCAGGATGCTTTCCCGATTTTAAGGTCAGCTGATTGATTAATAACCTTAATTATATCTACAATGTTAATTACCCATTGCCATGTAACATAACATACAGGTTCTGGAGATTAGGACGTGGGGCATCTATGGAGAGGGACATTCTTTATTCTGCCTGTGCTCAGTTGCTCAGCCACGTCTGACTCTTTACGACCCTATGGACTGTTGCCCATCAGGCTCCTCTGTCCATGGAATTCTCCAGGCAAGAATACTGGAGTGGGTTGCCAGTCCCTTCTCCAGGGGATCTTCCCAACCCAGGGATCAAACCCAGGTCTCTGGCATTGCAGGCAGATTCTTTACCATCTGAGCCACAAGGGAAGCCTACTATTCTGCCTACCATACCTTACTGTAGTAGTGGTAATAACTTGGATTAACAAAACATCAACAATCTTACCTTGCCTTTACCTCCTTGATCTGTGACTACACCTCCAAGCACAGTCCTTTACACTTGAAAATGAAAATAGTTGTGTTTTGTTTAATCAGATTTGGTATAATTTGTAGAACTGTTAGAGTCACAACATTTTAAAGATCTGTTTTAATAATAAGATATTTGTATATATGTAAAAAAGTCTAAATATTTTCATTCATCAGAGGTTCTGCAAAATCTCTTTTTCATTGTCAGTGATATCTGAGTTTGGATTCAGGTCCTTCACATTTGAAAAGTACTCTGAAAAGGAGAATTTGCCTTTGTTATTTAATTAAATGGGTAACGGATACAGAAGAGGTTGGCAGTGTGTTCATTAAACTTACAAAATCATATATTAGATTATAGTCCAATAAGTGTGCACTGTATCTTTGCTGGTGCCTGAAGCCCGGGTTGGAGCAATTCTAGTTATTGAGCAATGACTTGACACTCATGGAATTGCAGGTGCACCTGTGGGGAGTGACGAGTTGCCCTGTGACCTTCTATGATGATCAGAAGAATAGAGTCTAAGGAATAGACTTTGGTCAGAAAAATAGTTTGGTACTGGCACAAAAACTGAAATATAGATCAATGGAAAAAGATACAAAGCCCAGAGATAAACCCACACACCTATGGACACCTTATTGTTGACACAGAAGTTGAGAATATTCAGTGGAGAAAAGACAGCCTCTTCAATAAGTGGTGCTGGGGAAACTGTACTGCTCCATGTAAACTAATGAAATTAGAACACTTCCTAATGCCATGCACAAAAATAGACTGAAAATGGCTTAAAGACTCAAATGTAAGGCCAGAAACTATAAAACTCTTAGAGGAAAACATAGACAGAACACTGACGTAAAGATCCTCTTTGACCCACTTCCTAGAGTAATGGAAATAAAATAAAAACTAAACAAGTGGGGCCTAATTAAACTTAAAAGCTTTTGCACTGTAACCAAGGTGAAAAGACAACCAGGTCAGAATGGGAGAAAATAATTTCAAATGAAGCAATTGACAAAAGATTAATTTCCAAAATATACAAGCAGCTCATACAGCTCAATATCAGAAAAACAAAAAAAAACTATTCAAAAATGGGCAGAAGACCTAAACACACTTTTCTCCAAAGAAGACATACGGATAGCCAGGAAATACATGAAAAAGTGCTCAATATCACTCCTTGTTAGAGAAATGCAAATCAAAACTACAATGAGCTATCAGCTCACACAAGTCAGAATGGTCATCTTCAAAAAATCTACCAACAGTAAATGCTGGAGTGAATGTGGAGAAGAGGGAACCCTCTTGCACTGTTCTTAGGAATGTAAATTGATTCAACCTCTATGGATAACAATATGGAGGTTCCTTAAAACCTAGGAACAAAACTACCATATGTGCCAACAATCCCACCATGAGAAAACTGTAATTCAAAAAGATGCATTGTACCCCTCTGTTCATTGCAGTGCTATATATAATAGCCAAGACATGGAAGCAACCTATCAACAGATGAATAGATAAAGCCATTGTAGTACATATATACAATGGAATATTACTCAGCCATGAAAAGGAAACAGTTTGAGTCAGCTGAACTGAGGTGATGAACCTAGAGCCTGTTATACAGACTGAAGTAAATCAGAAAGAGAAAAATAAGCATCATATATTAACACATATATATGGAATCTAGAAAAATGGTACTGATGAACCTATTTGCAGGGCAGGAATTGACATGCAGATGTAGAGAAAGGATTTGTGGACACAGCAGTGGAAGGAGAGAATGGGATGAATTTAGAGAGTATCACTGAAACATACACGTTTCCATGTGTAAAATAGCTGGTAGAAAGTTACTGTATAACACAGGGGATTCAGCACAGTGCTCTGTGAAGACCTACAGGGGTTGGATTGGGGAGAGAAGGGAGGTTTAAGATGGAGGGGTATGTGTATACTTATGACTGATTCACGTTGTTGTACAGCCGAAACCAACATAACATTGTAAAGCAGTTATCCTCCAATTAAAAATAAATTTAAAAAATGATACAATGATGATACTTATTCACAAAACAGAAGGAGACTCATACATAGAAAACAAATTTACGGGGAGGGGTTGGGGAGAGATAAATTAGGAGTTTGGTAGTAACATTACTATATATAAAATAGATAAATATCAAAGACCTACTGTATAGCACAGGGAACTATACTCAGTATCTTGTAATAATCTATAATGGAATAGAATCTGAAAAAGAATATATATACACACACACACACATATATATATATGTGACTGAATCACTTTCTTATACACCTGAAACTAACACAAGGTCATAAATAAACGATACTTCAATAAAAGTGGTTAAAAATAAAAATTAAAAATAATCTTTGGATCACCCCATCCACACGCAGAAAAAGGAAGGTAGTATATTTCACCTTTACACTAAGGGCCACATCACACATTTTATGCACTGTGGCCATCACAGCAGGAAAGGAAACAGCAAGAAAGCTGGTGTCAGTGTAGTGGAGGACCGCCACTGTTTTAACTGTGATCAATTACTTCATCTCCTCATGTTTGGAATAGAAATGATTCCTGCTCAGTTTATCTCAAGAATTAATTTAGAGACCACATATAATGTCAATGTACTTTGAAAGTGTCAGGTATTCAATTTCCAATACTTCAAAGAAAAGTGGAACAGAAAGGGAAAGATAGAGTTGATATGAACTAATTCACTCCCTGACCCTGTGTTTTTCACTACTTTTGCCCATGGATGCTGGAAAAGGATAGACTGTCTTTGTTTAGAGTTACAGATCCCGCACATGAATTGATGTTTCATTAATTGGTGGGACATCATTCCTGGGATGGAGTTTGAGTGTAGGATAGAAGGCATGTATGTTTGGATAGGGCGAGCTCAAGTTGTATGATCTGTTATCAATTTAATCATTTTTAATTGTTTTAAGATTAGTGTTTTATCTCAACATTCTACATTCACAAAACTTTATTGGATGGTCCTATAGGCAAATTAAACCTGTACTTAGATAAATTGGAACTTATATTTTGATTTCTCTTTATTCTTGTAAATGTGGAGCCCTACTATATCTTGGGGCTTCCCTGGTGGTTCAATTGGTAAAGCATATGCCTGCAAAGAAGGAGCCTGCTTGTAATGCAGGAGACACCACCACTGTATCTTAAAGTGCAGGCTGGTAGATTCTAAGCTCATAGAATGTTAGAGATTGGAGTGACTTAAACATTGTCTGGTCCAGAGGATTTTTTAAAAATTGAAAAAAAAAAAAGGCAAAAATTGGGCATTCATTCAATGTGATATAATATTTTCATTCAATCAGAGAATATTTTAGAGTACCTGTTCTGTGCCAAGCCTTGAGCTAAGTGCTAAATATACCAAGATGACAGACTTAGTGCCTGCCTGTAAGGAATTCTTGGTCCTTAGAGGAGATAGGTATTAAACAATTAGTGCTCCTGCTGGGTCTAGCTGATAGGAGGATATACAGGATAAACCAAGAACAAATAGGAAATGTCCCTAAGATTGCCTGAGGGTAAAAGAACAAAGCTAAGTGTTTTGTATCTCTTTCTCTAGATAAATAAAATAAGACTAGGTCCATAAGAGACTAGCTCTTACTGCTTGCGCAATCAGAACCTCTTTTCCTTTTTCATTCTCTGTCAACCTATGATCCTGGAAGTCTAAGATCTATTTTTTACCATCATCCTTCTTATTGTTATTATTTATGACGGTCATTGTTTTAACTGCTCCAAGGAGATAATTGCCTTAGTTGCTAAGGCAACCCAACATATTGGGTATAAGAGCAGCCAGCAGAAAGGGTTTGCCAAATTGCAGGGCTGGGTGGGAGGTGTGGGGTGGGAGAGCAAGGAGCTCAGCTGTGGAGCTTGAAAATAGCCATGTTCAAATTATCTCTGCATTTCTTCCACTGAGGAGCGTGAAGCCACTTGGAATTCGGTGCCTGCCAGCTCCTCAGCTACCCCGACGCTTCCTGTTTTCAACCCAGCTAGTGCACCCTCTCTCTTACCAACTGTCAGTGCGCGGCCCAGGCTTCTTGGGCCTGGTTTCCAGGCTCGCAACTCCTATCTGCTGCTATTCAACCCTGGAGATGTTCTTGTTCTTTATTTCTGGGGCCTGCAAAGGTGGAGAGGTAGGGGGTATAGAAGCCCTCTCTAGAGACTGCACATTGACTATTTCAAACAGATCATAGTCTTTAGTGGTCTTGCTCAAGGCTGTAGTCTCCTCCCTGACTTGGGGGCGGGGGGCAAGTATGGGCTGATGATAATGAACTTTTCCATTTTCACTTTTGAAAATTGGAACATCTTGGGAGATCAGCTTTGCTGCCCCCATCAAGTAGATAAGTTGACGCCGAGGGAGAAGAAGGCATGGTGACATGGTGATGCAGCAGAAGTGGCTGATGTAGGCATTGAACCTCAGACTTCTTTCATCTTATGCTTATTCAGTGCCACTGGTTATTGTCCTTCGTTACTATCTTAGTCTGAGGTCTTCAGGTGGTTTTGCTTCCATCTCTGTGTTTTCTCGTTAGCTCGTTTTTTTGTCTCCTGGCTCCCGATCCTTGTGCCAGGATGGGGAGTAGTCCAGAGGAGGTACTGGGGAAGAAAGATGCAGGAGACAACTGTATCTCACTGGCTACTTTTGCTTGGCAACATTTGGCCATCCAGAAGCAGCTATTGCCGTGAAACAGGGTGATGGGCATGGGATAGGGCAAGATGACAAAAGAATCCCTAAGAAGATTTGAGTGGGCGTCAGTGACTTCTTTCTGCAACAACTTTCTCCTCTTCTTTCCGCAAACACATGCTTAGCCCCAGGATATCTGTGGGGAGGGCCAACTTGCCTCTGTGTCCTTAGCAGCCTCCTGGGTGTCTCCCTAAGTGTGTCCCAGCACCCTCCGCTAGAGCGCAGCCTCAGAGTTGATCTATCTGAGCAGGTTAAATAAACAGGTCTGTGTTTGGGTTAATTATCACTGGTTCTGTTGCTCTCCATTACTGCTCCATCCGGGCCTCTGGCCAAGGAGCAGATGGGAGAGGCTACATCATCACCCCTGCCTCCTCATTGTGTCTGGCTCTCCCGCCTTCCCTCTCGCTCTCGCTCTCTCCCTCCCTCCCTTGCCCTTCCTCATTTTCCTCCTTCTCTCTCCCTCCTCTCTGCCCTCCCCTCGCTTCCCTGCTTTCCTTCCCCCTCTTCCCCTCCCCCTCCCTCTTTTGCTCTTTCTCTCTTTCTCTCTCTCTCTCTCTCTTTGGCTGAGCAAACAGGCCAGATGGCGGTGAGGGGAACAGACAACAAGTGAGGCATGGCATATGGGGAGCTTGTTTAATTTCGGCTCCTGTAGGGAAGTGGATTGGAGGAGGTGAGCTACAGAAGCAGAAAATGGAAAGGGGAAGGGTAAAAACACACACACACACACACAACAGCTGACCCTTCCAAGAGGGAAATTGGATTCAGTTTACTATTGTTGGCCAGTGGAATCAGTTGAGAATGAAGCGAATCTAAAGCAGAAAGTACCCTTTTTGCATCTTGAAGTTTTATCCCCCTCCTCCAGCTGTCCCACCTCTTACCATACTGCCCAGGGCTCTAGCTCTAGAGGATGGTGGGAGAAGGGCAGCGGGAGGTGGGCAGGATTTCTTCTATGATGTGGTAAATGGCTGTCTGTTCATGTATCAATTCCACAAAGAAGTTTAGCCAGTAATTTAGCAAGAGCAAAATAGAGGTATCTGTGGCTAAAATAAGGGGCTGAGGGAAGACTGGCCTGAGTTAACCCAGGCCCAGCTTCTACTCAGAGCTTCTTGCTTGGTTTCCTGTGCCTTCTCAGTTTGATTCAGCTCTCTCTGGGGCAGCTGCCCACGTAACCATGCCTTGTTTTGCAGACCCTGTCCACTGCCTGTGCCGACTTGGGAAAGCCAAGGCAAGATGGCGGAGGGAGGTGTAAGGGACTCTGATGGAAAGTCCTTTGTTTTCTATCAGAGTTTATTTAACCTTTTTTGGTCGCCACCTAGAATGTCAAATTTAAGGCAGCTCTACCTGGAGTTTCTGGAGAGATTCTGGCCCCAGCACATATAATGGCTCACAGATCAGTCAAATGTCCTCTGCTACCCACAGCAAGGTTCCACTCAGCCACTGCTGATCCCTAGATGCAGGTCCAATTCAGCCATCCAGGGGAGACGGTGACCTGGTTGCAGCGCTGAGTTTCTGGCACTGGGGTCTCTGGCTTGGTCTCTGAGACTGGGAGAGACCTTGGAGGCTTTAACAATGACCCTCGGTACAATCCAGGCTCCTCTGCTGTAGCGGCAGCCTGCCCCCCTTCCCTGCAGGAGCTTCCCCAGCTCCACCAGGCAACCCGTTCGGCAGCTGATAACCGGATTAGGCAGCAGAATGGGGCAGATGAGTACCTCCAGGGGCCCTGCCTGGGAAAAAGGGGCTGCCTGGCATGGCGTGGGGGCTGCCACTGTCAACACGCTAAGCTGCTGCCTCAGGCGGGATATTTGCATGTGTGTGCGGCTACTGTACGGCAGGCTGTGCCTGGAGCTACTGGGAAAAGCGGGCGGCAGAGGTTCACACGGGCCAGGGCTGCACAAAGCCCGAGGCCAAGTGGCGCAGTGGCCCTGGCCAGCGAGCGTCACTCACTGGGTCCTGAAGGTGGCCGAGCGCCTGTGTCCTGGAGGGCGGGAGCCGGCTCAGCTGCCCAACATGCTGCTTCTTCCCCAGCCTCCTCTGCAGAACTCTTCTTGCTTGTTTTCAGGGGCAGGCTGCTGGTTTGATCTCCCCTGAATGCTGTCCCCTCATTTAAGCCTTCGATTCTGAGAAGATTCGAGGCATTGTCCAGGGTGGCGGGATGTCGGATTGATTTCGGGGGCCTTTGTGTGGACGTGGGGCTCCTGAATGAAGCTGTTATGCGCGTCTGGGGCTGGCGGGCAGGCTGTCCGGCTGCAAGCTGGGCCTCCCTTTGTTGTGGGGGCCTCACTGAGTCCACGGAAGAGGCTCATTTCAGGGTGATTTACTACCACCCAAACACCAGCTGTCTCCTGTGCTGCCCGGCCCCCTCTTGGGGGGAATCTCCTCCCCTTCTGAAGCTCTCAGAGTCCCCACTCTTTCCGTTAAACATTGGATGGAATACACTCATATTCCTGTATGTATATATGTATTCATAATATATATTTGTATAAGTATAAAAACATATATGTGCATGTATATGTATATATACATATATATTCTTTTTTGGTTTCTTTTTTAACAGAGAGCCCTGGGCAGAGGCAGGGGCAGGGGCAGGTGCAGGTAATAAAGCTGCTGTGTTGGGAACTGTGTCACCAGGATTTGGATCTCAGCTCTGTCTCTGATTAGTTGTCTTACTTTGGGCAAGTCACTTCATCTCTCAAAGCCAGCTTTTTCATTGGAAAAAAAAAAATGAGAGTTCTCTTTTGATAGGAAGAGATACTCAATTATTTCTTGAAACATTAAGGTTTTTTAAAAGCTATGAGAGAAAAGAATGCACCGTTTTACTCTAATAATTTTACAAAGCATTGTTCAGTGAGAAAGCCACAAGGCAATGGGAAGAGGAAGTTGTGCTAAGGGAGAAAACCTTTCCATCTTTCTAGCCACATCCAGACTTGGCTCACCCTAGGGTCTCAGAGTCAAGGGCTATTAAATAGCCACAATCTGTTGAAAGTGCTAAATTGACATCAAAGAGAGGCACAGGAGGAAGCCTTGGGGTCAGGGAAAGCTCCTGGAGGAGGTAATACAGGATTATTTTTAAGTTCAGGGTGGTCTGTAAGCTAATAGGCTGGGAGAGTTTTTCCAGGGAGCTTGAGTGGACAGCATAGTGGTGGCCATCCCTCTGTGGGCAGCCATCCCTGATCTCAAAAGCTGATGTGCACCAAAGAGCAAAGGAAGGGTTTGGATGGAGGTGGAGGACATGGTCAGACACATAGTGTAGAGAGGCAAGTCTGCCACTTTCATTTTAGCTGGTTTGAGGGTAGGTTGTCAGTCAGCCAGAAGACAATTTAGAAGGTGACTCTAATAGTTCAAGCATGAATAGAGATTAAGGGTTGGTGCTTCACAGGAGCACTGACCAAGATGGAAGGGAAAGACATCTAGGTCGTGTAACTAATCTCAAGACTGGTTTGATGTAGGGAGTTGGAAAGACAGGCGTAGCTCTACAATGATATACACCTTTATGTAAAATAGGGCAAAAATTGTACAAAATTCAAAGCATTGCTAGTCTGGCACGGAATGAACACTAATTTAATGCCATCTGTAATGATGATGATGTTTGCTTTTTTAGGTGACCAAGTGAGTGGTTGCCTCCAGGTCATATCTACAAATGGGGAGAGAGGAAAAGCAGCAGAATGGGAGACTGAGGTGGGAGGGGTAGGAAGAGCAGGATGATAAGTTTTGGCACCGTTAAGTCCTCGCAGATGTTGTCTAATGTAATTTCTTTGGGAGTAGGGTCTGGTGGGAATTCTCTCTTAGTTCCCTCATCGTGTCTAGCTCAGTTCCCACAATAGTCCAGGCACTTAATAGATATTTGATGAACTTATAAATTAATGTGTTTTCTGAGTCTTAACTATCAGGAACTACCAGCTTAGAAATAATCATTTATTTTGGAGATGTTAAAGAGTACCAATTAATGCCACACCCTGGGGACACAGTGAGGAACAAGCCAGCAAGTTATGTGCCAACCTGCAGACTGTTGTCTGCTCATATGATTGGAGAGGACTATACATATTGTTCCTGGGTATCTAAGGATTACCTTAGAGGAGGGGAGGGGAGCAGATAGAGCATGCCATGAATGCATAATTCATCTAAGTTGTGCTGAAATATTTTTATGCTTTTATATAGTGCCTGGTAGCCAGAGACAGATCTTGGTGTAGTGGTTGGTCACAATTGAGCCACAGCATTAGCTGCACTCTGAGCTATGCTCCATGGGCTTAGATGAGCAGCATGTGGGTAGGGCTTCCTGGTTCCTGGTGACTCCAGAATCAGCCATATAGTGCCTGCCTCTGCATACAGGTGATATAACTTGAACTTCGTCTCTCCCCTGTTCCTCTCGCGAGTATCTTCATGACCATGGGGGGTTTTGCTGTTGGTTTTTCCTTTGTGTAGGTTGACAATTTCATGAGCTTTTTAAACTTTAAGTTTAGAGCAGCTGTAGGCTCACACTTCTGGGACCTGCTCCAGGAGGTGTTACAGCAAGTGTTAGAGTCTCTCAGTATCCCAGAAAAGGGAATTAAAAAGAGCCTTAGAAATCCTCCGAAGAAAAAAATCCTCCATTTACTGAGAATGAATATAACTCTAGAAAGAGAGGTGGTGGCCCAAGCCACACAGCTCAAAAATGACTGGGAGGCAATTTCACTCAGACATCCTGGCCTCCACATCCAGAGCTTGTTGAACTTCTTATGCAGTGCTTTGTATTGCCATTCACGTGCGAGATTAAGTGAGTCAAAGCCCTTCTCTATTTCTTACTTTCCCTGCGAGAAGAAGGTGGGTATTGGACAAGGTCAGCATTTTACAATATGCGGTCTGTGGAACACATTTATTCAGAACATTAGGAGGTATTGGAGGCCAAAAAAGGTTCCATGAGCGAAAACGATTGAGAAACATCTGGTTAAACGAAGCTGCTTCGGGAGATAGTGGACAAGGAAGCCTGGCTTGCTGCAGTCCATGGGGTTGCAACGAGTCGGACACAACTGAGTGACTGTACAACAACAAACGAAGCTAAACAGAGTCTTTGCAATAGGATGTCTCAAAGTCTTTGCTATGTTAGTGTCATGGTTTTGCAGTGTGGTTGAGTTTATGGTGTTTCCCAAATTCATTAGATCACTAACTGAGGCCTACTAGACCAGCTCTCCCTGGACTACTCCCACCTCCAATTCTTGTGTAGAAGTACCTTTCTGAGCCTTTGTAAAGATGTCTCACTGCATCTTGTGCCTTGGGAGGCTGGATGGGGTTGGGAGACACAAGGAAGACTCTGGAAAAGGAAGCTTTGTGAAACACCAATTCCAGTATGTGACGCTGCCCCCACCCTCAGTTTGTTAGCAGCTCAGTTGTGTCAGACTCTTTGTGACCCCATGGACTGTAGCTGCCAGGCTCCTCTGTCCATGGGATTTTCCAGGCAAGAATATTGGAGTGGGTTGCCATTTTCTCCAGGGGATCTTCCCAACCCAGGAATCGAACCCACACCTTCTGCGTCCCCTGCAATGGCAGGTGGATCCTTTACTGTTTGAGCCCACCCTCAAGAGAGAAGGAAGGGAGGCCATTCCTCTAACATGAAGAGGGGCGTGAATATCTTTCCCTGTGTTAGGATAGAAGATGATCTCTTTGTTTCTTCACTTATCAGGAAGAACAAAGTTTGGAAATATAAGACTAGAAAAGTGAAGGGGAAGAGGAGAATAAACAAGAACATTTGCCTACTTTTCCAGAGGAAGAAAGGGAGGAGGGCAAACAAAGAGGATATCATACTTTTATAGTTTTATCAGCTTTTGACTCATTGGTTTTATAGGATGGTTCCTGATCTTGGTCAAACCTCTAGTAGCTCAGGAATCCATGGTTTTGAAAAAGGTTAATTGAGAGCATGAGCTCAGTCTAAATCTGTTCAAAACACCCCTCAGAAGGAAGATGGTCTGTGTGGGCATTGCATACATGTTCATGCATGCACCCGAAAGAGCAATGTAAGGAAAAGGAACTGTGTCCAGTGCTCATTTCACTTCTACCTAATTGGGTTGGTATTCCTGGACTTTGGATCCAGACATAAAGATCAGCCTTTGATAAGCTGCTGTTGGCAACTTAGATTGTGTCTATTATTTATTGGGCAACACAGGATGGATCACGTAACGAGACATATTTGTACGCTCTGCCTGGGCATGTGGCAGGACACACAGGTAGGTACAGACTGATGAGGAAAGGTGTCTCCAGAGGCTGCAGTAGAACCCTCCTCTAGCTCTCCTCACTGTCCATATTCCCTCATTCTCTGCATGACCACCAAGGCTTTCCTGTTTGTCAGCAGAAAAGTTATTACAGAGAGAAAAGGGGTGAACTTAAGAAGAATTGTCATGGTGACGTACTGTGTATGTACAGAACAGCAAACTTAGAATCTCAAAGCCTCCTTCCGTTTCCATCATGGGCAACAACATTCCCCTGGGGCAGTCACTTAATAATACTCATGACTTTCTCTGCAGCGTTTGTAAGATATCATCATTTCGTTCTGTTCCAGTTATTACCCCTCTCTGAGGAGGTAAGTATAATTGGACCCGTTTTATAGAAGGGAAAGTGAAGCATGAGAAACAAATGTTACTCTGGGATTCAGAGATAGAAATTGCAGTGGAGCCAGTGTATGCTTTCAGTTCTAAAATTTTATGGTGTTGTGGGAAAGAAATGACCAAGGATTAAGCCCCCTCACTATCCAACATACCCAAATCTCTGGCTGCTCTCTGCTTATCTCATCCTTTTTCAGGAGAGAAGGAACAATTAAGGAAGCACTTTCCTCTTTTAGCAAGGACGTACGGAGGATCTATGCTGTCCACAGGATCTTTGCCAGACAAGTGAAGGAAAATGGATATACAATGTATGAGTCCTTTTATAAAAGAACTTGCAGTTTGTTGAGGAATAAAGACATACATATGAAAAGTGAAGTGCCATACATCATCAAATCTAAGATGCCACAGACTCTGAGGCAATTTCAGAGATGTTAGAAATGAAAAATTGTGCATTTTAGAATCAATGGGAGATGGTAGTAATACAAAGGTAAATAAAAATGAAAGTTGGTTGTCCAGAGTTGTCATAAACCATATGTATTCATTCACCAGTTGTTTCCCCTAATATGCCCACGTGTGATGAAGTAGCCAAGGCATGGTACAGATATGCATTGCTTTGAGCTCAAAGTGAGGAAGGGAGCCTGGGTACCAGTAGAGTGGGCTAGTAAGGGGAGGATTTATGGATGATGGAGTACTTGAGCATCTCTTCCTTTTCTTATAAGGGCACTTATCCCATCATGGGAGTTTCATGGCCTCATCTAAACCTAATTACCTCACAAAGGGTCATCTGCAAATATCATCACACTGGGAGTTAAGGCTTCAGCACATGAATTTGGGGACACAAAACATTCAGTCCATAACAGTTGGGAAACTATTTAAATTAGGTTTGGGTCCTGGAACTTAGAACAGTAGGCAGACTTGGGGAACTTTTGAGGATCTGAATAAGGTAGCATTATTAATAAGGCTGTTTTGAGGGGCAATCTGAGTCTGCCTGTAATCAAACTTAATGTCACTGGGATTCTTCTGGGTTTACATCTAAGTTCTATACACCTGTCACAGAGTTCTGCTGTCTGGAGTATATAAGGGGAAGGGAACACATGTCCTCTGTTCTCAGGAGGCTTAGCTAGGGCACACAAAATTTAAAGTTGCGAAAGATTATAAGGGTAAGACCAGTAAGATGGAAGGTATGTGAAATACTGACAGTCTGTTAAAGGTGGCAAGATAGGAAATCCATGTGGGCTAGTTGAGTAGGACAAGGCTTCTTGGGGCAGGTGGGATTTGTGCTGAACCTTGAAGATGGCAGGGCTTATGGAGTAGGGCAGATGGAGTTGGCAAGGGCGTGAGCAAATATATTCAGACTTGGAGGAGCTGGATATTTGGGAGCCCTTGAGAGGTTTGTCCAGGTGAGTGTCATTCCAGCATTTATCTACCTCAGGGAGGACATAACAAGGCAAAGGTTTTTGTCATTGTTTTTTGTTTGTTTGTCCATGGCATAGTCAGTGAAAGGGCTGGAGATGAGAAGGGGAGGAAGCAGAAGATAAGGGAACATACCTTTCGTATCAGCATCAGCACTTCTCTCTCTGTCTATGGGGAGGAAGATGGAGGGAAATTTACAGACTTACACTTATAAATTATAAAAATTCTTAGAGGCAAGAATTTGAGGGAGTTTGAAATGGGAAAAAAAAGTGAAGGAGGGAACCTACTGGAACAGAAAGGGCAAGGCGTTCATATTTAGACTAGTGTCCTTTCTTGCTTCCTATGCCCCTTCCTTTTTTTCTACCACTGTTTGGAATTAAGCTTATAGGGTTTCAGCCTGTATTTTATTACTGTTTACAGTTAATTGTTATTTGATTTATTTCTAACTTGTTTTATTTATTGTTATTTGATTAATTTCTTCTCTTTCCAATTATAATGTCAAGTCCTTGAAAGCAGGTACTGTTTTTTGTATCTCTCAAAGCATTGGGATATGTTTTCTTTTTCTTGGTAAATACTTAATAAATTGAGTTCAATACTTTTGGGAAAGAGACAGGATGCAATTTTTAAATAAAAGAAAAAAATTGTATATAAAGAGTAGAGGAAGAACAATCCATGTTTGTTTATTTGATTTCTATTTATTTGGTGGATTACCCTCCCAATCCAACTGATTTACCAGTTATATTATGAGATACTCTAGAAACGCAGTGGTGCTTGAATGCCTGTATCATTGGAATGTTGACTGGTAGTCTGTGCTGGGTTGATCCAGGACTATCTTCTTCATGGACAGAGCCTGGACAACTGTCTCTGGTATCATGAGATGCGTAGTGCCTGTGTTATCCTGAGAGACATAGGCAAGGAACAGGAATGCTTCTGAAGAATATGGCAGCTCTTGGGGAATGATCTAAAGGAATGATGGTGGGTACTTGAATCTTTACTTGAGTAGAGATTGCATTCCAGTAGTGGTGACTGTAGAGTTGTATTAATGTGATTATCTATCGCTGTCTCTATGTCACCTCACCTGTTAAAATGACTACAACTGACACATTTTATTTATTACTTTAAGCGCCATGTGGGTGTCATGAGAGCTCTGTGTAACTGACTGGGAGCTAAAAAGCAAAATAGCACTTAATAAATATTAACATTCACAGAGAAGGTTGATAGAAAGCTGGATAGAAAGCTAGATAGAGAAGCATCATAGAGTTATAATACTGGTCCACAGAGTTTTTAACCTGGGGTCCAAGGTTGCTATAGAATCTCTATAGGTGGTCTTCAGGTTTTCCTCTAACCTTCTGAAATTGGATGTGCAGTTGACAGCTTTCATCAGATTCTTAAGATTATCTGTGACACAGAAAAGCTAAGAACTACTGCAGATTGAAACTTCTCAGGTCTGCTGATGAGGAAACCAAGGTTTAGAAAGGGCTAATGACTTTCCCAGGTCACTCAGAATTGTGGGAGTTATGCATGTTTTTAGTCTTATAGTGTAGCATTCTCTCTAGTATTCCTCTCTGACAGATCAAGAAGTCACCTTTTCCTGTGGATTATTTCCAAAATCCTATTGAGAAGGATGAGCCACTAAAAAGAGATTAGTGATTGATTTCCTGCCAGGCCTCTTAATACACAAGGCTACTCTTGTTTTGGAACCAAGGTAAACCACCCACAGGCTTGCCACAGAATAAGGATTTTGTGCAGTGAATCATCAAACACTAGAAGGGTAATCTGAATCTGAATATGTTCTGAAAGGCAGTTATGAAAATGCTCTTTCCTTGTACCTTCCATCAGTATAAGGATCCTTACTTCCAGAGATGGCATCCTAAGAATAAGGGATAGAAACATGGTCTGATTTGCCTAATGTCATAGAAATCTCTTTGCATAGCCTTTGAAAGTACTGTAAATTAGAACTAGTGCTACCTCAAAAATTCTAGAAACATACCATTATGAGCCCTCCCAGGTCATTGCTTCAATCTCCCATACCTAAGGAAGTCTGTTCCTCAAATCCCTGACAGATGGGTCTTGGTCTCTCTACCCCATGACTGATGTGACCACGAAATGGTCGCTACCCCAGACAGAAATGTTTTAGATTAGCATGAACTTTACATTGGAGACAAGGCCTGCAGTGTGGCAAGGTGCATGTCCTGGTTGGAAGTTATGGTCAAGTGTCTAGGGAAAAAATAGTGGAACATAAGGATGGAGTATGGTGGACCCAGGAGAGGGGGCTGAGGGAGGGAGGAAGAAAGGAAGAAGAGTTAAATCATAGCCATGGATGGGAAGTTGGGGATCTGAGGGAGACAGAGTGAAGAAGCATGGCAGAACTCTTAGAGAAAATCTGAGGCCATCCCCCTTAATTACGGTAGACAGTGTCTGGTTAGAGGTTCATTCAGAGAATGGTGGACATCTGGCTTCCCTTCATTCGTGGGCAGTTCAGATTTTTAGAAAGCTATTTATTTCCCATATATTGCCTCTGTGCCGCTTCTTAAAATCCTACAAACTAGGTCCTTCCTTCTTCCCCAGGAGAGCTTCTCTTGTATTTGGAAACAGTTGTGGTGCTCTTCCTTATCTTTAACAACTCTAGGTTCTCCAGTTTCTAGTCACTCTGTAGGTTGTTCCTTGCAATGCTTCTTGAATGAGAGGTACTCCAGCTGTGAACGTCTTACTTAAATGTAACTCGAATGCATATGAATAAAGAGGATTCCATTCCTTCAGATGTAGTCTGATGAGTACAGAGAAAAAGTGCAATCTATGTTGTACCTTGATTCCTTGCATGTGTGCTCAGTGGCTTCAGTCGTATCTGACTCTTTGCGACCCTATGGACTGTAACCCACCAGGCTCCTCTTCCATGGGATTTTCCAGGCAAGAATACTGGAGTGGGTTTCCATGCCCTCCTCCTGGGGATCTTCCTGACCCGGGGATCAAACTTGCTTCTTCCTGTGTCTCCTGCGTTGCTGGCGGATTCTTTACCCACTGAGCCACCTAGGAAGCCTACCTTGAGTCCTTATGCTGTGCTGACTAACTTAAACCTAACTAGCCTTATCAATGATAAGTCGATTTTGGATCAGCATCCCAGCCTATGGTGATAATTTCAGATGTTTTTTGTCCATTATGTTGGTTGGTCCTTTCTATTTTATGTCATCAGTGGAGTTGACTTTTAGAAAAAGTGATTCGTAACTTCATTTGATAGAGATATTGAATAGATCAGGGTTAAGTTATGAAGTTCTGGGCCTTATGATAAAGAAGTTCCTTTATGCCTGTGTTCCTGACTTCTTAAATTGCATACTACACACTTGTAGGAATCCACACTAGAACATGTAGTTGCCCAGCCCAGGGCAGGGAACACCATCTGAAGAGTTTCTCTAGCCACAGTCAGAATCTAGATACAGTAGACTAAAATTTATCTAGATAGTGCCATCTAGACCCCGTCAGCCCCATCATTGTGAACTTTGTCACTGCAGTTCTCCTTGGCTCTCCATCCCCTGTTGGACTCTGCATTTCAGCTTCTTGTAGCTGTGGCTGGCCCTTATCACCAATTTTGGATAAGTTTTTACTGTTCAATCTTGAAATCCTCCTCAGATATGATTCTTGGATTTACTGTGATCAAAACCCCAGCATAGTGAGTAAAAGGGATTCCTTCTTCAGCCTGCCATTGATTGAGCATATGATCAAAAGGCTGATAATGATCTGCTGATCGATATTCTGTCCTAGCATCTTGACTTGAACCTTGATTTTCTTGAACTTATCCCCACAATGTCATATATCTTTAACTCATGAAAAAGACCTGCTAACTTGTTTGTGACCCTCAGATCACTTATTCATACTTTGTAAAATGAGGAAGCTTAGACTAGAATAGCACTTCTGAAAATGTTTTTCAAAATGAGATTATGTTGCTAAGTCTTACATTAAAAAAATGAGAAGAGAAAAATGATTAAACAAGTTTTAAAATACTTGATTAAAAAAAGTAAGCAAGTTTCTTTATAAAGCATCTCTCAGAGCCTTCCACATGCTGATGTGCCTTATGAATCTCCACTACTGAGAAATAGTTTACGGTTTTCCTCCAACTTTATTTGATCTTGGAGCACTTTCAGTTGGGGCAAATATTCTGTGGCACCCCTTTTGAGAAACACTGAACCAGCTGGTTTTGGCCGAATCTTTAGGGATCTCTGTGCTGACAAGTACTTTCCTCACTCAGAGAACCAGGGGCTGGATGTGAGGGCAAGTTGCTGCCCAGCTATCTCCAGGCTCCAGTGCCCACCAGAAAAACTTGTCCTTCTCCTGCAGTTATTACTATGAGCAGGGCACCTCCTGACCACATTTGACATTGAAGAATGGAAGCAATTCCCTGTATGTGTCTCTCCCACCACCCTGTCTCCTCTGCTGTCCCCTTCCTGCTGTTCAGGGCATCTGCCTCGAGAAGCTCATTAACCTCTGTAATGATGCAATATCGCTTTTTTTTTTTTAATAATATAAACGTCTGTTCTGCAAATTTGCCACTCACTGTACTGTTCTATGAATTGGAACTCACCCTTCTTTGTGGGAGAATGCTGGGCCCTCTAACTCTGGTGTGGGACATGTTTAGAGGAGAACCAGGGGACAGTTTTATGGATTTCTTGAATTTTCAGAATGACTTTACTGATTCACAAATGTGACATTTTGGTGCTGTACATATTAACGCAATGCTAAATCTGACAAAAGGCAGAGTCGGCATTTTTTATTCTTTTGGGGGAGAGAATGAGGCACGTAGTTTAGTTCACACATCTGACTCCTTAGCTATCCAAGATAAGAAGCATTTATTAGGATGAGACTCTTTGATTTTGTTCAGCAGTGCCAGGTGATACAGAGCAGTGGGGAAGAGATTTGAGTTCATTTCTGAAATCCCTCCAGTGGCCAGAGCTCCACAGCCTCCTCCCCTCTGCCCTGAGTTTGGCTGTAGGGCATGACAAATTGGATTGACATCTCAGTTCTGCCACTTATTAACAAAATGGGTGATCCTGGACAAGTCACTTGATCTCTCTGATCTTTTATTTTGTCAGTGAAGTATGATCTGAATTAAATACTCATGGTTTTTGTTTAGTGGATTCCCAACCATCTGTGGTCCACAGTATAGCTACACACCTGCTGGGACATAGCAAGCACAGCATTATATGGGGCCAGCCTCACAGCTAATGCCAGTTCTTCCACACATCCACACTGCCCACCAACTGGCATTGTACACACATAAACACGGGTGTGCATGAGCCCGTGTGCCCTGTACCTCCTGCCAGTCTCCACTGTGGTTAATGGAATTGTTACTGTGAGGTTTAAATCACATTACTGGGGCCTTCCTGGTGGCTCAAATGGTAATAAATTCGCCTGCAATGTGGGAGACGTGGGTTTGATCCCTGGGTTGGGGAGATCCCCTGGAGAAGGGAATGGCTACCCAGTCCAGTATTATTCTGGCCTGGAGAATTCCATGGACTGTATGGTTTCATGGGGTCACAAAGAGTCAGACATGACTGAGCGACTTTCACTTTCACGTCATGCTAATAATAATAGCTAACTAGCATCTCCTCAACACTTCCATACATTTTGCTTCTCTGCTACGTGCTTCACCTTCACTGTCTCTTTTAATCTTCCCGACAGTTCTGTGGGAAGAATTTAACGGATGATGAAATGGAGACTTAAAGAGGTTAAGCAGCTTGTCTGAGGTCATGCCACTGGGATTGGAACCCTGACTCCAGAGTCCAGGCTCTCAGTCGCTCAGTTATAAAGTATAGGGAAGCAATCTATAAGTCATGAAGTGCTCTGCAGATCAGGGACCATTGCTGTGGCTGCTAACCCTCAATTCAAAGCATACCAAAGGATAATGAGGGGAATTGAAGTCCCCTGCTACCCCAGCCACACTCCATTTCTGGTTGGAGATAGATCTGTTATGCGTATCTCTGAGGGGTCTGATGTTGAGGAGATGGGAGTGGACAGACCTCAGTGTAACTCTCCATCCGGAGGTCCCCTTCGAGTCCTTTTGTAATTTGTCTCTGAGCCAGGAGGCTAAAACTGCTGAGGCAGAGGATGACATCGGACACCAGAGCACAGGAACCAACAGGATACACTTCTGAGCTGTAACCAGGTTAAGGAGATAAGCAATAAATCAGTCCTCAGCTAATTCCCTTGAATTACCAGCACTTTCCTTTGGGCGTAAAAGCAAGCAGTGGCTGAGAATAGATCCCAGGGACTAAATCTTGAGACTCCAAAAGTTGCATGGCTAAATAGATTTTTTTTTTTTAAGATTTTGCTATTTAATAACTTGCATCTGTGAACTATTGCATATTCTGGACAATCCAGCCTTTCTGAGTGCCTCTGTCCTCTTTCTTGTTTGATGACTATTAGTCTTATGGGAAACTATGGACATGCTTTCCCATCTGTTTCTATATAAAAAATATTGACCTGGTTTAGGGGCATTTCTTCCATTGTCCACTGATGAAAGGGCACCTTCTGGGTTCCAGGGATGCCTGCAGGCACCACCCTAGATATGGTGTTCCTGTGATGTTGGTTCGTGCTCTAAACTCAACCTCTGTTCGTAACCAGTTTCTTGAAGTAACTTTCTCCATCAGGAAACATAGGTTGGGGCCTTTCCAAAGTGGAGAAAGTTATCTTTCTTCTATGTTTGTAATTGGTTTCTTCTTAGTTTGTAATTGGTGAGTTAAGTCCTTTGTGATGTGGAAGAGGGACAATGTTTATTTCAATGATCAAAATGAATACGTTAGGAGTTGGTGTGATGGTGCTGCTCGTAGGACTTGGAAAGGTGGCCTCTTGATTTTATCTGTGGTGATCCCCAAGAGTGATCACTGCCCTCCTTTTTTTTATTTCAGAAGGTGTACTGGCAGTCAGCAGACTGTTACAGTTCTGCAGTTGCCCTCAAGAAAATGCTGGGTCGGCTGAACTTGACTGCGTGGGTGATACTTTCAACATGTAAAACATAATCCCTCACTGAAACCTTAAATTATCCAAACTGAAAGAACTTCTGGGTCTAACTGGTTTTTCTCAGTGAGTTGGTTTGTTTTCGTTTGCTTCATTTCTCCAGTTTTGGCCTTTGAGCTTGATTCTTCTCAGTTTCGTTCCTATTTAAAGTCAGTTTCACCTTTCAGTTCCCCTCTTCCACCTTAGCCTAATAGGGTTTCATTTCCTCATACACAGTGTGCCTGGGGCAAGGTGGGAGGGCTTCATAATCAAGTCTGAAAGCAGGAGATTTCCCTGATATATGGCCAAAATATTGGACGATAAGGGGAAGAAAGCAATTTGATTTAAGAACAAATCACTCAGTAGGAATCTTTGCCCCTCATATTCTTCCTCTATATGTAATGATGTTGAAATAGATCATCGTTCTCAGTTCAGGCTACATGTTGGAATTACTAGAAACTTAAAAAAACAAACCAGAACAAAAAATTGATACCTCTGTCTTACTCAGACCAGTTAACTAGAAAATCTAGAAATGGATGCTAGGCTCCGTACTTTCTTTTAATTGTTTCTCAGGTGATTTTTTTGTGTGTAGCCAGGGTGGGACCTATGGCCAGGGTGCTTGCTGAGGACTCTCTTCTGACCATCAGATTATTGTGCTTGTGGTACCTTTGTCACAGCAGCTGGAAGAACTAGGTTACTGTGCCTGTTGGAGTGATGGTTACATCTCCTGTCAAATTGTCTCCCTTGGGTGGGTAAATAATGTTTCTGAAATCGTCTGTGTTTTAAAGGTGATCATTGGGAGTATTTTCACCTTAAACTTCTCACCACTTCCTTGCAGAGCTCTCCGTGAAGGGAGGGGTGGGAAGCTGGTCCATGGGGGGCAATGCAGAGAGATACACTGGGCATGTGTCTGTGCTCAAGGATGTTAGCTCAGCCTCGCCTCTGAATGATCACCTGGAGCCTGTCTGTAAGCCTAAGCTCTTGTTGCAGCAATGGCCCATGAAACCAAATTCTGCATCTCAGCCAATTGACCTCATTTCTAACATCTAAGAAAGGAGTAGAACCCTGTGGATTTCATTAATTTTAAATGTTCAGATGGTTAATCTGAGCCAATCTGAGGTTTATACATCTCCTCTTTCCCTGCTCTTGTCTGCAGCCCTGTCAACCTAAATATGATAGAAGCACAGAATGTAACCCAAATTACAAGTGTGGTGTGGGATAACAATATACTTTTTAGTTATTCCACAATTAGCAGACCTGGACTTTTTTTTTTTTTGAAGGTGTGTAGGGAGATAGCTAGAGGTCTTCAGAATATTTTCTAACATGCAATGTAACATTGTATGCTGACTTCTATGCCATTTTTCAGAAGTTTTCACTGCACCAGTTTCAGAAATGAAGGACGTGGAAAAAGAAGCAAGGAGTCTCAAATCAGATTTAAACTATGTTTGTGGATATCAAAACATTTCAATTCTTTGCAAATGGCTGATGAATTTGATTTGATATCTGTTGTACATGAGGTCTTTCATATTGAGGCTAATTATAAAAATGTCAGCAACATTTGTGAGTATCTACTGTGTGCCAGGAACCAACTTAGAAACTTTACACGAAATTGTCTTTAATCTTCACCACAGAGTACGCAGTGTTGTTTTAATTTTACTGATAAATGAAGCAAAACTAAAACTGAAGCTAAGAAAGTTTATAAAACTTGTCCAAGGTCACACAAGATAGCAAATAACAGAGCTAGGAGTCAGTCCAAGTCGGTCTGATCTCAGTGTTCTCGCCAGCACCCACATTCTGAAGGGTTGACTTGTCTCCCATCAAGAGAGTGTGCTCTTTGAGGGAAAGGTGGTGAGGAGTTACAGTGCTCTCATTAGGTCTTATGGATATTAGGTTTCATTAGGTCATAAGGACAACCTACTTTATTTTTGCAGAAGATTTATTTCATATACATACTGCTTTTGAACGGAGCTTTGACAATCATAAGTGCATATGAGTTTCATAAGTGTACAAGTGGGTGGAGCCATTGTCCTCCCCCGCCTACTCCCTCCTTTTTCCCTAAAGGGAGAAAACCAGAGCAAAGGAAAAAGTGGTTGCCTTGTTTATATTTGTAAGTGTTTTCTGTGGCAGAGGGCTGGGACCCAGCCAGGCCTTCTGACTCCTGGTCCAGTGCTCTTTCCATCACTTGTGACTAATGGTCAATCTTTATGCACAGCCTGGCCTCACAGTTGTACCCTGGCTGACCTAGATCATCAAAGACACAGAAGTAAAGAACTGGACTAGCTGGTCAGACTGGTTTTCTGGGCTTTATCTCTTACCTTGGCCAATCCACAGTCCTACCAAGCTGCTGAACATTTTTTTTTTTTTTCCTATTTCCATTCCTGGCATGTTCTCCTGTCCTGTTACCACTCTAGCAAATCCTGCCCATTTCAGAACCCACCTCCTCAGGAACTCCACCTTGATTAGAGCCCCTTATGTGGTACCTCCCTTAGTTCCTAAGACGTTTTTATCTGGACAGTACAACTCGTTTAGCACTTCCCACATAGAGGTTTGAGGTTTGTTCAGCTTTTAAGTATATGTGCAGCTGGAGAGTGCCAAGTATAGGGCAGGAGTGATTAGTGTGGCTATGAGTATGTAGCTGGCCCTACCAGGTGTGCACAGGCCATTTGCTTTTCTCTGGTTTACTACATAGTATAATATCTCAGTGGTTACCAGGGTATGCTGTGAAAGAAAAAGAAATTATTATTTTAAAACCAGGGATGGGTCAAGAGTTTCCCATTGAGGCTGGACTGTGGGAGTGGAGCCCAGAGAAGTAAAGACTATGCAAGCTTGTTCTTGGGGGAGCTGAGTCAAGGCTTTAAGAGTGTATTTAACAGTTCTATCACCATCAACAATTGGCTTTGGCAGAAAAAAAAGAGCAGACATTTCTGAAGAGTGAATCTGGGTGTCAGAACTTAAAGGTCCTGAACTGAACTCAACTATCGACTTGCTTTTAGCTCTTAAGACCGTCATTCTTTGTTAAGAACCATTCATTCATCTTCTAAATGATCACTAACTACTTATTTGGGGCAAGGCACATTGTTGTGACATATAGAATAGGGATGGTGAAGATATGGCATCTGTCAAAAAGATAAGTTAACAGGATGCAAACCATAAGATACCTATAGTAAGTGGTCTATAGGCAGGATAATGAGGAAGGAGAAATTATTCTACACTGGGTGAAGCCTCATTTATAGAAAATTTTCATTGATGAATTTAACTGGGTCTAAAAGATGTATTAAATAAGCGGCGTGAGGGAGGGAAGCACCCCAGTCCAAAAGTAAGGAAGTGTTCCAGGCACTGGGGGAACAGTGAGTGACCACATGGGTTAAAATAAATCTTGAGATTCTGAAATAGTAGTTATAGTGGACATTGAATGCCAGGTCATGGAAGTCAAATTTTGATGGTGGGAGGGGATATATTAATAAGACAGATCAATGGGGCGTAGCATCCAAATTAGTGTTCCAGGATCTCCACGTCTAAAATGAAAAGAGTTAAGTAACTGCTCCTTCTTAGCCCAGAATACTCTGAGAACCATCCCTTCTGACTTTCGCTGTTCCTCTTAACTTGCCTTAGTTTTATATCTAGTGCTTATCTCTGTCTGATGTACTATGCATTTTACTTGCTTCTTTCCTTATTACTGCCTTTCTCTGTTAGAATGAAAGCTCTTCGAGAACAGGGACTTGGCTCTGCTCACTCTGTGTCTTTGTATGTAGAACAGTGCCTGACACATAGTGGTCACTGATCAATGGATCAATAAGTATTTGTAAAATGATTCATGAAATGAGCTTCTCTGAAAACAGAACTCAGGCAGTCTGGGTTAGGATCTAGCCAATGATGAATTTTGTCAAAGATGACAGCAAAAGATAGTCCACAAGGTAGAAGCCTTGAATTGAGACCAGGTTTTACTGCAAACGTGCTCTGTGGTTTGGGGAAATTTGGGAGTAAATCCATTTGTGTTGCATGGATGCTGATGTCTTACCTACAGTAAGATCAGTTGAGGAGATAGATACACTTCTGCCAATTAGATGGCTGATCCTTTTCCCTCTCTGTAAAAGGAACTAGGCTTGGCTCTTTCCTGCTAGGAGAAGGGTATGTGTCCAGTACATTTTGTTTGTCTTTCTTTGGCACTAGATAGTAACATGGGGTTTTTGTTGTTGTTGTTTCTAGCTTTAAGCAGATATTTTGTGGGTGGATGTTAAGGCATTTGGCTTTTGGAGGGATGGTTTCTTATTTTATCCTTTCTTGTTTATGTAAGTTTTTTGGGGGTTCTGTTTTAATGTGATAAATGGCTAGCAACTTCCCTGAACCCTGTGAAAATGGTATCCAGGCTACAGAATAATTATTTAGTGAATCTCAGATCCAGTTTATGTTGGTGCAGATCAAATTAATCATTATTAGTCATGCCTTCACTGACAGTAACCTCATCCCTTGCAGAAGTGCTCCTCTTTTATTAAGAGATAATAGCTGTGAGGAATGGCTGAGCCCCACTCTGGTTACATTGTATGGTGGCTTTCCCCATATCTTGTCAACAGAGATAAAAGCAAATAGCCAGATTAAAATCCAAAACAAAACCACTCATGAGGTGCTCTCTCTCTAATACTGCTGCCTACCACAGGAATTCAAGTTCCAGTATTAAAAAGTAAAGAAAAGGAAGGAAAAGGCGAAAAGAAATGTACTTCCTTCTCAAAGGGAAGAACACAAATAACTGTAATAGTCATTAGAACAATCCTTATGATGTGGTGTTTACTATAGTAGGACTAAATCCACATGCTTGCTACCCTGGTTCCCCTGCCAATACTTGAATCTTGGGGACAGCAGTCTCCATAATCTCCAAACCTCTTACTATCTTAAGATATTTCCCATTCTGAAATGTGTGTAAAATGACTTCCAAAAACAAGGTAAGCCTGGAAAAAGTTGATAAAGGAGCCTCCTCTTCAACTTCAGTCCAATTTGCAATGTAGAACATTTGGAAAATAGAGAAGGATGTGATAGGTAGGCAGAAAGCAGGGAATCAGGGTACCTAGCTTCCATTACAGTTGTGAGATTTTAGGAAAACTTAACTTCTTGGAGCCTTGCTTTTCACATCAGTAAAGTGGAATGGTCATGTGGAATATAATTTAGCCTTAAAAAGGAAGGAAATTATGAGACATGCTACAATGTGGATGAATCTTGAGGACATTAAGCTAAATGAAACATGTCAGTCACAGAACAGAAACTATATGATTTTGCTTATGAAGTACCTAGAGTAGTCAGATTCACGGAGACAGAGAGTAGAGTGGTGGTTGATGGGAAGTGCAGACAGGGGTAGGGAGTGGGGAATTTGTGTTCAGTGGATACAGTTTCAGTTTCACAAGATGAAAAGAAGATGGATGTTGGTGATGGGAGGACATCGATGTGAAGGTACTTAATGCCACTGAAATGTACACTTAGAATGGCAAATTTTATATTATGTGTATTTTACCATAGCTCAAAGTTTTCAATTAAAAAAGGAATAGTAATAAACTCTGAAAATTATATCTTACAGTCTAAAATTTATTGTAGTCCCTCAGGTGGTGGGGAATCATTAAGTTTAGAAAGCAGTGGAGGCCAATCTGTAGGGTCCTAATATATTTGGAAGTAAGCTGCATACTTCAGCTAGGATATGTCTTTGAAGGTCTGCTTCACAAAAGGGAGGATTTTAGTTCTGTGTGCTCTCACAGAGCAGATTTAGAGCCAATAGGTAGGAGGGACAAGAAGGCAGAACTTTGTATTAAGAATAACTTTCTTTTTAAAATAAGTACAAAGGCTGTCCAAGATGAACGAGCTTCCCCAGGAGGAAGTCACCTCCCTCTAACAGAGGTGTCAAGCACATGCAGTCATGTGCGGGGTCCTTTCTACTCCTGTGGGATGCTGGATGACGTAGCACTAAATTGTCTGCCTAAGGTTCTGTGGTCCTCTTTTCCTTCTCTATCATGGCTTGAATGCTTTTTTTCATTCCCCCGAATAACAGCATCTATTACTACAAAGAAAAACACCACTCTGAAGTTATTAAGAACTCCAGAGGTTATATGGTAGTGAATTGAATTGTCTCAGCTTAGTCGCTCAGTCGTGTCCAACTCTTTGCGACCCCGTGAATCGCAGCATGCCAGGCCTCCCTATCCATCACCAACTCCCAGAGTTTACCCAAACTCATGTCCATTGAGTCGGTGATGCCATCCAGCCATCTCATCCTCTGTCGTCCCCTTCTCCACCTGCCTCCAATCTTTCCCAGCATTAGGGTCTTTTCCAATAAGTCAACTCTTCGCGTGAGGTGGCCAAAGTATTGGAGTTTCAGCTTCCACATCAGTCCTTCCAATGAACACCCGGGGCTGATCTCTTTTAGGATGGAATGGTTGGATCTTCTTGCAGTCCAACGGACTCTCAAGAGTCTTCTCCAACACCACAGTTACAAAGCATTAATTCTTCAGTGCTCAGCTTTCTTCACCGTCCAACTCTCACATCCACACATGACCACTGGAGAAACCATAGCCTTGACTAGGCGGACCTTTGTTGGCAAAGTAATGTCTCTGCTTTTTAATATGCTATCTAGGTTGGTCATAACTTTCCTTCCAAGGAGTAAGCGTCTTTTAATTTCATTGCTGCAGTCACCATCTGCAGTGATTTTGGAGCCCAAAAAATAACGTCTGACACTGTTTCCACCATTTCCCCATCTGTTTCCCATGAAGTGATGGGACCAGATGCCATGATCTTAGTTTTCTGAATGTTGAGCTTTAAGCCAACTTTTTTACTCTCTTCTCTCACTTTCATCAAGAGGCTTTTTAGTTCCTCTTCACTTTCTACCTTAAGAGTGGTGTCATCTGCATATCTGAGGTTATTGATATTTCTCCCGGCAATCTTGATTCCAGCTTGTGCTTCATACAGCCCAGCGTTTCCCATGATGTACTCTGCATATAAGTTAAATAAGCAGGGTGACAATATACAGCCTTGACATACTCCTTTTCCTATTTGGAACCAGTCTGTTGTTCCATGTCCAGTTCTAACTGTTGCTTTCTGACCTGCATACAGGTTTCTCAAGAGGCAGGTCAGGTGGTCTGGTATTCCCATCTCTTTCAGAATTTTCCACAGTTTATTGTGATCCACACAGTCAAAGGCTTTGGCATAGTCAATAAAGCAGAAATAGATGTTTTTCTGGAACTCTCTTGCTTTTTCGATGGTCCAACATATGTTGGCAATTTGATCTCTGCCTCTGCCTTTTCTAAAACCAGCTTGAACATCTGGAAGTTCACGGTTCATGTATTGCTGAAGCCTGGCTTGGAGAATTTTGAGCATTACTTTACTAGCGTGTGAGATGAGTGCAATTGTGCGGTAGTTTGAGCATTCTTTGGCATTGCCTTTCTTTGGGATTGGAATGAAAACTGAAATCCATTTTATTCTCAGGCAAGTCACAAACTGTAACTTGGACCTCAGGGGTTTCTAGGTCAACATAGGGAAGGAAATCAGTAAACTCAGCTCAACCAAATTGGTATCAAGCTTAGGAAATCTTTACCTTCTTAAGTTGGTTATATTAAATTCTTATGATTAAAAGATTTACAAAAGACTTCATGGGTAATTAAGTTGCGTTAAGTGTTATACATGCTTATAACTTAGTCTTAGTGATTAGTGCCAATATAGGCCATAAGAATCATAATTCTGGGCTAGATGCATACTGTTTGATACAGTGTGAAAGTCCTGTTATTCCTCAAAGATTTGGCATCATCACTTATTTGCAAGGTGAATACCAAGTGCTTGTTGTGTAATTCTTGGGAATAAAATGAAATAAGTTTATTTCATAGGGTCTGTCTCAGACAGCCTTTAATATATTCTTTTCTTGGGCTTATCAGTCTTCTGGCCCAAAGTTAATGAAGTGATAAATTAAAGGCAAAGTCCACTCTGGAACAGACTCGGTGTCCCTAAACTTTTGGTGAGATGAAAACTGGAATCTCAAAGCATCAGCTGACTACCTTTATCACATTACTCACTAAAGTTTCAGAATATTCCAGTGCATTGCCTTTCCCATAACAGAGTGTGAGCTTCTTGTGAGGAGGATTCCTGTTACTTTGGCCTCAGTGTCTCTGTATACCAGCAGAGTGGATGTTCAGCAAATTATAGAATGAAGAATGAAGGGTGAATGTCTGTCTTCATCCCTGGAAGAAAGCCCATACCTGGTGTCAGTGTGGCTGGTGATCTTTAAAATGTGATTTGGGGAGTCCTGAATGCCTCCGAGCCCAACGTTGGGTGCCAAGAGATTGCTAAATGGATAGGACCCCTTTCTAACCACAGAGCTCTGCTTTTATCTCTTTTACGTATTAGGATCCCATGTAAAGTTTTTTGTAAAAGTATTCTGAAAAACATACACACACAAATACTCAAAACATCAGGAAATGCTTTCAGGAGGTGTTTGTGTGCATGTGCTTATCTGGTGTGTTGGATATTACAGAGCTTGGGGTAAGATACAATGTTTTCAAGTTTCTTTACTTGGTTTAACTCTCTATTAAGTGGTTTTTGTTTTTTTTTTTCCTATTGTGGAGGAAGTGGGCTGGCTACAATACAAACTGCTTCATTAGAGATCTGTCAAGACTAGCTAAGAATTTTATTCATGTTTACCAAGTTTTGGGTGATTACCAGGTGTTTTGTTCTTTTCCTTCTAAGGAGATTTGAATTTCCCATTAGTGGATTTATAGTCATCAGTGCTTAACTATATCAGGCAATGAATTACAATTCAATAATAATCCTACAGTTTCTAAATTGTTTGCAAACCCCATATAATGTATAGAGAGATGTATTTCACCAAGGACTTTGTTACTTTGACAGTTGCCACTGGTGGCTCAAGAAAATCCTGTGGAAATCCTTAGGAATAAGACAAAGACTTCTGGCTCTGTAGTCATCCGCTGTACCTACAGGGAGGTGATGGAGTGATAAACTGATGGACTCTTATCTCTGCAAAGGGCTGTGTGAAGAGAGATGGGTAGTGTGACTTGCGAGCTATACTACACCAGTTTGTGGCTTTCTTTAAGTGACAGAGGAAGAAGGTGCACTAGGAGGGGGAAAAGAGAAGAAATAAGCTGGAGGGTTAGCTCAATGGTCAGAGCTGAGTCTGTGATCCCAAGGGTCTAACTCCAGGCTTTGGTAAGGTAGCTGATCCAGAAAAGGAATTCTCACCTGTGAAGAGTTCAAAGGGCCCCCAAATTGGATGCTTCCCATGGGAACCTGGATAGATCCCTTCCACTTAACACATTCCACCCACCCCCCATTTTTTTTTTTTAAACTTTTTCTGTCTTTCTTTCTATGGGAGCTCAAACTCAGAAACTTCACTTAGCCTGAAACTGATATTTACTATTTAGTACTGGTTCTAAAATCCTCAAATCCCTTGGGAGCAAAAAAGGGAGAAAAGTCTTGATACTTTATTCACACTGCAATATGGTCTTTTCAAAATATGCTCTTTAGTTCTACTGGATAAATAATTTCTTAGAGATGTGTCAGTTAGAAGAGACCCACCTAGATGACCTTGACTCATACCAACTTCTCCTGAAGATTCTGATCTTCTAAATGCTTTCTCCTTTGCTTCTACTTTACTTAGAGATGTGTCAGTTAGAAGAGACCCACCTAGATGACCTTGACTCATACCAACTTCTCCTGAAGATTCTGATCTTCTAAATGCTTTCTCCTTTGCTTCTACTTTACATGGAATTCTGTGTCTGAAAGTATGTATTGGGGTAAAAGTGAGAACGGGGAGTAAAAAATTAAAAATTTTATTCTTTCCTATGATTATTCTTATAAAGAAATCTAGTAAAAACAAACAGAAGAAGAAATCACATATAGAACTCCCTTTCCTTCTCACCATATGTCATACAGAAATTCACTTAGGGCCACCTTTGTGCTGTCATGGAATGGAACATACTGACAGCTGACTGACAGTGTTGTATGCATGCATATGTATGCAATTGCCATGAGGATCCTCTTTCCTCATTGGCACCTGACACCACCCATGTACCTGTATGCCATCTAGACCATGCAAACAAAGACACGCCAGTTTCTTTGTGGGCTCACTACAGACATTTCATCACAGAAATTACAGATTTTATACTCTCAACCCTTCCATCCAGAGAAAACCCAAGACTGTTCCTCACTGCTAGCAGATCCTGAAAGTTTTTCAAAAGTAAAAGGAAAATATTCTCTCCACCTCTTCTTTTTCCTCCTCTCACTCCAACTGAGAAATAAAACACAAAAGTTACATATTCTTTGCGAGAGACACCACTGGTTTTTGTTTTTGTGTTGTTTTTTCAAATTAAAGTGTCAACAACTGGTAACAGATTTGTCCACAAGAAGAGTTTCTGTAGAAGTAATTGAGAAAGAAGACAGGATAGCCTTGTATCCAGCATATTCAGGAGAGGGCAGGCACAGAACCAGGAATAAAGACTCTGAGTGGAAGCTGGGAGCCTGGAAAACAGCATTTCCTGGAACTGCCCAAGCCTAGCCCTGAGATGGTAGAGTAACAGCCTTACCCCACCTGACTCTAGATCAGTTTGCCATCATGCATGTTCTACTTTGTTTAATTGATTTTTTATTTTTCATCTGTTGCTTGCCTTGGGTTGTCCTTTCATTCTAGAATTTTGGTATTTTTTTAGTGTCTTTGGGATTGCCAGTGGATTATTCTTTTTCTCTTTTACACCTCAGTGGTACAAATGAAGTGCCTCACTCTTTTGGGGGTTTTTTTTTAGCACTTGTGGAGCAAAATATTCCCCAGTCTCAATTGTTCAGAAACAAATTACAAAATTTTTTTGAGTCATTTCTTCAAAAGTTTTCAATAACTTAATACAGATGTCAGGTAAACCAAATTCCATTTATATCAGAAAATAGGAGAGACATTATAGAACAGAAAGTAGTCAGCCACATATTTTATATCAGTGCTCCTTGGAAGAAAAACTATGACCAACCTAGACAGCATATTAAAAAGCAGAGACATTACTTTTCTGACAAAGGTCTGTCTAGTCAAAGCTATGGTTTTTCCAGTAGTCATGTATGGATGTGAGAGTTGGACTATAAAGAAAGCTGAGCACCAAAGAATTGATGCTTTTGAACTGTGGTGTTAGAGAAGACTCTTGAGAGTCCCTTGGACTGCAAGGAGATCCAACCAGTCCATCCTAAAGGAGATCAGTCCTGAATATTCATTGGAAGGACTGATGGTTGAGCTGAAACTCCAGTACTTTGGCCACCTGATGCGAAGAGCTGACTCATTTGAAAAGACCTTGATGCTGGGAAAGATTGAGGGCAGGAAGAGAAAGGGACAACAGAGGATGAGATGGCTGGATGGCATCACCGACTCGATGGATGTGAATTTGAGCGAGCTCCAGGAGTTGGTGATGGCGTGCTGGTGTGATGGCTCCTGGCGTGCTGCAGCCCATGGGGTCACAAAGAGTCGGACACAACTGAGTGACTGAATTGAGGGTGGTAATAGGAAAAGATGGTTTGGAGAAGGTGCAGGGATGGAGGCATGCCTCCAAGACCCAAGATTGTGGTTTGAACACAGTGCAGAGAACTGCACGGCACTCTGAATGGGGCTTCTGAGACAGCTGTGGCTCATGGTTGGTAACTAGCACAGTGGCCTGCTGCAAACTGGGCTGCCTGTCCTGTGGGGCAGGGAGGCCAATACTGTGATCTCTAATTTCCTATAACACCTACTTTCAGATTGCTTTTCAGATCGCAGACTGCAGCCTGGAAGCTTTTGAAAAAAATGTACAGATTCTCAGGATATATTCCAGACCAACTGAATCAGAATTTCTGAGGGTGTGACTGGGGAAAACACACACTTGCACACAAACATGCACACGTGCACACATTTTTACGTTCCCCGGGTAGGCAGGTGAGCGGCAGCATGGGAAACAGAGGGAGTGAACAGAGAGCTTACCCTTGCCAGTGGGCCAAGAGCAGCTGTCCAATCTAGTAGGTTCCCCTTAAATGCCTAGGGCTCTGCAAATGGGCATTTTTCACCTGGGGCCTTGGACAGAGATGGGATCTCCATGCATCTGGACATGAGGGTGGCGGGGACAGAGCCCCCCAGTGAGAAGGACCCACACACAGAGGAGCCCATTAATCTCCAGCCTCCCTTAGTTTCATTGGGACCAAGACTTGCCTGGGAAAGTCAGCTGAGGGCGGAGGCAGTGTTGTGCCCTGAGTTCTCATCAGCATGTGACCCTTCCGGTTCTTATCGGAATCTGCCTTGGTACGTCCTGCTGACAGGCCCCTCGAGGGGCAACAGGAACAGAAGCCTGCTGGGAAGGGAATGGAGGAGAAACTCTGAATTGTGGATTCAGTATCAGTTCTGTGGTTTCCCCCCCAAGGGATAAATACTGTGCTTTGCAGCTTATATGATGGAACAGACTTCCTATGTGTATGATTCCAGGAAGAGAGTTAATAAAACCTCCTGATACCTTGCCTCCATGGCAGCATTTATTTGTCTAGCAGTGAGGCTGTGTGCTGTTCATACAGTACTGGTGTTAGATTGACATTTGCTTTGACCTTTAAACTTTCTGCTTCCTCCTTCCCTGTCCTCTCCCCAACCCGCCTCCCCGCCTCCTGTTGTTCCTCAGCAAGTGAGTTTGATCTTCTGTGACCTGGGCTTTTCCACAGGTTGACTCTCCCAGGCTTGGATGGGGTGGGGTGCAGGCTTTTCCTCTTTTCTCTGCACAAAGGTCATCGTATGACTGTAAAATTATTGTCTGGTGGCAGCACGAGCGGCATTCTCATGTGGGGAGTATGGAGAGCTTGTTTATTCTTTAAATAAGAAAAGGAAAAGAAAACACCTCCAGAATCCACATCTGCCATGGGCTGTGCAGGGCTGGGCTTCCCGCCTTGGCTGCAAGAAGGCCCGGTGATCCTTGGACCCTGGCCCCAGCCCAGCAGGGCTGGGGAGCTGCATCTCTGGGGAGGCCGGTGCTTGTCAAGGAAGGAACATTCTTGGCTCCGAGGCCTCTTCAGGACCTGGGGGTATTTTCATAAGGGTGTACCCCCAGGGCTAAAGGAAAATTCCACTCTTGGGCAGTATGATACTTCTGTTCTTGGTCATCTTCTCAGGTTCCTGTGTGTTGTACTTTAAACTTTCAGGCTTTGCACTGGGACTGACAGAGTTTGAATCCAGCTCTACTGATCAGGCTTAGATAGGTTATGTAGTGTTTCTCCACCTCGATTTTCTCATTTGTTCAGTGGGATTCATGGGGTTATCTTGAGAATTAAATATCATGTAGAGGAATGCGATTAGATGACCCTCAAGTTACCTCCAGCTTCAAGTTCCCATAGCATATACATATACAAATGCATGTAATAATAGCTGACATAGACTGGGCACTGAAAGCATGTTAGACCCCAATATTATGATTCGTCCTTAAGTGTCTCTTACTTAAAAGAATCTTTGATTCTATTCATATTTTTAGAATGCTGTTGAACTTTTGAAAGTATGGACTTCTGTGTATAAATATCTAGGAGGGGTTCATGTGTTCTTTAAATTTCTTTTACTTTCATGTCTGTTGAAGACCAAAGGTGCTTTCTTCCTGCAGATCCGGACTTGTTGCTCCCTCTCCTCTTCCTTCCTCATCTACTCCTATTGAATAGTGAATGTCGCTCAGTCGTGTCCAACTCTTTGTGACCTAATGGACTATGCAGGCCATGGAATTCTCCAGGCCAGAATACTGGAGTGGGTAGCCGTTCCCTTCTGCAGGGGATCTTCCCAACCCAGGGATTGCACCCAGGTCTCCCACATTGCAGGCTGGTTCTTTACCAGCTGAGCCACAAGAGAAGCCCGAGAATCCTGGAGTGAGTAGCTGTTCCCTTCTCCGGCGGATCTTCCCAACCCAGGAATCAAACCGAAGTCTCCTGCATTGCAGGCGGATTGTTTACCAACCGAGCTATCAGGGAAGCCCTGCTATTGAATAAGGGTTCATAATTATCTGTGGCCTACAGTGATTTTAAAAGTTTTAGACTGTAGAGGAAGCCTGCTCACCAAGGTGCCCCTAGGTTTCCTGCCTACAGAACAGACTCACCCAGCTCTCCCTGCTGGTATTTCCTGTGCTCTGAGCAGTCTTCCTTAGAGAGAACACATCCATGGAGGGAGACTTTTGATGGCTTCACCCCTAACCTGTGGGTCTTAATTGCAGATATGCCCTCAAAGATATGCCTCATGGGAAGGCTGGCTCAGGCCAGGCACAAAGGAAAGGATAAGGAGACCCAAGCAGAGCTGCCAACCAGGGAGGATTATGCAGGTTGCCAGGCAGTCGCCCACTGTGGACAGCGTGCTGAGGTTTTGTTTTAATACATCTGTGCTACATCAACAGAAGGTTGTTTTCTTCTTGCTCTCAGAATGTAGAGTAGTGATAGTTGGGATGTCTTGGAACCTCACTCTTTAAGTGCTTATCCCTGACTGATGGGAACCAAAACCAACAAATAAGTAAACAAATGTCAGTCCAGCTGCTAGAGTCCTGCAGAATATCTCAGGCTAGCTGAAGAGAATGTGTGGTCTTAAGCTAGGTTCATACTTCAGATTCTAAGTAAATCATACGATTTCTCTTTCTCCATTTCCCCTACTCTTTCTGGATGTGTACGTATTTGTTTTTTTCTTGGCATGGCCTGATGAGGAAAAAAGGCAGAGGTCCTGGATGACATGATAACGTACTTTCTTATCCCTCCATGACCACTTTTCATAAGATAACGTGGTCATTGAATCAGGTTGAAATCAAAAGTCTGAGCTAGTGGTAGTTCATAGTTATTGAGGGGTAAGGTGAGAAGGAAGAGGGAAGGCCTGAGATTTATGTACTAATTTGGGTTGAAAATGTGCTTGGTTTGCTATAGGCTGTGGCTGTGACTTTGAAGATGTTCTTATTAAAAGGATGATAGTCTTTACTGCTTCCCTAGATGTAGGCATGAGTCTCAGCAGTTAGGGGAATTTCAGTTGTAATGACGGATGAGGGTATGGAAACTCCTTCTATCCAGGGAGCTTCACTGAAACATATGTTATGACTTCTGTCATTGGAAGTACCCTCCAGAAGAGTGTGTGTGTGTGTGTGTGTGTGTGTGTGTGTGTGACCTGAATATGTGCATCATGTAAAAGATATACAAAGACATTCTCATGACCTGCCTCTGAGCTTTACCCCTTGCCAACATGAGCATTCAGGGAACCACTGGTATTAATGATGGTCACTAGGTATGACATATGCAGGAGATTGGCAAGAGTTGCCATGCAGAATGTGACTTGCGAATAGATGATTTGTGGGTACGGAGGGACTGCTTGGGACTATGGAAACTTGAAGCTGGAGGTAACTTGAGGGTCATCTAATCACATTCCTCTACAGGCATTCTGGAAGATACTCTTCAACCTCGGCTTGAAAAATGTTAAGCAGTCCAAGAGAGTCCAAGCCAGGAATTGAACCTGGGTTGTCTGATCCCAGAGTTCATACTCCTGACACTTAGGTATCCAGACAAATGATAGTAACCTCTCAATCTGGGTGAATCACATATCCCTAGGTACTTAACAATGAAGTCATGGGATTCTACATTTTTACTTGGGTTTTATTTTAAGTCAAATCACTTCAAAGTTGGCACAGTGCTTTGCAGAGAGGATAATGACAAGGTCTCTCAAGGTAAATTTAGAAATTTTTTTTTAACTTTCCTGAAAATGCTAATGAGAAACTCTGAGAATGCAAATACTTTCAATCAGTGTACCTTGCCTTTCTACCTCAATTCTCGCCAGAAATTAAAACACTTGGCCTGTGACCTGGATCATTTTTTCTTTTAATTGCTACTGGAAAGTGATTCCAGTACTTATTCATTCAAAATACTTTTGACCAGTTACTTTATACAGGCTCTGTAAAAGGTCCTCCACATATAAATTTGAATAAAATGCTCTTCCTCTCCTCAAAGGATTCACCATCTTCTGGGAGAGACAACATGGATATTTCTGTATGACAAATGCAGTTAGCAGGATACACGAGGTGCTATGGGAACAGAGCCTGGGAAGCCAGGAAGGTTTCCAGAGGAGGTAATATAAGGTTATGATGTCTAGACTCCTCTCTCTTTCTCACTTGTGTGCCTATAAGAATTCAGTGCTCAAATTTTTGGTTACTTTTTTCTGACCTCACTTCCTCTATAGCCGTGTTTTCAACAAACGAATTAAGCACAACTTTTGTCTACCTTAGTGTCTCACCTCTTTTCTATAGTAGTTTTATTTTACCTCTTAATTCCCTTACTCAATCCAAGTAATTAGGATGGAGCTTAATTTTCAAATTTAGATCAGTTGAGGAATTCCCAAGCTTGGAAAGCTTTTTTTGGGAACACATTAACTTTTGATCATTCCTTCATTATCTTACCCTGAAAAATAATGAGTTGTAGATATTGAACTTAAAATGATGGAATTGGAGACTACCAGGTTTGGAAGGGTCATTAAAGGCCATCTTACCGAGTGCTTGTGTATTATACATGATGCATCTTTCACCTAGGTGGGCCTGGCTCAGTCCCTCAGCTAGTTAGGCTTGGGTGGATCTCTGCTCAGACTACTTTGTTTTTGATCCCTATCAGTTTGATCTCTACCTAAACTGTTTGAATTGTGGTCACCTCTAGAATGATCTTGATTCTGTCTCTTAAGTGCCCTTCAATATTCAATGAATAAGTCCATTTTAAGTGAATGGCTATTTACTTATACCTCTCTTTTATCTCTTATGAAGTTGTGAGGTATGATCATCTATGCAATGCTCCCCTGGCAATTAAGAGGGATAGTATAAATAGTCACCCACTCCGACTGGCAGTGTGTGGATAGGCAGTGAGGCCTGGACGTTATGTCAAGAAGCTCTTTTTTAGAGCCCTGTCACCAGTGGTCTTTTCTCCCTCCTCCCCTGTCCATGGCAGGTGGGCACCCAGCCCCGAGTGTTCCCATTCAGCTACTCCTGGTTGATGTCAGGACTGCAGGGCCCTAGCTCTTTGCTCCATAGCACAGCCCATGCTTTCAGTGGGTGGCCATTCAGACCTAGCCTTGATTGATTTTTTTTCCTAAAAGGCCAAAGAGAATATGATTTCCAAACTAGACAGAATCTTCTCTTATTTTATTTAGCAGCACTGTGAGGTAGGACTGTCAGGATAAGACTCTATCTAGAAAGTTAGAAACTCCCAAAGCCAGAGGGACAGGAAATTTCATGGTAAATATTTAAGCTCCTGGGCTCCAGGGCAATTGGAAAGTACCTGTTAAGAAGCTTTCCTCTCTCCCTCTAATTCCCCGTATTTATCACTTGAGCTGTGCCATTTGGGCTTATCCTTTATGCTTAAAGAAGTCCTGCCTTTTAATCTGTTAGCTAAGGGAAAAAAATGTAAAGAAATATAAAACATCCTAAATAATAGCACTGAGAGATAAAATTCTGGGGGGACATTCAATGCTCAGATGTCCCTAACCTGAACAAATGTATTCACAGAGGCCCAGCTCTGATGCTGATCAGTTTAGTAGAGGGAATACTTGGTACAGGATCAGGAGAACTTGGGACTGGTCCTGGGTATTCTCCTTACACTTTTTCTGTTTGTACCTCCATTTCCACATTGGTAAAGTAGGGAGATTTTTTCTTAGACTACATCCCAGGAGACCAGGAGGAGACAAGGTGGATAAAAATGCTTTAGAAGTCAAAATGTGGGCAGTGGAAACCTGGTATAACTGTGGTCTCCTCAGGCCAGCATCATCCTGATGTTGGTGCTTTTTCAGTGTGGAGTTCTGCATTCTCTCTCCTCCCAAATACAGGAGAAACTGAAGATTAAAATGTGAAATGGCTTGCCCAGTATGTCTCCACTTAAAAGTGCAGAACTGGGTTACACACGCAGCTCAGACTCTCTCTGAAAGGCGAACTAAGTGTCTGGCAGTTGATAATCATCCCCTCAGCATGGACTATCATGTTGGGTTGTTAGGTCATCCTTATGGTTTTGCCTTGTTTCTGTGTGGCTCTCATGTTGTTTCCTGGCCCAACACCATCCAGCCTGTGTGCCCTTGTCAGGTGGAGAGAGCCATACCAGTTTGCCTCCTGCTGTTCTGCCCTGTCCCTCAGACTAGGCATCCATTTCCTTGAGTGTCTTGAGCTGGTAAACTGAGTACACAGGAGGCTCCTGGACACTAGTTAGGAGGAAAGCAGGGACTTGTTAATTAAGCTGACATAGACCCATTTGGGGCCAATGATAAAAGTCTGATTTCTCAAACACTTTGTCAGTTGGGGCAGAGTGGCACTGATTAATACTTCCCATGGAAAAGCAAAAGCTGGGGAAAAGCCCTCCCATTTCTGAGCTTGATTATTATATTTACAGTCTGAGCAAACTTTTGGAATGTCACCAGCAGATTCCCTGGGGCATAGTAATCAAGTTCCTTGTGTGTGGATGGGCTGGGGGCGGGCTAGTGTGTGCTCTAAAGCACCCTTAGCTTCCAGGCCCCCTCCTTTCCCTCTCCCTGAAGGACGCAGTGCCAAGACTAGAGTTGTTTAGTTTGGCTTGAGTTTGGGGGCATGGATACTGAGCTGGCCTGGAGGAAACCCACTTGCTGATTGCTTGTTTCAAAGTCAAAGTGTAATAGCCCCTGGAAAACAGAGCCAGCTCGCCTCCTGTCCCTCTTTTCATTTTCAGGTGACAAGGGGCTAGTGCCCCAAGACCTGGAGACCCACTCAGCAGACTGTTAGAGTTGGAGGGAACCCCTAATCATTCATCATTTTCCCCCGAATTTTGTTCTGAGCACTTTGTAAACTTGGACTCAATGTTGAAAGATTCCTCAGAAGTTTGCTAGTGAGAAATTGGGATCACTTGTTTGGTATATCCATAAAGAATGCTCAAGCACAGAATCCTAAGTATTCTTTACTTATATCACTTGATTTTCTTTACTTGATCTTGTGAATTTTACTAAGCACACAATTTTTTAAGACGTCAATAGTTTATCTTTTCTGGGATCAGATGAGGAATTTTCTTATGTTGGCACATCCAGGGGTGAGATACCATACTTTTCCAACAAGTGACTCATTTTCTTTTCTTCTCCAAAGTTCTTACTCTAGTTTTTGGCCCTTCCTTCACCCTCTTTTCAAGCTATCCGGGTGTCACAAAAGGAAGGCTGAGGAGCCTGTGGAAGGTGGAATTGTGGAATTTGTAATTCCTGCCCAAAGCCTGAAGCAGACCTGGGATCTCAACCTTGGAGCCCCTGCAGAGTCTGAGCTGGCTGCTGAGGTCTATTTACTTAGCCCCAGAACATTTAATCCTGTTCAGCATGGGGTGATGTCAGTGGGTCAGGCCTTGGAGCTGGGCAGCTGAGTGGAAGCTGAAGGATGAATGGCTGGTTGAGGCTGAGGTGTTGGGTGGCCACCGAGCATTGGCTGGAGCAGCCTCCGAGCCACCGCTGCATGTTGATTTTGTAGTGAGATCATTACCTTGCCTGGGTTGTTAAATGCGGTTTAATCTTCCTTAAGGCAGAGCTGGACAATGTTGCTTTTGTGACTTCAGAGAGTCACTAGAACATTAGAGGAGGCCAGGTTTCCAGAATTCTACCAGGAGAAAATCACAACCCCTGTCAGAGTCAGGGGGTGGGTGATGCTTCAGTTCCTTTATAATATGCACCACGTCACTGCCAGCAGAGCATCACACTTGATGGGGATGCTGGGAGGCAGGAGGGCACGCACCAGGCCCCCACAAAGTGCTTAGTGCTGTGGGAGACTTTCCTCACACAGCGCCCGGCACTCCCCCAAAACCAAGAATGGATGTTCCAGGAGTGCAAGGCACACGCCATTCGCTGAAGACGTCCAGATATATAAACAGCCTGGGCTTGTGTTAGTTTCCTTTTGTGACAGGGTGGAGTCTTAAATTTTCTTTTCTTTTTTTTTAAACAACAATAATGGCCTGTCAGTGGTTACTTTGGGGACAGACAGTTGGCAGGAGAGTTCAAGGACTAGGAGAGGGAGAAAGGGAAGGAGAGAGAGGAAAAGAGAGAAAGATCTTTTATCCAAGCTGCCCACCGCACACTGCAGGAAAACTTTGTGAGGAGGTGGCTTTGAGGAAAAGTCTGAAGGCGTTCTGGGAGCCTCTCCAAGGGTCGTCACCGAATTACCTTCCTTGACTCTCCTCTTCTTACCTCTGCACTTCTGCGTCAGACTCCTAAGTCATTGAAGTTCCATCCTACTGCCTTTTATTTTTCTCTGTGGTTGTTTTTTTTCTCTCACCTTGTCTTTATAGTCTAATGGAATAAAATTTAAATTACAGCCTCAAAGATTCTACAAACCACCAGAATCTCACACTACCCCCTGCGTATGCACACTCGCATCTGCACATACTGTACTTTCCTAACAACACTTTGGGGCTACAGAATAGAGCTCCCTGCTTGCTTGAGTGTGGGATACTCACAGCTTCTCTCCTCCCAGCATGACCTGTGCCATCAAGTTATTCAGAAACAAGAAACTCATGCAAACCAGTCTCCTCCAATGCTCCCAGGGAGGCACATGTTGCAGGAGACCATGTGCTCCATGGTAATAATCCTCAAAAAGCTCCAGAAATAGGAATCCGTTTCCCTGCCTTCCTCAGTTACCTTCTTGGTATCTTACAGAGGAAGTAGACGTATAGCTGGGCAGCCAGGAGCCCAGACCCCTGACTCCTTGTCTCACAAGTCATGCCTTTCCTATTTTGGAACTGTCATTTCTGTATTCTTTTCATCCTTTGGTACACGAAATTTTAAATTACCCTCATCATCTTTTAGGATAATGAACCTTAAATATTTGTTTTTTTCCAAAGGTCTTTTTTTCATACTTTAGAATATATACACTTGCTCTTGAGTTCCACTGAACAAGTTCATGCTGGAACTTATCATCCCAGTCTTGGTTTTGTGGTATTCTTCGTTTGAAATGTCCATATACACGCCTTCGTGTTTATTCATTCATCCAGTCAAACAATGAATGTTTATAGAAAATTGGCTCTGCGACAAGCGTTGCTCTAGACCTTGGCCTTACGTTGTATGAGACAAACATCATACTTGCCCTCATTGGGTTCTAGTCTCCTGGGGAAGAGAGACTTTATTAAGGAGATACAATTAAACTGTTGTAAGGCTAAGGAAGTAGGTGTTATGGTAGCCCACAGCAGGCACTCACCTTAACAAGTCACGAAAGTCTCCCTAAAGAAGTGGTGTCCACACTGTGAACTGAAGAACAGGGAGTCCACTAGGTGAATGGCAGATTGGATGAGGTGGTGACAAGTCTGGCTGGGTCGAGAGAAAGAGTTCTAAAGAACAGGGACAGCTTGTTCAAATGGTGCCAAGGTAAGATTAAGTCTAGAGCTTTGGAGGAACTGACAGGGGCCAGTATGGCAAGGCTGAGGCGAGCAAGGGGAGAGAACTGCCTGAAGGGCCAGTGAAGAGAAATTCAGGGGTTGCCTGGAAGGTATTTTCCCAGCCCTCTGTGGAATTCTGGACTTCATCCTATGGACAATGCAAACTCATCAAAGAATTTAAGCAGGGGAATGACATGACCTTAGTTACTTCTTTCAAGGATTGTTCTGGCTGCTCTGTGGAGAAAAGATTGTAGGGTTGTAGGATAATAAGGATGAGTACGCAGGATGTGCTCACCTAACTGAAAATTCTTAAGAGATGGGGAAGAATTGGCCCAAGGTGGGCTGTTTAGCTCTGCTCCCACTGTGAGGTGTTTTTTTGACATATCCTCTTTTTATCACTAAAGCTACAGTGTTAAGTGTGCTTCACACACATACGCACAGACACACAAACACACACACTCACACACCAAGAGAGGGATCTACATCATGTTCACTTGTGTACACCCCTCCCCCCATTGCTTAGCATAGTTCCTGGCATAAAAGGTGCCCAGTGTATGTCTGCCAAGTTGATGAATGAATGAATGCTCAATTCCTCATTAGACTCTCTTTTGAAACAATTTCCCTGTTAAGGTTTACCTTGGTGTTCAAGTGATATGCAAGGGAGGAGGGAGCGATACAAAGAATGAACTAGGAGCCTGGGTTTCCATTCCACCTCTGCCTCTGAGAAGCTGAGCAAATGGGACCAACCTGTAGCTTCTTGACATCCTGTTCCTTCTATTGTAAATGAAGGAATTTGGCTAGAGAAAGCCTATTAATCACCCAGTTGCTGTGATCCTATGACTTAAGGCACTGTAACATGTTTAAATCCAGCACAGCCCTTACTGTTGACAACCCTCAGTATTTTGAGTTTGTCATAAAATATCCTTTGCTGGAAGGATGTTGGACAACCAGGACTATTTTATCATAGGGTGCTGGATCATACCTTCCAGTCTAGGGATTAGAGAAAATGAGACAGCCATTAGGAGTGCAGGACAACTTCAATCAGAATGTTCGCAGACACTTAGAGGCCAGCTTCTTCCAGCAGGGCATAGACAAAAAAGAGGGGATTCCATTATGAAGAGAGAGATTTGTTTTCTTCTTACTCTCCCTTGAAGAGAAAGAAAGGGGATAAGAGAAAAACAAGACTTGAACTTTCACATCTTGATAAGAATTTCCTGCTATTTACAACATGTAAAATAAACTTTTATTTATTTTTTTAAGAAACACATTTTTGCTACTTGGCCAACATGACCGCTTTGGGGGAAAGATATAGTCATTTGGTTCCAATATGTGGGTCAAACAGAACAAAAGAGTACACAACTTTCTTTCTTTTTAAAATATTTATTTACCTCACAGGGGAAGGAAAGAAAAGTCAGAAGGAGGCAGAAAGGAAGCCCGGTCAAGGCTGCTAACCCTAATGGCATTTCATAGCTGTCTGGAAATTGCCTAGACTGGGTGTGTTCATTTTCTTCCTGCTGGAGGTCCATGTTGGGATGGGTGAAGGGGTTGTTGTTCAGTCGCTAACTTGTGTCCGACTCTTTGCAACTCCACGGACTGCAGCAGATCAGGCCTCCCTGTCCTTCACTCTCTCTTGGGAGTGAGGGGAGGTTTTCTTAAAGGGCTGTGGACAGAGCTAGATATTCTTTCACGCTCAACTCAGATAATCAGTTAAAAAGGATTGATAAAGGTCTACCATGTGCTTTTCCAAATGTTCTAGGGAAGGCAGAATACCCTGAACCAATCCTCCCCTCTGCCAGCTTATGTTCTAGATGGGCAACCACCACTGACTGGTCAGAAAATGAGGACAAAGGAAGGTAGCCTGTCTCATGTCTGTAGCCCCTAACAGTTTCCATGACCCTATTTGATCTTCACTCGATTCTTACATGTAAGAGATTCAGTGAACTTAGAAGAGCACTGGACTTGGGGTCAGAATACCTAGACTTCGAGACGTGGTGAGTCACGTAACCACCAAAAGCCTGTTTTCTCCTCTATTAATTTGCTTTCTTTATTCCTATTCTCACTCTTCCCAGGGTTATTAAAAGGATCAAATAAAATAATGAATTTGAAATTGCTCCACAAACTCTGGGAGACTCAAAAAATGTATCTTGTACATTTTGGGGAGGGGACAGACTATAAGTGTTCTGCGCATTCTGGGAATGAAAGCACACAACATAAATGATAGCCTGAAGTTCAGAGATTGCTCAAGGTCCCATGGCTTGTCTTTAGCAGAATCTTGGGTCTTCATCCAGGAAGGGGTATTTCCAGTGTAATCTGTGGTTTCTTTGCCCATTATGGGAATTCAGATGAAAAGGAAATCAGTGGGAACTGTTTTCATGAGAGAATTTCATAGGTCATCAAGTGTTCATGGAACTCCTTTGATGCATTTTTTTTTTTTTAAACTCCCAGCATAGATACTCCCAAGGTCTATCCGAGGTAATAGTGATGGTGCAACATACAGTAGTGGTTGGATGTTAGCAGCAGTACATGGTCAGTGATCTAGGAAGAGACCACATACCAAAAAAATGACAAAGATAATGATATTCTACTGTGTTTTATAGTTATTCAGACTTTCACGCATATTATAATATTTGATCCTTTCAGAATTCTATAATACAGGGAGAAAAGGCATTTTTATTATCCTCCAATTTTAAATGCCTCACCTAAGGCCCTGGAGAGTTTAAATAACTTGTTCAAGGTCATGAAACTTGCAAGTGATGCATCAGGCCTGGGTGTTGAGACTTTAAATTTTTATCTCCATTGTGCTAATGCCACTAGTTGTTTACTTTAAGCCTTAGGTCCTTGGTTTGTTTCACCTATATTGCAGGTTTCTTGTAGTATAATGAGCTAGCTTAGAAAATAAGTGGGAAACCCCATTTCCAAGCAGGCATGGGGGTCAGGGGATGGTGGGAAGGTGGGCAGGAAGCAGTTTGAGAGGCTTGGTCCTGAAAGGCCACTGACATGATCTTGGGTAATTTAGTGTCTTTGATTCTGATCTGGAAGATGAAAGGAAAGGGCTGGATTGTTCTCTCCAGCTCTAAAGTTTGTGTTTTGAGATACATGGATCAAATATACTATTATTCTAAACTTTCCTTAAAGATACAATATGGAGAATAAGAATTTTCCTTCATAGTATGCTGGTTCTTATAACCCATTTTATTTTGTAGAGTGTTTTGCATTTTTGAGAATTTGCCCGTCTTGTTTCATTTATTCTTACCACATTCTTTAGAGAGGATGACCATGAATGATTTTTATGACTTCTTCTTTTAAGGCCATTCTAAACTTTCAATACCTGAAACAGTCCTAGCCCAGACCTGCCTCAGGGACCTTGCACTTGCTATTGCCTTGTCTGGAGCACAGTTCTCTGCCATCATGTAACCTGCTTCTTGTCAATTGGTGGGCATGTGTTGTTTTACTCAGAGGGTCAGAGGGCCCCCTCAGTTGAGGTCCCTGTTGCCATCACTCTTATCACATTGACCTGTTTTAATTTTTTCAGAGTATTTATTGTCACCTGAATTATGAATATCTGTTTATATTACCACTGTCTCACCTTTCTGGAATTTAAGCTCCAATAGAGCTGTTTCCCCTGCTCCCATTGTATAACAAACAACCTAGAGCAGTGCTTAATATTATAGCACATAGTAGGAGCTTAAAATCTGTTGGCTGAAATCTATATCTTATGAGAAATTTAGTGACTTGCTCAAGATTACATGGTCAATGAGTAACTGACATAGCACCAGAATTCCACTTCTGTTTCTCCTAGTTACCTGCTCTTTCCACTTGATATTATGCTGCCAAAATGTATGCATATTTATACCTGGGAATTCCTGATGACTACTGATAAAATTTAAATGATCTTGAGACATTTGTGTGAAACGGAAATGCATTTGTTAAGGGAAATGAGGAAATCCCTGAGGCTTACACCATTCAGCTTATGATAGAACTTTACAATCTATGTACTTTGTATATTCAACATCAATCATCTCATATTTGTTTAACTCATTTTTAAAGGAAGCTTATTTTAGGAGCACTTTCAGTATTTTTTATTGACGATGTTTGGATTTTCACATATATAAACACACTGTCATGCACACACACTTACCAAGGAACATAAACAATGACATATGGGTTAGATTCCTGGTCAAGCTGCAGAGATTTTCTCTCTGACAGAAGCTCAAAGGGCTTCATGTGTGAGACTATTACAAAAAAGGCATTGCTAGGGCATGGCTATTTCCTCGAAAATCTGCCTCAGAGGTTACATTTGCAGTATTTCCTTAATGGCCCAGTTTCTCTCAATCACCCATTATGACTCTATCAGCTTACTGGAATTTGTTTTGGGCATTAGGATGACATCTTGAATGTCACCTAGATTACTTCTTAATTATTTATTTTATTTAGTGCTTTGTGGCACTAATTGCCTTCATTTGCCTTGTGTTTTCTCTTTTCAGCATTAAGGAGATTTCCTCTGGGTAAAAATTTTTGAGCAAGGCAATGTTTATTAATTTCACAGTCTCTGGACTTTCCTGTATCTTCATTCAGTCTTTAAGCCAACTTCCTGTCTGTGACAGAGCATCTCCTTTATTTGCTGGAAATGCAATATATGTTTTTAAATTTTTTGTTTTATATTGGGATATAGCCATTATCATTGTTGTGACAGTTTCAGGTGAACAGTGAAGGGACTCATCCATACATATACATATATCCATTCTCCCCCAAACTCCCCTCCCATCCAGGCTGCCACATAACATTGAGCCAAGTTCTGTGTTGTTTACAGTAGGTCCTTGTTGGTTATCCATTTTATATATAGCAGTGTGTCCCTGTCCATCCCAAACTCCCTAACTATCCCTTCTCCCCATCCCTGGCCCTCCACCCGTACCCCAGCAACCATAAGTTCATTATCTAAGTCTACGAGTCTCTTTCTGTTTTGTAAGTAAGTTCATTTAGATCATTTCTTTTCAGATTCCACATATAAGGGATGCCATATGATATTTCTCCTTCTCTGTCTGACTTACTTGACTCAGTATGACAATCTCTAGGTCCATCTGTGTTGCTGCAAATGATACTATTTTATTCTTTTTAATGGCTGAGTAGTATTCCACTGTACATTTATACCACACCTTCTTTTTCCATCCCTCTGTTGATGGACATCTAGCTTGCTTCCATGTCTTGATTATTGTAAACAGTGCTGCAATGAATATTGGGGTACTTGTATCCTTTCGGATTATGTTTTTCTCTGGATATATGCCCAGGAATGGGATTGCAAGGTCATATGGTAATTCTATTTTCAGTTTTTTAAGGAACCTCCATACTGTTCTCCATAGTGGCTCTACCAGTTTGTATTCCTACAACAGTGTAGGAGGGTTCCCTTCTCTCCATGCCCTCTCCAGCATTTATTGTTTGTGGATTTTTTTAATGATAGCCATTTTGACTGGTGTGAGGTGATATCTCATTGTTGTTTTAATTTGCACTGGAAATGCAATATTTAATAGTTATTTGAAAGGTACAGAGCTGACATCCTGGGATTCCCCTGTATATAGACTTACTGACTCACATAAAGAACAAGGCACCCCAGACTTTCTTTTGTTAATATTTTTATCATCCCAAATTTAGACCTAAGTTCTAACACACATAAAAATACAAACACAGAATTTTAGGGCTCTTTGATTTTTTTTCCCTGGAATTACATAATTTTCCATACCACCTGTTTATGATATCACTGTGCACTGTTACACAGTCACAAGCAGAAGTTATTGGCCAAAACAGTGGGGTAGAGGTGCTATATGGAACTAGAAAATATTACTTTTGGAAAAATAACCTTCACACTAAAGACCAATGAAAGCAGGCCAGGTCAAGACCCCATGTAGGATCTATGGGGAGGATATAATGTGCTTCAAACTCCAAGATAACATTAACTCCACTTGGCAAAGCAAAGCTATCCGTGGTGGTAATAAAACTTTTTTGTGACATCAGTCACATATTCTCTGAAGATTCGGGACTTTCTTCTTTCCTCCTTCCACCCAGGAGAAGTTCAGTGGCACAGGGCTGGAGTAGCATATGGGACCAGAGGAGGTGGGGGGTTGTATTAAGCTTCACTTGATTTACTCAGGCAGCTGAGGTTGTCAAGGAAATGTGTTCATGTCTGTCAGCTGTCATGCTGAAATGCTCCTGTCACGCTGTCTATAGCTTTCAGGTTCTGACCCTTCTCTCAAGTTTGCCGTCTACAAGGGAAGCTTACAAAAGATGGTTTGGGTTCCAGGAAGGGAGGGCATTTTGAGTTGTTCCCTGGGAATCAAGACTTTTACAGACTTCGAAGCCCTGTCAGTCAAGTCCTGATGGTATGTAGTAATGTACAAGATAATTTAGACTTCTCTCTTTAGGAATGATTTTATTTATGAGGAGATGAGCATAAAGAACACCAGGATGAGAGAAGGTGTCACTGTGTAGGCAGACTCGTTTCCTTAGTTATGGTGATAGAGCTTAATTCAATAGAGTACATGGCAGTAATTGGAAGGATATTTCATTTATATAACATCTGTCAGCCTAAGTTACTAAGTACCCACAAACAGGTACCATTTTCCTTCTTGGAAAAATGCTGCTGAGTCAAAGATGGAACTGAGGCAAGGCCTGGAAGCCGCCCGATCCACAGCTGAGTGAACTATGGGGTAGCCAGATGGGGACAGGCACCCCTTACTTGGTGAGACAGGTGATTACCGAAAAGATATGTAGAAAGTTGAGGAGTTTTTTGGAAGTCAGTTCTTTAAAAAAAAACAATGTCTTAGAGGTTGGCCATTTAAAGAAATTGTGGGAAAATCCTTCTTTAAAAAAAGAAGGGAGAGAAGAAATAAAGAGCTTCTTGTAATGTGAATAAAGACCTCTGGTTTGTCTCTCTTCCTCTTTTGGACTTGTATACATTCATTTTTTTTTTTTTCAAGACAGGAACAGAACTATGTTTTAAAGATCAAAGATCAACTGCAGCCCCAGAGGGTAATTTCCCAGATAATGTTAGGTGGGAAAAAACCCTCAAGCTGTTGAAGGAAGTTCACCTTCAGGAGTGTAGGATCTTAGTTTCCATCTGGCTCCCAGAAAAGCCGGTTGTGATGGTGGAGAGAAGGTGGCCCTTTCTCTTGAGCAGATGTGAGGAGAGGTTGCCTCCATCCAGAACCCTGTCCAGAGGTAGAGTTGGGGGAGGGGTTGATCCAATGACTTTAGGAAATAGTTTATAATTTCTGATTTAAGTTACGATGTTACTGCAGGGCAGCTGCCTTGTTCCCTTGTAGAACTCTCAGTGTGTACAAGCCTCCTCCATCCGTGCTTCTGTTTTCTCTTGATGAGGACCCTGTGGAAGGCCTTATGGAATTTTAGGTGGCAGGAGATGTTAACAGAGTGAATGGGAAAGAGCTGGAAGTGAGCCCCTCCCCCCATCCACTGGTCCCCCTGCTCTCATAGTATTCTGTGGGGCTCCAAGACCTCATCTTTGCAATATTTTAATCTGCTTATGTTGTTATTTGTTCTGCAAGAAACATTGGTAAGAAGGAAGCAGAATTGTTTATGGAAAAGGCAAGCACTCAGCCGTAATTTAACTAGTGAAATTTTCAGCTGTAAAATTGATCATATAAACATACAAACAACTCCCCAGTCAAAGGAGCTGGTCTCCCCCCATATTTCAAAACAAATAGCTAAGCAAGTCTTCTGTCCCTTGGATCGCATGTGATCAGTGGTAGATTTTGTTCAGGAACAGTGGATAAGAGGAGAAAAAGGATTGTGTGGAAGGGAACATGGAGTTTGTTGCTGCTTTACTAAAAATAGCTCCGTGACCTTAGAGAAATCACTTAACTTCCCCATTCCTCCACGTTTCTCTCTGAAAATGAAGGATAAAATGGTTGTTGGTGACTTTCCAGCTCAGTGTTTCTAAGGTTCTAAACTTTAAAGCTGCATAAAATCTATTTATCTGAATAATCGTTCCTTTCTGTGTGTTTCAGCAAGTACAAATATGTGCTCTTGAATCTGACTTGATTCAATTTAATGGAGAAAGTAGGAAAAAGAAGACAAGATCTAAGTTTTCTTCCAGATAGTAGTTGTCAGGGTGGGGTTGAGGGGGAGGAGGGTCCTTCAGTAGAGTTTATCCTTGGGCTGCTTCCATTTCATTCAACACCTTCAGTACTGATAATCCTGTGTGGGTGGCATTTATCACCCCTCTCTTGCTCTCTTGCTCCTGTTTTTTTCTTCTTGTCTTCTTAAAAAGAAAACAGGAGATTTTATTTTCTAGTGAATCTCTATCGATAGAGAAGAGAGAAATAGGATGGACACTGCTTTCAGCAAACCAAGTCTGTCCCAACCTGTAAGCATAGTAGACTAACTCCGCCCACATTCCTGAAATTTAGCAAAGCTAACTCTGACACGCCTGGTTTATGTTAGTTTTATTTCTGAAAGTACTTTTCCACACTGATTCCTCCTGATAAGGCTTGCCTGAGGCTGCTTTGCTGGCCCTGGTAGAGTCAGAAGTCATTGTGTGACAAACGGTGTGATCCAATTCACTGAACAAACCCAGGAATGATGTAATTTACCCAGATCTATTCTTTAAACCAAATCTCCACCCATTATGAGATTTTTCTTCTTTCTCTTTTGAATCCTGGTGGCTGCTGCCCAGATGACTGTTCTGTGATCTCTACAGGAAGAACAGTCTGAGTTTTATGTGGAAGAAATAGCTACATACCCCACTGTCAGTTTCTCTGGTAATCACTTTTGCTCTGGAAAGGGGGAATTGGAGTACTTTTGGCTCAGCTTAAAGAACAACACAACAGCAATATTAATTAAAAAAAAATCCTCAGCCAAATCTGTCAGTTTGGCAACAAGTATTACTCAGTTCTCTGCCCTGTAGGGTGCTCTGAAAGACAAAAGGCAAGTCTGAGGTACTGCATGCAACTTATTAGTCCCACATGGACTCAAGTTTACAAAGATCTTGTTTCCTGAGCTGAAGGTATTTATTAGATAACCACTCATTAATGTTCTTTTTTTGATTATTCAAAGCAACTAGAAATTCTGGTCCATGATAGCCCGTGTAGTCCCATTAAGATGCCATAAACCCACACAGAGCCTGAGAACTGCTGTTCCAGCTAACATGGCAGCCGCATTCCAGTACACGTCAGACTTCCCTGTGCTTTTTTAACTCTTTTGAACTTGATTCCCACAGTCCATTCACAGAACTGCAGAACATAGCTCTTAGCACTGTCTGCATACGAGATCACTTGAGGAAACTTTAAGAACTAGGATTCCTGAATCTGACTGCTCCCCACCCCCGCAAGAGTCTGTTTACTTGGTATGTGCCTGTTATCTGGGCACTGAGGTTTTTAAGAGATGTGTGACCTATGTTGAGAACTGCTGTCCCAGAGGCTCCAGAATCACTTGGTCAGAACTTCTTGCCTCAGAGAATTTTATGTTTGTTTGGTGAGGTAAAATGTACATCCCTTAAAAGAGACCACTCTGAAGAAATATGTAACCTAGAGAAACTATCAGAACATTTGTTTCTTCAAACATATTTATTTATTCAACAATGTATTTATTCAGAAATATTGATCGAACACCTAATGTGCCAAACGCAGTTGCCGACTCTAGGGTACAGAGGGATAAAGCTAGTAAGGACTCTGCTTTCATGGAGTTCATAGAAGTTCAAGGACAGTTGAGTTGCCTGTGGGCTAGGGTGACTTTAACGGACAAGCTACTCTGGAGGCAGGCCTGGAAGGTTTGATGGAGAAGAATGGAATAGGGGCTCTTTCCTGAAGCTAGAAAGAAGACAGGAAATTTAGCCACAAGACATTAGACCAATTGGGAGCGCGTGATTAAGGTGCCTGGTACATGGCTTTGCTCTTCTGTAAGCTTTACAGTGGGAAACACATGAGTTTTGATGAAAATATGCAAATTACAAATCTTTACCACCTTTAAAGAGGATGTCAGATACACACCTTTGAACTTTTTTCCTATTAATGTATGGTGGCAGGGTAAGACATTCTAGAACAGTGGTTCTCAATCAGGGTTCTATTTTGCCTCTTCTACCAGGAGATATTTGGCAATGTCTGGAGACATTTTAAAATATTTATTTATTTGACTGTGCTTGGTCTTAATTGTGGGAATCTTCGATCTTTGTTGTGGCATGCAGGACCTTTAATTGTGGCATGCCAACTCTCAGTGGCAGCTTAAGATATAACTCACTAGCAAGGTGAGTGAGTTCTAGCTAGGGATTGAACCCAAGCCCCCTGCATTGGGAGCATGGAGTCCCAGCCACTGGACCACCAGGGAAATCCCATGGAGACATTTTTGCTTGTCACAACTGGGTGGAAACGCTATGGCGTCCAGAGAGGTAGAGGCCAGGGATACTGCTCGACATTCTACAAGGCACAGATCAGCATTCCCAGCAAAGAAGGATCCAGTCCCAAATGTTAGAAGTGCAGCAGTTAGGGAACTATATTCTAGAGATAGAAGAAATTGGAGGAAGGCTTCCTGTGGGATATTCCTCTTACTGCAATGCCTGTTACTGTAATTTCCCCCACCCCATCACACACACCCCTGTGCATACCCTCAAAAATAAAACATGCAAATCAGTGTTGTTTTGAGTTCTCCCCCACCAGTCCCAGGGGAGACTTGCATCTTTCAGGGATGGGGGACATGTTCAGGATCTCCACACTTCCCTCAACTCTTCCCTGAGCTTTCAGTACTTTGGAGAAATTCCCATAGAGAGGGAGAATTGCCCCTGGTTTGCCCTTGCAGTTTCTTGCTCTGTTTTAATAGCAGTTGGCCTCCCAGTGTAAGGCTGAAATTGATAGGTTGATTTTTTTCCCCCCTCTGGGGACCAGAAAGAGCTAACAAACTCCTCTGTGGACATTTAGAAGTTCTAAATAAAGTTTTGGGCCAGGTCTTGAAAAGTACAAAGTGACATCAGCTGAGGCAGGCCTAAGGTGGTGGGTGGAGGGAGGCAGCCGACTGCTCACCAGCGCTTTGTCTTCTCATGATGTGGGCTGGGCAGTGGTTCTGAGGAGAAAAACCTGCATTTGAGTCCTCTCTCTGACTCTTAACCATTCCTTTTTGGGCAAATCATTTATTCTCTATTTGCCTGTGCATCATCTTCTGTAATCTGGAAACGTACTGCTCACTGGGGGCTGCAGAAACATTCGATTTAATGGGTTTACCTACATATAGTAGGGCTTAACAAATGGTAGCTTTTATGATGTTCTCTATGAATGGAGAGGATAGACCTGGGTGACCTCAACATGACAAATATATTGTCATGTTGGGAATGAAGAGGCTCAGCTCGTTCTAAAATAAGGAAGAAGGATATCGTATTTGTGCAAAAGAGAAGATACGAATGTCTGCATGTGTTCCAGTCTGATTTTAGGTTGCATCAAATTCCCCCATCATGGAAGGAGCAGAAGGAGCCCAAGGGCGAGGTAAAGTGTGGCCTGGCTGGAAACGAAGTTGGAGCTCTAACTGCGCCTACCTCCCAGGGAGCCAGCAGCCCCTGCAGCAGAGCCAGCACCAGGTGGCTTCCAGGGCTGCTGGCATGTGGCCTTCCCCTTGCCCACTGCCCTGAGCCTGTTGCCCACGCTCCTTCCCTCTGCCCACTGGGCACTGGGCTGCATTAATTGTCATTTGCCCGACCACTTTGCCCTCACACTCTGCCCCCCTCCACACTCATCACACATACAGGGTATGAATATCCTTTTTGATGTTGGCTGATGTTAGAAGTTTGCCTCCTACTTTTTTCTCCTCCCAAAGCAGAACAACCTGAATACCACACACGGTGTTATCTCACTTTGACTTTGAAGAGGAATTTCTCCCCTTAGGGCTCTATTCCTGGTGTAGCATAATCTAAGGAGAAAAAAGTTTATCCCAGGGAAGCCAAATCAGCCAAGAGTTATTCAGTGTCTGACTGCCTGTTATATTTAGAAGCAACACAGAGGCGAGCTTTAAGAATGCTCAGAGCCTGCCAACACGGCGTGGTCCTCTTTGATTCCTTCTGGTTACTTGGGGTGGGTGGATGAAGAAAGAGTCTCCCTTGGCCTTGGGGTGTTTACCTGAGTTATTATTTGGGTTTTATAGAGGGGAGATGAAGGAAAAATGAAGCTATAGAATATTATACACATGCAATTAAAAGCTGGGACTTTCAAATCATCGAATGTCCAAACCTCCTCCTTTTGCAGTTGAATGTGCTGAACTGGGCATCATTTGACCCTCTGAACTTCAGTTTTATCATCTCTAAAATGAGGAGACTGAACTTGCTCAATGGTGCTAAACCTTCGCTATGCACTGAGATCATGTGGGGAGTTTGTTAAGAAAATAGAGGTAGTGACTGGCTGACCAGAGTTTCTGATTTACAAAGTCTGGGGCACATTGGGCATCTGCATTTTCTCAATGCTCCTGAGGTGATTCTGACTTCCAGCCACTGCTGCCAATCAAGGGGCCAGATCAGTGGTTCTCAAAGCATGGCCTCAGCAGCAGCAGCAGTACCACCAGGGAACTTGTTAGTAACACAGATTCTCAGAACCCCCCACAAACCTACTAAATTAGAGACTGATCTTTGGGACCAGCAGTAGGTTCTGTCAAGCTCTCCAGATAGTTCTTAGGCATGAAAACATTTGAAAGAGCCGTAGATTGGATAATTTTTTAAGGGTTCCTACTAGGTTTCAAAACTTATCATCCTATAAATAGCCTAGATAGGGTTCAAGATCAAGTCAAGGCCACACAGCTGGCTAAGTGGTGGAACCCTTTCTAGAATCAGGTCCTTGAACTGCCCTTCAGTGCTTGTCTAATTAATCCAACTAAGAGGATGTTTAGGATTCATGGCATGTCTCTCTTGGTCTCTCTGTCTCTTCTGTCTCTTTCTGGGTTTAGCTTCTAGTGGGCCACAGGATTTTGGAGAAAATATTATTTTTAGCTCATAGTATACCTTCTGTGCACGTTTCCCAGGTGGCTCAGTGTTAAAGAATCTGACTGCCAATGCAAGAGACTTGAATTCAATCCTTGGGTTGGCAAGATCCCCAGGAGAAGGAAATGGCAACCCATTCTGGGAAATTCCATGGACAGAGGAGCCTTGCTGGCTACAGTCCTTGGGGTTGCAAAGAGTCAGATACAACTTAGCAACTAAACCACCACCACCACCACCACACTTGCAGTGCAGGATGTGTTCATTATAAAGAGAAATCACAACAAAGAGTGAGTTATTTGTGAATTATTGGTCACTTTATTGGTTCTGTAACTAAATGTGGCTGAGCAGTTTTATTGAAATTGATTGGGAGGTAAATATCCTGATAAAAGCACAGTCTGCTGATCGAGAAGAGGTAAACAAGACAGGGAGTGGCAAGGCACAACGCCTTTCTCTTACGGTACAATTATAATTCTTTTAGCTCTTCTTCAAAAATATCTAGAATTGTAGTCACTATACCACGTTTTATAAAATTCACTGTCTGTAGTGGTTGCAGCAGTTTTAAAAAGATGTTCTTAAGCAGAGTCTGGAGTAAGTTTTAGGGTGGAATTTGAGTTTTGTCTTAAGAAATAATTTCATCTGCTTGTCCTGGAGATTAATGAAGGCCTTACTTGCAGTCCTCAGCACCCAGTAGGCAGGACTGGGACTAGAGGCCCTTGGCCTCTGAACCCCAGGCTGAGGCGCCTGCCTGGAGTGAGGAAGAGCAGCGGGGACCTCCAAGGAGAGCTGAACCCACACACGATCGGGGGGTGCCTGGAAGCAATGAGATTGGGAGCCACAGGCTAACAGGGCAGATGGAAGGAATCCTAGAGCTTTTCTGGTACATCTCTCATTTCATACAGAAGAGTATTGAAGTTCAGATAGGAAAGTGACGTGCTGGAGGCCACAGGTACTGAGAGAGTTTTTAGACCTTTGGATGTCGTTCTTCTCCAGCGCTCTCTCTGGCTCTCCCCAGCACTTTCTAAAGACACCGAAGTTAAGACCTGGGAAGATATGCTGGTCCTCTTAACCTTCTCTACATGCCAGCCTCAGACACTGCTCTTACGTAGGTGATACTGAGGAGAGGTATGACTTGTAATTCTACCTCAGATTTTTAGGGATTTCTCCCATCTCCCCCTCTTTCTCCTCCCCTGTCCCTTTCCTCTGGACTTCCTCCCACCTCAAAAGGGGGTAAATGAGGCCTTAGGAGACTGATGGTTTCTTAAGATCCAAGATTTATGTGTCATAATTCTTCTTTGAGCTATAAAACAAGGTGACGATTGATGGACAGGGGATTTTCTAATCACTTCACAGGTAGAGCCCAGATCCAGTAGAGGATCATGGCCTTCTCAGAGTTGGCGGAGGCCTTGCCCTCTGGTTTCAGGAAATATCTAATTCCCATGTGGCAGAAAAGCAACCTGTAGAGGGCTGCTTTTATTCGAGGGCAGTGGGTCTAGAGTACAAAATGGTGGTGTCTTGTCAGGAAGTGTTACTGCGAATAGCTTCACTGTTTCCCGCACCATTTTGCTGATATGTTAATGAATGTTCTAACAGTTCCATTGCTGCTTTCGCACTCATTTCTTTCTCTCTTCTTGGAATAAATCATGACTTATTAAAGTGCCTCAAATAATTGTGAGTATTGCTAAAAAAAGATGCGTGGTCTCTCAGTTGGTCAGTTCCGGGTTCTTCGAGGGTCCCCACTATTTCAGCGGCCCCTAGAACTCTACTTTTCACGCTCGGCTGCTTGCTGCACTTGAAACCACATCTTCTTCCTCACAGCCTGACCTGAGTTCTTTTTATTCACTACAGATTTTATTAGAAGTAGGGTAGGGGGTGGTGAAAGAATTTTAGAAGAAGTTACTGACTCCTAGAGGCAGGGGAAATTGCTGTCTCTCTATGCGTCTCAGGCTTCCCACCTGCAGATTCTGGGGTTTCTGTAGTTGTTTATTGGCTGCATCCAGGGGTGACACTGTCTGATGAAAACGTAGAGAGTGATTTTGAGGTGGAAAAGGCTACAGATAGCAGGTCTATTTTTAAAAGCCTGAGAAGAATACAGTGGCAAATATGCTGACCCCTAATGTTTTGAATAATTGAAATCATTGCTTAGAAAAGTCACCAAATCCATATACCAACATACACACATATACTCTTGTCCTTGCTTTGGTAACAGAATTCCATGAACATAGAACATAAAGTCTTCTCCCCAAAGTATTAGTACCACAGAGAGATCATGTGGATCTTTGAAGATGAAGATGAACCATGTAGGAGTCGTTTGCTCCTACAACAAATGCACCCAGACCATGTTTTCCATTGGCTCCTGCCCTCTGTTTGTACAGTGTTTTAGCTTCCTCTGTCACTGTCAGGATGCTGGTTCTTCGTTAATAAACATAAGCCGTTCTTTCACCAAACCACCCTTCCAATTCGTGCTTCTCATCTTTCGGGGGTGAGAAAGGACATAGCCAAGCTGGTAAAAATCAAGTGAAAGTCAGGGTAAACAGGTCCTGAGCCAAGACCGGCGCAGCTCTTCTGTGATGGAGCTCTTCTTCCACGGATCTTCCTGTCCAGCTGGCTTGAGAGAACTCTGTTACTGAGTATCAACATTTTATGTATTGAGTTTCCCTCAGGATTGTGGTTCCTCTCAGAGCCACAGAGGAAGTGGGGAAAGCATTATATATGACTAATTCCTTTGAGCCAGAAGTGCTCAGGAATGTCACCCTGGAGGGGACCTGGGTGTGATCTAGGCCAATGTGACTGAATGTGCATTAGGGTGTCCAGGAAAGCTATTAAAACACCAGTGCTTGTTTCCGAGCTAAAAATGTAAGCTGGGGTAGGGTCCCAGTATCTGATTTGTTAACAGTTCTTCATGTGGTTCTCATTGCATCAGCAGTTGAGAAACAGGAATCTCCCACACTTTGCTCATATTACAGATGAAGAATTCAAGGCACAAGGAGTATGACTGATAGGCAGGTCAGTGGCGTCTCTGCCATAGTCAGTCTCCAGTCCTACAAATGCTGTGATGATAGCCTTCCTTACATGTGGTCTTTACTTGTCTGAACAGCTCTTAATCCTTCAGCCTTTTCTCAAGTGACATGATTTCAAAGTTTGACCAACACACACACACCACTTTTATAAACTGTGGAATGCTTGGGCTTCCCTGGTGGCTCAGAAGATAAAGAATCTGCCTGCAATGTGGAAGACCTGGGTTCGATCCCTGGGTTGGGAAGATCCCCCGGAGAAGGAAATGGCAACCCATTCCGGTATTTTTGCCTGGAGAATCCCATGGATCAATGAGCCTGGTACGTTATAGTCCATTGGGTCACAAAGAGTCGTCCACGACTAAGTCACTAACACACACACTTTACAGTGGCAAAATGATAATTTCTCCCATCTCCCCCTCTTTCTTCTCCTCCCTTGTCCCTTTCTTCTGGACTTCCTCTCACCTGAAAAGGAGTAAATGAGGCCTTAGGAATGCACTTGCTCAATACCGTTTGTTGAACTTCACCTGCTGGTGATGTATTAATTAGCCAGGGCACTGCACCTTAACGAACAAATTACAGGCAGGTTCTGGTGTGTGTTAATGCTTAACCAGAGATGCTCAGTGGTGGTCTCATTTGTGGCCTAAATGTAAAGAGAGAAATGTGGTTGACTTTACTTTTATAGATGATTTCTTACTTATATGTGTTGACATATTGGTTTCAAAGCCATATGTCAGCATATTTGCTATGAGTTGTCTCACATATGTTTAAACTTTTGGATAATAGTATTTACTCTATAAGTTATAATTCCTATGCCTCAGTTTTTACATGGTTATGTTTATGTTTTCTCACATGCATGTATAACTGTATATGGTGTTAACTTTCACCCTGTCACTGTATGTTTCAAATTTACCTTAAGATCTGGTGTGGTACTTCCCCATTCAAGCTGAGTAATAGATACAGACTTAGTATCTCCCAGCCTTCTCCAGGCAAAAATGCCACTCTATCTGGGGCAGATTCCCAGTCATAAAACCAAGCCCTCTTCTTCCCTTGAACCCAGAACGCTGATGCTGGTGCTAATAGAACACAGGCAGGACAAAGAGTGTGTGACCCTCAGGCGCACTTGGAGGGGGTCTAAATTAGTATAGCAGCCAGGTGTTTTTGTTTGTTTGTTTTATTTGAAAACATAGCACATTTTACCCAGAAGTATACTTTTGCATGGTGTTTCCAAACTCTCCTTCTCTTTGGCATTCTACCTCCCTTGATTCCATCTAAAATCAGAAGCCATCCTGCTTCTGAAATCTTCCTAACAATGAGGTCCCAGGGTTTTGTCTTCCTTTGAACCCACAGCACATAGTGACTGGATGGGTGTATCTGCTTCTGGGATTGGTCTCTGATGAGCACATCTGAGACATTCACATGTCATCTGAGATTTGTCATCTGCACATTCACACCTATGCTGCTGCTGCTGCTGCTGCTAAGTCGCTTCAGTCGTGTCCAACTCTGTGCGACCCCATAGACGGCAGCCCACCAGGCTCTCCCATCCCTGGGATTCTCCAGGCAAGAACACTGGAGTGGGTTGCCATTTCCTTCTCCAATGCATGAAAGTGAAAAGGGAAAGTGAAGTCGCTCAGTCATGTCCAACTCTTCGTGACCCCATGGACTGCAGCCTACCAGGCTCTTCTGTCCATGGGATTTTCCAGGCAAGAGTACTGGAGTGGGGTACCATTGCCTTCTCCGATTCACACCTATGCTTTTCTGCTAAAAGCACATAGGACTTATATAGAGACCTAAAAGCTGTAGACCCTTTTTTCCAGGAAAAGTACACATAGGCATAAAATGTTGTGTTCATTATCAAGAGATTCAAGGACTCTCCCAGGAGGCCCATTAAGTATAAGATAAGGACCCTTGGTGGGGGGGCATGGATGATATATTATCCGTAAGATAACAATGGTGAGAATATACTGACTTTTAAGACATATTTGCTGAAATTAAAAAAAAAAAAAAGAATGATGCTCAAAATGATAGCATCCAAGGATCTCATAGATCATTTAATACAAGCCATTCATTTTACAGATGAGAAAATTGAGCCCCAGGGGAGACCAGTGTTTTTTTTGAGGCCATATTGAGGTTAATTACAGTAATGGATCTGAATTAGGGTCTCTGTCCCGTACTTTTTCTATCTGGTACAATAAAATGCCTTTCAGTAAAATGAAGGTTGACTTTTCTGGCTCCTTCTTGGATTATTATTATTTTTAATCATGTTGAGGTCTAGGGATATTCACTGAAAGGACTGATGCTGAAAGTGAAGCTCCAATACTTTGGCCACCTGATGCAAAGAGCCGACTCATTGGAAAAGACCTTGATGGTGGGAAAGATTGAGAGCAGGAGGAGAAGGAAAAAGATGAGATGGTTGGATGGCATCACCAACTCAGTGGACATGGGTTTGAGCAAACTCCGGGAGATAGTGAAGGACAGAGAAGCCCGGCATGCTGAGTTCATGGGGTTGCAAAGAGTCAGACACGATTTAGTGACCAAACAACAATAAGAGTAAAATGCCTTTCAGTAAAATGAAGATTGACTTTTCTGGCTCCTTCTTGAACTTTTTTTTTTAAATCACTTTGAGGTCTAGGAAGATAGCCGTGCATCATACTTACATTGTGAGATGAAAAGGAATAATAATAATAATAATAAAAAAAATAATAATAATAAATAGCTGAATCTAAAATATTACTTTTCCTTTAGTAGAAATGGCATCATTTTTAAAGCATTGGGGCTTTTGATAATGGTACCTGTGGGTTACAGGGAAACCTCCAATTCCTCTCTGAAGAGCTACATATTTATGGGGACTGGGCAGCATGGAACCCCACACCTGAGGCTGAATTTCATGTCCCCCTCAGAATGGAGGTCACCCCTTGTGTCCCAGCTCTTCTCTGAGGCATACCAGAGACTAAAATAACTTTTGCTTATCTCCCATCCTAGGGCCTGAGACCTGAACAAATAGTATCTGAAGATAAGTGTAATTTGCCCAAGGTCAAGCTGCTGCTTAGCTGGAAGTCAGCTCACCTGCATTTTATGCACCCATCTTCGCTGACAGATAGTGCTAGGTCTCCACTGGATTTTCCCCTTCAGTCAGTCAACCAAGTCAGTTGCAAATGTGTCTTAGCTTGGGCTGTGATAGGAAAACACTGTAGGCTGGGTGGCTTATAAACAGAAATTTATTTCTGATAGGTCTGAAGGCTGGAAGTCTGAGGTCAGGATGCTAGCAAGATCAAGTCCTGGGAGGGCCCTCTCCCAGGTTGCAGACTGTGTCTTCTTCCTATATTCTGTCACAATGGAAGGAAGCAAGAGAGCTCTCTGGGGTCCCTTTTATAACAGCAATAGTCCCATTCATGAAGATCCACCCTCATGACCTAATCACCTCCCAAAGGCCCTGCCTCCTAACGTCATCACATTGGAGGTTAGAGATTTCAATGCGTGCATTTTGAGAGGGCACAAACATCCAGTCCATTGCAATACGTTTGTTGCACTTCAGCTGTGTGTACATTTGCCATTATGCTAGCTGCTGTGGACAAAGTCTATGTGTACTTGAGAATTTTTATTAACATGATTATTATCATCTCATATTTGTGCAGTCAATTAAAATGGCATAGTGTATTCCCCACAAAAGCTTAAATAACCAAATGTGAAATAAAGGGCTAAGACCCTTTGTGTGGGTGGCGCTAGTGGTAAAGAACCCACCTGTCAATGCAGGAGATATAAGAGACGCAGGTTTGATCCCTGGGTCGGGAAGATCCTCTGGAGAAGGGCATGGCAACCCACTCCAGTATTCTTGCCTGGAGAATCTGATGGACATAGGAGCCCTGTGGGTGGGCTACAGTCCATAGGGTCGCAAAGAGTCCTACACAACTGAAGTGACGTAACACCCACACAGAGCAAGTGTGAGAGAAAGAAAATGTGACAAGACCTTGGAACAGGTTGTTCCCTCTGCCAGGGATTCTCCTGCTCCCTCCACTAACCTCTACCCATGTCCCACCCAGACTTGCCCAGTTCTGATGTCAGCCCAAGCATCTGCTTCTTAGGGAGACCTTTCCTGACTTCTGGCCCCACGGCCACCCCAGATCACAGAAGTGCAGGCACCCATGGAACACATTTCTTATTTCCTCATACTCATCTCATTTGTTCCTATGTATGCTTCTTGCAGTAAAGTCTCTCCAGCTCCAGAACTGAGCCGGGTGTAGGGAAACCATGGAGGGAGCTGGAGTATCCCCGGAATAGTAATGGCCCCAGGAAAACTATGATCATCTTTGACTTGAAATGGGAAGGATCGGTTCCCTGGATGTATGGGTGTGTTGGGGATGGGGAGCAAGCTAGAGAGCACAAGGAAGTTGTATTGGCGGAGTAGGAGCTGTGGCCTTTAGTTAGCACAGTCTGGGGGACCCAGCAGGGAGGAGGCTGGGAGAGCAGTACTCCTGACCTCACTCATCTCCCTGTGATTTCCTGTTGGTGCCCTTCCGTGGCTGAAGGCAGAGGCTAAAAGAACTTGATTTGCAGCTCGTAGAGGTCAAGGTTGCTGGCAGACAGTGGGGTTAGAGGAGATGGGGAGTGAACGTGGAGAGGTGCTGGAGGGACGGCCAGCCCGGTGGGCGTTACCCCAATCTCCATTCCTTTCAGCTCATTTTCAGGTCAGTACTTTGCAGACTGCGGAAAGCTGTCCACCTCTGACTAATTATTCCCTACCAGAGTTAATATTTATTCTCCTTCGGCCACTGGCACCTTTGGAACCAGGTGTGCTGGGCCCAGGGGATGCGTTCCCGCACCAGGGAGATTGTCAAGACTCAGGCTGATGTTAGTGCCTCCACTGGCCCTAGGGAAGTGGATTTTTGTTTGATGCCAGGAGATCCCGAGGCTAATCATTCACCAGGTTGTTCCTGCTGCTATCTTAGCCTAACATAAAAAGGAGGGTGCTTTTGGAAGTCATTTACTTTTGATGTTTGGGGAAAATGATACTACTGCTGTTTTCATTTACATTTTGTTTTGTTTGAGGGAGTTCTTTAAAAGTAGCAATGGAAAACCTATGATTTCCACTGGGATTCTATTTACACTTCTTTAAAGATTTTCATACTCATTCTATGATTTGACCTTCATCACAACCCTCGTGATGATAGGCATCCATCAAACAATCAAAATATACATAAATAATTTCAAACATGATAAGGACTCTGAGAGCAAGAATGCTGTGAAAATCTGGAGGCAAAGAGAAGGTTCTGTGTTAAGGCACTGAGAGGGAGTAGGGTGGCGTAGGCAATGCAGAGAATCTGGAAGGAGGTCAGGGCAGTGGGATATGCAGAGGGGGTGGAATGACCAGGGATGGTGTGAGGAGATGAGGCTGGAATGGGAGAGGGAAGCTGCACCTGCCTCTGTTGACAGGAGAAAAATTCCCAGGGTCTCTAGCTTAGGAACAATGGGGGCCATTAAAGGGCTGAGTAGGGATATGGCAGAATTAGATTTGCTTGTAAAGGGATTATGGAATTTCTATGAAGGAGGAATGGAAGGGAGCCAGAAATGAATTATGAAGCCATAGTGGTGGTTTAGGTGAAGGGGATGGGGGACTAGATAGAAAGGATCAGGTTTGAGAAATGTTTTGGAGGCAGAAGAACAGGATTTCTTGACAGGTATGTGACTACATTTGTCACAGGTGAACTATTTGTCCAGGTGAACTATAACACAGTTCTGTCACTGCACAGCCATCCTCTGTGCAGAAGTCTTGACTTTGTCACCAATGAGGAGTGTGTGTGTGTAGGCACATGTGCCTGCATTTCTCAGCACTGGGACCATTCATGTTCAAATACTCCTGAAGGTTTGGATATTTTTTCTTTTAAATCAACTATTAGGCTCGTTTATTGATCTTTCCATCTAAAAAGAATGAGGTGTGGGAAAAAGAGTAATTTAACACATACTTTTTAATAGTTCTTTGGTCTTTTACTCAATTTACACAGAATCCAAAAGGACTATTTACCACTGTGTGGTTGTTAAACTGTTACCTTTCCAGGCAGACATGCCTATAAAGTCATTAATGTATTTATGAGAAACCATGTGGACAGGAAATAACCCATTTTATACCCTAAGGAGAATGTTTTTCTCTTAGCCCTTCCTTCAGTTCAGTCTGGGTTAAAGTGATTAGACAGCTTGTAGGTGATCTCTGGCTAAAGTAAGCTCCTTACTCCACCTGGTCCTTGCCTCCTCACTTCTCTACTTCACCAGGAAGGAATGATTGGCATACACCATCCTCTGGGGATTCTCCTTTTCAAGTTCAGACCAGGGCAGGCATGGCCATCAATTTTCCCCATCAGTGTCACTAGTCCTGTATTTTATTTTATTTTTTCCTGCAGCACAGACAATCATTCTTGTAAGGACCCAGACCTTTTCTGTGCTAGTTTCCGTGCTAGTTTCTGTGCTGGTTACCTTTCCTAGTCTTGTTTCATGGAAGAGGGACTTTTGGCTTCTGGTTTGTAGATAAGGAGGTTGCCTCTTGGCAAAAACCTTTGTGCAGATGGCTTTTGTTCCAAGAATTAATAATGGAGAATCTACTGATATTTGTCAAGGCACAAGATTGGAAACTTTTAATTTTACAGAAGTGTCCATCTATACTCAACCAAAGAATGAGGGACATATTTGCCTATTTTATCTCTCCCGACTGAAATGCTCTCCTCCTTCCCCTCTGCTTATTAATAGTCTGTTCATGTTTTGAGAAAGGAGTCTCTTCTTCTGAAAAACCTTCTCAGCCTTCCAAAATTGCACTGCCTCTTCTCCCCTCAGAATTTTATCTGGAGCCCATTCATCTACTCCCTGGGCCACCTGTGTGATTGTTTTTAGACATGAATCATAACTGAATCTTCTTGAGAGTGGAGGGAATGCTTATGTGGGATTTTGTCCCATAGAATTTAACTATGACACCTTACCTGGAACAGTGACTCAGAATTACTTAATATTCAGGTCAAGCACTGTTGATTTTCTAAACTGTTCCCAGTCCTAGCACTTCTCCTGTGTGGTGCCAGGGTTTTTGTTTCTTGCACAGGGTGTTGAGGTTGGTAACCTGCCAACCCTTTAAGAGCCAAACCACTTTTTCAGTAGAAGTCCGTCATGTTCACCTGACATCAGAGGAAACCTGTAGGTATTTCTGTGGGTCAGCTGGGTCTGGGGACGCTTGAGTAGATACCAGAGAGTATTCTTCCAAAACACAAAGCCCTCTGTGGAGTTCGGGCCAGAAGATCAGGGAAGTTCTCTGGGGAGAACATACCATAAAAGGTAAGGGCTGGTGTTTGCCTGCAGGGGTTGGGGTAAAAGACATCCTATGCAACCAGGAGTCATGACTTTGGGCTTCTGAAAATGCTTTCCTGTTGCAATCCTGTCAGTTATGTTCAAAGTGCTGCCCTCTTGTATATAAATGCAGCGGATTCGGTAGCTATCACGGCCCGGGACCTTGGCATGGCTGTTTAAGGGTAGGTGGTAAAATATCTCCTCAGGACTGTACGGCAGCTGCGCAAGTGGAATGAATACTAATGACTGATGTTACATTGGAGCTAAATATAGCTGGTGCTCCTGCTCACAGGACTGCATCTGAGCCCCAGTGGGGGTGCTCCTCAGGGCACTGACTTCTTAGACTGTGTCTCAGCAGATGCTGCTTCCAGACTCTGGCTTTTCCTCCTTCTTCTCCATTCTCTTCTTTCTGATTACTCTGTCTTTTCCTCTTTCCTCTCTGACACTCCAATCCCACCCCCACCATCCCCACATACTTTTCTCGATAGTGAAGACAAGGAGTTGGACAACTTCTTAGTTAACATTTAAAAATTTTCCTTATGTTTCCTTTTTCTCGGTCTTTCCTCCTTGCCTCTTTGCCCGATCTTTTTCTCATTCTTTATCTTCTTTTGTTTTTCTCTCTTTGTTGTTGCTCATTCACTAAGGCCTGGTCCAGTCCAACTCTGTGACCCCATGGACTGCAGTACGGCAGGCCCCCCTGTCCTTCATGATATCCTGGAGTTTGCTCAAATTCATGCCCATTGAGTCAGTGATGCTATCTAACCATCTCATTCTCTGCCACCCTCTTCTCTTTTTGCCTTTAATGTTCAGTTTTTCCCAGCATCTGGGTCTTTTCCCATGAGTCAGCTCTTCATATTGGGTCGCCAAAGTATTGGAACTTCAGCTTCAGCATCAATCCTTCCAATGAATATTCAGGATTGATTTTCTTTAGGGTTGACTGGTTTGATCTCCTCGCAGTCCAAGGGACTCTCAAGAGTCTTCTGCAGCACCACAATTTGAAAGCATCAATTCTTTGGCACCCAGCCTTCTTTATGATCCAGCTCTTACATTTGTACATGACTACTGGAAAAACCACAGCTTTGACTATATGGACCTTTGTCAGCAAAGTGATGTCTCTGCTTTTTAATACGTTGTCTTGGTTTGTTATAGCTTTTCTTCCAAGGAGCAAGTGTCTTGTAATTTTGTGGCTACAGTCACTGTCTGCTGTTATTTTGGAGCCCAAGAAAATAAAATCTGTCACTGCTTCCCCTTTATCCCCTTCTACTTGCCATGAAGTGATCTTAGTTTTTTTAATATTGAGGGTGGCTTAAAACTTTCACCCTCATTAAGTGGCTCTTTAGTTCCTCTTCACTTTCTGCCATTAGAGTGGTTTCATCTACATATCTGAGGTTGTTGATCTTTCTCCCAGCAGTCTTGATTCCAGCTTGTGATCCATCCAGCCCCACATTTTGCATGAAATACTCTGCATAGAAGTTAAATAAGCGGGGTGACAATGTACATCTTTCCCAGTTTTGAACCTGTTCATTGTTCCATGTCTAGTTCTAACTGTTGCTTCTTGTCCTGCATGCTGGTTTTTCAGGAGACAGGTAAGGTGTGATATTCCCATCTCTTTAACAATTTCCCACATTTTGTTGTGATCCATACAGTCAAAGGCTTTAGTATAGTAAGTGAAGCAGATTTTTTTTTTTTTAATTCTCTTGTTTTTTCTTTGATCTAGTGGATGTTGTCAATTTGATTTCTGGTTTCTCTATCTTTTCTAAATCCAGCTTGTACTTCTGAAAGTTCTCAGTTCACCTACTGTTGAAGCCTAGTTGGAAGAATTTTGAGCATAACCTTGGTAGCAGGTGAAATGAGTACAATTCTATGGTAGACCTCAGCTGATTGCTGTCTCCACATTCTGTCCACAGAACTGAGGTTTGAGGACAACTAACACAAGAAATTACCTCTCTCCAGGGATTTTAAATTATAGGAAGACTTTGAAACTAAAAATCCCTCCAGACCTCAAGGAATGAAATAATGCACTAATAGGAGTATTTTCAGCATACTACAAGTTGATGTTGGAAACTTTGGATGAGGAACCTGTTCGTGCCTGAGGGATTGACTTGTTCTGTATGTCTAATGACTGCTAGTCACTATGGGGATGACTGTGGATCTGTGTGTGTGCATGTGTATAGAGGTAGGGTTGTGGGTGTGTGTATGTGGGGTGCAAGCTTGCATGTGTTCTTACTCCTCCTCTTCCCCATTTCAAAACCTACCAGTTCCTCAGATCCTTAGTCAGATCCACCCTCCTCCCCTTCAGAAGGTCATTTTGCACTTCTTGAGAGGTGCCACAACCCTGGACATTCCCTTTCCTTAACTTTTGTTATATCCTGTTGTTCTTACCACTTGGTATGTATTTACAAGGTCTGTTGAACTCTTCTTAATTTCAGGCATTTACTTTCTCTTCTGAGCCAGACTAAAGGTATGAACTGTCTTCTTCTGGGTTTCCCTATTGCCTCAGCAAGGCCCTGAGTTCAGCTCTGATACTGTAGGATTAGAGCATCTAGGGTTTGGAAGTCCAAAAGAGACTGACTGTCTCAGCTAGTTCATTCAACAAGTGAGATAACGGAACACTTACTCCACTTGTTAAGGTCAATCAGCTAAGGCAGCCTGTCATGGAGGGGAAGCAATTCCTCCAGCCTCATTCCTCTACACTAAATTTTAAGTGTCTGAGCTGGATGTCAGAACAAAAGGCTGGAAGGTCCTCCATGCTCTGCCTGAGATTGCTGGGGAGTCTTGAAGTCACGCTTCAGACCTTCCATTTCTCTTTGGCCCATTACACACTTCTTGACATTTCCATTATTCTAAAGTATCATATGTGTGCACATATCCACAAAGGCAGAAGGTGAAGTGAGGGAAATGCCACATTAGGGACTAAGAAGAAAAATTAAAACGTGGAAGGAAAACTGATCACCTGTGAGAAAAGCGAGATCCTCATTCATTGTTTTAAATTATTTTCCCTTATGGATACCTTTCAAATACTGCTTTTGTTTTTTTGTTGAAGCCTGTGAATCTGTCTCCTGCCATTGGCATTCTCTAGCAAGAATGATCACAAAAGCTTGTCCCTTGCTAATGCATCATGTCTGAGTCTTCCATGTAACACTGTCTCCTGCTTTCTTTTGCGAGAAGGTTAATTCTAAGTTCTCTCTCTCCCTATCTCTCTGATATCACTGATAACACAGTGATTTCTGTGTATCTATCTGCATGCACTCATGCTGAGTCATTTTGGTCGTGTCCGCCTCTTTGTGATGCCATGGACTGTAGCCAGCCAGCCTCCTCTGTTCATGGGGTTCTCCGGGCAAGAATACTAGAGTAAGAACCCTTGTCTCTTACATTTCCTGCTTTGGCAGGCAGTTTTTTTCCTACCACTAGTACCACCATCTATCTAAAGGTATTTATATCTCAGTGTGTTGGAAATTTCTCACCTATGTGACTACTAGTAACACTTAAACTCTAAACATGCTTAAAACAAGTTTGTGTCATCTGACTGAGTTTCAGTTTTCCACTATACATTTGTGCTCATGACAGGAAGCTTCTCTTCTGGTCGTGGTGCCGTGATGCAGTACCTTATGGTAGGAAGACTCAGTTTCCTTCCTCTTTGCCACCTTAGCCATGTCTTCCCATCTTTTTATGTCTGGCTCCTATTTGCACTTTAGTCAACTCAAACTGACAGCTTCCATCTGGGAATTCCATTACCACTCACAATAAGCCCTGGACAACCGGTATACAACTGGGCACACAACTGTTTCAAGTGTGTCAGTTTTCACTTTCTAACTATACCATGAGCTCTGTAAGGCAAGGATAGGAATCTTGTATTTTTTCTGTGACAACAGTTTTGCATGATGATCTTGGCAATATAATACAAGCTGAGGCTGTTCAAGACTCAGGGCACGGGGGACTGTATATATTAAAAGCACATTTTATAGATTTTACATGTAGTTCTTTCTTGATTGTACACTTACACAGTAGAATTAAATTTTATGTCCACCAGTTCTATTTTTCCATCTTAAGAGTTTATTTTTTGTTGTTTCTGTACGATGTTAGTAGCTACTCCACCAAGAAGCATTTAAATTTGTTTTACCCAATTTAGAACCATGGAATCTTTTCTATCTTATCTTAAATTATCCATGCACCATCATAGAGACATTTCCATTCATATTTGATGACTTTATTTTGTTTCATTTTGTTTTTGTTTTCAAATGTTTCAAGCCAAGAGTACTTGGCAGTTTTGCTTTAACTTTGAAAGCCAAAGAAACCCCTAAATGATAGTAACATAGGATCCCCTGGGCCAGTCAACATTTTATCATTGTGAATTTATTTGCTGAAGGCCCTTTATGCCTCTTTGCTTAATTTTTCAATTATTCCTGATCCTGGGTAACTAGTAGAATCATTCATTTGTATTTATACTGCTAATTTAGGCTGTTCTGCATAGTACTTCTGCTGGAACCCAATACTCTCTGGGACCTCAAGGGCCCTTTGTACCAGAAGGCATGAGGTCAGGCCAGCCCCTCAGAAGGGGACACTAAATAACTATTATTGTTATTATTATTTCTTCTCATTGAGTTATCTTCACAATATTAAGTTGTTTTCTGTATTTTTTGTGTGTATGGATGTAACCAATTTTGGCAGCAACAAATGTTATTTCTGACTCTTCCTTGAATTATCTTGACCTTCTGATTACAAAAAGAAGAAATGAGTCCTTTGGGATGTATGTGGAAGAAGTCCGAGAGTAAGACATAGAATACATATCTTTTTGGCCTCTGTCTCTCTGTCTCTGCTTAAACTCAGACCCTCTTCAGCATTCACTTTTTTTTTTTTTTTTTTTTTGGCACTCATCAGAGATACAGGAGATACGCACTTGGAGGCTGAAGGAAATAAGTTTACTGAGGAGGTTGAGGCAAGGCCCAAGGGGATTAGACATTTGGGTTGAATCTTGAAGGACAAATAGGATTTGACTAGTTAAAAAGGGTATTCCAGTTAGGGTATGATGCTATAGAGAATGGCTGCTCTGGAGGGAAGTGACAAGCTAAAAAATGGTGGTTGGGTCCTGATGTTGAAGAGTGAAAAGAGCAAGCCAAGAAATTTGGTCTTCGTCCTCAGAACAAATAGAAGCCATGAGAGCTTAGAAATAAGGCAGTGGGATTGTCACATGTGCCCCTTAGAAAGCTGTTTCCAGTGACAGAATGGAGGCTAGAAGGCATTAAAAACCTACCAATCCTCTGGAGGCTCCTATGGTTCCAGCCCCTGCTCCCTCTCTGTACTTGGAGTCTAGAGATACTAATGTCTTCTCTACGAACCACTCCTCATGCTTCCCTTACATCCATTCATACCGTTGTAAATTAACTTTCCTTAACTATCTTGATTTTAGTGTGGCCAGCTGTTTCAAGATCTTGGCTGATACACTCTCCTTCACACTTCCTTATAATTATTTGTTTCTATGCTTGTCACCCCACTAGCCTGTGAGCATTCAAAATGCAGAGTGTGTCCATTTTCCATTCATTTTTTTTTTCTTTTTTATTGAAATATACTTGTCATACAATACTGTGTTAGTTTCAGGGATGCAGCCTAGTGATTCAACATTTAAATAAATTACAAATGATCTCCATGTTGTCTAGTAACCATCTGTCTCCATACAAAGTTATTGCAGTATTATTGACTATATCCTGTATGCTGTACATTACATCATCCTGTGACTTATTTTAGAACTGGAAGTTTGCACCTCTTAATTTCATTCATGTATCTCACCCATCCTCCACCCTGCTTCCCTCTGTATTCCATAGATACAGAGAATACACACCACTGTATTCTCTGTATCTATGAGTCTGTTTTTGTTCTATTTTGTTTGGTTGTTTGTTTTTTAGGTTTCACATATGAATGAGATCATATGGTATTTGTGGTACTTGTCTTTCTCTCTCTGACTTATTTTACTTAGGATAACGCACTCTAGATCTATCCATGCTATTGCAAATGGCAAGATTTCATTCCTTTTTAATGGCTGAGTAATATTTCATTGTATGTGTGTACATTTATATATCACATCTTCTTTATCCATTCATCCATTGATGGGCACTGGGGTTGCTTCTATATCTTGGCTATTGTGAATAATGCTGCAATGAACAAGGAGGCATATTTGTTGTTGTTGTTCAGTCGCTAAGTCATGTCCAACTCTTTGTGACCCTATGAACTGTAGCATGCCAGGCTTACCTGTCCTTCACTGTCTCCCAGAGTTTGTTCAAATTCATGTCCATTGAGTCAGTGATGCTATCTAAATATCTCATCCTCTGTCACCCCCTTCTCCTTTTGCCTTCAATCTTTCTCAGCACCAGGGTCTTTTCTAGTGAGTCTCTCTTCACTCATCAGGTAGCCAAAGTACTGGAGCTTCAGCTTCACAGCAGTCCTTCCAGTGAATATTCACGGTTGATTTAAGATTGACTGGTTTGAACTCCTTGCAGCCCAAGGGACTCTTAAGAGTCTTCTCCATCACCACAATTCAAAAGAATCAATTCCTTGGTGCTCAGCCTTCTTTATGGTCCAACTCTCACATTTGTACATGACTACTGGTAAAATCAGTAAAAGGTCCGTATAGTTTGGACTATATGAACCTTTGTTGGCAAAGTGATGTCTCTGGTTTTTGATATGCTGTCTAGGTGTGTCATAGCTTTAATTCCATGGCTGCAGTCACCATCCACAGTGATTTTGGAGCCCAAGAAAATGATATCTGTCACTGCTTTCACTTTATCCCCTTCTATTTGTCATGAAGTGATGGGACTGGATGCCATGATCTTTGTTTTTTGAATGTTGAGTTTTAAGCCAGCTTTTTCACCCTCCTCTTTCACCTTCATCAAGAGACTGTTTAGTTCCTCTTCATCTTCTGCCGTTAGAGTGATATCATCTGCATATCTGGGGTAAATACCCAGAAATGAAATTGCTATTCTAGTCTTGGATTTTTGAGGATTCTCCATTCTTTTTTCCATAATGGCTGCACCTATGTACATTCCCACCAACAGAGCATGAAGGTTCCCTTTTCTCCACATCCTCACCAACACTTGTTATTGTTCTTATGTCATCCATTTTCAAGTCTTTACTAGTTCAACTGAAATTTGCCATTTGCCAATTAAGTTTTGAGGCAGTGATTTCAAGTTAAGAAAGGTCAGAGGTAACCAGGGTAGCTCAGGAAGCCTTCAGAGGGGAGACTGATAAGCACCTGCTGGTTGGGGTCTATGAAGAGAGACTGAGTGTCATTCTAGGAAGAATGGAAGAGCGTGCGTTAATAGGAAAGCAGGAGACACTTGCAGGGGCCACGAAGCTCATCTCTCATGGGGCGCATGGGGGGTCGTATGGAGCATCAGCAGGAAGTACATTTAGGAAAACCTTCTTCCAGTCTAGAATTGTTTCACTTTCTGATTACATTTGACTCAAGCTAATCTTAGCATGATTTTGCTGACCCTTGAGCATTTGGTTGTAGCAAGGTAAGGAAAAACATTTCAGAAACTAACCTAAGAATAAACTTTTTCAAAACAAGCAAAAAATTGCCATCAACCAACTGTTTGGAGTAATCACGGGTGAGTGCGAAGCTTTTGTTTCCCCACTGTAATCACCAGGACGATGTGTGGTCTCTGCTAAGTAGGATGAGGTGACCTGCAATGCAATGCAACAGCTAATGGTGCTGATTGCTTCTCTGTTTTAACGTTTGAAAGCAGAATCCTAAAAGACAATTTTTTGGCATGAATGTTTCCACTTCCCCCAGTGAAAATATTGTGCTTTTCTATTGAGATACTCGAAGATTCAGATGGGTGGAATAGGGAGGATGTAGCAGGGGTGTGAGGAACTAGATTTTTTGAAGGAGTATATAAGAAACTGTTGGATAAATCTAGGTAATATGATTTTCAAAACTGCAACTGGATAATCCTAAAAACAAATTTCTCTTCATTCTCATATAAGGGCAACTCCATGAAAACGTGAAAATTCAAAAAATTAATTCTGTAAGTGTGTATAACCTCTGATCTCCTAGTCTGGACTTACATGTCCCAGGGAAGTGTGTGTGTGTGTGTGTGTGTGTGTGTGATTCCTGATCTCAGACTTTAAAAAGAAAACTAATATGCCATCCAGAAAGACTCTTTGAAATTGTCTTGGGAAACGGATATAAGGGGATCTGGCCCGTTCAGACTAGGTCTAGGGGTTGCTCATGGCCTTTAGCATCTTGTTGGATCTATGGATGACTCTCTGTCAAACAATTTTTCTTGATGAAGTCTCATATACAGATAATATTGTTGCTTTAAACAAAAGCTTTGTCTCTCATTACCCACATGTCCAAAAGTGGGGTGTGTGTTGAGTGGAGAAAATTCCAGCCCAAGTGTTAGGAGGTGTGATTCATGGACGATCTGTCTAAAGTGGACAGGAGAGTGAGTCTCTGGAGCCGGGGAGTGGTCAGTGGATTACAAGCAGGTTATAAAATAGAAATGCTCAGAATAATCCTTTTCAGGAAAGAATCTTAATGCAGAAAGTGGGAGCCTCTATACCTTCTTAGAAGAGCCAGTGCTGGGACTGACCCACTCCTCCGGGCTCCCATCTGCCCTGCAAAGGGGAAATTGTCTTTAGAGCCTCCCTGCATGGGTTATTTTCTTCCCCATTTGGACAGGTCCCCATGGCTTTAATGGATTTTATCTCACTACATTTGTTGAAAAGAAAAGCAGCAGGAGAGTTCTTATCCATGGGTACCCTTTTCTTCATTTTACAAAATATCCCCACCTTCTCTCTCCTCCCAACACATATTCAATCTGCTTTATTTTCCTGTGTGAGGCCTCTGAAATAGGCAGCAAAGGATAAGGGGAAAAAATCAATATTTGAGAGTCAATAGAACTGAGTCTGAGTCCCATTCTACCTGGTGAGCATTCACCCCTGTGAGCCTTCATCTGAAGTGAAGATCATGACCTAGACAATGTCTGAGGCACCTTCTAAGTTCAAAAATTACACAGTTTTCAGGGAAGGAAATGGAAAGTATATTCCAACCTCTTTATAAAGATGGAAAGAGGATAACTTTATAATATTGGGTTGAAAGAAATGTGCCCGTCTTCAAGATTTCCTGGCGTCCATTCACAATTAGATTCAAGCACATTTCAAGTAGAAAAACCCCTAAAGAAACTGAGTCACATGTGAGATATTAATTCCCAAAGCTTTCTTGACAATCGCTTTCACAGCTGAGTGAATGACATTTGATTTCTGGATTGGAAACCTTAATTGTAATATCTTTTGCTTCCTAACATATCATGCCCACTTGGGTTTGTGAAACAGTTTTACAGAACTTTCAAGCTTTAGTACTTGATGTAATTTTGCAGGTAGATCACTGTGTTGAGGGAATGAGGAAAAGAGAAGTTGAAATGGAAGCCCACAGGTCCTGATTTTCTTGCTCAGAAATATAAAGAAGAATTTTTAAAGCCTAAATGGATGCTGAATAGCAGCCTAATGTAGGGAGAGGCTTCAGGTGGTCAATGCCTTGGAATGTCATGCAGAATTGTATTGAGCTGTGAATATGTACATTTTCTAGGGAGAGCTATACGAATTTCAAAAGATACTGAGAGGGATCCAGGACCCAGCAAAAGCCCACCTTTCTCATTTTGTGTTAGAGAGCTGCATTAGAAAGCTGAAACCCCAAGAGCGAAAGTGCCAGAGAGCTCATGGCTCACCTTAGAGCCAGAACTTGAACCCAGATTTCTTGAAAAATTCTATTGCTTATTCCTTTTGAGTATTTTGTAGACGACTTTAGACCAGATCTTAAGTTTGCAATTCTTTGAAAATACAGTTCTTTATGTTTCTTTATATTTCTTTTGTCTCTTTACACTTAGTTGTAAAGAGACAAAACCATTCTAGCAAGAGATTTTCCAGGCTGCAACCCTGCCTCATGCACCTGTCTAGCTCCATCCCTCTTTGAACATTCCACCAGGCTGAGATGTTTCAATAAATACACACATGCGTGCCTACACCTGTGTTCACGCATACAGATGCCCGTATGTACATGCACTATATAATTCACGGATGTCCTTGTGGCACTACCTCACATGCTCTGTAAAAGGAAAGAGACACCGATAAAAATGGTGAAATATTTGTTCTGGCTGAAAAAAACGGTTATGGGTTTCCTGTAGGGCTGACCGTTATCTTCCCTCTTTCTTAGTACAGTCATGTGGACTGACTGAACTCTGCCCACCTGAGTATGGAGGACTTATTACCAGGTAGAACTTGCAATTTTGAAATACAGTGTGTACCGTGACTGTTGAAGATACCCACAGATCTGAGGAAATATGAGGGCAGAAGGTAACTTTATTTAAAGTTGCAGTTAAACCTTTGTATTGACAAATGAATGTCAGCTTTTGTCTTTCTTTCCTTTCCCATTGGGAAGATTAAAACAATACCTCAGCACATGCCGCCATGTGGAGGTACCAACGTACTGTGACTCAGTGTCTACAAGAGGCCTCCAACCCCTGTCTGTCAGTGGGGTTCCCAACAAGGATGGGGATTCTTAGGACAACTGGCCCAATTGCTGGCATAGTCGTTGAGCCTGTCGTCCTATTCATGTTCCTACAGACAGCTGTTTTGAGCAGGACAACCCACTGTTTCACTGGAGAATAACCATGTGATCTTGTTCCCTATAGAAATGAGCTCCAGGAGGCCCAGGTATATTGGACTGGTGGCCTGAGCAGCTGCCCCATCACCAGTCTCAGGGCTCGTGGAGTTTAGAACTGTGGGAGGCACAGAGAGTACAGCACAATGTTGCCCTGTGGCTCGTGGGAGGAAATCTGTGGATAAGCCTCTATAGACCTCCCTCTTTGCCTCTGTCCTTCAGCTTCTCTTTTCCCATGGCATTTTTGCAGAGGTTATGCCATATGCCACATTGATAGTGGTCTCATTCCTAAAAATGCTTGAATAAATTCATTTTTTTTCAAATTCTATAATTTTTATTGATACACAAAGGCTCTTTGAATATCTGTGATTTGATTAGAATCCTATTTGATTTTTAGTGCTCCCTAATTTCTGTAGAAAATAGCTGAGCAAGAGGAAATGGTCTCTCAAGCTATTGTGGATAAATTATTTTCTTAAATGAACACTTCATTTTATTCTCCCCATCATTGTATTTAAGATATTTTTGTACATCAGCTTGGCATAGTGTGCCATCCACTTGAATGGTGTCCTGGCAGAGCACCTTTTCTTGGACTGTGGGCGGTTGCTTCTTTTGTGTCAACACTGATGGCTGTTCTCCAGTTGTACATTGAATCACCTCCTACTAACACCCTGAAAATCAAGTTTCTAATTGTGAGCTGGGAGGATTCCAACATGTGAGCTGGAAAATGACAAGTCATGGGCAGCATTTCTAAGCATTTTTGATTGGATGAGAGCCTTAGAGTGCAGGGAATGCCATACTCCAGCAGGTCTAGGCTTTCTCTAGTTTCAAGATTGTTTTCTTTAATGTGAAAGCTCCACAGGTCAAGAGTGGTGCCAAGATTGTTGCTTCCGTGGCATTAACAATAAGTGACTCTAAGGGGTTTCTCTGGGCTCATATCAATGACATGTTGATTTTGAATGCCAGTTAGCCATAGAACAGAGAGGAAACAGGCTATAAAAGGGGATGTGTATGCATGTGTGTATGCTAAGTCACTTCAGTCGTGTCTGACTCTTTGCGACCCCATGGGCTGTAGCCCCCCAGGCTTCTCTGTCCGTGGGATTCTCCAGGCAAGAATACTGGAGAGGGTTGCCATGCCGACCCAGGGATGGAACCTGGGTCTCCTGCATTGCAGGCGGATTCTTTACTGCCGGGTCACTGGGAAGGAAGGCACTAAATTGTTTCTCAGAATCCTTTTCCATTGATTTTCTACAGTCAAACAAAACTCAAGTTCAGCAGTCCATTCTCTGACTCTGTCCTTTCATGAAGAATGACTTTGAGACATTACCATTGGAAGATACTATATGAAGGTGGATCCTCTCCTAGAATGTCAGAGTACAGAAAAACTTTCTGGCTTTTGCTTGGGAAGAAAAAAGGCTCTTTTCCCAACCTTTTTTTTCTAGAGAAAACTCTCTTCACTATCAAGAGACAAGTGCTGGACAGAGATGGGAAGGAAGGAGCCAAGAGTCTTGTGGCTCAGCCATAGGCCTCCCAGGCTCTTGGATTTCCTGCAAAATGTGACAGTGGCAGAGTTGAATGCATGCTAGACTGAGAGTAGGAGGCCTTCTGTGAGATCTTGGACTTCAGTGTTCCCATCTGTAAATGAAAAATTGGAATCAGCTCTCCATCTCCATCAGACTCTAAATTTCTATGACTTTGCCAATCATTAAAAAGGGAAACTTACACAACTTTGCCTTCTGAGGAAAAAGAGAGTATGTGGGAACTGATCCAGTTTGAAGTTAGTAATTAATTTATCCCACATACGCATAGTCATTCTGTAGAGTGTGCCAGACACTGTGCAAGGCTCTGCAGATGCAGGTCTTGAGTCATAAACTCAGAGTCCTCTGAGAGCTGATACCCTAATAGACCACATCTGTTTCTGGACTGGGACCACAAGTCTGCTGGGGTGTTAGAACAGTGCTGGTGGCCCTATCCGCCAGGCCAGATTTGTAATTCCTTTGGTCCAATTCCTGTTTTGAGTTCACAAATACCACGGATCAAGTGCTAAATTTAGCAAGTCCTATAGGCTGAAAATATAGTGATGAGTAAGGGCAAGGGCTCTTGCCCTCTAGGAACTCCCAGCCTAATGGGAGATGGAGGCAAAATGTGACGTGATGTGGTCTATAGTTGACGCAAGGGCTAAAGTAATGGGGAAGGGCCTCCGAACCCAGTGGGAGTGTAGGGAAAGACTGGTAAGTTAGAAAACAGAGCAGGTGATCAGAGAACCTCACCTGAAAAGCAGAGGATAGAATCTTCCAGAAGCTACTTCTTGCTTATTTGATTTGCACAAAGTTCTACAAGAATATACCAAAAACCTGCTTTGTGCAAAACCTGTGCCTAATGTGAGGTAGTTGTGGTGGAAATGGAGGTTGCAGTGTGACGGGAGGAGCTCTGGCCCAGTGAAATCAGATGGCAAATTTCACAGAGGGCCTGACTGAGTGCCTCCGATGATATGCCAGGTGTGACCTGTTTCCTGCCCTCAGCAGTTTTGCCCTTTGCTTGGGGAGACAAGTTCTTTATCCGAATTGGTAACCATTCAAATGATGTTCAAAAATTCCAAAATGATGGCTTTGACAATAAATTCCCTGGATGGGCAGGAAAATAAAGCATTTGCCCATAGACTGGAGTAAAAAGGAAATTCCTTCAGAGCCACTCAGACCTGAGTTTTCAGCTCTAGTTCACAGTCTTTGGCTGAGAACAGAAAGCCTTGACTTCGTTTCATTGTGTGTAAAGTGAGGAAGGACAACCTTGTCTCTTAGAGCTGCTGTGAATTGGGGTTCTTGCAATGTAGAGATCGAGGGGCTTATAGGAACAGCTCTTATATTCAGATTAGGTGGTTAGATTGTGAATCATTTCTTCGTCCCCAGAATATAGGGAAAATTTTCCCGAAAGTGGTGCTGAGCTGAAGCGAGTGTGCCCTTTCTCTGGAACTAGGGTGTTTCCCCAGGCGTGAAGGCCCCCCGGCTTTGTGTACCCTCAATTTTTTCTCCTTCCTTCCTTAACCCCACTCTGCTCTCTCTCTTTAGTGTAGACCTTGGGTTCAACACTCCTTATGTGTCTGGGTTCTGCAAGAAGAAGTTGCACTGAGACATGAGCTGTAAGGCTTCTGTTTTTGATTCAGCCATAAATCTTGCATTTGTTCTTCTGGATTGAAGTAGAGAGGAAGAGGCCGAGTGATGGAGGAAGAGGAGAGATTTATTTTCTCTGCAGACTTAAGAAGTGGAGGTTGCTCTGTGAGGTTGGAAAGAGCTCTGGCCCAACGGAATCAGAAGTAAACTGAATAGGCCAAGAGCCCAGTCAAATGCCTCTGGTTCCTTAAAATGGAATTTATTACAATAAATAGAATGAAGGTTATCTATGGCTTCTCAAACATCCAGATTGGCAAAGCAGAAATACTATCTGTTGGCTTAAATTATGCCAGATTTTAGGTGACCTAGGAAGTAGACGCTTGTAGCAGTAAGCAGAGGCTAAAGAAAATTCCCTTCCTAATGACTGCATGTTTGATTAGGAGGGCTACATGGTAAGTCCTTTAAAGTCAGAGCTCCAAGTGAGGAGAAGTACTTAAGGCTTCAGGGAGGGATGCAAGCTTGAATTCTGAACTGTGGCCTCCTATGTAAGGTAGTACACAACTCATGCAGCTGTACATGGTATTTTAGGAGGTCAGAATCTGAATAGGTTTTTTAAAAAACTGAATTGTATTTGGTAATCAGATTTGGAGAGGAGGCTTTCCTGGTAGGTGAAATAGCATGAGCACAGGTGTGTGGAGGGGGCTTTGAACTTAAAGTATGTGGAATTCAGGGTCTTTGAATTCTCTTTAGCTGTACTGTGTCTGTTGAAATCTCATAAATTGGGCCATGTTACTGCCTCTAGTATCATAAGTATACTGCTGGGCAGGGAGAGCTTGGTGGGAAGTTGTGGAACTGTTGGGCCTGACACATACGGTGCCAGGAGCTCAGTATAGACTTGGATTCTTATTCTCTCTTCAGTTCAGAAATCGAGCTACTCACCGATATTTACTAAGCTCTTACTATATGCCCAGTGCATGTTGGGCAACAAAGGATGATAAAAGAAAATATAGTTCCCACCCGTAAGAATTCATCTTGGGAATTCCCTGGCAGTCCAGTGGTTAGGACTCTGTACTTGCACTGCCATGGGGCCTGGGTTCAATCTCTTACTTCAAACTAAGATCCCTGGTTGGGCAACAAGCTGTGTGACCTCCCTCCTCTGCGCTCCTCCCCGCTTCCCCCAAAGAAAAGATTCTCGGTGAGGAAACAGAGTTAGACTATATACAATCGAACGTTAAACTGTATGGTAAAATTCATCAGGACCTCAGAACTTAGTGATGGGAGCTATTAGCAAGGCTTTTGAATTGAACTTTATGAGTTGGGTTTGAAGATGGAGCGCCATAAGCAGGAGTCTGCGTCTACTTCCTAGGGGGCAAGGAAGGAAAAAATGGGCAAAAGTTATTTAGGATGTCCAATAAGATTCATTTTACCAGTCCCCTCTGTTGCTGCTATTTACCTTGGTCATTTTTTTGGGACTGGGGTTCCAGATATCTGAAGCCTTTTTGACACTACTTTTTTTCTGGTTGTATCAAGATATAATTGACATATAGCATTAAGTTTAAGGTGTACAATGTATGTATTCATTGTATATAATTCTATACATGTATATATTGTGAAGTGTTTAACACAATATGATTAGTTCTTTCACCTCTCATAATTATCATATTTTGGTTGTTGTTGTTATGGTTGACGCTACTTTTAGGTACTACTAATACCAGTGTTGAATATCTTTGTATGATTTGGGCCTGTGGTGCTTTCTAGTTTGTACTTCTTTCTTGCTTCATTGTCCCAGAAGTTCCATGGAGTCAGGAAGGTACACGCTTCTCCAAATCTGATTATGAAATACAATCCTTTTTTTTTTAAAATCTGTTTGGTTTCTGACCTCCTGGAATACCATGTACAGCTGCATGATATATGCACTACCTGACACAGGAGGCCACAGTTCAGAGGGCAACAAGCTTGCATCCATTCCCTGAAACCTTAAGTTCTTCTGCTCACACGGGTCTCTGACTTTAAAGGACTTGCCATGTGAGTCCCCTAATCAGACATACTCCTCTATTAAGTATGAAAATGGAGTCAGGATTACACATTTGCTGCTCTGGTCAATCAGCACAATTTCCATCTTTAAGATGGCCTTTGAAGTTAAAACATATTGTTTCTGTTGCCAGGCAGATGAGGAAACGGAAACTGAGACAGGCAAAATGACAACCTAAGGACACACAGATGCCCAGTGACAAGGAAACTGCAGTCTCTCTGGGCCTTCTGTTCCTTCATCTGTGAAGTGACAAGCTTGAAAGAGATGATATTGGAGGACCTTCCCAGCCCTCCATCCTGAGTCTGCATCTAAATACAGCTTTCCTGATTCCAAATAAATGCATCTTCCGTTACACCAGGCTGTTTCTTTGTCTGAACAAAGGTGATTTGATTCTCCAAGTCAATAAACAAATTAGAGAGACAGTGGAGAGAGAGCCTGGGAAACAAGGGACAGCAGATGAGAGAAGAGGCTTGCGAGGAGGGTAGGGAGAGGAGGGAGGCTCCCAGGGAGCTTCCTTCCAAAGCCAGAGCAGGGCAGGCCGAGCAAGCAGGCAGGGGAATGGCAGCCTCCACGGGCCTTTTTCATTCTGTGGCGTCATCTGCCTGGAAATCTGCTAATGGGTGGGAGGGGGCTTAGGGCAGACGCTTTTGCAGGGAGAGAAAGGCAGGGTCTCTGGAGCAGGTGCAAGCAAAGCTACAATGCAAATACTCAGGAAGGATTTAGGGACTGGCTGGAGGGGCAGTGGTGAAGCCTATCCTGGGAAAATACAGGGACAAGTCAGCAGCTGACTGAAGGGCGAAGGTGATTGAGAGGAGAGGGAGGGACCCCACAGGGAGGGGTACGGTGGGTGGCGGGGATGGCCAGACTCTGGATACAGGCACTGGTAAGTTTTGTATCTTAGTGGTACCTCTATGCCTACCTTTACTAGAAGGGCCATTTCCCATTGGTATCCCGATATCAAGACCAGACAGAAGCCCTTTCTCTGAACATCTGAAAAAAGAAGAGGTTCAGATTCACCACGAATGAATCCTTAGCTGGCTGATTTTATAACTTGCCACAGTCTGTGTTCAGTGGAATAGAATACCTCAGTTCATCATCTCAGAGTGTCCTAGTCTTAACAAGCACATTCTCAAATTTTTTAAAAATGCCTTTCAGATTTGTCACTTTCTCTACCTCCTTTCCTCCTCCGTGGGTCTTTTTGCCTCTTTCTGATCCAGAATGAGCAGGACTGTGTGTCTTGCTCTTGGTTGACAAGAATGCATTAAACATGGATCCAGCCAGTGATTTAAGAAAATGGATGATCTTCTGGGGCTTGTTCTGTTTGGGGTCAGATGATAATATTGCCCCTGGGTTAAATCCAGACAGCACACAGGGACCTCCAGGTTTATCTTGTGCGGAACCCTCAGTTGACAGGAAACAGATCTACAACAGCAGCACCAGCCCAACTGCATCATTGAGGGTAGGAGCAAGAGGCCCTGGATCCAAATGGCTTCATGTAGGAATGAAGTTAGAACCAAAGCATTTACTAAGAGAATTTACTAAGAGTGCCACCTGCTCACAGAGACACACTGTATTTGAAAGCTGAAGCCTCAATTACGTTCCAGACCAGCCCCCTCACCAGACAACCACATCCCAGACTGGGCAAATGACTTCCCTAGGGTCATATGGTTAAATACTGGGGTCCCAGAAATATATTATCCAGTCTGTGTCTTTGTCCATTAGACCTTCCAAGTGCAGAACTCAGCACTGCACTTGAGTGTCGTACCTTAGTGGCTAGGTTAGGGTTGGTTAGAGTTGGGGTTAGTGGCTGTGAACATTCTTTAAAATCACAGAGTCATCTTGGTCTGGGTTGAACATGGGTCTCAGTCAAACCAGGAGTTGCACTATGAGTGGCCACACTTTCCAAACAGAAGTCAGAACACATGTGACTTCCTGAGGACAACGGGCAATAAGATTATGGGACCTTTTGAAAACCAACAAGACACATGTACCAAGCAAACCTGAGAAATCTGGTTCTTTACGATTCTTGGAAATTACAGTCTTTCAGAATATATTGACATCTTCCAAAAATAGAAAGATTATTGTATGTGACATATATTTTGTTATTTATTTGCCATTTGGCTTCAATGTAGTTTTAAGTGTTTTTGGCCACTCACCATCCATGTGGAATTTCATAAATTATCACATTTAATTCTCTTTTACAGCAAGATTGATTGATTTCCTAAAATAGCATAAACATCTGGGAAGTGGCAAATTGGATTCAAACCTTCATCTAACTCCACATTCACACTCTTGTTAGTCTGTGGTTACCTTTTGAGAAGCAGAATTCTTATTACTGTAGAGATATTTTATTATAAAGGGCTTCACTTATAAAAATGAATTTATTCTGGTAGAGATTCAGAGGATCATAAAGTCACTGAACCCTTAAAAAAGAAGGACTTCAGAATTTGTTGATCTCAATCCCCTTGCTTTGCAGACTGGGAAATGAGGCAGGAGCTGGGAAGTGACTTTGGCCATGTCAGGCCACCTTGAACCAAGACTCCCCGAGGAGTGAGCTCTCAACTCTGATGCACAGACTCATTGGATTTAAAACTAGTGGCCCTTGGGGTAGTAACCAAAGGTTGCCAAGGCCACATGTGTCCTTAGTGGGTTTTGTTTAGTTTCTTAACCACTATTCCCATCCCCCAGTGATAATAGGCACTTTTAAGAGGATTGAAATCACCCCTGCCTGCCTTTTACACAGTTAAAGGTGGCCTGCAGAGAGCTCAGAGGCATGACCTATTACTTCTTTGATATCAGCTGTCTTCACAAAAACATTTGTAAAAATATTTTGAGATTGCTTTTTATGACAAGAAACACACATACTCATACAACAATCTCACCAGCCTAACAGGATTAGGTTCGGTTGTTAGAATACCCCTCTCTACCATCTATCTCTGTAAAAAAAATCCTGTGGAGCTCTGATCATTGTTTGTATCCATTTGCATTTGCTTTCACTTAACATTGTCATGATTACTTTCCAATATTTTCTTCTCGATTTTAATGAGCAGATCATATTTCATTGGGTGAATATAGATAGAAACTATATTTTAATAGTCTGCTATTATTGGATTTTTGAAAGCAGTTGAGCAATTCTTATGTAGCTTTTTATTTCTGGGATTCTTTCATTAGGTCAGATACTTTGGAGTGGGAGTAGACTTCCCTTTTTCGCCTGGTACACGTGTCTTGTTGGTTTTCAAAAGACAAATCAAAATGCCATCTTTAGATGGGGGTGGCCGATCACCTGGTTTCCCTTGAGCAGCGATACCAAACACCAGATGTACCCACTGCTCTTCCCCTCTCTCATCAGAACGTCTAAACACTTCCCTGTTACTCGGTCAGCTGAGAGTATGGCTATGCTTCTTTCCGTCTCATCCTTCCTCCACAGAGAATTGGATCTTTTCTTTTTATAGTAAGGCTTACTGTATATGTTTCCTTCATTGTAGGCCATCACACATTTTTGGAAGTAGATGGAGGGGCAAACAGAAAAGGAAGCCCTGTCTCTCATTTCATCTGTACAACCTGCCAAAAGGGGGCAGAGGGCACTCCTGTGTTATGGCAGGAAGTAGGCCCCCAGAGGTCAATCACCCACTCAAGGGCCCATGGCGGGAGCCGAAGTGAGACTTCCACCCAGAACCTTGTACTCGGAATCCAGTGTTTTCTCACAGCACCATACTGAAGCATGTTTTCATGTTCACACCGAGGCCACACAAGGGGCAACTATCTTGTTCAACTTTGGCTCAGGTTATAAGGCTGTTCTAGAGTTAAAGTAAAGCCAGCAGGCAGCAAGTGGATGCTAAGAATTTCCACTGAGAATGATTCTTCCAGAATGGAGTAGGACTGCTTGCAACCTACTGGTTCCCTTGGGAACAAGATAAATTATAATGATCCCCAAGCAGCAGGAAAAGATAAGGGTCCACAGTTAGGTTAGGGCACACAGGATCATTCTTGGACAAAAACTGTTGTACTTGGTGTACATGTTGCTCAGTGCTGGGAATGAATTGAGCAGGCACCTGGAAGCTGGACCAGGCCTACCAGTCCAGGGGCTTAAGGAGGCTGGCTGAGTCACCAGGGAGTGGCTGCGGTCACTGGTGGCCCTTTCTGGCCTGTCCAGCAGGAGGACGTTCTCATTAGGCTGGTCCAGTCTGGGCTTGAAGCCACCCAGCTAAGCGACACATGGCAGACGGGCAGTAACATGGTTGGAAATTGGGTTCTGGAGTCCAAAGCTGAACCTACAGCCTAGTGGTTTCTTTGTCTTGGGGCTTTAGTGTCTTCTCCAGTCACACAAGAGAGTTGAGAATTATAAATGTTCAGGGGAGGACCCTAGAAGGCAGTGGAAGGCATTGCCCCCTTAGTTTCCTAACTTCCGTGGCTTCTGATGAAATGCTTTCCTGGCCACCAACTCTGAGAGCTCTCACACCTGCTCATTCTCTATTTGGCCTGAAACTGTGAAGTCCAGCCTGGTGTGCGTGCATCTGCCCTAAGTCTGGCATTTCTGAATGGAAGGATGCGAAGGGGGCTTTTTCCCTTGACAACCTGTGCACACACCAGGCACAACTTCAGAAAAGCTTCTGTGATATGTGGGGGAAAATAGTGCAGCGCTAGCAGCTCTGCTCACTCTGTCATTCACACACCATATTGGAGGTCAGCCCTGAGTGCAGACATGGGGAGTGCACAGATGGAATGACTCCAGAGTCCATAGTAGTCCATGTCCAGGTCACCTGGGGTGGCGTACCCTGTGGCCAGCACAGAGCCTGGCACGTGGACGTTATTCAATTAACACTTATCCGAAGGACTGGCTGAAGCTGTAGTCCCTGACTGCAAGGAACTCACAATTTAGTGCAGAAAGGCACGTGGGTTACTAGTCACAGTGACATTATGGTAAGTGACTCAATAGAAATATATACTTGATAGCTCAGAAGCCATCAAAGTAACATTTCCTTTCATTGAAGTAAGGATTACAATTTCTTATTGGCAGGTAAGGATTCTGCTTCCCACAGGATGTCCAAAAAGATATATTGCTTCCCACAATGATATATTGACTCTGGAATCAGCCTACATTGGTGGAAAGTAGTCTGGGTTGTGGATAAGAAGACCTATGTTCTAGACCTCACTGGCTAAAATGGCCTCAGGCAAAACCTCTTTGTGCTGCAATTGTTTTCATGTACAAAATCAGAACATTAGTTCCTTCCCTGTAAGACCTTCTTAAAAGCCTCTACTGGCTCCCTGGCGCTCACAGAATAAAATCCAAACTCTGCAAGGCAGAAACCAAGCTCTCCACAATCTGAGTCATCTCTCTTTCCATTGCACCTGGTATTTTGGTCATAGCAGTCTCCTGAATTTCCTTAAACTTTCTTTGTCCTGCTGTGCTCCTATGGGCCCCTATGCAGTGTTCCTTCTGCCTACAGTAACCTTTCAAAATCGGCCTCTCCAGAGGCTTTCCAAGCTCAAATGTCTCCTTTTTTTTTGGAGTAGAAGAGTTGTCTCCTCACCTGTGGCTGGCCCCATGCTCCTCTAGGCATCCTTCTAACAGAGGATTTGCTTCATTTCATGTTTCTTGTTTATGCACTTGTCTCTCTTCTCCCTGGCTTCTGAGAAGCTTTGGATTGCTCCCTCCTCTTCCCCTGTTCCTGACATATGGCTTGGTGTTAAATAATTGCTGGTAGTATTGTTGAATGTACTGAAATAGACCGGCTCCTCGGTTTCTCTCTCCACCCATGGCAGAGGAGAACCATGGGTGGAAATGGTGAAGCAGATGTCAGTGTTCAGTCTGTTTAGAATCAAAGTAGGTTAGCCGGGGCATGGATCTCCTTGGTGTACTTGGGGATGTGTGTGCTGTCCACAGATATGAACACCTCCCTTGGGGATCCATACCCACATCTGTAGTAGCACAGCTCCTTCTGGAGTGGCTCTGTGTAAAGCAGAAAGGCAGAAGAGACTGTCACTCCCTGGAGCCACTGTCCAAAGGATATCCTACTCTTCTGATTAAATTCCCACTTAGCTCTCCCTTTTTTCCCTTTGGTTTTCTCATAAGTGTTCAGTCACTGTGTGTTCATTGAGTCACTACATTTGCAGAATGGAATTGTCCAGGTTGGAGTATGACTGATTTGGAGAAGAAGTTTGCACCCTCCATTTATGGCCCTTTCATTTAATTTAGCCGGAGAAGGCAGTGGCACCCCACTCCAGTACTCTTGCCTGGAAAATCCCATGGACAGAGGAGCCTGGTAGGCTGCCGTCTATGGGGTCACACAGAGTCAGACACGACTGAAGTGACTTAGCAGCAGCAGCATTTAATTCAGCAGCCCCATCCTTCTCTTAAGGAGTGTGAAAAGAGAGTTGCTTAAGCTCAGGCTATCTAATCCCGACTCTGTCATCACCAAGCAGTTCCAGGCAGCATCAGGGAAATCAGAACTTCCTGAGCATAATAATCATGTTGCCTCCCTTTCACTCTCTTCATAGCATCCAACAGCCATGCACCTAAATGTTCATCAATTTAAATTTGTCTTCTAAAATCATTGTCAGTGGATATTTAACCACCGACTAGCAAACAAGTTCCAGTCAAAATATGAAAGAGTAAGGGTTTTTAAATTAGCTATTCATCCCAAAATTCCTTTCAGAATTCACCACCTGCCACGGACAAAGGGCTTGGTGTTGAGGTTGGGATACTAGAGTGCAGTCCTGTCTTTGCAACCCACGTCTGCATCTGGCCACCCTCTCCTGCTGGTCCCTCTGAAGAGGTCATAGGTATCAGCCTGAAGAACTGAACCTCACATTGCCCCTACAGTAGCTACACCTAAAAACTCTGGCCTTCAGGCATAATGCATGGCAGAGGCTCCTCCGCCTTTTGAACGCCTAGGTCTCTGATTGAGCTGTCCTCTGTGCTTCCTCCCCTCAAGAGACATGTATGCATGTGGCTCAAAGTCACCAACAATTGTTTTCAGTTTGGCTATAGAAAGAAATGAGAATTTACCTTTGCCTTGCTCCTTATGTGTTATGCATTAGATAGATTGTTGCCTACCGAAAATACCAAGCAGACTATAGATCTTAGACCATTTGATAGGCTAAGAAGAAATAAATATCCCTAGGTTAGATTTCTTGCAGGTGATATTCATTAAAAAGATACATGTTTCCATCTATCAGAGGGAGAACACCTAACAAAATAAAAACCAACGGTAGCTTTTCCCTCCTTTTTCTGGCAATAACAATTATATTTAAGAAAATAAATAGATGAAGAGCATACCTTTAATTGAGCAAGACACAGATGGCATTTCTTTATTTATGCCTGGCTCCATCCTTTGGTACTGAAAACAATTGCTGTGTGTTGAGAACTCACATCCATTGGTGACATCAGTACCACATATTGATGGAAAGGCATTCTGTATCCTGCAGCAGCAGGACAGTACTACCTGAGGAGTCATTCTTAGGTCAAGGAAATTCAAATTTTACTGCAAAACTGACTCTTTGCTTTTGAGCTTTAGTGCAAGGGGGAAACAAGAGTAATCTTTCTTAGCCAGAGTGCCAAAGAAATAGAAAGGAAGATAACATGAATGTTACAACCAAAAAGATCTTCGAGACTAATCCTCTTGATTCACAAATAAATGACTTGACTTTTCTTTTCATCACACTGCTTGGTTATTATAAGTTCTTGAGGTGAGCAACGTGATGAAGACCATTTGGGTCTGGATTAGTTGAATCTAGGAGAAAAAATCATACGTGGTGAATCCTGGTAAATAAGTACTTGGGCTTAACAGCAACCATAGCAATAATCCCAGATGGCTGAGAAGATGACTCCCCAGGGACCTGGTAAGAGGCATTATTCATTCTCTCTTCAAATTCCATCCAGGTTCCACCTTTCATTCCCGTTTAAATCTTAAGACCAGTTATGGTGCTTTGGAAGGTGACAGGTGGGGGATGGGTGGCAAGAGGATGAATTTTAAGGCTGCAGCTCCCTTCTACTTCTTGGTTCCTCACCAGAGTTCACCCATCCTTCAGTGCCCATCCGAAGCCTTCCCTCCCTTGAGCCCTCATCAGAGCACACCCTGCCTTTGAGAACCTGGTACACATTGTCTTTGGAACACTCTGCCCCAGTACCTGCTCATTTGCTTCATGTAACATCACATGTAGAATTTTGTATGATTCACTTATGTGGCTATTTACTGTGGCACATATGGCTTACTAGACTCTATCCTCCTTAAGTTAAGGGTCTCCAATAACATTTGCTTCTTGTTTGAATACTATTGTACCACTAGCCCAGGACCTCCATAGAGTAGATGCTCAACAGGTATTTGTTGTTACATTTCTTGATTGTTCTTCTTTATTTCTGAGAGTCGAAAGTGAAAGAGGAGAGTGAAAAAGTTGGCTTAAAGCTCAACATTCAGAAAACTAAGATCATGGCATCCGATCCCATCACTTCATGGTGAATAGATGGGGAAACAGTGGCTGACTTTATTTTTCTGGGCTCCAAAGTCACTGCAGATGATGATTGCAGCAATGAAGTTAAAAGACGCTTACTCCTTGGAAGGAAAGTTTTGACCAACCTAGGCAGCTTATTAAAAAGCAGAGACATTACTTTGCCAACAAAGGTCCATCTAGTCAAGGCTATGGTTTTTCCAGTGGTCATGTATGGATGTGAGGGCTGGACTGTAAAGAAAGCTGAGGGCAGAAGAATGGATGCTTTTGAACTGTGGTGCTGGAGAAGACTCTTGAGAGTCCCTTGGACTGCAAGGAGATCCAACCAGTCCATCCTAAAGAAGATGAGTCTTGGATGTTCATTGGAAGGACTGATATTGAAGCTGAAACTCCAATACTTTGGCCACCTGATGCGAAGAGCTGACTCATTGGAAAAGACCCTGATGCTGGGAAAGATTGAGGGCAGGAGGAGAAGGGGACGACAGAGGATGAGATGGTTAGATGGCATCACTGACTCGATGGACATGGGTTTGGGTGGACTCCGGGAGTTGGTGATGGACAGGGAGGCCTGGTGTGCTGTGGTTCATGGGGTCACAAAGAGTTGGACACAACTGAGCAACTGAACTGAACTGAACATACTATTTCAATGGATTTGTCCTTATTTTTGCTTCTGAAGGACCCATTAAGTGTTTAACACTAACAGACTGTTTTTCTAAATGACAGATTGTAACTTTTGACTTGCCTCCTCCTCCTCCCTCCTTTTTCCTTTCCCCAAGTATTGCTTTTCTGAGGTAGCTGGAAAAAAGGGGAGGAGGAGAGAAGAAGCAGAAGTAGGGGGAGGAAAGAAGAAGGAGAAACAAGGGAAGGGAGAGGCTAGTGAAGCAGATGAACAAAGTGGGTAGAAAACTATAACAGTAGCTGAGAACCTGGACTTCAGCATGGGAAGATAGAGGAGCCAAAGCATCTTGGTCTCGGTGCAGCCATGGAGACAGCACTACCCTCCACCAAGAGAGGGGTACAGACTCAGGCAAGCACATCACTGAGTCAGAGGTTTTTTTTTTCACTTCTGTTGAGTAATTTGCTCTGTCTTACTCTGCTCTGTCCCAGGCGTGGACATTAAATAAGGTGTGTTAGATTATGATGACAGCCTGAGATAGGCATATATACTGATTGTTTACTTATCAGGAAGTTCTATCATATCTATTTCTAAAGGAATTTCAGAGGTTTATTTGCACAGTACGAAATTCAACAGTTACGGGAAAACCTAAAAGGGTTGGGAGCTACCTGGTTCCTTCAAGGCTCTAATTGTCTACGTTGGGGACTAACTGGGTCTGTAAGTTTGCTGGAAACCACAGGAAAAAGGAAACTTTCATATAATCATTTTCATTAACAGATGGCACAGATTTACCTGAAGAATATTTCTGAAATTATCTTCAAACAAGAATTGTCCCTTATAAAGTAGACAGTATTTTCAAGTGCAGTTTTAGAAATGACAGAAATCTTAATCAAGCAGATCACTTTCAAACTGACCACTTAAAAATGTACAGGATATATGATTGAATTGGAAATTCAAGAAAACATTTCTGAGGTAGAATGAGATAATGTAGTCCATCAACTTTAGGGCAACCCTCATCTGACCCACTTATCCCAAGACAGTTTTGAGGAGAAAGGGAAAAAACTAATTTTCTGGTGATGCAGGTTTCTTGATGCAAATTTACTGAATGGCACAAATAATAATAGTAAGAAATAATAATAACGCCCCTTCCTTTGCCCTTCATTCAATTATTCTTTGATTTCTCAAAGTTGACTGAAGTAGCCGAGTAGAACAGAGAAAGTATGGGTATATGGGTCATAGCCCACAGCACTGCCGCGTGTTAGCCGTGTGATCCAGGACAAGGGAATTCATCAGTATGGGCCTCAGTTTCCACATCTGGTAACAAGGAGTATCTACTACCTTGTTGTTCCAAGGATTAAGTGTCATTATGAATGAGAAAACGAGTAGCGTAGTATTTGAGATTTAGTAGGTGCTCAGCAAATGTTAGCTGAATCTTTTGGTAACAGCATGCAATTGAAAATGCCATGTCCTCTCTCAAGGAACTTCAAGGGAAGCCATAGAATTCAAAGGAAGGGTTCAGGTAGCATGCTTTTAACTGTTTCAAAATATATGTGGTCCTTTGGAGTCTCAGTGTAGTTGCCTTTCTTACTAAGGCAGAAAAAAAAAAAAAAAAGGTGGGGAGTTGGTCCAGAAAGACTTCCTCACAGGGCTCCCCATCCTCTCCCTGCTGCCAGGCCCTGGCCCTGGCACAAAGGCTCACCCCATTCAGCTCTCTGGTTGCTTTGTACCTGTTGGGCCTGCCCCTATCCAGGGCCCCTTTTGGCCTTTCTTTTTTTCCTCTCTCAAAAGACCCCAAGGGGGTCCCAGGGCCCAGTGGCTGGGCTCCCAGGTTGCCTCACAGAGGCTATGTTGTCCAATAGAAAGGCGTGTGGAGTCCCAGGGTGAGAGAGAGGAGGACATTATCAATCATGAGCTGTGAAAAGCCAGGAGGGAGAGGGCGAGCCAGCCAGAGCAGGGAGGACTGAATTGAAGTGGAGGGTTTTTTTTTTTTTTTCCTGTTCCTGTTGTTGTCGCTGAAGGGAGCGTTCTTGGACATCTGCCCAGACACATGCTGAGTTAAAGAAGCAGCAGGATAAATTCTTAAAGAATGAATTGGGAGAAGGGAAGGAGCTGGGGGTGGGGAGGAGTAGTGAAAAGGAATCAGGGAATGATTCCAACCCCCAGACAAAGGAGGCCCCTGCAGATCAGCCCAGCCCCAGCCCGGCCTTTCTGTGGTTCAAATATTGGTTTGTTTAGCACATAATCCAGGAGCACCAATGCTCCCTAATAGCTGCTTTGGACCCACAAAGGGGCCAAGGAAAGAAACTACAATTTCTTGAGCTTACTCTTTGTATTTAGTGCAGGCTGAGAATGCTCTGGGGGACATTTCTCCTTCACTCCATTGGCCTCAGAGGTGCTTGCTGGTGAGCACACAGCTCACGATGCAGGAATAGTGGTGATGTGAGCATGGGCTCAGCACTCATGGCGTGTTCTATTTGGTAACAAATGTCTTTTTCTTTTTAAAGAGAAGAAACTTATAAAAAGCTCTTTTGGAGCCTATAGTAGGAAATCAAGGACTTCCTAATTAAAGAACGCTCAGTATAGTTTCCAAAATAAGAAAAACAAGGTAAGATCTTGTGGTCGTGGTGGGACAACTAGATTCTAACTATACCCCCCCATCACTGGATTGAAACTACCTATAGAAAGGTCAGTAGAGATGTACTTGTGTTTCCTGTTTATTGTGTTTGCAATGAAATTCCCTAATAGGAATTATGTTGTTCACTGCCTCCAGACTGATTAGACCAGACTTCAGAATAGGACAGTTGGTGAGCGTTAAGCAGCCAAAGAGCCCATGATAGCTCATTTACTCATTTTTTGGTTGTTGTTACAACATGTATCTCTCAGCAATCCAGTGGGTATTCATTAAAGGCCCTTTGTGGCCTGACCTTATGTGAAGGCCTAGAGAGGTAACAGATATATTGAACCTTTAGCCTGGTGAGTGAAAGCCTAGATGGTCAGCATTTTCAGCAGAACTTAACAAACTTTTCTCTTCCTGGGCGAGTAGTTTCCTGCCACAAAAAGTAAATGCACAGATTATAGAGACCATGGGGGAACCAAATGTTATAGTTGCAATGTAGTAAATCCAGTAGCTCCTTGAGCTGAGCAAGCTCAGCTTGTATTTATGTTGTATTTGTTTACCTCCTAGGCCTCCAACTAACTTCTCCATGAGTATGCACCTTTCTCTCCCATTTAGCAAATAAAAAATGGAGAGAGGGAGGGACAGTAGACATTTATAAAAGCATTTCAAATTCAACCCTTGGGACCTTTTATTAATGCCTTTAAATGAAGAAGGATAGGCATGTTTCCATGCAAAGCATGGAAGAATAAAAGTAATTTTTCAAAACACAAAATGGGTTGTATTATACTTCCAAGTAGTCACATCTCAAAATGTTCTTCTAAAAAGGCTATGTACTAAATCTTGCTGTTGTTGAAACTATGTTTTGAAATACTCTTTTTTGTGTTTCTAAGTCACTGGTTTTTTTAAAAAAAGAGATACCATTATAGTGGTTTCTAACTTACATAGCTGACTTTTTCCAACAGGGCCCCAGGGAGCTACAGTTAGGAAGTGCCGTTATGCAGGTTCCCTGTGGCCTTGTCCCACGCAGTAGAAACAATGGGACTCAGTGTCCGTGAGCAGCTGCAAGTCCTAACTTGTCAAATCTGGCAATGCTTCCTTAACCATAAGTCATCATCAATGTAGTGGATGAAAGTTCAGATACCACTAAACCAAGTGTCTCTTTGAATATGGGGATGTTGGGGGCAGCTGAAGAAATAAGGTGTTTTAGATCCATTCTGATTTGGTTTTAGTTATTTTGAAAATTTTTCTTGAGTATTGGCTACTTTTCCTATTCTGTATAATATGAAGGGTTGGACTGAAAGAGGGTAGATGAAAGGAGAGGGGAGAGTAACAAAGAGAGGGAGTCTCCATAGACCTGGGCTTCACATCTTCAGACCTGCTATGAATTGAATTGTGTCACAGAATTTATATATTTAAGATGTTTCTTCTGATGTAACTATATTTGGAGTAAGGAAGTAAAGTTAAATGAGATTTTAAGGGTGAAGCCCTGAGCCTACAGGATTAGTGCCCTTAAAAGAAGAGACACCCAAGACCTGGTTTGCTCTCTCTCTGCTAGGTGAGGTCCAGTGAGAAGGTGGCCATCTGTAAGCCAAGAAGGTAACTTTTACAAGAAACTGCACCCTGTGGAAACCTTGATCATGGACTTCTGAGCCTCCAAAACTGGGAGAAAATAAATGTCTCTTGCTTAAGCCACCCAGTATATGGTATCTTGTATGGCAGCTGGAGCAGATTAAGATGAACTCTTTTTCCAGTTACCTCTATCAGATAAATGGAAAAGCATGAACAGTAGTGAATGTCTCTTTCCCAACTCCTTCCAGTAGATTGATTCTACATTTCATGACAGAGTAGAAACTTGGTGGATGGAGACAAATAGGTCCCACTACAAGACCTGTAGATCCATTCTTAAGACTTTAACATGTAACAAATTTGGTTTTGCCAGTGCACCTTCTCATTTCTCATGTTTGCAAGGGCAGCACATCTTATAAATGTTACTGATACACTCTATTGCATTGGTGACTTTAAAGGAATTTTTTTCCTTTTGATAAGTATAATTCTATTGATCAGACTGAATTCTGCTGATAAGATAGATCTAAAGTGAATTTATTTAAACATACTAAGTCAATTGAACAACTGAAAATACTTGAACTTTTTAAAAAATAACTTAGGAGGAATAAGAATTAGTAAAATCCTGAGACTGGTCACATTCCGAATTTCATTCTGGCAGAAGAATAAAAACCATGATCAGTTTTCTGTTTTGATAATTTGTTATTTTTATAATCATTGGACACCCACTGCATGTTTACCACCATGATTATACTTAGAGAATACCAAAAATGTGAGAAAGTAGCCTTGTAGTAGGAAGTACTACTGGAGCAAAAAGAGTTCTAAAGATGAAAACAAGGAAGATTTCTACAACAGAGGAGCAAAGTGGTCAGTTGCTTTGGTCCTTGAGTTTAATCCCTTTGGCCTGGCATAGTTTCCCACCTGTGAAATTTGGCTGTGACCAATGCCAAATTGTTGTCTAAGTTTGTTGAGCATGTCTCAGATCCTTATTCTTTGTGTTCAGATTCCTTACTACTGCTTAACCCTTCTTGCCAAGGGAAAATTGAGACTTATGTCCTAAGTAACTGAATGTGAATTAGTATAAAGTTTTACCTTTGAATTATTTTCCTGGTGCAGAAGAGAACACAGTATGATATCATGCAGTATTTCCCAAATGGCTTACACAAGGACACTCATTCCTCTGCATGTTATTAGGAATCATATTGTAAAAATTTTAAGTAGCTAAACTGTTTGGAAAAAAAAAATTGTTCCTGATGGTAGAACTTCTTTTAATCTTTATTCTATTAATCTGTGTTGTGAACCTACAAAAGAAAGAAGGGAGGTGATATAATATGTGCATCATTTCCCAAAGTGATTTGACCATGGGACAATTATTTTGACCCAAGGTCAGAAGAGGTCAACATCATATGGAACAAATTAACATTGAGGAAGGCTGCTTCAATCGAAAACCTGAGTCCTTTTGCAAGACAGTAAACTTTCATAGCTACAATTTACCCAAACATAAAATTTGAGGACTGGCCTAGGTGATCTCAAAGGCTCTTTCCAGATTATTTTTGCTATAAAATCCTTAGAGGCATCACTTAGGGCGGAATTTCAGACTAAGGGAAGAGGTATAGACACGTTTGAAGCTTCTCAAATCACATTTCCCATCTATGTTTAGCCTATTTAGCCTATACAAAGGACATTTCTGCTTATCTTATGTATTGGAAACTTTTGGGACTTGCTCGCATGAAAGCTGGGTGGGACAGCCTTCAGAACTCAGAGCAACTGGGGACACTACCCTGCTTCCCTGATCAGAAAACAAGTTTATTCTCATCCTCTGTAAAGAGCAGATATAGGAAAACCACACACACGTTTTAAAACATACCCTTGCAAGGAGACTGCAAGTATTGTGCACTGTTGCAGGGAGAGAGGGGCAGGGGTGGGGTGGGGTGGGTAAAGAAACTCTATACATCGAGAATTTGAATTGAATCCAAAAGTCTGGATGCACAAAATAGTACACAGTGTTTTCTCTAGTTTGAAGTGTTTCCTTGGTTTCATGACTTCCTTATAGAGGGAGTGGATCATTCCAACAAAGCATTGGGAGAATGGGGAATATGTATCGTTTGGAGAAACTTAAATTCAATTTTCTGCTCAGTGACTTTCCAGAGTGCTTATTCAGTAAGGCCTTGTGTAGAGTTGTCTTTTCTTTTTTGTTTTTATTCCCAATCCTCCTTTAAAAAATGAAGAACAAGCCTCGTTGTACATTTTGTGAATCCCGTAGAGGCCTGTTTGTGAACGTTGCCGGTGATGAACTGTTCGTATCGCAGTCTCAACTGACACAGAATAGTATGGAGTGAAGAGCAAGCTCAGTTTGACTTGTTTTCATGGATCATCTTAGACTCAGTCTTTCCCTCAGGGATCCCCAGGGCTTTTCAGCTTCTGTTGTATATGTAGAAAGACCTGTGGTCAAGGGGCCCTGTTAGTTCAGGGAGTTTCAGAATCTCCCTACCAAAGGTTCATTTCTTCCATGAAATTGACTCCTAATTCTTACACACTTCTCTGCCCGTTTCTTCCTTTGAGGTGCCATTATGCCTTTTAATTATCTTGCCCATTTCTGAGATTTTACTGCATTACAACTAGGTTATTCCTGATTGTCACACATAAGACTGACGCAGGTTATCGGGATCAGGCACAACTAAGCCTACTTTCTGCCTCCAGTTCTTACTATCTGTGTGAACTTGGGCATGTAGCTAATAAGTGTAAAGCTCAGGATCTTCATTTATAATTGAAAAATAATTGTACCCTTCTCATCAGGTTTTGGAGAGGATTAAGTAAGGCAAATTCATTTGTACCACACCTGCCACTATGTAAATATCCCATAAACAGAGTGTATTGCTATCATTGGTTTTAATCATGAAAGGCATATTGATTTTCTGAATTAAACTAATAACAGTTAGGTGATTGTGACACTGACTGTAATAGAGTTTAAAATAACACTCCCTGTATTCCATTCGTTCACTCTCTGTGCCTTTTGCCTCAGTGTGTCCATTGTGCCTGAGTTGTGTTTATCTCATTTACTTCCTCTCCTGCTGTTAGGGACCATGCTTCATACTTCTCTGTATTCACCTGGTGAAGTGATAAGCACAAAATTGGTATTCAACAAATAATTGTTGATTACTACATAGATTGACTTAGAAAGCAACAATAATGAGGAGCCAAGTGCTTCCCTGGGCTCTGGAGAACACGTGGTCTTTGTGGTACAGTGTACAGGAGGGAACCATCCTTAATGGTCCATGGGGTTCTTGATTTTTGCCAGACCTGTCGGATGAGGCTAGACACCATGTATAGATTTGAAAAGAAGGCAGCATGTAAAACCCAAGCCACTCTTGCTTTGATCAAACATCAGTGAGCATAACAATCAGTTGGAGATATTTTATAGCATGCAGATTCCAGGCGGGGCCTGGGGTTACCCTCAGAGGTTCTGATTCTGTAGACCTGATGGGGCCTGGGAATCTGCACATTCCGCAAGTGCCAAGGGGATTCTAATGACCCTGGTTTTCAGACCATTCTCATCAGTGTAACGCCTCCATCAAAGGCTCCCCTTCCCGCCCTTTCTCTGGTAAGGCTGAGTTTCCTCAGCATCCCAGGATGCAAATTAGTCATGATAAAACTTTACATCAATAGTTACCCCTCCTTAAAGCATTTGCTGGGTATATCCTCTGTTCCCTGTCTCACTGTCTTCTGAACCCCCCCTCTGTAACTTCATTCCTCTTGCCCTGCCTCTCTGAGGAATGGCCAATGTGCCCTTGGGGTTCTGATTGCAGGGGCCTGGCAGGGCAGCAGTGTGCTTGGCTTCCTACTCCCTGGGCCCTGCTGGCCCCTGAATGGGAAACAGCTGTCTGCACCCACCCCCTATCCACTCTGTTTACACTGGTTACACAAAATTCATGCTGTTCTGCAACATGGTCCCAGCCCTCCTAGTTTTCTGGCCTGTGAAGTACATCATAATTGGGTTTTAATCACATTGGACAAACAGCTGCTGTAGGCCAGGGCCACCCCTTAGGGCACTCTTGCTTCCAGGCCATCACTTTTGGATTCAAAGCCCGATTGTGTGTCCTGGGGACAGTGGAGTGAATGGGGAGTGTCTGCTGCAGTCAAGGGCCCTCAGTGCTAAGCAGTGTGTAAAAGCCCCTAAGTGGACATGTGGAAGCCAGAGGTGTAAGCCAGTATTCAGGCATCCCCATCACCAAGGAGCTTGTTAGAAATATAAAATTACGGACCTCACCTCAGAACTTGGGGCTTAGCCCTCCAGATGTTTCTGATATGTTGTCCCTGGTGGCTCAGCTGGTAAAGAATCTGCCTGCAATGTAGGAGACGTGGGTTCAATTCCTGGGTTGGGAAAATCCTCTGGAGAAGGAAATGGCAATCCACTCCAGTATTCTTGCCTGGGAAATCCCATGGAGAGAGGAGCCTGGTGGGTTATACAGTCCATGGGGTCTCAAAGAGTTGGGCAAGACTGAGCAACTAACACTTTCACTTTCCAGTTTGAGAATCTTTGCTTCTAGAATATTTGTAGTTAATCCAGCAACTGAGTTTAGGCTAGAAACACTTTCTTGGAGAAAGAAAAACCTCTGAGGGCCTAGGAGAGGTTGGTTTTCTCCAGTGTTCCAAGAAATGGGAGCTTGGCAGTTTGCTGTCGCTGGGGGCTGGCAGAGAAAGAGTTTCCCTAGGAGGGTGCTGAGGGTGTTAGAATCTGGAAGAGGGGGAGGAACAGTTGTTGGTCCCAGAGCCCATGTTTGTAACACCTGGGCCTTGGAATTGGATGGAGAATGACAGGGAAATAGAGTAGCTTCTTCAGAGGCACAGGTGGCCATCCTCGGGTCAGAGGGCAGCTTCCGAGATGGGAGGTGAAGTGGGCCCCAAGTTCCTACTCGGGTGGCAGACATGCAAAGATGGGTTAGTCACACTCAATCTGGTGAACACAGCCTACCAATGCTATATTTCCTGTGTCAAAAATGGTCACTTTTTATTCCAGGCTCCCTTGGCATGTAACTGTCACTCCCTGTAATAGTTACCTCTGTTAGAAAGGGGAGAAGATAAAGGATCTTTCAAATTAAAAGATTTGCCTCTGATTCTTTCCATACAGAAGTGAGTGGGTTTTTTTGTTTAACAAATACCTAGTTTGGGTATAAAAGGTGAGTCCTCTAAGGCTTGGCATGAAAGGAAACTAATTGTTCTGCACTAAGAAAAAGAATGAAAATTTTGCTGTAGCTGAGAGCTGGTAGAAGACTGAAAAGCAGGGATGTGGAAGGAGAGGAGATCTTAATTTTTATGAGACTAGAAAGTAAAAAAAAAAGAAAAAGAAAAACAGGAATCAGCCCTCATTTAACATGAGGTAATGTGTGGCTCCCTGGTGCTCAGTGGTAAAGGATCCACCTGCCAATTCAGGAGACACGGGTTTGATCCGTGGGTTAGGAAGATCCTCTGGAGAAGGAAATGGCAATCCATTCCATTATTCTTGCCTGTGAAATCCCGTGGACAGAAGAAGCCTGGTGAGCTACAGTCCAGGGGGTCACAAAAGAGTCGGACATCACTTAGTGACTAAATAGCAACAAACAACATGTGTAAATCCACTGTATACAGGTCTCCAAGGATGGTTCAGCTGTAATGTGGGATGCCTTCTGTTTTACCATTTTTTTTAAGTATAAGCTCCCAAAGGGCTGGGGCCTCATTTCCTGGCTTCCTTCCTCACCAAGAACATAATACTAGCCCTTGCCTTTAGAAAGCTCTGATGGGATACTGTTGATGGGAATGACAATACAGAACATAATTTAAGGAGTGGCATTGATTGAATTTGCATTTATCTAGCAATTATCCATATACTTCCTTGTGCGTGCGTATGTGTGAAGTGACTTGGTACGCGCATGCACAAGGAAGCATATGGTTAATTGCTGGATAAATGCAAACTCAACCAAGTTATAAAATGGCTCAAAGCTGTAAGTTCAAAGGCGGGCTTGCTCAGTGCTTTCGGGAGTACAGGAAGGGTACATGGGGATGAGTAGAAAACGGCTAATTCCACGGAGATGGGTAGAAAATGGCTAAAAGAGATGATTTTTGATTCCCAGGAGTTATAGAAGAGGCACAAAACTGGGGAGAAAGAGGCTAATCAATTCTTCAACAAATGTCCTCAGTCAACAGGGACCAGAAAATGTAATAATCAATCAATCAATCAATCAAATAATTACCGTATTCATCAAAAGCCAAGTGCTGTAGCAGAAACTAGAGATTCAGAGATGAAGCAAGACAGAAATGCATACTTGCCCTCAAGGAGTAGGAAGTGATTGACACTGAGAATGCATGAACTCAAATACAGGGTGGTGCCCTGTTCAGCAGAGGCCCACGTGGGACACACTGGAGACCTGAAGGGAGATGAGCTAAATCAGAACAGGAGATGGAGGAGCCAGGGCCATTCTCTGGAAAGGGTTCAGTCTTTGGCATTCAGAAAGCAAAACCTTCTACTAGGCAGATGGGGGAGGAAAGCTGACTTAGAGGTATGAGGTGGGTAGGGCAAGTAACCTGTCTGGGGTTGGGGGTTGGGGGTTGGAGAGTATAGCAGACTAAGTGGGCTTTCTATGAGCTTCTAGGGAGCTTGGATTTCATAAAGCATCAGGAGGGAGCCTTTAAAGAGTCTCACCGGGGAGGGAGGTAAGGGAAGCTGCGAAGAGCAGTGGAAGGTCAGATTACAGGCAGAGAAGTGGTCCTTGGAGCCCACTTTCCAGGGAGGGGCTCTGGCAGCCTGTGCATTTTTTCTGAAACCCTCAGGTGAGGTGCATTTTATGAATGTCATCGCACTAGATCAGCCCTCAAAGAATTGTGAAGGAGGCAGAATTGTTCTTGCAACTGCTTTCCTACTCCCTTTTTTCCTCACTCCCTGTATTTTCCATTTGCTGCCCATGCTCCCCCTAGAATCTTTCCTCTAGAGAGAAAAGCCCATCTGATTAGGGTTGCCAGATTTAGAAAATTAAAAATACAGGACTCTCATACTTTTTTTTTTTTTGGTTTTAGTGTACATGGAACATACACTAAGCATGTATTTATTATGAAATGCAAATTTAACTGGTTGCTCCTTTATCTGCAGCCCTACCTCTGATACATCAGGTAATCTCATTTCAGGGTTGAAAGGTCTGTCTTATCTGCCTGTGCAGTGTCTCTTTCCCATATGGAGGTGCTGAGGCCCTGAAAGGTCAAGTGGCTTATTTGCCAAGTTCACACAGTCAGGGTGGAACCGCGCTGTGACTTCCAGACCCTCTAGATGTCTACCTGACAACCTGTTCTCCACATCTTAGAATGAATTAGTTAAAAGTGTCAGCCCTCCCAGAGGTATTTGCATTTTTGAAAGAAAGCCTGAGGGCAGAAACTCCAAGAGTATGAATCTCTAGGAATGTAAATTCTGGTCCTACAGAAGGTGTGAGGGAGGCGGTCTGGTCCTGGAGCCTTTTTGGAATTCAGCAAATGCCTCTTACTGTCTGCTTTGGTGGCCAGCAGAGCCCTCGTGACCTCTGATCCATCAAGTAAACATATGAAGAATTTGGCCATGGACAGCAAACCCTTCCACGGGGACAGTACCCTGCACCTTTTGGAGCACATTCTCAGACATCATTTCACTTAATCTTACAATTTAAGTTCTTTAGATTGTAAATTATGTTTACGTACTTTACATGTTTCCAATTTGGTTTCTGCCACCAAACAAACTAGAAAAGTTTCCACAAACATTGAATTACACACTAGCTCTTTATAAACACTCTGTAGTCAAATTTTCATTCTTTTCTGTTTCTTCCCCGACCCCGTTCATTTTTTTTTTTTTATTTTAAGTGCCCTTGCTTATCCTCAGTTTTGTCTTGTCTAGCATGGACACAACTGAGCAACTAAGTACACAGCCCAGCTCACATCTGCTGCTGCAGCATTTCTGCTGTGCAAGAGAGGAGGTGGGTTGTCAAATCCAAAGACTGAGAGCGTCCTTGGGTGCAGTCTGGTAGAGGCTAGTGCTCACAACTGTGGGGTCTGTGGGCTTTCCCACCCCTCCCCTACTCCACTCTTCCCTTAGGGTCCTTTGTCCTGCCTCTTCTCTGACTTGGAACACTTCTCTGAAGACTTGAGAACCATGGCTTGTGCACTCTTTCTTTGTCAAGGTGTTTATTGCTTCACAATATTAGTCTAGTAAATTCTAGGCTTGATCCAGGTTTGTAACAGCCTATTTGGCAGATGAGTAAAAGGAAGGCCAGGTTTAGGAACGTCCCAACTTGGGCAGTATGTGACAGGCCACGCTGTCCTCAGCTCTTCAGTTCCTGCTCATTTGGGTTTTGCTGTGATCTGTCCTTAGCAGCTTCTCTCCTCACTCTTGGCTTGGGAGGATCATGATGTTTGTACTGTTATCTTCTGTTATACAGCAAGCCACTACAGTTGTTAGGCCTGACACCTTTACACCCATTTTCCTGCAACTATAGGTGCCGTGATTTTGTCACTGTTCATTTCCATTTCTTTTTTAGAATTCTTCCACGTTAATTTTGTGAGTTGTGTGTGCTCTCCAGCCCCCACAAAGGATTTCCAGAGGGCAGGACAGGCTTTGCTCCACAGGCTAGCACCTTGTTTGATGTCTTGGAAACAGCAGTGCTGGTGGGTCAGCATGCAAGTGCCCTGAATATAAGTCCCTGTCCTCCCTGAGTGGTCTTTGATATGCACTCCCGCCTTCAACTGACACTGACTGTAGGAGGAAATGAGAAAATGTGATGTGAGTACAGAGCAAGAATGCTTCATTCTGGATGGAAGAGTGTCAACCAGGCTTCTCAGGGAGGCTTCTTTCCTCTGCATGGGAACTCAATTCTCTCCTGGCAAATTATCAGTATTGTGATCCATAGCCAGTCTCTTTCATTTGAAATAATTTATTCCTATGACATATCTTTTATTTGATAATGAATATGGAATTATTGTATGTTCTAGTCCTGTAGGAACTAAGAGAATGTGCCTTTTATATACAGTCATCACTTAACTGCCTTCCTTGCCTCAAGAGGGTGGAGTGAATGGGGTGGGAGGGTGGGAGCCTGTCCTCAGCATACTAGGGGAGGTGAGTGTTTTGCCCCAGCCCAAGAGGTGCATTTGCTGCAGGCAGGACTGGGAGGGACGGGTGCACTCATAAGACCAGCATGATGGCTGCCCAGCTCTTCCTGACTCAGATCTTTTGAGGCATTTCATTATTTCATGGAAAGTATTGCAAGCCCTACGTTTCCTCATCCGTGCTTATCAATTCTAAGACATAGATACATGCTAAATGATGTTTTGATTATCTGTCATTTCAGATTATGTGCCCCAGAGTCATTGGTGTACATAGAGACACATGCAGACACGCTTCTGTTTCTAGGCACGCCTAATATCTATTCAGCTGAATTGCCCGCCATTCCCTGTTACAGGTTGTATGTACCATGTTTCTGTAATTCTCAAGTCTCTTTCCCACTTTTGTTTGTTTCCTCTTGTTGGCACATGCTTGATGGGCCCTTCCTCTGCTTTTCTGTGATAAAGATACTCCCAAGTCCCCCTCTGTCAGAAGCATCCCATGGCTGGTTGTGTCCTCTGGCTTTTTCATTCATCAGTAAAACATACTTTGTGAGCCATGTTTAACATCCAGCTGCATTCAACTTAGCATTTTATTATCTATTCCATATTATTTGTCACATATTTCTATGTACAGGTCTCTCCCTGCATATCTACTTTTGTGTTGACGTTTAGTACCATGCTATGGGCTTCCCTGGTGGCTCAGATGGTAAAGAATCTGCCTGCAGTGCAGGAGACCCAGGTTCGATCCCTGGATCAAGAAGATCCCTTGAAGAAGGGAATGGCTACCCACTGAAGCATTCCTGCCTGGAGAATTTCATGGACAGAGGAGCCTGGTGGGCTGCAGTTCATGCGATTTCAAAGAATTAGACATGACTGAGCGACCAACACCTCTCACTTTCTTCACCTTAGTTCACTGAGCAACTAACACTTCATACTTACTTCAGACATTGTGCAATGTCTTTCCATTGATATGAATGGGTATATAGAGCAAAACAGTGGAAGATTCTTTCCTTTTCTTTATCTGAAACTTTAGCTTAGCTCTTGCCTTCTTGCATAACAGTGAGAAGGAGTCTGGGCCCTATGAAATAGCTCTTTAAACAGGTATCGGCCGCAGCTGGAAGCTCTGCTGCAGCGTGTGCTGGATCACCTGGGCAAAGCTACATGGCCCTTGGGGTGAGGGAGACACATGCTTGTGATAGTCATATTCCTTTTATAGCATCCTGTAGTAAGGTGATTTACTCTTGCCTGGAGAATCCCAGGGACGGTGGAGCCTGGTAGGCTACAGTCCATGGGGTCGCTAAGAGTCGGACACGACAGAGCGACTTCACTTTCACTTTTCCCTTTCATGCACTGGAGAAGGAAATGGCAACCCACTCCAGTATTCTTGCCTGGAGAATCCCAGGGACGGTGGAGCCTGGTGGGCTGCCGTCTATGGGGTCGCACAGAGTCGGACGCGACTGAAGCGACTTAGCAGCAGCAGCAGCAGCAGTAAGGTGATTTACTCCCAGGTCTTACTGTCGCTGTTTAGGTACGTGTGCTCTGGCCATGGCTCCTCCCTCCTCCCTAGCCAACGAGTGTGGGATGGACTGGTTGGAAACTGTCTTCCCAGTCCCTTCCTGAATGCAGATGAGCAAATCAACCCCATTAATTACTCATGTGCTAAATCTCATTGTCTGCTCCTTTGGGAAACACACATACCCAGGCAGATCCACGCATACACCTGCTACACCTTAATAACCTAATGCCTGGAGCTGACAGTTGTTGTGGCATGCAGGAGCCATGCACAGACAGATGTGACGAAGGTGAACTGATCCCATTTTTAAGAGAATAAAATAAGCTCTTTAAAACTAATAATCAGGCTCTCTCTCAGGCTGATACACATTCAACTGTCGCTTTGAAGGATGAGACCCTGATGTGACTTCTCAGCAACAAATGATTTTCTTAATATCTTAAAAAAACCCCACCCAGGCTTCTTGTTACTTCTTTCCAAAGAATTAAGTATTACAGGATAGACAGCCGAGGGACCTGGGAAGGATCACTCCTGGGGACAGCATCGTAAACAGTTTAGGCATGTGAATGAACCACAGAAACTGTGCTCCCTAAAGTGGAAATCAGGGTAAGAAGGCTACCAGGGAGGCAGCAGACATCTCACTCAAACAAAAAGTCATATCTCTTCCCTCTACTTTCCTCACCCCTAGGGTTGGGCAGGCTGGTGTGCAGATGTAGAAGGAAGGAGGTTGATTCAGGATGTCCAGGCAAAAGCTGGTGCTGCTGGTACAGGACGACTTATCAGCTTACACTAGCTGCTTGAGCATCTACCGGACTCCCAGCTACTGTAACAGGTGATGCAGAGGATGGGGGACATTTCTCTACCTTTATGGATCTTCACTTTTTTGGAAGCCTGGTCCTATACTGTACAAACTGAGTTGCCAGTGTTGGGGATAACACTCAGGCCGAGGCAAATGTACAGTATCATGGGATGTCCAGACTGCATGAGGTTGTAACAAGGGATTGAGGACCAGGGTGTAGCATCCAGTTAAATGGAGATTTAAGGTAGACCTGAACAAGCATTCCTTCCTCTTTCATATGGTTTTGAAGGGTATTTGTGTAGTAAGCACTCTTTAAACACTTATTGAATGAACAGATGGATGGATGAAGGAAGGACTCAGACTTGATGCTTGCTAGACATTTAGGAATGACAGAGAGGATTGTGTTTAAACCTCCTTGGGAAGGGCAGGTGGAGAACACTCATAATAACTTGTGACTATTGATCGTGGCAGGAGCAGAAACCAGGAGAAGGTCTCTCTGACCTTTTGGGGGCAAATTGTCTTCTTGATGCATATTGCTCTTTATTTATTTGCTTACTGTTTGTTTTTCCTCAGAGAAAGAGACCTGTGCTGGTAGTGGAATTCCCTCTATGGGTTTTCATGGTTCAGGGTCACAGCACTACTGTGTGTGTATAGTACTGTTTGTGAGGCTTTTTGCCTCTGTTGTCTCATTACTCCATATAACAAGGTCAGTGTGGGAGATATGTAATTTCCATTTTTACCAGTGTAGACCCTGAGTCAGAGACATGAACTGACTTGTCCAGGGTGTCACAGCCCGTGAGCAGCAAGTCTTTTGGCTCAAATCCCAGTGCATGACTGCAGCCAGCACCACGCCTGCCCTTGCTAGACCAGCAGTGGCATGATGCTCCCTCACAAAGGGTCCATGCTTGACATCACTCTTCTTTTGCAAAAGGAGCCTGCTTAGCTGAAGATGGCTCATCATGTCTGGCTCTCTTTATGCAGTGGGTTAAGACAACTGATCAATGTCAGCTCTCCGCAGATCTGGACTGTTTTCCTGTTCCCTAGCACTGACTCATCCTTATTGTAATGACATCTTACATCTTAAAATATGCTTCTTTGTCTTGGGCCAGGTTTCACTAGCTGTAGTATAGGGATTGTCTTTGGCTCTGCTGGACCATGTCCAGGCATCTGGAGTAATGAGAGGGAGTTGGGAATGAAGAAATAGCCCAAGTCTCACGTTCCCAGTTTCCAAACCTGCCAAGAGTTTCGTAAAATTGTAAAATGTATTTTAGAACATAAAGTGCATCTAATTCAGTGGCACTCAATTCTGTCTGTACATTTAGAATCACCTGGGGAGCTTTAGAAAATGCCAGAGCTGGGGCCTCACCATGCCTAGGGACTCAATTTCAACTGGTATAGGTCCTGAGTATTAAATGCTTTTGAACAGCTTGCAAGTGATTCTAATGTATAGTCAGGATTTGGAACCTTGGATTTAGTCCATCCTTTATATACTTATATATATAAGTATATGCATATATAATGGAGAAGGCAGTGGCATCCCACTCCAGTACTCTTGCCTGGAAAATCCCATGGATGGAGGAGCCTGGTGGGCTGCAGTCCATGGGGTTGTGAAGAGTTGGACACGACTGAACGACTTCACTTTATATACTTATACTGAGAGAGTTTAAGCTTATTGCCTTATATTAGCTATCTATTTCTACATACAAATTATATCAATTTAGTAGCTTAAAATAATAAACATTTGTTACCTCTCAGATCTTCTGTGGGTCATGGCTCTAGGTGTAACCTATCTGCATCTAATGGCTTAATGGTGTTGTTGGATCCTCATCCAAGGTGGCTCATTTGCACACTTGGCAAGTTAGTGCTGCCTCTTGGCAGGACACTTCAGTTCTTTACTGTGTGGATCTCTCCATGGGGCAGCTTGAGTGTCCTCACAACATGGCAGCTGGCTTTTCTTAGAGTGAGTGATCCAAAGAGGAGGCCACAATACCTTTATGACCTAGCCTTAGAAAGCACACACCTCACTCACCTTTGGCCCAATATTTTAATTTGAAATGAGTCACTAAAACCATTCCAAATTTGTGGCAAGGGGATTCAGGCATCATCTTTTGCAAGGAAGAATATCAGGAATTTGTGTTTTAGAGTCACCCCTGGCCAAGGTCATGTAACTACATTTAGTGTCAGAGCTACGTGTCCAGTGCCCCATCAGCTAGTCTCATTGATTGATTCTTAAATAAGGAAATCCCCATAAAATATTTAAGGTTCCATCAATTGGCTCCTTCCAATGAACAGATTGGTTCTCTAAAATATCAGCATCCAGAGAAAGGTCTCTCACCTGTCAGGCATGCGTGTGACCATCCCATCCCTTGTGTGATTCACTTGGACTTACTGCCTCTTTTCACCCATTAGAGTTCTCTGAAGGATTGGATTACTTTGCCAGTGGAAAAATATGAGCTCCCTGTGTGATATACCATAACTGCAACAGCACATCATATAATTTTCCCCAAAGGCTTGTTGCAGCCTATGTCGAGTCATTTGTATTTATGACAGCTCAGGCGTGATTTAGCGCGACCTCACTTTGATAAAAGCCATTTAAAGCTCATAAATATGGGTGGCGTGCTGCCTCCCTGGCCTAGATTTTTAAGGAGACTGAGATTTGCGTTGCCATTCAAACTTCCATTGTTCGGAAAAAGAAAAGAGCCAGGGAGTGAGCAAAAGGGAGGGAAAGAGTCAGGGAAGGAGAGAGACTGAGAGAGGTGAGAATGTGCTGACGCCCGGGACTGTGGAGTTGGGCTTCCCGCTGTCTCTAGGCTCCACTTCAGCCTGTCCATGGGCGGCCTGGGGGATGTGAAGGGCACCAGCTCACGGGGAGCACTGATGAAGCACGCAGGAGTGAATAGGTCACTAGACTTTATGAGCCATTTACTTCCTCTTTTAAAAGCATTGTTAAATCACAACCAAATTACAGTAAATTGTCGATTTTTATTGGAACAAAAAAGCCCTATAGCTTTACTCCTTGACACACTGCTCTCTGGGGACAGTTTGACTACCAGGTAGAGCAGGTGATTACCTGGTTGTAGGATCTGACGGGAACCAGCTGGGGCTCTCCCCAAACAGTATCTCCCAGTAAAACCCAGGGTACCTGAAATTCCAACATTTAAGAGCCAACTTGTTTGTTTAGAGGCCTGCACAGGCTACAGATTCCTAAAAAGAAATGGTCTTCAGATTATCAATTAACACGTGGATCATGGGGATTCGGTTCAGTTCAGTCGCTCAGTTGTGTCCGACTCTTTCCAACCCCATGGACCGAAGCACTCCAGGCTTCCCTGCCCATCAACAACTCCGGGAGCCTACTCAAACTCATGTCCATTGAGTCGGTGATGCCATCCAACCATCTCATCCTCTGTCATCCCCTTCTCCTCCCGCCTTCAATCTTTCCCAGCATCAGGGTCTTTTCCAATGAGTTGGTTCTTTGTATCAGGTGGCCAAAGTATTGGAGTTTCAGCTTCAGCATCAGTCCTTCCAATGAATATTCAGGACTGATTTCCTTTAGGCCCCGATTGTGGGGATGCCCACCAGGTGACAGAGACAGGATAATGGGGAGAAGTTGAAAGGAGAGATCACAGAATAAGCATTCGCCCAATTTTGTGAGTGGGCTTTGGTCTGACTACCCTACTTAGTTGTTGCCTTCATTTCCCATCTGCATGAGGGAACTATGAGAGGGTAGACCCTCATCTCTCGATTTCCCATTAGCTCTTTGGCAAAACCATTTGAAGATGCTGAAGTCATCAGCCATGACCTTGGAGCTGGGGAGTGGGGGGCCCTGGAGACCTCCTAGTGCAGCCCCTTTGTTCTACACGTGAGGAAATGAGGGTCTACCCTCTGTGGACTAGGAGACTGATCAGCAAGTTCCCTCAGCCCAGAGCTGCTGCCACACCTGCAAGAGGCCCTGGTGAGCTCTCCTTTCCTAAATTGGCTCACTTCTTTTGTTCAGAAGTGGTGTCTGCATATCAGGGATTTGGAAATGAGAGTGGTGATAGAGCAGCTCCTATTCGGCAGTCACATAATATGAGGAATGAAGGGTCTTCCCACAACACAGACGGCCTGGGGCCAAATTCATTGCACAGACATCTCTTTTTTGAACCACACAATGTTTTTAACAAAATTTGCCAACATTTGAAAATAAAAAGATTCTTCACGTGCACATGCAATCGCGTCCACACCAGGTTTTAGAGTTTTGGCTTCTGGAAACAATTGGCTGGAGTGGAGCTGGACACTTTCGATCCTTCAGTCACCACAGCCCCCCAAGTGACCCTCCACACCCACATTTCTTGTTTGAGTTTGCAGCTCTTCCATTTGACAGATGGGAAAACTGAGTCTCAGAGTGGGACATGGAGCATTCAAGGAAGCATACAGGAGGTTAGTGGCAGTGCAGAGCCTGGAATGCAGTTCTCCTGATACCTGTTGTTCAAGGTCCTGCTTGAAAATCCTGCCACTTTGTATCCGGCAACCTCTGTATTCGCACACTTCTGGGCCTTGGGCTTCTCCCACGTGGTTCTGTGCAGATCACAGAGGCCCCGGCAGAAGGAGAGCCCTCCAAGGGCGGACATGTGGAGGTGGTAGACAGAGACCTTGTGGGCAGAGGGAGGATTCACCCTTCACCCATCCCGCACCCCCCACCCCAGCTGCTGCTCCCCACTCCCCCCATCTCATGACCATTCACCTTGGTGCACAGGACTGGGAAACAAACCCCAGTTTGCTCATGGAGAGAACCCAGACATCCTGACTGCTGTCCATACCTGCAATGACAGTTTCTCTTGGCAAGTACATTATTAGAGTTCCCACAGCAGAGAGAGGATAGTTTTCCATGATTTAAGTCTCTATTTTCATCCTGCTGACCTCTCAAGTCCCTAAACTCTTTTTGTCTTTGATCCAGATTCTTCTTTATCCTATTTCCAAAGGTTTAATTTGCACTCCTGCCTGTTGTGTTTTTTTCCTATGTGTGTATGGGAGATGGGGGTTCGGGGTTCTATTCTTTGACTTATAATACACTTATGTGCGAAAAGGAAATTTATTTTCTCACGCAAATAAATTAGTTGTTAATTAAAGCTTTTTGATATAGTGCAGAAAGAGGGCGTATTTGATGTCAGCAGCTGTGTGCTTTTCGATTTCTAGTTTGTCTAAGTTCCATTAGGATTATCAGCCTTCATCCGCAAATATAGCCCCTCCTCTTTGCTGGGTCTTTTCTTCCTCCATTCTCCTCTCTCCTTCTCTTCTTCCATTCTCTCTCGTATTCTCCCCCCACCCCCCCATCTCCGTCTCTGTCTGTCTGCCTCTCCCTCTCACATACACACATGAAAGTATTAGGCCACTGCTGCCTTGTTTTGACCTCAATTAGGGAGACGCTGTCTGCTTCCTCCTTTCTTGTCCAGAGCGTTGTGCTCCTGGAGGCCTGGCGTGGAGACATGTGGAACCTGAGTCCATGTAAGAGAGGGCAAGCTGAGAGGTTTACAGTTTGCTCCGGTGTGGATGGTTGGTACGGCCAGAGCTGGGATTTGAAGCCAGGTAGAACTGCCCCCCAAACCCTCTACTCATCATACTGTGAGGGAAGAGAAATCATGGGCTTTGCCCTGCAGGCTCATACCACTCACCTGCAGGGGCAGGTGAAAACCTGACTCGGTTGACCTGTACAAGGCGGCGTATGCTGGGTGTCCCCTTAAGGATGCCCAGTATTTCAAGTATAGACGTTTAGAAGAGGAGGTTGCTGGAGGGTCTTGATGGCTGTGGAAGTAGTGCAAGATTCATGGATGTTTCCAGAACGAGGCAATCAGGAGTGGCTGTGTGGAGGATTGAGGTAGTCATGGGGACTGGTGGAAAAGCAGCTGTAGGCCAAGTTTGCTTTCCAACATGATATGGCATTCATCTTTGTGCCTGGAGCCAGAAAAGAGTTTAGTGTTGCGGAGGGAAGTGTGTTGATATGAATCAGTGACTTGATCAAGTTTGATCATATGAGGGAGAGTTTTTTCTGAATGGTAGAAAAGAGTTATACCTGGCTTTTCTCTTTTACTATTGGGCAGTTGCCAGATAGTGATTAGAGAAGAGACAAATATCCACAGATATTCCATTTTCTTTTAAACTCAGAGCAAGGTTGTTTGATAGAGTGTGGTTATGACACTGGATGGTGCTACTTCTGTGTTGGTTTTCCCACCTACAGTTAAATAGCTTCCTAGGACCATGGTTCTGCAGGGGCCTGGGATGTTTCCAGGAGTCTAGGGCAGTCATCCAGTCCCTTTATTGTTACTCTCTTCATTGTCCTTTGCTCCTTCAGAACTGCCCGACTGTGGCCATTTATTCACATGCAACTTTCCAGGAAGCAGGAGGCTTCACACTTCATCTCATTAACCTAAATGGGTACCTGTATGCAGAATTCCCACTCAAGGCACCAAGACATTCTGCTTGATTTTCTTCATCGGTCAGTCTCTTGTCTCTGGGTGATTAATTTCCCAGTTGGTTTGCACCGTGCACTGAATTTGCAGGAATACTGCAGCTGGGGGTCTGCAGAGCCATGGGCCACCGTAGGGATGGCCCGTTTCATACACTCAGTGCTGCGACATGCTCTGCCCCCTCCTCCGGGGATGTTCCCTGTGGGCAGTTGCTTCACCACTCCCTCTAAGGCTTGTTCCAGGCAAGGATGGCCCCTCAACCGCTGCTTTCTCATTTATCTGTATTCACAGGGGAGCCCGATTCTAATTGATTACCATCTACACTCTATACTCAAGGGGAAAATCTGCTTGGGGGAATGTTGGAGGGGGCTACATTTAGAAATTCAATCAAGATCTTCAGGTTGCATGGCCTGCTGTTGGCAGCAACACTTCCTCCTGGGATAAACGAGAACAGAGCATCCGCTTTGTGCAAAGCTGCGTCTACATTTGGCTTTCCTGTGTCCCTAGTGCCCAGCAGAGGGAATGCCTGGAAGTGGCTGAAAACATGAGCCTCCCTCAGCCTCAACCTGGAAACTCAGGGTTCCTCAGGTTCAGGATTTACAGAAACACATTCCTGCCTGTTGCACTGGGAGACTTTAACCTTTAATCTGCTGCAGTCTCTTGAGATGATTCAGGCTGTGAGCACAGTGGTTTTCAACCCTGGCTATGCTTCCCAAGTACTTGTAGAACTTTTTAAAAAATTCAGAAGCCCAGTCCTGTTCCTTCAGTTTTTAAAAATTTAATGCTCCCAAAGTATCTTTTTTTAAAAAACTGAGACATGATTCACATTCTGTTTGTTGTTTTTGTTTAGTCGCTAAGTTGTGTCTGACTCTTTGCAACTCCATGAACTGCAGCAAGCCAGGCTTCCCTGACTTTCACTATCTTCTGCAGTTTCCTCAAATTCTTGTCCATTGAGTCGGTGATGCCATCCAACCATCTCATTCTCTGTCACCCGCTTCTCCTCGTACCCTCCATCATTTCCAGCGTCAAGGTCTTTTCCATCATCAGGGTCTTTTCCAGTGAGTTGGCTCTTCACATCAGGTGGCCAAAGTGTTGGAGCTTCAGCTTCAACATCAATCCTTTCAGTGAATATTCAGGGTTGATTTCCTTTAGGGTTGACTGGTTTACTCTCCTTGCTCTCCAAGGGACTGTCAAGAGTCCTCTCCAGCACCACAATTTGAAAGCATCAATTCTTCAATGCTCAGCCTTCTTTATGGTCCAACTCTCACATCCATACATGACTAATGGAAAAACCATAGCTTTGGCTGTACAGACCTTTGTCTGCAAATTGATGTCTCTGCTTTTTAATACATTGTCTAGGTTTGTCATAGCTTTTCTTTCAGTGAGCAAGTGTCTTTTATTTTGTGGCTGCAGTCACCATCCACAGTGATTTTGGAGCCCAAGAAAATAAAATCTGTCACTATTTACACTTTTTCCCCATCTATTTTCCATGAAGTGATAGGACTAGATGCCATGATCTTAGTGTTTTGAATGCTGAATTTTAAGCCAGCTTTTTCACTCTCCTCTTTCACCCTCATCAAGAGGCTCTTTAGTTCCTCTTTGCTTTTTGCCATTAGAGTGATATCATTTGCATATCTGAGGTTGTTAATATTTCTCCCAGCAGTCTTGATTCCAGCTTGTGCTTCATCTAGCCCAGCATTTCACATGATGTACTTTGCATATAAGTTAATTAAGCAGGGTGACAATATACAGCCTTGACATACTCCTTTCCCAATTTTGAACCAGTCCATTGTTCCATGACCAGTTCTAACTGTTGCTTCTTGTCCTGCATACAGCTTTCTCAGGAGACAAGTAAGGTGGTCTGGTATTCCCATCTCTCTAAGAATTTTCCATAGTTTGTTGTGATCCACACAGTCAAAGGCTTTAGCACAGCCAATGAAGCAGAAGTAGATGTTTTTTTTGAATTCCCTTGCTTTTTCTTTGATCCAATGGATGTTGACAATTTGATTTGTGGTTTCTCTGCCTTTTCTAAATCCAGCTTGTACCTCTGGAAGTTTTTAGTTCATGTACTGTTGAAGCCTAGTTTGATAGATTTTGAACATTACTTTGCTAACATGTGAAAGGAGCACAATTGTAGGGTAGTTTGAATATCTTTGGCATTATCTTTCTTTGGGATTGGAATGAAAACTGACCTTTTCCAGTTGTGTGGCCACTGCTGAGTCTTCCAAATTGGCTGGAATATTGAATGCAGCACTTTAACAGCATCAGTCATCTTTTAGGATTGGAAATAGCTAAGCAGGAATTCCATCACTGCCACTAGCTTTGTTCATAGTCATGCTTCTTTAAGGCCCACTTGACTTCACACTCCAGTATGTCTGGTTCTAGGTGAGTGACCACACCATCATGGTTATCTGGGTCAGTAAGGTCTTTTTGTATAGTTCTTCTGTATATTCTTGCCACCTCTTCTTAATCTCTTCTCCTTCTGTTGGGTCCTTGTGTTTCTGTCCTTTGTTGTGTCCATCTTTTAAACTGTACAGTTCATTGGTTTTTAGTGTATTGCATAGTTGTGCAACCATCACTACCATCTATCAGAACATTTTCATCACCCCAAGAAAGAACCCATACTCATTCAGTTATTTCCCATTTCCCCTCCCCAGCTCTAAGACATGTTTAATATACTCTCTGTCTCTCCAGACTTGCCTATTGAGGATATTTCCTATAAACAGAATCACATAATATGTGCTTGGCCCCATTCTGAACCTTGTAAATTGAAACATCAGAGCCTTGTATGTTAAACATTTTTTTTTTTTAAATAGTCTCAGGTGATTAGACATAGCCAGGTTTTGGGTCCCCTCGGCATGGAGTGGTAAAGCACTCTTCCTGGGGCCCCATTTGCCCCAGCACACAGTAAGTATGTAAGTATTCAGGAAATGTTTGTTGAATGAGTAAGTCCACATTTTAGAGGAGTCTCTCATAGCCTGGTGTGATCAGGATGTTTGCCTCCCAAATTAATTGATTAGCCCTGCTGCTGCTGCTGCTAAGTCACTTCAGTCGTGTCCGACTCTGTGCGACTCCATGGACGGAAGCCCACCAGGCTCCCCCGTCCCTGGGATTCTCCAGGCAAGAACACTGGAGTGGGTTGCCATTTCCTTCTCCAATGCATGAAAGTGAAAAGTGAAAGTGAAGTCGCTCAGTCGTGTCTGACTCCTAGCAGCCCCATGGACTGCAGCCTACGAGGCTCCTCCGTCCATGGGATTTTCCAGGCAAGAGTACTGGAGTGGGGTACCATTGCCTTCTCCGTTGATTAGTCCTAACTTCTCCAATTAGCTGTTTCATCAATAGTATATGGAAATAAAGGCTTCTCTGAAGGCTCAGCAGATAAAGAATCTGCCTACAATGCAGGAGACATAGGAGTCACTGGTTCAACTCTTGGATCAGGAATATCACCTGGAGGAGGACATGGCAACCCACTCCAGCATTCTTGCCTGGAGAATAGCATGGACAGAGGAACCTGGTGGGCTACAGTCCAAAGGGTCACAGTGGGTCAGATGCAACTAACACTTTCACTTTTTTTCATATGGAAATAAGTCAAAATCCACTGTAGTCTCTACTTTCCTACATCAATAAATTGATTGAGTCTCATTGACAGTTACCAACTCCTTAACTAATATAGAACTTTTTTACATGGAGCTGTGGCTGGGTGCTCTTGAAGTGTGCTCAGAGAACTCTATAATAACAGGGATAGTCCTGGTCAATCAAAGGAACTAAACTGAAATGGCCACCCTGGGGTCTCATGCATGTATTAGAACCAAAGCTAGACTGACATTGGAAAGAGGGGATAAAAACATATCCTTAGCAGATACTAGAGTTGGGAGAAAGGGGAGGTTCAGTTCAGTTCAGTTCAGTCGCTCAGTCGTGTCCGACTCTCTGCGACCCCATGAATTGCAGCACACCAGGCCTCTCTGTCCATCACCAACTCCCGGAGTCTACCCAAACCCATGTTCATCGAGTCGGTGATGCCATCCAACCATCTCATCCTCTGTCGTCCCCTTCTCCTCCCGCCCCCAATCCTACCCAGCATTAGGGTCTTTTCCAATGAGTCAACCCTTCGCATGAGGTGGCCAAAGTATTGGAGCTTCAGCTTCAACATCAGACCTTCCAATGAACACCCAGGACTGATCTCTTTTAGGATGGATTGATTGGATCTCCTTGCAGTCCAAGGGACTCTCAAGAGTCTTCTCCAACACCACAGTTCAAAAGCATCAATTCTGCGGCGCTCAGCTTTCTTCACCGTCCAACTCTCACATCCATACATGACCACTGGAAAAACCATAGCCTTGACTAGACGGACTTTTGTTGGCAAAGTAATGTCTCTGCTTTTAAACATGCTATCTAGGTTGGCCATAACCTTCCTTCCAAGGAGTAAGTGTCTTTTAATTTCATGGCTGCAGTCACCATCAGCAGTGATTCTGGAGCCCAAAAAAGTAAAGTCTGACACTGTTTCCACTGTTTCCCCATCTATTTCCCATGGAGTGATGGGACCAGATGCCATGATCTTAGTTTTCTGAACGTTGAGCTTTAAGCCAACTTTTTCACTCTCCTCCTTCACCTTCATCAAGAGGCTCTTTAGCTCTTCTTCACTTTCTGCCATAAGGGTGGTGTCATCCACATATCTGAGGTTATTGATATTTCTCCCGGCAATCTTGATTCCAGCTTGTGTTTCTTCCAGCCCAGCATTTCTCCTGATGTACTCTGCATATAAGTTAAATAAGCAGGGTGACAATATACAGCCTTGACGTACTCCTTTTCCTATTTGGAACCAGTCTGTTGTTCCATGTCCAGTTCTAACTGTTGCTTCCTGACCTGCATACAGGTTTCTCAAGAGACAGGTCAGATGGTCTGGTATTCCCATCTCTTTCAGAATTTTCCACAGTTTATTGTGATCCACACAGTCAAAGGCTTTGGCATAGTCAATAAAGCAGAAATAGATGTTTTTCTGGAACTCTCTTGTTTTTTCGATGATCCAAGGGGAGGTTAAGAACAAGGATATCACTGCAGTGGTTGGAAGGGCACAGGTTAGAGTCCCACTTTATGTGATGGCTGTAGGATCTGCTCAGTAGTCCAAGTCCTGCTTTTCCACTTCTAAGTCCTCCTGTTTCCCAAAGGATCCAGCCCTAGCCAGAGGCCACTCAGGCTATGCCTGTTTGCCTAGTGCCTTGCAAAGGTCTGCCATGATGCCTGCCCAGTCATTTGTAACACTAGCATCTCCATCCTTCACTCTATGCCTTCCCAGATGAGAGTCTAAGTAATCTACAGCTACGACAGTGAGTATACAGGCCCATTGGCTGAAAATCCAAACCTGGCCTGCCGTTGTGTGATGAAGTAGAAATGGCTTGATGCAAACCTATTCCAGTGCTCAGGACATAAAGCAGAGCCCTCCTGATTGCAGAGCAGAGAGACATTCATGCCTTACTTGTCAACTCCTTATTGAACCCCTAGAATGTGTCAGGCACTGTTGAGATGTCGCAGTGAATGACACAAATCTCTGTACTTTGGGAGTTTACACTGAAGTAGGATGGGACAGGGGTTAGAAGAGAGACAGATAAGAAGTGAATTAAGAAATATACAATAAAATGTCAGAGAGCCTAAATGTACCAAGAGAGATAATGTAAGGCAGGGGATAGAAAACAATGGAGAAGAGGAAGAGGTGCTGATGTGGAGAGACTAGCTGGTCGAGGCCTGTCTGATACATATTATGACGTGCACAGAGTCAGGGAAAGAGCCAGTAGGCATCCCAGGAAAGAGAATTCCAGGCAGAGAAAGCAGCCAGCACAAAAGCCTTGGTCCTCAATCCTGGCTAAATGTAGTGATTACCTTGGCAACTCTACAGAAACTTTCTAGGGTCGGATTTCACCCTGGAACGTGGATGTGTGTGCGTGTAAAACACTAGGCAATTTTGTAGTATGTCTGACAAAGACTGCAAACGAGCTGTGTAAAAGGAATATGGAGCCGTGGTGGCTGGAGCTGAGTGGGCCAGAGTTCCAGAGAATGAGAGGATAAGTGTAGAGGGCCTTGAAGGCCACGGTAAGGATCTCAGATGTTATTAGAAATGATGGAAAGCCCCTAGAGAGTATGGGAGCAGGGGTCGCAGTGAGCATCGTACTCTGTGGCAGATCAGCATGCGTGCATCTGATCCATGGGCGTATCGACAAAGGTTGAGAAGCGGCATTCAGAGAAGCTGTCTTTGCTCATGTCAGTGTACAGATAGTTAATCCATGTTTGGTTACATGTCTAGAAAAGACATGTGTACCTACTTTATGGGCTAGAAACTGCAATACTAGAGAGTCTCTGAACTTAGCACATTCTAATTCCTCTCCCTGGCACGCCAGGGGAAGATGAAGCTATGCCAGATGAAGATAAATGTATCTCTTAGGTGCAAGAACAGGGAGGACCTCAACTGTCTCATTTTTTTTTCCTCCAGGAGTGGTTTTAAAAATGCAAACAAAATGAAACAGATGAGAAGAGTTGCAGATTACATTTCTGACAATGCGTAATCTCCGCTTGTTTGAGCATAGTCATTAGGAAGCCTTCTGATTATTCTGGCAACTCTGGTTTCTAACTCCCTGTGGACAGAAAGAGGCATGGAGAGAATTACATTTCTCCAAGGGTGGGGTCAAAGGTCTTTCTGTGCATTGGACAGCTGGCTCAAGTCATATTGAAGTGCCGTGGCCTCAAGTGTTACTAACAGAATAGCTGATGGCCCTGTTGTCAGTTTCTTTACGCTCACTATCTATTACAAATTAAGCTGAAATTGTGGATTCTCAAAAATCAGGGAAGAAAATCTCCACCTGCTCTCCCCAGTGTCCTGTGATCATCTCGAATCCCTAGTGGTAAAGGCAGGCGGATACCACACACTGTGTGCTGAATGAATGCCTGTGTCAGGGACACCCTGATCTACTTCTAGGAGGATGAGGTTGGCACTGGCCCCATGTGCCCCCGGTGGCAACATATTAGTAAATTACCGCAGACATTTTAAGTGGAGTGTTGTCCTTGCAATGCCAATGCGCAAAAGACAGATACCCGCGTGTCCCCTCTTCCCAGCCACTGTTCCATTCTCAGATACAGCCATTCAATAAAACGATCACTGAACTGAGCGTGCAAGACTTGGGTTTTAAGCCTATGGCATACTAACCTTGTGGTGTTGAGCAGGTGATTAACCTTTCAGAGCTTTAATTCATTTATCTGAATATATTCAAATGTTTGTTTCCAGCAGTGTGAGTCTGGGGTGCTTTCCCTGAAGTGTGTATGAGCAGAGAGGCGAGGCGAGTCCTGAGGTACCTGGGCTCTGTCCATGCTGTGTGGATGCACTGCATCAGTGACACCCTCCCCAGGGTGGGGCTGAGCCAGAGATGGGGAAGGCCATGGGGAACAGCACTCAGTGGAGGGATCAGAGACAGGAGTTCAGGTCTCAACTCAGTCACTTTCTAACCGTGTGGCCTTGGGCAAATGACTTAATGTCACTGAATCTTCAGAATGGAATTACTGATACCTATTCAGAAAAATTGTGAAAAACAAATGAGATTTGTCTGATACACCCGACACATACGAGAGCTTATTATGTAAAGGCTAGTTATTACCATCCGTCGCCCACTCTGTAATGGGTGATTATTTATTATTTATACCTTTGGAATATCTGGTTATCCTCCAACATGACATAGGACTCAGCAAGGGAAAGATTGGTTCTCTTAGTATTGGGTTCTGTTGTAAATGTTTCTAGATTGCCCCCAAGTCTTGCCATTTAGCTTTCAGCTCCCAAACTTGATCATTTGGTGTGAAGGACTGCACAGTGTCATGCACAGCCTGGATCTAGGATGTTCCTTTATCCCCTAAATCCATTGTGAAAGCTATAGTCATGTAAACTGTTAATATCATGTATTAACTCATGGTGTATCATGGGATTTGCAGCCCAGGCACCCACTGGGATCTAAGAGAATATATGCAACTCCCAAGGGACTCTTCCCCACGTGGGGAGATTAGAATCCCCCCTAACTCATGGGGGCTGAGTGCATGCAGTTTTTCCATGCACCTAGGTCTTTTGTACAAACCACACACTCTGTTCTTCTTCTTTCTGTGGCCTCTTGAGAATGGTTCAGAAGTAGTACCTTTAGGCAGCCCGGAAAGAGAATTTCAGGCAGAGAAAACAGCCAGCACAAAAGCCTTAGTGCTTTTTGACACTGACCATGTCAAAATCCTAACACAGACACGTTCATGCAAAACTCTTTGTGTCTTTCATTCACTATTCTGTAGACTCTTGTTATAGGTCTGCCATATCTGAGGACTATGCATGGCCCAGAAATAGGTGCAAAGTCATCCAAGGTCCAGAGCTGCCCTCAAGAAGCTCACAATTTCCGGTCAGAGACTCAGGACCTGATCAACTTCAGAGCATCTGTGTAGGGGTGTCCTTAAGGGCATTACACAACAGCTGCCTGTAGGGGCTTTGGTCTGGCTGATGGAGCAAAGTTCATACACCCTATATCATTATCAATGTCATCATCACCCTCATCCACGAGTCAGAGTAATTATTTCCCCTGTCAACCCAGGAGCTATCAGAAGGACAAGGCATGCTAAGTACCAAATGAGGGTTACAGGTAGAACATGATAGAACAGTTCAGAGAAGGGAGGTTCGAGAAACTTCTTGAAAGAATTGAGTCTTCCTTTGGATCTTAGTGATGCTCATAATCTGGATGGCCAGAGAGAAGTGGAATATCAAGCTTTACTCAGGCAGAATTTATAAATAGAGGGTGATATCTGGGCTGGGATTTCAGTGCTTTTAGGGAGACGGCTCAGGGAGTTACCGGAGCTGGTGTGTTGGAAGGACTGTATAAACTATTAACGGCCCAGAACATCTTGACTCTTAGTTCCTCCTGCTCCTCTTCTTTCGGCTTGTGTTCTTCCTTTCTCTGCTGTGCAGCACTGGGGGGAAACTTTTGTCTTATCCTCTCTCCTCCGCTTTTCTCTCTTCCCCTCTTTCTTTCTTTCCTGCCATATACCCACAAGTGCCTGCCAGCTGGATACTGTGCTCCCTTTATTTGGGTCTTAGTGTCCTCTTCTACTAAGTGAGAATTTACAAATCCTTTCTGAGTCTAGGGGGTTTCCCTAGTAGCTCAAATGATAAAGAATCTGCCTGCAATTCAGGAGACCCAGGATGGATCCCCATGTCGGGAAGATCCCCTGGAGAAGGGAATGGCAACCCACTCCAGTATTCTTGCCTGGAGAATTCCTTGGACAGACTGTGGGGTCGCAAAGAGTCGGACACGACTGAGCGACTACCACTTCTTCCTGAGTCTCACACCAAGTGTACCCTGCTTGCCCTCAGCCTTCCCTTGCCTCCACTTGCTCCCTTAAGTCTTTGAGTTGGGAATGTCAGCCTCCAAAGGGAAAACCTGGGCCAGAGGCCTCCCCAAGGCTGCTGAACCTCAGGTGGGCAAGGCTGCATTTGCTGCTCCCAGTTTTTCTCAAGGAGCCCACATTCCGCTGGACGGCCAGGGGCTGCCTGCTTCATGCCCCAGGCTCACAGGCCTCCGTGCCCTCCCAGGTGCAGGCAGCTCTGGGGAGTGGGCAGGAGCCATGGCTTTGATCACACACACAATAACCTCAGCACCAAGGCATCCATGCTAATGACTTTTGATTACGAATGGATTAAATGGGACAGCAGCTGCACAGGGCAGCTTTGATTCAGGCCTGCTCAGTAATGAGATGCGCAGGCACAGGCTGGGAGACTGCAGCCAGGAGCTCTGCCCAGCCCCCAGCCCACCTCAGGGCAGGGGGCACTTTTCAGAGATGCAAAAGAAACCAAGGCAACTCACACAGACCCTTCACTAAGCTAGCCTCTAGGGTTCCCTCAGCCTCTTCGAGGTGTCCCTTGGCTGCCCTGCCTGCTGTGCCCTTGGCCATTTGTTCACCCGTGCTCTCCACCATGGCTGCGGGAAAAGCAGCCTGTTCCCTCAGTGTTCCCAGGAGGCAAGGTGTGAAGCTGCTGGTTAAATAGCAGCTGCTCTTCTGAGATGAATCCCAAGTCCAGCTCAGGAGCAGCCAGCTCCACAAGGGATCCAGTGGGTCCTCTCCTCACCTAACCATGGTCATTTGGCTTATTGGAAACACTAGAAATCATAGTATCCTCAATAATAGTCTTTGTTTATATAACAGGTGTGAAGGATGTTCATGACCGCCATCCCAAAAATATTTTCCCCAAACCCCGTGAGCTCAGCAGAATTTTTGGATCTCTTTCAGAAATAGGAAAGCTGAAGTTCAGACAGTAAAGAGGCTTTTCCCAGGTGCTTGTGTGTGCCCTTTCTGGATTGCTGGGGACCAGCCCTAGCTCTGTCATTCTGCCATGTAATCATCTACCAGCTCCTCTTACCCCTTATTGGAGAAGGTCCTGAGCAGATCTAGTTTCTGATGATGGACCCATGAAAGCAGTGACCGCCTGAATGCGTCTATTTTTGTATACAGATTTGGGGGAGGGGGATGAGCAGCTGCCTTGGCTAAATTGCAAGGCTCCAGGCGGGGAGAGGAGATAAGAGGGATTCGGCACCGAAGCCAAGAGTTCTCGGGGCTGTTAGATACACTAATAAATTTGACCTTGGGACATTTACTGTGTGGCCGAAAGACTTTGAAAGAACACTGGGGAATCCCCTGCTTCTAATAAAAGCTTCCACAAAAGAGCCAGCTTTTCCCACCACCTCCTGCCCACCCTCACCCTCAGCCCAGGAAAGCAAGGTATCAGCCTTCTGCCGAGGTGGCCACTTCAAGCCCAGCCACAAAAGAGCCATGTCTAGAGCCTCTCCACGTTGCCCACAACTCTCCAGGGGCATGGGGGCAGGCAAGGAAGAGGAACGAGCGTGAGACTTACCGCCAGCCATCGGTCCTGTCAGTGGGGACAACATGCCTTCCCGACTGCCCCATTTCAGTGGTGCAAGTCGAGCCTCACCACACCTCTTAAGGGTCTGAGGAAGAGGGGGGCAACTGACCTTTATGAAGCACTGACTGCCTAGCCTCCTTACAGGCATGTATTTCATTGTTTAAGCATCTCTATGAGGCAGCTAGTGTTACCCACATTTTATGGATAAGACAACAGAAGCTCAAGATTAAGCTGCTAGGAAGTACGTGAACCTGACTGATGACAATCCAGTATGGGCCTGATCGGTGTTCCCACTTCCCAGGTGAAAAAAAATGAGCTCCAGGGACAGTAAATGAAAGGAACGAGGGCATAGTGCTGGGTCATCAAGGATTTGGTTAGGATTCAGGAACCTCACCTCGGTCTAGCCTACTTTTCACATTAGAGATTGTAGTGAAAGTCGCTCAGTCGTGTCTGACTTTTTGCGACTCCATGGACTATATAGTCCATGGAATTCTCCAGGCCAAAATACTGCAGTGGGTAGCCTTTCCCTTCTCCTGGGGGATCTTCCCAACCCAGGGATCGAACCCAGGTCTCTCGCATGGGAGGCAGATTCTTTTCCAGCTGAGCCACAAGGGAAAGCCAAGATTACTGGACTGGGTAGCCTATACCTTCTCCAGCGGATCTTCCCAACCCAGGGATCGAACCAGGGTCTCCTGTGTTACAGACGAATTCTTTACCAACTGAGCTATCAGGGAAGCCCAGAGATTGTAAGGCCCTTCCAATTCGCACATCGTTTTTCTGCTCGAGGCCTTTGGAGGATGGTGCTCCATCTCCGGAGGTACCTTTCCCATGGTTCTCTGCTTGGCCGTGTCTGCTCGTTCCTCAGGGCTCAGCTGCACTGTTGCTTCCTCGAGAAAGCTTCCTTTGATCAGGTTGCTTTCTGTTAACTCTCTACCCTACCCGTACTTTTTTTTTTAACTTGTCACAACTCTAAATTACACTTATTTCTGTTATTCAAAATTATTGTCTCCCTGATTAGACTCTTGAGTTTCATGAGGTCAGTATTTCAGTCGTATTTGTTCATTGGTGTATCCGGAGAGTATAGACACTGCGTGGGCTGGGCACTCCCATGGGCTTAATAAGACAAAGTTGAACTTCAGACCCTAGTAGAGCCAGAAAACAAGAAGGGGTATGGGGTCCACAGGTCTGAAAAAACTCACACTCAGCGAATTCAACCGAGATGGAGATGAAACAGAGCCAGGTTCATCTCTTAGTCTTTTTAGCGGCTGTAACAAACTATTGTAAGCTTGTTGTTTAGTCACTAAGTCATGTCAGACTCTCATGAACTGTAGCCCTCCAGGCTCCTCTGCCCATGGGATTTCCCAAGCAAGAATACTGGAGTGGGGTTGCCATTTCCTTCTCCAGGGAATCTTCCTGACCCAGGGATTGAACTCGAGTCTCCTGCATTGGCAGGCAGGTTCTTTACCACTGAGCCACCAGGGAAGCCATTGTAAGCTAGATGGCTTATAAATAAAAATTTTTCTCTCACAGTCCTAGAGGCTAGGAAATTCAAGATCAGGGTGCTGACTGGCTTGTTGTCTGTTGAGGACCTGCTTCCTGATTCTTCTCACTGTGTCCTCACATGGAGGAAGGGACTAGACAGTTCCCTGGGGGTAAGAGCACTAATCCCATTCATGAGGGTTCTACCTTCATGACGTCATCCCCTCCCAAAGGCCTTGCCTCCAGATATCATTACGTTGGGGTCAAGATTTAACATGGATTTTGGGAACAAACAAACATTCAGACTATAGCAGGTTTACCACATTTATCTGAGATGTTCTCGGATTTATCTTGAATCCTTAATAATGCAGATTTCTCACTACGGCCTACATGCTGGATAAATCCCACATATCTTTCAGGTTTCCTTGCCCAGCACATCCTCAGCATACCTCTTGTTCTGAACAGGGCGGGCAGTGCATTTGCCCACATGCCCACTGTCCACATCTGTTCTGCACAGAGGCTCTCCGTTCTCAGTCACACCTAATACTCATAGGTTGTGAACACACTTACACCACCACCCACCCCAGACTTCCCAATTTTTAGAAATAACTCCATCCTTTCAACTTCTAAGGCAAAACGCTAGGCGTCCTCCTTCATGCCTGTCTCTCCCTCTCACTCCACAGCCAGTCCATCGGCAAATACTGAGAGCTGTTCTCGACACAGCAGCTGGGAAACCTCTAACAGTGTAACTCAGATTGTGTGCTGTGTCTGTACTCTGCTGTGCTTAGTTGTTCAGTTGTGTCCAACTCTTTGCAACCCCAAGGATTATAGCCCGGCAGGCTCCTCTGTCCATGGAATTTTCCAGGCAAGAATACTGGAGTGGGTTGCCGTTTTCTTCTCCAGGGGATCTTCCTAGCCCAGGGGTCAAACCCAGGTCTCTGACATCTCCTGCATTGGCCGGCGGATTCTTTACCACCGGCCCACCTGGGAAGCCCATGTTCTGTGTCTGCTCTCCTCCAAAGACACCCCATGTCCTTTAGAGTGCTATGCTGTGACCGAGACCTCGGAACTGACACCTGATGGCTCTGTGTGGCACGGCCTTGCTCTGCGCCCGTCTCCAGCCACCATCCCCTTGCTCACTGTGCCCCAGCGACACCAGTCTCCTTGCTGTTTCACCACTACACTGAGCTCATGCCCATGTCAGCAACTGTGCACGTTGTGTTCCCTCTGTTAGGATCACTCTCCAAATATCACACAGCTCACTCTGCTACTATCTCTACTGAGATATTCTCTTGTTAGTTAGTCCTCTCCTGACCGGCTTACTTAAAGCAGTACATCCTAAACTCTGCCCCTTTCTTCTGCTTTATTTTTCTTATCTTTTATTACAACCGATAGGTTATAGCATTGTTTTATTTTTATTGTTATCATTTTACTTTATTTTCTCTTGTTGAAAACAGATTTTTTTTTTTTACTTTTATATCCCAGTTCCTAGAAAAAGTATCTAATTATTGAATGAATTTATTTCATGAATATCAGCATCCTTCACATTTACTCCATTCAAAAGCTTGGCTTACTTCATACACAGATTTGCACAGAAAGCATGTTAGTTTCTGGACGTTGCTTCATTCAAGTCACCTGGTCTGTGTTCCAGTCCAGTTGTCGGTGGTCTGTAGCAGATAGTCCCATGGGCACTGTGATGTGCTGGAGCCAGCTCGTGGTGGCAAGAGGCAATAGGGCACATCTGTTGGACTTGAACTGGTGGGAATATTTACACTGTGGAAATAGGCAAACGTCTTACATCAGGCCTTTTTTTCTCCCCCAGAAAGTCAGTTATTAAAGATTTCTCCAGGACAAGACTTGTTCGTAGCAGTTACTCCTTCCACTGACACAGAGCCACATGTTGCAGAGGCATTTGTAACCTAGATGATGACGACACCAGGAACGAAGGGGAGAAGAGTTAAAAGCGCTTAGGATATTCTACCTGAGGATGTATGGATACAAATATGCCTGGTCATCAAATGTATTAGGAATGGCCAGTGACAGGAGGACCAAGTATACTACAGTGTGGGCACATGGAAAGACTGGAGAATTTATGGGAGAGGCTGGGTCTGAAATCCTCTGGGTTTGGTGTCTGGCTCTTAACTTGAGATCTGTGGCCTGGAGTGAGCTGAGTAATTTCCTCATCTGTAAAATGGGTTCATGTTACCTGTTTAACGGGGAGATCCTGACAGTAAGAGAAGCAGTTAGCTCCTATTCCTCAGAACTAGGGGGATGAGTTTTACTGAGGCATATTTCAAGTGAATAAAGGTAAAATTTGCTCAAGACTAAAATAGGGAGCAGCACTTCCTCAGAATGATTCAAGTTGGGTGTCCATCTGTCAGAGAAGTTAGAAAAGGGGATTCCTACATCGGAGGGAGGCTGGGCTGGATAATCAGCCCCTGGATCCCTTCTACGCTAAGACTTCTAAAGCCAAAAACATCCTTAGGCAAGTCACTGACCAATTTTTTTTTGCCTCATTTCCTCCATCTGTCAAATAGGCAGGATAGTTTCTGTCCCTTATGTGTTTCATTGTTGTTGAGATGATTAAGTGATATCATCACCTGAAACGTTTTTAGATCTAGGGGTAAAGATATTTCATCAATATCATACTTCACCATTCTTTTATAAAACCACTTTACACCTTAGAATAAAGCAGCATTCCCTGTGATATGACTATGAAGAGTGCCTGTTGTACTGTACTCAACAGATAACAGAGGGTGAATAATTAAAAGACAGCCCTATTGTCAAATTATTGTCAGTATTATGTGGAAATAAACTTGTGAGTTTTAGAATTAGGATGTGTGTTAATATCCCATGAGGTCGAGGAAAGCCCTAGGGTGGATGGGGGAGATTAGGCCACTGCTATTGCCTTGTGTTTAGATAGAGCTTCCCTACCCTCTTGTTCCTCTTGTCCCAGAGTTAAGACTTGCTCCATATAACTCGCCATGTACCAATAGATCCTCTGCCCTCCAAATTATGGGCTACTCTCACCTCTATTCTTAGCTGCAGTTCCTTAGATCTAGAATTTCTTTTAATCAAAAGACCTGGGGATTCCGATTCTTCTTATCTGGTTAGAAATGAAGCACAGCAAATAGCTGTAGTGAGAACAGTTACAGTGTGATTATGGAGTAACTGACTGATGATGGATACTTTCCTAAAACCAGGCTTATGTGGAGATAAACAAGAGGCGGCTTACTTCTCCAAAGAATGGTGAAGTATGATATTGATGAGATATCTTTACTCCTAGATCTGAAAACGTTTCAAATGATGATCTTACTTAATCAACTCAACAACAGTGAAAGACAAAAACCAACAATGAAGGGACGGAAACCATCCTGCTTGTTTGACAGATGAAGGAAATCAGGCAAAAAAAAAAAAAAAAAAAATTGGTCAGTGACTTGCCTAAGGACGTTTTTGGCTTTAAAAGTGTTAGTTCAGTAACAGATGGAGAGCGTGGATTCTCCTAAACGTACACTTAGGCCTCACCAGCCTCTCAGTTCTGCCCAGGTTCCTGCCTCTCCTTCCACTCTGCCACTCCACCATTTTTCCTATGATAACTCACTCCCAAGTACCTTTAGTAATCGACAGTTCATGTGACGCCTGATAGTCCTTTGGGTGAGGAGCAGGGCCATCCATAGCCTTTTCCAGATTCACAGCTTGTCAGATCATGAGGTGATCTTACAGAGTTTCCTATGTCAGGCATGAAATACTGAGGGCCAGGCAGGGACATGACTTGCCCAAGGTCACCAGATGAATTGCCAAATGTAGCCGTAAAAGTGAACATCGCTAGTCCCTTGGTGGGCCCTTTGTGCTATAAATAAAGGACTTGGACATATGATTACTAAGGGGGTTTCAGACTAAGTTAGCAGCTACTTCCAGTCCTGCTGATATAGCATCTGTGTGTTGTATTCATTTTGTGCAGCCTCAGTGGGCAGCGTCTAGAGATGTGCCCTGCCCCACTGAGCCAGCCAGAAATTCTGAGCAGGCTTGTCCAACACTAGGTGGACTGTGAGTCAGGCACACATGTGATTTCAGGGAGAACCAATTAAAGGATATCTTATTGGGGGAAGAGATGCAGGGAGATACAGTCCACATATAATGGCTTTTGATGAAAAGAAAATATCTGTTTTCCAGATAGATGATCTTGTTCTTGAGAGTAAAATCATAAGCAACCATTTTTAGCAAACAGCTGAAGCAAGACTATGTGAAGCAGATACATACACACCCAGGCAGAAAAGAGTTTTTGGTGAACCAGCTACTTCAAGAAGTCCTATAGAAAATACACGAGGAACAGAGTTTTAACAAAGTCCCAGGATATCTGTATTTCAGAGAACCATGCCTTCTTCAAAGTTGTTATGCTAGGACTCTAGTCCTGTTTTCCAAGGGTGTTCTGTGGGCTTAATATACTGGGGAACATCATTAGAAAGCTGTGGCAGACCCCATAGAGTATCTTTAATGGTGAAGAATCATTCTGGAAACAGCCAGATGTCTCAGTCCTCAAGGAGCCCCTGTCCTAGGAAATGGCAGGACCAAGTAAGTACACAGCACATACGATGGCTGTAGCATTGTACAGTCTTAGAGTGCAAGAGCAGGACCATTTGTGAAAGAAATTGCATGTTAATTGTGCAAAGAGTTTTCAAATAGAGTCTCAAAGTCATTTTCATTTCAACTACTAGCAAGGAGTATAAACAAACAAGTTCACTTGGTTAATTAAAAGAAATAAGCAGATAACTTGATTTACATCTTTAAAAAGACTTAGTAATCTTTCTAATGAAAAACTACAACCAGAGGTATTTGGTAAACAAAGACTATATTCTTTTATTTTTATAGTTCAAGAATATTTAATTTTGATTTATTAATTTTTATTGGGATATAGTTGCTTTATAATGATGTGTTAGTTTCTTCTGTGAAGCAAAGTGAATCAGCTATATGTGTACATATAACTCCTCTTTTTTGGATTTCTTTCCCGATTAGGTCACCAGAGAGCACTGGGTAGAGTTCCCTGTGTTACACAGAAAGTTCTCATTAGTTATATTTTATACATAGTAGTGTATATATGTCCATCCCAATCTCCCAACTCATTCCATTCCCCCTCCCCCCGTCCCTTGTTATTGATACATATGTTCTCTATGTCAGTGTCTTTATTTCTACTTTGCAAATAAGTTCCTCTGTATCATTTTTCAAGTTTCCATGTATAAGCAATATTCTACAATATTTGTTTTTCTCTTTCTGATTTACTTCACTCTGTATGACAGTCTCCAGGTCCATCCATGTCTCTGCAAATGGCACAATTCTGTTCCTTTATATGGCTAAGTAATACTCCATTGTATATATGTACATATTCTTCATCCCTTCCTCTGCTGATGCACATTTAGGTTCCTTCCATGAGCTGGCTTTTGTGAGTAGTGATGCACTGAGTATCAGGGTGCATGTATCTGTTTGAATTATGGTTTTCTCTGGGTATATGCCCAGCAGTGGGGTTGCTGGATCGTATGGTAGTTCTATTTTTAGTAAAGGACCTCCATACTATTCTCTATAGTGGCTATATCAATTTACATTCCCACCAACAGTACCTTTTCTGTACACCCTCTCCAGCATTTATTATTTGTAGAATTTTTTGATGATGTTCATTCTGCTAGTGTGAGGTGATATCTTATAATTTTGATTTGCATTTTTCTATTAGTAATGTTGAGTGTCTTTTCAAGTGTTTATTGGCCAATTGTATGTCTTCTTTGGAGCAATGCTTACTGAAGTCTTTCACTCATTTTTAGATAGGGTTGTTTGCTTTCTTGATATTGAGTTGCATGAGCTATTTGTAAATTTTGGAGATTAATCCCTTGTCAGTTGCTTCATTTGCAAATATCTTCTCCCATTCTGGGGGTTGTCTTTTCTTTTTGTTTATGGTTTCCTTTGTTGTGCAAAAGCTTTTAAGTTTAATTAAGTCCTATTTGTTTATTTTTGTTTTTATTTTCATTACTCTAGGAGGTAGGTCAAAAAAGATCTTGCTGCAATTTGTGTCCAAGAGTGTTCTGTCTGTTTTTCTCTAAGAGTTTTATAATATCTGGTCTTACATTTAAGTCTTTGATCCATTTTGAGTTTATTTCTGTGTATGGTGTTAGAGAGTGTTTTAATTTCATTCTTTTACATATAGCTGTTACATATAAATTTCCCAGCACCACTTACCGAAGAGACTGTCTTTTCTCTATTGTATATTTTTGTCTCCTTTGTCATAGATTAGGTGACCATAGAGGTGTGGGTTTATCTCTGGGCTTTCTATCCTGTTACATTGATCTATATTTCTGTTTTTGTACCTGTACCGTACTGCAAACACTGTATTGCTGATGTGCTCAGTTGTGGCCAACTCTTTGCGACCCCATGGACTGTAGCCCGCCAGGTTCCTCTGTCCATGGAATTTTCCAGGCAAGAATACTGGAGTGTGTTGCTATTTCCATCTCCAAACACTATACTAGCTAGAAGAAAAAAAGGAAAGGAGGAAGGGAGGAAGGGAAGCAGGGAGGGAGGCAGAGGGGGTGAACTTGGTTAGGGAGAGAATAGCCACATAATGTATCAGTGCAGACTCTAGTGAGTTCTTGATCAGCCAGGGTTCAGGAACGAAGCTCCTTTGGGAAAAGTCAACTTGAATTCAGAGAAATGTGAGGGGAAGATCAAGATGTTACCTTAGATGCCTGCACCGTGAGGCTGTGTAGGGCTGATGGGAAGTGGGAAATCTGGCTGCTCCGTGCATGGTGGGTCATCTGGGGCCTGACTGGCTGTGGTTCCAATGTCCCTGGGCTGGGGGTGAGACCCTGACACAACAGGGAGGGAGAAAGCACTGTTCCATTTAGTGGTTCCAGAGGGAGTCATGGATGCCTTAGACAGAGGAATGGACTTGCCATGATTTCAGAGCTATGTCCAAATTCCAATTCTGCTACTTTTTGCTCTCATAACTCTGAGTAAATCAGTTAACCAATTTGAGCTTCAGTTTACTCAACTATCCTACACTAATAATGTGAAGATTAAGAGGAATACTAAGTTAAAGCATCTACCTGGCCAAAGTAGGTCCTAAAAAAGTAATTATTTTTTATATCATAATTGCCAAGAGTTCAGGGTAGGCTTTCAAAGGAGGAGATTCTTCCACTTTACCTGTGGCTTACAAAAGCTGTGGCTACCTTCAGCTACAAGGCTCAGCTCTCACTGGATCCAGCTGGACTTTATCCCTTTTAGATATTCACCTGTAATTGTGATTAATTGCTCTGGACTTGGCCTGAGAGGCCCAGAGTCTCAGCCAAATTGGCTACACTGAGCTGAGGAGCCAAGCTTTTGACTCCAGTGCTCAGATACTCTCTGAAGCAAGCACCTTCTGACTTTTCCATTCTCTGCTGCGGACTGAGCCTAGGGGTGTAAATCAGTTCCCTTGGATTTGCCAAGGAGATGCATTAGAAAACTTAATACTAGTCTTGGAGCCAAATGAGCAGATCATCTGGTCAGTTTGAAGCAGAAATGCAGTACCAGATGAGAAGGCAGAGATGAGGGTGGGTTCTCCCCTAGTATCCAGCTTCACTTGGGATCTTCAGTGAGGGCAACCTCCTTTCCTGACCTTTATGGACTTTGGGACTAGCCCACGGACGCTTCTGATGCAATGTGAATTTTGCATTTTGTTCAAAGAAAAGAACCAACAGCCCAGATCACGCTCCTGGAAAGCAACATATCTTTAGCTCCTTTCTTTTCTGATGTTAGCTGTGATTTCTTTTTAAAACTTATTTTATTTATTATTTATCTGACTGCACCAGGTCTTAGTTGGGGCAGGCAGGATCTTTAGTTGTGGCATATGTTGCTGCACGCAGACTCTTAGTTGTGGCATTTGGAATCTATTTCCCTGACCAGGCATTGAACCTGGGTCCTGTGCCTTGGGAGCATGGAGTCTTAACCACTGGACCACCAGAGAAGTCTCTAGTTATGCTTTCTTAAGTGTGTAGTCTGCTGAACTTCAGATGAAAAAAAAATAGACAATACTGCCTGCACAAAGTGGAAAGAAAAGAAGAGAAAGCATTTCCTGATGAGTAACTCATGGCAAGTATTAAAAAGGCTGATTTCTTAAAATGAGTTCTGATCATGCATCCATTCCACTCCTAGTAAGAGATGACTCTCTGAGCATCTTTAAAGAGGTAAGCTGGTTAATTTTCTTACTCCAGGTATATTCTGTTAGCATCAGAGTGGCTTGTTCACTAAGTAGGGGCCTTGTCTTTTAAGATATGCACTTTCAAATTTTCCTTTTATAGTTTCCAATCAACTAGATCTTAAATGGAAGTTCCATATAAAATGCCAGTAAAAGGTGTGCCATTCTGGCTAAAGTGGGATGGGGACCTGGATCTCCCCAACTCATCGTCTCTCACCCACTTTGCAATCCCTTCTTTAGAATCCAAAGCTCCTTAGGGCACAATTGGAAAACCACTATTCTATAAGTGTCCTTTGCATGATTCATTTTGAAATATCAGAGGCATCATAGAGGACCTGATAGACCTTCTATTAATATACACTACAAAAGTAGGGCGGGGGGTGGTCATGGAGTATTATGGTGTAGTAGAAGGGAACATGCGTTCACCAAACCAGGTTCCCATGCCTCCCTACCACGTGTAAATGGTAGAACCCCAGAAATGACTTAATCCTCTTGAGCTACTTTTTACCAAAATGCATAATAATTGAGGATATGAACATTCATGTCATTAGTTTATACCAGGTTTACCTCTGTAAACTTCCCACCCAGCTCTACACAAGATGCCCTCCATCCATGAAATCCAGTTTCCCTGGTCTGCAGAATAAGGCATTTAAAAAGAATTTTACTGGGAAGTTCAAAAAGGGCAGGATGAGCTTCTGTAGGTTCACCAGATTCAAATTACACGAAATAAGACTTTTTGTCTCAGTGAGTTCCAGATTAGGACATTCAGAGGCCTCTTCTGTCATTAGGCTTGGTACTTATAGCTCTAATCTACAAGAAGGATTAAATACATTCTCACCCAGAAGTTGAAATATTATAACTGTGACTTGGACAGCAACCAACTATGCACACCATTCTAAGAGCATAGGTTCTATGTACAGGATGACACATGGAATCTTTAAAAGCAATGTAAGAGCTCTTTTGGCTGCATGTCTAGGGGAATTTGTTACAGATCTCACCTATAAATATTAGAACCCCATTATTTAAAAAATAATAAAAGAAAAATATAAGCCATCAAGACCAGACTTGCTTGGGGTTATATTCAGTTATTATTAGTCATCCTCGTCGCTCTTTGGAACAGAGCCTGAAACTAAGATTGGAGGTATCAGTGGTTTCAGGTTTAACCTTTAAAATTCCTAGAGGCTGAAGGGATTTAGCTGAAGGGATTTAGCAAAAGGACACTCGGCCCAGCTAGGATGGCCACTTCAAGTGTGTAACTTAGGCTGTGAAGAAGCTGGCTGCCTGGCCCCTGCATCACCCACCCTAAATGCTTTGGCAGTTAGGATGAATGCTTTCCGAATTGTAAGGTTGTTTACCTTTGGTTTGGATGTGGATGTGACCGCAGCCTCACTGGGATGGTGACCCCATGTAGCAGCTTGAGTGACCATCTGTCTAAATTCCTATTTGCACACCAGTAATAGAGACACAGCACAGGACTATCTCTTTGCCCTCCTGTGTGTCTTTCTGATTAGGAATTCTTCCAGAGAGTGTAGACAGCCTCTTAGAAGTGTTTCGTGGGGGAGAATTCCTAGAAAAAAGAGAGAGAGGAGACTAGATAAAGTCCGTTACACTTCTTTTATTCCTGAGGTTAGAGAGACTGGGGTACTGAAACTGTGGGGCCAGAAGGAACATGGGATTCATATTATACGTGGGAAAATGAGACCTGAATAGGTGAAGCAACACCAAAACACATCCCATAGTGAATGGAGGCAGACCCAGGGCCAAGATATGAGTTTTCATCCTCTGAGTCTAAACTTTTGTGCAGCAGTGTTTCAGCTATCATCTTGTGAGGAATAGCAACCTGGTGGTTCTGTTTTACCTCTCTTAATTCAGTGTCCACATTTCCTTCTGTGTTCCTGGAACTCTGTTGCAGGCTTACTCATGGTTGGTTCCAGAGCCTTGTGCTTGGTAGAAACCAAGCTCTCTTCCTTAGCTTTCTTTCCTTTCAGTTCAGTTCAGCTCAGTTCAGTTGCTCAGTCATGTCCGACTCTTTGTGACCCCATGAATCACAGCACGCCAGGCCTCCCTGTCCATCACCAACTCCTGGAGTCTACCCAAACTCATGTCCATTGAGTCGGTGATGCCATCCAGCCATCTCATCCTCTGTCGTCCCCTTCTCCTCCTGCCCCCAATCCTTCCCAGCATCAGGGTCTTTTCCAATGAGTCAACTCTTCGCATGAGGTGGCCAAAATATTGGAGTTTCAGCTTCAACATCAGTCCTTCCAAAGAATACCCTGGACTGATCTCCTTTAGGATGGACTGGTTGGATCTCCTTGCAGTCCAAGGGACTCTCAAGAGTCTTCTCCAACACTGCAGTTCAAAAACATCAATTCTTCGGCCCTCAGCTTTCTTTATAGTCCAGCTCTCACATCCATACATGGCTACTGGAAAAACCATAGCCTTGACTAGGCGGACCTTTGTTGGCAAAGTAATGTCTCTGCTTTTTAATATGCTATTTACATTGGTTATAACCTTCCTTCCAAGGAGTAAGGGTCTTTTAATTTCATGGCTGCAATCACCATCTGCACCCTTCCCCTTTTGAGTCTCCTAGCCCCGGGTATTAGGTCATCTAAAACTTTCTTTGAGTTGCATGCATATGGTTGGCTTTGTTGTTTCTGATTTGTCCACTGGGTAAGTCATTCTTTCTGGGTCTCAGTTTCTAGTTGATTCCTAACAACTCCAATCGCACACATAATTGGGTGTTTGTGTTGCTTCCTGGAATGCTGCCTTCCACACAGGCTATCCCCAACTGTTCCGTGGTTTGAGAAACTGGGGTGGGATGCAGTTCATGGTCCATCATGTAGCCAAAGTAAGAAACAAGTGAAAACTTCACAGCATAAAGAGGAAAAAAAACATCCATTTTCTACAAAAATAGGAAAGGGAAAGGAGAATAGATTGAAAAGAGGACAGGTGAGATAAAAAGCATACTTAATGAAAGGATGGTGTCTTTAAGGGAAATTTGAAATAGGGTCATTTGTTCTCCCCAAAGCAGTCTTTGCTCTGTTCCTTTATCTGTGTACCTGCCTACCTCTGCATCCACCACTCACCCATCCATCCTTCCATCTCACATATTGTCATCTGCTTTTCTGGCCCACGGCAAGCGTATTGGAAAAGAACAGATGACCCAGAGCATCCCTGGCACAGCCAGGCTTCATTGTGTCCAGCTGCATGTCTACAAGGCTGAGATCCTTTCAGCCAGATGTCCAGTGTGAGCCCCCCACCCATGTTGTATCAGGAACTCCCTTCCCAGACGCCTGTGTCCTGGGTCAGCCAGAGGGACTGGTGGAGACATACTAGGCTCCACCTTACCCAGATGTGGTGTGTCCTTTTGATGAGGGGAAGTGATGTTCCTGGGGCTGGAGGACACGGAGGAAAGTGGAGCAGCCTCCTCCCCTCCTTTGAAGGAAGCTCTGGAAGCTGCAGACTTTAGCAGGTGACAAGGAAGCTGTTTGAGAGGCAGTCTGAGGCCCATGAAGGTCCCAGGGTGATGCTGGCTGCAGCTGTGCTGGGGGTGGCTTCTGGTGCTGGAAGCAAAGGGATCCTATCCAGCGAATTGGGTGCGAGAGGAGTACAAACGGAATGCTTGTGAAACGAAAGCTATTTCTCTCACCCGAGGGCCCCATAGCTGCCTTCATCTTCCTCTAACCCCCCTGCTCCCCAGCCTTCCCTTTGGGCTTAGAGAGACCCAGAAAAAAAATTGAGCTTGCGCCAAGAGAGAAAGTACAGCTCCTCCAAAATGGAAAGCAGGGTCATCGTCCCAGTGTTCTGAATGTGGACTGTTGGAGAGAGCAGGGAGACTTGTCAGGAATGAGAATGGTCTGAGACAGGGCCCCAGGATCACTGCCCAGCTCCACCAGGGAGGTGAAAGAATTTTCTCCTTCCTTTGCCTTTTAAATGTAATTCCGTCTGCCCTTCTCCCCTACACCCGCCCAGCTCTCTTGCTGGGAGCAGTGCAGACATTCAGCCATCCTGGGAAAAGGCAGGATCCTTTTCATTAGTGCCAGCCTGATTGAAGTCCCCAGAGCCAGGGAGGATTGAATTTTCCTCCCTCTCTGCCTCCCCTGTCCTGAATCCCTCCCCACACAGCTAGGATGCTCCAAGCAGTGAACTGTTGTCCTGTGGGACGGGATAAGGACGGGATCTGGTTGTGCGAGACAGTTTGGATGGTCTGGATCAGTGCTTTTGAGGACACTCCTTATGGAATGACATTCTCATCTCTTCTTGGCCATGCCTCCGCCTCTCCTGAGTGCTGAGCCCATTTTCTCCTACCTTCAGGATAGAGGCCAGCAGCCAGTCATGCCTAGGTGTGAGGGTTGGACCGGACCAAGACAGTTACTCATGGATGTTTCTGCAGAGGGACCAGGGGTCAGGGACCCACACAGGCTTGTTATTAGCTTAGCAGTGGGACTTGAAGAAGCCACTTCTCAACTTTGTGCAAAACGAGGATTTAGTCTGGAGGTTTCAAATTTGTTTTAGTGGCAGAATATTTGTTCTCAAATGAAGCTATATACATGAAAAAGAGAAAAGCTGAGCTGTTGTGGTTGAAAGGAGGGAGAGATGGACAGTGGAGATCCTCTGTCTGTACCACCTCCTCTCCTCTAGTTGCCCAGCAGAGGTGGCTCCTGAGCCGCCTGGAGACACAGTGATTTCCTCATCCATCCAGGGACCTTTGGCTGTCTCTTTTAAGTCCTGACAAGACTGGAAGTCTTTTCGTAAGACTGGAAGTCTTTTTTGGGGGTCCAGATCTAGGTGGTCTTCAATTCTGAAATATGGGAGGACTTCCCGTTGTGTATTTCTAATCTGCACCTGAGCGCCACACTTCACTGCTTGAGGGCCAGTTCTTTCTCCTTTCCTGGGTGCAGAACGTGGAACTGTCTATGAAACAATCAGCTCTAGAAAGGGGTGTGTTCAAGGAGTGTGGTTTGTATTTTGCCCATACTGTTCTTTCTTCAATTTAACCTTGACTCGTGCACTGAAGCATAAGCTGATATTCTCTAGTAAAATCTATCATGGATATAGAAGGACTTGTTCCCATGTTGGAGCTGATTAATTCATCCAGATGTTTGCATGCTTCCTTCATGCAGGAAGTCCTCTAGGTGCTATGCATTCTAGGTGTCATTTCCTCTTGTCAACTTGAAGGATGTCATAGGCTGTCTCTCACACATCTCAGCAATTTAGTCATTCTAGTCCTCACCTCTAGTTTGACAGTATTCCTCACTTTTAAGTTATTTGACCAATAGGCATTCAATGACTAGTTGTATGTCAAGATTTTTCTTGAGAAATGAAATAGTTGTGTGAGATATAAACCATTGTCTTGTTGTGCATAGGCTTGTTTAGGCTAAAAAAATGAAAATTTAAATATATATCTATACACACACACACAACAGCAGAAGATAAAACTTTAAATAATTAAGAACTAAATTGTAGGAATTCCCTGGCAGTCCAGGGGTTAGGACTCTGTGCTTCCACCACAGAGGGCACAGGTTTGATACCTGGTCAAGGAACTAAGATTCCACATGCTGTGTGGTGCAGCCAAGAAAGAAAAAAGAACTAAATTTCATGCATCTTTTGCTTTTCTAAGAGAAAGGAAAAGGATATAAGTTTTCCAGCGAGGATGGAATAGATCCTAACTTTGTTGAGCTGGGGACATAAGGAATAATAACCCAAAATGCCATTATCTCTATTTCCATTCTATCTGGATACGATCATTTCTCAATCCCAAACCTCTAATTTGACAAAATAGTGCAAATGCTAAGATGCTATGAACACCCTTGTGGTTTATTTTCTGTTGCAGCATCTCAGAACTAGGAAGAACTAGATGTTTTGCTTTCACTTCTGTTGTCTTGTAAACCTCATAAAAAGGCAGTAGAAGAGTTCCTGCCATACCTGTGTGACCTAAAAACGGTTATTTAACCTCCCAAAGTCTCCATTTTCCCATCCATAAAGTGGGGATACTTTCTATCTCATGAAGGAGTTATGAAGATTAAAAAAAAAAATCTGTAAAGCAGCAACCATGATGCTGATTCCCTCCCTTCTTCCTTAAATCACACCATGGCTGGCAGGGGAAGATGCAAAGCGAGCTGCCTGCTGGGGTTGGTAAACCCCTTTCCCATGTCTTCTTCCCACTGCCCACCTGAAGGGGCTCCCTGCACTCCCATTTTCAAGGCTCAGTTCAAACTCTTATTTTAGTAACCCCACCCTGACCTTTCTTGCCTTACGTTGTTCACAGTTTGACACTAACTCTACTCACTGCGTGTCTTACGCTTGGACCAAATTGTATGTTCCTTGCAGGCAGAGATGCCTTATAATTATGTTCGGCTCCAGTGTCTCATCAGGTGCCCTCGTGGCTTGTTGTTGGCTGTGTTTGCAGTCAGAGGGGCTGAGCTGCCTCTCTCTCAGGATGGTGCCACCTTTCCAGGCAAATTCCACGTCCCTGGGGTTGGGGTGTGGTAGTGGTTGGGGGGTGGGAACCTGCCTGCAGGTCTGGGTGTGGGGAGAGAGGTACAGCTTTTGCAATCTCCACCTCCTTCCTACTCTATCGCAGACCACTTAGTGCATCCTTTTAGGCAAAGTCATTGCCTAAAGAGCAATGAGCTCAGTTGAACTTTTCTGAGATAAAGAGCCCAGTTGAGCTTTTCTAAGGCTGGAGGCACTGCAGCCCAGCATGACTTCCTCTCTTTCTTGAACCAAACAAAATATTGTTACAGCAAACATAAAATCTCTCTTATTTTTCACAAACGCTCTCCAGGCCTAACAAAGCTTGCAAGCAGTCACACTCCTTGAATCAAAATAAGCATCTGCCTTTTTTCTCTTTATCCTGCTTTCCCAGCATTTTTGAGCAACGATTAAGAATGTGAGTATTTTATTAATTCATCTCAGGACTCCACTGAGTGTTTTCTGGAGAGCACGCAAACATATTAAAGCCTTAACTTTACCCTTTAATATAGATTGAACACAGAGATACAGAACATACATAGCCTGACTTACCCATTAATATTGTGCATGATAGTTGGACTCATAAACTCTGAATATTTCAAAAGTATATAAAATGAAAGGCAACATACAATAAAGGGAAACTGAGTCATGTGCAGCTGGGGAGAGGATAGGGTCATTTTCACTGGTCCGATTTTTAAAAAAGAGGAGGAAGAAGCAACAGCCCTCCCGGAGGAGATGGGCCTTTAACTGTCTCTTTTACTTGTGGTTCAGTTCAGTCGTTCAGTCGTGTCCAACTCTTTGCGACCCCATGAGCTGCAGCACGCCAGGCCTCCCTGTCCAACACCAAGTCCCAGAGCCTACCCAAACTCATGTCCATTGAGTCGGTGATGCCATCCAACCATCTCATCCTCTGTTGTCCCCTTCTCCTCCTGCCTTCAATCTTTCCCAGGATCAGGGTCTTTTCAGATGAGTCAGCTTTTCTCATCAGGGGGCCAAAGTATTGGAGTTTCAGCTTCAACATCAGTCCTTCCAATGAATATTCAGGACTGATTTCCTTTTACAATTGACTGGTTGGATCTCCTTGCTGTCCAAGGGGACTCTCAAGAGTCTTCTCCAACACCACAGTTCAAAAACATCAATTCTTCGGCGCTCAGCTTTCTTTATAGTCCAACTCTCACATCCATACATGACTACTGGAATCACAGAATAATTTGATAGTAGGAAGGAAGTCAGGGACCCTCTCGCTAAAGAAGTGTGTGGACTCACATGTGATTTGTACTTAACAATCTCAAGGACTCTGTGGATGCGTTGGAATCCATTCATAGCTCATGCTGTCTAACTTAAGACTGAAGGATTGATCGTACCTAGAAAGAAGATAGGAGAAGGCAGCAGAGACAGTCAGAAATAGAGTAGACACAAGGTGAAAAGGCCATTGCTTCCAGGCTCCTAGCCTAGAAGCACTGCATTTGTCTTTTGTGATTCTGCTACTTGGCCCTGGCTCTCGGTTCTGTCTGATCCATTGCTGATCAGTTGTCCTGGGGACGCTGTATGCAAACTGTTGAGAGGTATCACTAAGGAACACTTCTTTGTTCTTTTCCAGCTCCTCACAGCCAGTGACCTTGCAGCCAGCGACCTCAAAGGATTTCAGCCACAAGTAAGTTCCACTGATCCTTTTATGAATTTTGGTTGTGAGGAAACAAAGTTGGTACCAGGGCACAAACCCCCACCTTGGATTTCCAGCATCTCTGACTCAGGGAACCAACCTTGACAGTGACTTGGTAGTTTGTCATCTCCAACTGGCTCCTCTCAACTCATCACAAACAAAACAACCTCTTTCTGCTTCCTTAATATTTTATAGTGTGAAAGAGAGTAGACCAAGCTGCTTGGAATGTGTGGTGGTGGGTGATTCAGCATAGGACAGGATTAAACCAAGAATGTAGAAGGTGGGATTTTCTCCTACATTTCTCCTTTTTGGTACAGGATACTCGCATTTGTGGAATCTTTGTGAGCAAATGCCTTGTAGCCACAGTCTAGGGGCCAGGTTAATCTCAGACTCTGCAGAGGCAGATGGTTGAGTTTTGCTGATCTTGGTTAGAAAATGGGCCATTATTATCTCTGGCCAGAATGCTTTTTGAAGGTCACTATGAGCAAGAGGCACAGGCAAAATCTCTCTTGGGACCTCCCTGGCAGCTTTGAAGATGGAAAATCACCTTGCCTGTCTTTGGAAGGAAGCTTACTGTCTCCACACAAATGCATAACCACACACACACACACACACACACACACACACACACACACACACACACACACACACACACACAAATGCATACCAGACACACATAGTCTTTGTGTTCCCCATGGATCCTGGTGTAGATAGAATGTATATGCAAAGAGGGGTAAATCCAAGAGCAAGAACTGAGATATCTCACCCCTGCCTCTGTTCCCTCTTGAGTGGGAAAATTCCTGTCACTCCCCAACTCATTGCTGCCCAAGGCCCCACCTGCTTGCACCTCTGCAGGGACTCCCAAAGGCAGAGCAGATAATTTCTAATACAAAAATTCCATAAACTTGAGGATGTTTTCTTCTTAAAACCTGTTTTATATCCAAGAGCTCACTGTACCCTTACTACACTTCCCCCATGTGGAGTGTATCCTGTGAGTCCCCTTTTACTGGCTGGAGGAAGCTGAGACCCCAAAACCTGGGGAGAAGAGGCCCAGACCCCTGAGAGCACCAGGGACCAGATCAGAAGTAGACTAAGAGGCTTGAGGGAGACAGTGAACAAAATCCAGGGCCCCGCTGGTAAGAGTCAAAGATAAATCCATGTACAGTTTGGGGTGTTTTGATCACAGCTTGTTAATCCTTCTGTCAGGACGCGGTGAGGTTTTAAAAATAGTCAGGAAGCCTTTTGACAATATTGAAAAATGATAATTTATTCAAGTAGTTATGCACATAATGCACACAAGCTTTCAGGTGAGCTCAGAGAATGTAAAACAAAAAGAAAAGAAAATCGACCCACGTCCCACCCACCTCCACACCTACACTCACACACACAGTGGCATCCCAGGCAAAGATTTATTTTTATTGGAATTTATAAAAATAAAGCGGGGAGAAAGGCTTTGTACTATGTTGTCTTGTGGCTTGAAAAGGCTACATAGTGGAGACTGACTTTATGGAAGGTGTGTGTGTATGGGGGTGTGTGTGTGTGTGGTTTTGGCATTATTTCTGAGTTGATCATATTCTCTCTCTGTTTGTTGAGCCCACGGTTCTAAAGATATTTGATTTAAAATGAACTATTGTTGGATATATTGGGGGTCTGCCCGTAACACTTGAGGCCATGATCCTAGAAAGACAGCTCCCCCGCTCCCTGCCGATTACACTGCGGTGGTTGGTGCAGATGGCTCACTCCCTTGGTTCCATCTGACCTTTCCACATTATTCCATTTGTGTGTCATTCCCCCGCGGCTGGAATATAAATGTGTATTTTTCACTCCTCAGGATGCATGTTTCTGAGGCCAGGAGGCCCTGGGAGTCTTGTGGCCAGAGTGTAGTGCCCAGATCAAAGTCAGTTCTTCAGTGTTGTTCCTAAATCAAAAAGGCCCTGAAGTGTCTAGAGTCAACACCACCCTATTGGGTGCTTTTCCAGAGAGAAACAGAACATTGCCCACATGTTTGGAGCTGTGCACCAATTCATTGGCTCCTGTTATTGTTTTCCCCTTCTCTCATTGGGTTTCAGGTGAAACTGAGCCCTAGGCATCCTGATGTCCAGTCATTCATGGGTGTGTTCCTTCCCAGCAACTGTCACTGACTTTCAGGAGGCAACTCACTGAGGACCACTCCCTGGGTTCACTGTCAGTGGGCCTGTCGGCTTTCACATGGTCCACATTCACCACTTGCATGGAAAAGTTTTGTCTTTTTTTTTCCTTCCTTGAAGCATTTCCTGCTGCAGCCTCTTAGGGAAAATAGTCATGATTTTCTCCCGAATCCTTGCTGCCCCTTCGGTTTGAAGGTGTGGAGAGTGGTGAGTGTATGAATCTGACCTCTCCTGTCTCCTGTCTCTCTCCTTCTTTTTTGCATCCAGATAAAGAAGAGGAGGGTCAGGAAGTCACTGTCAGCCTTTCTCCCTGTGATTATTGGTTTGTAAAGGCACCCTGTTCATTCCTGGAAATAAACACATTACTTTGAAGGTAGAGCCTGATGCTGAGATTTTACAGCCTGTGCATCAGGGTTGAGAGTTCTTCCTGGGATCTCGGCTTCTTTGCTGGGTGAGCAGGAAGAACTGCCTCACCAGAGGAGAGGTTACTTGTCCCAATAAGTTTCAAAAACACAGATGGAAAGCCTCCTGAAATTCACACCTATGTCACCCAGACTCTTCTCTTAATATTTGGTCCCCGCCCAAACACATCTTTCATTTTCCAGCACTTGGCTCTTCCTGCCTTTAAAGGAATGAACATATTTGAGCCCCTTCTTCTTATCCTTGGATGACTAGAAATGAGGACCTTTCCCAGACCATCTCTCTCCATCCTTGAAAGGATTAAAAGCAGTAGAAGCTTAGTAGACACCCCACAGTCATGTGTCTTCTTCTTCATTTTATTTTTACTCTTTTTTCCCTCTGAGTTAAGAGCTATAAGTTGTTCACTGTAAAAATTTTGGAATATGCGAAGGTAGTCAAAAAAGTACAATCTTCTAGTTATAAAATAAATAAGTCCTGGGGATGTAATGTACTCCACGGTGACTATAGTTATATTTGAAAGTTACTAAAAGAGTGAGTCTTGAAAGCTCTCATCACAGGAAAAAATTTGTAATTCTGTGTAGTGATGGATGCTAACTGTAAAAATTAACTAAAAAGAAGAAATTTGGAAAATATTTAGAAAATTTTGAAAATCTCTTTCCACCCCAGAAATACTTATAATGACATTTTGGGGTATAGTCTTACCATAATTATTGTGCAAAAACATACACATCTATGGGATTTTTTTAAAAATTGACACTCATATTTTATATGCCTTTTAACCTTCTTTTTTGTTTGTTTGCATGCTTTTCATGTCACTGGAAAATCTTCTAGCAGCTAGCTATTTTTGTCTATTTGCTAGTACCATCATTTATTCACCACGCCCCTCTTGCTAGACATTCCATTCCTTTTGCAGGCTGAGCTCTCCAGGAGCAATCCAAGGCAAATGCTGGATCCTCTGCTCTCATCTAGGATACAAATAGCAGCCATGGCTTCTTGGCATTTAGTTCTTTGTCTCTCCTACAGGCATCTGACGGTTGTTTAAATTTTGTAGTAAAGTGTCCATGTATATGCCCATGGGCATTTAAGCACATGCTTACGAGGGCCCTGGTGGGGGATGTTAGGAAGAAACAGCCATAGCATGGGGCCCAAGCTCAGATGCAAGTGTCACCTGTCCACCTGCCGTGCTGGAAAGCGACCCTGAGAAGACCCATCCCCCACAAAAGAGAGCACCCACGAAAAGACTTGGTTCTCACCTGCTTCATAAACGCCCCACTGTCTCAGAGGAGAGAGGAGGCTTCTTATAGGAAAAATTGGATTTTACTTCAAGTATGCCTCAATCAAAAGATTTTGGGAGGCAAGTGTAATAGCTGTTATATAAGGGTAGCTATTTTAAAGAAATTTCTAAAATGGCTATTGCTGTTATGGCCAAGGGGACATTTGCAGTGAAAGGTAAGAAGAGTCACTCAGAACACACGGGAAAACATTTTTCAGTTCAGAGAAAACAGGACTTCCAGTTACTGAGCTGCCATTTCATTCAAAGGTGCCCATGGAGATCTTTATGTAGAGCTACGTGCTGCACAGACTCTTCCCCAGAATTTGGCAATTCTAAAATATTCTACCACTATTAGTTTTGTGAACCTGGGGAAGTTGCCTAATGGCTTTAATCCTCATTTTCCTTATCGAACAAAAAAGCTGTGCAGCTTATCCCACAGACTGTTGTGAGGATCAAATGAGACAATATTGTGAAAGCAACCTAGCCTGGTGGCTGCCACAGACAGCAAATTCAACTTTTCCTTTCGTTAGAGAAGTGTGTGCTTAGTCACTCAGTTGTGTCCAACTCTTTGCAACCACATGGACTGTAGCCCACCAGGTTCCTCTGTCAGTGGGGATTCTCCAGGCAAGAATACTGGAATGGGTTGCCATGCCCTCCCCCAGGTAGAGAAGTTTCAGTTCAGCTCAGTCATGTCTGACTCTTTGCGACCCCATAGACTGTAGCATGCCAGGCTTCCCTGCCCATCGCCAACTCCGGGAGCCTACTCAAACTCATGTCTATCGCATCGGTGATGCCATCCAACCATCTCATCCTCTGTCATCCTCTTCTCCTTAGGTTAAATTATTTAAGAATTCAGAGAAAGGAGAAATTGTATCTATGTAGACCAAGCAAAAAAGTCTTCTTGTTACATGGACCAAGATAGGTGAGAAGGAAGTGAGGCAGTGAACTTACTTCAGGGCAGGGGAAGCCTGGATGAAGACCAAACCAAGGGTGGAGATTCTTGGGCATGTTCTGGAGACAGAGTGCTTTAATTGCTCTGGTTTAGATGGAATATGGTGAGGATATAGCTGCAAATTAGGTTGGGACCAAATTGCACAAGGTCTCCAAAGTCCAGAAAAATAGCCATACTAGTTTAATAATCCTCCATTGATTATCTAATGTTTATTATCTGTTATTCAACTTTAATAATATGTTGTTACAAAAGCCTTGATTTGGAGCATGTGCTGATTTCTGTGGTGTAAATATCCCCCTAGTGAACAATTTTAAGCTGTCAATGGTTTAATAACCTGTTTGCAAAGTCTTTGACAGTCAGTTTTCCCGAGTTGATATCATCAGTTCCCCACACACCCCTGGGCCAGCTTCTGTAATCATTACCATTTGCCAGTCTTATTTCAGCTATACTCCCAGATGCATATGTATTTTTAATTTTAAATCTGGGGAAAGTATTTTTTCAAAATCCCAGTCATCATGTTATTTCACTCATAAATAATTCAGTAAGCTTTTCTAACAAATAAGGCCTTTAAAAAATATTATCCCAATACCATTATGTTATTGTTTTATGTTATTATTACCTATAAAATACTATTTTTTAATATAATATATAAGTATTATGTTATTGTTACCTATAAAAGTAACAATAATTCCATAATATTTTCTAATGCCCAGCTCATGTCCAGATTTCTCTGATTATCGTAACATGGATTTTACAGTTGATTTGTTTGAATCAGAATCCAGATTTTAGATTTTGACATCTGTCTGAGGACAGCAGAGCCACTGAAGGCTTGAGTATGGGGAAGAACCACAACTGTGGTGCAAGAAGGTTGTACCATAGTTAGTAGATGTGATGAAATGAAGAGGGGATTGAGCCAGTAATAAGCCTGGGCCATTGGTCCATATGAGACATAGTAGGGAATGAAGCTGGGCTGGGGTCAGTGGGACATGTTCCTGAGGGAAGAAATGCCAGATAAAGTATAGGGGCAGAATCAGTGGGCCTAGTAGCTACTTGGCTGACTGGACAAATAAGGGGACCATAAACCCAGAGGAGGTACAGGTTGAGAAGTTACAGTGTTCATTCCTGGATTAAGTGTGATTATCACCCAATGTTCAAAGAGGAGGACTTTGTCATCCCTAAACAAACCGTTACTCCATTTTCCTCAGGCTCCACGATCAGCTCTACTTACAGACATCAGGGGATATAACCATCTGCAAAGTATCTTGGGCTCCATGAGTCCTAACCCAGAATTTTTCAATGCAAGGACTCTAAACATTTTGTGAGGAGGAGCTAGTTTTTAGGAAGATGTGACCATGGAGTTTCTGAGCAGAAAGAAATTTTAGCTGTGCACATGTCCTACTAGAAAAGGCATGGTGACGCAGAGAAGGGGCCATGACAGTAACCTATGACTCAGTGGTGGTCTGTGTTTTTGATTATTTCAAGTGGCTGCTTCTACAATGAAAAGCAGCAGAGCAGGTTACAGAATCAGAGGCTTCTGATGGCTCCTTTCATTTGAATGTGAAATCCCTGAATTCCCAGGTTGCTTGTTCTTTAAGGGTGGATAGTGCCCTTCAGAACAGAATCACCATTGTCAGACTCTGCTCCCATGGACACTGGCTGCCTACAGGCTGAGAGTCAACAGTCATAAAGATGGAAAAGGAAGCTTGGGATTTTCCAGAGTACCCAGCCACTATTGGACTCAGCAGGAGTTGGTGTTGCTACACGTCCACATGGCCTTTGGCTGAGTGTACATATGCCAAAGACTTACTAAAAGTGAACTGTATGCCAGAAAGTGTTCTTTGAACTTTACATTTATTCATCAGTTAATCCTTACAAACCTTTGTGAAATCAGTAATAATATTATTTTCATTTCAAAAGTAATCACAGAATTGCTAAGGTCACAAAGCCCGTAAGTGGCAGAATTAAGATTTGAACCCAGATGGTCTGGCACCGACACCTGTATTCTTCACCTCTTACACTATGACACCTTGAGTTAGAGGGTATCACCATTGTTAAGATAATTCAAACCCAAACTGATCACTGATAAAATCAGGACAAGCAGCCACAGCTTCACTTTTGTGTACCATATTGAGTTCCTTTTATCTCAGCCTATTCAAGGAAAAATAATTCATCTGTCTCAGAGTAAGACAGGGAATTTTTGTGGAGCATTTTGAACCCTTTCATCTCGGCAAAGCATTTCTGCTATTCTCATCCCTTCCCTTCCCCATTCCCAGATGGAGAGTTATGGCAGTTGTTGTCCCTTCTTCAGAGGAAACCACGGTGAGGCAGAGGTAGGCAGTGGGGTCTCCCACCTAAGACACACAGCAGTGAGGAAAAGTGTTGGCTTGTCTTGAAATCGCCACCTTGTATCTACTTTGCCATTTTGGGAAGAACCAACCTGAAGCAAAACAGGATATAGGGAAGTCCTTCTACCAGTGCTTACATACTCCCCTTTCCATTTCAGAATTGAAAAATGAAGACAGAACACCTAGAGTAGTGGGTCTCAACTTTGACCGTAGATGGGATTATTGAGGGAGCTTATAAAAACTACCAGAGCCCAGGTCCAACCCCACTGAATTAATCTGGGTATAATCTGGGTGGAGTCCAGAAGCTCCAAGTGTTTTCAGAAGCTCCCCAGAATCTAAATCAGCCTCCTCATTTTCTAGATAGACTGAGTCATAGACGAAGTCTTAAAGAGGAGAGAAAGTAAAGGGCCCCACATTCAAATGGCTTCTACCTTGTGTCAGGAATGTGCCATGTGCTTCACTTGCTTCTGGTGTCTAAGCCCACAACAGCCTTTTATTAGATCACTTACACTTCCCCTTTCACTGAGGAGAAAACTGAGGCAGAGGATATATGGCTAAGCAGGTATTTTGAAATGGTTACCCCTGTGCCTACCACCTGCTATTCAGGTAGAAAATATACTTGACAGGGCAGCACCAGTCAGCATTCCATGCCCTGAATCATACTGAATCAAAGAGCAAAGATGCATGGCAAGAGGCAGAGAGCAAGCTTGAAGAAAGGCCTTGAGAAAAAGGTATGAGCTTACTTGCAGAGATCAAATTGCCAAAATCCATTGGATCATTGAAAAAGCAAGAGAGTTCCAGAGAAACATCTACTTCTGACTTATTGACTATGCCAAAGCCTTTAACTGTATGGATCACAACAAACTGTGGAAAATTCTTAAAGAGGGGAATACCAGACCACCTGACCTACGTCCTGAGAAATCTGTATGCGGATAAAGAAGGAACATTTAGAACTGGACATGGAACAACAGATTGGTTCCAAATCGGGAAAGGAATACGTCAAGGCTGCATATTGTCACCCTGCTTATTTAACTTATATGCAGAGTACATCATAAGAAATGCTGGGCTGGATGAAGCACACGCTGGAATCAAGATTGCTGGGAGAAATATCAATAACCTAAGATATACAGGTGACACCACCCTTATGGCAGAAAGTGAAGAAGAACTAAAGAGCCTCTTGATGAAAGTGAAAGAGGAGAGTGAAAAAGTTGGCTTAAAGCTCAGCATCCAGAAAACTAAGATCATGGCATCTGGTCCCATCACTTCATGGGAAATAGATGGGGAAACAGTGGAAACAGGGTCAGACTTTATTTTTGGGGGCTCCAAAATCACTGCAGATGGTGACTGCAGCCATGAAATTAAGACACTTGCTGCTTGGAAGAAAAGCTATGACCAACCTAGACAGCTTATTAAAAAGCAGAGACATTACTTTGCCAACAAATGTCCGTCTAGTCAAAGCTATGGTTTTTCCAGTGGTCATGTATGGATGTGAGAGTTGGACTATAAAGAAAGCTGAGTGCTGAAGAATTGATGCTTGAAAACTGTGGTGTTGGAGAAGACTCTTTTTTTTTTTTTTAATAAATTTATTTATTTTAGTTGGGGGCTGATTACAATATTGTAGTGGTTTTTGCCATACATTGACATGAATCAGCCATGGGTTTACATGTGTTCCCCATCCTGAACCCCCCTCCCACCTCCCTCCCCATCCCATCCTCTGGGTCATCCCATTGCCCCAGCCCTGAGCATTTGTCTCATGCATCGAACATGGAATGGTGTTCTGTTTCACATATGATAATATACGTGTTTCAATGCTATTCTCCCAGAACGTCCCACCCTCACCTTCTCCTTCAGAGTCCATAAGACTGTTCTATGCATCTGTGTCTCTTATTCTGTCTCGCATATAGGGTTATCGTTACCATCTTTCAAATTCCATATATATGCATTAGTATACTGTATTGGTGTTTTTCTTTCTGGCTTACTTCACTCTGTATAATGGGCTCCAGTTTCATCCATTTCAGTAGGACTGATTCAAATGTATTCTTTTTAATGGGTGAGTAATATTCCATTGTGTATATGTACCACAGCTTCCTTATCCATTTGTCTGCTGATGGACATCTAGGTTGCTTCCATGTCCCGGCTATTGTAAACAGTGCTGTGATGAACATTGGGGTACACTTGTCTCTTTCAATTCTGGTTTCCTTGGTGTGTATGCCCAGCAGTGGGATTGCTGGGTCATATGGCAGTTCTAGTCCCAGTTTTTTAAGGAATCTCCACACTGTTCTCCATAGTGGCTGTACTAGTTTGCATTCCCACCACCAGTGTAAGAGGGTCCCCTTTTCTCCACACCCTCTCCAGCATTTATTGCTTGTAGACTTTTGGATAGCAGCCATTCTGACTGGTGTGAAATGGTACCTCATTGTGGTTTTGATTTGCATTTCTCTAATAATGAGTGATGTTGAGCATCTTTTCATGTGTTTGTTAGCCATCTGTATGTCTTCTTTGGAGAAATGTCTGTTTAGTTCTTTGGCCCATGTTTTGATTGGGTCATTTATTTTTCTGGAATTCAGCTGCAGGGGTTGCTTGTATATTTTTGAGATTAATTGTTTGTCTGTTGCTTCGTTTGCTATTATTTTCTCCCATTCTGAAGGCTGTCTTTTCACCTTGCTTATAGTTTCCTTTGTTGTGCAAAAGCTTTTAATTTTAATTAGGTCCCATTTGTTTATGTTTGCTTTTATTTCCAATATTCTGGGAGGTGGGTCATGGAGGATCCTGCTGTGATTTATGTCGGAGAGTGTTTTGCCTATGTTTTCCTCTTGGAGTTTTATAGTTTCTGGTCTTACGTTTAGATCTTTAATCCATTTTGAGTTTATTTTTGTGTATGGTGTTAGAAAGTGTTCTAATTTCATTCTTTTACAAGTGGTTGACCAGTTTTCCCAGCACCACTTGTTAAAGAGATTGTCTTTTCTCCATTGTATATTCTTGCCTCCTTTGTCGAAGATAAGGTGTCCATAGGTGCGTGGATTTATCTCTGGGCTTTCTATTTTGTTCCATTGATCTATATTTCTATCTTTGTGCCAGTACCATACTGTCTTGATGACTGTGGCTTTGTAGTAGAGCCTGAAGTCAGGGAGGTTGATTCCTCCAGTTCCATTCTTCTTTCTCAAGATTGCTTTGGCTGTTCGAGGTTTCTTATATTTCCATACAAACTGTGAAATGATTTGTTCTAGTTCTGTGAAAAATACCATTGGTAGCTTGATAGGGATTGCATTGAATCTATAGATTGCTTTGGGTAGTATACTCATTTTCACTATATTAATTCTTTCAATCCATGAACACGGTATATTTTGGAGAAGACTCTTGAGAGTCCCTTGCACTGCAAGGAGATCCAGCCAGTCCATCCTAAAGGAAGTCAGTCCTGGGTCCATTGGAAGGACTGATGTTGAAGCTGAAACTCCAATACTTTGGCCACCTGATGCGAAGAACCGACTCATTTGAAAAGATCCTGATGCTGGGAAAGATTGAAGATGGGAGGAGAATGGTATGACAGAGGATGAGATGGTTGGATGGCATTACCAACTTGATGGACATGAGTTTAGGTAAACTCCGGGAGTTGATGATGGACAAGAAGGCCTGGTGTGCTGCAGTCTGTGGGGTCACAAAGAGTTGGACACGACTGAGTGACTGAACTGAATGGAACTGAAGTGAAACTAACTGAATGAGCTTACTAAGCAGGACCCTGGGCAAGGAAGACTCATGGGATCAACTATGAGTTGATTTTATGGTTGACTCCAAGGATTCATCAACTTCAACCTGCTCCTGAAGTTGGAGGATTAGGTACGCCAGCCAACCACATGCATTCTCTCTTGGGACACTGTTGTAATGCTGGGTCTTTTTGGATATCTCTCAGAGTCCAGATAGAATGTCTAGGTAGCATGCAGAGGCGGTCATAAACCCAACACCATCACTAGCAAGTTTAAAATGCTGGACAAATCTCAACTATTGAGTGGGCATAGCAGGTCCATTGGTCCATTTGCCCATAGAATAAGGCAAAGAAAAGCAAGAGTCCAGATCTTACCCTTTTGGTAACACTGCTGCTGCTGCTGCTAAGTCGCTTGTCGTGTCCAACTCTGTGCGACCCCATAGACGGCAGCCCACCAGGCTCCCCCATCCCTGGGATTCTCCAGGCAAGAACACTGGAGTGGGTTGCCATTTCCTTCTACAATGTATAAAAGTGAAAAGTGAAAGTGAAATCGCTCACTAGGAAATTGCATCTGCAATTTTCGGGAATGACAACATGTTTTTCCCCCCAAGCCATATTCATGTAGTTATTTTATTTTAATTAATTTATTTATTTTAATTGGAGGCTAATTACTTTATAATATTATAGGGATTTTTGCCATACATTGACTTGAAATGTACAGTTATTTTGGTAAATACTGTAAAAATAAATTCTGAGTACTGAAGAATTCATGCTTTTGAACTGTGGTGTTGGAGAAGACTCTTGAGAGTCCCTTGGACAGTAAGGAGATCCAACCAATCCATCCTAAAGGAAATCAGTCCTGAATAGTCACTGGAAGGACCGATGCTGAAACTCCAATACTTTGGCCACCTGATGTGAAGAACTGACTCATTTGAAAAGACCCTGATGCTGGGAAGGATTGAAGGTGGGAGGAGAAGGGGACAACAGAGTATGAGATGGGTGGATGGCATCACCAGTGCAATGGACATGAGTTTGAGTAAACTCCGGGGGTTGGTGATGGACAGGGAAGCCTGGTGTGCTGCAGTGCATGGGGTCGCAAAGTGTCAGACACGACTGAGCAACTGAACTGAACTGATGGGCCCATGTGATTATATTGTATTGTGAATAATGTGCCCCCTCCAAAAAATGGCTTCAGCTGTAAAGATGTTTTTTTGCTACTTGTTGGATACCTACATAGAACATGAATCTTTTCCCACAGTTCCTAAGGCAACCCACTTTATTTTTCTTACCTAACACCAGTATTGTCACATCTGTGACAGTAGTAGAGCATTTTAAACAAAGACGTTTGTCCACATGCATACACACACTTTGTACTAAAACTCAAACTGGCATTATTATTTTCTTACATGAGATCAATCACTTCATACAGGTATATCTTTTTTACACTGCCTGCCTTGATAGTGTTTATAGTAGATTAAAAAAAAAAAGACAGTATTGGCATATAGTCCTGAAGAAAAAAGTCCCCCAGGTGTTTCCAGAGTGTCTGGCATTTCAGTGGAATATTCTGAAGTCTTAATAAGTTCTAAATCTCTTTAGACTTTGCGAATATTTTATTTGTCCCAAGATATTTTGAACATCTGAAGGCCAAGTGCAGGTAGGTCCAACTTAAAACAGGCCTAATATGCAGAAGTTCACACTTGGGAAAATTGCTGATTGGCAATTGGTGGGTGTTGGGAGGAGAGGGGCTTCCTCATATGAGAAATTTTTTTTCTACATTTGTCAAAGGAGTCAATTTAAGTTATCCCCACAAAATATTAAAATATGATTTAGCCTCAAAATCTGATTTTGATCAAATTTTTAGCCTCAAAATCTGATTTTAATCAAAAAATCAAATTTTCAGAATAGAAGTATTAAAAAAATGAGGCCAATCAGTGATGATTAACTTTGAATATCATTCTCTTTTATTTCAACAATAATTTTCATCTGAAAGAAAAACAAAAACAAACCAAACTGCTTAGCAGCAAGGGTGTAGAGTTAGATGATTTCAATGATCCCTTGAGACTCAAAACCTTTAATCACATTGGCTTCTTCCGCTGACTTCATGTTTCTAGTTTTCTATTTTTGTTTTTCTCTTCAATTCTTTTGGTAAAGTGGCTTCAGTTTGAGCTTCTTAAAAATCATCCTGTAATTCTGATCATTTGAGGTATGAGGTCATTAATTTTTTGATCTATCTCAAATATCTGTTTATTAGTGGATTGAGTTACAAATTTCTCTGTCTAAATTTTAATGTGATATGTAACTTTGTTCTATACATTTTTAGGGCAAGGAATGACTCATGGAGAAAATGCAAATTCAGAGACCACCTTTAGGACTTGAAAGGAGATGTTTTCTTCAAAATCTGTTTAGCAGGATAGTTCTAAACCTGCCTCATGACTAAGCAAACTCACTTAAGTTCTCTCCAATCCTACTGTCTGGCTCACATTTCAACCCTCTTGTCCTTCTACCTATCTACCCAACCTCTTTCTGACCATCTTGTACCAGACAAAAGGGGTCAATTGAGAGGTATCAGAACACCCCCATAGGAGAAGGGCCTCTCGTAGTGGAACAGCTTGCAGACCTCAAGAGGCATCTTCCAGCCATCTGTCTCCTTGTGTTTCGAGGCTGCATCAAATCTGCAGACAGCCACCACTTTCTTTTATGTCCCTGATAATGACTGTGCCCTCCCTCTTCTCCAGCTCTGCAAATGATCTTCCTTTTGCATCACCCACCTTCCTAAAAGTTTGTTTATCAGAGCTTCTAGCAAACCCATGTTGCCAACAGATTATCCTAAGGGATTGACTCTGTCCAGTGATTCATGGGACAGAAAAACTTTAAGTGATGTTGTTGTAGTCTTTATTATTATAAATAGTAAAACTGATGCATATTTAGAAATATGACATGAATCTCTTTCACTCTTCTGTATCCAGTAACTAGCAGGAGAACATTTTCCATTACTTTATCATTTAGTAGTTAAACTTGTAGGTCTGCCCTGTATTAGCTGTGTGGCCTCTGTTTTTATGTGGCTCAGATTCTGTTTTAATGAAAGAAGGATACCTGTTCTGTGGGATTTTGAGGAGGATTGAATAGATAGGCCAAAAAAACAGTGTTATCTGCTAAGCATGCCACACAGCACACATGCCACGTGTGCTGTAGTTTTATTATTTTTGTAAATTATATATTGAAATTGAACCTGGACCACTGAAACTGAATTTAGAGCACAAATTACAGCTCCCCAAGACAATATGACTAGAATTTGGGATTGTTGTTCAGTTGCTAAGTCATGTCCAACTCTTTGCAACTCCATGAACTGCAGCACGCCAGGCTTCCCTGTCCTTCACCACCTCCCTGAGTTTGCTCAAACTCATGACCATTGAGTCAGTGATGCCATCCAACCATCTCATCTACTGTCACCCCCTTCTCCTCTTGCCCTCAATGTTTCCCAGCATCAGGGTCTTTTCCAGTGGTTCGGCTCTTTGCATCAGGCGGCCAAAATATTGGGGCTTCAGCTTTAGCACCAGTCCTTCCAATGAATATTCAGGACTGATTTCCTTCAAGGTTGACTGGTTGGATCTCCTTGCTGTCCAAGGGACTCTCAAGAGTCTTCTCCAGCACCATAGTTCTTTGGGATTACCAAAGAAGAAAACAACCTAAAAAACAAACAAAAAAATCTAGATCTTGCTGGTATTTTTGCTAGTTTATGACACTTGCCAATCAAAGTGAACAGTGACAGACAGCCTTGCCCTGTGAGAATGATCCTATAAGAGAAAGGAGGACGGGATGGATGGGATGGATAAAAGACAAATAGGAACTGTTTGGCAGGGACATGGGAACACCCACAAAGAAGTGTGTTCATTGCTTGCTTCCTTCCATTACTACCTCTGGCACTTTCCCATGGAGGAGCACTAGCTAGAAAGTGCTCAAAATGATTTTAAAGAAATGTATCAAGAGCTTTTTCAACCACCAGAGCATTGCCTCATCTGAACCAACTCCCTTGGGTCTAGTGATCCTCGGCATAGTTCTGGACATCTTCTTCAGCTCCAACCCTGTAAAAGAATCATAAGCATGATGATTTATTGCCCTCCAAAATCAGTGAGAAATTTTACCAAAGGGCATTTGAGTGAGTGCTGTTCAGAGAGGCTGTGTTAGGGCTTGGGGACTTCAGGGGGACTTTATGTGATGACTTTCATATTCATAAATTCAGTTGTTTCTGTATTAAAAATGAGATTAGGGCTGATTCAAGGAACATATGGGTTCTGGAGCCCGTGGGCCATCAGATGGAGGTGGCATCTGCAGAAGGGAGCCCTCCTGGCTGCAGGACTCATGTCTCCAGTAAGCAGTTCATTGTCAACGTGCTGACAGGGCAAGTAGCTTGCTGATGGGAATGTGAGGTCTGTGCCCAGACGCTAGCCTTGTCTGTACTGTGAGAAAACACAGCTGGCTAAAGTTGGCTTTCTTACCCTTCATCTGGTTAGGAACAGAAATGCCAAAGTGGAGAATGGGGTTTCAGATGACCATTGTGTAAAGAAAAAAAGAATCTGTGCTTCTACAAAAAGTAGATGCTCGATGAATATTTGTAGAACCCATTCTAGGGATGGATATCTATCAGCAGTAAAAATAGATCCCCCAAACAAAAGTGCCTGTATCCAAATTCTGATATTTCTTTAGTGCTTCTGGCTTTGTGGTTATAATAAAGATGTCTCCTATTACTTATCTTATTTTTGGAGCTAATGAGTTTTGTGAGCCTTTTTTAGAACAACCAAATCTTTGGAGGTTTGCAAGTCTTTCGCCATTATTTTATGGTGTAGCGAGAGCATTCGAATACCTCTGGAACTGGGACTGGAAATACACAGCTTTGAATTAAATCAGCTTTGATTTACCCATTTCCAATCTATTGCATTATTGGCATCCTGTGAAAGGTGACTAAGGCGTGGGGTCATGAGAGAAGTGGAGAGAGTGTTGAAAAAAAGAACTGTCTGTGAAATCTCAGCCTGCAGGCGTCTGGAGAGACAGCGCGTTTCATTCTTGATAAACTCCAGCAGAAAAGAGCAATCAGCTCAACGAGAGCTGGACAAATTAAATGGCTGAGTATTATTTCAAAGGGGAGCTCAGGCAGCATCAGAAATTCCCCATCAGCTGTAATAACGCCAATTACTTTGCCAATTGCAGATTCCATCATGATGTGTTTCGTGCAATCAGGCGTAGGACTCTTACAGGGGACTGATGGGTTTTGTTTACTCTGAATGTGCGTTTGTAGAGAATCTTTTGCACCCAAAAGCTTAGAGCTATGAGCATCTTCTTCTTGGGCCAGACTTATCCACAGCTGAGGGAGATTATCTATGTGATGGATGCGGGAGCCGCCTGGGCAGGCTGGACCCAATGCCCCTATTACTGGCGAACGCCTGGGATTTAAATACAAAGAGCACAGCTGGGTGTGGCAGGTCTTGTGAATGTGGCGATCTCTAGAAAAATCTCTTTGTAGATTACCCAACTAGTAAATAAATACATATTTCTGATTATGAGCAAAGCTTGTTGGCACATCGGCGCGTTGGACAGATCACCTTAAACAATAATAACAAACAGAAGCTCTGGGAGGAGAGACTGCGCCAAGAGTTCATTAAGCCTTAAATACTGACAAATGAGGGTGCAGGGCTTTTATTGTCTCCCTCTGAGAATCATTTGGTTGGATGTCAAACAGATCAATTCAAATTTGGGAAGAGATGGTAAGAGAGGAAGATATCCCTCCTCCTCCCAACATTTTTAGCAGGGGAAATAAAACTTGGAGAGTCTACAGGAACATTCATTTTCTGTTTACATTTGGCTCCGTATAAATTAATGGGTGTGTGGCTCCAGCTACTTTGAGAAGTGAGCTGTGATTCTCCATTTACACTCCCAATTGAGGAAGGCGCTAATCATGGGCATTTACTGAATGCTTCGGCCTGACTGACAGCTGGAGTGGTAGCTGTATCTGTGGCTGCTGGGGGTGCAGGCGAAGAGCTAAAGGCTGATTTGATCCCACTTGTGCTGAGCTGTCATCTGAGGCCAGAGCCTGGAGGAGAATGGGAAGCTATTTCTCTCCCCTCTGCTTTGTGACAAGCTACCAATATGTCATTGTATTGTTTTAACTTGCCTCTTCCTTCTTCATGCCTATGATACAGGCCCCTTTGCCTAGGGAAGAAAGGATTCTCTTGAATTCAAAGACAGCTGCCATTGTAAGTGGCACATCTACTTAGAGTGGGGATGTGTAAGTGGCTCATCTACCCCCCAAGTCCTCCTTCTCCCAGCCTAGCTGCTGCCCAGGGCCCCCTGGCCCACAAGACCAGCATCAGGCAGGTTCTGTTGTTGGTGGAAAGCAGCAGAGGATCAGGCGGGCAACAGAGGACGGGTCTATAGGCTATCCCTTAGTCTGGCAGGGCTCATGCCTTACAGATCATTCATTCCAGAAGTGTGTGTCTGTGCACACACACACGTAAGCATGTTCATGTGTTTGTTTCCCCTAAAAGAGGTACTTCAGCTAGTGTATTTGGTTTGACACCAGCTTTTCGGCAGGTGGCAGCTGTTCAGATAACGTTCCTGGCTCTCAGATAAGAGACAGAACTTGTCTCCTGCAAATCCCTGGGGACAAAAACAACCCTTAGAAATCATGAGATAGTGTATGAAGCAGTAAGTGGAGATGAGGCCATCAAATCATGCTATGTGTACTCGGCATCAGCAGCTCTACAACCAATGGCAAAGGGAGCTGCCAATCCTGCCTCCTCAGCATCATGACTTGGAAAGTATTCAGGGATCTCCTTGTTTGTGGGGTGAGTCATTTGTTCACTTGTGGACTCAGAGAGCAACCCTGGCTTGGCGATACAGCCTCCACCATGAGCAGGGTGTATCAAAATGCATTCATCAAAGTCAGTCTCAGTGGGGTGTGATCCTGTGTCTGACCCCTTGAGACAGGGCCAGCCTCAGATGCACTAACATAGCTCAGCCATGAAAATTAACTATCCTCTTGCAGCAAATACTCTTTTCCCATCTCTCTCTATAATATTCTTTTAAAAAAAAATATGCCATAAACAATCCACTGTTTTAAGAAACTAGACCCTTGCACCGGTCTCAATGATTCCACTTTCCTTAAATACATGTCAGTCTAGATTCACTAGTCAGAATGTCTGCCGATATAGTAACACATCTCTACTAGGTGCAGGAGCACCGACCCAAAGGCCAGAGAAACCTTTTTAAAAGGCATTTCATTCCTTTCACTTGTGGGATGAATAGGGTCATGCTCTAAGCCCATGTACAGGGTATGAAACAATAAAATCAGCTTGTATTTATGTAGCAGTTTTATATACCTTCTTATATCTAGAGAGCACCAGAAACAACATGAAGTAGGTAAACTCATTTTACAGAAGAAAAAGTGGAGGCAGATTAAATGGTTTGTTCAAAGTGATAAAAGGAATTCACCAAGACTCTAAAACCCCATCCCTTCTTTATTCTTTGCTGTCTTGTCCACAGATGTAAAACAACAAGGTAACAGGTGTTGTGTATGGATGGCATTTTTATGTATTTCTGTTTTACCTATAGAAGATATTTAGAATTTCAACTAAATGTTCCCCAAAGGAAAACTTGAACCTATGGGAGTTAGTTGAGAGAAGCATGTTTCTGGTGTATTTAGAAAGACTTTCCCAGCACTGGAAGGCACTTAGCCGTGTGTGCCTAGTTAGCACCCCATCTCTGGATACTTACGAGTAGAAGGAAAGGCTGTATACCAGAGGGGTTTTGGCAGGTGCAGATACAGGTACAAAACCTGAGACTGAATCTCAGCTTCCACATTTGCTAGCATTGTGACCTTGTTCAGGTCAGATAACCTCTCTGCATCTTGTTTTGTTTCATGCATGCAGTGTGAGTGTGTGAAAGTTGCTCAGTCATGTCTGACTCTTTGCGACCCCATGGATTATACAGTCCATGGAATTCTCCAGGCCAGAATACTGGAATGAGTAGCCTTTCCCTTCTCCTGGGGATCTTCCCAACCCAGGGATCAAACCCAGGTCTCCCGTGTTGCAGGCAGATTCTTTACCAGCTGAGCCACCAGGGAAGCCCAAGAAAACTGGAGTGGGTAGCCTACCCCTTCTCCAGCAGATCCTCCCGACCCAGGAATTGAACTGGGGTCTCCTGCATTGGAGGTGGATTCTTTACCAACTGAGCCATCAGGGAAGCCCTCATGCAGACAATGGAGGGAGCAATACTCACCTCACCTGGTGTTGGATTGATTACATATATTCATAAGGAACCAAGCACTTTGCCTGGAACCAAGCACTTTTTCAAGAAATGTTTGGCATTTCTTTAAGCCATTGCATCCCATGTGTCTCCTCTTTCCCTGCAGCCCTGTCCAAGCAAACACTCTCTGTACCAGATGAGGAAAGTAGGCCCAGTAGGTCCTTCCAGTGGCAGCATTGGGGCCCAGGGGCTGTGGTCCTCATTCACGGGTCTGGGCACAGCATCTTATTAAACTCATTTTAGATTTAGAAACCAGAAGAAGGTCATTGGAAAAATGGAATTGGAATCCTCAGCAACTCTGAGTAATTCACAAGTATGTCGTTTGGGAAATTGTTTTTATGTTTGCCAAAAGATGATACATGGAAAATGTGTCACTGAAGACACTCTTGTTCAAATAAAAGTTCTTCCAGTCCATTATGCTAGAGCCTGCTGGCAACTTGAAGAGGCCTTTCCAAAAATAAATGCCCTGGGTAATCCGAGTCTCTCAGTATGTCGTGAGCTCAGTGCCTAGGTGTGCGTCTCAGCTTCTTTATGGCCTCAGATGACAGCTGAGCTCAAGTGGAATCAAGTCAGCCTTAGCTCTTCATCTGTACCCCCAGCTGTCCCAGATACAGCTTCCACTCCAGCTGTCAGTCAGGCCATGTGTCTCAGTTTCTTTATGTACCAAATGAAGGGCTGTGCTTGAATGATGCCTAAAAAGCCTTCCAGCTCCAGTATTTTATCCTTTTCCATCCCATCTCATTCCTGTAGACATCAGACTTCTAGAGGCTGTAAAGAATATAAATGAAGGTTTTTAAAGAATAGGCATAGCTCCTCCAGAGCTTGCTGCTTCGGCTACAGACTACTTAAATCTTTATTTACTCCATCCAAGATGTTCCTCAACCTACTTGGATCAAAGCCTTCCCATTTCATTTTTTGACACTTGCATATTTTTCCAAGTTGGATGCTGTACTTTCATATTCATATGTAGAAGTAGTTTTAATTTAAAATAAAAAGAGTGCTTGGAGTCTGTAGCCCTCGGGTCTACCCTGATGCCTTCTACAGGAAGCACCCTGTCACCTTTGAAGTGTATCCAATTCCTTGTAAAAACTTCAGTACCCATCAGAAATATGGAGAAAGCCTCATTTTGGGGTTTCACTAGCTTCTTCTTTTGAAAGATTACTAGACTATACATTTTATTACTATTTTTATTAATTAAAAGGAAGCCAACTATCCTATTTGATGCCACACATAAATGACAGCTTTCTAAAGTCACCCAAAAGCTTCTGATTGAGCTCCTTCAAAGTAATCTTTTAATTGCAGTTGAAGGATCTTTTCATGCTGAACACTGGCAGAGGCTCTGGCTTGCAGTGAACCATCAGGAACACTTGCTGGATGAATGAATGAATTGGTGATTGAATGAGTGGTATTACCATCTGGTATTTGGGAAGAACTTGGAGTTTGGGGTTATATAGAATTGGATCTGAATTTTGATCATCCTTTTAGTAGGTTCATGATCTTGAGAAAATTACTTAACTTTGATTTTTCCTTTGTCAAATGAGGACAGGAACTCCCTTTGAGTGTTACTAGAAGGATTAAGAATGATGCATGTAAGCGCCTGGTACATGGGAGGTGCCCATTAAAAGAAGGCTTTTTTTTTTAACTATCCTGCCTCATGCACTGCTGGCACCCAGTGGGCGTTTAGGAAATATTTGATGACTGAAGAGAGCCTAGCACCATTCATCTAAGGCCACAAGTCATCCACACACGGAAATTACACCTCCTTCATCTACTGAGCTGCTGTTCTCAGCTGGGGAAGTCCCCAGTCTCCTGGTTGCCACATTCGCCCAGTCAACCAAGCACGTATGGCTCTTTCTAGCTATTCTGAGAATGAGCAAATTACCTGGAGATTCCGTTCTTGTCAGGACTAGAGACTCCTGCTCTTAGGGCAGAAAAAGCAGTTCTGATAATGAGATGACAGAGCAGAGGTCTTTCCCTGATCTCAAGTAGGGTTCAAGCGGTGGAGAAGCAGGCCAGAATGTGTCAAGGCCAAGGCCAAGGTCTGTGGCAGGTCTTCAGGATGAGACAGAAATGAGGACTGGCCAGGATCAGTTATTCTAAGGTGAGCATTCAGACTGGGTCAGATTCTTGGGCCACTGACAACAGAAGAGGCTGCAGGCAGAAAATACAATGAACCAGTGGCCAACTATGTCCAGGATGCCCAGGGCCTATCCAAGCAGGGGTGGGACAGAAGGATATCAAAGCCTTAGCAGATGTGGTCAAAGACCACATGAAAGAGAGGTGGCAGGACATCTGATCCCAGATAATGGGCAGTCAAGCCCCCAAATGCCAGGGCTCAGTGGGAGGAACATGGGGTACTGAGGTGTAAGACAGTAGAGCCGAACAAGAACCCATTTGGACCAACAAACAAATCATTTTCTGGGCTCAACAAAGAACTTACACATCAGAAGGGCATCCAGTCTCCATCCCCGATGAAAGGCAACCCAAACCCTGTCCTTGGTGGAATCGTTTAGCGTGCTGGTCCTGCTCTGTGCCAGGGAAGATGATCTGTTTCTACACCAAGCTCCCAGAGAGGCAAGTGCGTAGGCTGAGCCTGTAGCCATGCATTTCAGGTGATGAGTAGAGCTAAGGAGACTCAAACCAAGGGTTTCATTCGCTTTGAGTTTCTACTTGTGTGAAGGTGCCGTCTTAGCAGCTTATCAGATGTCACCAATATTCCATGTTTAGAGCACACTCGGGGGCTGTGTTCAGATCAGTGCTTGGAGAAGCCTTTTTTACAAGAACTCAAGAAACAGCATTTTGAAGCTGATACTGTTCTCTCTATTCTTTGGCAAGATTTATCTTCTCTGAAACCTTATGAATTGAACTGGCTCCAAAAGGAATAGGCTTCCCATTGGTGCAAAATAGAAGTTATATAGCAGATAAAGGAGCTTTGTGCTTTTATTAAAATGGTGGCAATCAGCCTGTTCATTTCCTCAGACTTACCTTGACTACTCAAGGCCTAATACCCCTCTATTATGTTCATCCCTTGTGTGGACTTATATGAGCAGTGACTGTCACTGACATGGCCACTGAAGATTAATAACACTGATGCCACTGACAGCTTATCCAGTGGTTTGGAGCATAGAAACTGATGGATAGTAAATTGGAGGTCAATGAAAAAGGTGCAAAGAAAGAGGGTCTTGAAAAAGTTGACAACCAGTCCTTCCTGGGAGTCAACTGCTCTAGTTTTAAGACCTGTTCCTTGAGGATGTAGAAATGTCCCCAGTGGCAGCATCCATTCTCTCCCAAAGGTGTAAATAACACCCCTGATCACTCACCAGCAAGTGGAAGTTTCTCTCTCCCATACGTTTTTTCTTCTCTTCCTGTTTTATTGAGATATAATTGACATACAGCATGTGTAAGTTTAAGGTATACAGCATAATGATTTGACTTACATACATCATGAAATAATTATTACAGTAAGTTTAGAGGACATCATCATCTCATATAAATACAAAGTTAAAGAAAAAAAACAGTTTTTTTCTTGTGATGATAACTCAGGATTTACTCTCAACAACTTTTATATATAACATAGAGCAGTGTTAGTTATCTTCATCATGTTGTAATCACATCCCTAGTACTTACTTATCTTATAACTGGAAGTTTGTACCTTTTGACCACCTTCATCCAATTCCCCCTCGCATCCCTCACCTTTGGTAACCAGAGATCTGGTCTCTTTTTTTCTATGTGTTTTTTTGTTTTTGAAATATAATTGACCTACAACACTATGCTGGTTCCTGTTATACAACATAGTGATTTAATCTCGCACACTTTTTAATTCTAGAATAACAGCAAACTGATTTCATTTGCCTGTGCTCAAAAGTTGAATATGGTCCCTAATCAACTTTTTCTTTCCCTTTTATTGTAAGGCGATATCCTTCCCACCTGTTTTTCCCTTCAGTATTTCAAAACAGAGATAAACAATTTTGCTGATGTTTTTAGGATTTCTCAGATTCTTTGATTAGTTACCAGGGACAACAATAGGCTTTTGTGGCTTTAAAAATGTTCTGTTTTCTTGCCAGATGAGGAGGGGAAGAATCAAAAGAGGAAGTTAACTTTGTTCTGAGAGGTTCATTCTTCCTCTAAAAGTTTAAGAGCTATCATCAGAGCCTTATCTGTTATCCCTACTCAAACCTGTCCTAAGAACAGGTAAAAGCAACGTGATCGGTTAACTTAGACTGTTTTGATTCCCTTTGGAGCTCAGTTTGGACCCGGTCACGTGGTGAGCATACATAAGAAATACCATTTCTAGATGCTCAAGTCACTATCCACCAAACATCTAAGGGGGTGGCAACAGTGCCTCCAGATGTGAATATGTTGACTCTACACTTAAAAGAGCTGAAATGAGAGCCTCACTTGTTACATTCTGCTTTAAGGATCTTAGCAGATTGCTAAATTAAGCTGTTGAGATAGAACCTTGTGACAGGCAATAACCCAGGATAGATGTCATATCCTCATGCCTGTATACACATAGAAGGGACAGACAAATGTAAATTAGATGTTTATAACTCATTGCCATTTATGTGGAGAAGCCCCATTCCACAGTCTTGAAAAAAAATAACTGACCATTGGAAACTCTGATTTCTCTGAAAATGTTTTCCTTTTTTATTGGATAAATAAAATTCCCCAACATCTAATGGAGGATTTGTTGTTTTATGTGTTCTTATTCCAGTAGTGATAAATCATTATGTATAAAAAGCAGGATGAGAAACAGCTGTATAAAACTTAGAGTGGCTATTAATTCTAGATGTTACTAGGTCTTCTGCTGTCTGGATTTTTCTCCCTCTAAGAGGATTTTCTGTTTCTCTTTACCCGTTGAGGGAAATTTATCAAGATGGGAAAGTCACTTCCACAGGAATTTTCTTAGAGGCCAAAGGTGGAACATTCTGAGATATTTGTGTGAAGTGAAGTGAAAGTCACTCAGTAGTGTCAAACTCTTTGTGACCCATGGACTATACAGCCCATGGGTTTCTCCAGGCCAGAATACTGGAGTGGGTAGCCTTTCCCTTCTCCAGGGCCTCTTCCCAACCCAGGGATCGAACCCAGGTCTCTTGCATTGCAGGCAGATTCTTTACCAACTGAACTATCAGGGAAACCCGATGTTTGTGTAGGTCCCATTAAAATTATATATTATCAAGTTATTATTAGAACAAACATGCCTATTTTTCTTTAATTCCTTGATTTAGGGGATCGCCCAAAGTAGCCTGAGCCTGCAGCTGACAGAAAAATATGTCAAGAGGTGACCTATAAACTCTAACTTATCTACCTTATCTTACATTTGATAGTGGTTTGTTGCTGAAAAAGTAATTTCCAAATGACTGTTGCATTTAATTTTCACATCAAACCTGTGACCTAGCCAGGGCAATTACTTTTATCCAAATTGTAACGCTAAGGAACTGAGAATCCAGAGATTGATTGGTTTGCCTGAGCTCCCGGTGTTAGTAAGCAACCACACTGGCTTGAAATTTACATGGATCTTCTGATTCCAAGTCTCCAGTTTTGGGCCAGCACAAAAATGCTAAACATTTGATGAGATGAAGCACATCAACACAAATGAAATAAAACAAAAGCACTGTATACACATATATTTGATCATCTATGTTTGATCTACATTTTATCACACATATTGTCAGCAAATTTCATTAAGTGCCTACTCTTTGTCAGGCATTGGAAACTGGTTTGAAAAACAGACCTTGAGTTGAATGGAATCTTGATTCACTTTCTTTCTTTCTTTAGACTTAGTTCTCAAGTAGAAATGTTCAATTCCATTGTTTTTCTTTACATATATGAGCACAATCTTACATTATAGGAAATACCCAAGGACCTGCCAGGTCACAAGGTATACAGAAGCAGAGCAGAATGAGTTGAATCTTAAAGATGGAGCAATTCTGATGGAGAAGGGAGAATAAGCTGAGAAGGAGAGAATTTATAGCAAATATATATTATATACTCTGGGCAGACTTTCTATATTCCAGTATAATCCTGGGCCTCCTGGAGCAGAGATAGACATCAATACTGAGGCCAGAGACAGACACTAGTAAGCACATATATAATTTTAATTCACTAATTCTTCCCATGTACATCATTCTCCTTTTTCCTCTTAATCTTCTCCTCTCTACCTGTCTTCCTCCTCCCCATCCAGACACCTGTGAGCATAAGCATGAGTGGGGTAGGTTGGGCTCATTATAACCCAGCCTCTGCTCTAGCCACGGTGTGTAAAATCATCATGAGCGGGTTTGTTCCACTGAAGGAGCCAGAGTTGCTCTAAACCCAGTTAATGCTGACTGCGGGTGCCCTCTTCCTGAGAAAAATGATGTGTTTGAGGCCTTTGTGATCCCAGTTGGCTGTGAATATTTTCAGGTTTCTTAGACCATCGCTTAGGCTTCCATTTTCCATTTCCCTCTTTGACTAATTCTGAGTCGCACTTCAGAAATGTCAGATTTTGGTTCTGTATAATGGAGGTTATTCACTTCTTCTTTAGGTTTCATGTCTTTTCACAGAGATTTTTGTCTTAGATGTCTTGAGATGGGAACTGTGAAAGACATTATTTTTGAACATTACTTTTCATTTTCTCAAAGGAGTTTGCACATGATCGACAGACATATTAATCAAACCCACCTACGAGATGAGAAACTCAGACTCAAAGCTGAGGGGAGGGAGAGACCTGGGTGCTCTAGTGTGAGAAGAAAGCATAAAAATTAAGCTCAAGTGTCTCATTCAATGAATCCTGAATAATCCTTTTACATTCAAACATTTTGACAGTTTTTAGGCATGAAAGGGAGTGAGGCTTTTACAGGAAGCCCAAATTATCTCCAAATTGTTTGTTTCCTATTAAAGGATAAAAGAAAACATAACAAAACAAAACTCCTGGCTTTTCACTAGTAGACAAGAATAAGTTCTGTTGCACAAAAACCTACCTGTTTTGTCAGTGGGGAGTTACATGGCTGCCCAAATGTTGCTTGAACCAGGAACTTTAGATCTGGTCTTGTGTAGAAATTAAGGATGGGAAGCAGAATATCTTCTGGAGGCCTTGCAAAACTTCCTAGGTGATGCAGACAGTTGCAGCCAACATTGAAACAATGACACTGCATATGTGCATGGCTTTAGGCCTTTTAAAGCCCATTCATATGTGTCAACCTGTAGAATTTTAGCTCTAAGGAGTCTCTATTCAATGTGATTTTGCTATTAATTCAAGAATTCAATTAGACATACCTACTAGGCTATCTATTCTCTGCTTGAATGTTTCTTGTGATGGAGAGCTTCTATTTAGCCAGACTTATTTTTGTGGCTAGAGAGCTTTTATTGTTTGGAAATTAATCTCTATGTAGAGTTCAAATCTATTTTATTGAAACATCTATTTGCTGGCTTTACCCTAAATGATTTTTAAGTCATTTGAAAGCAATTATCAAGGCTCTCCTAAATCTTCCCATCTTCATGTTAAACATCTCATGTTCACAGCCAACCCTTAAGTGATTTGGTCCCAGTCTCTGCTCACTTCTTCTCACCCTTCCCTAGAATACAGTCTTCTGGTGTCTCCAGACTCTGAGCATAGTCCTCAGACTCTGACACAGCCCTAAATGTGCCCTGAGCAGTGTGGTGTGAGTGTCAGCAGTGTCCCTTGAAATTTGCTGCTTCAACTTCTGCCATCTAGGATTATGACAGCTATTTTAGAAAACATTGCTGGCTCAAAAAGAGCTTGTGGTCAAATGACATCACCAGTCCTCTTCCCAGAACAACTTTGAGTCATTTTTCCCCATTTAATTCTTTCTCATCTCTTTAAAACAAACAAAAACTTAAGTGGAAGGTTTGGGTAGCTAGAACAGATGGTAATACCTCAGTTTTAAGAATATTAGATAACGTTTACTGACTGCTTCCTAAAAGCCGGACATTGGCACTGTTCTAAGCACTTTTTGTGTATTTAACTCACCAAATCTTCATCATAACCCTTGAGGATTCAGTTCAGTTCAGTCACTCAGTTGTGTCCAACTCTTTGCGACCCCATGAATCGCAGCACGCCAGGCCTCCCTGTCTATCACCAACTCCCGGAGTTTACCCAAACTCATGTCCATTGAGTCGGTGATGCCATCCAGCCATCACATCCTCTGTTGTCCCCTTCTCCTCCTGCCCCCAGTCCTTCCCAGCATCAGGGTGTTTTCCAATGAGTCAACTCTTCTCATGAGGTGGCCAAAGTATTGGAGTTTCATCTTAAACATCAGTCCTTCCAATGAACACCCAGGACTGATCTCCTTTAGGATGGACTGGTTGGATCTCCTTGCAGTCCAAGGGACTCTCAAGAGGGTTGGTTCTCTGAAAGCTCCATTTGAAAGATAAGGAAACTAAAGCATGGAGAGGTTTAGTAATTTGCCCAAGTTCTGGTTCAAAGGGTAGAGAACCTACCTGCAATGCGGGACATGGGGGTTTGATCCCTGGGTCAGGAAGATCCCCTGGAGAAGGAAATGGTAACCCTCTCCAGTATTCTTGCCCGGAGAATCTCACTGACAGAGGAGCCTGGCGAGCTATAGTCCATGGAGTCACAAAGAGTCAGATGTGAATGAGCAACTAACACACACTTTATAAGCAGGAAAGGTGATATTCAAATACAGTTGGTGGCCAGCAAGAATAAACCCTCAGTCTCCTGGCTGCTAGATCAGTGTTCTTTCCTCATCCCACTGTGGCTTCCTGTAGTGGCAAAAAGTCTTTCACTTTTGCTCTCTATAGAAGATGTTTTGTTTTGTTTTCTGGATTGAGACTCATAATCCATTAGTAGATTGTGAATTCAATTTAGTGGGTTACTACTAGCAAAAGGAGAGGAGAGGAGAGGAAGAGAGAGGAAGAAAAAGGAGGGATAAGAGGGGAGGAGAGAGAGGGGAGAAGAAAGCGGGGGGGAGGGGGGAGGACAATAAAAATGCCTCTTACTTAGTAAGTATAAATTTTGTTTCTTAAACTCTTGTGTGTGAAACACACGCACACACAAATATACACTGTGTATACAGTTACAGTGAAAAATGTATTTCTTGTTTCTTATGATCAAAGCAGTTTGAGCATTGCTGCCTAGTAAATTTTATATGTTAGACTTTGTTCATTTCTTTAAGGTTGAACAGGCGTTGTAGGACACACCTAGATTTTAGATCTCCACTCTTGAGCTGCACGCAGTGAGAACATAACTTACAACTAACAAAGTTTAAGCTAAGAACTTCAGAGAGAAAAGAAGTGGTTGAGGACTGAAGTAAAAAAAAAAAAAATTAAAATCTGTTCTAATTACAGTTGAGTTTCCATTCAGCAGCCTGATAGATTCCTAACTCATCACCTCAAGCAAATCACTTCCCCTCTCCCCAAGCTGTTTGCCAGAACCAGCCAGAGAATTCAGGAAATGGTACTCTCTTTTTCTTTGTGAAGCTTGGCAAAATGACTTCAATTTAGCCAGCCAAGCAGGAAGCAATTGTAAATATAAATTTGTTTTACATATGCCTCCTGGAGGAGACATGCAGTTTGCTTCCCTAGTAAAGGGAATCCCTAGACTTCCATTTCTGTGATCTTGCTTGGATCACTTTTTTTTTCTTTTTACCCCTCAGTGTATCAGCGTCCTTAATTGAGATCATAATGTTGAGCTTGTTGGATTGCCATGAAGTTTCATTTGCATGAAAGACCCCCTTGGTACTCGGTTAAAAATCATAATGTAAGGAGAAAAACAAAATTATGATGTTGATTAATTATAGACATATAGGATTTCTGTTATGTCCACAATGATATATAGACTATAGACTGAAAAATAGTAACTCTCCATGAGTATTTCCAGAGTCATCTTAGCCATTTGGAAAAATGCATTCTCCCAATTTCATTCATTTAAATTATATCTAAGGATGAGGCAAGTATAGCATAATAATCTCCAGGGATCAACAGAGGCCCACCAAGAGAATCTAAATGGTTTTTAGCTATTGAGAACAGAAGACTGTTTAGGTCCAAGCCACTGTTGAAAACATAACTAAAAAACTATTTTTCACATCAAATGCTATGGATAAAAGTATTTAACCAAGTTATTGAGAATTTTGAAAAATTAAGATCAGCAGAAAGTACCATGAATTTTGAAACTGTTCTCTCTCTCTGCATGGTCCTCATAGATAAGTCAGGTGGTGTTCAGTCTTCTGTGTTGGGTGATTATGGTTGGGCTACAAAGTGGCAGTGACCTTTGACAGAGGAAGTGAAATAGCTGCCCAAGGTGTGCCACAACAAGTTGTTGGAGGAGGTCATTGGACTCACATGTAATTGCTCTTTCCACAACTCCACGCTGCCTCCAAGTGGGAAGGTGGCAGTGGTGTTAGGATGTAATCTCTTCATAAATTACTATCTTTTCCTCCAAGTGGACAAGTGGCTAAGAATTTTATGATGGCTTATAAACTGAACAACTTAGTGTTTAGTGTCTAATTTGAAGATTAAATGATTCCCTCAAGGGAAACTGCAATATTTAGTTTTATTTATTTCAGCCAAAGAGAAAAAAATACATTGAATGCTTTATAAGATATTTGTCAGTATCAAGTGGCAAATCCAAAAACCTTTTTAAAGGAAATTTAGTGTAATACTTAATATAATGGTGGGGTAAAAATCAATTCCCCTTTCCTCCCTACCCACCATTATGCTCATGATATAGGCATTAATCACTCCATCAGTGAAAGGAGAGGAACATAGACTTGCCCAGAGCTTTGTGGCTATTACATACCTGTAACATTTGATCCTCCTAATATTGCTGATTGTTACTTACATAACTGACTACTCCTGCCAGGTGGGATGAGGAGGGTAGTATGGGGAAAATGGGGACAGGCTCTCAGCACATTTCTTGTTCAGTCGCTCAGTTGTGTCTGACTTTTTGGGACCCCGTGGACTGCAGCACGCCAGGCTTCCCTGTCCTTCACTGTCTTCTGGAGCCTGCTCAAACTCATGTCCACCGAGTCAGTGATGCCATCCAACCATCACATCCTCTCAGCACATAGAACCTTTGAATTGGAGTTGAGAGTTATCTGGGAGAGCCACTGTTCTGATTCCCCATCTAATGAAGACTCCACCAATGGACATTCTACCTCTTCTAAAATTTCCAGTAGTTCCTCCCATTTCTGAACAATTCTGATTTTCAGAAAAGCACTTTATGCTTAGCTAAAATCTGTGTCCTAGTAACTTTCACCTATTAGCCTATTTCTACCCAGTTGAACTATATGTACGGTATTAATCTTCCATGCCATGATTTGAAGAGAACTGTCATCCTTGATTCTCCCCACTCTGCATCCAGGTTTTGATTCTCCAGCCTAAATACCCACGTTCTTCCTCCTGTTATACCATACCGCTTTCATCTCCATCCTTCTTTGTGTTTCTCTTGTCTGGTCTAGTTTGTCAGTGTCCTTACTCAATACTCTTTGGTTGCAGACCATTTAAGCAGCTATCAATCCACCGAACTGTACTATCACACACACACACAGTTCTATCAAAACTGTGAGTCTTTATCAGAAATGTTTACCCAGCTGTCGCCCAGAGCATGTTGGCTCACTCCTGTTGGGACTTTGCTTCGCTTCTGGCTGCTTCTGTGCACTCCTAACTTTTTATTTTCTGCCTTGTTACAGAAAAGCCCTTTAGAGGTTGAGATTGTTTGAGCTCCAGAGTTACAGCATTTCTCTGCTTTTAAGTTTAACATGGTCTTCTGTTTGGGGCTATTTAAAAGCCCAAATGTTTAGTTATATCCCAGTTTGTGTCCATGAAACTCACTGTGGATGGCTTCTCTATCCCCAAACAGTAAGCTGAAGCTTCAGGGCATCACTGTGTTTGATAAAAACAATCTGGGACTTTCTGTATATTAGAAAGGGTGAGCAACTAAAGCTTTTGTGAAGACAATATGGTGTTTCTATTGATCCATGTGAGCTGAACATATGGAGGCTCTGAGAAAAAGAGTCTGCCCTATTTAGCGACCCAGGGCTGATGAGAAGGTGTATTACAAATCTGTATTCCTCCCAGCATGTGGTCTGGGACACATCAGCTCATTTTACTGATGAGTTCCTCAAATCAAGCAGGGACCATCATATCTTACCAGTTTAGAGCATTAATTGAGTTGTGTGAGAAACACTGCAGGTGCCTCTGAGAGAGGAGAAAAGTAGGAAACACTGGTTTTTTGCTCTCAGAGAAGTGGTAAATAGAAAAGAGCGCGCAGAGCAGACGTGTCACTGGCAGCAGATGAACAAGAGCAGATGTGCAGGTGGTGAAACAAGGTCATTCTTTTTCGATGAAGGTAATGTGGGAAGACAGTCTAGTCCTGAGCTTTGGGCTTATTCTCTGAGTTATGGTGGCCATAGTCACTGAACAATAAATAATAGACCCATGGCCTGAGAAATTATTTTAATACACTTCTGAGTATGTTGAATTTTTTTAGTGTAATTAGGATATTAAAATGTTGAGGTTTTTTAGTATACACCAGGGTTAAATGGAGACAGAGGGTCAGAATGTTGGAGCTGCAGGCCATTGCAGAAAAGTTTCATGGTGTGTCTCATAGTTATAGTGCCCAGTCCTCTGAGGAGTTGGTACCCTGACTGTGAACCCAAATGAGCCCACTTCACCTTCTTGCACATTCTTTCTGGATTCCAGATCAATGACCTGTAGTGACCAGAGACCTTTTTAGCTAAATCATTTAATTGATCCTGTATATTTATAAATCAGAATTTTAAAACTGGGCTATAATATTAATAACTATAGAGTGAATAGAAAACAAATTTATTGTTACCAAAAGGGGAAAGGGATCAAAGGGGTAGGAGTTTGGGATTAACATATACATACTACAATATATAAAATAGGTAACCAACAAGGACCTACTGTATAGCACAGGGAACCACACTCAATATTTTGTAATAATCTATAAGTGAAAAGAATCTGAATGTATGTTTATATATTATACATGTAGATGTAGATGTATAACTGAATCACTTTGCTGTATACCTGAAACTAACACAACATAGTAAATTAACTATACTTCAATTAAAAAAAAAAAGAAATACAGTAAATATACATTGAAGATGTGGATGGCTAGCCACTTGGTTCTCAATTTTTTATCCACATGATAATCACTTGGGAAAAAATTAAATATAGATAGAGAGGGCTTCCCAGGTGGCGCTCGTAGTAAAGAACTCTGTCAATGCAGGGGAAATAAGAGACACGGATTGCATCTCTGGGTTGGGAAGATCTCCTGGATTAGGAAATGGCAACCCACTCCAGTATTCTTGTCTAGAGAATCCTATGGACAGAAGAGCCTGGCAGGCTATAGTTCATAAGGTCGCAAAGAGCTGTACATGACTGAAGCGACCTAGCACATACTATCACTCAGGAAAAAAATTAAATTTAGAAACATAGACAGACAGATAGATAAGACAGATAGATTTCCTGTCTTCAAATTCCGATTACGTATGGCTAGAATGAGACCCAGAAAGTTAGAACTTTAACAAGCCCTCTAGGTAAATTTGATGCAGGCCTCCCAGATCATATCTTCAGAATCTTAGCTAGAAGAGGATCGTCTCCAGGGGCCCTAGTTTCCTGAGCTTCCTGGAAGGAAGCCAAAAGCCTGCCTCCAGGATTTTCTTTCCTTTCTCAGACTTTGTGAAAGGGCTCCAGGTTCCGCTGTACAGGGTCTCGCCAAGCAGAGTTTGGAGCAGAGTAAATTCTTTTTAGGATTATAGGATTAGGAAACTGAAAGGTGATTCAAATTCTTGATTAAACAGAGAGAAGGAAACAGGAGGGGATGCTCCCGAGCATGCACATCACTCCAATGTGTTTTCTCTGTAATTAGAGGAAGTGATTGCAAAATATTTGAGAGGATTAAATGCTCAGAAAATATAGTGATCAAATAACATGAGATGCGGCATTCTTTAAGATGATCACGGACTTGGCTTTGCGTGTGTTGTTGAATTGCTGTCTCTCACACCTCAGTACTGAGAGAATGTCCAACAGTACTCTCTGCTACAAATTTGGGAAAATAGCCCTGGGTCATATGGGCAGACACTGAGGTTCTATTGTGGCTCCCACCATGAAATTTTGAGTGATGGCAAACTAAAGTGTTGATGTTTATTGCTCCATATTCTCTTTTGTTGAATTACAGTAATCTCTGCAGGGCCTTTCTTCATGTTAGCCTTGTTGGTATCTACTAATTCAGCAATAATTCATTGAAAAATTATTTTAAATCCTCTGTAGTATAAGGGGAGCAATGTTTTTTAATAGAAAAGTTATATTTATTGAGTGGCTTCTAGGTGCTAAGTATTTGGGGGAATGCAGAGATGTGGTTTCTCCCCAGGAGCCTGTTCCCGGGGCTTGAGAAGGGGGTCATACATAATACAAGGATGTTGAGAATATACTTTGAGTGGTTTCTCAGGAAACAAGATTCTATCTCCAAGGAAAACTGCAGTAGTTCACCATGACAATGCTTGCTGGTCATGGTATATGAGACTCCTGAGTCTGCCATACAGGATAGAGTTTCAGACATCAGAGGCAGCCAGGTCAGGACTGAGCACTCTGCTTAGATCATGGGCATGTGACCTATTCAGTCACACTGGGCCCCACACTTGGTTAATGCTCTGCTCTTATCATCTTGAAATTCTTAATTTTTGAACAAGGAGGCTTACAGTTTCATTATGCATTGGGCACCACAGGTTATACAGAGGTCTTGATTTAGGTATTTCCTTATGCAAATTGAGCTTCCCTTGTGGTTCAGCTGGTAAAGAATCCACCTGCAATGCTGGAGACCTGGGTTCGATCCCTGGGTTGGGAAGATCCCCTGGAGAAGGGAAAGGCTACCTACTCCACTATTCTGGCCTGGAGAATTCTATTAACTGTATAGTCCATGGGGTCGCAAAGAGTCAGACATGACTGAGCAACTTTCACTTTCACTTTATACAAATTATTAGACCTTGTGATGTAGAAAAGTGAAAATGAAGTCGTTCAGTCATGTCCGACTCTTTGCAACCCCATGGACTGTAGCCTACCAGGCTCCTCCATCCATGGGATTTTCCAGGCAAGAGTACTGGAATGGGTTGCTGTTTCCTTCTCCAGGGGATCTTTCTGACCCAGGGATCAAACCTGGGTCTCCCACGTTGCAGGCAGACGCTTTGCCATCTGAGCCACCAGGGAAGCCAATTCCATTTATATTACTATGAAGGTAAAATACAAAGATATTTATTAAGTGCCCTGTTTATAGAAGTTGTTTAATAAATGTCATGTTTAAGGAGAAGAAAGAAGACTGGAGATGGACTTTTTCTATAAAGAGCCAAATAGTAAATATTGTAGACTTATAGGCTACTAAGTCTCTGTTGAAACCACTCAACTCTGCTATTGTAATTTGAAAGTAGCCACAGACAATACAGAAATGAATGGGTGGAGGTATGTTTCATTAAAACAGTTTGGGAAACAGTTGATCACAGTTTGCTGCCCTGTGGACTACAGGCTAGAGATGTAGAAGATAAAGAAAGCTGAGACAAATAGACTTGTCATTTGGAGGTGTGGTCCCAGGACAAGCAGTATCACTGTCACCTGTTAGAAATGCCAGTTCTCAGGTCTTACCCCAGATGCTGTATCTGGGAGCAAGTAGGGCTCAGCTTTCCATCAATCTGTGTTTTAAAACCTCAAAGACAACTTTATAAGCTCTCATGTTTGAGAACCACTTCTCCTAAAACAAAGAAATTTGAGAATCAAAATATAAAGCAAAGAGTAAGCTTAAAATTCTATTAACAGATGTTGAACATTACAGAAGCTTTTATCTTCATGCCTCATTATAGATGTGAGGACACCTCAAGTCTTCTCTCCCCACTGATCCTCAAATCCTGCCTGGGTTCCATGAGAGAATACAGTCTTACAGAAAAAGATATGAGTTAGAGTTTTTTCCCCATTCTCCCAAAGATGACACATAGCTAGCACTGTTCTAGATGCACAGGAGAAAAATTAATGCACTACAACAGTGAATGCCGTGGACATTTGTTTTCAAAGAGTGGTCCCCAGGCCAGCAGCATCATCATGGAAATTTGTTAGAAATGCAAATTCCTGGGCTGTATCTACTTTGTCTATTGGGATAAGTCTGAACTTCCTTGTCCTTTGTTTAGGAAGGAGTGATGATATTGAAAAGTTGAAAGAGAAAGTCAACAGGAGACAGACTTTTGAAAATCTAGCTTGTGAGACCAAATATATCCATCTAATGAGTTGAATATTTTCCTGATTGTGTTCTTAGCATCATCTTTCCTTGCAGCTCAATGACTTCTTCCCACTGGAGGAGATGCATTTCAGCCCTTGCTAATGAAGAAGACATCTTTTATGTCTTGGCTGAAGTTTTGGGTAGAGAAGTAGATGACATGGGTATTTGATCCACTCAATGGGTATCTGAAAAGACACTGGTGATTTTATGTATCCCACCTCTTAGAAACTATCTTTCCTGTCATAATCAGTTCAGTTCAGTTGCTCAGTCATGTCCGACTCTTTGCAACCCCATGGACTGCAGCATGCCAGGCTTCCCTGTCCATCACCAGCTCCCAGAGCTTGCTCAAACTCATATCCATCAAGTTGGTGATGCCACCTAACCATCTCATCCTCTGTCATCCCCTTCTCCTCCTGCCTTCAATCTTTCCCAGCATGAGGGTCTTTTCCAATAAGTCAGTTTGCATCAGGTGGCCAAAGTATGGAGTTTCAGCTTCACCATCTGTCCTTCCAGTGAATATTCAGGATTGATTTCTTTTAAGATTGACTGGTTTCATCTCCTTGCAGTCCAAGGGACTCTCAAGAATCTTCTCCAGCACCACAGTTCAAAAGCATCAATTCTTTGGTGCTCAGCTTTCTTTATGGTCCAATTCTCACATCCATACATGACCACTGGAAAAACCATAACTTCTCCTGTCATAATAACCCATCATTATATACTGAATGTATAAATATGCTGCATGTATAAACTATATAGAGAGATTTGGTAGTGGGCACATCTACTCTGCAATACTTTTGATTTGACCAATTAGAAATAATACCCAGGGACAAGAATTCCTAGTAGACTATACAACCACTTTTTCTCTTTCATTCTTTCCCCACAAATTATACATATGAAAATATCTTTTTAATTCCCTTAGGAAATTTTAATTCTACAGTTACCAACTCACTTCTAGAAACTATAGTTATCTGCCTCTCCAGGCTCATATCTCTCTAGAGCTTCATAGTTCAAAATGATAGCCACCAGCCACAAGTGGCAATTTAAATTTTAATTAGTAATTAACATTAAATAAAATTAGTTCAATTCTTTAATTATAATAGATACATCTCAAGTACCTAATAGTTAGATGTGGTGGTGGCTGCCATATTGGTAGTGCAGATACATAATATTTTCACCATTGTAGAAAGTTCTGTTGGACAAACACTGCTGTAGTGCTTTGGTCCCACCCACCAAATCTTTCTCTGTCTCTCTTTCTATGTATATCCCTCTTAGGAGTCCCACATAAATTCACATGTTTTATTATTTTTTTCCCATCACCTCTAACCAGCACCTGTATTACGTATTTACTGCTGCTACTGCTAAGTCGCTTCAGTCGTGTCCGACTCTGTGCGACCCCATAGACAGCAGCCCACCAGGCTCCTTCGTCTCTGGGATTCTCCAGGCAAGAATATTGGTGTGGGTTGCCATTTCCTTCTCCAGTGCATGAAAGTGAAAAGTGAAAGTGAAGTCGCTCAGTCGTGTCTGACTCTTCATGACCCCATTTATTTATGTGTAAAATAATCTAACTAATTGCTAATACATAATAATACATGTATATGTACCATGTAAATGCATATCTACATTTTAATATGAATAAAACCTTTTAGCTAAATTGGTTGAGGCTCTTGATGGTAGAATTTCAGATCACAACTATTGAAAGAGAAAGTAAGACAGAGATGAAATGGGTTGGGTATAAGGGTGAGTGGGGAGCAGTCGTGAGTGGGGAGCAGTCAACCAGACCTTTGAGTTGCTCAAAACTACACATGGTAGACAAACATTTTTAAACCAACTTTTTATTACGAAAAGGTTGAAATGTACAGAAAATTTGAAAGAATAATAATACGTGAACATCCACATACACTATACCTAGAGTCACTGACATTTGTCAAATTTATCCAATTTGATGACCCCTTTGAAAACTAGATTTCAGGCAGCATGGCTGTTTACTGCTCCCTACTTTAGTGTGTGTCTCCCGGTACCAAGGGCATTCCACCTTATTGTTATCACACACGCAACATGAATGCTAATTCCACATCAGTTAAGCATTTACTCACACCAAATATTTCAATGGTGTGCATTCTTACCCAAGTGAAAAACAGATGTTAGATGAACAATGAGAATTTTGTTTCCCTTCAACTCTGGGCAGTACTTGTCATATATGTATAATCCCATTGTCCCACTCAAGGAGTCCAGAGGATTTCATCTTCCCTTGGTTGCCCTGAGATGTCAAGGAGAAGGTGTAGAAATAGATCACTGTCTGGTATTGTCAGCAAGGTGGATCTCTTTCACTTATCAGCCATCCTGTGAGAAAGTTTGTAGCCTAAGCTACAGGGAACCTAAGAGGACTTAAGGGGAATGACTCAGATGATGAGAGGGTAAAACAAAGAAATGTAAGGAGCAGCCCTTGATCTCAAAGACTTTATTTAACAGTCAGTGTTTTTGAATTGGATAAATACCATTGCCATTTTCATTGTAACACCTATCGTACCTCCTTATCTTTATAGTCAACTTCCTGCAGCATCTTTAGCCCAGTGCTTAGCATGGACTAAGCACAAAATAAATGTTTATTGAAATTAAAATCTCAAAACAGTCATCAGAATAAGTTCATCTGTCACATGCTAGGTGACAAGAAATGTGGAAACAAATTATAAAGTCGGCTGGGCTCTATCTTCTACTTCTTATTATCCTACATAAACCTGCTTCAGTGCTGAGTCTACAGCAGACTTATTTGTTAAAGGGATGGATGAGGGAATAAATGAATGAATTAAGCAGAATTGAATTTAATGAACAGCAAATATAATTTCTTTAGAAACTAGGTCTAGTGTGGATACTTGCTATAAAGTCTGACAATACCTCTTTATAAAAGATAAGGGTGATGTGGATGGCCTCCTGTGACTACTTTTTGTTTGTTTATGCATAAGATACCTGGACTTTGGACAACACATATACACAAAACACAATACCAACATGAAGATACTTATCAGCCTATTCCTGGGGATTGGTCCTTGCTTCTTCTTATTCCAAGGTATATGGAGCCTCTGTTCATCTTGCCTTGAATACTTACTCTACTCTTGCAAAGTAAGAATAGACATAACACTACTGGTTTAAATGCCTTCCTTGTAGAGTTTTTCTCCTGTTTAAAGACACTGAATTGAAATATAAATGAGGTTTGTATTACTGAAAAAAAACCTCCAAATATTTGAACTAATTTACACAGACTTAACAATGCAAAATCCTATGATTATTTGAAATTAGCTAAGTGTGCAATACAGGTAGTAATTTATAACAGTTTATCTGGGGGGGGAGAAAAAAGACAAGGTTAATTATTTTAATTAGGGTAAGCTAAACTGACTTCACAAATATGTGACAAAGTATGGTAGCAGTTCAGGGCTAAATGTTTCTGGTCAGAGAGCAGTACTTCTCCATGTGATTCAGGGACCCAGTCTCCTTCCATCTCAAGGCCCTGCCATCTGCCAGGGTCTTGTATTCTTGCATCAAGTTAGGAAAACAGGAAAACTCTGACACAGAGTTTTAGGTGACTTCAAAATGAAAAAGATAAAAACAAATGTAAGCCCCATGAACAGCAATATGAGGATCCACAGTGAGAGAGGAAGTAGTTTTAGGATTGTACACTGATTCAGCAGTGTCTGAATACCATGTTATAAAGGGAACATTGAAAAACCAGAGCTAAATAAGAGGAGGACAGACCTAGAGAATAGTAAAGACAGACCAAGAAAGCATGTCTAGGAAGAAAGAAGAAGTAAAAATAGAGAGATTTGTCCTGGGCAAGAGAATTATGGGACCATTTACTAATGGATAAAGGTCTGTTAGAGGAAGGAGTGAAATCCTTTGGTGGGGGAGGGTTCTGGAAGCCTGGACTTTTGACTCTTACAGAATTTAGGAGGGTAAGAAATATGTATTCCCTAGCTCCTAGCACTTTGCCTAACACGTCTCAGACAGTCAATAAATATGTATGAACAGAATTTGGTCAACTAATTACCATGACCCCATGTTTCTGTATTGCTGGATCCTAAGAGGGGGCTCTGATACCAAGAGAACAGAAGAATTGGCTGAATGTGTGAAGAATGTTGTAGTCATACCACATTGATGTTGCAGAAAGTGGCAGCATTTGAACCATGCAGTATCCCCTTCTCAGTGGCTTTTTTCACCTCTGATTCAAGGGTTCATTAGCCCAGATCAAGCTTTCAAAAGCAGTCATGTCACAGCAAGTTTCAGCATTCTAGCCACCATCACCAGGAGTCACACAAAGATTAATTCACCTGGTGATCCATCAGAAAAGTTGTTTCCTCAGAATTGAAAGATTCCTTTGGAAATCTCTTCTTGGTCCCCAGCCTCCTACCAGGGTTTTCCTGATGCTACTGTGGGTTTGCATTTAAGATTTTATTTCTGCAACCTTTTAGCCACACCCACCTCTGCATAGGAGCACTCACACTCAGTGGTCAGAACCACCCACTGGGTACCTTTTCTTTTTTGAATATCTTAACAGCAGTCCTGCTGACCAGAAAGTTGCAGGGAGACAAAATCTCTGAATCCTACTTCAAAGATATTCAAGCTTTGTGTAGATGGGGTCACTAGCACTGAGATGCCAGGAAATGCTGGAAATCTTGATTGTCCATTTGAGTCTAGAAATTGGTTGTTATTCTTAGAACGGATGTGTTTAAGAGGAGCTTGAAACACAAGAATCATAGCATTACAGATGACTCCAGGAGGCTCCCAGAAGTGACTAGGGGTTACCTCCTCCTGCTTCGAAAGACGGCCTTAGACAGCAAGTGAAAGGGCTAGCACTCAGTGTGTGTTTTCTTAGTGTTCTGCGGGTTCTCAGCGACCTTTTTATGTAGTCAGTTCACCAAGTGAGACTTCAAGGGAGAAAATACTTTGGCAAAGGTAAAATTTTAGACAAACTACTCTTTGTACCTCACTTTCATCAATAGAAAAACTGCCAGTGCACAGAAGGAAATGCTCCTCTCTCTTAAAGAAAGTCTGAATTTGGCAATAAGGAGTTCATGAACTGAGACGCAGTCAGCTCTTGGTTTTGTTTTTGCTGACTGTATAGAGCTTCTCCATCTTTGGCTGGAAAGAATATAATCAATCTGATTTTGGTATTGACTATCTGGTGATGTCCATGTGCAGAGTCTTCTCTTGTGTTGTTACAAGAGGGTGTTTGCTATAACCAGTGCGTTCACTTGGCAAAACTGTTAGCCTTTGCCCTGCTTTGTTTTGTACTCCAAGGCCAATTTGCCTGTTATTCTAGGTAGCTCTTGACTTCGACTTTTGCATTCCAGTTCCCTATAAAGAAGAGAACATCTTTTTTGGGTGTTAGTTCTAGAAGGACTTGTAGGTCTTCATAGAACTGTTCAACTTCAGCTTCTTCAGCATTACTGGTCGGGGCATAGGCTTGGATTACTGTGATATTGAATGGTTTGCCTTGGAAACGAACAGAGATCATTCTGTCGTTTTTGAGATTGCATCCAAGTACTGCATTCTGGAGTCTTTTGTTGACTATGATGGATACTCCATTTCTTCTAAGGGATTCTTGTCCACAGTAGTAGATATAATGGTCATCTGAGTTAAATTCACCCATTCCAGTCCATTTTAGTTCACTGATTCGTAAAATGTCAATCTTCACTCTTGCCATCTCCTGTTTGACCACTTCCAATTTGCCTTGATTCATTGACCTAACATTTCAGGTTCCTATGCAATATTGCTCTTTATAGCATCAGACTTTACTTCCATCACCCGTCACATCCACAACTGGATGTTGTTTTTGCTTTGTCTCCATCTCTTCATTCTTTCTGGAGTTATTTCTCCACTCTTCTCCAGTAACATATTGGGCACCTACCAACCTGGGGAGTTCATCTTTCAGTGTCATATCTTTTTGCCTTTTCATACTCTTCATACATGGACATCACCAGATGGTCAATACCGAAATCAGATTGATTATATTCTTTGCTGCTAAAGATGGAGAAGCTCTATACAGTCAGCAAAAACAAGACCAAGAGCTGACCGTGGCTCAGATTATGATCTCCTTATTGCTAAATTCAGACTTAGATTGAAGAAAGTAGGGAAAACCACTAGACCATTCAGGTATGACCTAAATCAAATCGCTTATGATTATACAGTAGAAGTGACAAATAGATTCAAGGGATTAGATCTGATAGACAGAGTGCCTAGAGAACTATGGACAGTGGTTCATGACATTGTACAGGAGGCAGTGATCAAGACCATCCCCAAGAAAAAGAAATGCAAAAAGGCAAAATGGTTGTCCAAGGAGGCCTTAAAAATACCTGAGAAAAGAAAGAGAAGCTAAAGGCAAAGGAGAAAAGGAAAGATATATCCATTTGAATGCAGAGTTCCAAAGAATAGCAAGGAGAAATAAGAAACCCTTCCTCAGTGATCAATGCAAGGAAATGGAGGAAAATAATAGAATGGGAAAGACTAGAGATTTCTTCAAGATAATTAGAGATACCAAGGGAATGTTTCATGCTAATATGGACACAATAAAGGACAGAAATTGTATGGACTTAACAGAAGTAGAAGGTATTAAGAAGAGGTGGCAAGAATACACAGAAGAACTATACAAAAAAGACCTTCATGACCCAGATAACCATGATGGTGTGATCACTCACCTAGAGCCAGACATCCTGGAATGCAAAGTCAAGTAGGCCCTAGGAAGCATCACTATGGACAAAGCTAGTGGAGGTGATGGAATTCCAGTTGAGCTATTTCAAGTCCTAAAAGATGATGCTGTGAAAGTGCTGCACTTAATTTGCCAGCAAATCTGGAAAACTCAGCAGTGGCCACAGGACTGGAAAAGGTCAGTTTTCATTCAAATCCCAAAGAAAGACGATGCCAAAGAACATTCCAACTACCTCACAATTGCACTCATCTCACACACTAGCAAAGTAATGCTCAAAATTCTCTAAGCCAGGCTTCAACAGTACATGAACTATGAATTTGCAGATGTTCAAGCTGTATTTAGAAAAGGCAGAGGAACCAGAGATCAAATTGCCAACACCCGCTGGATCATCGAAAAAGCAAGATAATTCCAGAAAAACATCTACTTCTGCATTATTGACTATGCCAAAGCCTTTGACTGTGTAGATCACAGCAAACTGTGGAAAATTCTGAAAGAGATGGGAATACCAGACCACCTGAACTGCCTCCTGAGAAATCTGTATGCAGATCAGAAAGCAACAGTTAGAACCGGACATGGAACAACAGACTGGTTGCAAATTGGGAAAGGAGGATGTCAAGGCTGTATATTGTCACCCTGCTTATTTGACTTATATGCAGAGTACATCATGTGAAATGCCAGGCTGGATGAAGCACAAGCTGGAATCAGGATTGCCAGGAGAAATATCAATAACCTCAGATATGCAGATGATACCACCCTTATGGCAGAAAGCAAAGAACTAAAGAGTCTTTTGATGAAAGTGAAAGAGTAGAGTGAAAATGGTGGCTTAAAACTCAACATTCAGAAAACTAAGATCATGGCATCTGGTCCCATCACTTTATGGCAAATAGATGGGGAAACAATGGAAACAGTGAGAGATTTTATTTTGCTGGGCTCCAAAATCACTGCAGATGGTGACTGCAGCCATGAAATTAAAAGATACTTGCTCCCTGGAAGAAAAGCTATGACAAAACTAGACAGCATACTAAAAATCAGAGACATTACTTTGCCAACAAAGGTCTGTCTAGTCAAAGCTATGGTTTTTCCAGTAGTCATGTATGGTTGTGAGATTTGGACCATAAAGAAGGCTGAGCGTTGAAGAATTGGTGTTTTACAACTGTGGTGCTAAAGAAGACTTTTGAGAGTTCCTTGGACAGCAACGAGATCAAACCAGTCAATCCTAAAGGAAATCAATTATGAATATTCACTGAAAGGACTGAAGCTGAGGCTCTAATATTTTGGCCACCTGATGCAAAGAGCCAGCTTGTTGGGAAAGACCCTGATGCTGGGAAAGATTGAGGTCAGGTGGAAAAGGGGGCAAGGTTGAGATCGTTAGATGGCATCACTGACTCAGTGGACATGAGTTTGAGCAGACTCAGGGAGAGAGTGAAGGACAAGCCTTACCTGATTCCAAAAGAGTTTGGAATGGGAATTCAAAGAGCTGGGCATAACTTAGTGATGGAACAATAATAAGAACAGGAACTTAGGCAATGATGAAGGAGAGAAGGTGCATAGACACACACAGACACACACACAGACACAGACACAGACACACACACTTCAAGGCAATATATGGCAGATTTAAAAAAAAAAAAAACAAAAAAACATGCTGAGGGCTTGGAGGGGTGTGAACACTTCCAGCAGGGGTAAAAAGAAGGAGTCTATTTCTGATGGAAGTGGCATTAAACTTCTGCTGTACAAGTCAGGTTTACTCATCAAAACTTTTTTTCTAGATAATGTACTTATTGCTTGATAAATGTTAGTCTTGACTTCTTACTAAATTTAAAACTTTTCAAGGACAGAAACTATGTTTATGACACGTAGTGATAGCTTAGTAAATAGTTGTGGAAGTGCTGAGTTTTCTCCCTAGAACTTGTAGTAATATTACCCAAGTAATGATGAACTTTAATTGACTTGAGTCTGTAGGGAAGCATATATGTTATCAAATGGATGTTACTGATTGCCTTCCTTCCAGAAGCAATTTTATTCCATGATGCTCATGAGTACATCTGTATACAGATATCTAAGATAACTTTTCCTATAATTAGAAGATTCTCACCGTCTTCCTCTAGTCATGCTCATTTACACAGATCTCAGACGGTCATTCTCTTCTGCTTGCTTCCTTTCTTCCTCTTTCTTCTTCCCTGGCTCCTAAGCCCTTTCTCTTGGGTGTAACCAATGAAGCAGTGAGTCCTAGTGGTGTGTGCCTTCCCAGTGTTCGTTGCTCCATTTCAGTGTCAGCAACCATAAAACAAGAAGCTCCCTTGAGCTTTAGCTTTTAGCCCAGAGGAGTCAAGAATTCTGGAGCTGGGGCCTCAAGTGTTTTAAAGAGGAAGAATATACTTTCTGAAGAAACCTGCTCTAAGCCCACTTTCCAGGTTAAGGTATGGCTTGCCTGAGTTCAGGTTACTGGGAGTATTGTTGTTTAGTCACTAAGTAGTGTCCAACTCTTTGCGACTCCTCCACAAATACAACTTGATGGGTTTCCATAACAAGGAAAGTTAAGTTCAGCTTCCTGTAACAGAAAACTCACAGAACAAATCTCAAACAAGATAGAAGTTGAGTTTTCTCATGACTAAGGAAGTCTAGAGGAAAGAATGCCAGAACTGGTAAGACTGCTTCACCCTGTCCCCAGGACCTGACTCTACTTCGTCTCTCCACTGTCATCAGCGCTCATGGTTAGACTCAAGTGTAAACTCTTATTGAAACTATTGATGCTGTGGGTGTCCTGAGAAAAGAGGGAAATAGATGGAGTATGCAGTGTCATCTTCACAGAAGATCAAGGATAGAAGTGGGTTAGGACCGAAAGGTGGATATGACTGGGATATGTAGAGAAGAACAGGCCTGGAAAACTCTGTGGAAACGGCTACAGTGGGAAGGAAAGTAGTTTGCTGTCATTCCATCCAGGTGGAGAGCTGGATCCCAGGCCCGCACTGGCTGCCTCACCTGTCCAGATTAGAGCCTCTTTCTTCATGCTGCTGTGGTCAGCTCGGCGCTCTGTGTGTTGCCTTTCCAGCACTCTCTCTCAGATATCTTTGAGTGGACCGCAATGACCATAGCTGATTGTGTAATGGTCAGGGTGACACCATACTATGGTTAGGCCCTTTCCATTTTTAGTTACTAAGGAGGCTTGGTTTCATCAGTTTATTTTCTGTGTGCACCGTCCTTCCACTCCTTTCTCAGCCTTTTGCAATACAGGACCTGCGTGCCATTCTTGTGAGCTTAACAGAATAATATAGGGCCCAGGATGCATGCCCAACCTGGCTTTTCAATGTCTCCAGCTTTTGTCCTTAGATGGGGGTGCAGACCTAGACTCAGTATAGAGTGTTTGGAGCTTCAGAAGCCACCCTGTGTTCCCTTCCCCAGCCCAAGACATGCTTTTATGTTCTTTCTATGTGATTTCCTTCTGCTACTTGTACGTGCTTTGCACAGATGTCAATGTCAAAGTGAATTGCAGTATAGTGAGTTACCTAGGATGAAGATATTTGTCATTCAAAGCCTGATAATTGCTATTAATTGTTGATTATGAACACACTGGCCTAGTATAGAATTTTATTAATGAGGCAAGGCCCTACAGTCTAAGGAATACTCTGCTCTTAGGAAACATAGTACACTTGTGTGACTGGGAAAAACATGTGTCATATTTTGTTTTGCCTTTTCAACACCAAAGTCTGAAGTTTGAGTTTTCATTTATTTTTTCTGGGCAAGATCAAGGCCAGTTTCTCTATATGACAGGCAAAGACTGGCAATAATTGAATAGATTTGGCATAGTCTTTCCTCTTCCAGTGACTCTTGCCTTCTGATTTCAGATAGAAGAAGAGACGGTTCTTTCATGGGTCTGTATAATCAAATGATAGTAGGAAGTAATAGGGAAAGATAAAAATGGATGTCATCAAATGTTATTGTTTAGGACAGGTTTGGGACTGAAGTGAGGTGGTTTTGGGGGTTTTTTTTTTAATAACATCAAAATCTAGAAGAAGCCAAAAAATTTATCTTGACCAATCCCTTCATGTTACAAGCAAAGTAATTTGGTAACAGAAACTGAACTTGAACCCAGGATTCAAATTCCAGACCAGCGATCTTGACAGTAAGCTTTCTCCTAGTACTGTTATGCCAAGACTTTACCCAGTCACGTGTTCTGAGAAAAGGTGCCTAAGCATCTGATGCTTAGAATGAGCTGATTTTCTGATAAGCCCTGTTTTAATTCCTTCACGGATCGTAGAAAACAATGGAATTCATTTTTAAAATAGTAAATTTTACTAAGTAAATGGTTCAGGTTTTAACTGATGTCTTTACTGCATAGTAAATATGTGCATTACATTGACTTGAATATGTGAAAATTCATGATGAAGAAATATGGTCAACGGCATCTCCAACTTGGCAAACAAAGATCCCTAATAGAATGGGGTCTTCTTGGGAAAAGTACGGGAAACATTTGCCCCCTATATTTCCCCTCCTCACTCCATTATGCTCTAGAATGATTCCTCTCCAAGCAGTTCTCCTGACTTCAGAAATATAGTCAAGAACCAATCCCCAAAGGATGGATAGGGTTTCATTTGGTGACTCAGGAAAACGTCATACACCTTTTTTTTTTGGGTAGTCAAAAGGACATTAGTAGCAAATGGAGAGTACAAGTCACTCAGCTAACCATTGACTCAATACGTATACACAGGACACTGCCCAGTGTGCCCAGCTCTAGGCTTAAGTCCATGGGAATTTAAGAGCAAACATAACTCCAGGCCTCAAAGGGCTCAGAGCATTATATAAAAGAGAAAAGATATAAACACATAAAAATAACAGTAAATAACTAAGGGCTTGTGTAAGAGTTCTCTAGAGAAACAGAAACAATTGAATATGCACCCATATACAGAAAGAGATCTGTTCCGAGGAATTGGCTCATGGGAATGCGAATAGTGAAAAGTCCACGATCTGCCATCTGCAAGCTGGAGGTTCAGGAAAGACAGCGGTGGATATAGTTCCTGTCCAAACCTGAGGTTCTGAGAACCAGGAGAGACAACGGTGTTACTTTTAGTCCATGTCGGAGGGCTCAAGAGCAAGGAGGGCTAATGTCTGAGGGCAGGAGAGGGTGGATGCTCCCACTCGAGTAATGAGCAGACCCTCAGTCTTTGTGTTATATTCAGGTCCCCAGCAGATTGGAGGATGCTCACCTACATGGATGAAGGTGATCTTTACTTAGTCTATAGATTCAAATACTAATCTCTTCTAGAAAGACCTTCATAGACATACCCAGAAATTATGATTTACCCGTTCTCCAGGCAGCACTCTTAGCTCAGTCAAGTTGGCATATAAAATGAACCATCACAGGGCTCAAATGTTCGGTATTGACTGATAGTAGCAGTCAGGTGTTAGATGAGATAAAAGATGGTTGAACAATAAAGAATCCAGAGCAGGCTTCAAGCAGACACTAGAACTGGGCTTTACTTGAACAGAATGTGGTTAAAGCAGGAAAAAGGGGAACTTGGGGGAAGTCACCTGTGGGCACCTGCCATCAATTACTGATCAGGTGGCCTGGGGAGGCGCTTCACTCCTTGATCTTGTTCTGTCTTCTTGATACCCCATGAGAGAGCCGTGATAATCCTCATTTTACAGATGAGGAAACAGAGTCAATGGATAAATAGGTATTCCTTATCACCCAGTTAGCAAATATGAGTTAAGATCCAACTACGACTGGATGACTCTGGGAACTTTTCTCTCAACCACTCTCATTCCTTTCCAGTTGTTTCACTGGTGCTTTTCGCCGTCCCCACAAACACTTGTTCTTTTCTGATCTTCCGTTTCCAGCCTGACTGGAGTTTGTGTGACCAGGGATTCCATGATGAAACATTCCTTGCAGGTTTCTCATAGAGAAAAAATCAACTTCTGCCTTCCCTAAGTGCTTCATTTTTCTTCTCCTTCCTTCTCTCCCTCCCTTTTCCCCCTCCATTTTCCCTCCCTTCCTTTCTTTCTTTCCACAAATATTTATTAATTTCTTTTCAAATACTCAAATTTCCTAAACATAATTTGTGTAAATATAATTCCAGTCCAGGTCACAGTGGAATCAGGTATAGAGACACCACCTCATACCTGCAGATGAAGCATGAATTGGTGTTGCCCTATTTAGGGTGTAGAATCCACAAAACAGCCCAGGCATGAAAGGGTATTTTCAGAGCAGTCAGTAAGAGGTTGAATGAGTTATAAACTATGTCAACAAATCGGTATTTAAATCTCAACTTTGTTACTAAATTCTCTCAACCTCAGAGAAGTCATGTGAACCATTTATGCTGCACGTTTTTCAAGTATAAAATGGGACCAATAATTCCTTCCCTAGTGAACTTTACAAGGGTGTTGGGAGGTATGAGAGGTAGTGTATGTGTGAAAACTATTCCAGAAACTGAAGTCCACCCTGGGCCCTGTGACACTTACTTGCTGAATGAGCTGCCTTGCTGGCTGATAAAACACATGACTACAGGCCAACTTGGCAACTCATTGACTACACCAGTGGTCCCCATCCTTTTTGGCAACAGGGCTCAGTTCTGTGGAAGATAATTTTTCCAGAGAACCGGGGGTGGAGTGGGGTGGAGGGTGGTTTGGGGGTGATTCTCATAAGGAGTGTACCACCTAGGTCCCTTGCATGCCCAGTTCACAGTAGGGTTCATGTTCCTATGAGAATCTAATGCCACTACTGATCTGACAGGAGGCGGAGCTCAGGGGGTAATGCGAGCGATGAGGAGTGGCTGTGAATGTAGATGAAGCTTCACTCACTCGCTCACCCACTGCTCATCTCCTGTTGAGCACCTGACTCCTAACTGGCCACCAACCAGTACCGTTCCATGGTTCTGGGCTTGGGGACCTCTGCACAACACCATGCTCTATTATTTGATTCTAGGAACCTCATCACAGGAAAAAGATTAATAGATATAATGGCTTGGAGGTAGCCTCATTCCCCAGGGAACTTCCTGAATGTCCCTCTGGGTGGACATCAGAGGAAAGACATCCTCCCCAAGAAGCTGAATGGGGTAGAAGGAGCTTGGACCGGGACATCTATAAGCCTTGAGCCAGAAGGGTGACTTTGCACCAGCCCTTTCTTTCTAGGCCTCAGTTTCCTTATTTGTAAAATGAAGAGTAATTGATTTACTTGCTGGTTTTGGAATGGTGCCCTCCAAGAGTCTTATGGGGCCCACGTCGGGGTCACCACCTGGGGGGAGCTGGGTTTGTGCAGATCATTGGGAGAGCTCCAGCCCTCCGATCTCAGGGTGGCTCAACTCCTAAAATCTTCCTTATTTGTTTATGTTCCAGCTGAGATTTCATTTAAATCAAGGAATATGAAACTTATTTTTTAAAGCACAGGGCCAGGTGATATTTAAATGTCTGACTCTCTGGTCCTGTAATCCAGTTAAAGAGTGAGTTAGCTTCCATCTCCAGCCCCCATCCACATGCAGGTGCAAAGGCTTCAATGTTCCAGTCCTCTCTGTCCGCTCCAGCCGGAGTCTCGCACCCTGTTTAGCCTCCTCCTCAGCTGTCAGAGTCTGCCTCCTGCAGACGAGGCTGTGAGGTGGGGTAGGGCTCCTTGCTTTCTACCTCTGCACTCAAAGCCAGTGCATGGGAGGGTTCTGGGGTATTGTGCTCCCGGGGTATGATTGAAGCATTCAGTTTGACTTCCAGGACTCCCAGGAGCCAGGTTTGGAGAAGGAGCAGAAGAGAAAAGGCTAGCCGGAACATGTCAGTCCTCATGGCAGCAGGCTTGCTTCTCTCCTAGAAAGTCTCCAGATGCTCACATGCCCTTACATGGACTTGTTCACCAGGGCCTGCCTGGAGCATTCTGCCCTCCGCTTGTGTTTTTGGAGGACTCAGGAAAGTACATCAGGTTTTTGAAAGCCAGAATCCTTCCCCTTGCTGCTGAGCGATCCATACTTTCCTCTCAATTAACAGTTGTCAAAGAACTTGATTAAATGAACCACCCCCCACCCCAACACACACACACACACACACACACACACACACACACACACACACACACAAAATCTATTTTGATCACAGACAGCCTGTACTTGTGCATAAGATGTGTTTGCATTTGGATCTGGTCATTGTGCTCTGGCTGGGCTTCCTGGGGACATACACTTGTGGGCAAGTTTCATCAGGGTGAAGTGAGAGCCTCCACCTGAGGAAGAAGGGACCGGGCCTCCTTAATCAAGGGCTTCCTCAGCCATGGCTTGAGGTGAGTCCTTCTGAGAGAGAGCCCCAATGCAAAGAGCACTTGACTAGGAGTCAACAGACAAGGAATGTATCCTACCTGACCATTAACGAGCCACTGGGCTTCCAGAAAAATGGGAAACATTGCTTTGAGAGGCATGGGTGCCTCATCATTAGAAATGTTGAAGCAGGAATGGTTGGCTGTTGCTCAGAAATGCTGAAGAAAGGAACCAGCAGTGGGTAAATGGTTGGATCAAATAGCCTCAAAAGTTCTTTCCGACAGAACGTTTCCAGTTCTGGCCACTTTGCTCAGATCTACCTAATCACAGAGTGATGTATGTAAAAATATTTGACTACTACAATAGGGCATGAAAATGTAAGTTTGTGTTCTGGCTATATCAACACTAAACCTGAGATGATGTCTGAGGTATCTGCCACTGAGTTGACTAGACTTCCAAATGGCCTCAGCACAATCTTGGTGGAAATCTACTTTTCCTGGAGCAATTAGCTGAGACTATGGCAGTTATCAGCTAACTCTTTCCCTAGGGCCTAATACCTGCCAGCCCCACTTTGAATTCCCTCAGAGATAAAGAAGGAATGTAGGCAGCATAGCTGTCCCAGTGCCCTTTGTCTGTTCATGTGTTTAATTACACCTGTCCTTGCAGCAGACCATGCGCTCCAAGAAGGCAGAGCTATGCCCCCTTCATTCCCCACTAGGTACCCATCATCTAGTACACAGGGTCTCACATGGATATTTATTTGTTGAATAAAAATATGATAACACTAAGAGAATTAAGGGGTTAACTATAGGGTTCTGATTCTACATATACTTGACAAGTGTTCATTTCCATTAGATCTTTGCTTGCTTGTCACTTTCTCAAAAGGAGTATGTCTCAGACAGATCTCTCCATCTTTCATCTTTAAACTTTGTCTTTATGTTCTACTTTATTTTTTCTTAGTAGTTAATATCATTTGATTAATTAATATACATGTATGTGTATATACTGGGCTTGCTAGGTGGCACTAGTGATAAAGAACTCGCCTGCCAATGCAGGAGACTTGAGACGTGGGTTTGATCCTTGGATCAGGAAGATCCCCTAGAGGAGAGCATGGCAGCCCATTCCAGTATTTTTGCTTGGAGAATCCCATGGACAGCCTGGTGGGCTACAGTCCACGGGGTTGCAAAGAGTTGGACATGACTGAAGTGACTTAGCATACACTTGTATATACTATATGTATGTAAATATGCATCTGTATATTTCAGATATATGTGTGTATGTGTAAACATAGATATAAATATAAATTTTTGTTTTTTGTTTTTCTTCTTTACCCCACTAGAGTCTAAGCTTTGTCTTGAGATCCTAGTTATTGTTCTTCAGTTGCTATGTCGTGTCCGACTCTTTGTGACCCCATAAACTGCAGCATGCCAGCTTCCCTGTCGTTCACTATCTCCCTGAGTTTGTTCAAACTCATGTCATTGAGTCACTGATGCCATCCAACCATCTCATCCTCTGTCACCCCCTTCTTCTCCTGCCCTCAATGTTTCCCAGCATCAGGGTCTTTTCCAGTGAGTCAGCTCTTTGCATCAGGTGGCCAAAGTAGTGGAGCTTCAGCTTCAGCACCGGTCCTTCCAGTGAATATTCAGGGTTGATTTCCTTTTGGATTGACTTATTTGATCTTGAGATCCTAGAATGGTGCCCAAAATCCAGAGTTCCCCAAAATATCTCTTGAACGAATGAATAAAAGAATGAGACAAGATGGACGTTAGTTGGGTCTTACAGACTGATTCGAATGTGGCCAAGTCCAACAGGAGAAGGAGAACTCTGCAGATGAGGGGGCAGCGAGATCAAAAGCAGATTAGTGAAAAGGAGCTTAGCAAGAGCCCAACAGTTAAAGTAGCTTGTATGCTGATCTATCATCATCTGAGTGGCTGGCCGTCATCCATGGTTGTCCACTGTGGTTTGCAGCTTCTGCCAGTACCAGCCATGAAGGTCCCTGACACATGTGTTAGAGCCCTCAAGGACAACAGCCACTTACTGGGAGTCTGGCAAAGTCCTCCATTCAGGCTTCCCTGGGATTTATGTCTTAAGAATATAATCATAGATTAGTTACCAACTAGTTTCCAGCATTGGTATAGCCACCTTAACTGTTTTGCAGATGACTTGCTTGCCTAGCCATAGTTTTCCAATGTTCCCCTTTGTTCTCATATATACTAAAATATATCTACTGAAATATTGCTGATGGTAACCAGGATATGGTGTGGAAACTGAGCTGAACTGAAAAGTCTGAGGTCTAGGTTTCGGTCCTCACTCTGTCATTATCTAGTTGGGTGACCTTTCTGGTTTTCAGTTTCCTTATTCATAAAAGGATGTGATTGGGCTATGTCAATTTCAAGACATTTTCATTCTCAAATTAATTGTCAAATTCTATAGTCTTTTTTTCCTCTCATAGTAAAGTGAACACTTCAACCCAGGGGACTAACCCAGGTCTCCCACATTGCAGGCGAGTTCTTTTCCAGCTGAGCCACAAGGGAAGCCCAAGAATACTGGAGTGGGTAGCCTTTCCCTTCTCCAGCGGATCTTCCCAACCCAGGGATTGAACGCAGGTCTCCTGCATTGCAGGCGGATTCTTTACCAGCTGAGCCACAGGGAAGCCCAAGAATACTGGAGTGGGTGGTCTATCCCTTCTCCAGGACAGCTAGCAAAACTTGCACACACTATTTGAAGGGCAAGTAGTTGAACTTTTATTGCTAGTGCAGTAAGTCTCCAGCATGCCTGACTGGTGGGTGTCAAGGACTAAAGGCCTCTGAGGCTAGCCTTGTGAGCCTGAGCAGGAGGGGGCCAGACTCTGTCTTGATGGGACTGGGCGGGGGTTCCAGTGGCAGCCGGTCTTAGAGCCACCATGTTAGAAAGGCTAAAGGCAGAGCAGAAGGGAAGCATGGAGCACGCCCAAACAGTCAAAAGAACAAAAATACTCTGCTTTCAGTAGTGCATTAAGACTTCTGAGATGCTGATACATTTTTTTTAATCATCATAATTTAGGTGCTAAATGTTGTAAGGGATCCTCTCAAAAGATTTATAGTTCAAGAGGGAGAAAAATAGCCAAGTAACTCTAGTATAAGACTGACTGGGCTAAGCCATTTAGGATATACAGAACAATATTATGGGAGCCCAGTGGATGGAGGGAAAAATGGCAGGGTGGGGATTTATGAAGGAGGTGGCATTAGATTTTTACTTTTTCCAGATGGAACAAAGGTTTGCAAGGGTGACAGAGAATGGCTTTCCAGGGTAGAGGGACCAGTGGGACCAGTGTCACATGTGGAGGCTCCTTTGTGATACTGAAGTCTACTCGGTGGTGTGCATTTCAGGACTTGAGTTTGGAAGGATTGGTTAGCCAGGCAGAGTACCAGCCATGGTACTGGTACTCCATTCAAACATGGAGTTTGAATTCTCTGAGACAAAGAGTAACCAGGAAGAACTTAGGAGCATAAGGAAAACTCAGACATTTTATTTAGTTATTATTTCAGTTATTTTGCTATGTAAAAATAAGATAAAGAGGCTTAAAATGGTCTTGTTCTATAAGTACTTATAGATTTGTAAAAAGAACATACACCTGGAGAGATGAGAAAAGAAAATATAAGCTGCCCGTCTCTAAGTATCTCATTTCTTCCTCACTATAACCTGATTCGGGCATTCTTATGCCCACTTTATACCTATGGGCAAATAGAGACTTTAGTGACTTGCTCAAAATCCCTCTGTACTAATTGCAGAGTCAGAACAAGGCTCTGCAGATTCACAAAACTGATGATGGTCTTTTTAATAAAGCATGTGCTAGCCATGTCTGTGAACCTCGCTGAGATCCTAGGAAGAGAGATATTTTCTGCCCAATCAAGTGTTACTATGTGAGTTATAGCAGTTATTGGAATGTAAAGTGTTGATATTGCAAATTACCTTTATAAAGAGCTAATGTAATTATATCCTCCTCCTCTCCCTAAAATCACTGGGGTTAGAATCTTAGCTGTGTAGACCGGTTAAAATATCTCTTTTCTCCAGTTCTTTGGAGCAGCTGTTGAAAGGACAAAGACCCTATTTTTTTTAATGACAGTGTTTCTCTTGCCTAGCTGAAGTGAACCCTAGTGAGCAGACACACAGCATTGCTCAGCTCTCATCCTTACGTGAAGTGTCCTCTTCTTTCAAGCTGAAGGAGCACAGTATCCGTGAGGAAAGGAAATCTAATTACATGGCACATGTTCTAGCTTTAAGATGCTCTTGCTTATAAAACATCTGAGAGCAGAAACATTAGGATAGGTACTTACCAGAGATGACAGTATCCTCCAAGTGATGAGAAGAAGAGTGTCAGGGACCCCTCTTGAAAGTAATTGACCCAGAGCTCAGAGATTCCAAAGGTTGATCCTCAAACCCAACCTTGAAAAGAGTCAGATGCCTAATTGCCACAGACCAGCTGCCATGTTGGTTAGTATGTAGCAAGAAACTATGGTCTCATGATGTCACAGCTTTCTAGGGTGGCAGTGCTGGGAAGAACTTTAGAGATCATTTCATCTGACCACACGATTTTATATTGGAGGAAACATACAGGGAAGTGAAGTGAATCACTAGGTCCTTTTCTCCAAGACAAGATGGCTGAGCACTGGATAGGCAGCGAGAGTATTCCTGTTTAACTGGTGAGTAAACTAAGCTTAGAGAGCATACCCAAGATCATTAAAAATTTAGCATAACATTGTGTACCAGCAGGCAGGTCTCCTAATGCCATTGAGTCTTTGCATTGACTCACAGCCATCTGGTCATTTACTTGGGATAAATTTGTCCTGAGCCAACCACATCCTTTAAATTAATTATTCTTATGTGCATTTTTGAGCCAGCTAACAAGTCAGCCTCTACATTAGAAAGTAGAATTGAGTGGAGATAACTGATTGACAGACCAGTGAGTATGGAGCCCTCAGCCCTGAACACTAGTTATGCTGATATGCTTGCTACTCTTCCATCTATGAACATGATTGAATCCTTAGTCTCCTCAATTAGCCAGAGCTTTGAGAACTTTTTCACTTGAGAACTTATTATTGAAGATGAGATATCCAATCAGTTAAAACCCATAATACCTCTCCACCATGCTCTAATTCTGCTTGGAAGAACTAATACAATGAAATATCTTTGATATCCTTAAGGAAATAAGCCAGCAGAGTACTGGTTTGAAGGTTAAGAAACTAGGGTGTTGGGATGCTTTTACAGAAGCTCTATATCTGCCAGGGAGACCCACTCTCCAGGCCTTTTTTCCTTTTCCTGCCAGGTATTCTACTTTTCAGAAATCCCCGCAGGAATGCTTTTTATTTAGTTATAGATAGACACAAATAGAAAAACTTTTGGATGACTCAGTTGTGTATGTAGGACCCTCGAGACTATGGTCTTCTTTCAACTTATACTAAGAGGGTGACTGCCATCTAGTTAATATATGATGCCAGGTTGGAGGTTAGGCACCTCTGAACTTCCAGTTCCCCAGGCTCCTGTCACTCTGTCCTTCCCACTGATAAACAGGCTTTGGGATCAGGGAATCAAATGTCATCCACAGCCCAGAATTTTTTGTAGAATCAGCTCAGGCAAACCCTACGAGAAATAACCGAAGAGAGAAAACTACCTCAGCTGTATTTAGGGCTTTTAAGAATGAAGTTTCGGGGCTTCCTTGGTGGCTCAGATTGTAAAGAATCCACCTGCCATGCTACAGACACAGGTTCGATCCCTGGATCATGAAGGTCCCCTGGAGAAGGAAATGGCTGCCCACTCCAGTATTCTTGCCTGGAGAATTCCGTGGATGGAGGATAGTGGAGGGCAAAGAGTCCCCATGGGCTGGAGGGCTACAGCCTATGGGGTAGCAAAGAGCCACTCAGACATGACTGAATAACTAACACTTTTCCTTTCACCTGTTTAATACTAAATAAAGAATAGTTGCACCTCAGAGTTTACAGTGGTGGAGCCAGAAGAGCCTTGGACATCCTCTGTCACGCTAGCCATTTTGTTTTACAAATGGGAAAACTGAGGCCTAGAGGAGCAGTGCATGCTTTAGAAATCAAGTTTCCTGTTGCTCACCCTGATGCTTTCTGCCCTTTGAATGCCAGGAGCCAACTTTGCCCACTTGACAGAACGTGAGTTCGTTCAGAAGAAACCTTGAAATACAGTGTTAGTCCCAGACATCTCAGTGCTAACTTACCTCTGCTTGTTTAGTGAAAACAGACCAACGTACATTGCTGACTCCTTGTGAGGAGAAGTGATTCATTTAGGCACATATAGTCAGTAAATTACCTCGTGTATGGCATCAAGTATTTTGCCAGGTAATTCAGAGGAACACAGTTAGCTCCCTAAGCCCAGAAGAGCTTGGTAGGTGCAGAGATAAGTGGAACCTACTTTCTTGAGCCTGTGTTGAGCTTTTTATTTCCAGAATGACCTAAAATTTCCAAGGTCTGTTTAATGGCTAGGAAAGTTGCAACAGTCTCACCTGAATTTTTTTTTTTTTTAAACCACATTGCCCAAGATGTCTGGAACATACCCATGAGGCAGTAACCATAAAATAGAGGGACAATTAAATCTTAGTTCCATCTCCAAAAACATATATGTTTTTCCCCTGTAAATTCACACGTAATAAAATACTTTAAAATTGCCTTTTATTTCGCAATATATGCAGGACTGAGAGGGAGGGGGCGTAGGATTGAGGAGGAAGGGCAGCCTACTCCAGAAATAGGACCACTCAACCCACAGACTTACTGCAGAAAAACGATACTGAGTAGTCAGGCTTCTTTTATGATGGGAGAAATGACTGTTTTTATGGCACACTAAATAAAACCTGCTTTGGAGCTAGAAGTTTATTGCCAGAGTGGGGAGGGCTGTTGCTAGCGTTTTCTGTTCCCCTTCCATACTCTCCCTTCCCTCACCTTCAGCTGAGATACTGAAAGATGGATGGTAAGATTTTAGAAGTCCTTAGAAAGTGTATATAAATGATTTTTTGAATTTACTAAAATTTATCCTAAGTTTTCCCTGCATCTCATGCTGATTTTACAGGGAGTATGGTCAGCATTCTTGGCTTTCTGAAATTATTAGAAGAGTTTTCAACCAAGCAATAACAAACAACTGCAATAACCTGCATTTATATAGTGCTTTACGGTTTTCAAAATGTTTTCACATCCCTTAGATCCTCAGGGTAACTTGGAGAGGCAAGCGGGTGATCATTTCTGTATTACAGAAAGAAGGATGGATGCCCAGCGGGTCAGGTTACTTCCCAAGGTTACACCACTAGTTAAGGGGTCAAACAAAAGCTGAAACCCAGATTAATTAAAAAGGAAATGAAATTAAGATCCTTACGTAGGAAAAGGGCAGTTTGCGGGGGGGGGGGGGGAGGGCATTAGAAAGAGGGAGAGGCAAGGCTAAGACACTATTAGTCTGAATGTAAATGTCATCAAAGATAAATTTCTGTTGACCTGCAGCTGCACATGGGATGTGTTTCAGCCCCTCTCTCTTCTTGCATGCAGGGAATTGCTGAAAACCAGTCCAGAATTACCTGACCTGAGACATGGTTAAGCCAGTGGACCAGGGAAGGAGATCCACAGGTGATCCATGGGAGATTTAGCCAGGAGATCCACAAGGTGACTGCTACTAAAGCAGTTATTGGCAAGGCAGGTGTCTGAGAATAGGCATGCTGAATGAGCAAGTGTAATTATTAAGGCCAAGCTCTCTGACCAAACTTGACAAGGACCTGAAGGAAAGGTGGGAACAGATTATGAGATAGTCCAGCAACCAAACTAGAACAGAAGTTTCAGGTTGGCTTCACCTTGGAGGCGGGTTCAAGAATCAGACCTATGGGACTAGGTCTAGTAGATACAACAAGGCTCAGCAAAGTACGTTGGCTTGCAGTTCCCAGAGAATATCATCAGAGCAGAGGGTGTCTTCCCAGTGCCTTGCACCTAATCTCCTAAATGGAGGAGGTTCTCACAAGGGAACAGAAGGAGCAGTTGGAGATTGGAATCAGGAGACTCTGAACCAACTCTGACCCTGACTGACTATCTGTGTGAGTTTAAGCATTCCATCAGTCTTCTGATTCAATGTTTTCATCTGTAATAGGAGAAGAGGGTCTAGGATTGTGAGAGCACTGTACCTCATCTGTGATGTCAAATATACCTTTTCTTCATGAATGACTCCAGATGAATTGAGGCAGATACATCAGACCCTGACCTAATGGAGGCAGACACAGATTCTCAACCTACATCCAAACTTCCCTGTTAACCTTTCAGTGATGCCAACTGCCCACAGACAGGCACCAGCATTCATCATAGTAAGTAGTACATTTTGTCTTCATGACTTTATAGCATTGCAGTCCCCAACCCCAAAGCACACCAACAGAAACTCTGTGTAACGCTCTGCTTTCTACGTTTTGATGCAGAAAGAGCCTAAAATCCCCGTTAAGCTAAATCATGACAAAAGACAATGGGGAGAATGTGTGTCCCGTTTATAACTTCTAGACAGCTGATTGACACTCTAAGATATTTGCACTGCAGGAAGGCACCAGGTACAGTTGAAGAGATCAAGGCCAAGCCATATGGCCCAGAATAAGTGCAGAATCATGGCCAGGGAGTGTGCTTGGGCTGATAAGAACATCATACTAGTTCTTATCCCTCTGGTTATCAGAAACCTCCTCCCAGACCTGTCATCACACCCAGAAATTTGAGTTGGAACTCATACCAGGAGGATAACTAGAAGTGAATGGTGCCGTATTCTACCCCTCTTATGAGAGAACTGAGTTTCTGATGGGGGGGACGGGTGACACCAGTAATTAATAATCATAAATTTATAATGTTAGTAATAACTGGAATTTGTTGAACACTTACAGTGTGTTCTATGATAATATTTTTACCAATATTCTCGTTTAATTTTCAAAACAACACCATTAGATAGCTGTGTTACTTCTCCCATTTTAGAAGTAGAGAAGATAAACAAGTCTCAGGTCATACAGGTTGTATGAGGTGAAGCTGGGATTTGAACTGAGTTCCTTCTGATTCCTGAATCTGAGCATGCCCTTGGGAGTCTCCACTGCAGAGTGAGCACTGGAATAGCCTTGACTGTGCACCTGACACTGGATGAGGGGCTTTACATAGGTCGACATATTTGATTCACCTATTTACCTGACTAGATAAGTGTGTTATCATCCCTGTTCTGCAGCTAAGGCAATTGGGACACAGACAGGTGAAGCAACTTGCCCAATGTCACACAGAGTAAGATTTGAACCCAGTCATCTTAGCTCAGGAGAAGGCAATGGCAACCCACTCCAGTACTCTTGCCTGGAGAATCCCAGGGATGGGGGAGCCTGGTGGGCTGCCATCTATGGGGTCGCACAGAGTCGGACACTTCTGAAGCGACTTAGCAGCAGCAGCAGCAGCAGCATCTTAGCTCAAGAGTCTATGTTCCTCACTGCTCCACAGTTCTGCTCCACTGTCTCTCAAAAAAAGATAGAAGACAGTCCACAAGTGATAGATGCCATATTACCTTCAACAAGAAGCCTCCTAGAGAAAGTTCAGGAGCATAAATTGAATAGGAGATTCCAAGTGTGGTCAACATTGGTTGACATGGGGACCCACGTGATTGCCACACCAGGGACATCACTGTGTGCAACCACCTAGGACACGGTCACACTCCAGGGGCAAGAATCCTGGGCCTCAGCCCTTACCCACAAGGCTAGCCCCTTGCTTTCGTTCTGTCTCCCGTGCCATCTAAATGATACTTGTGCAAAATGAAGGATGTGCCAAATGCTTGCAGTTTGCAGTGTTTATGAGAAATTTTAAAAGCTGGATCTGCAGGCTAATTCAGCATCTTCATGACATATTTGACTTGATTTATCATCAATGGTTATTTTTGCTCTAATGGTAAAAAGTGCCAGTTTTGCCGTAAAATGGGTTTATAAAAAGGAAAGCATGAGGTAAAGAGGGGAAAAATACTTCTTTTCCTCTGCCCTCTCCCATCTTAAGTTTTTTTGTCTTCTAACAAGCAAAACTAAATATAACCTTTGGGCTGAATCTTTGGGCCCTTTCCTGCCTGGTCTTTACTATTCCTCCACCCTGGGGTACAGTTCTTAAACCCTTCCCTGCAGAAACCCTTAGGTTACCAGTGTTTACCAAACTTGACTGAAGTAAAGCTCTCTGGGCTCTAGCCCAGAATTGTGACCCCAGACTTGCAGGAGAGAGGCTTGGTGAAATGCGGATTTAGCAGAGACCACTGGTAGTTCTTATTGGTAAAGATCTACCTACCAATGCAGGAGACGGAAGAGACGCAGGTTCAATCCCTGGGTCAGGAAGATCCCCTGGAGTAGGAGATGCCAACCCACTCTAGTATTCTTGCCTGGAAAATTCCATAGACAGGGGAGCTTGGAGGGCTACAGTTCATGAGGTCCTAAAGAGCTGGATACGACTTAGCAACTGAGCATACACCCACATACATTTAATAGATACAACAATGTATATTGTGCAGAAGTAAGCTCACTGTGACCATAGATGTCAGGTAACCAACAAGAAGGCTGTGAAGGAAGACTTTGAACACCAGGTCAGTTTGGAGGAGGGGTGGCAACAGACTTCAAGAATGAGTGATTGCAAGACTCCACCATCTGAGATTAAATGAGGCTCTCCTCTAACCTATCCCAAATTTCTACTCAATGTTACTTTTCAGAAAAGCAGTTTATTGAAAAATATGTAAGTGTAATAGCTGTATTAACATAGCACCTACTAAGGGCCAGGCACTATTAAATACTTGATGCTCACCAACTGCTAATCCTCTCAACTCCTCTTTGACATGGATACTGCTATTAATTTCTAGATAAGGAAGCTAAGATAGGAGAGGCCACAGGCCTTGTGAGCCTGAGATTTAGACTCCTGTGTAGATCTCAAGCCTCCCCACACACACTGTGGCCTCTCAGCTCTCCCTTGGATCTCAGGAATAGTGATCTTACACGTAGGCTTGAGAAAAGAGAGTATCAAATGGTTGACCCTGGGCACCACCTGGGAGCTTGTTAGAAATAGAGTCACAGCTTCACCCCAGATCTTCTGTTTATATCAGAATCTGCATTTTAACCAGACCCCCAGGTGAATCATGTGCCATTTAAATTTGAGAAGTTCAGGGTTCCAGTGTCTCTCTTCTATATGGTCCAGGTCTTTCATGGGGGAGGGGAGAACAATGAACGGACTTTAAAATATGAGATCATCTCTCATGCTCTTACCGCTTTAACAAATCACTCTCACCTTCAGCTGCTGTGTTCAGTCCTCATCATTGTCCTGGGCTTCCCTCATAGGTCAGTTGGTAAAGAATCTGCCTGCAATGCAGGAGACCCTGGTTCAATTCCTGGGTTGGAAAGATCTGCTGGGAAAGGGATAGGCTACCACTCCAGTATGCTTGGACTTCCCTTGTAGCTCAGCTGGTAAAGAATCCGCCTGCAATGTGGAAGACCTGAGTTCCACCGCTGAGTTGGGAAGATCCCCTGGAGAAGGGAAAGGCTACCCACTCTAGGATTCTGGCCTGGAGAATTCCATGGACTGTATAGTCCATGGGGTCGCAAAGAGTCGGACACAACTGAGCGACTTTCACTTTCACTTTCTTTAACTTATCAGAGTCCTGACTTGTGCTGACAGGGAAAGGGACTCGGGCTAGTTGAAGTGGGGTGGTACAGCAGGGAGGAAGGCAGTGGAGACCGTGGCCACGTCCACTGGGGACGGGCCTGGTCCGTTCCCCTGCTGCCCTCACTGCCACTCTCTGCTCTCCTGCCCCTTGCCCTGTTGGCTTCCTTCCTCTTTGGAGCATAACAAAGGGTGGCTCCCCAACCAGTAGAGTCCTGGTATGTCCCTGAACGTGACAGTCCCTCCAGCCACTGCTGATGTTATTAATTTTTAAAACAAACTTCCTGATTGAGGTTCTGGCTGCCTCTAAATTGTCTCTACAAGGAGACTGTGTACTAATTAACCCATAGAAACAATCAATGATGTACCTTTTTCAAGTTTCAGGGTGATTAGAATATGAAAATGAAGAGCACAATGGTGCAGATGTTTTAAAATCACAGCAGACAGCAATTAGTGACACGGAAACCAGCTGCTTATCTCTCCAGATAAAGCCTCTTAATAGGGAATTACACTGGAGGAGTCATTACCCAGATGGATCGCACATGATTTACAGAGGAGGCGGGGCAGCTTTAACTTTGATTTGTGAGCAGGTTCTTGTCAAGCTTCCTTCTTACCTCAAAGAAGGTGGATTTGTGGCTGGGATGGAGGCAGGCTTTATCTTTCTACCTGTTGGCCCAGGTCAGGGAATCCAGCAAGGATGAGGAAAGGAGAGAATGGGGCCTGCAAAAGCCACAGGCACCTGTCTGCTTGATTCAGGCTCCATTGTTTGGGGTCAGCTCCTTCAGCTGTCCCTGAGCAAAGATAGAGTGGAGTCTGTGGTAGGCCAACACTACCTACTGGCTGCCTAGGTGTTCATTGGAAAGAAAGTGTCCCTAAATTCTACTGAGTGGCTTTGGGTGTGTGTGTGTGTGTGTGTGTGTGTGTGTGTGTGTGTGTGTGTGTGTGTGTGACAGAGAGCTCTTTGTAATTCTTTGTTTGATGTATTTTTTCTTTTACGTAATTGAGGTAAATTTTACATATACTGAAATATATACATCTTAACTATACAGTTCAAAAAGTTTTGACAAATGCACACAGCTGTGTAACTCACACTCTTATCATGATATAAAATATGTATATTATCCCTAGAAACGTTCCTCCTGTCCTTTCCCAATCCCACCCAACTCCAAGCATCCACTGTTCTCATTTCTATCATAATAGATTAGTTTTACCTGTTCTAGAACTTTACACAAATGAAATCATGCAGTATATACTTTTTTGGAGTCTGGCTTTTCTCACTCAGCATAATTCATGTGTGTCACTTATCAATATTGTGGAATATATCCAAACTTCGTTCTTTGCATTGATGAATTTGTGTGTTCTTCTGCTGATTGACACCCAGGCTGTTTCCAGGTGTTTTCTACTCTGAATAAGATGCTCTAAAGTTTTTGTAAAGTCTGTTTATGGATACATGTTTTTATATCTTGGGTAAATGCACAGGAGTGGAGTTGCTCAGTCATAGAGTATACTCTTGCCTCGAGAACCCCATGAACAGTATGAAAAGGCAAAAAGATACAACGCTAAAGGATGAAAACCCCAAGGTTGGTAGGTGTCCAATATGCTACTAGAGAAGAGTGGAGATATAGCTAGAGAAATAAAGAAGAGTCTGAGCCAAAACGGAAACTCTACCCAGACGTGGATGTGTCTGGTGGTGAAAGTAAAGTCTGATGCTGTAAAGAACAGTATTGCATAGGAACCTGGAATGTTTGGTCCATGAATCAAGGTAAAAGGATGTGGTCAGACAGCAGTTGGCAAGAGTGAACATCGACATTTTTAGGAAACAGTGAACTAAAATGGACAAGAATGAGCAAATTTAATTCAGATGACCATTGTATCTACTACTGTGGGCAAGAATCGCTCAGAAGAAATGGAGCAGCCATCATATTCAATGGGAGAGTCCGAAATGCAGTACTTGGGAGTAATCTCAAAAATGACAGTGATCTCAATTTGCTTCCAAGGCAAACTATTCTTCATCAGGTAATCCAAGTCTATGCCCCAATCACTAATGCTGAAAAAGCTGAAATTGAATAATTCTATGAAGACCTGCAAGACCTTCTAGAACTAATAAAAAAAGATGTCCTTTTCGTTACAGGGGACTGGAATGCCAGAGTAAGAAGTCAAAAGATACCTGGAGTAACAGATAAGTTAGACCTTGGAGTACAAAATGAATCAGGGCAAAGGTTAACAGAGTTTTGTGAAGAGAACGTTGTAGCAAACACCCTCTTCCAACAACAAAAGAGACAACTCTACCCATAGATATAACCAGATGGCCAATACCAAAATCAGATTGATTTTATCCTGTGCAGTTGAAGATGGAGAAACTCTGTACAGTCAGCAAAAACAAGACCAGGAGCTGACTGTGGCTCAAATCATGAGTTCCTTATTGCAAAATTCAGACTTATATTGAAGAAAGTAGGGAAAACCACTAGGCCATTCAGGTATGACCTAAATCAATTCCCTTATGATTATACAGTGGAAGTGACAAATAGATTCAAGGGATTAGATCTGATAGAGAACCTGAAGAACTATGGACAGTTTCTTAACACTGGACAGGAAGCAGTGACCAAAACCATCCCCAAGAAAACGAAACACAAGAAGGCCTTACAAATAGCTGAGAAAAGAAGAGAAGTGAAAGGCAAAGGAGAAAGGGAAAGATATACACAACTGAATGCAGAGTTCCAAAGAATAGCAAGGAGAGATAAGAAAGCCTCCTTAAGTGAACAACACTAAGAAGTAGAGGAAAACAATAGAATGGTAAAGACTAGAGATCCCTTCAAGAAAATTAGTGATACCAAGGGAACATTTCATGCAAAGATGGGTACAATAAAGGACAGAAACATTAGGGACCTAACAGAATCAGAAGAGATTAAGAAGAGGTGGCAAGATTACACAGAAGAACTATACAAAAGGAGTCTTAACGGCTCGGATAACCATGATGGTGTGATCACTCACCTAGAGTCAGACATTCTAGAATGTGAAGTTAAGTGGCCTTAGTAAGCATTAGTAAGAACAAAGCAAGGGGAGGTGATAGAATCCTAGCTGAGCTATTTCAAATCCTAAAAGATGATGCTGTGAAAGTGCTTCACTCAATATGCCAGTAAATTTGGAAAACTCAGCAGTGGCCACAGGAGTAGAAAAGGTCAGTTTTCATTCCAATCCTAAAGCAAGTGAAAAGTGTTAGTCGTTCAGTCATGTGCAAACCTTTGTAACCCTATGGACTGTAGCCTGCCAGGTCCTTCTGTCCATGGGATTTTTCCAGGCAACAATATTGGAGTGGACTGCCATTTCCTTCTTCAGGGCATCTTTCTGACCCAGGGGTCGAACCCAGGTCTCTTGTATTGAATCTCAAAGAAGGGCAGTGCCAAAGAGTGTTCAAACTACTGTACAATGCACTCATTTCACATACTCTCAAGGTAATGCTCAAAATCCTTCAAGCTAAGCTTCAATAGTGCATGAACTGAGAACTTGCAGATGTACAAGCTGGATTTAGAAAAGTCAGAGGAGCCAAAGATCAAATTGCCAGTATCCATTGGATCATAGAAAAAGCAAAGGAATTCCAGAAAAAACATCTATTTCTGCTTCATTGACTGTGCTGAAGTCTTTGACTGTATGGATCACAAAAAACTGTGGAAAATTCTTAAACAGATGGGAATACCAGACCACATTACTTGTCTCCTGAGAAACGTGTGTACAAGTCAAGAACCAACAGTTAGAACCAGATATGTAACAATGGACTGGTTTTAAATTGGGAAAGGAGTACGTCAAGGCTGTATATTGTTAGCCTGTTTATTTAACTTATATGCAGAGTACATCATGTGAAATGCCAGGCTGGACAAATCACAAGCTGGAATCAAGATTGCAAGGAGAAATATCAATAACCTCAGATATGCAGATGGCACCACCCTAATGGCAGAAAGTGAAGAGGAATTAAAGAGCCTCTTGATGAAGGCAAAAGAGGAGAGTGAAAAAGCGGGCTTAAAACTAAACATTTAAGAAACTAAGATCATGGCATCTGGGCCCATTTTCATGGCAAATAGATGGAGAAACAATGAAAACTGTGAGAGACTTTATTTTCTTTGGCTCCAAATCACTGCAGACAGTGACTGCAGCCATGAAATTAAACGATGCTCGCTCCTTGGAAGAAAAGCTGTGACAAACCTAGACAGTGTATTAAAACTCAGAGACATCACTTTGCCGACAAAGGTCAGTTTAGTCAAAGTTACGGTTTTTTTCAGTAGTCAGGTGCGGATGTGAGATATGGACCATAAAGAAGGCTGAGCACTGAAGAATTGATGCTTTTTAACACTGTGGTGCTGGAGAAGACTCTTAAGAATCCTTTGGACAACAACGAGATCAAACCAGTCAATCCTAAAGGAAATAAACCCCAAATATCATTGAAAGGACTGGTGCTGAAACTGGAGCTCCAATACTTTGGCCACCTGATGCAAAGAGCCAACTTATTGAAAAAGACCCTGATGCTGGGAAAGATTGAGGGCATGAGGAGAAGGTGGTGACAGAGGATGAGATGGTTGGATGGCATCACCTACTCAATGGCCATGAGTGTGAGCAAAGTCCAGGAGATTGTGAAGTACAGGGATGCCTGGTATGCTGCAGTCTATGGGGTTGCAAAGAGGTGCACATGACTGAGCAACTATACAACAACAGCAAGGGTAGAGTATTTCTAGCTTTAAAAGACATGACCAAAACAGCTTCCAAAGTGGTACCATTTTGCATTCCCTCCAGCAATGGATGAGCGTTTCAGTTGTCCATACACTTGTCAGTGCTGGTTATCTTCAGTATGGTTAATGTTAGCTGTCCTACTTGGACTTTATCATTTTGGGCTCCAAAATCACTGCAGGTGGTGACTGCAGCCATGAAATTAAAAGACGCTTGTTCCTTGGAAGAAAAGTTATGACCAACCTAGACAGCTTATTAAAAAGCAGAGACATTACTTTGCCAACAAAGGTCTGTCTAGTAAAGGCTATGGTTTTTCCAGTGGTCATGTATGGATGTGAGAGTTGGACTATAAAGAAAGCTGAGCACCGAAGAATTGATGCTTTTGAACTGTGGTGTTGGAGAAGACTCTTGAGAGTCCCTTGGACTGCAAGGAGATCCAACCAGTCCATCCTAATAGAAATCAGTCCTGAATATTCATTGGAAGGACTGATGTTGAAGCTGAAACTCCAATCCTTTGGCCACCTGATGTGAAGAACTGACTCATGAGAAAAGACCCTGATGCTGGGAAAGACTGAAGGCAGGAGGAGAAGGGGATGACAGAGGATGAGATGGTTGGATGGCATCACCGACTCAATGGACTTGAGTTTGAGTAAGCTCTGGGAGTTGGTGATGGACAGGGATGCCTGGCGTGCTGCAGTTCGTGGGGTTGCAAAGAGTCGGACATGACTGAGCTACTGCACTGAACTGAACTGATTCTACTTGGGGTTTAGTCGTATCTTGTTGTGGTTTTAATTGACATTTTCTTGCTTCAAATTATGTTTGAGGACATTCATATCTGCTCCCTGTCCATTCCTACTTGTTTTGTGATCCAGCGTATTTGGGTGAAGAGATTTTGCAGTTGTGTGAGGTTAAGTTGGTTGACAGCATTGATCAAATCTTCTGTATATTTTTTTTCTGTTTTTTTTTAAGTCAATTTACTCTAGCAATTACTGAAAGAAGAGTGTTAAATCCTTTTAACTATGGTGCTGTCTATTTCTTCCTTTAATTCTCTTAATTTTCCTTTCCAGTATTTGATTCACATATATCTGTACGAGGTGCAAACAAATTTAGGATTATTGTTTAATCTTGATGAATTGACTCTTATTTTGAAATGTCCCTAATTATGTCTGGTAATACTCTCTGTTCTGAAGACCATTTTGCACTATATTAATTGAGCCATTCCAACATTCTAAAATTTGATGTTTGTGTGGTGTGTCTCGTTCCATCTTTTTAAGCTGTATCTTTGTATTTAATGTGCATTTCGTCAAATATAAGTACCTTACACGTGTGCTGCTGCTGCTAAGTCGCTTCAGTCGTGTCCAACTCTGTGCGACCCCATAGACGGCAGCCCACCAGGCTCCCCCGTCCCCGGGATTCTCCAGGCAAGAACACTGGAGTGGGTTGCCATTTCCTTCTCCAATGCATGAAAGTGAAAAGTGAAAGTGAAGTCGCTCAGTCATGTCTGACCCTTAGCGACCCCATGAACTGCAGCCTACCAGGCTCCTCTTACACGTGTATACTTCTATATACCCTTCTCTTGCCCTTTGTTTTATTGTTTTACATTTTATTTCTATAAAAGTCATAAACTTCATGATACATTGTTAATACTTCCACTTTAAGCAGGCCTTTTGAAGATTTTAAGACCAAGAATAGGCGTTATATGCCCACATATATACTATTTCCATGTTCTTCATTCATTCATGTAGATCTGAGTTTCTATCTGGTGTTATTTTGCTTTACCCTAAAGAACTTCCTTTTACGTTTCTTATAATTCAGATCTGGGCTTCCCTGGTGGCTCAGTGGTAAAGAACTCGCCTGCCAATGCAGGAGACGTATGTTCCAACCCTGGGTCAGGAGGATTCCCTGGGTCAGAAAGAAATGGCAAATCACTCTAGTAATCTTGCCTGGGAAATCCCATGGACAGGGGAACCTGGTGGATTATAGTCTGTGGGCTCCTAAAAGAGTCAGATGCAGCTTAGCAACTAAATGACAAAAATAATTCAAGTCTACCAGCAGTGAGTTTCCTCACTTTTTATTTATCTGAAAATATCTTCAGTTTGGCTTCATATATGAAGAATGTTTTCTTGGGATAGAAAAATTTAAGTTGACTTTATTTTCGTTTTAGTACTTTAAAGATATTCATTGTCTTCTGGCTTGATTTTTATTGATAAAATGTCAGACATTATTTTTGTCACTATTTCCCTGTATATAATGTATCTTTTTTCTCGGTTGCTTTTAACATTTTCTCTTTGGTCTTCATCAATTTGTTTACAATGTACTTAGATGTAGTTTTTTGTGTGTGCTTACTCTGCTTGGGATTGATTGAACTTCTTACCTATATGAATCCACATGCGTTATTCTCTATCTACTGGGATTCTAATTTTATGTATGTTAGACCACTTGATAATTTTCTATAGGTCACTGAAGTGCTGTCTTTTTGTTGTTGTTGCTGTTTGTTTGTTGTTTTATTTAAATCTCCCTCCCTCACTTCATGCACCTTTCAATTTAGATAATTTCTGCTATCTTTTCTTTATATTCTCTGAGGTGCTCTTCTACTATGTCCTGTAAGTTGTTAAGCCCATAGAGAATTTTTCATTTCAGATATTGTATTTTTCCAATTTATAATTTCATTGTTATTTTGGTATAGTTGCCATCTCTATGCTGAGACTTCCCATATGTTTATCAGTTATTCCAATCTTTTCCTTAATATTTGGCCATCTGCATAATGGCTGCTTTGAGGGCCTTGGATCTATATCTACCCTCCTGGTTACAAGTCACATTTATCTGCTTCATTGCCTGTCTAATATTTTTTATTGTGTCCTGGATGTTGTAGATAGTATATTGTAAAGATTCTAGATTTTACAATTTTTCTGTAAAGAGTTTGACTTTTGTTTTGCTTGGTAGTTAATTTACTGGCAGATTAGCTTTATCTTATTAAGGATTCTTTTTAGACTTTGCTAGCTTTTATTCTAGGGCTCAAGTAACCCTACTCTTAAGGAGAACTATTCCTGGGATATCAGCTGCCTGTCTGGGATATTTATTAAAGTCTCCCCATTCTGACTAGTCAGAAATGCAAGATTGCCTAGTATTACGTGACCTTAAACTCTAGCTACATTCAGTCCCCGATAGCAAATATCTGCAGTGCTTCATGGAGTCTTGCCCTCAAGTGCAAGTTAAAGTTTGGCCAAAGACATAGGGTATTTCTATTAAGCTTTCTTAAGTGCTCCCAAAGGCCCCACTTCCTGATACCATGACATTGGAAGTGAGGATGTCAACATGGGAATTTTGAAGGGACACAGAGAATTCATGGACTTCTCTGAATTCAGAGGATCATAAAGCCATGGTTTAAGCTTACTTTTCTACATGGCTCCCTCTTCTCAGGTACCCTGACCCCAGATTCTAGTCCCCTCAAGACTCTCAAACTATGATCTCTGTTTCCTCTACCCATAGTTATCTGGGTTCCACCTCCCTGTGCCTAGGTTTAGAAAGTTCTTCTTGGCAGAAAACTAGCGATACGGCAGAGCCTCTTAAGTTTCCCTTCTATCTAGAATCACAGCTTATATTGCCTATTGCCCAATGTCTGAAAATAGTTGTTTCATGTATTTTATAGTTTTATGTTTATTTCCGTAGCAAAGTCAAGTCTAATACCTATTAATGCCATTATGGTTGGAAACAAGGCAGCAATCATTTTTAATTACATAGAATTACTGTGTACTCAAGGAAGCATATGATAGTGGCCTCTGTATTTGTGTAAGCTGTTATCACCCCCAATAAATGGAGTACTTCAACATCATTCACGGCCCCCAAATAGCAAATCAAGAATGGTTCCTATGGGAACCACAGTAAGGTAACTTCCGAGGACAATTCATGTGGCAGGAAATGAGAACTGTATATATATAATTGGAAACGTCATGTGCATTTAGGGGCTTTTCTATGTTCCATTGTCTTAGTCTGTTTGGGCTGCTATAACAGAATACCGTAGACGGAGTGGCTTATAAAAACAGAAGTTTATCTCACACAGTTCTGGAAGCTGGGAATTCCAAGAGCAAGGTGTTGGCAGATTCAGTGTATGGAGAGAGACAGGTTCCTGATTCATAGATGGCCATCTTCCCTCTGTGTGCTCACATGGTGAAGGACAAGTGAACTCTCTGGGGTCTCTTATTAGAACAGCGTTAATCCCTTTCATGAAGTCTCCACTCTCAGGACCTAATCCAACACTGTGCTCCCAAAGGCCCCACTTCCTGATACCATGACATTGGGAGTGAGGATGTCAACATGGGAATTTTGAAGGGACACAGAGAATTCATGGAATTCTCTGAATTCAGAGGATCATAAAGCCATGATTTAAATCAGGTACTTAGTGACATTCTTCTCTACCTACCATTCGCAAATGCAGGAACAAACTGGGCTTAGGAGAGATGCTTTGGGAGCAAGTTCAGTGGAAGCTGGCATGTGCATTCCTCCTATTCATGTGCCAAAATGGTAATTTTCAGTCTTTTCTTAAATGACAGAACCATCTCTCTCCACCTCCTTTCTCTTAAATGAAATCCTTTGCACGGCTGCTCTGTTCAATTGGGGGTTAAAAGAATGGTCTGGAGCCTCTCTGTTGCCCAATTCACTGGCTACAATTCAGAAATGTCTTTACAAAATCCTGGGACTCTGTGGAACACATTTGAAAACCACTGAGCTGGAACATCTCCTGATAATATCAGAGCTTCTTTAGTCCCTAACCCAGACCCCTGTCTTTGATATAATCTAGTAGTTCTCAACTCTGTCTGCACATTGGGGTAGCTGAGAGCTTTGAAAAATGTACTACTGTTCAGGTTCCACCTCTAGAATGTTGACTTAATTGGCCTGCGTCAAATCCTAGCTGTGGTGTTCTTTACAAAGCTTCCTGGGTGATTCTAACGTGCAGCCAGGGTTGAGAACCTTGAATCAGACAGCATGGGGTTGCATTCCTTTTCTCCCACACTCACCTCTTGCTCAGGCTTGAGCACTTGCTTCAAGCCTCAGGGGTGGAATGCTGGGATTCCCAGAGCTCTGGGGTTGGCTTGGATGAGATGGGGAAATAGAAATCCCAGGGTTGGGAGGTCATAAACCTCTGCATGCCCAGTTCTTTCTGGGAGGACAGTATTCTCACCCACCCATATAATTGACTCTTCTGCTCACTGTGCAGTATACTTGGAAAACCTGAAGAGAGAATGGACTGTGTTAAGAGTTTCTTACTATGTGAATTACAAAGAGCTCAGAGAGCAAACCAGGAATGCTCAGTGCTGCCAAACTACATATCCTAACAGGCCTGTGGTAGCTCTGCATATTTACCACCAAAAAGTGCTGCGAATGTCATAGCAGCCACATAAGAGCCCCACCTCAGAGGAATTATGGTGTTAAAACATTAGATGAGTGGTTTTACAACTCAATTATATTTCAGAATTATCTGAGGAGCACGTTAAAATGCAAATTCCTTAGTCCCACCCTGGGAGATGGCCAATGAGTGTATCTGCAGCAGGGCCCAGGAATTTGTATTAATAACCAGAACCTTAGCTGGCTGTGATGCAGGGATCCAGGACCACATCTTGAGAAGTACCAAGTGCCAAAATAAGAGATAAAGCTCTCCTCATTCCCTTATACCCAGGCACATCTTCCTGTTCATGTAAAAACAAAATTCTCACAAACAGCACATTAAATTACTGGTGTCAGCAAAAAGTAGCACAAACACAGCTAACCCAAGAGTGTCGTTTGTCATCCACAAAGTCATGCTTGATTTTTGATGAGTTATATGATTTTCCTCAGGCCACAATCATCATGTTATCCTCTTATTGGGACAAAACTTGCTTTAGATAACCCTGAGATAAGGCTCCTTTATTCTATTTTCATAGACTTTTAAGTTTTTATGCAGTGATTTAATACTTGTTTCTTAAATTATGTAAAAAAATAAAATGCTCTTTAAAAAGAAATCTGACTTGTACAACATTTAAATTTATATAAGTTAGTTAATTTATACACTGGTTGTGGGGGAGGGTATAGTTACCTACTTTATAAAGTAATTTTTCACATGACAGACATGCTTCCATAAACACATCCTGTAAGAGAGAAATCTGTCTAGTGTTTTCAAAATGGTATTTCCCTGATGAACATTTGGCCCAGGCCTTTTTATACATGGAAAGCATGTATAAAAAGGAAGCCAGACCTTCAGAATGACTGTGAGTTCCACAGTCAATTTGTGGGGATGGGGAAGCAACCAAGAGTCATGCTGAACTTGATGGTATTAAAAGTTTTCCATAAAAATAATCTAGCCCAATATAGACTATCATAAGCTCTTTCCTTATTTGCTAACCATTTCAGAGATAGCCTTGCTGGGGACTGAGGGTAGTATAAAGTCCATAAAAGATTCAGGTCTGATCCCCCAGAAAAAATCCACAGTCTAAAGGGGAAACGGAAACATGTGCTGTGTGGGTTAATAAAGGCCCCAGTCAAAGCCCTCTATATGGAATAATATCCCCCAGACCGCTGGGGAAGGACGGGAGGGAGAGCTTGCACTCCTGCAACTGAGCTCAGAGCCTGTTTTGCCATGTCTATCTCTGTCTCAATGGAGTAAGTGCTCAATTCTCAGTGAAGGACATATTGGAACTGACAGCCTCACCATTGTGTATATAATCTGTCATGGCTGACAGATGAAGAAATGGGATTTTGTGAAATGCAACTGGATATAGCCATCAGCCACTGCTGGAAGGAAAGCCTTGTTCTCCTGAACCCCTTAGAAAGCACTCCTCCTCAGTCCTCTTTGCCCCTTCACTGCAGCCATCTGAGCACCAGGTTTAAAGCACCATTTCCCCCATTACTGCTGATCTTTTGTTGTGCTTCCCTTTTGTCCACCCTGCCCTTTGATTGCCAAGCTCTCCCAGCAGGGCAAATTTCAGCTGAAATGGTAGAAACAATGGGATCCGGCAGTGTCCAGATGGAGGCACTGGGAACCAGGCATGCTTAACTGCTTACTTTCAGCTGGTCTGCCCGGAGTGTCAGTGAGCGGGCCTCACCTTTCAACTGCCAGAGTGAAATCTACCCTCCTGACAGTCACATGGGTTTCCCCAAAGGCAGAGTTAATTGGAAAGTGAAACAATTAATGGGAGATGGAAGAGAGCTAACAGTAAAAATTACTTTGAGGGGGAGTTACCATTCAAGTATCTTTAGTCCTGAAGTATTTGGGAAGGATCTTTTGTTCAACATTTAATGCATCTGAGCACTCCAGTTTCATTATGAGCCATTATGAAATGAGTGATTGGTGGCTTATTGTCTTTTGTGTGTGGCCATGTATTTTGTCATGGTAATAGGCATCTTAAATATCATTTTGTTTGTTCATTCAACAAACATTTATTGCGAACTTTCTGGGTGGTTTGCTTTGTAGTAGATACTGGGGATAAAAGGATAAACGAGAGCATCTCTGACCTCAAAATACTTCCAGTCTAGGAGAAGGTAGAAAAGTACACAAAAAATAGCACATGGCATTATAAGGATTGTGATAGATGTCTTCATGAGAGACAATGGTGCATGCAGAAGGAATGGCGTAGCAGTAGGGCTGGAGAGGGTAACTGTGTCTGCAGACAATATGTTGCAATATACAGGTCACTAATCTCACTTATGACAAATGAATTACCCATAGTAAAATGGGTCTTCCCTCATTTATTCAATGAGCGTTTATTGAGTGCCTACTATTTTCCAGGTACTGTGCTTGGTATCTCTGTGATGGTGTATACAGGCTAGAAAGGAAAACAGGCATTAATTAAATTAGCACAAAAATCAAATGTAAATTTAAAACTATGACAAGTACAACAAAGATGAGATACATTGTTTCATGAAAACATGAGAACATTTGACAGGCCCCTTTCCCCCATGAAGTTGCAGTCATCAAACTTCCCCTCTGTTTTCTTTTTTTCTTGGAAGAAAATTAAGTCTTATTTCTTTTTAAAACCAAACCACTAGGAAAATATATCACAGTCTTGAAACAACAAACAGACAATATTATCATTTCAAGTAATAAGTTGGTAAAAAGACAAGGTCCTTATCAAAATGATAAGGTGCCAGAACTGGGACGAGAACAACGCATGTAGCAAAGGCCCTGGCTAAAGTGGTATTTGTTAATGGAGGACAGTCTTTTTATCGCTCTAAAGGAGCCACAGTTCACCCCTGAGTTGCCTACTTTTCCTCCCTTGACTTTTGTGTTGCCAGAGGATTGTCTCAATAAAGCTCTGTCATTTTTGGGGGCAAAGTAAGCAACACTGGGTTTAGGCTTTCATTCTGTTTCATGAAAACCAGATTTTTCCAAAGCCCATACTTCACAACAAACTTCCCCTCTTAATTTCTCAGTTTGTGCTGTTTCTCCTTTTTGGTTCCTAATGAGCTGCTTGTTTGAGTGCAGAGATGCTGTACTCTAGGATAAACCCCAAACAGACATGAACTGCCATAGGCAGAAGCAAGGGAAAGACGTGTGTTTGAGGAGAAGTTGGGGCAGAAATAAGCTGCAGCTGGAGTTATGGAAATGAGCCCAGGTTGTTGAGAAGTTAAGATGCTCTCCTGAACTCTGCCACCTTGGGCAGGACTCTCCATGGTTGAAGTTTTGGCCTTTTCATTTGGAAAATGGAAGCACTAGACTGTGGGACCTTTAGAGGACCTCCCATCTCTAAACAGTTCTCGTTCTTGAGATTGCATTAAAACAAGATAGATCCTGTTATTTAGGGTGCGAAAGGCAACGATTATAGCATCCTTATTAAGGTTCAACATCAACACAACATAGTTTTACTAAAGAAACTGAAAAATACCTCCACATAGCATTCTGGTTGTTAAAGGTGGCTATTTCCAACTTATAAATAATTAAGCCTTTTGATATGAAATTTTAAATAGTTTCAACACGCTCATCTTTGTTTCTCTCTCTCTCCTTCTCCATTCCACCCACTCTTAGGCTTATGAGCGGCCACAGAAACACTCAGCTCTCCACTATGACCCAGGCCTCCCACAGGATTTCACCAGTGACACCTTAAAACCAAAGCACCAGCAAAAAAGCAGCAGCCAGAATCACATGGACTGGTCCACCAACTCTGACAATGGACCTGCCACTCAGAATTGCTTCATCAGTCCAGAGTCTGGCAGAGAAACTACAAGCACCAGCAAGATCCCAGCTCTTGAGCCCATGGCTCCCTTTGCAAAGGCCCAGGGTAAGAAAGGCAGTGCAGGGAGCACATGGAATCAGTTGTCCAACAATAACAAAGATCTGCTCTTGGGAGGTGTGGTTCCATCTCCAAGCAACCACAGCTCACCAGCCCCACCCAGCAGCTCTGCTGAGTGCAGTGGAATTCAGCCCATGGTAGATCAAGATGGAGGAAGTACAAAGGAGCCCCTTGAACCACCTACTACAGGCAGCAAGAAAAAGTCCAGTAAAAAAGATGTGATAAGTCAAACCATACCAAACTCAGACCTAGACTGGGTCAAGAATGCTCAGAAAGCATTTGACAATACAGAAGGGAAAAGGGAAGGCTACTCTGCAGATAATGCCCAAGAGGCCTCACCAGCCAGGCAGAATGTGAGTTCCGTCAGTAATCCTGAAAATGACTCAAGCCATGTCCGGATTACTATCCCTATCAAGGCACCTTGCCTAGATCCAAGCAGCCATAAGAGGAAAAAGAGACAGTCCATCAAAGCAGTGGTGGAAAAGATCATGCCAGAGAAAGCCTTGACTTCTGGAATCACTATGAGCAGTGAAGTAGTTAATAGGATATTTTCCAACCCTGAGGGTAATAAGAAAGATTCCCGTGTCCCTAAGTTGGGTAAAATGATGGAGAATGAGTCCCCCTCAGCTGGCCTTGAAACTGGTGTAAATGCCGAGAAAGTTGTCCCGGGAGGTGTACCTAAGCAGAGAAAGCCACCCATGGTTATGACATCTCCAACGTGCACAGATCACTCTCCAAGAAAGCTGCCAGAAATCCAGCACCCCAAATTTGCCGCAAAACGGAGGTGGACGTGCAGCAAACCAAAACCCACCAGTCTGCTTCGGGAGGCAGTCATGGCCACCTCCGATAAACTGATGGTGGAGCCGCCATCTGCTTATCCCATCACTCCATCCAGCCCTCTCTACACCAACACAGACAGTCTTACTGTGATCACGCCAGTCAAAAAGAAGCGGGGGCGACCAAAGAAGCAGCCTTTGCTCACAGTTGAGACAATTCATGAGGGGACGTCCACCAGTCCAGTTAGTCCCATCAGTCGGGAGTTTCCTGGCACCAAGAAGAGAAAGAGACGACGGAGTTTAGCCAAGTTGGCCCAACTAGTGCCAGGAGAGGACAAACCCATGAGCGAGATGAAGTTTCACAAAAAAGTTGGAAAGCTTGGGGTATTGGATAAGAAGACCATCAAAACTATTAATAAGATGAAAACACTCAAGAGGAAAAATATATTGAACCAGATCTTGTCCTGCTCTAGCAGCATAGCGCTGAAGGCCAAAGCTCCCCCGGAGACCAGCCCTGGGGCAGCAGCAATCGAGAGCAAACTGGGCAAGCAGATTAATGTCAGCAAGAGGGGCACCATCTACATCGGCAAGAAAAGGGGCAGGAAGCCGAGGGCAGAGCTGCCACCCCCATCTGAAGAACCCAAAACAGCCATCAAGCACCCGAGGCCTGTTTCTAGCCAGCCGGATGTTCCCGCCGTGCCTTCCAACTTTCAGTCACTTGTGGCATCTTCACCAGCAGCTATGCACCCACTTTCGACACAGTTGGGTGGGTCCAATGGCAACCTGAGCCCCGCCAGCACTGAAACCAATTTTTCAGAGTTGAAAACTATGCCAAATCTCCAGCCCATCAGTGCTCTTCCAACCAAAACCCAAAAGGGAATCCACAGTGGGACCTGGAAGCTGTCTCCACCCAGGCTGATGGCCAACTCCCCTTCACACCTTTGTGAGATCGGGTCACTCAAGGAGATAACACTGTCCCCTGTGAGCGAGTCCCACAGTGAAGAGACGATCCCGAGTGACAGTGGCATTGGGACAGACAACAACAGCACGTCTGACCAAGCAGAGAAGAGTTCTGAATCCCGACGGAGGTACTCTTTTGATTTCTGCTCCCTGGACAACCCGGAGGCCATCCCATCTGACACCAGCACAAAGAACCGGCATGGCCACCGGCAGAAGCATCTCATCGTGGACAACTTTCTGGCCCACGAAAGCCTCAAGAAGCCAAAGCACAAGAGGAAACGGAAAAGCCTGCAAAACCGTGATGATCTCCAGTTTCTGGCAGACCTAGAAGAGCTCATCACGAAGTTCCAGGTGTTCAGGATCTCCCACCGGAGTTATACCTTTTACCACGAGAATCCGTATCCCAGCATTTTTCGGATTAATTTTGATCACTATTACCCGGTGCCATATATCCAGTATGACCCGTTGCTCTATCTTCGTAGGACTTCAGACTTAAAGTCAAAGAAGAAGCGTGGTAGGCCTGCAAAAACCAATGACACCATGACAAAGGTGCCTTTTTTACAAGGGTTCAGCTACCCTATTCCCAGTGGAAGTTACTATGCACCCTATGGAATGCCTTACACATCAATGCCTATGATGAACCTTGGTTATTACAGTCAGTACCCAGCTCCTCTGTACCTGTCACACACGCTCGGAGCAGCGTCCCCGTTCATGAGGCCAACAGTGCCACCACCTCAGTTCCACACAAGCTCCCACGTGAAGATGTCTGGCACAGCTAAGCATAAAGCAAAGCACGGAGTACACCTGCAGGGGCCTGTGGGCATGGGCCTTGGTGACAGGCAGCCATCCCTGAACCCTCCCAAGGTGGGCAGCGCCAGTCTGTCCAGCGGTCGGCTCCACAAGAGGAAACACAAACACAAGCATAAGCACAAGGAAGACCGGCTCCTGGGGACCCACGACAACTTGAGTGGTCTCTTCACAGGCAAAGCCACTGGCTTCTCCAGCCACATCCTGAGCGAGCGGCTGAGCAGCACAGACAAAGAGCTCTCCTTGGTGAGTGAGAAGAACAAGCATAAAGAGAAGCAGAAGCACCAGCACAGTGAAGCCGGCCACAAAGCATCCAAGAACAACTTCGAGGTGGACACCTTGTCTACGCTGTCACTTTCCGATGCCCAGCATTGGACGCAGGCGAAGGACAAAGGTGACTTGAGCAGCGAGCCTGTGGACTCCTGTGCGAAAAGGTACTCTGGCAATGGTGGGGACGGGGGCAGCACAAGACCGGAGAGCCTGGACGTGTTCAGCGAGATGAACCCTCCCAATGACAAGTGGGACAGTGATGTGAGTGCGAGTAAAAGGAGGAGCTACGAAGGCTTTGGAACGTACAGGGAAAAGGACATACAAGCCTTCAAGATGAACCGCAAGGAGAGAAGTTCCTATGACTCCTCTGTATCTCCAGGTAAGGCCGAATCTTCTTCAGACTCAGACTGTCCTGTGACTTGGTTGCTGGGCCCTGCCATTCTGAAGTCCGCTGTCTTTGGCACATTATTGCATTCACTAGTTTACAGAGAGGTAGAAATCATATGACAATGGGTCTTCTTGTACATTTGATTCTGTTGTACGTTTTGTGCCTTGTTTACTCAGTATTTACTGTATTGCCTCTTTTGGAGCCATTGCCTGAGAACTGTGGGCCCAGAGGCAGCCCCAGTAGCTGCCTAGACTACATCCATACCCACTACCTTTATGCTTTTAATGAAAGACATGGTGCCTAGGTCCTCATCTGATCTGATGGTGAATTTGCGAGTTGGGTAAATCCTGTAAAACTCACTAGGAATCCCAACACAATCCCAGGAATGTCAGAGCTGGATGCAAATGAATATCTAGTTTATCTGACATGCTAGCTCTAGATATCACACAGCCTAGGTTGAAACATCTATAGCAGAGCCATTGGAAGCTAATGGCCAGTGAATCTTGAAGGCTACGTGGTCAGGAAGCCACAGACCAAGGCCATGCTTTCCTCGTTTCGTCCACGGGCATTTGATAAGAAACCGTTTGTAGACCCTTCAAGTGAAGCCTTGACCTGTCATTTCCCTGCATAAAGGTGGGGCTGGGGCGGAACCTGGCTGTCAGCACTGTGAGTCTCCTGCCTCCGCAGGACTTAACCACTGTGTCTCTTGGCACATCCACTGGGGTTGGGATTTGCCCACTAATCTCTAAACTGAAGTGCTGGTTGCTCACTCCTTGTCAGCTGCTGGCAGAATCTCCTTGCTGATCTGCCCACCCACGTAAACCTTCCTTGCCACAGAAGCCTCACACTTCTACACATATATCCCTTTGTCCCTGTCCATATATCACACAGATGGTAAGACTCCTGTAGAAGAGAGTAGTTATTTACTAGGAAAAGAGTAGAAACTCCTTAGGCCAGACAAACTCTCTGGCCAAAGCCTAGTTTTAAAGGACTAATCATTCCTGATAAGATTTGAGTGTACTGTTTGACCTCTATGTATGGTGCATATCCTTTGCTCATCCCCCTCCTTCGTAGGGAGTCAAATTAGTGAACGTGAGGGCAATCTATTCATGAGGATTAGAGACATTTTCTAGGCCAGCAGATTTCAGAAGGAAATATGGCTATGAGTTAGAAACCACTTAAAGATTTCCCCAAATTGCCACTAGCTTGTGAGTTGCTCTTGTGGTAGATGGTCTCCTTGCTTAACGAAGAGACCAATTAGCAGTCATGTCTCCTGCACTTGCCAAAGGTGACAAATGGCCCACACTTCATGTCCACCCAGATAGATGTCCTCTTCTGGGTTTCCCCATTTCTGATCATCAGACTTTATTGAAGGTGCTTATTTTTTGTGCAAAGCCTAAATTAAGCTCATCCAAACAAGAGTTGGGTTTCCCTAGTAGCTCAGATGGTAAAGCATCCACCTGCAATGCAGGAGACCCAGATTCGATCCCTGGGTCAGGAAGATCCCCCGGAGAAGGAAATGGCAACCCACTCCAGTATTCTGGCCTGGAGAAATCCATGGACAATGGAGCCTGGCAGGCTACAGTCCATGGGGTCGCTAAGAGTCGGACAGGACTGAGCGACTTCACTTTCACTTTTCACTTTCATGCATTGGAGAAGGAAATGGCAACCCTCTCTAGTGTTCTTGCCTGGAGAATCCCAGGGACGGCGGAGCCTGGTGGGCTGCCGTCCACGGGGTCGCACAGAGTCGGACACGACTGAAGTGACGCAGCAGCAGCAGCAGCAGCAGCAGAGCAACTAACACACACAGACAAGAGTTGCTAAAAGATTAAATTTTCACATGAGACATATTGTTACTTTCTCTTACAATGTGGTGGAATTGAACTTGCCATGAGCAGAGGGCATTCTTCTTTCTATTTTCTTAGCATTGTTTAGTTAGAAAACAATAATGGTATGTTATTGCTGAGAACCAGCAAGCAAGAATCCTAACTTAACAGATGTGAGAAACAAGGTCTCAGAAGCTAAAACCAGCCACTGTTACATTAGGGTTCTCAGCAGTCTTATGGGGACTTCTGTGTGTTTTGGACTGTATTACAGGTGGGCTCTGGCAGAAGTTTGCCAGCTAGAGGTTTATCTCTGGGCCCTGTGTCTGAGGGCAGCCACTCTCTAGCCATACACAACTCCTTGTATTTGTATTCACAAGGTGGTTGTTACTTCACTTAAAATTCTCTCTCTCCGTCCCCAACTTCTTACTTGTTTTGCAGCTAGCCACAGAAATCTGGATTCAGCCTGGAAATTGAGTTCTGCACCCAACTCTGTTATGACCTTAGGCATGATATCCTACCTCTTTGGGGGTACTATCTGCCAACCTATAACTCAAAGAATTGGGCCAGACCTCTTTTGTATGGCATATTTCAATTCTTAAAGCCATTTCACATGTATTTCTTATAGTGCCCTTCCTGCTATCTTAGAAGAGAAGTACTTTCATTTCCGTTTTATGAAACAGGACACTGAGGCTCAGAGATCAAGTGACCTGGCCAGGTTCAGAAAAATGTCACTTTTAATTCTAAGCCTAGGGCTTTGCCTTCTGCGTTGCAGCTCAGCTGCTTGTCACCCAGCTAGTTAAGGCCAAGTTTAGAACACAGGTCCCGGTCCCCAGTCAGTGTCCCTATATCTTACCACCACCCTTCCTCTCAGAATCTCATCTATCCTCTGATTACATGCTTTCCCCTAGGGCATCTGTACAGTGATTATGTGATGAGTGCATAAGAGAGTAATTAAAACAAGAAGACATCCCTTGATTTAGCTCCCAGCCAATGAAGGAGGATTTCTTATGGCCTAAACTTTACTAAATATCAGCCTGGAAACATGTATGCTCACAAGGTTTCCACTTCTGTCCTCGCTGAAATCCAGTTCCCTGAGTTATTTTTGCCACTGCTGGTGCTTAGTTTTGTGTTGTATGAGTCTTTTTTTCTGAACATTATCATGAATCTTAATTGTTAGTGGCTTCTGTGTCTATATACTTATACCTGTTGTCCCTACACATCTTGATGAATACTTATTGGAACAGACCAGATTCCCTATCATTCCCTTTCCTTCTGAACCATGGCCTCTCCTTGATATCTTAAATGCCCTTTCTATTCCTGAACCCCTGAAACATCAGTAAAAAAATGTCCTTAGTGCTTGGAACCCAAAGCATTCACCTTAATGTAATACACTCCAAAGAGTGCCAAGTCCCATTAAAAGCTGGGAGACAGATGAGATGAGACTGAGGTTACCGGAAGCATTAAGATTTTCAGAGACTTTATCTGAATCGAGGTATCTGTTTGGCTAGATGGTACTGAAGGTCATGATTAGAAAATAAGCATCTGTCCTTCCACACCTTCTCTTCTTCCACCTCTTCCTTCTCCATATGGCTCATTTCCATAGCATCTTAATGTCCAATTTCACACCATCTAGTCTTCTCTAGAATTGATATGGCATAAATATAAATGCCATTCTTTACCCTGTTGAGGACCAAATTTAGGAGCAAAGTGAAAAGAGGACTTTGAGCACTCGCGGAGATCAGAACTGATGAAAGTGAAAGTCTCTCAGTTGTGTCCAACTGTTTGCAACTCCATGGACTATACAGTCCATGGCATTCTCCAGGCCAGAATATTGGAGTAGGTAGCCTTTCCCTTCTCCAGGGGATCTTCCTGACCCAGGAATCGAACCAGGGTCTCCTGCATTGCAGGCGAATTCTTTACCAACTGAGCTGTAAGGAAAGCCCAAATGGAAGTCATTACTATTCTGGAGAGAGGAATTAGAGACCCCACTTAGCAATAGCAGCAGTTGTACACTTCATTTCCTCTTTTCTGCTTGGAAAGTTGTTCGTTCTCCATCCCCCCTGCCCCAGTATATAGATGCGTTGTCTTGTTAGCCCCCTTACCACATACCTAGAGCTGGGAAGTTACACAGACTCTTACCTTTTTCCTGTATTTTACTCCTGTCCTACTGCTTCTATGGTTTTTCAAAAGGCAGTGACTCTTTTGACCTATTTTCTAAATGCACACCATCTGGTAAATCTTCACCTATAAAAATGCTAGCCTGGAGCCAAATAATGGATAAATAGTGGGAAGGTAAATTGCACAGACTCTCAGAGCTGGGAAAAGCTTCACCTGGGCTGCTCTCTCACCAGGCACCACCATCTCATGCACACCGATGTGCAGCAGATTACCAGAGAGCAAACCTGTCCAAGGGTGACAGTGCATATTCAGATGATGCTGTATGCTGTCAGAGCCACGTTCTCATGAAGCAGTGGAAGATGTCTCTAGTGTGAATGATGTTCTTCCTGTTCCAACCTCTTGGTAAAAACAACCTTCGCATACTTTGATGTAAAGTTAGGCCAGGAGCTTCAGATATCTTGACCGCTGCTGTCCAGGGTCCCATCAGATATTGGAGAAACAGTGAGGAGAGTTAAGTTTATATCTGTTACCTCTTAGTCCAATGCCATTCTTAATCAAGATGAGTCCCCAGTGTCAAGTACTTTCCCCATGATGAATGGATGCTGAGAATTCATTCTTAGCTCATATCTCAGATATCAGAGGCCTGCCATGTAGGTAGCTGAATTCCCTGAGCCTGGGTGACTCCACTTCTCCTTGTGGCTCTGCCTTGCCCTCTGTTAGCTCCTCTTATAGGCACTGTGGGCATTTTGGGAGGCAGTCGCTGTTGTCAGTCACAGGCAGGAAATGGATGCCCAAGCCTAAAATAATACAGAAGCCTCCTCCAATCAGTCATACAGATGAGGGAATATTAACCACATGGACAAAATGTCATGAAAACCATACAGAAGAAACATGTGTGTGGAAAGTTTTCTAAAACTGAAATAGAAGGAAGAAGAGGACTCGTGGGAAGAGAAAGTTAAAACCAGGAAAGAAGAAAGAGGAAAAAATGGAAAACTGGTGAAGTGTGGTCTGTGTGACCTCAATCTAAGTTGAATTCTAGGTCATCCTGTGGGAGGAAGTAAAAGATTAATTAGCTAATGGTTGCTGTGTGGTTTAGTGAGATTATGAGTGCCTGCCCCAGTCTTGTCTCCTCTGCTAACCAGCTGGAAGATCTTTTTTACTTACGGTTTTCCCAAGTAATACTAGGACAATAAGGGTTCTGACCAGACCTGATAGTCTAGGATTCTTGAATTTATACAATGGAATTAGAGCCATACACACACCAGATTGTGCAGTTAGAGAGAAAATGCCCACATTATAGCCAAGTTGACCAATTAATTAGCTGTTTGGTGAAGTTTCAAAGCAGATTCCTCTGGCCCATGTCTTAAACTATGTGACATCCCATTCATCGTTGGCTCAAGCGACTTCACTTACCCATTTGATCCCACTTTTGCAAAAGATGAGACCTCATAATTACACCAACAAATTAGCTTGTTCATTGTGCAGGCTGAAACCACAGTCATCATCTTAGAACCAAATAAGTTAGAGCACTAATATGACCAATTGTATGAGAGTAGATTAAGCAAACTTGCACCTATAGTCACGCTTAGAAGTAAAAGAGTACTAACACAGCATAAACACTTCATTTTGCTTATGAGAATACTGAGGTTTAGGAAGGACAAGTGACTCATCCAATGATACATATCTAATTGGTAGAAGGGCTCAGACTGAGCCCTGAAGTTTAACATCAGGCAGAAAGAAAGGGAAGCGAGAGAGAGAGAGAATAAAAGAGATAAAAAGAGAGAGAGAGAAAAGTGAGTTGTGGGAGAGATGTTAAGCTATACATTTTATTTTGCTGTGAGCTGTTGTAAAAGGTAAGCATCTCTTTGACAATAATTTGGTTTCCAGGCTCTCTCTGGGGACCCATGTTTGGGACTGGAAACGATCTTTGTGGACTGTGATGGAAGTAATTTTTTTTTCCTTTTCTGTCTTCACAATTGCACATACTTATTTTATTGAGCCTCCCTCAGTTCCTCCTAAGGTTTCCTTTTGGAAACCAGGAATTAATCAAATTAAATGTTGTGACCCATAACTTTCTGACAATGGAAAAAAGAAAATGGCATCTCTTTTGCTACGTTGAACCAGAAATCCAGCAATCTGTTTGGAGCATGGAGTCTCTAGGCCATTTATCTTCCCACAGTTGGCAAACTTTCCCCCATCCTTTTGGAATATTTTATGTATACCTCTGTGGCTTTGGAGAGTTATGAAGATTCAGGTGTAGGTGCGGAAAGGGAAAGTGTTAGTCGCTCAGTCATGTCTGACTCTTTGCCACCCCATGGACTGTAGCCTGCCAGGCTCATCTGTCCATGGGATTCTCCAGGCAAGAATACTGGTGCGGGTTGCCATTTCCTTCTCTAGGGGGTCTTCTTGACCCTGGGATCGAACAGGGGTCTCCTGCATTGCAGGCGGATTTTTTACCATCTGAGCCATCTACAGAGAAGTCACAATTTTGACAGACTTGGCTTTGATACAACATGGAGCTTTTCTTGGCCAGAAAAATCAGTAAAGCATGCCTTCCAAAGGCTAGCCTGTCACTGGGCCATGATAAGGATAGTGCCTTTGGAAGGATCCTCCAGAAAACCATGTCTTCACTCTGTAAACAAACAAGCAATAGGCTGAACACTTGTTGGGATCATGGCTTAGACTTGTGCGAGCATAGCACTCCACACAAAGTAGTTGAATTGAAGAGGAGCTAATAAAGACAAGGGAAATTTTTTAAATTATTAATTTAGTGTCTAGTATATGCATGGGTTTGTTCAGTCCTGGGAGAGTAGTTGAAGGATGCGTTACTATTAATGAATAATAGTAAAAAAGCATTAAGTAACTCAATGCTTTTGTCCTCAAAGAGGGTACAGTCAGGAGGCTCTCCTGAATAACTTAGGGGAGGAAAATAGATGCAATTCATAGTATAGACTATAAGGACCATCAGGAAATCATAGAGAAGATGCTGGGCTGTCCAATGAGGGTAAGCCACTGCCGTATTTTCAGTGCTGGTGGAGAGGTGGAACCAGGAAATGCTTCTGTTTGGCATTTTTTCAAGAATGGAAGAGTCTTTTGGAGCATGGAGATGGTGGGATGGTGATGAGAGGAAGTGGAGTCAAGCATAGAGTGGGAAGGAAGCTATGTCAATAAAAGTATTTAGGAGGAAATACCCAAGAGATACTAGGGAAATGGTGTTTGGTCTAGTTCTATTGAGGTTAGGATCTGCAGTTGGGGAATCATGGTAGATAAAGAGTATGTTGTGCTGGAGTTTAAAGGTTTTACCCCACACTCTGAGGCTTGTGCTTAATTAAGTAGACAGTGGGCAGCCATTTCATTATTCAGGCAAAAATTGTGAAATGACCAAATTATTGTCTTTTTCCCCTGACTGCTCCCTCCCTCTTGTCTGGGTTGGGCAAACTTACCCCATCTTTGCATTTTTCATATGACATTGTAATAACTCATTTCTTATTTGAATTGTACCCACTACCTGCCCTTCTTCCCCCAACCCACCCCCTAGATTCTACGCCTTTTAAAAGCATCATATCTACTCAGGTGCTCAAAGAAAAAAATAATAATAATGAGTCATTCCTGACTCATCCGTTTCCCTCTTTAGCTAAAACCAAAGAGGGTTCCAATATGTTGGCCTCAGGCAACTGGAAGCGTGATGGCATGTGAACAGAACCATAGACATTGAAGAGGGGGTGTGGTTGGTGTGTGAGGAGATGAGTGGTTGAGGCAGCAGTTGGCAGCCCTGCCCAGAGTAGAGCCAGAGATTCAGTAAAGGGGAGGATTGTGGAAAATTAAGGAAAGAGAGTGGAAGGGGGGCCCCCTGTGGTTCACCTTAAAAAGAGAGGCAGAATAAGAGGAGCTTGGGCGGACACAGAGGAGGAATGACGGAATGTTGGAGAAGAAACAAGGGCACGGAGAAGAATGGATTTCAGAAGAATGGGGTGGGCGGCCACGAGGGCCCAAGCTACAGAGTTCACAGAAGATGGGGAGATATGAGAACTTGTATGAACATATTGTTGGCTCTGGAGACAGCAGAAATGTTAGCGATTATGTATTTAGTGCCTCGTATGGTTAAGGGGGGGTGGGCTGTGTGCCAAGTTCAGGTAGCAAAGAGGTAATGAATAAGTGCAAAAAGTGAAACTTGGTTGTGGTTCTAGCTTCTTAGAAGCTCCAACTTCTTAGAAGGCTGTGTTCTATAGTGAGCCCTTGACGGGAAGTGAGACATTCATTCTTAGCAGGCCTGCAGTCTAAGTTTCCCCCAATTCGGAGAGCGTAAAAACAACGACATAACTCTTTATCCCATGTCATTTTGCCTCCCTGTGAAGGCCACATAGAGAAAAGGTTTTAGTATTTTAGATGAGGTCAGAGATTCCAGGCAGACTCCACCTTGCTTGTCCCACAGACACACAGGCACTTAATTTTTGGTCATGGTAATGGCTGTTTGAAAGTTTCTCTTTATGTAGCCTGGCTGGCTACAGTCCATAGGGTCACACAGAGTTAGACACAACTGAAGCAACTTAGCACATAGCACGCACAGTAGTGTGTTAATTGCTCAGTCGTGTCCGACTCTTTGCGACCCTTTGGGCTGTAGTCCGCCAGGCTCCTCTGTCCATGCGGATTCTCCAGGCAAGAATACTGGAGTGGGTTGCCATGCTCTTCTCCAGGGGCTCTTCCCAATCCAGGGATTGAACCCAGGTCTCCGGCATTGTGGGCATACTCTTCACCATTTGAGCTACCAGCTCACACAATAAGGAAAACCAAATGTCAAGTTAAGGAATTTAGCATTCTTCTGTGTTTGGGGAGATACAAGCCTCTGGGCTCACTGAATTCATTCCTTGCATATGCACCTCAGCTATCTGGGGCCAAATCCTGTTTTGTTTTGTTTTTTATTTCTCACACCTGCTCCACCCCCCCACCCCACCCCCAGCTCTTTGGCAGTCACCATGGGGGTGGTGGCATGCTGGATCTCAGGCATTGTGTTCCCTTTCCAAAGCCCTCATTCACTTTTGGCAGCTTGAAATCACTGATGGCTGTTACATCCTTGTTTATTGATACGGCTGGAGATATTCCATTTGACATGGGCGAAGACCTGGAGCTGGGCATATGTGGCCGGTACGGGAAGGTGCTTAGCTAGGTTGAAGTTAGCAGTCGAGTGGGGATGGACTTTTAAGAGGGCTTCCTTGGTGCCTCAGATGGAAAGAATCTGCCTACAATGCAGGAGACTCCGGTTCGATCCCTGGGTTGGGAAGGTCCCCAGGAAAAAGGAATGGCAACCCACTCCAATATTCTTGTCTGGGAAATCCCACGAGCAGAGGAGCCTGGCAGGCTACAGTCCATGGGTTCCGTCAGACTTTTACAAAGGCAGAGTTGCACACAGAGAATATGAAACTGTATCCTGGAGGGATGAAGTACACACTGGTGTTAAAGGGTGCTGGCCCAGCATGAAGGGTGGTGAGCTTGGTGCTGGGTGAAATGATGAAGTCCCAGGGAACATGCCTCCCTCAAAGACCTTGTAAAGCTCCCAGGAGACAAGAAATGGATATATATACACATGTGGAAAGCAACTAGAGAGAATAATGACAGGCTACCCACTAATGACTGGAAATAAACACCAGGTCTACAGGAAAATAACTTTCAGAATAGTAAGTTGCATGTTGTAAAAGCAAGTTGATAAGAGTGTTTACTTTATTACATAAGGATTCAGAACAAATTGGATAAAAAGAAGAAAGTAAAAGGGGGAGGATCCACAAAGTAGAGCAAGCAGGTCCAAGAGCTGCCTCTGCTGGGGTTTTCCCATTCTTCTCTGAAGGGCCTGGAGGGCTTGAGAAGGTGGACACGATGGGTCGGGAGGTGGGGCTTCTCTATTGATGGAGAATCTGAGGACACAAAGAGATAAAAAGCTTTCCCCTGGGGGTACATCCCAGTGATCCCTTACATCTGAAGAGGGCGTTCTGCTTTTCAAAGCACATTTCCCAACTTTTATTTGATCTTCCTGCTCCACTGAGATTTGCAGATAAATGTTGCTCTCCTACTTGCCAGGCAAGGAAATCAAAACCCAGAAGGTTAAAGTCTTTGTCCAAAGTCGCTGAACCAGTTTTGCACAGAGAAAGTGCTAGGTTCCAGGTTTCCTGACTTTTCCCATCACCTCCCGTTTTTCCCACTGTATTTCCAAAGTCTTTGACAAGGTCAATAGCATGACTCAGCTTTTGAGTTATCAAAAGAACCCTCAAGAGCCTTTGTCTGTGGGTTAAATATTGGAGTTCAGAATAAGGAACTGGCTAATAAGCACTTTGATCTTTGCTACAATTTAAAAAAAAAATTTAGTGGAGTAAAGTTGCTTTATAATATGTCAGTTTCAGCTGTACAGCAAAGTGAATCAGCCATTTAGGTCACCACAGAGCATTCAGTAGAGTTTCCTGTGCTATACTGTATGTTCTCTTTGGTGGGGTGGTTTAGTCGCTAAGTTGTGTCCGACTCTTACAATGCCATGGACTGTAACCCGCCAGGCTCCTCTGTCCATGAGATTCTCCAGGCAAGAATACTGAAGTGGGTTGCCATTTCCTTCTCCAATGGGTCTTCCCAACCCAGGAATCGAACCCTGGTCTCCTGCATTGCAGGCAGATTCTTTACCAACAGGTTCTCATTACTTATCTATTTTATACATAGTATCAGTAGTGTATATATGTCAATCCCAACCTCCCAGTTCATCCCCCTCCCCCCTTGGTATCTGTAGATTTTATTCTCTACATCTGTGTCTCTATTTCTGCTTTGGAAATGAGTTCATCTATACCACTTTTATAGATTCCACATATATGTGTTAATATTCAATGTTTGTTTTTCTCTTTCTGACTTATTTCACTCTGTATCATGGTCTCTAGATCCATCCACATCTCTACAAATGACCCAGTTTCATTCCTTTTTATGGCTGAGTAATATTCCATTGTATATATGTACCACATCTTCTTTATCCATCTCTGTTGATGGACATTTAGGGTGTTTCCATGTCCTGGCTGTTGTAAATAGTGCTGGAATGAACAGTGGGGTGCATGTGTTTTTTGAATTATTGTTTTCTCTGGGTTTATCCCCAGCAGTGGGATTACTCAGTCACATGGTAGTTCTATTTTTAAAGAACTTCTATGCTCTTCTTACAATTTTTATTTTTATTTAAAAGGATCTCTTTGGAGCCAAAGTTAGGCGAACCTGGGGTATGATACGAATTCTATGTACAGAGCCTTTGTCTCATCTGGTGAACAGAGACTCGATGGAAGTTGGATGTTCTGAAAAATCACAAAGGAGATGCAAAGGGAAAACAAAAATGGTCTTATTCATTAAATCACAAAACACTAAACCTAATATTTAAAACTTTGTTATTTTTTAAAGAAAAGTTTGAGGAATTTTACATACCTGGTAGCAAACAAAACTTGTATCTTGAGAGTGACATAGGCTAAAAATAAAAACAGACCAGAGTAAGTCATTAAGGAAACCATGGGTTTGAGGTTATATCTAAAACATGTGGTAAAGTGTTAGGAGACTTCATCCCCTTTTAACTATCTACCAGGAATTGGGATTGGGTGAAAAGCTATGGTTCTGAACCAGTTTGTCATGTCTTATATTCCATGAAAGACCAGTAGGCCAAGGAAATTTCTTTTATAGGACATAATTCTTTGTGCTATTATAGTTTTTCTTTATTTTTTCTAATCATACAATTAAAAGGCATCAACTGTCTGAAATGTATAAGACATTGTCCTAGGCAGTATTACAACTACAAATATGTAAGGGACATCTTGTCATCTTTCAACAGGAGTGACATAGCCCTAAAAGGCAATGGCACCCCACTCCAGTACTCTTGCCTGGAAAATCCCATGGACAGAGGAGCCTGGTAGGCCACAGTCCATGGGGACACTAAGAGTCGGACACGACTGAGCGACTTCACTTTCACTTTTCACTTTCATGCATTGAAGAAGGAAATGGCAACCCACTCCAGTGTTCTTGCCTGGAGAATCCCAGGGACGGGGGAGCCTGGTGGGCTGCTGACTGTGGGGTCGCACAGAGTTGGACACGACTGAAGCAACTTAGTAGCAGCAGCAGCAGTCCTAAAAGTCTGTCAGAATTTCTCCTAATTCAGCAACCAACCCCTTTAGTACTAGATATTATTTTTCTCGTTGAAGACCCAAGAACAACAGTAAAAACAGATTCTCCACCCATTACGTAGAGCAAAGGATTATTTGGAAAAACATATTGTTTCTTTTGCCATCTAAAAAAAAAAACAAAAAAACAACCTGTTAGTGAATAAAATTTGGAAAATGTAGGAAAAAAAATTCATATAAGAAAAAATAAAATCAACTACAATCCCACTAAATAGCCATTATGATAAGGTAAATACACAGGTCCCTAGTTGATGGTGACGGTAGCTGCTCACCTTGCAACCTACCTCCCTTTCTTCCCCAGGAAAGCCAGCCCGTGCTCCCCTCCTCCACCATCTCCTATCTCCTCTCTTCCCCATCATCACTTCAGCTGTCTGGTCTTTTCAGTTTTCTCTCAAGTGCCTTCCCAGAATTGACCACTATACTGCCATGACCTTTCATTCTGCATTCTGTGTCATTGTCCAAACAGGGGAGTAAGTTTTTTTAAATAAAGGCAGCAGCAGTTGGGCATGAAAGCCATCCCACTTTCTAGACTGTCTTATATACGATCTCCACAAGAGTTCAAGTGCCAGGACCGCAATCGGGAAGGGGGCCGGTTAATCACTGCTGAAGACGGTTGCCAAAAGTTTTTCCCAAGAGTTTCCGGGTGCTGAGAGTTTCTCTCAAATCAGAATCTGACAAGGAGGGGATGCAATAAATTTTCCAAAGCTTGAGATCCACAGTTCTACATGGAAGTGAAAAATGCAACCAGCCAGTGTCTATTACAAATACCACCCCCATTTCTCACTCACACACACACACACACACACACACACACACACACACACACTATAGCTACACTCTTTGGTCAGCGTTGCTGTCACTCATACCAAATCACTTAAAGAGAGGGAGCTAGCTATTGATTATAGGTTTGTGACACAAAGAACTACCTGTACTTGCTTATTTTTCTTCCTCGTATACCTATGGCTATATCTAAGCCTACATCAACATATGTTCTTAAATAGGTATTTGCATAGGGCATTAGGCAAAGGAGAAGAGAAAATCTTCCAGATTTCTTACATTTTCATGAACAGTACAAATAAAATTTTATTTTATTAAATAAAATAGCTGAAATAACTTTTCATGTTTACTTTTCATCCATTATTTTTCTAGTACCAATTGATATCAATTATAATAAAAGAAATTCTGTTCCAGTGGTCTATCTTAGAGGGAAGTAGCTTATTTCTGGGTGTTTTCTCCTGACACTGGTGAGGACACTGAGTAATGAATGGGTCCCTCAGGTGATTTCCCCAGTGTAGCATGTCAGCTCCACCTGCTTATGGAAGCCCCTCAAGCCCCAGAAATACTTCATTCATGTAGCCTAAGCTTCCACCAGGCCAGGGTTGCGCCTTCTTTGTCCACAGAAATGCTTCTGTATTCCATTTTTCATCTGAGGGATCCTTTTAGAAATAATCAGCCCAGAGCAAAGCTCCTTTGTTTGCATGCCCTACCCCACATCCCTTATAGCTCTAACTAAATAAATATATTAATTACTGAAATGGAAAAAGAAGAATGAAGAATGAAATAACTTTTCGTGGAGCATCCACGAAGGCAACCATAACAAAATGAGTAATTGATGCCAGATGTAGAAATAACCATTTCTCTTGCATAAAGCCCAAAATTCTTTATCTGGCTTAAAAGACCCTCCATTATCTCACCTTGTTTCCTGATCATTTTCATCTTAGTGACTTGCTGTGAGTTCTGCTAAATCTCTACCTTATCCTACAGAAAATACCATAATTAGCCTGGATCTGAATCTCCAGTCACACCATTGCCTCCTTCACATAGAACATCTCTTCTCTTCAATCTGGCTTCCAAATCTTACTTATTTCCTTAACCATTCTGGCATCTCCTGCTTCTCTGATATAACTAATATCTTCACTTTCATTTTAGTGCTTATGTATTTATGGCCTTGTATTGTTTATTTTAGGTAAGAATGTCTTGACTCACTCAGATAAAATCTGAGTTGTATAGGACACAACTCACTAACTTGAGAATAAATCCAGCAACGTCTAAGACAGCATAGTAGAGCATTAAAACGCTAGGGAGTTAAAGTCTCTTGGATGCAGATTTGGATACTAAATCCCCACTTACTAGTAGCATGACCTTGGGCAACTGAGCCTCATTGATCCTCGTTTTCCTCATCTGAAAAACGAGGCTATTAATACCTACCTAGTAGAGTTTTATGAGAGCCAAAGGAAAGCAGAGTATCCACGAGAGCTTCCAGGGCACAACTTACCACATGGTCATTAATAATGTTCATTTCCTTTCAGTTCCACTTTGGATAATATATTCAAGCACAGAAAATACAACACAGCAGATTTCTACAGAAGTCTTCTTTGAACAGCAGGCTTTCTCTCCCAATTATGCTCATACTAGGGTGAAGTTAAATCTCCCTGTGAACACACATATGCACATGGAGGGGCAGACATCTGCTGGACTACAATTGTATTTGATAACGAAGATAAGGTGTCAGGATTAGACAGTGACGGTGGATAAGTGACAAAATACACATTTCATCCAAAGATAACTGCAGGCTCACCATTTTGGCATCATCTGCGGAATTTGGAAGTTCTCTTGAAAAGGGAGGCAGTTTCAACCCTGTGACATTTGGTCTGCTGCAGCCAGAGTCTGTGAGCACTAGTTAATGGCGCCTGTCTCAGAGACCAGTTTATCTACTAACCCCAGTCATTAAAATGCAGTGATAAGAGGAATAGTGAAATTTGTATTCATTTTCTATTGTTGCTATAAAGATTTATTACAGATTTAGAAGCTTGAGACAGTGGACATTTATTATCCCATGGTTTCTGTAGGTCAGAGGTCCAGGAAGCTCAGCTGCTTAAGGTCTCATGAGGCTGAAATCAAGGTGCGGGCAGGGCTGGAGATTTTGGACAAGGATGGGACTCCAGTCTCATTCAGGTTGAGTTCCCATTTAGTTCCTTGTGCTTTTAGCATTGAGGTATTGTTTTAGTCCCTAAGTTGTGTCCAACTCTTACAACCTTATGGACTGTGGCCCACCAGGCTCCTCTGTCCATGGAATTCTCCAGGCAAGAATACTGGAGCGGGTTGCTATTCCTTCTCCTGGGGTCTTCCTGACCCAGGGGTCAAACCTGCATCTCCTGCATTGTCAGATGGATTCTTTACCACTGAGCCACCAGGGTACCTGGTGGCTGTTAGCTAGGGGCTAGTCTTTGCTCCTAGAGGCCACCTGCATTAGTTCTTCTTTTTTCTATGTGGCCTCTCCAGCAGAAGGTCCAGTCTCTCTGCTTTTCCTTTTCCTGCATCTCTCTGATGCCTGGACACCCCTCACCCCCATGCTCCAGCTCCTAGTATTCTCTGCTGTTCTGTGAACACAGGTACCTTGTGCTTCCAAACCTCCCAACTTTTACACATGCTCTGCTTTCCTTTCAAAACGCTATTCACAGGGGATGATACTAACATTTGCCTCATGACTAATTACCTGTGTTCTTTGTAGATTTCCCCTTGTGATCTGGTAGATGATCATGGATAATTTTAAAATAATTACCTCATGGATAATTTTTAAAATGCAGTTAAAAAGTCAATTATCAAGCCACAGATTGCTAAGCTGGATGGTAAAGAACTCAGAAAAGGGACAGTTCATTTGTAGACTGGGGTCGCACATGGGACACTTTACGGAGGAGTTGGTACCATACCTGGACCTTGAAGAATAGGTTGGATTTACATAAATAATGAAGAGAGATGAGCAGCTTGGGGTTAATATGACTATATATACAATGTTCTTTGAAAAGCTATAGCATTTATTCATTCATTTACATATGTATATTTTTAAAACTTTTGGGAATATAAAAATGATCCAGAAGGATAGGGTTTCTGTATTCATGGAGTTTACTAGCTGATATAGAAGAGAAAAGGAACAAATAAAATAATTAAATAACAAAATGTGATATATTTTGGGAGGAAAAAAAAATGTGGCTAGTAGGGGCATGATCTGCTTGACTGGCTATCTGCGTGGAGAACTAGAGAAGTGGCCTTGTCAGAGAGCGTTGTGTTGAATGGTGGGTTTCAGTCGGGTTCTACCAGCAAGAGGGGACCACTGAGATCAAAGAAATGGCATGGAGATCACTGTGTCTTCCACAGAGTAGTTTGGCCATGATACTACTTACCTTGATTGTTTATGTAGTTCTGGGCCATCTTGTAATTGTGTGACATGTCGGAATGGCTTAATGAACCCTTTCTTCATGAGTAGGCAACAGTGGCTTTTCCTTTAATTCCCATCTGAGCGATTGAGTTATAATGACTTGCTCTGAGCTCACCCTGAAAGCTAACCAGCCACCAAATCTCAGCCTACAGTTCAGGTGTAGCTCACATGCTAGGAGGAGGTAACTGGGAACATGTATTAAGTCAAAATACTTCTCAGCCTTAATTTCTTTTCACAGTTCAGAATCTGTTTTATCCAAGGTGGAAAGGAAAATAACTCTGTTGCTTGGATTTCTTGCTGACGTTTCTCTTTGATAGGGGCCAGGAGTTGGGGGTCGCTCCGATCGCTCTCTGGTCCTCATTGTACAGCTCTGTGGCATGTTCATAAAATACCAACCCCTGAAATTCTAGTAATCACAAAAACATGTGCTTTCTCCTTATATCCACTAACATTCTTTCTCTCATTAAAAAATAGAAAGTTCAGAAATTGAATTAGAAAGCTAAACTTGATATCTTTAAATTCTTTTGGTTTCTAGAAAAAAAAAAAAGCTACAGCTTTTCTGATTTCCCTTCAGTTAAATATTACTCCTGAATAGGGAAAATTGTACAAAAAGTCTGAAGAGTTGAGACTGACATGAGGAGAGGGTTTGTATTTCCTCACTTTAAAGAAGAAGAAACCTTCAGTTTTGTCTAATCTTTAGGAATGCAGGGCCCCATCCAACCCACAAACTGTTGGCAGCATCATGGCACTACACAGAATGTTCTTTTACGCTTTCTCCCTCCTCCCAAACCTTTCCTGTGAAGTTATAAATGTCAGCATTTAGAGACGGTTTTATTCACATAAAGTACAGACGTTAGGTTGGGTCCTTGGGCGGTGTTTCTGCTGGCTGCACACGAGAGAGGTGGTCCCAAGAAAAGCAGGCACACTTCAGCTGTCTGGGGCCTGGGTTGGTCTTTATTTGTCAAATCTTCTTTGTCCCTCCTACACCAGCTACCTGCTTGTGAAGCTTTGATTTAGTAGCCCTGTGCCCAGAGGAAATCTTACTGGACTCCTGAAATCACCCTCCTGATTGGAAGATAAAGTTACTCTGAAGGTCACCTCAGTAGGCCTTGCACTTCCTCCTCTTCTATTTCCCCCTGACCTCCTGACTCTGCCTGTATACAGTACTCCCCTTCGACTTTGCTGTAGCAGCTGATCAGCTGTGACCTCAGGTGTAGCTGCACCTGGAGAAATCCCAGATAATGTCCACTCAGGGTCAAAGATGCAAACAAATGCCCTGAAGCTGCTGCTGCCTCGGAGTCAGGGAATCCTATCTCCATGTCTGGTTATTGTGCACACTTGGGGATAGTGGCTTCTATTTTGCCAAGTACATTCATTATAGCCTCATAAGCTGAGAGCTCATATTACTTCCTCAGCAAGCAGCCTGCATGGATTTGCTTACCAACGGAGATCAAAAAGTGACAGACACCCTCTGATTTAGGGCGGGGAGCTATCACTGGAAGGAACTGGCCAAAGGAGAAGCTGACAAGAGAGAGCAAACCAAGAGATCTTTGGAAAGTGACTTAAGCAATCTCAAGTTTAAAACAGAGATAATAATAGTTTCTACCAAATAAGGTATTGTGTTGTTCAGTTGCTAAGTCATGTCAGACTCTTTGCGACATAATGTACTGCAGCACACCTCCACTATCTCCCAGAGTTTGCTCAAATTCAAATCCATTGCATTGGTGATGCTATCTAACCATCTCATCCTCTGCTGTCCCTTCTCCTTTTGCCTTCAATCTTTCCCAGCATCAAGGTCTTTTGCAGTGAGTCAGCTCTTTACATCAGGTGGCCAAAGAGTGGAGCTTCAGCTTCATCAACAATCCTTCCAATGAATATTTGGGATTGATTTCCTCTAACATTGACTGGTGTGATCTCCTTGCAGTCCAAGGGACTCTCAAGAGTCTTCTCCAACACCACAGTGTGAAAATATCAATTCTTCAGTGCTCAGTCTTCTTTATGGACCAACTCTCACATCTGTACTTGACTACTGGAGAAACTGTAGCTTTGACTATACAGACCTTTGTTGGCAAAGTGATGTCTATGCTTTTTAATATGCTATCTAGATTTGTCATAGCTTTCCTTCCAAGGAGCAAGTGTCTTTTAATTTCATGGCTACAGTCACTGCCTGCAGTGATTTTGGAGCCCAAGAAAATAAAATCTGTCAGAGCTTCCACTTTTTTGCCTTCTATTAATGTTTGCCATGAAATGATGGGACTCGATGCCATGATTTTATTTTAATGTTGAGTTTCAAGCCAGTTTTTTCCACTCTTCTCTTCCCCCTCATCAAGAAGCTCTTTAGTTCCTCTTCACTTTCTGCCTTTAGAGTGGTATCATCTGCATGTCTGAGATTGTTGATATTTCTCTTAGCAATCTCGATTCCAGCTTGTGATTCATCCAGCCCCGCATTTTGCATGATGTCCTCTGCATATAAGTTAAATAAGCAGGGTTACAAAATAAGGCCTTGTCATACTCCTTTCCCAATTTTGAACTAGTCTATTGTTCCATGTCCAGTTCTAACTGTTCCTTCTTGACCCACATACAGGTTTCTCAGGAGACAGTTAAGGTGGTCTGGTACTCCCATCATTTTAAGAATTTTCCACATCTTGTTGTGATCCATATAGTCAAAGGCTTTAGAGATAATAATTATTTCCATCTTCTAGGATACGTTTGCTTACAAAAGCGTACCATAAGGTCTGACTCATGGGAAACATGCAATAAATGTCAATGGTCATAATTATTGTTATTATTAAACCCATATTGTGTACCTTGTTAATATTTTGTATACAGTGATTCCAGTTGGTATTCAATAGTAGAATATATCATTGTTGGTATAATTTCAAATGCATGTGATCATTTTAAACAAATGTGCACCAAAAATCTACCTACTTGGTGTCAGGGACTCTAATACAGAAAGAATTATATGGCCCAATCACTGCTCTGCACAGGTTACCAGTCTGAGAGAGAGATGGACTTAGAAGCAGAGAAGGACATTGGATGCCTTCAGTGCTGCTGTGGTGTGTGCCCAGGGCCCATGGGGACAAATGAGAGTAGACAGTACTCCCTGGAGGGCCAGAAAGGGTGGCATTTGGATGCAGTTATGAGGGCCTCATGGCTTGATAGAGAGAAAGAGCAGATCCAAGTATTGATGGCAATGAGAATAAAGACTGGAGCCATGTTGCCTTATTTTGTCTTGTTGGGGACAAAAGGATGCTGGGGGGTGGAGGGGGGGGTTAGGTGGCCAAAGGATGTTGAAAAGTACCCAGGGGTGATCTGGAGAGGCCAACAAAGAGGAGGGGCTGCTGCACCAGGTGGAGGAGCTTAACTTTTGACCCTGTGCTTTGGGATTCCAGTCAAAGTTTTTAAACTGGTAGAGGGTAGAGAATGGGAGTTGTGCCTTAGAACAGGACTTTTCAAACTATCTGTGGTCAAGAACTATAGGACTCAGAACTGCAGAGAGAGAGGGAGAAAAAGGGAGGTGTTGTACCAGGGTGCTTTCACTGCATCAAAGTCCTGGAGGTTTTCAGTTGAGGTCCAGAGAGCTTCTCTGTTCATTCAGATCTAGGAGATGTGACTGGTGTGGCCTTCTGAGCCCCATCCAGGTGAGATGATTAGATCTACCAAAGGCTGGTAAAGCAAACACTAGCCCAAACAACAAATACGTTGAAGAGGAGAAGAGTAGTACCTGATCTTTTTAAAATAAAATAAGAGAATCCAAGACTGTCACAACTAACAGCAAGATGGATCAGAAGCAGAACAGTTTCATCTAAATTACACTTTCTTATAAAATTTTTTTTCCATTCAAATATAAAATATACTACATAGAACAAAAGAAAAGCAATAAAACAAAGATACATAAGTAGAAATACTAAATCTACAAGGAGCTCTCTTTAAAGATTGAATTATTACGTTTTTGGCCTTTGTTAACAGGCATACCACACGAAGACACTTTTTGAAAGGTGATTTGACCAACATCTGTTTATTAAATTCTGTGTATGTAACCAAGTTATCAACGTCACATGGTATCTGAAGATCAGTAAGGGATACAAAAGTCTGTATAGTCAAAGCTATGGTTTTTCCAGTAGTCATGTGTGGATGTGAGAGTTGGACCATAAAGAAGGCTGAGCACCGAAGAATCGATGCTTTCAAACTGGTGCTGAAGAAGACTCTTGAGAGTCCCTCTCAAGACAGCAAGGAGATCAAACTAGTCAATCTTAAAGGAAATAAACCCTGAATATTCATTGGATGGACTGTTGATGAAGTCCAATACTTTGGTCACTTGATGAAGAGAGCTGACTCATTGCAAAAACCCTGATACTGGGAAGGATTGAAAGCAAAAGGAGAGGAGGGCAGCAGAGGATAAGATGGTTATTCAGCATCACTAACTCAATGGACTTGAATTTGAGTAAACTCCGGGAGATAGTGGAAGACAGAGGAGCCTAGCATGGTATAGTCCACGGGGTTACAAAGAGTCAGACAGGATTTAGTGACTGAACAACAATGTATAAAAAGATAGGATTGAAAATCTTCATATCCAAGGAGATAAGCTCTCTTCTATTCAAATGTCTGAGTTTCTCTGACCTTAAGAGCGCTCCTGCACTAAAAAAATAAATTCATCATTAAAAACCTGGGACTATGGTAAATACTTTCTGCATCTTCAGTTCTGCTGGATATAGGGCACTGTCATCACCTCACCTGTGGGGACCATTCATTTACTATTTACCACAGAGATGGATTTTAAACTTCAGTGCTATCTTGTCAGTTGATTGCCTCACATGAAAATAAGTTCGCTTTTAAATACTTTTTATTGTTTTTCTCATGTTAGTGTTGCAATAATTTAGCAAATTCATTAGCCATTTATTAAATTATTGAAGTTTGAATGTGGAGGATGCCGGGCTTAAGGCTTCTTGATATCTTAAAATTCATCCTCAGCATTGTCCAGCACCCTACAAAGTGTTCATAGGTGTTGTATGAAAAGACAGTTTGGTTATCAAGTAAGTTTATTAAATGTTGGAATAAACAAAATATTTAATTATCTACTGCATCAAACACCTCATAGCGCTGGACACGCCAGTAGAAGAAAAGTCACCTTCCCTAATATATCTGACTGCACAAGTTGTCTTTCCAAATCCACCCATTAATTTATCAAGGAATACCAACATTCTGCAGACGATGATTTGAGAAATACTAATCTAGCTTAATCCTCTAAAATTAAAAATGGCAGAATCAAGGCTCAGAGGGTTACATGTCCTGGCTGAGATCAAGTGGTTGTGGCCAAGCTAGGCCTAGAACACAGGTCTCCAGATGCCTGGCCTGGGCCCTTTCCAGTTTCTGTTGAGGAACTGTTCCCTCAAATCCCCACTGCCACCTTCAGTAAACCGGATGTGTGTGTATTGAGTCAGCAGTGAGACAAGCATTGGGAGAGGCATATGTGTATATGTATACACACACACACACACACACACACACACACATAGGGCATCAAGGCGCCTTTCACACAAGACCCAGGAAATGCGCTGAAGCAAGAAGCAGGTGCGGGGAGCAGACCCACAGCCGCAGTGGGTTTTGGAGGCCCCTTGTTTGCGGTTTGCATTAACCTTGGGCTGTTGCAAAGGCCAAAGCTTGGCTCGCATTTGAGATCTGAAGCTCTGACATTCAAGAAGCTCCAAATCAAATGAACCTGAGTGAGCAAATAATTAAACCGCAAAGAAAAAGCCAGTATTGAACAAAATGTTAGCAATCTGGGGTAAACTTCGAAGAACCACACTGTTGGAAAGTAATCTGGCCCTTATCTGCACCAGAACACAAAGGAACAATCCCAAGTCTGTGGCCTTCGAATGGTGAGACAGGTACAGGGCCAAGGTTCCATTCCAGACCGGGAGTTATGATTAGTAGTGGTTAGGGGCAAGGACTTCCGAGTGCTTCCCAGGTCCATCACTCACTAGCTGGGTGATCTGGGTGAGTCTCTTCCTTGCCTGTGTTCTGTGTGTGCGTGCTAAGTTGCTTCAGTCGTGTCCAACTCTTTGTGACCCTATGGACTGTATCCTACCAGGCTCTTCTGTCTATGAGATCTTTTAGGCAAGAATACTTGCATGGGTTACCATGCCCTGCTCCAGGGGGTCTCCCTGACCCAGGGATCAAACCCGTGTCTCTTATGTCTCCTGCATTGGCAGGTGGGTCCTTTACCACTAGTGCCTTCTAGTTTAATCACATCTGTAATACACAAATGATGATATCCTACATCATAGATGTGCTGTGAGAATTAAAGAAGGGACTTCATGTAAGATGTTTGGAATACAGCCCGGCATATACGTATTTTTGTTGTTGTTGTTGTTATTCTGAAGCCTTTGGGCCCTGAGAATAAAATTAAAAAACAACGTGGCCTTTGCAATCAGACATACCTGAACCTCAGTTTACAGAGTTGAGTCCCAACTCTGTAACTTACTACCTCTGAGACCATGTAAATATATAACTTAAACTCTCTGAGCATGTTTTATTTTCTGTAAAATGGGGGGAAATGAAGTCTATTCTAGGACTTCCTGTAAGGATTAAAAGAGTTAATGGATATAAAGAACATATAGAGAATCTCTAACCTGTCGGAAGTCATCAATACCAGGCAGATGTTTTTGTCTTCAGGTTTTTCCTTTCTCAAACCTTGAAATGATTCCTTAACTTTCATTATGGGACCATCTCCCAGGGCATTGAAAGGCTTTGCTTAATCATCAGATGAAATGGTACTAAAACTGCCCCTCAAGAATGTACTAGAAAAGAAGGTGTTCTATTGTATGTTCTTTCTGATACCAAGTAGAAAGAGCCTAAGGCAATGTCTTTTGGACCTGTTTAGGGCTATTTTGGATTCTTATAGAAAAAGAAAAAGAGGAAGTATGTGTGTACAACTGATATTCTGGGGAAAGAGAAAGGGGAAAAAAGAGCAGAGGAGGGAGGAACAGCAAATAAACTTAGCCTAAGTTTGGTTATAAACCCCAGCAAATGTTCGGTCCAGAATGAGCGCCAGCCAGAAAAAACTGGCTACAGCTGGCAGATATCCCAAATCATTCTGTAGAATGAGAACCCACGAGTGGGGAAATGCTGCTTGATAGATGAATTGGATTGTGAATAAAATGCTGCCTTCCAGGCACTAGCCTTTGAATTACTCTGATATGTTGATTTAATTCAGATCCTTAATGTTTCCTGAGCATTGACTTTTTAACCTTAATTGTCTCTTGATTTATTAGTAAATCACTGTGCTTTTTATGTCTCCCTCGTAGAAGTTTAAACCTTGTTTCCCAGAATGACTCTGTAACCTGGGGCAGATCTTAGGCCAGCCAAGCTCAATGTACAGAGGCCTGTTCAGCCTGTAAACACTGGTGTCCTTTAAGCTTTAACCCTGGGCCACCCAGCTGAGAGGAGACTGTCCCGGGAGCCCATCACGGGCACTGCAGATGAGTTCTGAGTTTGTAAATTCTTTCCCAGCTTCTGAGGAACAGTCTTCCAGTACCAAAAAGTTCAGTGGCATGACACAGCTTTCAGCTTGAGGGTCACGTACTCTTCCTGTTCTTGAGTTTGAGATTAAATCCACAACATCATAAAACCTTCCATATTCTAAAAACAGATCCCTCCTCCCACTACAGCCAGGGCAGTACCCAGCCCATAGGCCAACAGTAGTTTGGGAAGAGCAAGGGAATAAATAGCTCCATTATTCCTCTCCTTGCAGAGGAAACTGACAGTTACAATTGATGACATAAAACACTGAGACAGGCTCATATTTTAAGAATGTCAATACAAACTTCTCCCTCAGAGGCCCAGATTTCAAGAGGCATTGTGTCGTGTTTTTTACAGGCTAGCTTCTCTCCTGTTCCTTCTGCAGAGAGGGCAGGAGAGAAGCCAAGAGCCAGGCTTCATAATGAGGTGTCTGCCTCTGCAGAGAAAGCAGTGTCATTTTATCTTGCATCTTATAGTGATAATAATCACAAAACCCTGAAAGTGAGTATTCAGAATCTAAAATAAATAGCATAATTCCACCCAGAATTTACACTCCTCACAGCACCTTTCGCCTTCTTTATCTGCTGACCCTCACTAGGTCCCCCTGAGGTAGGTAGGACTGACTATGATTAGTCCTGTTTAACAGATGAAAAGTTAGTCACTCAGTTGTGTCCGACTCTTTCCGGCCCCATGGACTGTAGCCCGCCAGGCTCCTCTGTCTATGGAGTTCTCCAGGCAAGAATACTGGAGTGGGTTGCCATTCCCTTCTCCAGAGGATTTTCCTGACCCAGGGATTGAACCCATGTCTTTTGCCTCTCCTGCGCTGGCAGGAGGATTCCTTGCCACTGAGCCATCTGGGAAGCCCTGTGCTCCTGGTAGCAGTGTAGTGTTAGCCGCTCAGTGGTCGCTTCCCAATCCAGGGATCGGACCTGGGTATCCTGCACTGCAGGCAGATTCTTTACCATCTGAGCCACCAGGGAAGCCCGCTTATCAGAAGAGGAGGCAGAATTTCAAAGGGGGACTGTTACTGGATTTCAAAATAGAAAGCTGTGTCACTTTCCTTCCTAACAAAGTGGACAACACCAGGCGTCGTGAACTTTGTGGGTAGATATGAAGATGTATGGTTACCAAGCCCCGTTAGTCCTCTCCACCCCTGTCTCATGTGCCTACCTGTGGTGGCTCTCGGTAAATAAAAACAGTCGGCCCACATTTGTATAAAGCTCCAGGATGTGATGCTGTTTGACATTTCCCATAAAATATCTTTAATTATCTCAGATCTCTTGAAATAGACACTATTATCACAATTTTTTCCAGTTTTATTGAGATAAAATTGACATATATTAATTTAAGTTATATAAGAAAATGATTTGATATATATATGTATATATTGCAAGATGATTACCACAATAAGTAGTTAACATTCATCATCTCACATGGTTACAGATTTTTTTTTTTTTCCCTTTTGATGAGAACACTTAAGATCTACTCTCCTGTGCATGCTGAGTTGTTCAGTTGTGTCCAACTCTTTGCAACCCCCTGGCTACTCTGTCCATGGGATTTTCCAGACAAGAATGCTGGAGTGGGTTGCCATTCCCTTCTCCAGAGGATTTTCCTGACCCGAGGATTGAACCCATGTCTTTTGCCTCTCCTGCACTGGCAGGAGGATTGTTTACCACTGAGCCATCTGGGAAGCCCTGTGCTCCTAGTAATTAATAGTGTAGTGTTAGTCACTCAGTGGTGTCCGACTCTTTGTGACTCCCGTGGACTGTAGCCCGCCAGCCTTCTTGTCCATGAAGAAGGCTCTCTGTCCATGAAGTTTTCTTGCCTGGAGAATACTTGAGTATTTCAGGCAAGAATACTTGCGTAGGTAGCCATTTCCTTCTCCAGGGGATCTTCCTGGCCTGGGGATCTCTCCTAGCTACTTTCAAATATACAGTATTGGTAACTGTAATCCCTGTGCTGACCGTCCCATCTGCTAGAACTTCTGCTGTTTAACAGGTGAAGGTGTTGAAACTCAAGGAATGAATGATTTGTCTCAAGTCATGTATATAATAAGTTCTGAACCCAAATCTAACTTCAGAGTTGGTGCCTTTTCTCCTTTACCAAGGTGTGGATTTGAACTCATTTGTTCCACAGTTTTTGGTTGGTGCGCCTATGGGCCTCTCCCCTCAGGTGGGCTTTTCCCCTCGCTTCTGGTGTCCTGCTCTGGAAACTGAGCACAGAGCAGGGCTAGGCTCACACCTGGTGAACGGAACGGTACCTCAACAGCTCTTTGAAATGACTGTCACGGACATTCTAGCCCATACAGACCCAACCCAGATCTGCATTTTCTTCCCATTGTAATCCAAGAGGTCAACTCCCGTCTATTCAGAGTTCTTCTGCTTGGAACTGTATTCCTGGAAACTGCCTGTTTTCAGCTTTATCCCTAAGCCTTTCATATTTTTGGCCCTTTGTTCTAGGATGACTTCAAAGGAGTTGCCTGACTTTAATCAAATTCAGTGTGCTAGTGGCTGTGACCATTAGAAGTGTAGCTCAGCTTGAGGCTCAGCACACAATCCTGAAACAAAATGGTAGTCAGTGAACGTTTCAGAACAGTATTATCTTTCATAATTTCAAAGACAGTTTAGTAAACTTTGGTCCATGGAGATGATCACAGAGCTGTCAGATTCTACTCTATATAGTGGAGTGATTTTTTTGTTTGTTGAACAAATCTGGAGTTTTGAGCCATATTGATAGAGCTGGTGGTTTTACTGTAAGAATTTGGGAAGAAAGTGTTCCAGACCTGTGTATTAGCAAATGATCCACACTGACATTAAAAATCACAAACAGTTCTTATGTGGAAAGCCTCTGAGATAAATAAAACTTGCTTCGGTTTCAAGAAAACTCACTTGATGGGATTTAATATTTATTATTTTTCTGAACACCATCAACAATTTATATATTGGCTGACAGAGATGAAATATGTAACGATCTTGTTCCTTTATCTATGCTCTTCATTTAATAGATTTATAAATGTAGGAGTTCCTATCAAGTTACTAAGTTACTGATCTGGTGCCACAGTGTGCTGGGCACTGTGGTTGGAGAAGTGGCCAAGAGGGGTGGCATTTTGTTCCCACACAGCTTATATTCCAGTCTTGGTGGTCCCAGACACGAAACAAAGCAGTAAGTCTACAATAAAATTTCAGATATCAGTAAATTCTGAGAAGGCAATAAAGCACATTAAGAAGATGTGGAGTGACTGGATATATTTTAATACAAATGTTGGGACATGTATTTTGTAAATTGCTTGCTGAAATAAGTCTCAGGAAATAGTTTCCACAGTAAACTGTTCTCATAGCTCAACATTATTATTCAATTACAATTTGCTTCTTATTACAAACTATGTTTTTAAACTGTGATGTTGGAGAAGACTCTTGAGAGTCCCTTGGACTTCAGGGAGATCCAACCAGTCCATCCTAAAAGAAATCAGTCCTGAATATTCACTGGAAGGACTGAAGTTGAAGCTGAAACTCCGATACTTTGGCCACCTGATGCGAAGAACTGACTCATTTGAAATACCCTGATGCTGGGAAAGATTGAAGGCAGGAGGAGAAGGGGACGACAGAGGATGAGATGGTTGGATGGCATCACTGACTCAATGGGCATGAGTTTGAGTAAACTCCAGGAGTTGGTCATGGACAGGCAGGCCTGGCGTGCTGCAATCCATGGGGTCGCAAAGAGTTGGACACGACTAAGCAGCTGAACTGAACTGAACAAACTATTGCTTTAGTAAGGTAGAAATGAGGAAATTTTACTACAGTATATATTAAAAGAGCCAATTTCATAGATCTTAGAATCACAGAGTTAGAAGAGAACTTATAGGCCACCCAACCCCAAATATTAATAGCTTCTCTGATTCACAAATACCTATGCCACATTCCTCTGCAAAGAAAAAAATTCTAGTTTTTAGAAATTCATTACTGTATATAACAACCCAAGTCCACGTGTGAACAGACTCAAGCTTCCCTGGCCCCTCCTCTCCTCCAACAAGCAAGAGTATAGAGAGGAATCTCCAAGGGCCTTTTCCTTTTTTGCAAGCATGGAGCTGCTTACCTTGAAGGAATACGTCAAATTTTCCAGCAAGAAGGGAAGCACTCCACACCTGCTGTCAACTTCAGAAACAGCTTCCTCATCTCTCGGTTCAGGTTATGTTTATGTGCACCAGGTAGACAGGCTGCACAGTGTGGTTCTAGGGAAATGGCAAAGACTCTAGGTATGAAAGTGAGAAACATCAGTTTTCTGGGCCTGTGAGGGTACAGCCTCCACAAACCAGTATTTCTCTCTGGGTCTGTCTGTGTTTATTCACCAGAATGAGAGGGTTGGGTTAGACAGTGTGTCTCGAAGTGCTGTTCCCAGACCGATAACATCACCTTCATTTGAGAACTTGTTTGAAATGAAACTTCTCAGGCCTCATCCAGAACCTACTCAATAAGAAACTCTGGGACTGGGCACCAGCGACCAGTGTTTTAACAAGCCCCTCTCCCCTGACTTCCACACTTTCTCAAGTTAGAGAAAAGCTGGATGATCTTTATTCTAGCTGTAACAGGCTGTGACAATGGCACCCCACTCCAGTACTCTTGCCTGGAAAATCCCATGGATGGAGGAGCCTGGTAGGCTGCAGTCCATGGGGTCGTGAAGAGATGGAGACGACTGAGCGACTTCACTTTCACTTTTCACTTTCATGCATTGGAGAAGGAAATGGCAACCCACTCCAGTGTTCTTGCCTGGAGAATCCCAGGGACGGCAGAGCCTGGTGGGCTGCCATCTATGGGGTCACACAGAGTCGGACACGACTGAAGCGACTTAGCAGCAGCAGCAGCAGCAACAGGCTGTGAATCCCCAAGGCAGAGCAGTGAAAACCAGCTAGCCCATTTTCCCCATCTCAACATAATCTCTCAGGTTCCAGTGGTGTCTTCTCTGTCTCTTTGTATCTGTGAGCCAAGCTGCAAGGCCATCAGTTTCAAGAGGTGACTCTAACTCCCAGAACATGCACCTCCGTTAAAAAACCTATATCCGGTCTTACATGGAATCAATGCTAGTCACCTTGTATCTAAGCAAATTGAATAAAGCTGGAAGCTCAAGCAAACCTGCTTATTTATCTCATGACAAGGGAAACAACTTTCAGTTCTGCAGGACTTGACACCTTTGTCAATAAAATCTGCAGATTGCACAATATAGAGTTGTTTTAGAATTCATCTTTCTGACAATAACAGGGCTTACCAGGAGAAGAGCATCTAGGTGTTACTGTGGCAGCTGTATCTTTGCCCTGAGATCACTGACCATCCTGCCCATGTTTACATTTTACATGGGAACCATTCAGAGAATTTGCATCAGCATAGAAAAGAGTAAGGAAAGAATTTTAATGTACGTGCCTCCCCCCTTTTTTTCATACATCTAAAGAAGGCAACCAGATTTGATTTTTTTTTTTTAAAGAAGCACTTAGTTTTAATAGCTGATTAGCCTGCAATGAGGTCGAACTTGTGTTTTGCTTCTAATTAGCAATAAAAACAACAGGGTGTTACGTTTGCAGTTGCTTCACTGTAGCATCTTTCCAAGATTTTCTCTTCACGCTGTTTGAAAGTGCCATATACATTGGAAATGTGCATTTATATTCAGAGCGGGCTTATTGTAGGAAGCATAAAATAGCTCCCCATAAAGCTGAAGTTTAGGGAAGATGGGGTGGAGTTGAAGGTAGTAAAAACCCCTCAGTTGCTTGATTGTGTGAATTGAAGTTCCTGGTAGAGTGAATCACCATTTGTGGTTTCACAACTCTGAAACAAATGACACTTCCAATAACATTCTCCTATACAGGTGTAAAATACACAAATTGGGTGAGGAAAACGGTAGCATCATTGAAATGCATAAAAGCAAAGAGCCTAGGAAGCAAGCATATGGCAGAGAGCCGGCCTGGGAGGCGGGGGCACACTAGAGGGTCCTCACACTGCGGCTGTTTGGAGGAGCCAGGAGCACAAGCTCCATCTTCCACTCCTAATTTGGATGATTGTGTGATTATTATATCATTTAAGTATTCCCTGCCTAAAGTCTTTTTTTTTTTCTCTTTATTCATGGCTCTGTTTCACCCCGCCCCCCCCAACTCTTAAGAGTTTGGCATGAGTAGATGAAAAGTGTATTAAACCAAGCAACAGTGTAACTTTTTGATTGTATCTAAAGTGGTAAAAGAACAAATTTGGTAAGCTGTAAGATAAATTGTTATTCATGTAGATAATTATAGAGACTGAAAGAGTTATGTTTTATGTATTTCCCCTATAGCTGAATATATTTGACTCTTCCTCTTATTTCATTCCTGTTCCCAGGAGGTCGTATAATTCCCTGCCGACTTATGAAGGCAATTTTTAAAAGCCTTTTTTGACTCTCATTTTAAAGGCTTTGAAAGGGAGTGTGGCATTGTTGGGGGCACTCCATGCTTTAGCAAGTACACAGTCCTGAGGTCACCTTGGGTTTCTGCCCCTGATTTTATGGATGGCAACACCAAGGCCTAGAACAATTAAAGGATTTGCCCAAGATCACAGGATGAGTTAATTTTAGCCACAACTGTAGTTGTGATTCCGTGTGTGAGTCCTCCAAGGAATTGCTGAAAGCCCCTGTCTAGTATTTCCCTCAGGCTCCAGACCCTCAAGCCTTGTAGGGAACTTACTAGGTCAGAACCAGACCTAGTGAGTAAATCTCAATAAAGTGAAAGTGAAAGTGAAGTCGCTCAGTCGTGTCCTTCTCAATAAGGACACTGAAAAATGAGTGGAGGCACGACTGAGCGACTTCACTTTCACTCTTCACTTTCATACATTGGAGAAGGAAATGGCAACCCACTCCAGTGTTCTTGCCTGGAGAATCCCAGGGACGGAGGAGCCTGGTGGGCTGCCGTCTATGGGGTCGCACAGAGTCGGACACGACTGAAGCGACTTAGCAGCAGCAGCAGCAGAACATGAAGTCATCCATTTTCGTTTACAGGATCATAGAATTGAATGCTTTTGTGTGTATTAAAACACGACTAGGAGAGAAAAGATATAAAATAATTTACTAAATAGTAAGTCATTGTTAAGGACTGACTGGTTGTTAGGTGCTATTCTAAATGCTCTATATGCATAATCTTATTTTTCTGTTGACCAGCCCTAAGGAACAGGTACTATTGTTATCCCCCTCATACTGATCAGGGAAATGAGGCCCAAAGAGGTGAGGTAGATTTCTGAGAATGTAGGGTAACCAAGGTTTGCCCCGAGCCAGCCTCATTGCAAGTTCATACTCTGCACTACAGACCTGCCATTCAGGGCAGGTCTGCCTATCTAACCTAGACCCTTCATGCTGCAGCAGCATCAGTTCTTCCTCTTGCCAAGAAACAGCAGAAATGGCCAGCACCCACACCAGTTTGAGTGGCTTCTTCCAGACTTGGTGACAACTGTAAGCCATCAGCGTGTTTCAGTAACCCCTGCTTTCCATTCTTTTCCAATAGATTATGCTGGTATCAAACAGGAAGAACCAGAATGGCAAATTCTCCATTTGCTGTTTGTCTTTGCACAAATGGCCCATCTTTTCTGAATTTCAGTTTTGTTATTTGTCAAAAGATGATTATTTCTACCCTGCCAGTCTTATAAAAGGTACAGAATCGTAAGACTACATATATATATTATATAACTACAAAATACTGTGCACTGATAAGTTGTTGATGTTGTTATGATTATGATTGTATATCATAAGGGTGTGATGTGGATTAAATGAGGTCATACATCTAAGGAACTTGTCTCTAATAGTTCCTGACACATAGTGTGCACATACAGGTTACTACATTGCTAATTTTTATCATTATCATTACCAGTGTCTCCTGCAGTGATTTAAAGTTTCCATATAAGGCTCAGTCCACACTCAATTTGCAGAAAATGCTCAGTGCCTCTGAGATAAGTAGCAAGAACTATTGTTTCCATTTTCAAATAACTTGTAACTCTGTCCAGATTCTACTTCCATATACACTATTCCTCTCCCAGGTCACAGTTAACTTGTGTGTTGATTCTTTCCCTTCTCCCAAATGGTCTTAATTTAAATCAGAAATACAATGGTTCTGTTTTTACAGTGTCTAGATGCCAGCCTCTCCACTTTTCAATAATCACTTTGTAATCCACCATTTAGTACCTGCAGGGTGACTTTTAATCAGCTTTTAGGACTATAGATTCTCTGTTGTTCATTTGCAGTGGTCAACCTTTAACCAGCTACATTGTCATAAGTACCTTGATTTCCTCCCGGATTTACAATGATGGCCAGAGAAATCCTGCAGGGGAAGCTAACATAACCTTCTGTTTTAAAAATGATATTTGGATCAGATACCTAGAATATTCAATATTCTAGTGGAATCTTGTTGCTGGAAGTAAAACACAGGCAATTTCTAGGTGTTTTGGTTTTAAAGTGAGGGAAAAAAATATACGTTTGCTACAGACTATCCAAGGAACAACTGTAAAGTGATGCCACTTCTTCTGGTGTGCATAACCAAACAACTCCATCCCAGTGGGCATTGCCCCTCAAGATGTCACTGTGTCACCTTATCCCAGGGATGTTCATAGATTAACATAGTCAAAGATCCTTCTGAAGAATAGCCCTGAGTTACTTTGTTGACCACTCCTAGATATATTTGATATTTGAGATATACAGGAATAAGGTGACTTTAAAACACTGAGACTCAATGCCGTGGCACCCACCCCCAAAGCAAGGACCACTGCCTGCCCAGCAATGACCAGAAAACACAGATTCTGTTACAGCTGCCTCTGCTCAAGTGTTTTGAAGCGCTCTTGGAAATTCTTTTAAAGTCCTACCACATTCTTTTGAATATCTGAACTATCTTCATCTTTGGAAGGAAGATGTGATTTATGGAAATGGCTGAATCACTCAGAGCCAAGTCTGGCAAGGAGGTCAAGATGGGTAATGTAGTTTAGAATTACCCATTTTAGATAAGAGTGCCGTTAGGGTTTTCTCAGGGATGACTGGTTTGTTTCTCTCAGTGAAGATCAAGCAGTTTATTATCCTTAAGCTTACAGTAGAAAAATACACATAATTAAAACAAATTTATGATTGATAACCCCAGTGTTTATTCCCATTTATGATTACATTTTATCAGAGTAGCATATACACACATTTATAAAAGTGTGGGCACATGTGTGGATTGATTATGTATAAATAGGCAGCTTAATCTGCAGTTAGACAAATAGACATGCATAGATAGATATAGCTATGTATACTGTTTCTCATGGGATACTTTTCACTCCCTTTTCCCAGACATAGTTTCCAGAATTCTCCTAAAAATGTGGACCTTTTTGTTGATATTCCTCTAAGATAAGGAATTCTTAACCTTTTTTTTTTTTAAAGCTGCATACTTATTATAGAATCTGCTAAAAAGTATGGACTCTTTTGTAGAAAAAATAGAAATATATACACATTCATGTGATTTGGAAAGAAGGGGACATGAACGCCCTGTCCAGAAGTTTTGTCTTGGGATTTAGAAAGAAAAGTGACTTCAAATTCCATATCATAGGATATATTTATAGAAAGGAGTTAAATATTACTTTTCAAATAAAAGCTCCAAATTATTTATTATATAGCATCTTTAGTTACTTAACTGACTTAGATTACCTAAACAAGGCTAAGAAAATATGATGATAGTAAGGAAGGAGAAAAGTGAGTGGGTCACTTTGTACTGACAGTAAGACATAGCAAAAAAGATATACTCTAATACTCTTCTTCTACAAAACATTTAAAAGATGAATAAAGTATAAAAGATATGTTTTAAAATGTGTATACAGGCTGCAGGGGGGAGTCTTAGAAGATACAATTGATCAGAAAGCACTAATATCAATTTGTATGCAGGTCAGGAAGCAACAGTTAGAACTGGACATGAAACAACAGACTGGTTCCAAATAGGAAAAGGAGTACGTCAAGGCTGTATATTGTCCCCTGCTTATTTAACTTATATGCAGAGTACATCATGAGAAACGCTGGAATGGAAGAAGCACAAGCTGGAATCAAGATTGCCGGGAGAAATATCAGTAACCTCAGATATGCAGAAGACACCACCCTTATGGCAGAAAGTGAAGAAGAACTAAAGAGCCTCTTGATAAAAGTGAAAGAGGAGAGTGAAAAAGTTGGCTTAAAGCTCAACGTTCAGAAAACTAAGATCATGGCATCTGGTTCCATCACTTCATGGGAAATAGATGGGGAAACAGTGGAAACAGTGTCAGACTTTATTTTTGGGGGCTCCAAAATCACTGCAGATGGTGATTTCAGCTATGAAATTAAAAGACGCTTACTCCTTGGAAGGAAAGTTCTGACCAACCTAGACAGCTTATTAAAAAGCAGAGACATTACTTTGCCAACAAAGGTCTGTCTAGTCAAGGCTATGGTTTTTCCACTAGTCATGTATGGGTGTGAGAGTTGGACGGTGAAGAAAGCTGAGCGCTGAAGAACTGATGCTTTTGAACTATGGTGTTGGAGAAGAGTTGAGAGTCCCTTGGACCGCAAGGAGATCCAACCCGTCCATCCTAAAGGAGATCAATCCTGGGTGTTCATTGGAAGGACTGATGTTAAAGCTGAAACTCCAATACTTTGGCCACCTGGTGCGAAGAGCTGACTTATTGGAAAAGACCCTGCTGCTGCGAAAGATTGAGGACAGGAGGAGAAGGGGAGAATGGAGGATGAGATGGCTGGATGGCACATGCGTTTGGGTAGACTCTGGGAGTTGGTGATGGACAGGAAGACCTGGCGTGCTGCGATTCATGGGGTTGCAAAGAGTCGGACACGACTGAGCTACTGAACTGAACTGAACTGAACTGGGGGCATCTGCCTATCCCTGCATGTCCAGACTCTTTGGTTTATTGTGCTTCACATAGAGAAAAAAAATGCAGTGTGCATGCAATGTGGGACGTATGATTCAAAACCCCTTCATAAATGCTAGATTTTATAAGGCAAAATCCTCAGTGACTGTAACCCACCTCACAAGAAGAGAAAGGACTCTTACCTGTCTCCACTCTGGTTGGAAGGACCGGTAACCTCTGAGAAATCTTAACCCCAAGACAGTCGTCACATGAATAAGGGCCAAAAGAGATACCTTTTGTAGCTTGAGAATGACCAAGCCAAAATTTTGGTTTAAAATTGTTCCTGGCTTGGTGGAACCCTTACACATCTAGCAGATGTATTTATTATATCTGGAAAAGTACGTTTAGAAATCCCTTGACTCATAAATGGATTCCCTGGTGGCTCAGACGGTAAAGAGTCTGCCTGCAATGTGGGAGACCCGGGTTCGTTCCCTGGGTCAGGAAGATCCCCTGGAGAGGGAAATGCAACCCACTTCAGTATTCTCGCCTGGGAAATTCCATGGACAGAGGAGCCTGGCAGGCTATAGTCTTTGGGGTCACAACTGAGCAACTTCACTGCTGACTCATAAAATGCCAAAAACATGAATCATTATAAAATATAGTGCAAAATGCATGAAAGAACAAGCTTTCAAAAAGTCAGCAGAAACAACAAGGAATATAATTAGATGCAGTGAGTCCACAAAAATGTGAATCACCCTGAAATATAAACTAAGTAATCTTGATATGTCTGAAAAACACAACAGAAGACATCAAAAGAAGGATCAGTACCATAGCCTGTGAAATATGACAAGATAGATTTGAAAAGTACGCAAGTAGAAATTCTAAAAATCAAATATATATTAACTTAAATTAGAAACACAGTGATGGATAATACAGCAAATTAGTCAGAACTAAAGAGAGAATCACTGAAGTGGAAGAAAAGTCCAAAAAGTTATATTTAATGTAGATAGTATATATAGAAGAAATTAATAAGGGTTAGGATCATAGGATAAATAACAGGTTTTCATGCATTTTGTTGATAATCCAAAAGGAGATAGTAGAAGGAATAAGAAAAACTATCATATTTAATAATCTCCAGAATAAATGAAAGGCATGGATCTCTAGAATCAAAAGGCCCCCAAAATTCCAATAAGATATGTTTATTGTCTGAAAAAAAATCTCAAAATAGACACACTGTAATCCAACAGGAGGAAAAGATAATCTTAAAAAAAAACAACCTTTTAGTCTTTTGGATGACTTGTTTATAATAGCAATGAAATCCGGTTGACAGCTGAAAACTACCTTCAGAGTGCAGAGAGATAAATTATCAAAAGCAAAAATATTCACAACAATACAATCTTTCAAAAACAAAAATAAATATGCTTCAAATAAAATGAAACTGAAGACACTCTCCCTAAAGAAATCCCTAGTGTATGTACTTCAATAAGAAAAAAATATACTAGAAAGAAGGTCTGATGTAAGAAGATATAGTGAACAAAGAGAATGGAAAAATTGTGGATAAATTTAAATATGCAAACATTGATTACACAAAATAATTTTTAAACTGTCTAATTTATAGTGTTAAGGTAAAGATAGAGGTAAATGCTAAATAATTATAGTATGAATGGTTAGGAATAATAAGGTTAAAACACTCAAAGATTATCTTATTGTTTTGAAAAAGGCTAACAATATTAACTTTCAACATTATTACATTAAATATGGATTTTTAGAATGTCTAAGGTAGCCTCTGAATAGAAAGCATTAAAAGTATAAATTACAAATCAGTAGAGAGGGGTTAAAAAGGAATGAGGAAAAAAAAGAAATCAAAAAAGAAACTGAAAATTGTACAATAAAACTACAAATAAATCAGTAATCACAGGAAACATATAAACTTTAAAAAGATCAGATAGGATCCTCAATTTCATAATCCAGAAATATACTAGTCATAAGACATATACCTAAAATATATGAAAACATATGACTGAAAATAAAGGTGTGGGGAAAAAATACACTGGAAAAATAGTAATAGAAAGCTGGTATACTGACATGTTGGGCTTCCTGGTGGCTCAGGTAAAGCGTCTGCCTGCAATGCAGGAGACCTGAGTTTGATCCCTGGGTCGGGAAGATCCCCTGGAGAAGGAAATGGCAACCCACTCCAGTACCCTTGCCAAGTCGAATACGACTGAGTGACTTCACTTTCACTTTTCATACTGATATATTGGGCTTCCCTGGTGGTTCAGTGGTAAAGAATCCACCTGCCAATGCAGGAGATGTGGGTTTGACCCTAGGGTCAGGAAGATATCCTGGAGAAGGAAATGGCAACCCACTCCAGTATTCTTGCCTGGGAAATCCCATGGACAGAGGAGCCTGGCAGACTACAGTCACTGGAGTTACAAAAGAATTGAAACAACTTAGAGACCAGACGACAACAACAACATACTGATATATTAAAATAATGTAAAATAGTCTTTAATGACTTTTGCCTTAAAAAAATTATTGGTAGTCGTAAGGGTCATGCGTGTGTGTTTGTCACTCAGTCACATCCGATTCTTTGCGACCCCATGGGCTATGGCCTGCCATGTAGACTGTTCGTGGAATTCTCCAGCCAAGGATACTGGAGTGGGTAGCCATTCCCTTCTCCAGGGGAGCTTCTCCACCCAGGGGTTGAACCCATGTCTCCTGCATTGCAGGCAAATTCCTTACCGTCTGAGCCACCAGGGAAGCCCCATAAAGGTCATAATACAGGATTAATGACAGAATGTTCAGTTAAAACCAAGATTTATAAATTCCAAGTTGAATGTGTATAATAACATAGATTAAATCAAAGAAAAAATATAAAACAAAGATGATAAAAAGAGAAATTGATAAATTTGATCTCAGAGTGAAATATTTCAGCCAATTTTTCTCAGTAATGGGTTAAGCAAAGAAAAACAGATTAAGGATATAGTAAATTGGAGAAAAACAACTTGTAAATCTTATTTTAATAAGCATTCATAAATGCCAGATCCAACTAACAGAAACTACAACAAAGCAAATGGAAAACAATAATGAAAATTAATGGCAAATTTCAAAGCATCATTGTCATAGATTTCATATTTTCTAACAAAAAGCAATTATATTAAAATGCATAAAACAAAAAGGTAACTTTAAAAACCTCAAATTATCAGAAATTAGAAGATATGTTTCTAATTAACTCATTAAAATAAAAAAATTTAGAATTGAATATTAGTAAAACTACTGTGTAGCAAAGCTTGAGTGATGCATCTAGGTTCTTGGAAAGAAATGTATAAATGTAAAGATTTATATTAGAAAATAAGAAGGGATAGAAGAAAAAAGATTTACTGTACAACTTAAAAATTTAGAAATTATTTTTTAATGAATATATCTAAAGAAAGTAAAAACATAAGAAAGTAATCATACATAGAAGCAGAAATCAGAAAAACACAGATGTGAGATGGTTAACAAATTAGACATTTGTTTGAAAGACTGATAAACTAATGAATTTACAGTAAGAATAATGGAGAGGGGAAGGGAAGGACAGAAGGAAAAATAAGATAACAGAGAAAGAAGGAAAGAACTATTATGCAGGGTATATAACTGCAGATCACTTGAGATGTAAAGACTAAGATATTATGAACAACTAGATGCCAGTATATTTGAAAACTTAGATGAAACAGGGACAGATTTAGAAAAGAATGTGACTCACCAAAAGCAATTTAAGAAGAAATAGAAAACCCAAACATTTCTTTAATCATTAAGGAAATTAAATCAGTAGTTTAAAATTTTCCCAATAAAACCTGTCCAGAAGATTTTCAGTTAGCTCTACCAAGCATTCCATTCTTACCCAAACTTCTAGCATAGAAACAGGAACTCTCCTCAAAATACAGTCTAGGTCACCATTGTCAAACATAAACAGAAAATAAACAAAACAGACCAGTTTCACACAAACATAGATATAAAAATCCCAAACAAAATAATAGCAACCCTAATCTAACAATGTGTTTGAAAAAAATATGTTATGACCAGTTGGTTTAACTCAGGAATACTGTCTTGACTTGACATTATAAAATATATTAGTATAACCCCCTCTATTAACAGGACAAAAGAAAAAAGCCATATGATTATCTCAGTTGATGCAGAAGTCATTCAATGAAAATCAAGATTCATTTGTGATAAAAGCTGTTGACAAACTAGAAATAGAAGGAAACTTCTTTATCCTGATAAAGGATATCAAGAAAAAATCTTCTAGTAGGCCCTGTACTACAGTAGTGAAACATTAGTAGTAGTGGTGGTAGTGGTAGTCGCTCAGTCGTGTCCGACTCTTTGTGATACCACAGACTGTAGCCCACCAGGCTGCTCTGTCCATGGGATTCTCCAGGCAAGCATACTGGAGTGGATTGCCATTCCCTTTAATATCAGAAACAAACAAGGACGTCCACTGTCACGACCACTACCTGAATTACATAATTAACTGGGACAGGTGAAACTTTAAACTTTCAGAAAACATTTTATGACCTCTTTTTATCTTAGTCTTTTCATCTCAAGGATAGGGAAATATTTCTTAAGACAAAAAGTACAAGCCATAAAGAATTGATATATTTAACTATCTTCATGGAAAATGTTTATCACAAGACATAAAGTTAGTGATAACCTATCAGCTGGGGAAATGTTTGCATTTCATGTAACAAAGGAAGGAGATTCAGAACATTTAAAGAGCTCCTACGAAATAATAAAAAGCAACCCGATTTAAAAAGAAAACAACCTGGATAAAAGACATAAAAAGGCATTTCACATAAGAGGACACAAGAAAAACTGTTAACCTTGTTTGTAATAAGGAACATGCAAATAAAGCCACATCTACCAGATTGTCAACAATTAAAGGCTGATACCAATGGTTGGAAAGCTGTACAGCAGGGAGAATTCTTTACATGCTGTGAGTAGGAGTATCAGTGGGCACAATCATTTGGAAAACAATTTGGCTTTATATAGTAAGATCAAAGATGTAATTTCTCCACATCTTACTACACAACACTTCCATCCTTAGGTATCTACTTTGGAAAAGCTCTTCACACATGCATAGAAAATGAACATCAGAATACTATGGGGAATTTTTTTTTTGTAATAACTAGACACTGGACACAGCTTGCGTGTCCACTGATAGAAAATTTGATTAAAAAATTGTGGGTTATTTATACAAAGGAATGCTATTAGCAAAGAGAATGAATGAGCCAGCCACAACTACACATATCACCCAGGGTAAATCTCAGAAATTGGATGTTAACCAAGAGAAACATGTGACTCTTTCCACAAAGTTCACAAGTATGAAAAACCAAACAATATATTTATTATTCAGGGATCCATGTATGTATGATAAAACAAAAAGAGGGGGAGGTTGGATAGTGTTGCTTGTGTATTTTTGTACACTGCACAAGGATTTTTACCCAAGATGGTAACTAGTTCTTTAATAGCTACCCCTAAGCCATTTACCCTGGTGTGAGTGACACAACTCCACTTGGAGGAAAGGGGACCTTTTCCAAGTTTATCTCCACCATGTCAGGGTGATGGTAACATACATGGGAGTGTCAAAGGAATTGTCAGTATTTTGTATCTTAAGCTGGATGAAAGTGAATGTGTTAGTGACTCTGTCATGTCAGACTCTTTGTGACCCCATGGACTGTAGCCTGACAGGCTCCTCTGTCCATGGAGTTCTCCAGGCAAGAATACTGGAGTGGATAGTCATTCCCTTCTCCAGGGGATCTTCCCGACCCAGGAAGCAAACCCAGGTCTCCCACATTGCAGGCAGATTCTTTCCTGTCTGAGTCACCAGGGAAGCTGGGTGGTGGTACATAATCAGCCATGTTATTTTTGTTTTCTAAGTGAACATATGAAGAACACACTCTTTAAATATAATATGCATGCACATATATAAAATATACATGGATAATTACATATGTAATGTGTGCAGTTTAAATTTAATACATACATGGAACATACACATACTATCTGTATTTGTATAAACTTTATATGTATGTTATATTATATATCTTATAATCATCTGATATATATTTTAATAATTTGCATAAGGCACAGGGCATTAAGTTTTCTTAATGTGGCTATTTTATTAACTGATAAAAAGGAAGTAAATAATGTATTTCTTATGGATAATCACTATTTCTTTGGGGGAAACAGTGTATATTTTATATTTGTAACACATATGTGCTTCCCTCATGACTCAGTAAAGAATCCGCCTACAATGCAGGAGAACCAAGTTCAATCCCTGGGTCGGGAAAGTGAAAGTCACTCAGTCGTGTCTGACTCTTTGTGACCCCGTGGACTATAGAGTCCATGGGATTCTCCAGGCCAGAATCCTGGAGCGGGTAGCCTTTGCCTTCTCCAGGGGATCTTCCCAACCCAGGGATTGAACCCAGGTCTTCCGCATTGCAGGTGGATTCTTTACCAGCTGAGCCACAAGGGAAGTCCTGGCTGGGGAAGATCTTTGCCAAATGATTTGAACTGATCTTTGTCCAGGAAATGTCTTCTCCCAACTTTGAGGTATCATCACTAAGGAAGGACATCATGAGATTTGGATGAGGCTGCCCCCAAACCCAGTACAGAGCTTATGTTATGTTAGACATCGAGTAGCTACTGTCCTTGTTGCTTTCTCTCTCTAAAAATATAATGCTTATGAAGCTGCAGAGAATAGCATCTTTAAATAAAGCCTGATCGTCCAGAATAGTGTTTGTCTGGAAGACGGAAAGTCTCCAAACACTCCGAGAATGATAAACTAGAGCCTGCTTGTCCCGGGTCCAGGTTGTCAGTAGATCTGGGCTTCAGTGCACAATGTCCCCAGGGCTTGTGGAGAAGAGGACTTTCCAATGAGGAGTCAGGGGCCTGGATGGAAGCCAGCTTGTCTCCTTGGCTCCATTCAGCCCTGGCAGTCACCCCCGGGTGCTCCACTCTGCGCCCATGTCAGCACCACAAGGAGAAAGCAATCACCACGAGCACTGCTGCCTCTACCCGTGAAGGTGAAATGGGTGAACTGGCTCTAAAAATCCTTCCCTTTCGTTTACAACCTCATAACTTCCCAAAGACTTTCACATGTGGGATCCCATTTGTGTTTCCAAGCGCGGCTGTGAAGAAGGGAGGGAACAGCAGGTGTTAGCATCTCCCACTTCGTAAGATGGGGAACCTCAGGTCCCAGGGGCAGAAGTGACTTGTGACGTCAGGTCTTCTCGCTCCTTCTCCAGCACTCCTCCTTTTTACTCCCTGGAGGACTGAGTTATGGAAGAAGCAGAGGAGGAGACAAAGGGGGAAAGGTTAAAGATAGGGGACTAGCTAAAGAAAACAGGTGGAGGAAAAAGACAAAATGAGTGAGCGTTACAGAGGCAGGTCTCGGCCAGAACATATATTCCAGGGTGTTTCCCTTCAGCCCTATCATTAAGCCCTGTCTATTAGCAGGTTAAGGTGAGGGGCTTCCCGTGTAGCTCAGTTGATAAAGCATCTGTCTGCCATGTGGGCAGGCCTGGGTTCAATTCCTGGGTTGGGAAGTTCTCCTGGAGAAGGGAAAGGCACCCCACTCCAGTATTCTTTGCCTGGAGAATCTCATGGACAGAGGAGCCTGGTGGGCTACAGTTCATGGATGGGATTGCAAGAGTCAGACACAACTTAGTGCTATCTTTCTTTCTTTTCTTAAGCAGATTAAGGCAAGGGACAACATTTGCCACACGGAGAGTGGCATTATCAGGGATGAGCAGGCTCTCTTGAGGGTATCTGGGACTGAGAACTGAAACTTAAGTCTCTGTGTTCCAAGACCTTCTCTTTGTTTTCTCCTTCACAGTAGACCCCATGAGGCGAGAAGCATCTGCCCCTGAGACACCGGCTGATCATCTAGCCCTTCCGAACAGGCATTGCTATTCCCCTTGGGTGTCACTTAGAGCCACCATGACCTCGAGATGGACTTGGGCCTTTACAGAAGCCTCTCATCTCAGGACCCCACTCTAGCAAGTACACACACCTTCCACTGTTGGCTCAAACAGAGGTCTTATGCTTGGCCTCTTTGCCCGTTGGCTCTCAGCTCTAATCCTTAAGTAGTGCAGCATGGCCAGGGTGATGCTGAGTATTCCTGTGTAACTTTTTTTTTTTGCAAAGTTCTAGCCAAGCCCTGGCAAGATGCAATTGAAGAAAAGAAGAAACAGTCTCCCCTTAGGTGGAGGTCAATATATAATGGTGCAGTTCTTGGAATCTAAAGATTGAGTTTTTAAAAACAAACAATCTGATCTCCATTGCCTTAGTGTAAATTGGAAATGGATACCATATCTTTAATGCTAATTAGGCATTGCATTACTTAGTCTTCAAGGCCTCATGTAAATAACAATTAGCAATAATTTAGCAGTTGTACATGCTGGCATCTTCTAAGCCATACCATTGTATACCATTCCAAATTCCTTTGCATTAATTAGGATCATAAGCCAATCAGTACTAATTAGGAAGAAAATAAGTATAATAATAAATGCAACAAAATTAGTGATTTGTATCTGGTCGGTAGCTCCTTCCCTCTGCAGTTCATCAAATAGTCTTAATGCGTAGGAACTTCTTGTAATTGAAACTAATTATGAGGTTTCCCCTGCTACTTTGAGCCTCATGTTCAAATCCCACGAAGCTCATTAAATAAGTAACAAAACTGGAATCTTTAACACATATTGTAACTTGGATCATGTTAATTAGCACCACACGCAAAAGGCAGCAAGAGGCCGTTTAGCAGCCCCTGCTCTAGTTAAAGGGAAGGGAGATTGGGATCTTTTCAGTTCTTCAGGGCTTTGAAGAAGCCAGGCCGGTGGTGGGGGAGCGCCGTGGTGAGAAAGTCTGTGTGCTATTTCCCGGGCAGAGAAGAGACTCAGAATCCTGAGCTAAGCTACGCCCTGACTGGGCATCTCCAGCAGTTCCCGTCGTGTGTGGTAAACACCCGAGGGGCCTGGTGGCCCAGTTACAGGGGAGTCTCGTTACTTCAGGAACTTGCCCCACGTTTGACTGCTCTGTGGCTCTTGCTTTGGGCCAGTGATAGAGCTGTTTTCTTCCAGGTTGAGTGGCGAGCAGGAAGGACCCCAGAGAATTCCCTTGCCCTGCACAGACTGAAACTGTATGCACATAAACCCATGTGTCTGTTTCTAGTCAGACATATGTACCATTCAGTAGACATATTGACTCTATTCACAGCTTCCAGCACTGATCCTAACGACTGCCGTTCCTTTTCCACGCACAGCTAGATCCGTAGATAGCTTTCGAGGCCTCAGTTGAAAGATGCTTAGAAATCCACTCACCTTCCAATGTGCCTCCAGCCCTTCTCCCCATACTGTGGAACAACCTAAAGTCAAGCATTGGGCGTAGTGCTGGAGAAGGTTGGATGGGGAAGTAAATCCACAGGGATGTTCGTTTATGTGCACCCACCTACAGTACCAGAACTCCACAATAATTTTATTTACTGCTGTTTTATGAGAAGTAGTCCTAAAATAACTCTTAACAGAAAACACTTGTTACTTTACCACTAGTTTGATGCCTTGATGAGAAATAAATCATGACAAAAGAATCCCAGGGACCCAGTTGAATCAAAGCTACTGATGTCTTAGTCTGTTAATGTTAAACCTTATATATTTGGAGATAGTCTTCTGGTTTTCATAGAATAATTAATAATCCTGAACATTCTTCTAGCCTCAGCTAAGACCTTAATTCTAAGTAGCTCCTGCTACTTATTCTATCTCATAAAAATCATCCATAAAAAAATGAGTTTTAAACAAAGGAGTTTAAGAAAAACTCCTACAGGGACTTCCCTGGCGGTCCAGTGGTTAAGACTTCGCCTTCTGATGCAGGGAGTGCGGGTTTGATCCCTGGTCAAGCAGCTAAGATCTCACATGCCTTGTGGCCAAAACATAAAACAGAAGCAATATTGTAACAAATTAAATGAAGATTTTAAAAATGGTCCACATCAAAAAAATTTTTAAAAAGAAAAAAAAAAAAACAACTCCTGTAGCTCTGACGCATCAACATGAGAGATACTTTTACACGGTTTGATGTTGTTTGATGGCACTCTTATAGGCAAGTCTGGTCTCCCTAACCAGACCTATCTGGTATTCAAGAGCAGGAGTCCACATGTGTCATATTCTTTTTAAGCCCTAGAGTGGCCACTGACTCAGAACCAAAGGTTCCAAGAAGTTCTGATTCACTGATTAGTGAAACATTTAAAAAGTCATCCAGAGCTCAGCATAACCACGACACTTAGAAAGTATAAATATATAAATTTTATATTCTTATATTATTCACAGTATCTTAAATGTTATGTGGAATATATGCATATAATATATATGCATATATGCATAGATAAATATTGTGTGGTATGAGTGGGTGGGAAGGTAAGAAGTCTGAAATTTTGATTGTTGTTGTTCAATGGCTAAGTTGTGTCCAACTCTTTACAAAGCCATGGACTGCAGCACGCCAGGCTTCTCTGTCCTCCACTGTCTCCCAGAGTTTGCTCAAATTCATGTCTCCATTGAGTCAGTGATGCCATCTTGATATTATCTACCAAATGATACCTGAAAAGAACTCTGGACATGTGCAGTGTGTGTTCTTACCATTTGCATTATTTTATTCAATATTAATAAATTTTGAATTCTGAGCTTTGTCTTCACATAGATACAATGGAATAGAAAGTTAGAACAACCTAATTCATGGCAAACCCTCCATCGTAATAGAGGAAATGATAGTTATTAGTTTGCCTGCATTGCTAAAATTAGCTGACCTGGTTAATCCATTTTATACTGGTTGATTCAATTTGTCTGTGTATGCAGAGCACCCAGTATCTCACACTGGTGCTTTGAGGATGTAATTCTGCATCATGTAATGCTAACTGATAACCCTGCCACTAGTAGCTTACAGTCTAGAGGTTTTCTTATCAAGGGCTTATGACTTGATCATAAAGAAATTAAATATAGATGTTTAACCAAAAGAGAGAAAAAAACAGAACACAAAAAGCTTGTTAGTCTTTATTTGACTGAAAACCATACTTGCCAATATTCTTTTGTCCATAGCCCAGTGTTATATGACAAAGCTTTGTTTGCATGCCTGCCTCCCCTACTACCTACCACTGGACAGTGATTTCCGAAGGTCAACAATAGGTCTCAGATGGTGCTTAAACAAGGGGGATCTGATTTGGCATAGGGATGCCAAGGCTGGGCTTCTGAGACACAACTCCTATTCCCAGTAGAGGATGAAACAGGAGACTTGTCTTGATTATTAGGGAACCAGTGCAGACCTTGAACTTGGACATACAGGAGCACACTAGAGTTAGTAAAATCAAGTCGTTACACAGAGGCACAGCCACAAGGGAAAAGCAGGAGCTGGGGATGAGAACCAAGGCCTGGGGCAGAGCAGGGCAGCAGTGAGCAGCCTGCATGCTAGGCAGCCCACATGTTGCTCTGAGGTTTTCTGTGCATATTCCTGACTGGCAACAGAGTAGGAGGGTTATGAGGGTGGGGAGGGGGTGTGGGATAGCGTTGAAGACTACAGTTAGAGTCCTGGGATTATTACGAAGCCCCCTCCCTAACCAGATCTGCTCAAAATGTATCCAAATCTTACTAACTAGAAATTTTAAATTAAAAATGTACATGTATGTTTAGGGCTTGGTAAGAAAACCTCTAAGAGCCCTACAGCTTTCCCATCTTATGATTTTCTCATTGAAAAAAAAAAAGCAGAGAAGTTGTACTGGAATATAATAAAGACCTTAAACAGTAGCTAACATTCTGCTAAAAATATGTATGATTAGATCTGCGGTATACCACTGAAATGTGTGAGCTCACACACACCCCTAGGAAACTTTACACTAGGCAGGGTGCTTGCTTTACATTTTTATCCACTTAAATGTGGTGCAGAGTTACAAAGACAGCATCAGCAACAAAGATGAGGCTGGGGGTACTGAAGAACTCAACACAGTTGAGGTTACAAAGGTCCGAGTACTGACTATTTTGCAAATAGGATGCTTCTTTGGTATGTACATGTATTCGTTCATTCATTCATTCTCTGTTTGCTGAGCACCCCCTCTGGGCATTCAACACTACCCTAAAAGCTTGAGCTGCAGAGGACAGTGGTGTAGTGTAGGGATGGCTGCATGACTTCAAGTCAGACCAAGTTGGGTTAGTCTCAGCTCTTCCACTTGCTATGTCTAACATAACCCTTTTGGTAAGTTGCAAAGCCACTCAAAGCCTCGGTTTCCTTATGTGTAAAATGAGGACAGTATTAGCTGCTACCTTATTGGATATATGAAGAGTAAATCCGATAATGTCTGAAAAAAAGTTTTTAGGCCAGTGCATGGTACAAAGTGGTTCCCTCGTAGCTCAGCTGGTAAAGAATCCGTTTGCGATGCAGGAGACCTGGATTTGATCCCTGGGTTGGGAAGATCCCCTGGAGAAGGTAATGGCTACCCACTCCAGTATTCTGGCCTGGAGAATTCCGTCCACAGGGTCACAAAGAGTTGGACATTGCTGAGTGACTTTCACATGGTACAAAGTAGATGCACAAAAAAAATGTAAGTTGTTGCTGTTGTTGCTCTTCAGTGTTCTACCTGAGCAGAAAGTGGAGAGGGGCAAGTGTGGGCTTGCAGTGAGATCTTTCTCAGGGTGAGCGCTGTGAACACAGGATGCGGCTTGAGGAGGCAGTGAGCTGCCTGATCCACCCCTGTCTGTCTCAGGCAGAGCCTGGTTTTCCCAGAGTCAGGTGTGTGGGCGAAAGGACTCCTGTTTGAGGAAGAAGAGGCTGGGACAAATGCACTGTCCAGGCTTTTCCAATTCTATATCCCAGTCAACTGCTATGGGATAGGAAGTAACGTTTCTGATGGCACCCTGTGTGCTGGCTCACTGATTTTTACTCAAATGTGTTCTAATTTGAGCCTTGCAAAACCTCTGCAGCGTAGATGCTGGTACTTTTTTTGTTTGTTTTTTTCAGTTACAGAAACTGTGGCTTAGCAGGGCCAAGTGATGTACCCAAGATGGCACAAGCAGGAAAAGGTTGCAAAGACATCAGCCCCCAAACCCATGGTCTTTCACTGCACAGCATTCACTTTCAGTTAATTCATTTCAAGAATCCTCAGGAAAGTGGTCCAAGGCAAAATGAAACCAAACTGAAATGTTCCTGCAAAGTTAGGGGAGATGCTCCTTTTTGCATCTCTAGTTCTGTGCCCCTGCCTTAAAAAGAAAAAGAAAAAAAAACCTGCCTAAAAATACCTCAGATCTGACAAGTCTGAAAAGCTCCCTCAGAAAATCTTTACTTCCCCGCATTGATCTCTTTTTGCAAAAGCAAAGCCACTCTGTCAGCTGGCTACACTGATGAAAAACAGGCCCAAACCGAACATTCCAGAAATTTACTATGGAACCCAATCTTTCTGATCTGGGATTAGAATGGGACACGGGGTGAAGGGGTGGTGGATGATGACGGTTGAGGAGAAAAAAAATTTTTTTTGTCGAGAGGAACAGATTACATTCTTGAATCCTTCACCATGTTATAAACAAGACTAAGCACACAGCATTCCTTCCGAAGCACATGGCCCTGTTTTTAAAACACAGGTCCGGTCTCCCCTGGAATCTAGTGTTTGTCTCAGTACTGTTCTTCCTACTCACTTGGGATTTATTATAATCTGTGCTATTAATGGTGGCAAGGATGGAACAGTTCTTTCATTCATCTTCTCTTTTCCTTCATCTCTCCCTCCACACCCTCTGTCTTTTATAATTACGCTTTTAAGCCTGTAAACGTTTCCAAGAGCAGTGCCAGATTTAAAGTGCTGCTTCTTACTTATTACCTTGTGTGGGTGGACCCCCCCAACTCTGTACCGACAGCCTCGTTTTTTTGTTATTTCCTTCGCCAAAGTACTTGGACCTCAGCAACCACCTCACTCAAATAGAAAGTACTGAACCTCTTTCTTCACATGAAAAAACATTGGTTCTTTTCACCTTTTCAGGTCAGTGTAAGGAATTAGTTGAAAATATGATCCTCAGGAGACTGTGAAAACTTGGCTGAAGACTAGAACAATGGGGGCCTTTACTCTAATTACTTCTTTGGGGATTATAGTGAAGAACATGTGTTGTGGGTGATGAGTACCTTGGTATATATGAGATGTTAATATTGAATAATTCTATTAATCCATTTAAGAAATATACTGATAAGTTCCAAGCCAAATGCAAAAAGCCCTTGTCTCAAAAGGGTATATCACATTCCACAAAGCTAACATTGCTCAAGGAATTTTGGCATATTTTTGGAATTGCCTCCAGAAACTCTGGTGTATTTTCTGTTATGTATTCTCGATAAGGAAAAATATTCATCCTCTACACAGCATATTATGGCTCAGCTAGTAAAGAATCTGCCTGCAATGCAGGAGACCTGGGTTTGATCCCTGGGTTGGGAAGATCCCCTGGAGAAGGGAAAGGCTACCCACTCCAGTATTCTGGCCTGGAGAATTCCTTGGACTGTATAGTCCATGGGGTCGCAAAGAGTCGGACACAACTGAGCGGCTTTCACACTTTCACTTTCACACAGGATATACTAGTATACGGATATACTAGTGAATCAGTAAATATTTTAGTCCCATTAATGATTATTACAGGCTTCTGAGACTGACTTTGTTGGTTGGCTCAGAATCCAGTTTTAATGGTTCCAAACTTGGAGCAACATTTAAACAATGGCAGTATCATCAGGATGGGTGATTTCCTTTCTCTGGTAATTCCTTTCCATTACGACACATCTGTATGTGTGAGTCCAGGCCAAATCAGTGGACCATTATCCTATTCAAGGAGCATGACTACATGGACAGTCAATGCAACCCAGCACCATCAGGAGCCCACTGTGTGGGCAGTGTCTGCTCTGGGTACAGCTTCAGAGTAAGTGCTTCCCACTGTAAACATGTGAAGAAAACCACCTACATCCTCATATTCAAACGAAGTCCTCATGTGGGTCCAACAAAAGACCTGCTTCCCTTCTACATAAAATTCCTGAAGAGTAATGATGTCATGAAAAACCAAAAGAGCAGGGAATCTGAAAGCCACTTCTCTTAAACCTTTAGAAGCCATTTAGTTGCACAGGGACCCAAAAGTCCGTTGATACTATAAGTAAACATGGTGGCTTTCTTTCAAAATTCAGGAGAGGTGACCTGTCTTAAAGTTGTTCTCTATTATGTGGGTGTGGTTGTCTTTTGGCAAGATTATATCCCATTAGACCAATGGTTTTCACCTTGGTATAATTATTTTCCCCAAGGAAAAAAGTTTTATTAGAAACTTTTTTTTTTTTTATTGTCATACTGGGTTAGGGGAGGGCTATTCCTACTGGGATCTTCTGAGTAGAGGTCAAGGCTGCTGCTAAACATCCTACATGGCACAGGACAGCCTGCTTCCAACCCCTAATAACAAAGATTTATCTGATCCAAATGCCAAGAGCGTTGAAATCAAGAAACTACACCTGAACAAGTCTCAGCTGGTGAAAAAATGAAGGCAACATAAGGGCATAAGTTTAGCCCTGGCATAATGCCAAGTACCCTCCTGCCTTCTTTGAGCAAGATTTAGAATAGGGGTCAGTTACTATGATTCTCTTCAATTCATACCGTGAAAATGGGAATGTTGCAAGTCAATGATACCCTTGGCATCCCAAATTCATCTTTTCTGCACCAATGTTTGGTGTGAACATTGCACTTATTTCATTCTATCACATGCACTGTGCTAAACACACATGGCATCTCTGCTATCCATACTTTAATAATCTTCACTGTTTATTGTGTAACCAGATGCCAATTATAGAATCAGAGGCTGTCAGAAATGAAAAGGACCTTTTAGTTATCTTACCTGTCAGAAAAAGGAAATCTCAAGAATTCAGCTAACTCTTTGGGTAGGTCAAAAGAGAGCCAGATTGAAGAACTGGCTCTCCTGGGATCCAACCCACGGCTTATCTCACCACCATATTTTTACCACACTTCCTCATGTAGGCATGAAGAGCAGCAGCCCCAGGTCAATTGTACCCAGCTAGTAACACATTTCTTTACATACCTAGGCAGTGAAATCACAGGCTCCATTCAAGGGTAAGAGCATAGCGTATTTCTCTCTGCTCTTGGATCCTGCTGGACCCTCTGAACTGTAAAGCTCAATTCTCTCACTTCTCTGCTGAGATTAGAGAATGTATTTTTTCTTCAGTTCACTCCCCGTGTCATTTTAAAACATTATTAATTGATGTTAGGAGCAATCCTGGTAAGCTTCTTTATCATCATATAAGGGAACATACTGGGAATAAAGTTGATATGGGACAAAGGAATTTCATGGATTGTGGTTGCTATTTTAAAAGTAAATAGGTTAGAGAAACCCAGTAATCTAAAAAATACTGTAAGGGTTTTGTCACAGTATATCACCGGAGGAGTGAAACCAATATTATGATGAGACAGACACCACCTGTCATCACTGCACAAAGAAAAATTTATATTAACCTCAATAATTCGTCACATTTTGTTTGCCTTGGAATTTACTAAAACAAAAGTATTACTTTAAAAAAATCCCTCAAATTGAAGTGATTTTCAAAACACTCCCAGGTTCACCATCAGGTAAGTGAAAGGAGGTGTTGAAAGTGGTATTTCTGATGGGGAAACAGAGCCGAAGACGATTCAGTACACTAGCCAGAAGGGGGACCTAGTATAAGATGAGGCCTACGTCGTTGAAAAGGGGATAATGGTGATGAAGAAGATGAGGACTCTTTTCTACCTAGTCAAAAATCAATTATTATTTTCCCTTGTTGGTTATTACAAAATCTTGAGTATAGTTCCCTGTGCTAAAAAAGAGGTCATTGTTAGATATCTACCTTATGAAAGTATATACAAGATATCAGAGTAGAAGGACATGCACTCATCTTCTCCTGTGAAAATTCCAAAATTATAACTCGCTGCTGAACAACTGTTGACAGGAGAATGTTGGATCCAAGGAGAGGCCCCAGCAAGATGGTAGGAGGGGCAAAATGACATTTAGAATCAGGCCCCATACCTGCCACAGACACTCTTAGGGCTCAAACAAATCTTGTGTGCACCAGGACCCAAAGACTCCAAAGAGACTAAGCCAGAACAGTGTTTGAGTGTCTCCTGCAAAGGTACGGGTCCGCAGTGGCCTGCCACATGGGCAGGGGCTCTAGGTGCAGCAGACCTGGGTCTGGCATACGCCCTGCTGGGGGAGGTCACCACCAGAACTTACACAGGACTGGGGAAACAAACTCTTGGAGGACACAAACAAAACCTCGTGCACAGCAGGACCCAGGAGAAAGGAGCAGTGACTCAACAAGAGACTGAACCAGACTTGCCCATGAGTGTCCAGGAGTCTCCGGTGGAGACATGGGTCAGCGGTGGCCTGCTATAGGGTTGGGGGCACTGAGTGCAGCAGTGCATGAAACCTTTTGAAGAAGCCTCTTATCCTTACCCATCAGGGGGCAGATAGAATGAAAACCACAATCACAGAAAACTGACCAAATGAATCACATGGACCACAGCCTTGTCTAACTCAAAGAAACTATGAGCCAAGCCATGTAGGGATAACTCCAGAAAGAACGAAGAGACATAGCCAAAGCAAAAACAACACCCAGTTGTGGATGTGACTGGTAATGGAAGTAAACTCCGATGCTGTAAAGAGCAATATTGCATAGGAACCTGGAATGTTAGGTCCATGAATCAAGGCAAATTGGAAGTGGTCCAACAGAAGATGGCAAGAGTGAACATTGACCTTTTGGGAATCAGTGAACTAAAATGGACTGGAATGGGTGAATTTAACTCAGATGACCATTATATATACTACGTGGGCAAGAATCCCTTAGAAGAAATGGAATAGCCATCGTAGTCAACAGAAGAGTCCAAAATGCAGTACTTGGATGCAGTCTCAAAAATGACAGAATGATCTGTTCATTTCCAAGGCAAACCATTCAATATCACAGTAATCCAAGTCTATGCCCCAGTCAGTAATGCTGAAGAAGCTGAAGTTGAACAGTTCTATGAAGACCTACAAGACCTTCTAGAACTAACACCCAAAAAAGATGTCCTTTTCATTATAGGGGACTGGAATGCAAAAGTAAGAAGTCAAGAGATACCTGGAGAAACAGGTAAATTTGGCCTTGGAGTACAAAATGAAGCAGGCCAAAGGCTAATAGAGTTTTGCCAAGAGAATGCACTGGTCATAGCAAACACCCTCTTTTAACAACACAAGAGAAGACTCTACACATGGACATCACCAGATGGTCAATACCAAAATCAGATTGATTACATTTTTTGCAGCCAGCGTTGGAGAAGCTCTATACAGGAAGCAAAAACAAGACCGGGAGCTGACTGTGGCTCAGATCTTGAACTCCTTATTGCAAAATTCAGATTTAAATGAAGAAAGTAAGGAAAAGCACTAGACCATTCAGGTATGACCTAAATCAAATCCCTTATGATTATACAGTAGAAGTGAGAAATAGATTCAAGGGATTAGATCTGATAGACAGAGTGCCTAGAGAACTATGGACAGTGGTTCATGACATTGTACAGGAGGCAGTGATCAAGACCATCCCCAAGAAAAAGAAATGCAAAAAAGCAAAATAGTTGTCTCAGGAGGCCTTACAAATAGCTGAGAAGAAGGGAAGCTAAAGGCAAAGGAGAAAAGGAAAGATACACCTTTGAATGCAGATTTCCAAAGAGTAGCAAGGAGAGATAAGAAAGCCTTCCTCAGTGATCAGTGCAAAAAAAATAGATGAAAACAATAGAATGGGAAAGACTAGAGATCTCTTCAAGAAAATTAGAGACACCAAGGGAAAATTTCATGCAAAGATGAGCACAATAAAGGACAGAAATGGTATGGACCTAACAGAAGCAGAAGATATTAAGAAGAGGTGGCAAGAATACACAGAAGAACTATACAAAAAAGATCTCCATGACCCAGATAACCATAATGGGATCACTCACCTAGAGCCAGACATCCTGAAATGCAAAGTCAAGAGGGCCTTAGGTAGCATCACTACGAACAAAGCTAGTGGACATGATGGAATTCCAGTTGAGCTATTTCAAATCTTAAAAGATGATGCCTTGAAAGTGCTGCACTCAACATGCCAGTAAACTTGGAAAACTCAGCAGTGGCCACAGGACTGGAAAAGTCAGTTTTCATTCCAGTCCCAAAGAAGGGCAATGCCAAGGAATGTTCAAACTACTGCACAATTGCACTCATCCCACACACTAGCAAAGTAATGCTCAAAATTTCCAAGCCAGGCTTCAGCAGTACGTGAGCCATGAAATTCCAGATGTTCAAGCTATATTTAGAAAAAGCAGAGCAACCAGAGATCAAATTGCCAACATCCGTTGGATCATCGAAAAAGCAAGAGAGTTCGAGAAAAACATCTACTTCTGCTTTATTGACTATGCCAAAGCCTTTGACTGTGTGGATCATAACCAACTGTAAAAACTTCTTCAAGAGATAGGAGTACCAGACTGCCTGACCTGCCTTCTGAGAAATCTGTATGCAGGTAAAGAAGCAACTGTTAGAACTGGACGTGGAACAACAGACTGGTTCCAAACCGGGAAAGGAGTACATCAAGGCTGTATGTTGTCACCCTGCTTATTTAACTTATATGCAGGGTATATCATGAGATACGCTGGGCTGGATGAAGCACAAGCTGGAATTAAGATTGCTGGGAGAAATATCAATAACCTCAGATATGCAGATGACACCACCCTTATGGCAGAAAGCAAAGAACTAAAGAGCCTCTTGATGAAAGTGAAAGAGGAGAGTGAAAAAGGTGGGTTAAAAATCAACACTCAAAAATAAGATTATGGCATCCAGTCCCATCACTTCATGGCAAGTGGATCTGGAAACAATGGAAACAGTGACAGACTTTATTTTTCTGGGCTCCAAAATCACTGAAGATGGTGACTGCAGCCATGAAATTAAAAGACGCTTGCTCCTTGGAATTAAAGTTGTGACCGACCTATACAGCATATTAAAAAGCAGAGACATTACTTTGCCGACAAAAGTCTGTCTAGTTAAAGGTATGGTTTTTCCAGTAGTCATGTATGGATGTGAGAGTTGGAAAGCTGAGCACTGAAGAATGGGCGCTTTTGAACTGTGGTGTTGGAGAAGACTCTTGAGAGTTCCTTGGACTGCAAGGAGATCCAACCCGTCAATCCTAAAGAAAATCAGCCCTAAATATTCATTGGAAGGAATGATGCTGAAGCTGAAACTCCAGTACTTTGGCCACCTGATGAGCAGAACTGATTCGTTTGAAAAGCCCCCGATGCTGGGAAAGATTGAAGACGGGAGGAGAAGGGGACGACAGAGGATGAGCTGGTTGGATGGCATCACTGACTCATTTGACATGAGTTTGAGTAAACTCCGGGTGTTGGTGATGGACAGGGTCCCTGGCATGCTGTAGTCCATGGGGTCATAAAGAGTCGGACATGACTGAGCGACTTAACTGAGGATAGAGTTCTGGTCACAGGGTCAACAGACTCTTAAAATTTAGAAAGAACCTCTAGGCCACCCAGATCAGTGTCCAGAAAGTTCACACTGGATCTGGGCTCAGAACTTTGCATAGAAAAAGAAAACTTGAACTGAAACTAAAGAGATGCAAGTACCATAAACAGTGGTTGGAGGGGATAGAATGTAAAACCATCTGCAGAATCATCAAATCAGGGAAGAAGCTTTAAAATTATTCAAGGCCTGACACAAGACCCCCACCTCCAGGAAAGGTTAAAAGCTCTCTTTCTGGCATGTTTCTCCCTTTACTTAGCACTTTTAATTAATATATAACCTGCTAACTTGCTGTTTAATTGTTCTTTGTAAGTATATTCAGAGTCTCTGCAGCTGATCAGTTTGTCAGAGCTGCCATAACAAAGTACCACAAGCTGGAGAGCTTGCACAGCAGACTTCCACTGGTTGCTCCTGAGGGCTGCGAGAGTGAATCAGTCCCACACTTCCCCTTGCTTCCGATGGTTTTCTGGCTAACATGGGCATTCCTTGGCCTGTGGACACATCGCCCTGATCTCTGTCTTTATGGTCCCCTGCTGTTCTCCCTACATGCTTTTCTGTGTCCACATTTTCCCTTTTTGTGAGGACACCAGTCATATTAGATGGATCCCACCTTTGTGACCTTGTCTGTAACTTGATTTCCTCTGTAAAGACTCATCTCCAAATAAGGCCACATTCTGAGGATTAGTTGGAACTCCAATATTTCTTTCTTGGGGGTGACACACTTCAACTTCTAATTTCAGCTAAGCCTCCAGGTTTTGAGGACAGGAATTGTCTTATATTTATATGGCCTTTGTTACACCAGGCTAACTGTGCAAGTTTGTTAGGTAATCAGAGATACAGTATGAGGCATGAACACATAGTCTGTCCACCTCAGGGTATGGCCTCTGGTAGAGTTGCAGGAGGCTGGTTTGTGGGAGAGTACACTTTAAGAATTTCCACCGATATATGCTCTACTTCCTCCAGCTATACCCCTCCTCATTTGTCAACTGCAAAGCTGAGAAAACTCTGTGACTCGATCTTGCCATTAGTGGAAGAGTTAGCATTGAGTACCCGCCACCTCATTCCTGCTCCACTACATTCCAACTCCTTCTGAAGCTGTTGCCAGTTACAGCTGATTCCAGTCAATGGAGCACATTTATTTTGTGAAGCTGTTGTTTTTCTCTGTTTATCTTATATAGTAGTATGCTACGTTAGGCAAGTATTCTTTTTCATGTCTTGTTCTGCATTCCTCTAAATATGTTTACTATAAAACAATATATAATTTTGAGGGCTTATTGTTAACATGGAACAAAAGATCTCCAATAATGCTTAAAATCCCACTTTGATGATTATTCTTCTGTTTAAGAACTTACATTGACTCCAGAGGACCCACCAGATGAGGCTTGTATTCAGCATGATGATCAAGGCCTCTAGATAATGTTTCTGTATTCCTTTCCACCTGTCTTCCCCTATGTCCTTTTATAAATCCTTGACATCAGGACATGGTCTCCTGATCTCTCCTGTCTAGTCTTTTCCAGATCACAGCTGTGAATTTTTCTACATCCCATTTTTCCCTACCATTATTAGGATTTATTCGCATATTAACCTGGAGACACTCATAGTTATGGACATTCAAAAATGAGGAACTTTCTCTTCTAAATTAAGTCAACTGATCATATTAAGGCCAAACTCTTGCTTAAACCCAACAAGATCCAGTAACCTCTAAACTGTTCTGAAGATTCAAAAGGTATCCAGGTTGAACTGTGACTGGACTACCCAGTGGAATGGAAGTTGCTCAGTCATGTCCAACTCTTTGCAACTCCATGGACTAGGACCCCGCCAGGCTCCTCTGTCCATGGGATTCTCCAGGCAATACTGGAGTGGGTTGCCATTTCCTTCTCCAAGGACTTGGACTACCCAAGGTCAGAGTAAATCTGTCAGTTCAGGCCCAGGAGGCCTGCAAGACAGGTATTTGCTTTGTGCCTCCTCCAGAAATAAGCCAGTGAAACAGAGCCTTCTGAAACATGGCAAGGTCTCCTTCAGAGCTCCTGAGTTACCAAAATTCCACATTGTCCCAACAGCTGGTACACAAAAAACTTTCTATGAATTCCTGGGAAATCCAGGGCTCTTCATTTGTGCAAAGCAGCAGGAAGGTTCAGAGAGAGCTCAGGATAACTCTGTGGCTATTATTATTTGATTCCCCACCCCCTTTTCTTGTGGTTTGAGCAACATAAACCAAATTCTATCCCATGCCTAGTTTTCTTCATTAATCTCTTGGGTGTTGAAGCTGTTAAAACTGAGACATTTTAAATTTTTAACAGTTTATGTGAGTAGAAATTGATTCAAATCAAGCAGTGTCAAACCAAAAGTGATTCAGAGCACTCCACCAACAGGAGCTCAAAGAGAGGCTTTTATAGGGAAGAAATGGAAACAAAGCAAGGTAATGATTTGATTGGCTATAGCTGGAGCACTTGCCTTATTTGGGAAAGCGTAGTTGACTGCTATGGTTGGTGATCCTTGCGTTGTGACTGCTTAAATTTGAAGCATTTCAGACTTAGGTTTTGGTTTGCTTATTTCGTAGGCAACTAAGGCATTAAAGCCACCTCAGTTTATTGGCCTCCTTATCTAATTGTTTTAACAATTATATGGGTATAAAGTCTCAGTGAGGATTCACAGACCTCCAAAAACCTGGTCCTGAAATGTTGTGTGGCCTTCGTCAAGGACCATGTACATTCATCAGGGGTCTAATGGAAATTCTCCTCTACATATTTGCTTCTCTCCTGCATTTTTTCCTATCAGGATTAAATCCAGATGCACTTCCAGGAAAGTCACACAGGATACTGCTTTCAGGGAAGTGATGATGCTAAAGATCACATGCTCTTCTCCTAAGAGAGCAGCTTGACAAGGCCCAAAGAGTATTAACTTTGGAGTTCAATAGACCAAGCTCCTGTGTCTGGATCCAGTTGTTCACTGCTTCAACTTCATGCAAAATGTTTGAGATATCTGAGCCTCATTCTGTCCTCAGAGAAATAGGGATAATAATGCACACCTCAAGATATGAGAAAGAAAGCAAAAATGAATCCCCAAACTCCTTGGTTGTCTTTTCTTCCAGCCAATGGCTAGGTTCTGACTGCACTATAAGCCAGAAATAGCAGACCCCCAAATCCTGGCAGGGTTTGATGGCTAGCACTGCAGCAGCCAGGTGGGAGGAGGAAGCCAGGCCCACCTGCCCTCCTTGGCTTGGGTTTGCAACTTAGGTAGGTTTACAGCAGCTCTGACAGCAGAGCTATAAAGAAAGGCTGCAGAACAGCTAGTGTCTCCTTATCTATGGGGTAGGATGTGGGGCCTCACTCCATTTCTATAGGCAAGAAAACAGAGGAGGCTGGGAGGTGATGGCCACCTTGCACTTTGGAGGTAACACTCCTTTTAATGAAGCCTCCTTAGAAGTCATGTTCTCAGAAGGGAGGACGCCAGAAGAACTGTGTTTCCTCCCGGTTGCCAACTGTACCTACTGGGCACCAGAAGGGGTTTCACTTTCAGCACTGGGCCCTACAGCCAACCTCACAAAATGCTTTCTTGCATTTGCCAACAAGGAAACTCGGTCTGCAGCTGCAGCAGCAGGTGCTGGCTGCCAGGTTCCCCCAGCAACCCAGGTGTACTCCAGGTTAGCAGCTCTGCCTTGGAGCAGTGGCCTTCATCTCCGATGCATGTGGCTCGAAGCACAGAGTAGAGCTGTGTCCCCCCACGGTGGGAAGATAATGATTGTGCTGGTTTTTATGGGCCATAATATAACCTCAGTGGGTGGTTCAGTAGTAGTGGTGGTTTTTAGAGGGTATGAGAGATTGTAACATGCTTGTTAATGTTTCTTGTTTGAAGGATTTTGGGAGGGGGGAATGGGGATTGTTGCCATCATTCAATACAATTCATTATCATTCATGGGTTTGCTCAGGCCCTTGGATGATATGTTTATGACTCAAGAGGGCACTACTTCCAGCCACATAATAATTCAAGTTTGCATTTGTATGTTTTGCAGAAATGTTTACATCTAGGATCTTATTTGGGGCTCCCTATGAAAATCGTGAGTGAGGTAGAGTAGGAATTGATGAACTGGTCTGTTTGATGTGTAATTTGAAGCTCAGCAATGACTTGTCTGGTTGTATACCACATGTGTTCTAGAGCTAGGACCCCAGTTCAGGTCTTCTGTGTCTCAGTACCCCATCCTTTCCAGTCTGCCATGCTGCTCATGCCTTCTGCTAGCTCCTATGTTTTTGTTTCCAGTTGCCAGTGAGCTGCTTAATCACATGTCTTTTTCTCCGATCGGTTGTGGTCTTTCCTTTGGTACACAGATCAATGCCTGTTAACCTCAGTTGCCTGCCTCCGAGGCTTTGTTACAGAGAACGGTGGAAGGAGGAGGAACGGATAAATCCCGAGATATAAAATCAGACTCTCCTCTTCACCACGCCCGTCTTCTCCATGTGCTCCTCCACACTGCAGGTCCCCATCTCCATTGCTTCTGGCCACCCCAAAAAGCGTGTTGGGTCATGAACTGATGGCCCACCTGTAGACACAGGCTAAACGGGGCATCAAGGGGGACTTAACCTGGGCCCAAAAGCACTTTAGTTAAAGATCTTCTGGTGCTTTTGCCCCTCGCACACTGGTAAATTCTCACTCTAGTGGACGGTTACCTTCTAACTCTTCTTGATACAAGAGGAAGCCAGAGACTAGGAAAGCCCATCACTCCCGAATTAAATATGTGGACTCACACACTCATATAACAAATACTTCCTATAACTTTTTTTCCTCTAACTTTTTAGGAACTTGACAAGGATATCTGTCATGATGTTTTTAGACTTTAGACAGATGTTAAAATATGATTACATTCCTTAGACAAATAATTAAGTACCCACGAAGGCAGCCCAGAAGTTTATAGGAACATGGTCCTGAGAGAGCATGGATCGTGATAGTTCTCCTGGACATTACCAAAGGAACGGTTTCTAGGACTCCTCCCCTCTCTCTTAACTCACAATTAACTGAAAATATTAACAACACTTAATGAGCGTGAGCATTTACCATGTGCCAGACATTATGCTAAATATGGTATATGCATTATTTATTTGTTCATCACAACAATCCTATAGATTGGGTACTGCAGTTAAATAATTCCTCAGGGTCATAGCTAACATAGCTGGTGTGGACTTAAGCTGGAGCCTGAAGTCAAGGCTCTAATGTATTTTTTAGCTTTATAGCTAAAAATTGTTTGTTTCACCACTTTATTCAGGTATAGTTTACATATATAAAGCTGTACATATTAAGTGTATATAACTTGTGTTTAGGAATAAGTATATACTACCTGTGAAACCGCTACCATCATGAAGACCATAGACACATTCCCTCCCCTCCCAAATTCTCCAACCCCCTCCACACACCTTATTATTTTTTGTTATTGTAAGAACACTTACCATAAGATCTAACTTCTTAGAGCCTTGCCAACAATACTGGATTGTATACTTAAAATTTTCTAATTTCAGGAAGCAAATGTTAATTTTATAACTGGTTGCTGATAGAATTACACATGATATTTAGTAAGAAAATATAATCCATGTAATCAAGTCAAATCAAACAATCTCCCAGCTTGGATGCTGTGGGGATGCCATAGAAATATGCAGCACAGTTCTAGGATTAAAGATTCTACAACCTGTTAGGCTGCAGATATAAACACATGATATACACGTAACCCATGAGTGATGATTTTTATTGGATTGAGACAAGCCTGTGTTAGACTTGTAGGGTGGGAGGGACTTGCGGTCCAGGTAAGCATGATAAATGCAATGTTATGACACTAGCATGCGCCACAGTGCCAGGCATCTGATGAAGATTCAGTCAGTATTAAATGATAAACCAGCATCTAGACCAGTCTCTCCAGTGAAGGAGTCTCCAAAGCAGCAGCTCCAGTGCCTTAAAGAGTGCGGGGCAGCGTATACGATTTTATAGCAGGTATTCCATTCAAAGTGCTGATCCTGAGAGCAAGATAAGGAAATGGTGCCTTTGTGGGAGTCACCTAACTGCTTCTGTCATCCACAAAGGCTTACTAGAGAAACAAATAAATAGCTGAACTATAAATTATGGTCAGTGCCGTAGCTGGTTTACATATAGGTGCAATCTCTCTCTTGCTCTCTCTCAGGAGACACAAATCGTGTAGTGACCAACAGTAGGCGTGCTGACCACGTCACTTCTTTCTAGGCTGCACACACCAAGTCTCAGTGCTCTCCTAAAGCTCAGCTTCCCAGGGGTGGCTGCCCCTCCAAGGGCACTGCCCTGTGTCCTGCCTCAGGTCAAGTTGCCAAGATCTAAGTGCCACCTCTGTCCAGCTGTTGATCTTGGGCAATCAGTTATTCTCTGAAAATCACAGATGGAGAGTGTGTGAATTAAAGAAATTAATTCATGGAAAATGCCTCATACATGGAAATACTTTATACCTGTTAGCTCTTGTTGTGGTGATTGTTGGCAATGTTATTGTTAGAAACATTTGTAAGGTTTTTTTTTTAAAAAAAATAAAGATCCAAGCAAAATAGATATGTTAGCATAAAATAAAAAATAAAGATCTTAGTTTATGTTAAAGGATCAAGAAGTGATAGGAGAGTGACCTCTTTTAATTCTCCAGCCTTAACCCAGGAGTTGCAGGGGTTTAGGGACAGACATGAATCTTGGTATGTTAAAGGGTACCCGGGACTTGTTTTCATTGTAAGGTAAGACATGCAGACGTGAAACTGATTGTCATGAAGGAGGAAGTTTACATTCATGGATCCCTGGAAACCGAAAGTATAGTGTGCCATGCCTGTAGTGTGTAGGACTACCTGGGTAAGCACTAGGACAAAAGCCTTTATTGTGGTTTTCATGGAAAGGAATGTGTGAAGCATGTGAGGGAGATTTGGAATTAGCTGTTCTGAATAATTTCAGCAGATTTTGGGGTCTAGAGATTGCCCCTAGTTGCCTGGTACTTGGCCCTGGGATGATATTAAAGCAGGGGCATAGTGCCTCAACCAGTGGGGAAGCTCCATAAAGAAGGTAGGAGGAGGATATGGGTTCTGTATTTATTTGCACATGAAAAGCATGCTTTATAGGGGGGTTGTTTACTATGTCTAGGATAACCTAGCCCTGTAAGGGACGATCTCTTGAGGGTTAGCAAGGAAGGCCTCAAATGTCAAAGCATCATAAAATACGGAAAATAAGATGCACAGTTAATAGATGTGGCACTACCATGCTGATTGAGGATTGAGTAGAGGTGGTACTTACAAAAGGCACGATGGTGGTTTCTGTCCAGCTCACCACAGACTCGGGCTTCCCGGATGGTGCTAGTGGTAAAGAACACGTCTGCCCGTGTAGGAGATGCAAGAGATGTGGGTTCGATCCCTGGGTCAGGAAGAGTCCCTGGAGGAGGGCATGGCAACCCACTCCAGTATTCTTGCCTGGAGACTCCCATGAACAGGGTGAGCCTGGAGGGCTTCCATCCATAGGGTCGCGAAGAGTTGGACATGACTGAGCAACTAACTTCACTACTGAATCAGCTTCTGGGTTAAGGAATCCTGTGGGTTTCTCCATATTAGCAAGTAGGATGCTGGGTTGGTGCCAATCACAGTGCCCTCACGCTACTACCATTAAAGTGATGGTTTGGGGAGACCCGCGATCTCACCCTTTGGGCGGTTAATCCTACCTGCCTGCTTAACCTTTGATAACTCATTTCATGAGCGGGGCTATGAAAATCTGGTTGCCTCCACCCAGTGGGAGTTTTGAGAGATCTGTTTCAAGAGCTGGACCCACTTGGACACAGACTAGTTAGGATAATATCTGGTATTTTTCTGAGCAGTGGCCACCACTTACTGCCCTTGTCCTTGTGTCAATCACTAGGCATCTCCAGTCTGCTGTGAATCTGTCTGTGGTTGACAAACAAGACTCACCCACCAGATTTCTTCATGCTCTGTTTTAAAATTTGCTTTCAGGAAGAGGCATGTGGTGTCCAAGACACTTGGAAATACACAGATACGTGTTTAAGCAACTTGATTTCTTCTCATGTTCTACCTTAATTCAATAATCCATTTATTCTTTCATTCAATAAGCAAATAATGTTTGGCAGAAGTTTTTGTTTTTTTTTTTTTCTAAATTCCCAGGCAATACAGCAAAATGAATCACTGAGCTTTGAGACTCAAATTCTACAAAGTGGGAGGATGAGGAAAGCCAGTGTCTGCTATGCAGTCAGCAGCCAGAATGTGTGCTGACAGAGTCAGTGAACACAGTCTGTGACCATCCATGAAGCATCAACTGGACTTCATACAGTTCTGGCAAGGAGATAGGGATTTAGCAGTCTCTGAGGGATTGGTTTTATTCCCATGTTGCCCAGATAGCCTGCTTCACTGATCACAGGGTCTTCCCTCACTCTGACCTGTGACCTAACCCAAACAGCAAAGGAAGAGGATGGACTGAGAAGCAGGGCCCATCCACCCCATCCTGGGGAAATAATCAGATGTGTCCTCCCACTGCTGGGTCAGGCAGCACCTTTCAAATGAAGCACATTCACTGAAGTCCATGCAATCAAGAGATGTGGTTCATATAGATAGGAATAAATGAATAAATATGTTCTTGTTTAACTGGCAAACTTGATTTAGCTTTCTGTTACCATCTGGTCTAGTGGCTACTTATTGAATTTCCTCCTGGCACACACTCAGAAAACCAATACATAAAGGGGGTCCATCATTCAGATCTTGAGAGGAACAGATATTCTAGAAGCCAGGACTGTATGGCATGATATTGGGATCAGCTTGGGAACTTTCATATTCTGACTCGGCCATCTACTCATTGTGATAACCAAGAGTGAATTGCTTGCCCTCTCTGTAAAATGGGAATAAACACAATATCCCTCTCATATAGACTTGTTGATGAATCTAGTGAGTCAGTACATGTAAAGAAAGGGCTTGGAGAGTATCCTTGCTATTGAAGTACTAGCTATTACTATTATCAGCAAGTTGTGAAAAAGTTTTGGCAACTAGAATACAGGGGAGCCTTTCACTGTTGCATCAGGGTTACCTGATCAGTGTCAGATATTTTAGGGTGAGGGGAGGAAGGATCACCTCCTGGAGGTTTTCCAGAATTCAGAGTACGGAGAGTATAAAAGAATGACTCAGACTGGCCAGACCAAAAAGAGCTGGATGAGCCCCAACACTGAGAAGGAGCAGGTACTAAGATTCTCTAATAAGGCCAACTTCTCAAGAGTCATTTCTACCATCTTGAAGGGTATGAGTCAGATGGGATCTCCAAGTGAGTGTATCCACATTTTGGCCCTAATTCAGAAACCTGCCAACTCTGTATATTCACACCTGCACCAGGGCTCTAATCCATCTTCACTGCCATCCCATGAAACCTCTACCTAAGATCTCTTCTGGTTAACACCTGTGCAGTGCTGGGAAACATTCTCACCTTTCCAGAGGCCTCAAAATACCCCAGACATGTGCCTGAGTTTCACACCTCCAACCACCCCACTCATGCCCTTGGCCTGTCAGCGTTGTCAGGAGGCTCAGAGGGCTTCTGAAGATGCCTCAGCAGCCGTGTTTGTGTGAAGTACAAGTGAGGTTCTGAAGCCCCCTTCATATGAGTTCATCTACCTTTCTCCATGTTTCATACCAACATGCATGTGTGTAATGAAAGACAATGAGGCAGGGCTGCTAAGTTGCGTCAGTCGTGTCCAACTCTGTGCGACCCCATAGACGGCAGCCCACCAGGCTCCCTCGTCCCTGGGATTCTCCAGGCAAGAATACTGGAGTGGGTTGCCATTTCCTTCTCCAATGCATGAAAGGGAAAACTGAAAGTGAAGTCGCTCAGTTGTGTCCGACTCTTAGCAATCCCATGGTCTGCAGTCTACCAGGCTCCTCCATCCATGGGGTTTTCCAGGCAAGAGTACTGGAGTGGGGTGCCATTGCCTTCTCCCAAAGAGGGAGGGAATTAGTGGCAAAACGATGCTGTGGAAAAGATCCTGGTTTGATCAGAGAAAAATAGATCAGTATATGTTCATACTGATGCCCATAAATCATCTCTTTAGTGGAGAGAAAGAAAAGACTTGACATTTGGTCTTGGTGGTCCTGTGTTCTTGAGTTAGATGTTTTCGTAAGGCTTCATTCAGTCAGCCCTCATATTTACCACACAAGAGGAATTATTATGGTTTACACTTAAGGTAACTGAGGCCCAAAGTCTAGCCTACAGTCTCCACCACTAGGAGGTTACCTCCTAAAACAGATAGCCCCTCAAACCATCACCAAAAGATATCAAACAACAAAAGAAAATACAGCACAGGCATGATAAAGCTGGCCGGCGGCTTATTTTCTTTACAGAGGTAAATAATTAGTTTGAGCTTTTGCCGAGTTTCATAAGAACTGGGCTGGTGGGGGTGGGGGAGATTTCCCTTTATATATACTATTTTAGGAAAGCCCATAATTGAATCTAATTTCTGCAGCTGCCGTTAGAAAGCAGGATAGCAGTGGCGCATCTGGGAGACAACAGAGGCCCACAGAGCAGGGTGAAATATGCCCCCTGCAACCGAGAAAACCCCGGGCAGAGGGCAGAGCCACCTGCCCGAAAGGGGCACCAAAGCCAGCGTCAGGCTGGGGGGGGGCAAAGTGGCAGGAGAGTGTGGCCCCCAGTTCCCACCTAGGAAGGGTGGGTGAGCAGCTCCCAGAGTTCTTGGAGCGAGAAACCTTCTGGATCTTTGTTCTCTCTCCGCCACGGCTTGTAAGTATTAGCCTGATGTTGTTTACTTCTTCTCCCAATCTCTCCAAGGAATATGATTCACACGTTTTCAGATTTATTTGAACAAAATGCAATAAATATGCTGCTTCAATTTTAACTGCTGGCCTGTAGCCAGGCTTTTTAATGAATCTGGCCTGTGCTACTGAAGTGTTCCAGGATCTCCAGGGCTCTGGGCACTGTGAGATTATATACACTGGTGTGCGTGCTCACCACACACACACACACACACACACACACACACACACAGACGCACGCATGCACTTCCCCACCTCCTATTCCCTGGAGGGCCACTGATTCACAGTCAACTGCAGGTTTTTCAGAGCTGACTTTGGTTAAAATTAGCAGGAGCCTTTATTGTCCAAGGAGAGGAAGGATTCCTCCATCTCGTTTCACGGCTGCGTGGAAATGCCATCTTTTCATTTTTCATTTTCCCTCCCTCTCTGTTGGAATTACTATACCCACCTCTAAAAGCTGCCATCATCAGCCTTTTTTTCTCTTCCTTTGTTTCCTCGCAAGTGGCCACTAGACCTGGCCCAGCCAATGGAGACTTCCATATAAAAACAGCTAAATATGGGGGCTTAGTGTGGAGATAAAAGGACTCTCAACTGACCTTGACTAGTCAGGACTCCATGCTTCTGAGAGGTGGGAGAAAAGGATGAGGAGGGATACCCACAAAGTCAACCCTGGGCCTAGCACCCTTTCTCAGAAATAGGAGGAAAAGGAGAAATGCCAACCTCAGACCTGCAGCACACCTCTTCCAGACACCACCCTCCAGGAAATATAGCCACAGAGGGTAAAACTGAGGGATCTGCAAAATGGGACCCCATTGGTGGTCCCAGCCTCCTCTTCTGGAGGACACCCTGCAGCTTCAGAAACCTGAAACTCCAAAGTTTTGTGCCCACAGTGAACACTTAAGACCCTTATGGGTTGGCATCTGGGAATCCCCTCGGAAGGAAGGGACCATTCCAGGAAGGGGTGATTTGGGGGCCTGAGGCATGGTTTCCTACTGGTGGCAGAGACAAAATGGTGGCTCCAGAGACCCCCATCTGTCAGTATGGTGGCCAAATTCTGCCTTGTTGCTAGTAGACGCATCTATTTCTCTCCTTTCAAAGAACAGACCATAGTTATTACCAGTGATTTTGTTTTTCTTTTCCTCTTTTGAAGTTACTGTCAAAAGCAAAAGTGATCTGACATCCCCAATCCATCCCCATCTTACTTTATCACATCCCCTAATGGGATCTTCACAGTCATTTGACAAAATAAGCAAAGAAACTTGGAAGTCAGGTACCTGGACACGTAAATAACATGAAGGACCTGGCTGCCCTTACTGACTAGGGAAGAGGTCCAGAGTGCAGGGCACCAGATTGGGATAGCCTCACCAACAATATGCAGTTGTTTCCTGGGAGCCATTGTTTCCTCATTAATGGAATGATCTTTCCAGCCTGGTTATTCTGTGATTCTGACAGACTTTGAGTGGTTTTCCTCGAACATCTTTTACTCTCACAGTATTTGACACCTCCTTCTGTCTGTTTTACTTTCTTGAAATGGAATAATAAATAACTTATTTCTGTCACAAAAATTGTATCTTCTTATTTATAATATTCATAGAATTGTAGACTGTTTCTTATGGAGCCTGGGGAAAACACCATCTTGTTTCTACTTCAAGTAGTCATATCAGTGATATGCTTTTGTGTGAGACTGTCTCAAACTCTTTACAAGCAGATGCAGCTCTATTCAACATACATTGGTCAATCTCTCGATCTCTTGTTAGCCCTTTGCCAAGTGGACACTGTTGGAAATATAAAAAATATAAGACACAAACTCTTTTAGCAACTTACTAATTATCTTATTGGGAAGTCAAGATCACTATGAATTGTAATAATATTAATGTTAATAACAGCATGCCTGTTAGGAGGCAGGCATTGTGGTAGATACTTGATAGATATTTACTTCACTTAAGCCTGAACAAATTCCTCATTTTAATGCACACCATTTTAATAAAGTTCTACTTTATTCACAAGGAATCTAAGGTGTAGATCAATTTGCCCAAAGCTGAATGGTGATTGAAGATATAGCTGATTGATTCTATGAGTTTGAAATATCATATAACCAAGTGTTACACTGAGCGTGAGCAAGGTCTGCAGAGCTGTGGTGTAGGTGTGGTACTCTCTGCAAGGCCAGAGATGTGGAATTTCTGAGTAAGGGATGTTACCTGCTGCTTGAGTTTACCCTGAAAGGAATAAGCAGGAACTAACCCTGGGCCCTAGTTCAGAAGTGAGAAGGAGAACATGGGCTCCTGATAGAAGATGTTAAGATGAACACTGGAAGACTGATTTGCCACCTCCAATCCTCTTTAACAAGAGGCAGGCCTTTTACTAAGACCATTGGGGAGAGAGAGCTTCTACCTGCCCAAGCCTCAATCCCAGTCACCCTTTATGCTGGATGTACTTCAAGCAAATTCCTGACTTGACAAAGGGATGCCCTCAGATAACTTCAATTATTTTTAAATTGATGCTTATAAAAATAAACACATTCCACTTATTACATAACCAAGGCTGAAAAAATAACATTTTATTGTCAGTTTTATTAGTTGGGAAATGTAATAATTTCCAAGTTTGAGAAATACAGTCAGGGAATTATTTTTAACCTTTTGTAAAGTCTTGTATTTGCTTTATTGGCACCTCTTAGCAATTCCATTTGCTCCCCAAATCCTGGTTTCCGGCTTCCTTTCCTTTCTTAGGAAAGCCTAAGTCAAATATGAAAGCTGTTTTTTCAGCTCTGAGCTCATGGAGATTGTCCACAGTTGTAACCTCATTGCACATTCCATCTGAACTTTTTTTTCAACAAGTTCCACAACTTCTTAATCTTATACTAGGCTATCATCTGCTTATACCCAGGGCTAACTAGAAAAACTTAAGAAATAAGTCATTTACCGACAAAAGTTATTTTCCTAAACCTTTACCTAAAGAAAACCTCTCAGTCCTTCTGTCACTTCTTGGAATCCAGACACTGAAGTAACCATCTGTATTTCTCATAAGCATGGGACAGGAAGGCTGTTTAAGGAAAAGCACCTGACAGAGAGACTTGGGCTCAAATTCCTGCTTTAATTTTGTGAGATCCGGAATGTGTTTCTCAACATCTCTGAGCCTTATTTTCCTCATATATACAATATAGTTAATATTATCTGTCGATATTTCATTGGGTTGTGGGGAGTTTTAAATTGTTTGATCTTCAACCAAGAATGGTCCTTCCAGAAGTAACCAAAAGGACCTCATTAAAAAGTGGCATGCCACTTTCAGCATTAGTCACCAACCCTGTGACAGAAACACCCAGAGGAGCTTAGACCTAACTAGGTTTCCCAGGTCTTGCAGGTCCAGTCCAGTAACTTGCATTTTATTTGGTTTACCTGATAGAACTGAGATCTCTGTTGTCTTCTCAAAAATAGAAGTGCTTTTGGCTCGCAGATCTTCCTTATGATGGCAAAGTGACTTTCCTCCTATTTAAGATCAGCAGAGACTCTTCTGTCTACTCGAGATGCAGAATCACAAGGAATCATAGACCATAAAGACACTCAGGAAAAAAGAAGTGTAATGCCCAAGTCATAGAGCTGAAGATAAGTAAGACTGGAATCGCCATCTTGAGCTGCTTTGGCCCTCCCTTTGCCTGGCAGCATTCCTTCGTGACCATAAACCTTGAAGTGAACATATGAAGTGACTGTATGGAGACACTACTGTCCAGCAGGATTCTAAATGAGTTACTGGGGCAGTGTGCAAAATATTCCAGAAAACCTGAGTGCCATGTGACCCATTCTTTACTGCATATGCATCCATAACTGTGAGGCATTTCTGTGCTGAATTCATCCCTGTGTTCACTAGTGCTCTTTCTTAGTGGTCAGAGATTCAATTTGTGTGACTTGTCTTTGGTTAGGGTGATAGGCATCACACCCTTTCTTACTTTTTATGCTGATTCTTGACCATCTTTCTGCTGTGTAGCAATAGCATTTTTGCCAAGATCTGCTAAAACTCTTTCTTCATTACAGATAGTCAATAGATATTTGTTAAACAAATGGACAAATAAATATATGCATGAACATTCCCAGCACACATCAATCCAATGGTATTTATGAATTGCTGGAATGACTTCGGTTTATGAAGTAAACAGGCTATGAAATTTGAATTTAGTAAAAAGAATTTAGTTCAGGCCTATAAGCCCTATTGGGCTTCCCTGGTAACTCAGTGGTAAAGAATTCGCCTGCCAATGCTGGAGATGCAGGCTCAATCCCTGGGTCAGGAAGATCCCCTAGAGAAGGAAATGACAATCCACTCCAGTAGTCTTGCCTGGGAAATCCCACGGACAGAGGTGCCTGGTAGGCTATACAGTCCATGAGGTTCCAAAACAGTCACACATAACTTAGCGACTACACAACAATAACAACACCACCAGTGCATATCAACTGATAACTATCTTGATTATTTTTAGCAAGCTGTTAGAATGTCAAGATTTAAAGCTGCAGTATACTTGCTTCTTTAGGAAAGGGATCACATGCCTTCTTCTGGTATCTCCGCTCTCCTGGTTAAGCGGCCATCATGGTTTCTATCTGCATAGCTATCCTTTGATGTTGGTAGAATGTCCACTTGCAGTCATTGCTGTTCGGTTATTTCCTCTTCTTCCCCAAACCTATTTTCTAGCCTATGTTAAAGCATCTTTAATAATCTGAGACTGAGCATCGATAGGAAATTTTGTACTAAGAATGAAATCTCTCAAAAGCTACAATCAAATACCAGCCCATGAAGACAGGAGGAAGAAAATGTGAAAACCTCAGTTCAGAGGTATACAGATCCACACTTGTAGAACACATACTTTAGATGGGGACTCCCTGTCTTGAAAACATATAACTTTCTAAAAACCCACACCTCCAGCTGAGAAATCTGTATGCAGATCAAGAAGCAATAGTTAGAACTAGACATGGAACAACAGACTGGTTCCAAATCGGGAAAGGAGTACATCAAGGCTGTATATTGTCACCCTGCGTATTTAACTTATACGCAGAGTACATCATGTGAAATGCCGGGCTGGATGAAGCACAAGCTGGAATCAAGATTGCTGGGAGAAATATCAATAATCTCAGATATGCAGATGACACCATCCTTATGGCAGAAAGTGAAGAAGAGCTAAAAGAGGCTCTTGATGAAAGTGAACGAGGAGAGTGAAAAAGTTGGCTTAAAGCTCAACATTCAGAAAATTAAGATCATGGCATCTGGTCCCATCACTTCGTGGCAAATACATGGGGAAACAATGAAAACAATGACAGACTTTATTTTGGGGGGCTCCAAAATCACTGCAGATGGTGACTGCAGCCATGAAATTCAAAGATGCTTACTCCTTGGAAGGAAAGTTATGACCAACCTAGACAGCATATTAAAAAGCAGAGACATTACTTTGCCAACAAAGGTCCATCTAGTCAAAGTTATGGCTTTTCCAGTAGTCATGTATGGATGTGAGAGTTGGACTATAAAGAAAGTTGAGCACCGAAGAATTGATGCTTTTGAACTGTGGTGTTGGAGAAGACTGAGAGTCCCTGAGACAGCAAGGAGATCCAACCAGTCAACCCTAAAAGAAATCAGTCCTGAATATTCATTGGAAGGACTGATGCTGAAGCTGAAAATGCCAATACTTTGGCCACCTGATGAGAAAAACTGACTCATTGGGAAAGCCCCTGATGCTGGGATTTAAGGTGGGAGGAGAAGGGGATGACAGAGGATGAGACGGTTGGATGGCATCACTGATGCGATGGGCATGCGTTTGAGTAGGCTCCTGGAGTTGATGATGGACAGGGAAGCCTGGCGTGCTGTAGTTCCTGGGGTCGCAGAGTCAGACATGACTGAAGCTGAACTGAACCAGCTTCCTCTGGGCAGTGAGCTGTCCAAATGAACAAAACAAAATTTGATTTACAAAACATATTATTTGAACAAGGCTTTGAGTGTCTTCAGAGCAAGACCCATAGCTTACTCATCAGCATTTCCCCTATAGTTCTTCAAAGGGAACTTCTAATATAAATTTGCCCAATAAAGGATGAGGAAGGGAAAAGGAAACAGGGAGGGCAAGTAGGAATTGTGAACACTAGGACACACTGGTTAAGCATCCAGAATCAAAGGGTGAATTTCTACCCTTAGTGTAGAAACCTTATCTTCAGTTGGCTCTCTTCTCAGAAATCTACTGGGAGCAGCTTTTGTCCCCTTTAATCACAGTTGTACCTGTAGAGAGCAAATGATCTCTTTTCCAAGGCTGGGTGTCTATGTGTCTACGTGGAAATCCTTTGTGTCATCTCATTACCCCCTGGTGGCTCAGATGGTAAAGACTCCTCCTGCAATGCAGGAGACTTGGGTTTGATCCCTGGATTGGGATGATCCCCTGGAGGAGGGCATGACAACCCACTCCAGTATTCTTGCCTAGACAATCCCCATGGACAGAGGAGCTTGGCGTGCTGCAGTCCATGGGGTCGCAAAGAGTCAGACAGGACTGAGTGACAGCACACAACACATTATCCACAAGGAGATCCAAATTCCTAGCATTATTCCCAGGCTGACCTAGGGCCCCATCTTCACCCGCCTGACTTAGAAACTGTATTGTAGCCACACAGAAATTCTTGCTTTTTGCTAAACATGCCATTCTATTTTATGCTTCATTCCTTTGCACCTGCTGCCTTTCCTTCCTCTCATCCTCTTTCAGCCAGTGCTTCTAAATTGTTCAGGACCCAAGTAAAATATCACCTCCTCAGTGAAGTTTTTCCCTCCCTAACAGGAAAGTTACTCATGCCCTTGGCTCTTATGCCTGACCCCGTTGTCCTTATCATAGAATATTGAGAATGAGTATTTATGTGTTTACCTCTAATACTTTGAGGATAGAGATTTATCTTTCTATCCTCGCATGTAAGCCTAGAGTATAGATACTATTATTAATTCCACTATTAACGAGAAAACAGAAGCACGAAGAGGTGAAATAAGTTGCCCAAGTCAAGACACACCAGTAACTTATAACCCTGTGATGTGAATTTAGGGAATGTGGGCTCAGAACAAACCCTTTTATCTACTTTGGAATGCTACTTTTCTTTAATCATATTTTTTTTTGTCACCTTTATTATGGTATCTATATTAATATAAATTCTTATTCTTAATCAGCTAGATAAATTATTTATGTTTGTATAAGAGTTATATAGTTAATAAGTTCCATATTAAACTATTATTTTGCAGTATATGCTAGTTGTTAAAATCTCCCCAATAAATCTCTGGCGTGCCCCAGGTGCAAAAGAAGGTAATATTGGTAGTCTTTTCAGCTCAGGGGAGATCATTATTTTTATTCAAATTTCTTATTACTGCATCTTGTTTCTTCAACTAAATATTTGAATACCCAAAAACTGGACCCATGGATTTAAGGGTACCCAAAAGGACCCAGAATGGCTGTGTTCCTGATGGGCAGTGAAACTTTTGCGAATAAATTAATGCAAGAAAGGCAAAACTGCTTCCTTATTGCCACCCACCAGTAACTTGTTGAAAATGTGATATCAAGTTAAATATTGAAGAGTTGACAAACTTTCTTGTTGGGGTCCCATGTTTCAGAGAATTGATAGTTAGTTCGGATGGCAAAGATGGAGTGATTATTTGACCAGCAATCTCTCCTCCAGCTCTCCAGGCTTTCAGTCAAGCATCTGGTGGCCTCCATCCTTATCATCTTGTAAATAACCAGCATTTCCTCGACTCATTCCTGGCTGGCTCATTCTGAGCTCATTCTCTGCACTAGTCTTTATGCCAGGACATAGAGATAGAAACATTCTGAATCCAAATGTACTACCCAGTAATTAAGAAATACACTGCTACTGGGAAAGGAGTTTTGAGGGGGTAGATAAGGTGTAACTTTGGAGCCAGAAGACCCTGGATTTAATTCCCGGCTACTGGGAAAGGAGTTTTGAGGGGGTAGATAAGGTGTAACTTTGGAGCCAGAAGACCCTGGATTTAATTCCTGGCTCTGTCACTTAACTAGGTATATGACCTTGTTCAAGTTATGTAACCTCTCAAAGCTTCAGTTTTCTTATTTTTTTTAAAAAAAAATGTTTAATAAACCAACTACCTGAGAGGGCTATCATGAAGGTTAAAGTTCTTTTCACTTAACCCACCCCCACTTTTTAAATAAAGACCAAATAATTGTCTGGCTATTTTTGATATTTAGCAACTCATCCTCACCTCCATGATTCTATGACCCTGGAGAGTTTGAAGCTGCTTCTCCTGAAACGCTTATTCCTTAGTGTGTGTGTGTGTGAGAGAGAGAGAGAGAGAGAGTGTGAGAGAGAAAAGCATCAAGCCTCCAAACTATAGAACTACTACTTTTTTGGCCTTTGAAATGAAATCTAGAATGCAAAAGTCCTTCTTGTATATCTTTGTCTTAAAACTAGGCCCTGAATAACGGGACTGATGCCTTGTGACTCTTTGAATCAAATGCAATAGTCTCTTTCCAGTTCCATGCTCTGCCAGTGACTATTTCCTTCTCTGATCTTAAGTCCTACCAAGGACTTTTCATCTCCATCATCCACTTCTGGAAATTTCCCTTCATTCTTCTCTGTATGACCGAAAGTCTTCCTCAGATGCACTAACTTTAAAAATACTCACCTTATATCTTAAATTATATAATGGCATATCCTCCATTAGCTCTGTTTGTGCACCATGCAGTGTTGGAAACAACACAGGCATTATACAAACAAAACTTATTTGGGGCTACTCTGGGGTCTGGCAATGGTGAAATTTCCTTAGAGGATGGTTGAAAAAAGATGCAGTGCATCCCATTTATTGAATAGAGGCTGCATAATCAACCAAGTAGAAAGAAATGTTGAGATGCATTTAACCTCATTAGTTTCAGTAGGACTGACTCTCTCCAATCCATCAGAGTTGAGCTACATTAGTGAAACTCAACTATTTCCAAATCTCATTTACATAATGGATGAGAAGTGAAATGAGCTCAATGCAAGGGGAGCCGCCCGGCGGCACTAAAGTTTATCACAATATGTAAGATTTCTTTTAGATCATTGCATTAAATTTCCACTAACAAGATAACAAATTAATTGTATTACTGTACTAGCCCAAAGTCTATTGAGTGGTGAGTACCAGTGAAGGCGGCAGCTGGGGTTTCAAGGGCTGTGGGTGGGGAAGGATGCTCAGAGGGATATGGTGACTTTTACCTTAGCTTTCTTCTGCCCCTTTAAGAAATTCTAGGCACCTCTGTAATCTGATGGTAGACTTTGGCTTTATTAGTGAGGTAAGTAAGGATGAGTAAATCAACTGTATCAGACAAGCCTCAGGACATCTAGAAATTGATCATTCTGCCGAAATAAGCACTCTGTGTTTATTAGCTGGGAGTTCATCACTATCACTTCTCCTCATCCAATTCCTAAGAGATTTCAAAGCCATCATCATGGTATTAGCTCGTCTGACTGAACTACTGGAGATAAAGATTAGGAAATCTATCTAATGATGGGTCTGAGTTTCTGTGATTTTTTTTTTTCTCTTCTATCGCAAAGAAGAGAGCTTTTCTAGTACACATTCTGTGTCTATATGTGTATGCCTACACACAGCCACAATGTGTTTCCATTTTATAGGATTATTTCAAATAGTGGAACAAAGTAGGTGGTTTGAAGAAAGCCACACTCAAACCGTTAAAACAATGCAACTTTCTCACACATAAAGCTAAGACTACTTAACAAGGGGGCTATATGCTGAATTGACTTCTCTAGCTGACACAGTGTATCCATACAGTGGGTGATATTACACTGAGAGAAATTAGATTCTGTAACCACATTTATAATCCTAACATCCATACATGGCCAGACTCCTACAGATAGGTTCTTGAGAGATGAGTACATATTCGACTGATCTTTCACAAACCAGCAAGTATGCATTTATCTATTTATACATATATTTATAGACACACATGCATTTAAGCTCCCGATATCAAGCTCTTTTCTCAATGTGGCTTCTAAATAAGCAGTAATCAAAATGCAAATCAGGTGACCCAGTTAGCATCAAGATCTGTATTGCCATGCAGATGTGCTCTGCAACTCTGTGTTCTAAAGGTAAAAAGGAAGACACTACAAAAGATGCTTATATTAACAACTTCACATTAAGGAGAGTAGGGAAGAATCCCCCAGAGCCAGTGGTCTCATAGCTGGTATCACAGCTGCCATTTTTGACTTGGTCTGTTTTACAGCTGCCCTGAGGAGTGTAGAATAATAAGCATGTACCAGGAGGGCAAGAAGACTGCTTCTGTGAAGCCTCAGAATGCAACCCTTGTAACAGAAGCCAACACACTGGCCGGAGACGGTCAGAAAAGAAAGCTGGGGCCAGAGTGATGGCCCTGCCATCCTCCCTGTGTGTCACTGGGCAAAGCAAGGATACATCCCTTTCTGGGGCCTCAATTTCCCAGGAAGGACTGGACTAGTTCCTTTCCAACTCTGAACTGCCTTGATTTTACTTTACTGAAGCTTCTTGGTGCTCATCTATTGATGAAGGCTGCTTTATGTGCATCAGTTGCAAATTCCTAGCGTACCTGATCACCAAGGACATAACAAAACCCCATACTTTGTGCAGTGTGCTACTAAATTGTTTTAATTACCTGTAGGCATCCTTCCCTTGCTAGTATCTTTTGAAAATCCCTGTGTTATATTTTTCAGAGAAACAGGTACCACTTTACTATCCTTTTTTTTTAAAAGCATCGGGCAGTTTCATCAGCATTCTGTTTGGTTACATCTATCTGTGCTTAGTCCTTTGTGTGTGTGTGTGTGTGTGTGTGTGTGTGTGTGTACAGGAAATGATAAGCAGGCCAGGATACTAACCTGAACCTAAAAGTATCTTTGAACCTTAAGCTATGTACAAAATGTGCCGTGTGTGTGTGTGTGTGTGTGTGTGTGTGTGTGTGTGTCCATGTCTATGTCTTTTTTTTCCTAAGAAGATGTTCTGAGGTCTAAGATGCAGAAAGATTAAAAACTTCTAACTCAAGATGTCTCCTCTTTACATTTGTGATGTTTGCTGTATTTCCATTGTGATATCATTGGGCACATCTAGAATATACCTTTCATCTGATGTGACTTTTTCACTGTAGGATTAGGGTAGACTGGCTTCTACAGCTTTAGAATTTACTGCATAAAGGAATCTTTAATAAAATATCTCTTTGAAGTTCCAATAGACAAAATATTCTCTTCTCAGCCCATTTCTTCACTTCTAAATTAAGAGAAGCAAGAACAAATCAGATTGTTCAGCAGTTTCGTTGAATCTGGACAACTTAGAATAGTAAAGCTAGAATAGATTTTGACCAAGAGGAAACTGAGACACAGGTTCAATTCCTGAATTGGGAAGATCCCCTGGAGGAGGAAATGGCAACCCACTCCAGTATTCTTGCCTGGAGAATCCCATGGGCAGAGGAACCTGACAGCTATAGCTCCCAAAGAGCTGAACATAACTGAGTGATTAAGCATGCAGAGGACACACATGACTTGAACATATGAAATAAGTTTAAAATGAAACAATTAGTACTAAGATGTTGTAGTGCTGAGTAATAATAGTTAACACAGTTGACTACTTACTATATCTAAGCACCATAATAAGTGGTTTTGTATGTGTTAATTTTTCTGTTACTGGTATAACAAATTTCCACACACTTGGTAGCTTAACCAACTCAAATGTATTATATTACAGTATAAGAGGTCAGAAGTCCCAAATGAGTCTCACTGAGCTAAAATCAAAGTATCAACTTCGTTTCTGCAAGCTATAGGAAAGAATCTATGTTCTTGCTTTTTCCAACTTTCTTGAGGCCACTTGCATTCCTTAACTGAGGGGTCCCCGACCCCTGGGCCGTGGACCAGTACCCATCCACAGCCTGTTAGGAACCCCAGCTGCACACCAGGAGGAGAGTGGGAGGCAAGCAAGCGAAGCTTCATCTGCCACTTTTCTTTCTCCCTACTGCTCATATTACTGCCTGACCATCCCCACCGCCCCCACCCCCATCCATGGAAAAATTGTCTTCCACAAAACCGGTCCCTGGTGCCAGAAAAATTGAGGATCACTGCCTTAACTCGTATCTCTCCTCCTCCATCTTCAAAGCCAGCAACTTAGCTGCTCCCTTACCCTACTTCCATCACCACATCTCTTTCTCTGACTCTTCTACCTCCTTTTACTTAAATGGACTTAAACTTTTGACTACATTTTGACAATCTCGTTATCAAGGATATTCTCCAGATATTAAGGTCAGCTGATTAATTAACAGAATTAATACAACCTTAATTCCCCCTTGCCATGATACATAGCACATTCACAGATTCTAGGAATTATGAAGAGGGACATTATTTTCTACTACAATATATAAACTTCTTTAATCCTCAATAAAACAGATGAGGAAACTGAACACAGAGAGTTGACATGTATTGCCCCAAATCACACAGCTAGTAATGCAGGTATCTTACCCCCAGAGAATGTGTTCTTCACCTGTGCTCTACACTGTGCTGAAAAAGGAGTTTTAGGGTAGAAGACCATGTGTGGACCGAAGTAATTAGAGCAGCTTCCCCAGAAGGTTTGGGCCTGGAAGAATAAATGTATATTCCATTTGTCCATTCGTCCATCCAACAATTTTGAGTATCTAATACCCATCAAGCTAACTGCTGGGGAATCAAAATAAAGTTAGACATGGTTCCTGACTTTTAGATTTTGCAGTTGCCTACAAGAATTGTCAGAACAATGAACAAATAATTACACAATAGGACATAAATCCTATTGTAGAAGTCTCTCCAAGATGATAAGACATATATGTGGAAGGGAGAAACTAACTCTACCTAACTACAAGATGTGGGTTTAATTTTTCCCAACTACTTTTGCAAACATATGTTTCAGTATTTGGTTTTTACAACTCAGCCCAAGCACCCTCGTCTCAGTTGCACATAGAAAGATTGTTATTTCTGCTTTTGCTCTTGTCACTTCCCAGTCCTGGCAGGCCATCTCTCTACTTTTAGTTGTTGAATTCTACTCATTATTCAAGACTGGGCTTTTTTTTTTTTTTTTAATAAATTTATTTATTTTAGTTGGGGGCCAATTACTTTACAATATTGTAGTGGTTTTTGCCATACATTGACATGAATCAGCCATGGGTCTACATGTGCTCCCCATCCTGAACCCCCCTCCCACCTCCCTCCCCACCCCATCCCCCTGGGCCATCCCACTGCCCCAGCCCCGAGCATCTGTCCCATGGATCGAACCTGGAACGGTGCTCTGCTTGACGTATGATAATATACATATTTCAATGCTATTCTCCCAAAACATCCCACCCTCACCTTCTCCCTCAGAGTCCATAAGACTGTTCTGTGCATCTGTGTCTCTCATTCTGTCTCGCATACAGGGTTATCATTGCCATCTTTCAAATTCCATATATATGCATTAGTATACTGTATTGGTGTTTTTCTTTCTGGCTTACTTCACTCTGTATAATGGGCTCCAGTTTCATCCATCTCAGTAGAACCGATTCAAATGTATTCTTTTTAATGGCTGAGTGATATTCCATTGTGTATATGTACCACAGCTTCCTTATCCATTCATCTGCTGATGAACATCTAGGTCGCTTCCATGTCCTGGCTATTGTAAACAGTGCTGTGATGAACGTTGGGGTACACGCGTCTCTTTCAATTCTGGTTTCCTCAGTGTGTATGCCCAGCAGTGGGATTGCTGGGTCATATGGCAGTTTTATTCCCAGTTTTTTAAGGAATATCCACACTGTTCTCCATAGTGGCTGTACTAGTTTGCATTCCCACCAACAGTGTAAGAGGGTTCCCTTTTCTCCACACCCTCTCCAGCATTTATTGCTTGTAGACTTTTGGATAGCAGCCATTCTGACTGGTGTGAGATGGTACCTCATTGTGGTTTTGATTTGCATTTCTCTAATAATGAGTGATGTTGAGCATCTTTTCATGTGTTTGTTAGCCACCTGTATGTCTTCTTTGGAGAAATGTCTGTTTAGTTCTTTGGCCCATTTTTTGATTGGGTCGTTTATTTTTCTGGAATTCAGCTGCAGGAGTTGCTTGTATATTTTTGAGATTAATTGTTTGTCTGTTGCTTCGTTTGCTATTATTTTCTCCCATTCTGAAGGCTGTCTTTTCACCTTGCTTATAGTTTCCTTTGTTGTGCAAAAGCTTTTAATTTTAATTAGATCCCATTTGTTTATGTTTGCTTTTATTTCCAATATTCTGGGAGGTGGGTCATGGAGGATCCTGCTGTGATTTATGTCGGAGAGTGTTTTGCCTATGTTTTCCTCTAGGAGTTTTATAGTTTCTGGTCTTACGTTTAGATTTTTAATCCATTTTGAGTTTATTTTTGTGTATGGTGTTAGAAAGTGTTCTAGTTTCATTCTTTTACAAGTGGTTGACCAGTTTTCCCAGCACCACTTGTTAAAGAGATTGTCTTTTCTCCATTGTATTTTCTTGCCTCCTTTGTCGAAGATAAGGTGTCCATAGGTGCGTGGATTTATCTCCAGGCTTTCTGTTTTGTTCCATTGATCTATATTTCTATCTTTGTGCCTGTACCATCCTCTACATAGAAAACCCTAAAGCTTCTACCAGAAAATTACTAGAGCTAATCAATGAATACAGTAAAGCTGCAGGATATAAAATTAATACACAGAAATCCCTTGCATTCCTATACACCAATAATGAGAAAACAGAAAGAGAAATTAAGGAAACAATACCATTCACCATTGCAACAAAAAGAATAAAATACTTAGGAATATATCTACCTAAAGAAACAAAAGACTTATATATAGAAAACTGTAAAACACTGATGAAAGAAATCAAAGAGGACACAAACAGATGGAGAAATATACCGTGTTCATGGATTGGAAGAATCAATATAGTGAAAATGAGTATACTACCCAAAGCAATCTATAGATTCAATGCAATCCCTATCAAGCTACCAATGGTATTTTTCACAGAACTAGAACAAATCATTTCACAATTTGTATGGAAACATAAGAAACCTCGAATAGCCAAAGCAATCTTGAGAAAGAAGAATGGAACTGGAAAAATCAACCTGCCTGACTTCAGGCTCTGCTACAAAGCCACAGTCATCAAGACTGGGCTTTTTGTGCCTGTATCTGTCTTCCTGCGTGGACAGGTTTGCCCCATTCAGAGAAGGTTCATGTTCCCTGTACTTAAAGGTACCTGGCACTTACAGGCTCTTAGTGAATGTTGAACCACCTCAGATCCCACTGAGATCTCATTTTCCTCCTAGTTCATGGAGGACTCCTTTGGCTTCTTATCTCACTTGGTTTAGCAGTTTTGTAAGTTTTTCTGTTTTATCTCACTCTCTGCTTCTCAACCTTCTTTGCGAAGACAGAGATTGCATCTTCTGAGTTGTGCTATGCAGTACTCAAATAATTGCTGATTTTAAAATGATTGACTCCAGGCTCACTGAATAGCATCCTACTTACAGGTGACCTTGGCTGAACTTCATCTCTCAAGATCCTTCTTCATCCAAGAATGAAGTAAAATTCATTTGACACAAAACACATGTTGATAGGGCCATCACCAGCAACTGAGCAGGTTGTTCGCAGTATGTAGGCCCCTGGCTCGAGGAGAAAAGGTCACTGAGATCCAATCCATGCTCCTCTCTACAAACTATGAGCGGTGAGGGTGCACTGCACACAGGAAGTCATGCTTTATTCATACGTTTACAATGACACCCTCTGTTTGCTAAGATCTGGGCCCTTGGGGATCTCCACCTAGGTGTTGTGACTTTTACAAATTTACCCAAAGATTCTGTATGGGTCACAAAGGTTCTGATTTTTTGATAATTAAATAGGCCTTTTAGGATATTTCAGAACCCTTATAAAAAGTAACAGCTACCTTTTTGCTATGCAGAGATAATTAGAATGTAATTCTTAGAGAACTGAGGGGATTCAGCTGTTTTGACCAGTGTCACATCCTTGGTATGGTAGATGTTCAATAAATACTTATTGCGTTAATGAATAAAATGAGGTAACAAAAATAACATTTTTATTGACTTTGGCACAGAAGAACATTATTTTCCAAATCCATCTATCTCTTAATTCACTTTGTTCTATAACGTGTATCCCCTTATTTACCATGAGTGAAGTTCATTTGCAAACAAGAATAAAAGAGAAATGGGAGAATTCATCCAGACCAGCATATGAGAAAAGGAATTAAAATAAAGTTTTCAGGATGAGTTTCCTCTTGTGAAAAATATATTATATACTGGTTTACCCCAAAGTCAATGTGTTAGGGAACAGAAAAGAACTTTGAATTGAGTCAACAGGGATGGATTTCAGCACTGCTATTTCCTGCACATGTGATATGTGAGCTTGGGCACATCACCTGGTCAACTGTGCCTTGGTTTTCTTATTTGGGAATCTGGAGTTTCACCCTCTGACTCTTGTCATCCATTCATAGGGATGCTGCAAGGGGCAAATGGCATAATGCATATCATTGCTCCTTGCAAGATTAAAAGCCACTAACTGTTCAACAAAACATACCTCTCAGTCCATGCCAAGTCCTACATTCTACTGTGAAAGGACCAAAAAATGATGGAAGGAACTAACCACCCCTGGTTAGCCTTTCTCACTATGGTGTCAGCCTTTCTCACTATGCCATTATGAGTTTTGTCTATAGGAAACATCTGCATTTGCAAATCTTAGAATTAAAAAATTAATTAAGTCTTTATTAGTTGCATGCTGTTTTACAGATATATTGCTTTCTTTAGTGGATGTTACAAAATGAATTACGTATGCTCCCTAGATGATGATTCTATCAGCACTTTTAAAGAAAGGATGAAATGAGGACTCAACCAGGAGTTAAGATCTAGTACTTACTACTTCTTAGCAGCGGTGTGATTTTAGATGAGTTATCTCACCTTCTTGAACCCCCGTTTTCTCTTCTAGAAAAGAGGAGTAAATAGTAACTGTCCCACAAAGGTTTGTTTGTTTCCCCATAGAGAACATGAGATGAGTAGATAACTAACTTTATAAACCTGAGTGACATACAAATTACTCTATGGTGAGGCTGGTTTTTATTATCCAGGGTCACAAAGCTCATTACAGGGATCCTGGGAAAATCAGCCACTGTTAGACCCTGCTTTTCCTGCATGACCCCTTGTAACCTTGAGCAACCTGGGGAAGAGGTAATTGAACAGCAGCTACTACTTCGGAAGAAACAGAATCAAGATATCGAAGCTATTGACTCGATATTGACTCACCCTTAAGGCAGTAAACAATGCTTTGGTCTCTGACCTTTCCGCATCCTAGGGCAGTCAATAACCTGGCCTCTAGATGCAGCGTCTGCCACTGATTCTGATTTGGGAGTACTTTAACCTTGAACTGAGCTCCAAGTAACCAAGGCAACAGGAAGTCAGCTTCTGCATCAGAGGAGCTGGAATCCATAAATCAAGTCTCTAATGCAAACACAGTGTGCAGGTAGAGGTTTGAGAGGGTAAGTGATCTATGAGAAATTACCTTTGAAAATGAGTGACTGTCCCTCGATAGGCTATGCACAAAGACTTTTTTAAAAAAATTATCAATCGAGGTCAACAGATTATAGTAGAATGTTTTCATATAAGTTTAACTTTTTTTATTTCTCTTTGGCTCCTGTCTTAATTATGAACAGATGTTGGATCCACAAAGTTATTAGCATTGTTATTTCCTCCTTTAAAAATGTACTGGCCTCCAGATACGCAAGCCTCAGTACAGTCTGTCCTGTGTTGGGGTTTGGGGCTTCTCTGAACACATCTACCAAGTGTGCTCTTCATACAGTCTGCTGTCTGAATTTGACAGAGTGATCCTTTCCCAGATCGAAGCCACCGTTGTCTTTCCTCATGCCCCAGTATAAGCAGCAGGGCCACACCTCAGTGGTCTAGTCAGGACAGTGCTGAATCTGGGTTTCTTCATGACTGATCTCCAGCCTCAAAAATCTTCCTCCCTTGGAGACAGTAGCCAGGCTCACGCTGCGAAGGAACTTAACAAATACCCCACCATTCTGCCATCACCTACCATTTGTGAGAGCTTGATTCACATTCGAATGGTTCACATTCGTCTGGTCCTTTGGGTACCTCTCCATGGAGCATCATCTGCCACCTGGAATGAAGGGAAGCCAAGACTTCCAGTGGCCAGCCTGTCCAATGCTATCTCCCAAGGAGAAGTCACCCATTCCAGTCTCCTGAGACCTCTGCTCCTAGACAGAGTTTGTGAATTGCTAGTACTGTTATATTAGCCTTCGTTTAAAGTTTATCTAATATTCTTGCCCACATACACTACTTCTAGAATTGTTTCCCTAGTCCTTTCAAAACTGAAAAATGTCTGAGAAAACATCAGGATTTTTGTTTTGTTTTGTTTTCAAATTCACTGGATGGCAATTAGCAAACAGTACTATAATCTAGAAAATCCTAAATTATCTAGGGCTTTCGAGATAGCTAAATAGTGACCATCTGAATTATAGTGTTCCAAGTGTCATTTTATTATTTAACATATTCTGTATTATAAACACTTGAGTAGCAAAGTACATCCAAGAGAGGTGTGATCAGATCCATTTTAATGGCATGATGTAGATTGTGAATCTCTGCTTGAAAAGAGTACAACCAAAATGGCTTAAAATCACTGTGTTCCCAAGTGGAAGTTAAATATCTGCCTGCTAATACTGTTTATGGCTCAGTCCTTCTGCATGACATAATTTAAGTAAAGACCTACCTGCCCCACCTGTGTCCACAGGTACAAGGAGGACAGACAGATCAGGGAGAGGACCTATAAGCCAACAGACCTCTGGCAGCTCAACATTCCAGAAGTGTGCTGTGCCAAGGATGCTTGCACCCATTTGATGGGAACAGGGCCAGTGGTGGCAGAGGGTACCACTGTGGGGGAATCTCCTGACTTAGGCTTTCTCTCCCATTGCTAGATTTGTTAGCCATCCACAGTCAAAGTGCATCAGTCAGTCTACCCTGATGACTATACTCTGATAGACTGCTAGATTCTTTCTAAACTATGCATATTTTCTCAATGGAAAAACAGTTGAAAATATGTTTGTAGTTTAACAAATATTAACAATAAAGAAGGCTAAAGAGCAGAAGTAAAAACTCCCACACTGATCTTTGCTGTGCTCTCCTTCCTCGGAATAACCACAGTTAGCTATTTGGATGTATCTCCTGGCAGAAGATTCTGTTTGCATTTTACATATATTGCTTATGTTTACCTTACCTATCCCTTGCACACCTGCATATTTTCAAACAGGCATCATCCAAGGATCATTTCCACGATTGTTGCACTTCCTGATTTCTTGATGGTTGTGCCTTGCTGTCTCTCTGTCATAGAATTTTATATTTGTGCACTCCCACTGTCAAAACTCTATGAAATATGAAATCAAAAAACAAAAATGGTATTGTTATTTACAACTCCTCAAGTGGAAGCTTCAGAGGTTTGGGTGGAGAGAAGGAGGAAGGTAGTAAAAGGTAAATGAAAATGTCAGTATTTCTTCCTTAGGTGGTTACAGATGCCTTTTCCAAGTGTGATACAGGGCCTCTGTGTTCTCAGTGTGAAGCATGCTATTGGTAGGCTGGGTCATAGGCAGATGTTGCAAGATGGCCAGTGGACCAAGGTGACCCCTGAGTTTAGCATCTGACTACTTGAAAACTTCCAGCTTTGACAATAAGAGCTGGATGAGTTTAGTCAGTTATCTCTTAACATCCCAGAAATGTGTTGACTTCTTCTATAAGGTTAAGAAAATAGTAATCTCTACACTACATGCTTCACAGGGCTGCTGTTAAGGCCCAAGTGAGCAGATCTCACTGTGGAGGTAAGCTGACAGTCTGGGAGGGACCAGTGTCACTCAAGTTGGTTGGATGGGAAAAAAAGATCAACAATTGCTATGATATAGCCCCATTTCTTGTTGTTGCTATCAGTGGTCTGTAGCCTACCATTAAAGAAATTCTGAGTAGATGACCTTTTGACATGGATTCAGATACCTCTAGTCTCTGAACTTATGCCTAGATGACTTGGAGAGTGATTTTTTAAAAAAATTTTTTGCAGCTAGGGATGTAGAAGGTGCCCAGAAATCCTTGGTCATGTCAGGTAGGAGAACTGAGGCTTTGCTGGCTGGCTTTAGTTTGACCTGTGGAGCAAGTTATAATATGATAGTAGTAATAATAGCAATAATCATAACAGGAAACACTTATATAGCATGGACTATGTGTCAGACATTGTTCTAAGCCCTTTACATTGATTGACTTATGGATGCTCCAAACCACCCATATGAGAGAATGTGGTTCCATCCCATCTGCACAGTTACGGAAGCTTGAAGCTTGGAGAGGTTAAGCAACTTGCTCATGATCACACAGCTGAAAAGTAAGAGGGCCTGGATTTGAGCCCAGAAAACAAGGCTCCAGAATAGTTCTTATAATGTCATGTAGTAAATTTCCAGGCCCATCCACAGGCACCTTATAAGAGCCTACCCAGGCTTTTCAGCATCATAAAGATGGGATTATTATGATCAGACACTCAAAGGCCCCCAAGTACAACTCTCAGTTGGTCTAATGACTATTTACACAACAGTCCCCACAGGGCATCTTCTGCCTCCAGAAGGCTGATTTCTTGCCTGAATCATCTTCATTCCCCACCCATGACTTATGAGACACTGTCCTAAGCACTGAGAATGCCTTTCCTTCAACCATGCTGCTCTGGGAAGCCTTTCCCCACTTCTTCCCACACTAACCCCTGCCTCCCAAGCACCTAGAATGAATAACATGCAGACCTGCCCACACTTGTTGCCTAGTTTTTCCTTTTCATTTAGTCTTTTCCTCTCAGCTGCTGCGATGAGAAGCCTCGTTAGGATGGGGTGCACTTCTCCCCTCCCTGCTGTGTATACCACAACCTCTATAAAAACAGGCTTCTTGACCCATGGAAGGTAAAGTGTGCATGATGGATAACTCCCTTAGACCTGTGCCCTGACCCCAACTTCCAGGTAGCCCACCCAGAATGTTGTCACCACTAACATCAGCCACAAAACCAAAACTGGTCATGCTTCTAATTCATTTTTTTTTTTCTTTAAACATTCTAAAATGTCATTCTTGCAGCAAAAGATCAGATCATTTGGTGATGTGACCTCGGGTCATTTTCAGATTTTATGTTGTCTGTCTTCCTGTTTCTTTAAAGTGACTGTAGGCTTTGGGGTTATTGTTTTTTTAGGGATACCAAGTCCCCACTTAAAAGTGGACCAAACGGCAACGCATAGTAAGAACGAGGGCTCAGCGTCCACCGTGATGACCAGGAAGAAGCCAGCTGCGGTGGACAGTGTTGCGATCCCACCTGCCCCAGTGTTATCTCTCCTTGCTGCATCGGCAGCAACATCGGATGCAGGTGAGCACTTCAGATGCTTTGGATTGGCCCCGGGAAAGTGGGCATGGCAAAGCCCTCTGGGAATGTGCTGCTGAATACAGGTAAGGGTTCTGTGCTCAGCCAACCTCCCACAGACGGTGAGCGTGGGCGCTGTTTCAGCACTGGATTTTTCAAGAGGGAAAAGGTCTAAGAAAGGAAGGAGATCATCTCAGAACCTGGAAGCAGAGGTCAGTGAGTAATCGTAACAGTATTAATCATTTAAGCCTTCGTAATTACTAATCTCGGCATAAAGGACCTTATATGTGTCATCTCATGTAACTCATAAAAGAGCTCTCTGAAACAAATACGTGCATCTTCATTCCAGAAGAGGAAGCTAAGGGTAAGGAAGCTCGCCCTGGGAACTTTTAGACAGTCAAGATTCCAACTCAGGTCCAAAACACATGGTTTGACCACTGCATTTCACTACCTCCTGTGCTCACCAGGGTTAGGAGACAATAATCAGAGCTTCCCTGAGGCTTGATTCATTCTACCTCATGATGTCATGAATTCCTCAATAGCCACCTGGCTCCTCACTAGCAGTTTATAAAATACAAGCTCCTTACTCAGACATCCTTTATACTCTGCCTTCCACTACTTCACACACATCATCTCCTGTATCAACCCCAGTGTGCCAGACTCATCCCTACTGCCAGGAAGGAAGGCCTTGTGGTTGGCTTAACACCTTTCTTGAGGACAGCCTTACTCCATTCCTATTCACATCCTTCAGATCTTCAAGGCCCAGCAAGTAAGTCACATCTTCTCTGAATACCAATAGCGTCTGGCATCTCTAGTGTGCATTTGGACTGCATAAGAAATGTTTCTCTTTAACTTTTTCTTGTGACAGAGTTGTATGTACCTTAGAGATAGAACCCATGATTTAGATTCTTCTGTCTTCATGGCACACAGAATGATGGCACATTCCATAAAATGTGTTGAATTGATGTACTGGTAAACCTTAGGCATATTGCTGTATTTAGAAATGCCTATTATGATTAGAAGCCCAAGAAGACACTCATTATTGATATTCACTCTAAACCAATCTTTCTCCAGGCAAGAATACTGGAGTGGGTTGCCATGCCCTCCTCCAGGGGATCTTCCCAACCCAGGGATTGAACCCAGGTCTCCTGCATTGCAGGTGGATTCTTTAACATCTGAGCCACCAGAAAAGCCCTCTAATTCAGCAGATTGCTTTAAATAGAGAACTCAACTTGTCTGCATACCCACCTCTTTCACGGAGACCATTGGTAATTCGAAAAGGAGGCCAACTGAAATAACAGAAAGAAGTATTTGGCAAGACTTCCCACATTGAATCTCACAAAGTATCAGTAGGTGTTTTGTGATAGGTATTTTCAAACTTAGATGAGTGTGAGGGATGCTGCTCTGTACCTGCTTCCTTTCTGCAGGGTTTTCCTAAGCCTTTAATTGACCAGTGTGCACTGTGAAGTTCCGGGAGGGTGAGACACAGAATTTCACGATCTTACCTGACCACACAACTCATGTTTTCTGGGAATAGTTCTTAACATTCCTTGGAAATGGTATTCTTCCCCCCCCACTTGGAAAGTCTTGCTTTGAAGAAATGGGATCATCTCTCCAATATGATCAGGAATATTAGCATCTTTCACATGCTAGGTGTGAAATGAAAGTTTCTGATGGAAACGCCAGGTAAAGGATGCCAGCTATGAGAACAACTGTCCCTCTAGCAGGGAGAATCACAGAGGAAAGGGGAAGAAGCTGCCCCTGAGACTTGCAGCACCTTTGTGGAAGGGCATCTGTGGATAGAGAAGTGGGTACTGCTGCCATGCCTGGAACTCTAGGAATTCATCACTTGCCTGGAGCAAAAGATTTGGGCCAGAGTCTACATGTGCGTGCGTGGACGCTAAGTCGCTTTAGTTGTGTCCTACTCTTTGCAGCCCCATGGACTATAGCCCCCCAGGCTCCTCTGTCCCTGCGATTCTCCAGGCAAGAATACTGGAGTGGGTTGCCAGGGGATCTTTCCAATCCGGGGATTGAACCCACATCTATTATGTCTCCTGCATTGGCAGGGGATTTCTTTACCACTAGTGCCACCTGGGAAGCCCAAAGTATGCATACCCATCCAGATAACTGCTTCTTGAACTCTGTCAGTTAAGCTCTGGAGACCTCCCTTTATGGGTTTAAAAATTAGCCTGTGTGTTTCCGCCTTTGCTTGCCAAGAATAGCTATTTCCCAGAGGCAAAAGACAGGTGATCCCCCGTTTTCCTTCGCTGAACTCTTTCCATGCTGAGTGAGAGAATGCATTCTTGGGATCCCAAGCTTCTACAGGCTCACCTCCCCTATTTGCATTCAATAATTTACAAATATGCCAAATGGGCATAGAAACAGGTGGATATTAAACTTTTAAACCCGCCTTTCTGGTAATAAGAACTGAGCCAAAGCCCTCCTGTTTGAGGATACAGAAATAGGCTGTTTATTTTTGGCAGTGCTCAAAGGAGCTTAGGCTGCTGAGCAGAACTTTACGGGAAAACAAGCTAAAGATCTACTGCAGGTGCTGGAGACCAGGCCTTGCTGAGATTCCACTCCCCACAGACAAATGTCTTCCCACAAATCTAAGAGAGTTAGAGTTGCACAACCTGGGCTCATGCCCAATGCCCCGTTTCACACATGAAGACGTTGATGCTTCCAAGATTCAGAAATTTGCCTGAGGTCATGCAGTTGGATTGGAATTCAAATTTCTTGATTTACTGCCTGATTTCCAGTGGAATCTCATTTCTGTCATAGGCCCAACTACTAGTAGCAAAGGTAGGTTTCTTTCTCCCTAATTACGGACTTCTAATGTTTTTAGAGAACAGTGAGTGAAACTCACAATTGGATGCTTTAACCAAAGTCAAGCATACAAAAGGCAGTTAATAAACAGTTTCTGGGTTTGATTTCATTCAGTTGGGTGCTTGTACACTAATCATACATACTTCTGATGAGAAAACTCACTTGTTTTCTTTAGAGTACCATCTTTCACTATAAATAAGGTAATTTTGAAATTACTTCTGGCTGTATACAGAAATCAACTTATTTTCCAATAGGTCACCATTTCTATAGAATGATTTTGAAGACCCAGACAACTGCAGAGAAAGAAAAGGAAAAAAGAGTAAAATTAAGTTGCTTATAAAGCAAAATTAATTTAAGAAATCATTTATTGAGGTATCTTAGTTCCCCAACCAGAGATGGAACCCATCCCCCCTGCAGTGGAAGTACAGGGTCCTAACCACTGGACTGCCAGGGAATCCCTATTGAGATTTTTAAAATGCTAAAATAATTCAACTAATTTGAAATTCCTTTTACTTTAAGGTATCTTGTACAGTCTCTGACACATAGTAGGTGCTGAATAAATAATCAGTGAGTGAAATGAATGATTACAAGGCAATAGCTATATACGTATTCAATACCAAGCAACATGGGAGACATCTGAGAAAAACATGCTTGATGTTGGAACTGCTTAACAAGCAAATGGAAAACATTTGACAGACATGTGGTAGTCTGTTAGTAAATACTTGCCAAATAATTTATCAGTCTATAGTCCTAATGGTACTTTTTTTAGACAGGTGGTCTTTGGTGAAAGAGAAAAAGGAACATTTCCCACTTCATTTTATAAACATGAAATGGAAGAAATGAATGTAGGTCAGAGGCTTAAAAATATGTCTTTTCTAGCTGGTGCGTGTGTGTATGTGTGTATTTTTATTTGTTTAAGGGGATTTTTTTTTAGCTTCTCTGAGTCTGGTAGTCATGCTGCTTATGAAGCTATTGATTTGGAGGAGGAGGCCGAAGAGGAGCTGTAAGAGAGGGTGGCCAGACTGAGAACAAGTCAGTCTGTGAACTTCTGGGAGGGAGGGAGGCAATGGCTGCCACTGGTGCTCAAGCAGGTCAGGTTTCGTGATCAAACTGCTCAGTAGCCATTGATCAGCTGCAGTCCCCTGGCACAGCACAGGAGGTCTGCTTCAAGGCAGCACTGCATCATTATTGTGAGTAATTAGGGCTAATGCAGTGAAAGCTTCAATAAAGTTTCTTCGAAATGATGTATAATTTGAAATAACTTCTATTGCCCTGTTCCAGTAGTGATTGAATAACCACACCAGATAACGTGCACCTGAATAAGTTAGCCTGATTTTTCTGATCCTCTACACACTGAACTGATTTCTCAAGGAGATTATGGGATGTGTAGAGAGTACAGGATTTCACTACTGAAACATGCTCCCACACTTTGTACTTAGGATGAGACTATATTATTAAGTAAATTACAAAGTTTGTAGGCACTTCGTAAAACACCAAGAAAATAAATTTCTTTGGTTTCTACACCTGAAGAGTCTAGAGTAGTAGTGATGGGAAAACAAGCAAATAGGCAGGCACTCCTTTCTTGTTCTCTCTCACACACACACACACCCACCCACACAACACTGATAATCTCTCATCTTAAATTCAAGTAGGAAAAAAGACATGTATCAAGGTTGCTGTCACCAAATCTCCCCTGTTCAAGGTATAGTCTTGTTAGAGATGACAGAGGGGCCACGGAGGGAGCATAGCTCTTTGTTTATAGTTTGTATCTGTTTTGTATCAAGGCTAATACACTATTCTCTCAAACTGCATGATATGTCTTGTTTAGAACTATCAGAGTAAGTGAAAATATTTAAATTTCACAAGTCGATCAAATGTTTAGACATTTTGCTTCTAAAAGCAAAAGGATGAAATAATAATATCCAGGTGCAAATGCAAAAAGCAATGAGCAGGAATTTCAGAATTGTAAAGTAATTTATTTGTTTTTTGTCATATGGGGAATCATGATCTGAAGCTCCTGATCAAAATAACAGGTCAATTCAGCCAAAAGTCTCGTCCTTCAAAAAGAACCAAAATAGAGCAAATATATGTGGAAGTTAATAGGATTTGGAACATCTAAGAGTCATAAGTATACAAACCAAAGAAGCCATCAAATTGTAAAATAAATTTCTCTAAGTCTAGATTAATCCCTTAAAATATATAGGAGAAAAAAGTTCAAAAAGATCTAGAGAAAATAAAGCTTTATTTAAAAAACATATCATTCAAATTTGCTAAAGGTCTACCTACCCGCTGATGTTGAAGTAGCTCAGAATGACTCTGTTTGCCTAGCAAGCTCTACTGAACACGAAATCCTGAAAGAGTCCCCTCCATTTGGCTCTGGACCATGAAGAGACCCAGAGGGTTGCAAACTTCTGTGTTTCCTGGAAGACCCCATCGCACCAAAGGCCTTCTGAAAAAACTTTTTTTTTTTTTTTTCTGCCCAAAAAGGAGAAAATAAGTTCTTTTCTGATTTAAACTGGACATTCTAGAAAAGCTGAGTTCTTCCTATGGCCAAGGCTGTCCAAGTCAATGGACATGAGTTTGAGCAAACTCTGGGAAATAGTGAAGGACAGGGAAGCCTGGGACGCTGCTGTCTATGGGGTCACACAGAGTCAGACACAGCTTAGCAACTGAACAACAAGGCTGTAAACATCCCCAAGAAGCATCAAATTCTCCAGAATCTGGCCCCTGCCTTCTGCTCCAACCCCACTTGGAAATGTCAGCCAGCCCGAAACTCCTTTGGAATCCCCATTGTCAGAGTACCTTGCAAAAAACTAAAAATTCATGTCAAGGGTTCATTCAGCTCTTTAATGAGAAAACCAACATGGTGATAAAGCTGGTCCAGAAAGAATTAGAAGTAGAAGAAAATGGCATTATAGGAATGTAGGCATTGAAGAAAGAAATCTCAGCAAGATTGCTCAGTGACTGTCCTAATGGGCAATAAAACCATAACCTCTGGGCTTATATTTTCTACTGGAAAGAAATAATTTGCATATTTTCTGGGCAAAAGTCTACAAGTTAATATATTACCTGGAAGAATCTGAGCCTTTAATCAGCAGTGGATAGTGAATTCAATAAGGGTACATTTCCCTGGATAATTAATAATCCTTGGGCAGGTCTGTAAAATGACACTAAAACTCGAAAAGGACATGCACCCTTCCATTTACCTTGTTTCTAAGTTTTGGCTCATTTTTCTTGACACCACTTGTGGGCTGTGCAAGGCTCTAGTTCAACGCATGTGTTCTTGCTTCTGAGTGCCCGCGTTGGAATTTCAGTACTGCACTAAAGTAGTGTTCACGTCTGTAGATGGGGAAAAGCATGGTACCCAGCACAGAGGATTGTGGTGTGGAATAAATGAAGTACACCTTAAGCAAATCTTAGCAGAGTGCCTGACACATAGGAATAGTTCAGCAAATAAGTCTTATTGTCGCTGCTACTATTGTTGCTGTTAGAAATTGTTATTGCTATCACCTGTTTTCCACCCTGGAATGTTCCTATCTCCTTCACCCACTCCTCAAGCTGTTTGGATATTGAATTCATGATTATTCTTCAAGACTCATCTTAAGTGTCTTCAACTCTAAGAAGCCTTCCCTTAAACCCACGGCCGAATGAGACACCACATCTTCTGTGCCCTATGGCTCCCCACAAGCCTATTGATCATTGATCCCTACATTTAATTTGGTGTCTGTGTCCCATGCTGCACTGTCCACTGCCCTATTGTCAGACTTTATTCGACTTTTTTAAAACTTATTTTTAATTGGAGGATAATCTCTTTACAATATTGTGCTGATTTCTACCATACATCAACATGAATCAGCCATAGGTATACATATGTCCCCTCCCTCTTGAACCTTCCTATCTCCCACCTCATCCTACCACATACATGTGGAATCTAGAAAGATGGTACTGATGAACTTATCTGCAGGGCAGCGGTGGAGACGCAGACTTAGTGAACAGACTTGTGGACTAGTGGGGAAAGGCGAGGGTGGGACCAATAAATTGAGCAAGTAGCATGAAAACATATACATTCCTATATGTAAAACCAATGGCCAGTGGGAATTTGCTGTATGCTGCAGGGAGCCCAAACCCAGGACTCTTCATTCAACTTTGAAACCCCAGGATCTAGCACTGACGTGGCATGGGCAAACAATAGCTAATCATTAAATATTAGTCAAAATGAATTGGACAACAGCTGTCTCCTGCACAAAACCATCTGTTGCACAAAAATACATACTCTAGAATGATATTTATTAGAGTTGAGAGGCATTGATTTGCTTTTATTCTCCATGTCAGCCCCAGAAACAGCAAATCATCCTGAGACTGTTCAGCAAAAGGAACAACCTGAGAGGGATCCCTGGGGCCTCTAGAATCTTCTGTTCAGTAGTAGCAGACCAGCTTCTGGCTAGTCCACCAGGATATCCTCCAAGGAAGATTGTTTTCAAGTTAAAGGAAAAACACCAGCCTAAATGGCATGGTATATTTGGTAAATGGATATGTGCTTATTCAGAGGAGGAGGAACTTGTACACATAAATGTATTCCTTTACTCAGAAATTCTTTGGGGTTTTCAGGGTGAACTTCTCAATGGAAAGCTGGAGATTACACTGGCCTATGCATACTTAATTATTTTATATATACCATTCTTGAATTCTGTCCGGAGTATTGATTTCCTGAGGGGAGCAACCAGTTCCTATTTAAAATTTGTTCCATTCAATGAGTATTGAGTAACCCATGAATTTCCAAAACCTTGGGCTAAATGGGATGAAAACAAGAGAAAACAAAATCCAGGAACACTGCTATTAAGCAACATTTAATCATATTTGGGTGTCAAGAACCTCGTGCAGTGCTGGGTTACATAGTAGATACTCAGTAAACATGCCTGGACTGGATTTAACTAATTTTGCTCTCTCCAGAGCTGAAATTTTAGGCAAGACAGAGGGTTTAATGACAGGTTGGAAAGTGCTATGCCTGTGAGAAGTTTAACTCAATTTATCTTCCCTGAATGCTTTGTACAGATTACACTCCCAACCACCTCTTGTCACAATCAGACCCTCTTAAAAACAGAGTAATGATAATAATATATTTTATCATCTTCCTAGTGATAGTATCATTCACACATTCATCGAAGCCCAGTGGGAGGTTTGGCTGTGAGGCATCAGACACCGGGGGAGTCAGGTGCGATCATGGTAATAATAATTCCACGCTCAGAAATACGGGAAAGAAAACCTCCCACACATGAAGTGATTTCTATTAAGATACTCATTTTATATCAAATATTCAAACTCCTCTTTATAAATAGGAGAGAATGAAAGGACACTCTTCCAGGGCAGATTTTATGTGGCAGAGAACAAAAGGGCACAAATATTTTACGATCAGTTTTGAGATGAAAGTGACACGCCTGCCTTATTCATTGGCTCTTTCCATTTCCAGAAGTCTAATTAGATTGTTAGTTTAATGGTGGTGAGATAATTTAGTGGCAACTGAAAGCAATTGTGTTAATGAGAAGGGGGGACAGTGCTTTTGGTTTCCTGTAATTAATGGAGAGTTTTTGAAAAACTTCTTGGTTCCAGTGAAGTTGGCATACTGAGCCCAGCTGTGAAGGGGGACAGGGTCTTTCCTGCTTATTGCTGCGGAAATGGCCTCAGGCAGTGTGGAAGAACTGTGTAATGACTGTCATTAAGAATGATCTTTAGTGGTCCAGGCAGACTGTAAGTTAGTCTAAGAGACTGAAGAAAGAGGTTTAGAGAGAATAAACAGGTGTGACAAAGAGAAAGAGACAGACAGACATAGAGGTATAACTCACCCGCAGCCCACTTCACTCTACCTTTGAGAGTCATTGTGATAATCCCAGAGCACCTCCCAGGGGGATTCCTTCTACTTATACTGGAATTGACAAGACTGGTTTAGAATAGACTAGAAGGGATCTCTGCAAACCCCTTGATGTTGCAGCTGAGGAAATTGAGCCCAGAGAAGTGAATTGAATTACAAATATTACCTGCTAGAAATTAGGAAACCTGGACTTTTTCTGGCTACCACACAGATGTAAAGTTAAAACTGGATTTGAAATTCAGGGACCAGTGTTATTGCATAGTGTGCAGTACTTAGTTTCCTTAGGTGAGTAACAGTCTGACTAAGACTTCTGAGTCTCAGTTTCCTTATCAGTGAGATGAGAAAAAGAATTTCTGCTTTTTAGGCAGTGGTGAGGAAGAAATGAAATAGCAGATAAAAACACCAATCACATACTCAAAACAATATATTACTGTCTTATGACCCCTCTCATGTCAAAAATGAAGTCATGTCATGCTATGATTTAATCATGTAAGTCATAATTTAGTCATGTTATGACTCAGATCATAACACCCATTAACTATCTTTAGAAGTTTTATCCTCACTGCATGCATGCGTGCTCAGTCGCTTCAGTCATGTCTGACTCTTTGGACTGCAGCTCACTAGGCTCCTTTGTCCATGGGGATTCTCTAGGCAAGAATAAGGTTGTCATGCCATGCTGCAGGGGATCTTCACAACACAGGCATGGAACCTCAGTCTCTTATGTCTCCTGAATTGGCCGGTGGGTTCTTTACCACTAGCACCACCTGGGAAGCCCCTTTATTCTCACTACCTCCTCCAAATACGCTTACTTCATGCCACCTGTTAAAGGCTTCGTATTAAGCTCATCTTACTGAAACTTCTACATACAAGTAAATACTGGCCCTTGCCCTAGGGAAATTTTCACCCTATTTGGGAAGACCTGACTCTAAAACATGAAATGGCCAAATAATATTTTTAAATTAATAGATTGAATAACAGTCTCAGATACTAACAGAGCTATCATTTAAACCAATAGATCATTAGTTTCCAGCTGAATGGCACTAAGGGCGTTTGGAGGACACTGAGGTAATCTGGGGAGAGAAGAGTTGAGATGGCCTTCGAAGGATGGATTAAATTAAGTAAGTAGACAGAAGCAGAAAAGACAGGTTTACAACATCTCTAAGATAGAAGTGTATGTGGAAATAATGACAGATAAGGCTGGAAGAAAGGTTTGGGGTCAGAACCTGGAGTCCCTGAAACTCTAGAATGAGTCATCGTGACTCTTCTGAAGGACAATGATAGCAAAATAAAGCCATGGGCCAGTAGCTGTCTGCAGTTGTATTTCAGTTGACCTACACAGGTTTATACATTTTTTTAAAAAGTTAATTTGTAGATTTTCAACATCAGAAGGCTTACATAATAATCAGAGTTCTGGCTTTTTGGAAACCAGATTATTTGATACATTCGGACTCAGATTCCTACCCGACAACAATGATCCATACAGAATAACATTTGTCCCATTGGATGGGCCATATTCTCATTACTTTCCCATGTCGCCCTCTGTTTACCCCCACCTTCTGTCATAATCCTGGTCAACCTCACTCATTATATCGGCTGTCTGGCTCCCTATACAGAACCCTTAAAGGCATGTGACCTTGAGACAGCGGAAGGATCAAAGCAGTGTGAAGAAGACCTAGTCTAGCAGAAGTAGGACAGGTCATCTACTTGTTCTACTTGCTCTACTTTTGATCTGGACACAGTAATACCTGTGTTATTTAACTATGAAATTTGGGGGCTGGAAAAGGCCTTTGAAATTGGGAAAACCAGGGAAACCCAGGAGTTCTCTTTGTCCAGTTCCTTGTCTTCTTTGCTTTCTTAGTAAGGAAATATGGTATGAAACTCAGTTTGAAACAGGGCAGCCCTTGCTTGAATCCGTGAATCCATCACTTATGTGTCCTTTGGAGCAATTATTTAATCTCTTAGGTCTCAGTTTTCATCTCTGTACAATAGAGATAGTAATGTCTTCACTTGGTTGTGACCACAATTAAATGAGGAAATATGTGAAATACTGCATGCAGACTGCGCTGTAGGTTCTCCAAAAATATTAGTTTCTCCCCCTTTCCTATAGTTTCATGTGAGAGCAGAGATGATACAGTCCACTTAACTTTTATGGTCTATGGTATGACAAAAAGAGTAAATGCTACAAAAACGATCATTGAGTAAATTGATGATTAAAAAAAAACAAACAAACCACATACACCCCACTACACCCCCAGCAAAGAATGAAATTTCTTTTTCTCCTCTCTTCCCCACCCAAGACTCCTAAAATGTGACATCTGTTATTTTAATGTCCCTTGTAAGTAATGTTGTTAGTTTGCTTTATGAAGTCTACTTTTCAAAGAGACACAAGGAGAGAACTTAGCTGCTTACCATCTCTCTCAGAGTTCCTCACCTGTTCAAGAATCCTCTTCCCTAGGAATTGTTCTGTTTCCTGGAAATCTCTTTAAATTAAGAGAAACCAGATAGCCTTCATACAACAATAAGGAAACATGAATCTGTGCTACCAATGGGCAATTTCAAAGGATAGTGAGAAGGTACTGATGGAGGGAATTTCAACTCTTCAGTGTTTCCAGCAATGTCTGTGAACACCCTATGTGGCCTGGACCTGGGGCTTGCCCCATAGAGATGACAGAGCTCAGAACAAAAGAGAGTAAGCCTGATACTACCTTTAAATTCAGCAGGGGATCAGACCAGCCTCAAGCAGTGTTCCTGGGTTGTTGGGAATAGTTTCAGTGCTCAGAAACACTCTTCCAAGGGATTTTCTTGCCCTCCGATACCCGAAGATATTTTGAGAGGACTTTCATTATTTTGAAATTCAGTTTTTTGTCACTGCCTTTTAGGTACAATCCTGGTCTTTGTCTTGTGCAAGTTGCTAGCGTTAAGTGATTTGGGCTTTACATATGGAAAGTTCATTTTGTTGTGTAATTAATGGGAAGCAGACTTTGGGAAGCTGATGATCCAGGCCCTTATTTATATGAGAGCATATGTCTGTGTTTTGTTTATGACTCACTCTCTTACTCCACGCATTGTAACTTGGGTTTGTTTACACTAACTTTTCCTAGAATCCAAGCCACATGGTATGTGAGCCAATAATTTATGGTCTCTAAAAGGAAAAGATGATGAATGAGTGTTTTCCTGTTAAATTGTCAAATCTTGAATTGAGGAAGAAATATTTGCTGCCTTGTGTCTATCCAAGCTTTTATTTGAAAAAAAAAAAGCAATAATAACAACAACAAACCCAAACTATTGGTTTAGGTTTGGCTAAACCAATTGGCTTAGAACTTAAATGTATAGATAATTTGCCAAGAGAGCATATGACCACTCTCCCACAATAAACCATTATAATTCTGATCCAGATGTTCAGCCATGAGAAGACCTTTCATCTCCCCACCCATCCTCTGTCTCTGTCACTCTCATTTCTGGTGTTATATAATCAATATATAACATGTACTTGTCTCCTTTTTCCAGGGGACCATGGTTTTAATTAATCAGTGGACTTATATGTTCAAGCTTGTTTTCTTAATGGCACTTAATAAATTCTAAACTTGTTTCTTTCATCGAAGCTTCTCTTCTCCTATGAGGTGGTTTGGAGTTCAGTCTGTATTTCATAGTACTTTGGTGCTTTTGATCGTAGCTCGGATACTCCAAACAGCTAATGGTGCTCTGAGGAGAGCAGTGAACAGCTGAAATATGTGAGGATCTAGTTTAATTTACAGTGATTTGGATCCCCTTCAATAAATCCTTTTCGATTTTACACACAGATTTTACAAATAGATGGTAAGTGTTGGTTTAGGTTGAAGCACGTGGATTGTCCACTTCAAGTGAGTGAGCTGAGCTCTGTGCTAGGACCTGGCCTGAGGGAGTTAGAACTGAGTGCGTAGCACAGCGCCTGGCACAGAGGGGGCTCAGTCCATATTTGTTCTAAGAATAAATAAGAATGGCTAAGATATGGTCCCTGTGCCTTAAGAAAAAACAATTTAAAAGAAGAGATAAGTGCAGATTAATCCCATAATCTTAAAATAGGACACACTGTGTGAAGTGCTATCAGAGAGACATTAAGCAATGTACAGGGGTCCAGAAAGATTAACCCTGAAATGAGAGTCCTTTTTGGCGTTCAGAGAGAGGACTTCATTTGAATGAATTCCAGCAGGAACTGGGAAGCACTGGAACCACAGCTAGCATTGTTTTGTTTTGTTTTTGTCTTTTCTTTTCCCACTAGGGCTGGAGAATTGCCTCCAGATAAAAGAAAAATGTGAGACTTCTCTTTTCCCTCTCCAACATGAGATGCAATATCCTTTCTGGCAGAAATAATAGAGTTGGGCATACACCTGTGGGCTAGGCAAAGTTATTGTTTCTGTGGTACACCCTTCATTTACTAACCAGACAGAAACATATGTGAAAGTCTAAAGCAATGGGTATAAATTGTTTTTGCTAGTTTTACGAAGAATTCAGGGATATTTCATTGTGTAAATTGACATCTTTTCTTGAAAAACTTCAATAAAGAGGAAAATAGTAGCAGGCATTTGAGTCACACGAATCATGCTCTGAAGGGGTTAAAGCAAAAGCTGGCATGTGGGTATTCAGATTCTCTGGAAACTTCACAAACCTGGGCCCTCTCTGAGAAAACAAAAATATGATTCCAGACTTGCACAATTGACTAAAACCAGCAAAATTAAATTTTGCAGATTTAAATAGAAGGCTTGCATTTAAGCTCAAAAACCAATTCCATGTAGCAATGGCCAAGTTTGGTGGCCAAACTTATGAAAGTGTTTAAGAGAGTTAATTGAGCTTCCATTTAATGTGAACAAACCATGTGATGTTGCTGGGGGAAAAAAAAAGGAGGCTTTTTGGTTGTTTGTTTTTATGTAGTTCACATTAAGTGTAGTGCCATATGCATTCATCACTTCATACTTGGAAAATCAGTTCCATCCTGGGCAACAAAATTTAAGGTGAGATTTGTCAGATGATTAAATCTCCAGTGGAGGGTAATCAAAATGGAATATAGTCTAGAATTAATTTCATATGAACACAGATGAAGGAATTGAGGACATTTTACCTAGAACAGAGAAGACTTGGAGGTATATAGCTATTTTTACCCAATCATATTTATTCCGAAGTAAACGTCCTGCCAAAGAATCGAGAGATTTGTCTGAAGGCACAGTACTGAGGAGTGAAAAATCAAGATGAGAACTTCATTCTCCTAATTACCTGGTCAATATGTTTTCTATCAGATTGTAAACAAAAGTCTGAGTTTTAAGTAAACAAATGCAATTATTAAGACCAAATAGAAAACAAAACAGGAATACCAACCATTTGATGTAATTCTTAAAGTTCTAGCATGGTCAATAAGGATTTATTTAATCCAAGCCTAAATATTAAAAATATGAAAAGTTTCATAAGATCATGTCTGTTACATTGTTCTTTGTTCTTCCTTGTCTTTCTATTTTCTTTTTCAAAACTTACAAGAGAGAAAGAAAATCTCTCGTGATCACTTATGAACACGTATCTACAATAGCTGGAGTATTATATAAGTGATGGTATTTACAGTTAAGAATACTGCTATGCCACATTTGAGAGGAAAGAAAAGAGAAATAAAGAGCCCTTTGAGAGGGTGCAGCTACCCCCGCCGTGTGACCACCTGGCATGCTGTGAGACTCAACAGATGTAGCGTCAAACTTTTTGGCATTAACTGCACTACTATCCAGCCTCTCACGTTGTCTAGTCAGTCTGCTGGGGCTTGAGCCACATGCGACGTACAAAAACCAAAGTTGATTGAACACAGAGTCGGGCTGAATGGCTCTAGTATTCCTAGTTAATGAGTGCCGCCACTCTCAGTTCGCTCCTCACCAAGCCACTCTGACTCTATTAAGTATCACTCTCAGAAAAACTCCCAGACTTAAAATTCTTCTGTAGATTCATCCTGGGCAATTCCTACTAATACTATGCACAGTTCACTTTGAGGTTGATACAGTTGCACCTATTTCTTGTTTTCTGATCCCTGAGCTCATTCCCTTCACCAAGCTTTCTCAGGCCTGCTGAAGTCCTGGTTCCCTTTCTTAGAGGTTCTCTGAGCAACCTGGCAGTGTTCTTGCTTGGCTTAGTCTCTCTCTGGAGGCTAGTCACCACCGCCTTTATCTGCCCCAAACTGCAGGTGGTTTGTCCAAAACCCAGGCTCATGAAAGGACTGGCATTTTAACCCCATGGTCAGAAAAGTCAAGGATTCTGAAAACCTAGGAACCAGGACCTCAGAACTGCCTTTCCAAAACATGGAGGTCAGCATCAAATCCCACTCCAGAGGCTCTCCATGAATGAAACACTCTTTTGACTGTCTTGGAATTGCATGCAATTCAATTCAAGGTGCTCTAGGGAATATGAAGATTAATGATATTAGGCTTTGGTTTCTAGGGTTTAGAAGCTGAAACAATCCAACAGGAAATATTAATCAAGCATCTACTATGAGAAAGGAACTATAGTTCTCTTCATTATGAGGGGTACAAAGAAGAACACATGCTGTCTTCAAGAAGCTTTAATGACTTCTGAAGCCATGGATTTATAGAAAGTTAAATTCCTCTAGGATTAAATACTCAGTAAATAAAGTCTTTGGGAGCCTAGAAAAACAAAGGAAAACTTTTTAAGCAGTTCAAATTTTTGATTATGAAGTGATATCAGTAAAATAATTTTGAACATTACCCCCATGTAAATACATATTTAGAATATGTGCACTTTTACAATGTAAATTTGAAAAGTTGAGACAAATCTGAAATAAATAATATTCTCAAAATAAATCGAAATTTCATTTAACTGTATTATTAATGAAACAAAAATATTTTCACTGTCATCAAAATTTTATACTAATTTTAGTATTTTTAATAATGTTTCAGAGAGAACCAAGTGATTGCATTTGAATACTTCTTTTCAAAAATCTCGGGTTTTAACATTTGTGACTAAGCAATTTGAAAGTCTCATGTCAAATTCAGTTTGTTTCAATACTTGTTAGTAGATGTTATAAGTTAAAATGGTATTTCATATAAACATAGATCCAAAAGGAGGAAGTGCATCATTATGTTTCAATCATAGCACTGTTTTTTTCAACTCCATCCATCAACTAAGCAAAGGTTTCTTTTGTTGTTGTTGAAATTAGACTAACCAACTTCCTTTATTAACAATCAGATGGTCTTGCATATCAAAAGGCATTGCATTTTTTAATGAGCTCAGATCTCTGAAAACATTTCCAATCAATTTCAAAAACTGCTATCTCCATAAGATGCTGCTGCTGCTGCTGCTAAGTCGCTTCAGTCGTGCCCAACTCTGTGCGACCCCATAGACGGCAGCCCACCAGGCTCCCCCATCCCTGGGATTCTCCAGGCAAGAATACTGGAGTGGGTTGCCATTTCCTTCTCCAGTGCATGAAAGGGAAAAGTGGAAGTGAAGTCGCTCAGTCGTGTCCGACTCTTAGCGACCCCGTGGACTGTAGCCTACCAGGCTCCTTTGTCCATGGGATTTTCCAGGCAAGAGTTGGCTTCTAAAAGCAGTTACTTTCTTGCCCATTTTGCCTTAAAGGGATACTAAGGGCTTTTTTTGTTTTTAACAATTGCAAGGTAACATTATAGACAGCCTATTGACAGTACCAAGAAGGTGAAAATATTTAGAATCCTTCTCTCAAAGGAAAAGAAAATTGCCAGATTCGTCTTTGAAAATAGCAACTTCTTTATACTGCTGCAAGTTTGCTGCAAAGTAACCAATGAAACTCTGTGTGGTATATAATATATTTCATAGCTATTCTTGGTCTCATTACAAAGTATTTTTATTTTTTGTGAAAAACTTTTGTTTTGTTTTGTTTTGTTTTTTACTGTTTAAAGATCTTAATTTTCTAAACTTAACCATGTACAAGACCTGACAACACCCGAAAGGAATAAACTGATGGGGTGCCATCAGTTCCTTCAATGCATGTGGTCTCTTCTTTTCCCAGGGACCTCATGCCCAACTGTGACAGGTGACACATTATCTGATATGCAACCCAAATACGGGCATCATCCACCATTGTTCCTTATATTAAACATTAGACTGCTTAACATTGTTTTTGTTTTTCAGATAAAATATAAATTAAAATATTATTATGTTTTTCTTGCAGCCCAGTTTCCTCCTTGGGGAACATACACCCTACTTGAGAGCCTGCCAGTTTAGAACAGGACCCAGATCTGGAGAGGCAGAGAGGAGCCCCCACACGTGAACACACAGGCACACACCTACTGCTCCACCTCTCCGTAGTCACACTGCTCTCCTCACCTCCCACCTTCCCCTTTCCCACAGAGACATGTGAAATAGGAGCAAAACAAAGACCAGGGTCTCCTCAGCCATTGCAGCTGAGATAGAATGTTCTTTCAAAATAAAACCCTAAGAGGAAGCTATCATTTAGTGGTTCAAGCAGTTACTATGCTTTAAACAAGCTAGTTACATTTTCAAAGAAACCCCCAACTATATTAATGTGACTTTCAAAACAGAATGGAAGCACACCATTCTATCGGTGACAAGTCCCCCACATCTGCTAACCCTTAATTCTAAATTATGGCTTTCAAATTGGAAAGCAGTGGTATATCACACGTGTGCTGATGACTGGCAATGACTCTGATGTGCCCTGCCCCACAGAGGCCTCAGTGGCCAAAGGAACTTGCCATCTTTTTCAAATGAGCTTTTAAGACCGGGACACAGAAGGTTAATTTAAATTCTAAGAAAGAAGGAAGAAAGATTGCATACCAAGGAAAGTTACTTCATATATCCTATTAGAAAATTTAAAGTAGCATTAGGAAAACAAGAGATCATTACTGAGTTAAGTACAGAAGTATCCAAAATAAAATGCTCAATTTACATGCACGCTAGTGTGCATGCGAACTCAGTCATATTCAACTCTTTGTGATCTCATAGACTGTAGCCCACCAGGCTCCTCTGTCCATGAAATTTTCCAGGCAAGGATACTGGAGTGGGCTGCCATTTTCTCCTCCAGGGGATCTTCCCAACCCAGGGATAAAACCCAAGTCTTCTGCATTGGCAGGCAGATTCTTTACCAGCTGAGCCACCAGGGGAGCTTCATATATCTCTTTAGAAAGTAGAAAGTAGCATTAGGAAAACAAGAGATCATCACTTAGTTAAGTACAGAAGTATCCCCAAAATGCACAGTTTACATGGGAGAACAATCAAATTCCCTTGAACTTGTATTTGTTGCCCATGTGTTACATACCAGATCTTGTCCTGCCATGTGGATAACTCTGGGAGTACATAGGAAAGTCATAGCCTGTGCCTGCAAAGAAATCTTCTAACGTGTATCAGCATACAAAGCCCTTCACACTGCATCCCTGTTCCTTGACTGAGGCTAATGGTGCTCCAGCCCTATCTACCTGCAGCCCAGCTCCACTCAGGGCATTTCAACAGTCCCTAAAATTTCTTCACCTTCCCAATAGCAAGAAGAAGTCTAATTAGTTTAGAGATAAATTTGTCTCCCTCTCTAACCCATCCAAAACTTCATAAAACCAGAATGTGTCTTGCCTGTGGGCAGAGTCTCTAAAAGATTAGTACCTGTTTCTTAAGAAAATGCTATATACAGCTAAGCCTCATTAGCCCTTATCTTGCTCGCAGTGCTTACACAACATCTATAAAGTCAATGTGCAAAAGGAGTGCTGTCCAATGTTTGATTATCATAAAAGAAGGAGCAGAATCAACAAATGCTGGTGAGCCAATCATCTGATAATGGGAGCAAATAGAGAAACTCAAGATGTGTATCAAAACCAACTCAACCATTTGCGTGGCAATTTTAAGTACAGAAAAAATCTACAGGATGATTTGCATTTCAGAGTTATGAAGAAATGAATTCATATTTTGCCTTGGCCACTCACAATTATTCTTTAAGACTAACAAAGCACAGGCAAGATATAGGACAATTATAGGAAAGAGAGCAAATATGGAATCAATCTTGCTGCAAGAGACCAGAAATTACTGTCTAATAATGAAACAATTTGAAGAGAGAAAAATCTGTTAACATTTAGAGGGACAGTGAAATCATAAGCAGTAAGGAGAAAGATTTGTGACTATCAAACCCTGCCAAATCCAAAGCCTTCCTCTCCACCACACTAGGATTTCAAAATTATTAGATGAAATAAATGTTGTAGAAAGCCACCTCACATTTGGTAAGGCAATTGATAATGAGGATAGGAAGGGATTTGGGCTTCTCTTGTAGCTCATCTGGTAAAGAATCCGTCTGCAATGTGGGAGACCTAGGTTCGATCCCTGGGTTAGGAAGATCCCCTGGAGAAGGGAAAGGCTACCCACTCCAGTATTCTGGCCTGGAGAATTCCATGGACTGTACTGTCCAGGAGGTTGCAAAGCATCAGACATGACTGAGCAACTTTCACTTTCTTTCTTTCATAGGAAAGAATTATAACAATCTTTAAATACAGAAGGGAACATTAAGAGCATCTAGTCTAACTGTTCAGCATAACAGATGGAAAAGGAGAGACCCAGAAGGGGCTAAGAGGTTCATCCTGATTCAACATGGTTTCCAGCTGTCCCTGCCCAAAGCCCTTCCTACTGACCTGCACTCTGGTGCTATTCACACACAACATAATGAGCTTGCACTAAAAGTTTGGATAATACTTATAGAATACAATAAAATTCAGATGTTCAGTAGATGGCTGCTTCTGCTGCTAAGTCGCTTCAGTCATGTCCAACTCTGTGCGACCTCATAGACGGCAGCCCACCAGGCTCCCCTCGTCCCTGGGATTCTCCAGGCAAGAACACTGGAGTGGGTTGCCATTTCCTTCTCCAATGCATGAAAGTGAAAAGTGAAAGTGAAGTCACTCAGTCATGTCCGACTCTTCGTGACCCCATGGACTGCAGCCTACCAGGCTCCTCCGTCCATGGGATTTTCCAGGCAAGAGTACTGGAGTGGGGTGCCATTGCCTTCTCCATCAGTAGATGGGAAACCCCTCAAAAACTGTAATATAAAAAAGAAAGAGGGATATTTAGTCTTAACACGTGAGGCTATCAATGGAGATTGGACCGCGATGCATGTTTATGCAATTAGTTACAAAATAAAACCTAGAGCACTCATTCATTCTCCCACCCCATTCAGCCAGGAGGATAGCTACCAGCAGGAGTTTTCCAGGTGATGATATATGACCTTTACTGAGGACATTCCTTATTTTTCTAAAGTTATTTAAGTAAAATAGAGCCCAAGAGTATGAAAAGCAGAACACTGTGACCCTTACCAATCCTAAGATCCTAAGAAAGATGTTTTACTGACACTAATTATTTCTATTTTTTTAATAAATTTATTTATTTTAGTTGGGGGCTAATTACTTTACAATATTGTAGTGGTTTTTGCCATACATTGACATGAATCAGCCATGGGTTTACATGTGTTCCCCATCCTGAACCCCCCTCCCACCTCCCTCCCCATCCCATCCCTCTGGGTCATCCCATTGCCCCAGCCCTGAGCATTTGTCTCATGCATTGAACCTGGAATGGGTTCTGTTTCACATATGATAATATACATGTTTCAATGCTATTCTCCCAGAACGTCCCACCCTCACCTTCTCCCTCAGAATTTTAAACCATGTATTATGGAACTAGCAACTATATATCAGAGTAGTAGAATAGCATTCTCAGCTTCAACATAATCAACTCATGACAATCTTGTTTCAGGAATACTTCCACTCCCCTCTTCCTTCCTTTATTATTTTGAAGCCAGGGCCAGATGACTTCACCTATTAATAATTCAGTAGGTATTTTTAAAAGGAAGGTACTTTTAAAAATGATCACAGTACAATTATCACACCTAAGAAACTTAGCAACAATTATATCAAGAAATGCCTAGATATTATTAGAATTTCCATGAATGTATAAAATATCTTTTGACAGCTTGTTTAAATTGGCATCCACATGTGGTCATTTTATATCTTCTCTCTTTTAATTTACAGCTCCTCCCCTCCTCCCTCCCCTGCTCCCAACTTATTTGTTGAGGCACCAGGTTGTTTCCCAGGAGCTTCTCAGAGTCTGTGCTTTACTGGATGATCCCTGTGTGTCCTCAGTATTCTGTGGTCCCTGGGTCTAGAGCTGAGTTGCCCAATATGTTAGCCACTAGCCCATGTAGCTATTTAACTTTAAATTAAATTAAAAATTCAATTCCTCAGTCACACTTGCCACATGTCAAGTGCCCCGTAACCACATGTGGCTAATGGCTACTGTATGAGACAGCATAAATACAGACCAGTTCCACCACTGCAGACATTTCTATTGGACAATGCTACTCCAGAGGCTTAATAAAGTCCCATGAGGTAGCTTTGGAGGGAAGAAATGTTGAAATCTCAGCCACTCAGTCTTTGACTCAATTAATCTGCATAAGAGTCACTTTAAACTATCACACCTGGTCATTGAAAATGAGATAAAAATTCAAGGGATCTGTGTGTTTTTTAATTTACGTAAATGGTATGCTTACAAACACTCATTTTCTTTTTTTATTCAAGTGTTTTTAGATTCAGCCATATTGATTTGTAGTTTATTCCTTTTAACAGATGTGCAGTATTTCATTGGGTGAATGTTTCACAGTGATTCATTATCTTTTAAATTAATATTTAGATTGTTTTAAGTCTTCTGTAACATACACTGAGCTTCAGGGGACATCATCAGCCTCCTGTCACACATGAGCAAAGGAGCCAACCTGGCTGTGGGCTCTCTGGGGCACTGGGCACGCCCATCTTCAGAGCTAGTAGTTATTGCCCAATCACTTTCCAAAATGATCGTGACAATTTGCTTTCCTGCCAACACTGTGCAAGTCTTCCTACCTCCTTACAGAATTACAAGTATCAGGTGGCCTCAGACTTTTAATTTTTACCAATATGAGTTCATATATACGCAGTAAAAGTACAAATTCAAGCAGGGAAAGGGAAGGAAATGGAATTGATGATGGAGCACTGACTGAACTGACTCTGTAATGTTTTCTTGCTAAAAAAATAAATAAAGCATGTATGACAAAAAGTAGTGATTATTAAATGTGAATGGTGGGTACAAAAGAATTGGTTATAGTATTTTTAGTATTGTTTGGTAGGTTTAAAATACTCAGAATGAATTATTTCATAATTTTGAATGCAAGGGTTTAATAAAAAATATGTAAGAAATTATTGAATATGGGATTATCTACTATGTTCCTTTTTGTTTGTCTGACACTTCATGCTTAAAAAAGTACTGAGATGAAATATCCATTGGTTGTATTTGCTCCAAATGACCTCCAGTTCAGCTCACAGTTTTCCAGTCAAGCTTTAATCATTGAACGTTGCCAGCTAATTGCCCCAAATGACTTATTTTGGAACTGCATGCTTTCTTGTGTGTCACATAGCATTTTCTTCTCTTTGGATGATATAAAATAAAAAGAAGGTAAACTGCTAGTGGAACTTTTATTTGGAATGATGCCAATTGTTTTGTGGAGTATTTCTGACTAGTTTTCCTTTCCTCATGAGCAGTGTGGACAAGGTAAATGACTTGGCTCTGACATGGAAACTTGGTGTTAGTGTCACGGTTATTTGGAATGGTCAATTTAAACATCTAAACTAAAACTCCTTTCAGTTCAGTTCAGTTCAGTCGCTCAGTTGTGTCCGATTCTGCGACGCCATGAATCACAGCAAGCCAGGCCTCCCTGTCTATCACCAACTCCCGGAGTTTACCCAAACTCATATCCATCGAGTCAGTGATGCCATCCAGCCATCTCATCCTCTGTTGTCCCCTGCTACTCCTGCCCCCAATTCTTCTCAGCATCAGGGTCTTTTCCAATGAGTCAACTCTTCGCATGAAGTGGCCAAAGTATTGGAGTTTCAGCTTCAACATCAGTCCTTCCAATGAACATTCAGGACTGATTTCCTTTAGGATGGACTGGTTGGATCTCCTTGCAGTCCAAGGGACTCTCAAGAGTCTTCTCCAACACCACAGTTCAAAAGCATCAATTCTTCGGCACTCAGCTTTCTTCACCGTCCAACTCTCACATCCATACAGGACCACTGGAAAAACCATAGCCTTGACTAGACGGACCTTTGTTGGCAAAGTAATGTCTCTGCTTTTTAATAAGCTGTCTAGTTTGTTCATAACTTTTCTTTCAAGGAGTAAGTGTCTTTTAATTTCATTTCTGCAATCACCATCTGCAGTGATTTTGGAGCCCCCCAAAATAAAGTCTGACACTGTTTCCACTGTTTCCCCATCTATTTCCCATGAAGTGATGGGACCAGATGCCATGATCTTAGTTTTCTGAATGTTGAGCTTTAAGCCAACTTTTCCACTCTCCTCTTTCACTTTCATCAAGAGGCTTTTTAGTTCCTCTTCACTTTCTGCCATAAGGGCGGTGTCATCTGCATATCTGAGGTTATTGATATTTCTCCCAGCAATCTTGATTTCAGCTTGTGCTTCTTCCAGCCCAGCATTTCTCATGATGTACTCTGCATATAAGTTAAATAAGCAGGGTGAAATATACAGCCTTGACATACTCCTTTTCCTATTTGGAACCAGCCTGTTGTTCCATGTCCAGTTCTAACTGTTGCTTTCTGACCTGCATACAGGTTTCTCAAGAGGCAGATCAGGTTGTCTGGTATTCCCATCTCTTTCAGAATTTTCCACAGTTTGTTGTGATCCACACAGTCAAAGGCTTTGGCATAGTCAATAAAGCAGAAATAGATGTTTTTCTGGTACTCTCTTGCTTTTTCGATGATCCAGTGGATGTTGGCATTTTGATCTCTGGTTCCTCTGCCTTTTCTAAAACCAGCTTGAACATCTGGAAGTTCACGGTTCACGTATTGCTGAAGCCTGGCTTGGAGAATTTTGAGCATTACTTTACTAGCATGTGAGATGAGTGCAATTGTGTGGTAGTTTGAGCATTCTTTGGCATTGCTTTTCTTTGGGATTGGAATGAAAACTGACCTTTGCCAGTCCTGTGGCCACTGCTGAGTTTTCCAAATTTGCTGGTATATTGAGTGCAGCACTTTCACAGCATCACCTTTGAGGATTTGAAATAGCTCAACTGGAATTCCATCACCTCCACTAGCTTTGTTCATAGTGATGCTTTCTAAGGCCCACTTGACTTCACATTCCAGGATGTCTGGCTCTAGGTGAGTGATCACACCACCATCGTGATTATCTGGGTTGTGAAGATCTTTTTTGTACAGTTCTTCTGTGTATTCTTGCCACCTCTTCTTAATATCTTCTGCTTCTGTTAGGTCCATACCATTTCTGTCCTTTATCGAGCCCATCTTTGCATGAAATGATATACTTTGTACACATATCTCTAATTTTCTTGAAGAGATCTCTAGTCTTTCCCATTCTATTGTTTTCCTCTTTCTTTGCATTGATCACTGAGGAAGGCTTTCTTATCTCTCCTTGCTATTCTTTGGAACTCTGCATTCAGATGGGAATATCTTTCCTTTTCTCCTTTGCTTTTCACTTCTCTTCTTTTCACAGCTATTTGTAAGGCTTCCTCAGACAGCCATTTTGCTTTTTTGCATTTCTTTTTCTGGGGGATGGTCTTGATCCCCGTCTCCTGTACAATGTCACAAACCTCTGTCCGTAGTTCATCAGGCACTCTGTCTATCAGATCTAGTCCCTTAAATCTATTTCTCACTTCCAATGTATAATCATAAATAAGACAACAATGATCAGTGTGATTCATCAGTCAAGAAACAATTTTTAAATCTCTTCCATGTACAAGGCACCATGCCATGCCCTGTGAGGGACATGAAGACCAATAGAAGTCACCCTCTGTGTCTGAAAACTTACAATCGAGCAAGCTTTTCTTTTTACAACACTAACTACAAAAATTCTATTTTGTAGTCAGAAGCTCACTCTGGCTTTGTTCTATTTTGATCTTTATAACTTATTTTAAAGATTGTTCAGTAGGTATTCATTGCACAGTTAAGTCTCACAATGACCTTTGGCCAAAAGCAGTACCATTTTGGCCTGTCCTATGGAACTCAGAGCTTCCCACTCCATGAAGCCCATGGCATAAATAACTTCAAATAAAACCCTCCAGGAGATCTGTGTCAGGCACAGCATGAGAGAGAGATGGGGAAAAGCAGGGAAAGAACCATGCCAAAGTGCCCAAGAGTAAGTGACAGCGGTGTCTGTGTTTTTGCCAGTTTTTCCTCATCTCCCTTAAGACATTTATTCTGCTTCTCCACTAACAGTTGAAAAAATGCAGGATGACACAAACCACCATGCTAAAATGAAACACATTTGCTTTTAGGCCTGCAGTGTTTTTTAGTGTTGACGACAACTACATGGGCTTCTTTGGGGATGAGCATTTAGTGTAAATCACAGCAGCAAAGAACTAAGGACACACTCTTTAAGCTTGTAAGTTGCCAGAGGGAGGAGTCAATGTGAAGATAGGGCAGCCGGATGTGTATGAGTGCCTGTGTGTGTATGTGTGTATACACATGTATATACAGGTGTGCCTCTAGTGAACAACACAAGGAAGAAGAACAATCTAAAGGAGGAAAGGTCTGCTCCATCTTGAAGCTATTCACACTTTATGGTGTCTGAACTTCAAAATGAAGCAGTTCTGAAGGCTATTTAGTGGCGGCAGTACAGGACTTCCTGCAACTAGAAGTTGGGCTCATAAAATAGAGGCGCATATGGCCACCAGGACATGAAAAGAGTTCTTTGCAAACAACAGCCCAGTAGCAGGGGTGTAAATGATTCAGAAACACCTGGCTGGTATTTTCCTTGGGGATTCCAGAAGGTGTACTAGTTAAGAACGACATGGTCAATTGGACATCATCAGGCAAGTTGACAAGTCCAGACCATTGGGGGGAAAATTGAGAGAGATGGGTTAGTCATCCCAAATAGAGTGTTCCTGAAAGAATTCTCCCTCTGTCAGTGGAGGATGGTTAGGGATATAATAGGTTCAGTTCCGGATTCTAGTTCAGGTCAAGGCATCTCCTTTTTGAGGCTGATGGTACAAATGAATGAGTCAGATTCTCTGATCCAGAGGGCTGCTTGTCATTTTATCCTTTCAGCATCTTTTACAAACAAAAGAAAGTATAGCCTAATGCTAAATTAAATTAGATCAGAGGTCAGAGAGCAGAATAAAAAAAATAAAAGCTATAGTAGAAAAACAACAATGGAAGACTTTATATTGTGATTCTGACATTGACTTCCCTGGCAGATCCTCCTACATGGTGTGAGCCTGTTTCCAAACTTAAAAATGGGAACAAGAGTATTTCATGGGATTGCTGTGAAGACTGAAATAATGATATACTTCGTACACATACTATTCAACCCATGTTTATTTCTATTTTTTTAATTTTAATAAAGAATTAATAGTGGGTATTGAGTCATAGCATCAACTTTCCATCATCTTCATAGCCAAATATAATGCCAGTTGTCACTGAAAAGACTGGGTTATTAAGACAGCCTGCATCCTGTGATCAGTTTCTTCTCTCTTCCCTTCCTGCAGCCAGCTCCTCCCTGAAGAAGCGATTTAAGCGGCGGGAGATCGAAGCGATCCAGTGCGAGGTGCGGAAGATGTGCAACTACACCAAGATTCTGTCCACCAAGAAGAACCTGGACCACGTGAACAAGATCCTGAAGGCCAAGCGGCTGCAGAGACAATCAAAGACGGGCAACAACTTCGTCAAGAAGAGGAGAGGGCGTCCCCGGAAGCAGCCCACGCAGTTCGATGAGGACTCCAGAGACCAAATGCCAGTGCTGGAAAAATGTATCGACCTTCCCAGCAAACGGGGTCAGAAGCCGAGCCTGAGCCCGCTCGTCTTGGAGCCGGCCGCCAGCCAAGACACCATCATGGCCACCATCGAGGCGGTCATCCACATGGCCCGGGAGGCGCCGCCCTTGCCCCCGCCGCCGCCCCCGCCCCTCCCGCCGCCTCCGCCGCCCCCGCCACCCCCGCCGCCCCCTCTGCCCAAGACCCCCAGAGGAGGCGGGAAGAGGAAACACAAACCTCAGCCTCCGGCCCAGCCCCCACAGCAGGCGCCCCCGCCACAGCCCCTTCCCCCAGAAGAGGAAGTGAAAGCCAAAAGGCAGAGGAAGTCGCGAGGGAGTGAGAGCGATGTCCTTCCCTAGGGTGGGTCTGGGCGTGCGAACCTGGGGCCGGGGGTGGACTGACGCGTTGGAAGTGCAGTGAGCCGGGCTGGGCGGATTCCCCGCCGCAGGGACACCATGCCCTGCTTTCCAGAAGCTGGGCAGGGGCAGAATCGGGCCAGAGGACGGGGTTGAGCCTTCAGGAGCTCTTGGCAAAGCAAAGCAAGGGGACGTCTTCAAAAGAATGCGTGTGTGCGTGCGTGTGTGTTTGCGCGCGTGCGTGTGTGTTTCACAGCAGTTCCCACCAAGCAGCACTTCAGTATGGCTAGATCCTTGACAGGCAGCAGGAGACCCATCCCGGAGGAAAAAGATGGTGGTGCTCCCTGAAAGCCGCCAGACCTCCTGCAGCCAAGGTGCACCCTTGATTCCATTGCAGTTACTGGACAGGAAGATTGAAAGGGAAACGCCCTCAATTAGGAAACATTCCAAGGGTTTCGAAAAAAGCGGCAAATTTCTCAACTGGCTTTGTTGTAATCCACTTCCATTTAATTGGTTTTTATTTCTTCTGGTTTTTGGAGCTAGGCTAGGCTTTGGGGGCACCAAAATCATCTTCAGGTGACCTGAATGTTTCTGTTAACGATACGGTTTCTCAGATAGACTGATGTCATTGGAGGGTGAAATTCTAGTGATAGGCAACCTCAGACATGCATTCATACTCTTTTGTGTGTTTCCTTTACCACACATACACTGATTTTTAGCATCATCTGTTCCAACTTTTTCTTTGCTCATTGTACTTCCGTGTACCTTTTCATTACCTTTCATGCCTAAATAATGTAAACCTTACCTGTGTCATAATGTTCATCCTTGGCATGCTGTTCCAAGGAACTTGGCTTTGAATCCCAGTCATTGTGAAACAAATACTTAGTATTGATAGAGCCTTTTAAAAATAAGTAATTTAGAGCAACTGAAGATTTGTTGACCCAGGTATCAATCAGGTTATTTTTATACTTAAAATATATCAGCGAAGTATAGACAGATTAAAATGGTTTTAATGCCCCATAGAAAATGGAATAACTGACAAATCACCAAAAATTGAAACCCCAGACCCACCAGAAAGACAAGTGTCTAGCAATGCCTTGGTGTGTGATTTTTTTTTTTTTTCAAACAGATAACTGTCAAAGGTCATTGAAAAAAAAGGGGAGCAAAAAGACAATAGAAGTCCATTATCTCTTTTCATGAAAGCAGATGGAATTAAGTGTTCTTATCTGGGAAAAAAGAAAGGAAATGCTCAAAGGGTGTCACCACTCCAATTGTATCACATCACCTTGGACAAAGTACCCAAGTTGTGGTTGCCTTAATAAACTGAAACATTTTGTACATAATGTAATTATAAGTCTATCAGTCTGCATGGATGCAAACTGTGTGTGACAAATCGTCTTTTAAGTGGTCAATTTCAACTGTACAGTTCTCATCCAAGTTGTACTCTAGCCATTGGTTTAGCGTGGACAGATATTCCATCTCTTTTATCCATTTCCACAGCCCAAGTAAAACATGTTAAGAAGCTCAGAATGAATATAAAGTTATTCCGTTGCCATAGATGTTTTCTAAAAGTCAGATGTGGAAACTTCAAATAAGTATTTTCAATTTCCTCCCTCACACCTCCCCCTTATCTTCCCTAAGACATCAAATACCTGGTATGGTAGATTATAAAAAGAGAGACACTGAGAGACAGAATTAAATTTTCCGATGAGAATGAGAATATCTGGTTTACCTCCAAATTGTTTCTTTACAGGAAGTTGGGAACAGCAGAAAATTGTATTATTACTTCAGAACACATTATTTCCTTAGAGAAAGAAGGATTTTGTTGGGAACATAAGAGTAAGGGGTGGGTTATCTATCAGAGTAAACGTTTAAATTCCAAGTTAATATGCTTGCAAACATCACTGCTCTGTCATGGCACCAGCAGTTGGTTGAAATTATCCACAGAGTCATCCTATTGTGCGCTATCACCATGGACTTCACATCGTGTGCTGCCACTAAGTCAGTAGCATTTAATCCCAGCATATGTGAGTTTAAAGGAATGCAGTCTCCTGTTCTTCAAAGCTTATATCTTAGATACTCAGTTTATGACCTAGGTTGACCTTTGGCATTTCACACAGGTTGAACAGCAAAATCAAACCAACCACTTTCAATTTGTCATTCCCAAGCCATATCTGAGTGGTTCCAAAGTCACTCAAGAGGAAGGTTTAAATTATCCCTGCTCACCCCACCATTGCTATGAAAGAGCACCCATTTTCATTCCAATTAAGCCATAAAGAGGTTTCTCTCTTGTTGGATTTTGAAAATAATTGACTTCATTCTTTCTTTTGCCCTTCTTCCTTCCAGTGTTGTACTGTTTCCCCAACCAAATCTGTGAGCAGACTAAATCTTCCTGCAGAGAGGAATAAGCTGACACTCTCTAAGCGTCTTAAGGAAGGACCTAAAGCTCAATTGGCATTAACCTCTAGTAGGTGAGAAATTTCAAATAGCCCTAGGATACATTAGAATTTCCAAACCAACAAAAAATATTCCAGGAGAGATACAGCATACTTATACATAAATTGAGTTCTCCAGTGATCATGTGAGTCAAATGCAGATCTTCTACATTTATGTTCCCGAGACTAGATTGGAAAACTGCAGAGGAGCAAAACTGAGATAAGCTAACCCACTGTTTGGAGGTGGATGTGAGTCTTGTCACCTGCAGGGCTTCTCTTTCCCATCAAGTTCTTCCCTCAGTATTGCATTACTTTGATTTTTTTTCTTTTGCTTTCTATTAACCTAACTCATCTTTCTAGTATGACCATGTCCTCATTTTCTAACTACCCCCTTTGCATTAGCCTCTCCTGTCCAGGCTCAATATGGGGCCAGTCTCATTTCACATCTTATTGGTAGCAGAACCAGTATTAGAACCCAACTCTCCTGACATGCACTGTGGAGGTCTCTTAGCCACTCAACACTGCTTTCTGTGGCTGCATATTTAGAGAAAACACACTAGACTCCATAAACTGATCCAAAAGTATTTCATAATAAGAAAAATTCTTTGGTTTACTTTTCTGTTTCCTGCAAGACTTGCCCTAAGCAAGGAGGCACTTAATATGGACCCACTTATATGGAGTCTGATTAAGGGTAAGCAAAGGGTGAAATCGGTATAAAAATCACCTTGAGGGTGATGGTGGATCTCTGAGCCATCTTTCTAAGTGGCTGGGGAGCCACTTGCTTTTCAACCGCTCATCTCAAACAAGAGGAACAGAGTTTAACTTCCTCTAATGTCATGGCTCCCACTACAACCCAAGAAAGACAGGTTGAAGGAAAGGAGAGCGTGTCAGGGCTGGCTCGTGATTTGACAGGCCTGGGACTCAACAGCCACTGACAGCCCCGAGTAGGTGACTAAGGGCCGACAGGATTAGCATGTTAACTTGGCTGCTGTCCGGAGTGGGAGGCCACATTCGATGGCAGTCGGAGTTTGTGTTCTGGGCATTGCTGGTTCTATAAATATGATAAGCAAGTGGTGACAGAATTATAGTAGAAGGTGATGTACTACATGGAGATCATAAAGGATTTGGTTTTAGGACTTAAGTAGAAAATCCACTCCTACAGCTTATTACTCGACAATATTCAGATAATGAGCTTTTGGAGAATATTATTTCCCTACCACTAGGAAGATTTACCTGGGAACTGTCTAAAGTCTATACATATATTTCCAAAGCCTTTAAATGCCAACTGGAGCATGGGGGTGGGGGGGAGGTGGCAGAAGCTGAAATGCCTCAAAAGCCATTTAAGTGTTACATTGCAGGATTTTCAGTCCTTCACATTATGTAAAAGTAGATAAATATAGACATTATTCTCAATTCTACCCTATAATATCACAATGGTCCACACGCCAGAGCTTACAGACAATGTCATCGCAGTGCCTAGAAACTCGAACTGTAATATACCGTAGCATTTTCTTGGTGTTTTTTTAAAGTTTCCTTCCACAACACCAGGCTCCCTCTGCCTCTTGTTTCTTGGAGAGTTTGCCCTACTGATGAGTCTGCCTCCCTTGTTGGACTCAGTCACTTGGGGAACAGTCTTAGAAGCACATATCAACCAAGGAAGAAACTTCCTGGATATCTCTTGCCCACTTGCCCAGGTATAATAAACACTAAAGGGGGGAAAATTGAAAAGAGCTGCCACTGGTCAACACAGAAGGGCAGTTCCAGCTTAGGTTGGTGTCTTTCTTTTTCTTCCTTTTTTTAAAAAAAAAAATCTATTTCTTAAATAATAATAAATGCACATGATGTGTTAAATATGTATATATATATTTCAAAAGAAAAAAATGGGGCACAAGATTGTCTTACAAGTCGTGCTGGCTAATTTTTAGTTTGTATTCATAAGTGGTTTTTAAAAGCCTTTTTTAAAGTGTAATTTGCATGTTCTACTTTGATTGTATGTAAACATATTTTAGAACAAAAAATGTATTTGTATTTTATTGAATATAGAGGCAAGAAAAATTGTACATTGTTTGAAATGTTCTTTTTGTAACAGTTTTTATTCATAAAGCATTTTTGTACATTTAAAATGAACATGGACTTGCTGTTATTTGAGGCGTAGATACATCTGGCATGCTTTACTGTCATGCTCCTCCATGGTCTTAGATGTTGGGTTTTAAACATTTTTTCTAAAAGAAAGCTCAGTCTTTTTCGCTACCAGATCAGGTTAGCACAGTATAGAGCACTTAACTATTAAAAAAAAAAAAAAGTTAATCCTATTCATATGTTATTCATTGTGTGAAATTAAAGACATTCAATTCAGTCTAACATGAGTTGTGAATTCTTTTGTTTTATTTCCCATCTGGTTCACATCACTAAGAAGTTTAATAGCATTTGGGGGTCTTTGCTCACACCAACTGGATATAGAATCATTGAGAAAATTCTCACCAAATTTCTGCCTTTTGTATGATTCTGGGAAGTATATTTTGGGCAAGATTTGAGTCTGATTTACTGGGTTACTGTTCAGAATATATTACACCTGGACATAAAGCCAAGTCTGATTCAAAGAACTAGTCAGAACTCTGCTGAAAGCAATCCAAATGTAGTATAAGATGTTGGAGACCCATCCTATCCTAAAATTTTAGAAGAACATTATGGATTAAGCCTTCTTACTAAATATCTCATGATGTTAAATGGCTAAAGGATGGATCCCTGGCTGGCTTTAAAGTTTTACTGGAGTGATAGGAAAAGCTGTTTAATCAACCACAGGCAGTTACTGATCACATATCCAAAAACTCCCAGTCTGAGCAAGACCCAAAAGGCAGTGTCCAGGAATATACAGTCCTTGCTCTGAAGAAACTTACAAGGTCGGCACGTGGAAAATAAACTTAGTTCTAGGCAGAATATGGCAAGCAGTAAAAGAGTGTTGGAGTCTCAGAAGAAGGGTGGAGCCCTTGAGGTGGCACTTTGTTCTATTCCTACTCTTTCTGTTCTAATTTTTATATTCAGAAGTAGGTTTTAAGAGCCCTTTTAAAAGTGTAATTTGTGCATTCTACTTTTAGAACAGGTAAACATACATATATTTATATATTTTTCATTTCCTTTCTTTATCTTCTGATGAACCACTTCAAAAAGCCAACAAGGTAAGTAGGAAATGTTATAAGCAGCTCTGCATCCTTAACCATCAACCTGAGCCAATGTAACATTTATTACGACTTGATGTTTGCAGCACACAGTGGAATAGCAGGAATCTTGTGGAATGCGTAGCAGTCTTAAAGAGCAGATTATTAGAGCAGTCCCCAGGATGGTTTATCCTAGTGCTTTAGACGGTCTCCTGAGACTCAGAGAATTTAGTCAGCAATCACTATCAAAGTAGAATTTGCCCTCTTTCCTCTGCCAACTATCTTGCACTGAACCTTCCCAGCCCAGCAATTGAACACAGGTCTCCCACATTGCAGGCGGGTTCTTTACCAGCTGAGCCACAAGGGAAGCCCAAGAATACTGGAGTGGGTAGCCTATCCCTTCTCTAGCAGATCTTCCCAACCCAGGATTTGAACCAGGGTCTCCTGCGTTGCAGGCGAATTCTTTACCAACTGAGCTATCAGAGAAGCCTGCACTGAACCAGGCTTTCATTAGACTGTTGGTATTTCTGAAATCAGCAAGGACTCCCAGGGGTGTACCTAATCTCTTCCCACCAGCTTCTCATGTAGGGACAAAGCTATTGCCATGAAACTGATTGGCTCAACCTTTAGGGTTTTTCATCAGTCCAGAGAATAGCAACGTGTTGACAGAGATTGTGAAGATAGTCAGATGTGTTCACACATGTTGCTGGTATGAACCTTAGTGTACAAATTTTTACACCCTGTTCTACCAGCATAGATGAACCTTAGTTCCAGACCTAGGAATTCTTTTCTAACCTGGAGGAGAAAGAAAGAAGGGCCTTTCAGAAAGCCTGGCTCCAATTCTTCCCAACGATTTCTCTGTGTTGCAGTCTTTTCTATTTTCCTAGTCCCTAGGCATTTGAAATTGAAAAACCAGGAGAAGTTTTTTGCTTTTTAATTTTCCCCCTCTGTGTTTTGCTGTCAAGTTCATACCCTGAGGGGTTGAAGACAAATCAGCCTATCTACCTGAATTGAAGGGAGGAGATAGCAGAAAAGTAGAAATACTGGTAACTGGTTACTACTTCAAAAAGTTTAACCTGGTATCCATGTGATAGGGAATAAGGACAATGGAAGTAAAAAGTAAAGGATTTGCCGAAGTCTTAAAAGGCTCTTAATAGGTGAGGTGAGAGAATGGGTGTGAAAAGGATTGGCAAGGTGGCAACAGTGGCAAGCATTTCCATTGTTTGTTATTACTGACACTTTCACTTTTATAGGAAAGGTCAAGATTCAGGTTTTTAATTGTTATAAAAGCTGTGGCAACACACTTTGTTGAGAGCTTTTGTTTCCAGGATTCATTAAAGGAAAAAAAAAAACTGATTCCGAAGTGTTACCAGTGTTCTCATTCATATAAGCCAAAATTGGGAACTAACAAATGAGAAATATTAAAACTTCAATAGAGAAATCTCACTTATTCTATCATTACTAAACTTGACATTTTACCTTAATTCTACTCTTTTTAGAGAACAAAGCACTGGAATAAGAGTCAAGATATCTGGAGGGTCACTTGGTCACTAAAAAATTCTACACCAAGGAGCAGAACTTCTTTGAGCTTCACTTGCTTACACTCTAAAATAGGGAGCTAAGTTATTAATGCTATCTGCAATGGCTTACAAGTTTAACTCTCCAATTCTCTCATTGTTCTACCTTCCAAATAAGCCCTACCTTTAGTTCCCAACTTTATCTGTTGTGTAGATAGTTGTTCAGTCACTCAGTCATGTCCAACTTTTTGCAAGCCCATGGACTGCAGCACACCAGGCTTCCCCGTTCATCACCATCTCCTGGAGCTTGCTCAAACTCATGTCCATTGAGTTGGTGGTTCCACCCAACCATCTCGTTCTCTGTTATCCCCTTCTCTCCTGCCTTCAATCTTTCCCAGCATCAGGGTCTTTTCCAATGAGTTCACTCTTCGCATCAGTTGGCCAAAGTATTTGAGTTTCAGCTTCAATATCAGTCCTTCCAATCAATATTCAGGGTTGATTTCCTTCAGGATGGACTGGTTTGATCTCCTTGCAGTCCAAGAGACTCTTAAGAGTCTTCTTCAACACCACAATTCAAAAGCATCAATTCTTTGGTGCTCAGCCTTCTTTATAGTCCAACTCTCACATCCATACATGACTACTGGAAAAACCATAGCCTTGACTAGATAGACCTTTGTTGGCAAAGTAATGTCTCTGCTTTTTAATATGCTATCTAGGTTGGTCATAGCTTTCTTTCCAAGGAGCAAACATCTTTTAATTTCATGGCTGCAGTCATCATCTGCAGTGATTTTGGAACCCAAGAAAATAAAGTCTGTCACTGTTTCCATTGTTTCCACATCTATTTGCCATGAAATGATGGGACCAGATGCCATGATCTTTGTTTTTTAAATGTTGAGTTTTAAGCCAGCTTTTTCAGTATCCTGTCTCACCTTCATTAAGAGGCTCTTTAGTTCCTCTTCACTTTCTGCTGTAAGGGTGGTGTCATCTGCCTATCTGTGGTTATTGATATTTCTCCCAGCAATCTTGATTCCAGCTTGTGCTTCATCCAGTCTGGCATTTCACATGATGTACTCTGCATAGAGGTTAAATAAGCAGGGTGACAATATACAGCCTTGACATACTCGTTTCCCAATTTTGAAGCAGTCCGTTGTTCCATGTCTGGTTCTAACTGATGCTTCTTGACCTCCATACAGATTTCTCAGGAGGCATGTAAGGTGGCCTGGTATTCCCCTCTTTTTAAGAATTTTCCACAGTTTGTTGTGATCTACACAGTCAAAGGCTTTAGTGTAGTCAATGAAGCAGGAGTAAATGTTTTTCTGGAATTCTCTTGCTTTCTCTATTATCCAAAGGATGTTGGCAATTTCATCTCTGGTTCTTCTGCCTTTTCTAAATCCAGCTTGAACATCTGGAAGTTTTCAGTTCACATACTGTTGAAGCCTAGCTTGGAGAATTTTGAGCATTATTTTGCTAGCATGTGAAATGTGTGCAATTCTGCAGTAGTTTGAACGTTCTTTGTCATTGCCTGTCCTTGGGATTTGAATGAAAACTGACCTTTTCCAGTCCTGTGGCCACCGCTGTGTTTTCCAAATTTGCTGGCATATTGAGTGCAGCACTTTCACAGCATCATCTTTTAGGATTTGAAATAAGTTCAGGTTCCATCACCTCCACTAGCTGTGTTCATAGTGATGTTTCCTGTGGCCCACTTGACTTCACACTACAGGATATCTGGCTGCAGGTGAGTGATCATACCATCATGGTTATCTGGGTCACTAAGGTTTTTATTTGTTTAGTTCTTCTGTGTATTTTTGCCACCTCTTCTTACTTCTGCTTCTGTTAGGTCCATACCATTTCTGTCCTTTATTGTGCCCATCTTTGCATGAAGTGTTCCCTTCGTATCTCTAATTTTCTTGAAGAGAACTCTAGTCTCTATAGTTTTCCTCTATTTCTTTGCATTGTTCACTTATGAAGGCTTTCTTATCTCTCCCTAACAGAGCCAGTGACTTTTTGGGGTTGTCTATCCTCAGTATAGTTTATCCTAGTGTGACTAAGGAAGTGAAGGTGTGGAGGAAATTAATGAAAACAAATAGAATCCTAAGAACATATAATCAAGCTTTTTTCTTTCTTTTTTCTTTCCTTCCTTCCTTCCTTTCTTCTTTTCTTTCCTATCGGAACATTAACAAGTACCAAAAATATAAAGATGAACAAGTCAAGGTTTCAATGAGCTTTATCCAACCAAGTCTAGATCATGAACTTCCTCCTCCCACTCTCTGCCTATCCAAATTCTACCCATCTTTTTAAGGTTCAGTTCAAATCCCGCCTCCTCAAGGAAGTCCAAGCCACACACACAAATATCTGTCAGATCACTCATTTGGTAACTGTTCTTAACAGCCTCACATGCAACAGAATACAGTCCTCAGCCAAGGCTGCCACGTAAAGTTGTACAGGTTGTTCCCTGTATAAGGTGATCTGTCTGAGAAAGAAAGTGGAAGCTGAAATCTAGCCTGCAGTTCCTTGTCAAACTGTGTACTCTTGGGGAGAGGCATCTGCCCCAAATAGACATGATGATTTTGTGAGAATAATGCCTAAAAATTTTTTTTCTCAAGATCTACTGTGCAACAATGAAAGGTATGGATAATCTCCGCTTCCCTCTTCTCCTCACTCAGATCACAGTCCATTCTGCCCTTGCCCCTGAGGCCTCCAATACCAGTCTCCCAAGACTTCTGTTTTAGTCAGCAAGACCGTGTGTTCCAGAAGATCTTGAATCCCCTCCCAAACTAAGCAGTTGGAAGGAAACAGTGAGACTAGATGTGACGGTTCATGTGTCATGTGACACATGACAGTTCATGTGGCATCTTGAGTGGCTATGGGGTTCCCGGAATAAACACTATTTCTGGGCAAGTCTGAGAGGATGTGTCTAAATGAGATTAGAACTTGAATGTGTGGACTCAGTAAAGAAAATTGCCCTATCCAATTTGGATGGGCACCATTTAATCCACTGAGGGACTGAATAGAACAAGAGGAGAGGGGAAAAAACTGTCCCTTGTCTTGCCCTCCTCACTACTGAGTTGGCACATATCTCATTTTCTCCTGCCCTTAAACTGGGATTTACACTATAAGCTTTGCTGGTTCTCAGGTCACAGACTGAGCCTGAATTATACCGCTGGCTTTCCTGAGTCTCCAGCTTTAAGAGGAAAGATTATGGGACTCCTCGGCCCCCACTGTCAATTCCTCGTGATAAATGATAGCTAGCTAGATAGCTAGATGATAGATACAGATGAGAGATACATAGAGAGTAGATAGATATAGATAGATGATAGAGACAGATATGATGGATGATAGATGTCTCCTACTGACCCCGTTTCTCTGGATCCCCAACTCCCTCTCTGCACCCCATGTCAACATCCCGTACAGCTATAGTATAATATCAAAACCAAGAAATTGACCTTGACGTGATTCACAGAGCTTATTCAGATTTTACCATGAACTTAACTGTGGTGAGTGCATGTGTGCACGGATCTATGCAATTTTGTCACCTGTATAACCCTACATGACCACCACTACAATCAAGATACTCAGCATGTGTTCCACCACCACAGACCTTTCCCTCTCGCTAAACTCCCTTTTCCCTCACCATCACTAATCCCTGGCAACCACTAATGTGTGCTCCACCTTTACAGGTTTTTTTTAAATTTCAAGAATGTTACATAAATGAAATTGTGCAATTTTATATATTATCATTATTACATTAACAATATTATATTTATTTATTTTAGTTTGTTGAGCAAATTACTGTAGCTATGGCCATTGGGAGTTCTTTCCACTGGATCCTGTATTCCTTTGACATACTCCCAACATTGTACGTTGTTTTGTTTTGCTTTTCCTTTGGTAGCATGGTCTTACTTTCTGGCACTATAAGATGCTCTAGGCTCATTTTATCTATTTACTACCCCAGTCCTAGCATCAGTCATTTCTCTAAGGATCCCTTAAAAGAACAATATTAGAAACCAAGATCTGGGCCTTAGGCACACACATTTATACTAGTGTATCCTTACGCCTTGGCCCTTTCAGCTGGCAAAGTATGTGTGCACACTAACCAGTGTATATACACTGTATATTGCTGGAAATATTTCCGTATGTAATCATCTGTTAAGCATGAGTCTGAACTGATATCTCTAATTCATTACCATGGATTATTCTAGCCTCCTTCTCTTGCATATCTGTAATGTCCCACTCCAATAGTGCGAATCCTAGCTTTCATTATTTTCCATTTCATTTACCCAATTGTTTAATTCCAGTATATCAGTATCAGAGCAGTTGACCTATGATTGTATATCTTTTTCAAACTGGCTTTTTCCTTACCATAATTCCTTTGAGGTTTATCCAAATTGCATGTATCAGTAGTGGACTTCTTCTTGCTGAGTAGACTTTTATGGCATGGAGGTACAAGGGTTTTTCACCTATTCACGTATTGAAGAATATTTGCGTAATTTACAGTTTGAGGCCATTACAAATAGTTACTATGGACATTCATAGACAAGAGCCTATGTGGAAATAAATTTTAATTTCTCTGGGAAAATTGCCCAGATCTCCAATTACTGGGTTATATGATAAATTCATTTTTAGTTTTGAAGGGAACTGTCAAACTATATTTCAGAGTGGTCATACCATTTCACACTTCTACTAACAATGTGTGAATGATCTAGCTTCTTTGCATCTTCACCATCATCTGATGTTATCATGACCTTTTCTAGTAGGTTTGTAGTAATAACGCACTGTGGTTTAAGTTTGCATTTCTGTAATGGCTAATAATGTTGAACATCATCTCATGCATTTGTTTGTCATCTGTACATCCTCTTATCAGAATATCTGTGCTTGTATTTTGCCCATTTTAATTTTTTTTAATTTTTTAAAATTTATTTATTTTAATTGGAGGCCAATTACTTTACAATATTGTAGCGGTTTTTGCCAAACATCGACATGAATCAGCCATGGGTGCACATGTGTTCCCCATCCTGAACCCCACTCCCACCTCCCTCCCCATCCCATCCCCCAGGGTCATCCCAGTGCACCAGCCCTGAGCACCCTGTCTCATGCGTCAAACCTGGACCAGTGATCCGCTTCACATATGATAATATACATGTTTCAACGCTATCCTCTCATTTTTTTAACGCTGAGTTTTGAGAACTTTTTCTTATATATTCTAAATATAAGATTTTTATTGGAGATGTGATTGCAAATAACTCTCCTAGTCTGTAATTTGTCTTTTCATTTGCTAAAGTCTTAAAACACTCTGAAACATGACTGTTTTTCATATCTCAGCATGAAGAAACAGGCTCAACAAGGTAAGGAGCTTTTAAAAATACACAACTATTAAGAGCGTAGCTGCAATTAGAACTCACTACATATGCGCTAGCTCAGTATGTTTTGTTTTGTTTTTTATGACATCTTGGTTATGTCATACTTGGTAATTTTCTTGATGCCAAAGAGTCTTTCAATTAAAATAGTATGTTATTTTGGAAGGAATCTTAGACAGCTTATAGCTCAAGTCCCACAGTTTACAATTGATGAAACTAAGAGCAGGGAGATTAAATGAATCATTGATACTCATGGCTTAATAATTAATGGCGGAATCCAGCCTAGAGCACAAGGCTTGGTTCTCACTCTGGTTGTTTCCCTGTTCTGCCACACTCCCTCATTAGCCCTTAAACCTCCCCATGTCCAGCATGCGCATGTCCCAGGAGCTTAGGGGATAGGAAAGATAATGACTTGAGAGCCCAGAAAAGAGCTCTTTACCTTGGAGGGATGAAGGAAAGTAAAGAAAGGCAGCAGAAAACAAATGAACATCAAAGGAAGTGATGTGGTCACATGAATACCGAGGAAAGCCTTAGCAGTTTCACTGATGAGAATGTGTGGAGGCTGCTGACACTTGTGAATGTTGTCACCGCCCCTCAAAATAGATATATTATTTATTCCCTTGCAATATCTGTGACAATCCTAGTAGAGGCTGTTTGTGCCTAATTGTTTGCTTTTATCCTAACTCAAAACACTGAAATATATCTCTCTTAACTAAGTGAATCTTCCTCAGTGCAGCAAGATGTCTATGCCATTGCTCCCTCCATCACCCATCTCCACCCTCCCACACATACCCAAGCACAGACTTGTCTAGATTCCAGCTGGGGTAGGTGGGGATGGACACAGAGCTAGGGAAAGAGGCTCTGCTTTTCTTTCTCTCAGAGCCAAAGATATTGACTTAGGAGGGTGTAGGTTATATACTCTGTGTTCATGGTGATGAAGAAAATATGTATGTTTAGAAAAAAATGTGAGGCCCTTTAGGTGTCTCTGGGGATATTTCACTTCATTTTTAAAAACTTGCATTGTAAAAATAAAACACTGATATATAAAACACATAAAATATGGCTTCACATATTACTGTAAGGTCAGTCCTTTAAAAGCACCAGCCAGTTAAAAAATAGAACCCAGCACACTACCCCTCTTGTGTTCTTCATTCCAACATAGCCAAGTGTTAGTTGCTGAGTTGTGTCTGACTCTTTGCAACCCCATGGACTGTAGCCCACCAGGCTCCTCTCTCCATGGAATTCTCCAGGTAAGAATACTGGAGTGGGTAGCCATTCCCTTCCCCAGGGGATCTTTCCCAATCCAGGGATTGAACCCTGGTCTCCTGCATTGCAAGCAGATTCTGTACCATCTGAGCCACCAGGGAAACCCAGAACCAAGCCCTCCTCCGAACATCTCCTAAGTTTTATGGCAGTTACTTCCATGCAGCTCTTTATGGTTTTATCACCCAAGTATATATCCCTAGACATGCAGAGTTAGAAATCCTTGATAAGCTTTTAGGACCCTTTGAGTCCACATGCTTCCCCTTCATCCCTTTCTTTTCTTTATACGCACCTATTGAAGAACCTGGGCTATTTGACTTGCAGACCTGCCCCCAGTGTGGCTGCTGCTGGGTGCACCCTCATGGTGCGTCTGTTCCTCTGGCCTCAGGCTTCTCTGAAAATTGGCAGCTAAATTCAGTGCTGGATCCAAAGATAGCAGGACTCAGATTGGATCCCTCTAGAAAGAGTGTAGGTAGACTTGTAACCATTCATCTAAGGGCACATAATATCTGATTGTCTCTCCATTATGTTAGCAGCTATTGATGCTTAGGTAGAAATCTATTCATATATTAGGGACTGAAAAGAGGTGATGTTTTAATCTTGCCATTACCTTCACTGACTAGGTGACATACTTTCATACGTGTTTTTCCTTGTCTTCTCTTTGGATACCTCATGGTACAGTTGATATAAGAAAAGCAGGATAAATATTTGATGCTTTCTTTTATTTTCAGGATAGTGAATATTTCCTATCACCCTGAAAAGGTGACCAAGAGGCTTTTTTAAAATATTATTTTAAACTCTAGGACAAATATATTTGAAAGGTTTTAGCTCACTGCAATTATCATTATTGAAGCTCAAATTGACCCATCTGTGTCCAGCTGGAGTCTCTTCAAGTTGGCTCCTAAAATGTTTTTATACAACCTCGAATGTTTTATATAACATAGTATGCTTGGTAGCTTCTTGGCTATCTGGTGTCATAAGATGTTCTAAGCTCATCTCATATTTTTTCTTGTTTCAGATGAAATGAAATGAGCCATTTCTCTAAGAATTCTTGATTTTTTTATTTTTTAAAGTGGGCGATGGTATTCCAAGACCACAATCTGGGCACTGGGATAGATAGATTAGAATGATAGAACCTGAAATAAATTTGAATTGCAAATGTAAGTATGAACTTGGCATGTGTGTGGGGGGGTGTTTGTGTATGTATGTTTCAAACTGATACTTCTAAGTCAAATTTATTTCAACTTCCTGTATTTGGATTGTAAGAGTTTTTGTTTTGTTTTGTTTTTTTTAACTAAAACTTCTGTATCTCCTTAATTTCATCTTAAGAAACATAAGGGTAAAAAACATAGAAAAACTACAATTAATCTTTTCTTTTAGCTCCATATATATACAACAGTATCAGTGAAACACCCCTAATAGATTCCATCAATATGATTTCTGAAAAGATGGGAAAACAAAACAGCATGTGCTTTCCTCCTTCTCTCATTTTTACACCATATTTATATGCTTACCTTGTCAGAACCTAAAGAGCATATGTACTTGTTCCCTCTTAGCACACACCCAATCTTAGTTCTACAAATAACTGTTTAGTGCTCACCACCAGACATGTCAGTGTCTCTCCAGTTATTTTGATGTCTAGCTCACCATCAAATAAATTCCTAAGAAAAGCCTCATAGGAATACAATTTCCTGAGCTCTCCATGTAAAGAAGAGTTCACCTTTATATTTAAAAGTTCTTTTGCTGGATAACAGATGCTTGGCTCACATTTTCTTTCTTTGAGTAAGTAAGTTCCTCCATTCTCATCTGGCATGGAATACTGCTTTTGAGAAACACAATTACAATCTATGTTTTTTTTCTTATACGTCACTTTTTCTTTTTGTCTAGATACTCAATGCTTTTTTTTTCCTTTAAAAGTCAATCATTTTACTAGAATAGATGTTAGTGTTGGTCAATAATATCTTTAAATATGTGATTTAAATTTTTTTAAGGAAAGATTTTTTGCAACGTATTTTTTAGATCTTATTCTGTTTCCTTGCTTTGGTTTTCTTCTTTAGGGACATCTATAATGTTCAGGGATCTTCTTTTATAGCTTCAATTTTAGTCACTATATCATGAATACTTTTTATCTGTTTATTTTATCCCTATTTGATTTAAAATTTTTTCTTTCATTTAATCTTCTATTTTACTTCAAGTATTTTCTGTTTTGTTTATCCACTCTTGTATTCCTTCTGTTTCATCTTCATTTTTTATATTGTATTTTCATTTCTTTTAATTTTTTCCTGAATTCTCTCACTTCATTATTGAGGTTTTCTCACTCTAATTTATGTTCTTCTTTCATGTCTTTCCACATTTTTTCATATCTTTTAGTTAGTGGCGTCCCACTCCAGTACTCTTGCCTGGACAATCCCATGGACGGAGGAGCCTGGTGGGCTGCATTCCATGGGGTCGCGAAGAGTCAGACACGACTGAGCGACTTCACTTTCACTTTTCACTTTCATCCATTGGAGAAGGAAATGGCAACCCACTCCAGTGTTCTTGCCTGGAGAATCCCAGGGACGGCGGAGCCTGGTGGGCTGCCGTCTCTGGGGTCGCACAGAGTCGGACACGACTGAAGCGACTTAGCAGCAGCAGTTCATTTTTAAACCGCAAATTAGCATTTTTATTTGTTTTGTGGATATGTTTTACTGGTATATTTTTATTCTGCCTCTTATTTCTCTTTTTCATTTAATAACTTTTATGAGAGATATTTGAAAGTTGATTGTTTTCTGTCTCTAATCTTTATCTGAAATAATTTTCCTGAAGTTTAAAAAGACAAGACTGGATAGTCCTAATTTTGCAGCCTCCCATTTCCCTGCAGTGTTAAATGTTGACTTGTTGTCTAAGATTTCCTGACACTGTTTCCCTTCCTACTTTTATCTGAACCTTCTCTTTCCAACCTAATATCCCTGTTCTCTCTGGTGTCATTTTAAGTGACACAGGGATTTGACCACCAAGAATGTTCTCATTGGCCATGTACTATTTATCTGGTAGATTTTCCTGGCCTGGAAAATCCCATGGACTGAGAAGCCTGGTGGGCTACAGACTTTTGTGAGTACAGGCTCACAAAAGAGTCATACATGACTTAGCAACTAAACCACAACAATAGAAGCCATCTCAGCACAAAGTTAAGGTTTTCCCCAACTTTAATTGTGGATATGACATGCAAAATGAAAGGAAATGAATGGGCCAGGGCACCACAAGTGTTTGAGGAGTTGAAAAGAGAAAAATATGTATGTAGGTGTAGAAAGGTGAGCATGCCCTTAAAGGATAGATGCAAAAGAGAGAATAAAAAAGAGACATCCTCTGCAATGTTTCATAAAAGAGGAAAAGAAAATACAAGCAAATATGTTGCAAGAGTTAGTCACATGGTCTGGTTATGAGACAGAGAGGAAATCAGCCCAGCCAGTGGGTAGATGTCACAGAAGAAGAAAAAATTAGTGAGGAGTAGAAGTGAATAAATAGGAGAGCATCATAATGTTAAAAACAAATCAACAACAAAAACATGTCTGAATTGCTACACACTTATGATATATTTTAAAAGCAATAAACCAGGATTCAAAATTCCAGAAAGGTAGGCTTACAATTTATGGTCCAAGTCTTATATTTTGATTATGTGCTCCCTTTAATACTTAGTACTGTGCAGATAGAATAGTCTCAAATTCGCTAATTCAATAAAACAATAAATTACTGTAGGCCCACTCCAAAAAAAAGTTTGCAGCAGCCAATATAAATATGGTGGCTGTAAAGCAGGTGCTAGCCTTCAAGGAAAGTATATCCTGTGATGGTGAACACAGTTTATATAAAAATTATACAAATCAGTGTGGCTATGAATGATCATCAGCATGGCTCAACCAAAAAAAAAAGGTACACTCTTTTTTAATATGCTTAAGTGATGCTGTTTTTAAGAACCACTTACATATGTGAAGCAAGCAAAGAGCAAATGAGTTTAAACTCAAATAGAAGGAAGTGTCAGTACTTAATAAATATTCTTGTTCTCCATCTTCTTCTTCTTCCCTCCTTTTCCACCACGGGAGTGATAATGCTTCTCCAAGACTGGAGTTGACAAATTATGACTCATCGACAAAATTCAGTCTGCTGCTTCTTTCATATAGTCCACAAGATAAGAATGGCTGCTACGTTTTCAAGTGGTTTGGGGGGAAAAATCAAAAGAAAAATAATATTTCATGTCTTGTGAAACTTACATGAAATTAAATTTTCAGTGTCCATCTATAAAGTTTTATTTGAATGCAGCCCCAGTCATTCATTTACATATTGCCTGTTGCTGCATTCCTGTCACCACAGAGATGAGAAGTCACAACAGAGATAATATAGACTGCAAAGTTTGCAGTGCTTACTGTCTGGCCCTTCACAGAAAAAGTATGGAGGCCTTGGGAATAGGCTGACTTAATCATTGGTCTCCAGGAGTACACATAGCTGTGTGCAGTTAATTCAGTTCGCTAAGATCTCTGCCTGGCAGCATTTTAGTCAGACCCTGTGAGGGAACAAATATTCCCACTTCAATTTTTATAATTTTCCATCCCAATCATTTCATGAAAAGATGGTTAGAATAAAAGACAGAAACGGCAGGGACCTAACAGAAACAGAAGAGGTTAAGAAGAGGTGGCAAGAATACACAGAAGAACTATACAAAAAAGGTCTTAATGACTTGGATAACCACAATGGTGTGGTCACTCACCTAAAGCAAGACATCCTGGAGTGTGAAGTCAAGTGGGCCTTAGGAGGCATTACTACAAACAAAGCTAGTGGAGGTGATGGAATTCCAGCTGAGCTATTTCAAATCCTAAAAGATGATGCTGTGAAAGTGCTGCACTCAATATGCCAGAAAATTTGGAAAATTCAGCAGTGGCCACAGGACTGGAAAAGGTCAGTTTTCATTCCAATCCAAATAAAGGCAGTGCCAAAGAATGCTCAAACTACCATTCAACTGTGCTCATTTCACATGCTAGCAAGGTTATGCTCAAAATCCTTCAAGTTAGGCTTTAGAAGTATGTGAACCAAGAACTTCCAGATGTACAAGCTGGATTTAGAAAAGGCAGAGAAACCAGAGATAAAATTCCAAATATTTGTTGGATCATAGAAAAAGCAAGAGAATTCTATAAAAACATCTACGTCTGCTTCACTGATTATGCTAAAGTCTTTGACTGTGTGCATCACAAAAACTGTGGAATATCCTTAAAGAGATGAGAATACCAGACCACCTTATCTGTCTTGAGAATCTTGTATGCAGGTCAAGAAACAACAGTTAAAACCTTGTATGGAACAATGGACTGGTTCAAAATTGGGAAAGGAGTGCATCAAGGATGTGTATCATCACCCTGCTTCTTTAACTTCTATTCAGAGTACATCATGTGAAATGCTGGGTTGGATGAATCATAAACTGGAATCAAGTTTGCTGGGAGAAATATCAACAACCTCAGATATTCAGATGATACCACTCTAATGGCAGAAAGTGAAGAGGAACTGAAGAGTCTCTTGATGAGGATGAAAGAGCAGAGTGAAAAAGCTGGCTTGAAACTCACATTAAAAAACTAAGATCATGGCATTTGGTCCCATCACCTCATAGCAGATAGAAAGGGAAAAAGTGAAAACTGGCAGATTTTATATTCTTGGGCTCCAAAATCACTGCAGACAGTGACTGCAGCCACAAAATTAAAAGATACTTGCTCCTTGGAGAAAGAGATATGAAAAACCTAGACAGCGTATTAAAAAGCAGAGACATACTTTGCCAATAAAGGTCCGTATAGTCAAAGCTATGGTTTTTCCAGTAGTCATGGATGGATGTGAGAGTTTGACTACAAAGAAAGCTGAGCACCGAAGAATTGATGCTTTCAAATTGTGGTGTTGGAGGAGACTCTTGAGAGTCCCTTGGACTACAAGTTCAAACCAGTCAATCTTAAAGGAAATCAACCTTGTATATTCATTGGAAAGACTAACGCTAAAGCTCCAATACCTTGGTCACTTGGTGTGAAGAGCCAACTCATTTGAAAAGACCCTGATGCTGGGAAAGATTGAAGGCAGGAGGAGAAGGGAGCGACACAGATGGTTGAGATGGTTGGATGGCATCACCAACTCAACGCACATGAGTTTGAGCAAACTCTGGGAGATGGCGAAGGACAGGGAAGCCTGGCCTGCTGCAGTCCATGGGCTTGCAAAGAGCCAGATATGACTGAGCTACTGAACACACAATCCAGTCACGTTCATCCATCCTTAGTGTCCCTCAGTCATGGAGGCTTCTAATTCCTCACTTACGCTTTATTTATGAAATCGAACCTCCCAGGCATGGAGACTGTTCTGTCTGCCATTTCTTGTGGGTGAATTCCAGCCTCCATGACTTTCCTTGAGTTTCCTTGAGTTTCCTTGAGTTTCCATGACTTTCCTTGAGTTTCCTTGAGTTCCTTTTTGGATTCCAACAATTGGTAATCAAAGGAGGAGCAGCCAAGAAACCACAATATTGAAGGAATCACAGAAGCTCATCAAGATTAGGAGACTCAACCACCTGAGATTAAGGGTCTACATGCCTTGTTCACACCCTATTCTTGTCAGAGACCCCACCATAGAGCCACTGTTGTAAAACCCTCATCAAATCTTCTGGTAGATGCACATAGTTTTTCAAGGCAGAAGCCCAGTGTGTTTCCCTTGCCTGGCAAAACAATAAAGCTATCATTTTCTGCTTCCACCTCAAACTTTGTCTCTAGGATTTGATTCAGCACCAGTGTGCAGAGAGCCCTTGCTTTTGGTAACACTTACTTGGATTATTCTTACCAAGCCCTTGATGTTTCAATCATCTCCAGACAGTTAAATCTCTCCTGGGCTCCAGAATCTCATCCTGTTTTCTATGAGAGGAAAGCATTTAGGCACCGAGGGCAGATAATCTAGTCCTGATTAATAATGAACCATCTCTCATTTTATCAGCAGTAGTGAATGTCTGCTCAAGCCTGAGGTGAGCACCTCAGGAATAAAGCCTCTGCTGAGCATTTTGTTCTATGCCTCCTATTCGGAGCCAGCCACAGCCCCCAGTAGATGATCAGGATGTTTGTTGATTAACTGACTGATTGAGCAGCTAAGCCAGTGAGGTGTCAGCCCGAGTATAAGGGAGGAGCGATCAAAAAGTCCCTTATGTGACACTGGGGCAGTGTTCATTTGTTTTGTGCCCTTTCTCCCTCAAGTTCCTTCCAGGTTCACTGGATTTGAAAAGCATTAGAGAAGGAGAGAAGACGGTGCAAATGAACAAAGCAACTTGTCCCCATCTGCCTTCAATTCTCAGATGGGGAAAACATTTCCAGAACGCCTGGTGCATGAGAACCTGACGTGGTGACAGAACGTTCTGTCTCCCTCTTGTTACAGGAGCAACGAGCCGAGTTTCTGCAGGCTCGTAAATCCTGAGGGCCTTTTCCAGCCACCGGCCCCCATTCCGGGAAGTGGACGCTTTGAAACCCCCATCAAAAGAGAACACTGTGTTTCTGTCCTCCCAGCACCATGCAGGCCGATTGTTCCCAGCGCAGGTAGTCAGGGCCGCCAGTAAGGGCAGATGAGCTTGACGCTTCCTGAGTCCTTGCTCTTGGGAAATTTGCAGGCAAATACAGTTGCCCAACACTGCTCAGTGATATGTTTGAGTGAGCTGAAGGGCATTGTAAGAATTTATTAAATTAAATTTTCTGGGAGGAAACTGAGGAAAGCATTCTCCAGGGGAAAGTGGAGAAGACCAGCGAGAGTGGAGACCAGGACAGAACTGAGGACTCTCTACGCACCACTGCTTTGGGCATATCCCCAGCTGCCAAGGGGCAGAAAGTCTGGTGCCCAGGTTGGGAAGGTGGTGGAAAGAAATCCACAGATATGGAAGTACAGACTAACCAGCAATCCCACCACCCCTACTCCAGGCAGCTCTGGTGTCTAGGTGTTGCCTTCTCTCCTGCTTTTTTTTTTCCCCATTAATATTTGTGGTGTTCCTGGCTGCATCCAGAGTAGTTAGCATGTGGCAACACGTTCACAAAAGCCGTGTTGTGGCTGAAAGAATGTTGCCTGCTGGCTCAAAGGCAGAGCACTGGACAAGAGAATGTGGGCAGCAATACCTTCCGTTCCCTCTCCTGTAAAGTAAGAGGCTGTAAAATCCACCACCCAGTGTTACCAGGAGAGTGAAATGAGACAATGACTGTGAAAGTACTTTATTAACTACTGTGAAAGTGGGAAATGGTATTAGTGTAACTGACAATACTGCATAAGCTGTCACTGTTGCCCTTGCTATTAATACTTCCATGACTACTCATCCCATAATACTAATATTACTGGCCATACTAATCTAAGGCAGTGGTCCCCAAGCTCTGGGCCATGAACTGATACCAATCTGTGGCCAGTTAGGAACCGGGCCACACAGCAGGAAGTGAGTGGCGGAGGAGTTAGGGAAGTTTCATCTGTATTTATAGTCTCTCCCCATCATTTACATTAGCAGTTGAGCTCCGCCTCCTGTCAGATCGGTGGCAGCATGAGATTCTTATAGGAGCACTAACCCTACTGAGAACTGTGCACGTGAGGGATCTAGACTGTGCACTCCTTAGGAGAATCTGATGCCTGATGATCTGATTCTGCATTATAGTGAGTTGTATAATTATTTCATTATATATCACAAAGTAATATGCAACATGTAATGTGTAATATTATGATATGTAATAATGTTGACTCAGATAGAAATCTCAGTGGGAAAATAACTGTCTTCAAGGATCTGAAGGTTTGCCATGGAAAAGGAGATAGCCTTGATCTGAGTACCTCCGCTGAAAACTCAAGACCACAGAGTAGAATTACAAGAAGTATTGATATTTTAGTACAGGGCAACAAGAACTTGCTCTTAATGTAATAGTCAAACAATGTAGAATACTACTGTAGGGCACAGTGGAGACACTGTCTTAGGAAAATTGCTGCAGAGAGATGAACATCTCTACAGACAGACTCTAGTCATTCATTTAAGAATTTATTTCTGCAACAGTGCCTATTGATGGCTTATTGAATGCCAAGCATTATCTAACCACCTCATCCTCTGCTGCCCCTTCTCCTTTTGCCTTCAGTCTTTCCCAGCACGAGGGTCTTTTGCAATGAGCTGGCCCTTCACATCAGGTGACCAAAGTATCGGAGCTTCAGCTTTAGCATCAGTCCTTCAATGAACATTCAGGGTTGATTTCCTTTAGGATTGCCTGGTTTAATCTTGCAGTCCAAGGGACTCCCAAGAGTCTTCTCCAACACCACAGTTTGAAAGTATCAGTTCTTCAGTGCTCAGTTTTCTTTATGGTCCAACTCTCACATCCTTACATGACTACCGGAAAAACCGTAGCTTTGACTATACAGACCTTTGTCGGCAAAGTGATGTCTCTGCTTTTTAAAATACTGTCATACAGATGGCTAACAAACACATGAAAAGATGCTCAACATCACTCATTATCAGAAAAATGCAAATCAAAACCACAATGAGGTACCATCTCATGCCATCAGAACAGCTGCTGTCAAAAAGTCTACAAACAATACATGCTGGAGCGGGTGTGGAGAAAAGGGAACCCTCTTACACTGTTGGTGGGAACGCAAACTGGTACAGCCACTATGGAGAACAGTGTGGAGATTCCTTAAAAAACTGAAAATAGTTCTGCCATACAACCCAGCAATCCCACTGCTGAACATACACACCAAGAAAACTAGAGTTGAAAGAGACACATGTACCCTAATGTTCACTGCAGCACTGTTTACAATAGCTACTACATGGGAGCTACATAGATGTCCATTGGCAGATGAATGGATAAGAGAGCTGTGGTACATGTACACAATGGAATATTACTCAGCTATCAAAAAGAACACATTTGAATCAGTTCTAATGACGTGGATGAAACTGGAGCCGATTATACAGAGTGAAGTAAGTCAGAAAGAAAAATACCAATGCAGTATATTAACACATATATATGGAATTTAGAAAGATGGTAACGATGACCCTATATGCAAGACAGCAAAAGAGACATAGATATAAAGACAGACTTTTGGACTCTGTGGGAGAAGGCAAGGGTGGGATGATTTGAGAGAATACCATTGAAACATGTATATTACCATATGTGAAATAGATGACCAGTCCAAGTTCAATGCACGAAACAGGGCACTCAAAGCTGATGCCTGGGACAACCCTGAGGGATGGGTTGGGGAGGAAGGTGAGAGGGGGGTTCAGGGTGGGAGACATATGTACACCTATGGCTGATTCATGTCTATGTATAGCAAAAATCACCACAATATTGTAAAGTAATTAGCTTCCAATTAAAATAAATAAAATAATTTAAAAAAATAAAATGCTGTCTAGATTTTCCATAGTTTTCTTTCCAAGGAGCAAGCATCTTTAAAATTCATGGTTGCAGTCACCGTCCACAGTGATTTTGGAGCCCAGGAAAAGAAAATCTGTCACTATTTCCACTTTTTCCCCTTCTATTTGCCATGAAGTGATGGGACAAGACGCCATGATCTTAGTTTTTTGAATGTTGTTTCAAGCCAGCTTTTTCAACCTCCTCTTTCACCCTCATCTAGAGGCTCCTTAATTCCTCTTCACTTTCTGCCACTAGAGTGGTATCATCTGCATATCTGAGGTTGCTTATATTTTTCCTGACAATCTTGATTTATTTTATATATAGTAGTTTGTATCTGCTAATCCTGAACTCTTAATTTATCCCCCTCCCATCCCCCTTTCTCCTTTAGTAACCATACATTTGTTTTCTATGTCTGAATCTGGTTTTGTTTTGTAAATAAGTTGATTTGTGTCATATTTTAGATTCCACATATAAGTGACACCATATGGTATTTATCTTTCTCTTTCTGACTTGCTTCATTTAGTATGATAATCTCCCGATCTATCCATGTTGTTGTAAGTGGCATTATTTCATTCTTTTCTATGACTGAGTAGTAGTCCATAATGTATAGTATATGTGTATATATATACATATACATGTGTATATATATATATATATATATATATATATACCACATCTTTTTCAAATTTATTTATTTAATTGGAGGATAATTACTTTACAATGTGTTGGTTTCTGCCATACATCAACATGAACCAGCCACAGGTATATGTCACCTCCCTCGTGAACCTCCCTCATGAACCTCCCTCCCACTTCCCACCCCATCCCACCCTCTAGGTTGTCACAGAGCATCAGGTTGAGCTCCTTGTGTTATACAGAAACTTCCCATTTGCTCACTATTTTACATATGGTAATGTGTATACTTCAATTCTACTCTCTCAGGTTGTCCCATCCTCTCCTTCCCCTGCTGTATCCATAAGTCTGTTCTCTATGTCTGAGTCTCTATTCCTGCCCTGCAAATAGGTTCATCAGTACCATTTTTCTAGATTCCATATATCTGCATTAATATACAATATTTGTTTTTCTCTTTCTGACTTACTTCACTCAGCATAATAGACTCTAAGTTCATGCACCTCACTACAACTGACTCAAATTCATTCCTTTTGTACGGCTGAATAATATTCCCTTGTATATATGTGCCATGGCTTCTTTATCCATTCATCTGTTAATGGACATCTAGGTTGCTTCCATGTCCTGGCTATTGTAAATAGTGCTGCAATGAACATTGGGGTACATTTGTCTTTTTCAATTATGGTTTTCTCAGAGTATAGGCCCAGTAGTGGGATTTCTGGGTCATAGTACACCATATCTTCTTTATCCCTTTATCTATCAATGGACATTTAGTTTGTTTCCTTGTCTTGGCTATTGTAAATAGTACTGCTATGAACATAGGGGTATATGTATCTTTTTCAATTATAAATATAATTCTTTAGCAAAATTTAGAGCCATGTGACAAATGAAGTCTTTGAAAAATTACATTTAAATTAATAATAATGTATAGAAAACTGTTTCACATTTTCTTAAAATTTATAGCAGAACATGTGTAAAATTTAGATATAAATAAAGATAGACATGTTGGAGATGTATGTTCAAAACTATTTTGTAGACAGTAACATGCAAACAGAAACATTTGGTGATGATTGTCTGGAGGATTAAACCCAAACCCTAGAGGTAACTTTCCTGTATCTTCCCTGCCTCCAGTTCTCTTCCCCAGTGAAATCTATGCGCCAATCACATTTTAGTCAACTTTGACCCACAGCCTACAGCAACCTACCCTGGAAACCAACCCCTTACCTACAGACCAGGATGCTAGGCTGTGATGTCAGATTTGCAGGAAGCAAGAGTGCTATCTCTAATGACAAAATAGGAAGCTAAAGAACACCTTCCATAATAACTGACCCCAAATAGCCAGGACTTGATTAATAACTAACAGCTTCTCTGATTTTTGTCTCTAATTCCAACTTAAGGATCAAGGAGAGGAAACCAAAGCTACACCCATAACCTATCCCTTAAGACACCTGGCTTCTAGTTAGCTCTCTTACAGCTTTGTCAGGCCAACAGCATCCAGTCAAGACATGCCTGAAGACTTCACTTTTTTCTACCATAAAGCTTTTCCATTCTTCTGCCTGCCTTTGAGCCTCTGCCAAAACAAGCCTCCTTTGGTTGAATTTCATCTATTTCCACACCTGACAGGGGGTTACCAGATGTCTACATTTGACATCACAAGCTGCTCTTGTGGCCTGTGTCGCTCCACTCCCTGTCCTCTCATCTCAACGCGCTGGGAGTACAAGCTGTTCTCTTTATCAAGCTGAGGCCCCACCTACCTCTCCATCCTCACTTCCTGTGATTCCCCTCCAGGACCACTCTCCTGCCACAGTGGCCTCCTCTCAGGTCCTGGAATGTGTCCAGCTTGTCCCGGTTTCAAGGCCTTCGCATAGTGCTGCTTTGCCTAGCCCACCTTGCCCACCTCATTCTTACCCATCCCTCAGTGTCATCATTCTAAAAAGGACTTTCTTACACACACTCTTCCTCTCCTACCCACACTACTTAAATTAGGTTCCCTTCTTATGTATTTTACCTATGGTACACATTTTGATGATTTATAATTGAATGTTTGTTTCAGATACTTATGTGTTTACTGCCTGTTTTCCCTGTCATAACGCATGCTCCACAAATGCAGGGACTAGGTTTATTTTTTTCAACTGGTGTATACTAGTGAACTCATGCAGTGCTTTACATTAAACAGGTACACAACAACCATGTGTTGGAGGAATATGTGAGTGTTGAAATCATAGTCATGTTACAAAATACACACCCAATATCCCTCCCTCTGAAGTCTTCCTAAACTTCCCAGGCAGCCTCCTGCTCTGCGCCCAGAATGCCTTGCACATGCTTTTACTTCAACACACAGAGTCATGTTGTCGGTACTGACACAGATCCGCCTAGGACCTATTTATTAAACCCAGACATATTTGTTTGTTCTACAGCCTAGCACAGTGTCTGTTGTAAATGGATGTGAGTGAGCTGTGTTAATTCATTGAATTAATGACTAATGATATATGTCAGTGCAAATGTGTTTTATCAAAACTTTCTCTCCAAATAGGAGATCACACAACAGAGGGAAAGACTTGGGAATGGCAGCAGTGAGGTGGTATGGGATTAGGGTGGGGGGAGTTTGGGGAAATGGCAAGGGAAAAAGGTAAGTGAAATGGATGCAAGGAATATAAATAGTTCAATATTTAGGAGAAAAGAAAGATCCTGGAATCAAAGAGACATCGATTCAGTGTTTCTCTACCATTTCCTAGGGGTGCTGCTTTGAAAGGACAGCTTAGATTATCCCCCAAAACCACAGCTTCCTTTTCTGTAGGATGGACATGACAAACTCTCCTCATACTCTTGCAGTAAAAATTAAATGAAATAATGCAGGAAAATGTTTTTTAATAATTGACAAATTAATAAATAACAAATGTTAACTATTTTATCATTAATGTGGTACAAAATTGTCTAATTTATATTTTTGTCAAGGGTTGTCTGTTTTTTGCCGGGGGGGTGGTGGGCCATGCTGTGCAACTTATGAGATCTTAGCTCCCTGACCAGGAATTGAACCTGAGCCCTCGGCAGTGGAAGCATGGAGTCCAAACCACTTGACCACTAGGGAATTCCCATGCTGTGTTGTCTTTGAGCAAAATTTATAAAATGTTAGTATTTAAATGACTGAGGAAAACAAAGATCATTCTGAACCGTACAGTTAATGTGGAAATTTGTATCTGAGGCAGGGTTTGTGGAGGGGAAAAATGTAACTAGTGAGGTGTATGTCATTATGTTTATAGAACCACATGGCAGATGTGCACAGTATCTATCCATTCACTTATCCTCTTTCTGCTCCTTTCTTTTTTTTTTTCTTTGTTTTCTTCTTCCTTTCAGTTAGGACTAGAAGAAACAAGAGGAGTTCCAAGCTAGCAAGGGAAACAGAAGTCTAGCGTTTGTGGATCATTTCCTCAAGTGCACAAAGCTCAGTTCCTAAATGAAATCCTGAACCATAAGGGCCACAGATGGGTGGAATGGTGGTTTGAGATATCCAGAGGGTGTGGAGTTTGCTATTTTGCAAAAGAGTTAAATATAATAGTAATTGAGGGAAGCAGTTGGATAAAAAGAAATTATTTGCTAGGCAGTTTCAAAACCAGAAAATGCTTAAAATGCAAACCACAAAATGAAGACAACCTCAAAGGTTAATGAAAACCTGCGACAAGAGACAAAGGAAATGAAGAATTGCAACAGAGCCCTCCTCCCAGATCTATTAAACAGTCAGACCAACATCCTTCCAAAGAGGGGATGCTATCCAGCCCCATTCATTCCGCCTTGGAACTGCTGAAATAGGGACAAGATGTTAAGATAAAATGCATCAGTGGCTTCTCTCTTCACTAGACCAAGATTAAAGACAGTAGTCTCTCCAAACATTGCTGAGACAGCACTGGCTTATGCAGCTCTGCCTGGTAGGTGTCCCCAGAGGATTTTTTGAAAGAATTAGTGCTGGCCAGTTTAAAAGTCGGGCATTTACTAAGAACCACAGAGAACAAGAGTGGAGAAACTGTGTGGCAGTTCTAGGATAGAGCTAAAACTACTGGACCAGGGAAGGTACTTGGACAAAGTCAAAGAATCAAAAGTCAAAGCAGTGACAATAAAATTTAAAGAGTAGCAACAGGGGGGCTAGAAAAGTCATTCAGTCCTTGGAACAGGTGGGCTTGGGCCTATGAACAAAACTGAGAGAGTTGTCTCTCCGTGTTTAGGAGAATTTTTACTTCATCCACCTCAACACTATTTCTATCAGAATGTGTTCTTAAAACAACACCATGTTCCCTGCACTGTAATCAGGCAATGAATGCCTGAAAATCACAAATTGTGATTTGCTGCAAGGCCTTTTTCAGTACTCTTTGAGAAGTCACTGAGCTATACAACAACCAGGGCACAGAAAGGATGGAAAGGCCACTGAGCAGTTGTCAGGAGGCCAAAGTCTAACTCCACGGCCAATCCCTGTGTGGCTTTGGATAGACCATCTAGACTCTCCCAAGCAAATGGGGATAACACGTCTTATAACTTGCTCTTCAGGAAATTGTGGAACCCAAATGAAATCCTGCAGGTACAAGTTCTTTGAAAGCTTTAATGCATTGTTTAGACATCATGACTTCTTATTTTGATTTGCTGGCAGGACATCTTAAGTTTTTAAACTATTACTTAAGGCATCAGTCAGCATCATCCTAAAATAGTACAGTATCTTCCCAAGAGCTGAACTTTGTTGTTTTTGGTCTGTTTTATTTTTCTCCCTAAAGTCTAGCTTTCTCCTGGGAAACTGATGGGTGGCCTGATCCAAGCCTGGCATGCTCATCTTTTTCTTTACCTGGCACAAGACTTCAGTTGTGTTGATGTCAGATGCTCTGGTGAGTGTCTCCAGCACAGGCCGCACTTCCCTGCTTGTCTTGCAAGCTGTCAGGACAACAGGAAACTTTACAGTTGGCATCAGAGTATAACCCAGACACTCGACTCTCTTTTTTCCAAGAGATAAGCTTAGTTGACTGTGAAGGTGAATGGAGGGTAATTCTGCGGAAAATCACAGGAAATTGGCCCATTTGGGTGCCATGTTGTGGCGATCTTTTGTGCATTGTGCAAATTGATTTTCAACGAAAGCCTCACCTCTCTCTGTTCCTTTTCTGCTGACAGCACACAGAAGGACTGCTGAGGCAGGGGGAAAGATTGCAGAGTTTGGCCTATGATAGTCTCCACACCCAGACACACAAGCATCTACTGGCAGAAGCTGCCTCTGGAGGTCAGCTCAACAGCAGTATGGTAATATATTTGCCCTTTCATGCTTTTCGCTCCTCTGCTTTAACCATTGTTCCTTCCCCTTAAGGCTCCTCAAAATTTTGCGTTTATGAAAGTCTGTTCTCATTAATTAAGCCTTTATTTCAGTTCAGTTCAGTCGCTCAGTCGTGTCTGACTCTTTGCAACCCCATGAATCGCAGCACGCCAGGCCTCCCTGTCCATCACCAACTCCCAGAGTTTACCCAAACTCATGTCCATCGAGTCGGTGATGCCATCCAGCCATCTCATCCTCTGTCATCCCCTTCTCCTCCTGCCCCCAATCCTTCCCAGCATTAGGGTCTTTTCCAATGAGTCAGCTCTTCTCATCAGGTGGCCAAAGTATTGGAGTTTCAGCTTCAACATCATTCCTTCCAATGAACACCCAGGACTGATCTCCTTTAGGATGGACTGGTTGGATCTTCTTGCAGTCCAAGGGACTCTCAAGAGTCTTCTCCAACACCACAGTTCAAAAGCAAGGTCAAATTAAGTTCAAATTAACAGTTCAAATTAAGCCTTAGACTCGTTCATAATGCCATGAGCCCAAAGAATCCAGAGGTTGGGTTCAGACTTGAGTCTTCTGCTGTGCATTTGAGCTACTTCAAAGCCTTCTCTGAGGCCCAGCTGCTTCAGTATGATACTTGTGAAGGTCAAATAAAATAAAAAATAAAAGGCACTTTGACAAATGGAAAGTTATGGTAATTTAGAGGGGTTTTCATTACTACTACAAGTGGTAGTATTTTTATTGGTAATAGCAGCAGTAGTAGCATTAGTAGTATAGTCTTTCTAGAATCCCAGAGTGAAAGCATTAGAAAGAATCAATTTCTTGTCAAATATAAAATAGTATATTACCTATCAATTTCATTACTGTACTAACTGTTTTATGTGCTCCTTCCATTGTGTTTCCTCTAGGGCATTTACTTGAGCATAATTAGTGTCTCTTTATCCTTTTCCTAGTCTCCCCCACCCAAAACTGCTCTTAGGAAGTGATTGGATCTCAGTCAATAAACCTAAAGGTAGATGTAGTAGAATGAAAATCCTAAACCAAGAGGGAAAAAATGGAAAAGGAAAGGAGAGGCCAAGAAAGAGAACTTTCTCTCAGACAGAAACTCAGGGGAAAAAAGAAGAAAGCAAGATGGGTTCAATGTCTCACTAGGTCTCCCTCTTTCATTTCATTAGGCCAGAGCATTTTGGCCAGTGGTCATGTTCATGGTTGGCTTAGAATTCCTCAACTGTGGGAAAAGATAGCTCTTATAAAAGTCCTGACAGGATTTGAACAAAGGTGATTCTGCAATTCAGGGTAAAATCTCTGTTATTTTACACAATTAATTACTTCCTCCACATTTGCTTTAGGATGCTATTTCAGAGCCAAGAGAGACACAGGAAGCACTACGGTTCCCTGGCTTGAATAGATGCACTGTGTCCTAGTGATCAAAATTCATTTCCGAGTTATTTCCTGAAGTGATATTTTGACACCTGGGTCATCTGTTTGCTTTATGGAGTTCCTCTGTGGCACACAACAGCAATGCAGATAGGAGATGGAACGTTATTCCACAGGGAGGTAACTTGGAAGTTCACTGCCGCTTGTCAAACTGGATTAAATAAAGGGAAATATATAAGAAGCCAGATTTACTCAAATGAAAAATAAAAAAAAAGGCTAGTTTAACTTTTAGTTGGGAAGATCTCATGTGGCAGAGTTCCAGACTCTCTAGTCTACAACAGAACCTTGTTAGACTCAATTGAGAAAAAGAGAATTCCATATCTTAGGGCTAGAAGGACTCTAAGGAATCATCTTTTTCAGGTGCATGCCACTGGAAAAACATTATAACCCCCAATTTCCAGATGAGGAAACTAAGGTGTAGAAGTTAAGTGAGTTAGTAACATTGTGCAGCTGATAGGTAGTGGTCATCAGTCCCATAACTGGGCTTTGGTCCAAGTAAGAAGGCGTCTCTAACCTTTATCTATAATCAGCCTGGGCTACTGTTGCAGGTAACAAGGAAATACACTTTGTCCTGGACTTGAAATAGATCTAGAAGACAGTCATCTTTGGCTTTTCTAACTGTCAGTGTTTTCTCTTTACTCATTGAACCAGCCCCATGAGTTGGCAAAATAGGAAGCTGTCAATAGGATGTTAATATCTTCTCAGCTTTCCAGGACCTCTAATCCTTGAAATGCCTTTACCCACCCAGCATCTCTCTTTCTTCAATAAATAATAAGACTGAAAATGTAAATCTTTGGGTGGCAGCATGCTACCCCATTTAAAAGAACAGGTTTCATGTTTAGGAACATCCAGGACCAACGGGCTGTGCCACCTACTAGCTGTGTGCTCTTGGGCAATTATTTACATATTATGATCAAGTTCGGTTCTTTGTTAAGCAGTAGTATTACATCTATCATAAGAAGCTTCTTGTTATTGTTTAGTTGTCAGTCATGTCCAACTCTTGTGACCTCAAGAACTGTAGCTCGCCAGGCTCCTCTGTCCATGGGATTTCCCAGGCAAGAATACTGGAGTGGTGGCCATTTCCTTCTCCAGGGGATCTTCACTACCAGGGATTGAACCCTTGTCTCCTGCAATGCATGTCAATTCTTTACCACAGAACCACCTGGACAGTCCATCATAGGAAGTTAGTAATTGATTAAATGAGGTCATAAGATGCTGGCATATAAAACAGACCCAAAGAGTCCATTCTACAAAGATGAAGAAATAGGGCAGTGCTTGGCTCCTTTCCCCAGATTAACTCAAAAATCTGAAGAAGCAAGAAACTAGTATTTCTAGAAACTAAAACCAGAACAAAACAAAAAACGACAAATGAGGAATCCCTGGAGAGTTGGGTGTATTGGGAGGTGCACAGCCATAGGGGGCAATACTGGAGGGAAAGCTTGCATTGTGCTTTTGCCTCCCCCAGAATTAGCATAAAAATTTGAATAATCCTTACGTGCACTGTTGCGTCATAAATCTTCAGTAAGAGCTCAGATCACCAATGTAGGCCAAAAGCCTTGCTGAGTGAATAACAGAAAACAGGTTGCAAGGGGCTGGTTGTCCTGGACTTTCATTGCTACCTCAGCCCTCTTCCCCATATGCTATCAGATGGTGTATTACTTTTCTATTGCTGCTATAACAAATTACCACAAACTTAGCATTCAGTCAGAGTCTGGATGTAGCATGGCTCATTTGGGTCCTCTGCTTAGGTTCACTAGGCTGAAATTAAAGGGTCCATAAGGTCCTGTTGCTTTTGAAACCCTGGCCACATTCAATTCCTTGCAATTTTGGGACTAAGGCCGCTGTTTCATTACTGGCTGCCATTCAGGGATTAGTCTTAGCATCTAGAGCCTGCCTGCATTTTCTTCTTATGCTTTCTATGTGGCCCCTTCCAGTAAAAAGGTAAGAGATGAAGATGAAGCAGAAGATGTCACTGATGATGACCTCTAAGATGATGGCATTCAACAAACAGAAAATGAAGGCACCGTAATGATTGTACAATAATACACCTTTTTGATGGGCATATCTAGTGTCAGAGACAATAGAGAAACAAAGAAAAATGTCATAATTCCTTTTGCTTTTGGAAATGGTGGGTGGTTTGGGAAAGAGTTTATCATGTCTTTTTATATAATTCATAAATATTCCAGGCACCAATTGAAACTAAAGGCAGCAGCCTGAGTGTTTATTTAGATTTTATGGTCCATTTATTGTCTCATATTCCCCTAGTCAAAGATAATTATTTCTTAATTAATCATACATAAACAGTCTATATCCTTTGTAGAACTGCCTACTTAAAAGAACATTTATCATAGCAATTGGTCCCGTATACCTAACTACAAATCATTGACTTTCAGCTAGTTTTGCTCTGACTGCTGATCATTTTTGTGTTTCTGATGGTTTGGGGGCAGAGGGCATGGTGAGTAGAGGTCCGAGAAGGCCAGAAAAAGAATAATATTAGGAAATATCTATTTTTCTTGTTATCTCTTTTTAGGAAAAAATGCTTGACGATAGAAAGGAAGGAAATCTTTATGAGTTGAAATATTGGCAATTTGTCTTGAAATTGGTCAAAAATGATTTTATTTCATCAACAAGAAAGTCTCCTTCAAGAATTTGCCCAGTGTAGCACAGAGGAATTTTAGGATAGTAGAAACATTCTATATGATACTATAATGATGGATACCTATCATACATTTGTCTAACTCATAGAATATGCAAAACCAAGAGTGAACCCTTGTGTCAAGTATGTATTTTGGGTGATTATGATATGTCAACATAGGTTCATTGATTGCAGCACGTGTACCACTCCAGTGGGGGATGTTACTAGTGGGTGAGGCTATGCATGTGTGGAAAATCTCTGTATCTTTTTCAATTTTGCAGTGAATCTAAAATGGCTCTAAAAAACAAAATCTTAAAACTTTTAAAGTGTTTGTCCGAGAAGAATGGCCACTACCCTAATCAATTTGTGGGTGGTGTTTACAAATGACCCTAAACTTCAAAAGTGGGTCAGGGCCCATCTGGGGTGGACTGTGTCATCTTGGAAAGAATGTACTGAGTGTTTTATCTTCCTGGATTCACAAGTAAAGAGGCAATAATAGCATTTTGGCATTGAATCAAGGAACATCTAATCATTTTTGTCTAGTGGTTCCTCAGGCTATTTAGAAAGTGCTGATCAGCTTTCTCTAGCTCCTATGTACAAAACTTGATTGACATACAATATAAAATATTTAAATTAGTCTAAAATCAGGATATAGAGAGTCAAAACACCCAGGGGCACTTATTGCCTGGAGTAATCAAGAGTAGTGAATCTTAGAGAAAGTAAGTGAATCCCAGCGGTACATGAGGAGTAAGTCTAACTGTCAGTAGCTTCTGTTAGATTCAGAAAGTAAATATTTATAAAAGTTAAAGAACTCACTTAAGAAGTTATGAAGCTGAATCTCTCTGATACCAAATCCTGTATTCTTACCTTGTTTAGTATAAAAACAATATGACTTCCTGAAAGAGAAAACATTTTTTTATTGATATGGAAAAAGTCACCAAGATATACTGATAAAATGATCACCAAAATAAACAGATAAGAGAGAAGAAAATATAGAGAATGCTACTCTGTTGAAAAGAGAGGGAAAAAAATAACATATATATTATTGGCCTGCAGATGTCAATATATTTGCAAGAATGAACAGTAAATTAATCACAATAGTTCCTTGTTGAGAGTAATGGAAACTGGGCAAGAAGTAGCCTGTATTTTAAAACCTGTTTTAAATTTCTTAAAATGTAAAGAGATAATCCACATACTTGAAACATGTATGTGGATTATCTCTTTACATTTTAAGAAATTTAAAACAGGTTTTAAAAAATATATGACTTTTTGTCTTGGCTGTTTTGGTATGGGTCATTTTAACATGGTCTTAAATATACAGTTTCTGTAACTGTGTAATTGTACGTCAGATACACTCCATTCCACTGCTGAGCCAAATCAAAACCAACATGGAGCCTGAGGATTATGCCCAGAGCTTCTACTTTGACCTAAAGAACTTGGGAAATTTGAGAGAGAATCATTGTGATGCAGATTCCACAGCCTTTAGCTGTCTGGCCACCACAGGACTCATGGCTTTGGCATGTTGGAAAAACCACAGTCCATGGTCAGTTCTTTGGCTTTTTGTGCTGATACTCTAGAGTTTTCTTCTTGACCCAAAGTGAGTCTGTATCACCAGAGTAGATTCACATTATCTGTGTTTACAAGAGGCTAGAATATAAATCACAGAATCAGCTTAATAATTTCTACGAGACATGTTAACAGAAAAGCCAGCACACTTTCTCCCTGTGAGAAAGGACACATGGTAATGCAACCTGTATTAACAGATTGCTTGATTCACATGTTGTGAAAACAGAAAGGATGAGCCCAGTAGTGGTGAGATGTAAGGCAAGGCATAGGCTACTATCTCTACAGTGGGGATGCCCCGGTGTGTTATGTTTGCAGTCTGGACACCTCTCCCCTCATTATGATTCAGATGGGCACTGCCAACACTGGACCCCAGGACTCCACCTTGTTGTGCTTCTGATGGATACATTCTCTCTTTAGACAGGTTAAAACATTCAGACTGATTTCTGTTGACCTTTAAAACACCTCTTTAAAACAGCTCTGCCTGAATCAGTTCTAATCATTAGTTTGTTGAATATGTGAATCTACAATGGATAGTATCTTTCCCTTTAGTCCTCCATTTCAGAGTCTCCTCCCTGTCACCTCCATACCATGCCTGCCATGAAGAGACTGCAGAACCACTATCTCTCCTTCCTTATGTGTGTGTTAGTCACTCAGTCGTGTCCGACTCTTTGTGATCCCATGGACTATAGCCTGCCAGGTTCCTCTGTCCATTCTGGAATTCTCCTCCAGGGGATCTTCCCGACCCAGGGATGGAACCCAGGTCTCCTGCACTGCAGGCAGTTTCTCTATGGTCTGAGCCACCAGGGAAGCCCCATTCCTTTGGCTGTTTCAATCTCCTCATGCACTCGACCTGGGGACCAGTGGTGGCCAGCTAAACATACTCAATTCTGATATCTGCCACCCAATTCTGATGCCTTTTTCCCCTTCACTCTGGAAAACCACTTTTCAGTTCCCCTGTTTACATGGGAAAGAAAGTTCCTTACGTCTGGGTTAGTACTGCACATTTGTGTTTAAGAGTGAATTGACAGCCACAGTAAGTGGCAGGGAAGGTGGTGGGAGGCATATCTAGGCAGCTCCCTGAGGCAATGGAGTGGTTACAAGCTCATTTGTTGGAGGGAGCGAAAGAGCCCACTGCAGAGTAGGTACACTCACAATTATACAGCGAGCTGGTGCTGGAAAAAGGAGTCCAAGGGAATTCAAAATTAGCAAGTCTGTTCTCACTCCTTTCAATGTTACTCTGGTAGGGTGGGTCACTGGCATCTTTTTTTAAAAAGGAAATTTCTTTGGATAGGTCATATGTCAGAGTCGAAAGGACAGAAAGGTGTACGTCAGTGCATGAACTGTTTGCTTCTGGTTCACAAGATAAACTCAGAGAATTTAAAAAGAATTAAAAAGTTAGAAACTTTTACAGCAATGTGACATTGTCAAATAAGCACGACACTGGCAGGCTCCAGTCTAAGAAAAGGGACTAGATCCTTTTGAGTGCTGTCAAACTCATGTGATAAGTGGCCCACAGAGCAAACTGCATGCAAACATGCACAATAGGATCACACACTTGTCTATGATGGAGGAGAGGAAGCAATATTGGTGCTTCCCCCCACAGGCAGCTTGAAAGCAGCTGTATAGTGAAGTCTTTCTCATTCCTATGCCTCAGCCCTCCAGTTCCCTCCTGGAGGCAACACATGTCTCTAGACTCTGTGTATCCTTGCACAATTTACAAACATGCATACACATGTGTGTGAGTGCTACACACACATGTGCACAAAATGTTGCCTGCTAAATGTTCTGCTCTTTGCTTTTTCATTTAAGTATATAACTTGGAAATTTTTCCCTCATTTTTTTTTTTGAACAGCTGCAGAATAGTCATTGGTATGGAGGCACCATAATTTATTTAACCACTTCTCTATTTTGCTATTAAGATAATGCTGCAATGAATAATCTGATATACATTTTATTTCACATATGCAAATAAATCCTTGACATGGAGTCACTGTGTGTGTCCCAAGGTAGGAAGTGTGCTTAATATGCACACAGGAGGCATATTTAATAAATGCTTGAATCCGTGAACACTGTAGAAATTGGTGAAACCTCTGAAGGTGGATAGGCAGGCAACCTGCGGAGCAGGAGGAGTTGGCTTAGTGAGGTGGGGACTGCGTGAGAGGAGGGGCAGCTCAGAGTCCTCAGCGCCGACTGTGAAAGAGGACAAGCAAGGGGCAGAAGTGGGCCGGCCTGGAACCCAGGCTCACCAGCCTTCTTGCCTCTTTCGGCTTCTGCTGGGCTGCTCTACTCCTTTTTTTTTTTTCCTCCATTAAACTATATTGTGCTCACCCACTACTTGCTGGTTTGACTTCGTTTTTCTTGTGCCTCTTCAGCACCAGGAGACAGACTGAAAGGTGGGGTGAGTTCAGGCTTTGGTGTCAACGGAAGGTCCTGGCTTCAAAGCCATTTCTGACTGTGACTTGGGCAAGTGGCTTAACCTAGCCCTTTCTTATGTCTCAACTGCAGACTGCAGTGTGTCCTCACCGAGTGGGGAGGATGAAATGAGCCGGCTCATGTAATGCTCCCGTCCTGATGCCTAGGAGGTAGCAAGCCCTCAAAGAATTTTAATCCCCCACACTCCCTTGCGGTAAGCCCAAGCCTTCCATAAATGCTGTGGAACTGAATCGAATTAGGCTAACCCCACAGCACACGTCCTCGTGTAGGTGGCTGCACTCTGCCCTCTTTATGTCTCCAAGATGCACTTGCTCCCGATTCTTGGAGGCTCTGTCAGAATGAGAAAAGCACAAGAAGCTGATTTTCCCCCCGAGGAGAGACAGGCGAGACACTGAAAGAAACTGAGACTGCTGCTATTCTAAGAGTTCAATGAGAAACAGTCATTAGAGCCACAGCCTGCTGTGCAGAAAACAGGCTGAAGTAAGAGAGCGGTTTGGATGCAATGACCCGAAGTGCTTGCTTTCCATCTATTTGCTGCCTTCTCACATTATCTTAGCAAATGCCAGCTTAGCTGCCAGAGGTACACAGGGTATACTGCACAGAATGAACTGAGCAAATTTTAAGCTCAGTGTTGCCCCCAAAAGGGTGAGGTGGGAGGGAATCACCTGGCTAAAAGGTGTTCATTGCCACCTGGCCAGTTTGGAGGTGTTTCCTGGGAGACTTTCTGGGTGTGGGCTGACAGTGAGCTGGCAGACTGTGGAACTCCCATTACACCGCATCCATAAACTCTTTAGCCCAAGCGCCCTCAGATACTCACAACTGTCACTTAAACAGCACTTGCTGGATGAATGGCAAATGTGTCTCTACAATCTCCTGTAGGATTAATTAGTCATTTCCTGGCCTTTGTTGTGATATACTTACTGCTCAACAACAGTCCAGCGCACGTCAGAAACCTGCCTAATGGCCATTAGTGAACAGAAATTGAAACCACGAATCCCTGCCTTTTGTTATAAATAAACTCCCTCTACTGCTTGTGAAAGATATATTACTGAAATTAAAGATGCACTTATACCCTTAGAAGAAGGCTGTTTACCTCAAAAACTGAGAACTATCCAGCCCTTCAGGCCATGTGGGCATGATCCTTTGGTTAGTATTTTGCTGATAATATGTAAAATAAATGTCAAAGTCCTTAATACCAAATCATGCCATCTCCTCTTGAAAGAGACTGGTAAAAGAGGATGAGCACATGGATGAAGAACAGGATCCAGCCTCTCCAAGGGGACAAAGCAGCACTCATAGGGATGCCAGACTTTTATCCATCCATCCACTCAATCATTTAGCATATATGGAACAACTACTAGATACTAGAAACTGCACCAAGGAAAATCTTGGTCCCTGTCTTTCTAGATATGAGTGTCCTCCCCAGGAAACTACCTCAAATGCTCCAGGGATGATGGGAGGCCACCTGAATTCAGTGCAAGGAATTAACAATGAGATAAGAAACGACCTGATTGATGAGTAATACAAGAACAACTATTTCCCTCAAGACTTTTTTGAGGTTACAAGTTTGCTGGGCCGTTTTGCTTTATATGTAATAATAAAGGTCAGAGGTTGTTTAACTGATTTATTCCTTTCCTCTCAAGCCAAGGATTGTGCTCAAGTGACACCTAGTATTTGGTAAACACCCAGAGCATAGCAGTCTTGTCTTTTGGAATGCCAAGCTTATTGCTAAATAAATGTGTAATTAATAGACACCTATTTGTCTTGTTATAGCTTTGGTATAATCTTTGTTAGGTTCTGTGAGTATGAAGTAGAAACAGGAGACTGTAGCAGAAATGCCACCCAGATCTCTACCTGTCATTCTCTCTCCAACCATCCCCATCTCTTAGAGAACCTCCTCGTTGAGACTCAATCCCAAGTATCAAGGGCTCTGCAGCCTGGTCATAACTGACTACAGCAGGTCAAGCAGAGCCTATACCTGTCACGCTTCAAAATTTTAAAAATGAATTGAGTCAATAAATTAAATTAATCAATGTTCAGTGTTTTAACTAGAAGACTGTGTAAACTTGGGGTTGTGACCACTTTGGGGGCTTCTCTGGTTTACATGATGGATACATGAATGGAGAAGCCCCTCTACGATAGAAAAATGAAGCAGAAGTGAGGATCTCTACCTCACAACTCTCCGGGTCCTATGACATCCTGCTATGATAGTAACCATATGTTCCGGTTATACATTCATCTTTATAACTCTCTTTCTAAAATTTAAGACTTTTAATACTTATAACCAAAGAATAAGTGACTGATGTAGGGAGAATAAAGGTCTAAATCCTTCACAGGAGCAGAAGGAACATGAAATGTGGAGGTCAGTATGCATTAGTCTATGAGAATCCAACAATAGAATCAGGGGAAGATACCATTATCTACAGAAGTTTTTTTGTCTCAGTTTCTAGACAGCTTGAATCTAATGTATTTGGCCCATTTCTGCTTAACTTAGAACATATTTGGCACCAAAATCATTTCACTGTCTTTATCTATAACTATTTCAGCTTGTTGTCTTTGTGACTTTAGAGCAGAACTTTCCAATAGAGTTTTCTAAGATGATGGGAATGTTCTATAGCTCTGCTATCCAATAACAAAACCACAAGCTGCATGTGATTATTTAGCACTTGGAATGTGGCTAATATGATTAAGTCACTGAATTTTTAATTTTATTTAATGTTGATGAATTTCAACACAAGCATAAATAGTCAAATGTGGAATATAGTAGTCACTGTATTGGATCGGGTATGTCTAGAACATATTCCAAAATACCAACATTTTGCTCTCTTCACGTTACAACCCACTCTAACAGCCACCCAGTGATTCCCCATGCTTCCTCTCTTGCCTCTCCATAAGGTCATTCCTCATAGAGATGCTGGAGAGATCTTTAAAAGATGCAAACCAGATTTGAACGCTTGTTCAAAAACCTTCCTATGTGTGTATAAATATATAACAAAATCTAAACTGCTGCAGTCCTCAAGGTCCTATCTGATCTGGCACTCACCTAAATTTCCCACCTTGTCTCCTCTTGACTCCTCACCACTCAGCCCCATATTCATATTCCTCCAGCCTCACTGGCTTTCCTTCTGTCCCCCAAACACTTCAAGGTCACCATCAGCTCAGGATCTTGAACTATGTCTTTTCTACTTGGAATATTTTCTCCCAGATCTTGCTCCGGCTGGCTCTATTTCATCATTCAGCTCTCAGTTCATAGATCATCTTCTCAGAGAAGACTTTCCTAGCCACCATAGCTATGAAAAAGTATATGCACTGCTGCAATGGATGGCTCTCTTTTCTTTTTTTTCCCACTGTTTTATTTTTCATGTGTATCTATCAATATGACTATATCTGTGTATCTATTCATCTATCCATTCACCCATCATTAACCTCTGCACCCTTGCACAAAAAATGTAAGCCTTTAAGCAGAGAGACTCTGTCATTGCTACAGCCCCAGAGCCTCAAATCCTGCCTGGCCCAAACTAGATCTTCAAAAATGCTGGTTAATGGATGGAATGACTGCCCATTCAGGGCTTGGATTCTTCATTGTGGCCCTCCCAAGGCTTCCTTCTCAGCCCAGACTGAGACCCTCTGGGAAGGTCCTGATGTGATAGTAGCTGAGATCCTGACCTTTATAAAACTGACTCCTTTGTGTTTGCTTCCATCTCTGTTAATGATAAAATCATCCTGATAATTGTTCAGGTCAAGCACATTAATGTCAGCTCTACTTCTTGATTTCTCTCACCCCATATTCTGTCTGTCAGCAAATCCTGTTGGCTCAGATGATCACTTCTCGCTATCTGCTATCTCTTGGCCTGAACCACTATCATCTCTTCATCTCTTGCCCATATCACAGTAGGGCTCTCCTAACTTCCCCTACTTGTAACCTCAAACCCTTCATTCTAATCCCAACAGAATGATTCTATTGAAATATAAATCAAAGCATGTCATTCATTTGCTCAAAACCTTGTAGTACCTTCTAAGTTTATTCAGAGTAAAAGCCAAAGTGACCCTACAGAGACACAGAAAGCCCTACACCATCCAACCCCATTGTCTCTCTGACCTCACCTTCTGCAAACTCTCCTCCCCACTCCTCTGACACTACACTGGACTCCTGGTGCAACAAAGATGCCACACACTCCACTTGGGAACTTTGCCTATGCTGTTTTTTTTAAGTGAAGCTTCTACCTTAGTCATTCCTATTCCCTTCTCACTTTATTTTTCACTATAGCACTTTATAGTTTTTAATATACTACAATATTTTTTTATTTGTGCTGTTCATTTTTCATCTGTTTCCCCAGCATATAAACTTTATGAGGGCAGAGACTTTTGCTGCTTTTTTGTTTGTTTCGCTCACTCCTGTATCCCTAGTACCTAGAGCAGAAGTCAGTTATTATTTGTTGAATAAATGAATGAATGAATGATATAATGAAAGAGAGTTGACATCCAGAAATTCAACTAGTTAAGGTGATCTAAATAGAAACAAGATTTGCCTTTCTAAAGAAAAATTCATTTTCAAGATAAATAGAGGTCACATAAATTAAATAAATGCTAAAGGATCAACTTACAGACTTATGTCCCAAAGTCTTGAGTTCACTGAGAGACAAAGTTGGTTGATCTAGCTATCTAGTTTCAGAGCAGAATATTCTTCTTATTCATGGTCATTGAACACTGTTGGTTCATCAGATCCCCTTGGCTAACATATAACATGTCTTTCAGCTAGCTACAGATGCAGGGAGGAGAACTTGTAAATAAGTCAAGAAAGTGAGTTTAAAAATCTCTTCATTCATGATTTTCTTGTTAACATTGCTTACAAACTGCATGCTCTTTAGAGCTGCTTTCCACCTTAGGAGATAACACCAGGAGGCCTGAAAGAATCAAAAGGGATGTTGAGAAAATGTGTACCTTGCTCCAGATAGGAATTTGTACTTAGACTATCCCGTTTCAAGAAAACTGTCCCTGCAAATGGAGGTGGAGCCACAAACATTTCAATAAAGTACAAGTCACCATTAAGAAGTTAGAGAACAGAAGACTGGAACCAGAGCTACATCGCTTCTCTTTCACATCACCTCAGTTGTACCAACGGAGAAGGCAATGGCACCCCACTCCAGTACTCTTGCCTGGAAAATCCCATGGACGGAGGAGCCTGGTAGGCTGCAGTCCATGGGGTCGCTAGGAGTCAGACACAACTGAGCGACTTTCTCTTTTCACTTTCATGCACTGGAGAAGGAAATGGCAACCCACTCCAGTATTCTTGCCTGGAGAATCCCAGGGATGGCAGAGCCTGGTGGGCTGCCGTCTATGGGATCGCACAGGGTCGGACACGACTGAAGCGACTTAGCAGCAGCAGCAGCAGTTGTACCAATGCCACAGTACCCACCGTGGGCTTCTTAGATGAAGCTAACAAGAATGGAAACAATAGTGCATGTTGTCTTCCATGAAAAAAATAAATCAAGGACTTGGAGAGGCCAACAAACTTAGTTTTATGAAATCTGCATAGTATATACCACAGAGCAGACACAGAAAGTTGCTCATTTACATATGACTCCAGTTCACGCCCATGAGCTCCAGTAGACTGAAGCAGCCACATTGCAACTTTAATTGAGCATCCAAAGAAGCCGCTGGCTTTCCTGGACCCACCAAGTATCCTAGCTCTACACTGGAGGAGGGGAGGTGGTGGAAATAAATATTTCCTAGGAATTGATGAACTTGTAAAGCATTTTGTGGTCTGGCTTTACTCATCCATGTTTTTACGCATTTTTTCAGTAAGCATGGATTGAGTATCCATTTTATGTAAGCTAGGGATTGGATCTACAAGGAGAAAGAGGGGACAGGAGCCTCGTGGTGGACTCCACACACCAACGGGTAGAGTGGCAGCTCCCTGTGATGGAACACTGACCAGTGGAGAGCTATTCTATCTGAGGAATGGTTTCTAAAGCCATAAAATGTGATTCAAAATCAAAATCATCTTTGAATCCCTTAAGAAACACTACATTGAGTACCAACTTACAACTTCTCAGTAAGTCTATTTCAGCTAGTTTTTCCACCAGAGAGCTGTTCTTTGGCTGACACAGAGAAGTGATTGGCTTCTGTTTAGGGGTCATGTAGAATACAAAAACACAAATCTTCGAGCAGCAAAATTCCAGTCAACATGGGAAGATTCTCACAGAATTAAGGTCATATGAGAACTGAGGCCAGCCTGAGACAGACACTAATTAAGGGAAACAGGCAGCAGAATCCCAAATTATGTAGCTCAGTGTTGCACCCTCTCTCTCTCTCCTCACTCTCTCTTCTCTCTTTCTGTCTATTTGGGCTGAACACATATACTTGAATGCGAGTAAGTCCAATGCCTGGATAAAGTCACTGGATGGTACTACGTGTTGGATGCTTTATATACTTTTTTAATCCTCAAAACAGTTGTGTAAAATGTATGTTATTTTATCCAGAAGATGAGACAAACTTGGCCAGGATCACATAGCAAGTAAGCTAAAGTCCTTGTATCAATCACAGATGGCATAATAACATTGGAAATTGGAGTTTCTAATAAAAGAACTATTTTCAAAGGCATGGGCAGGGGGCAGTGACCTATGATGGACAGTGCAATATCTTGGACCTAGTGACAGAAGTGGTGCCTAAAGGAGCAAGGAACATAAGGAAAGAGAATTGTTGAGTTGTGGTTATCAGCTGAGAGATGCCTGAGCATGGAGGGAGCCAGAGGCATAAATATTCCCCAGCTTCTCTCCACGTTCAATCTACTGCCTTTTTGCAAGCTTCCCCATTAACTGAACATAAGAAGACAGAGGGCAAGAGGACCTGTTCAAACAACCCATGATGTTCAGTCTTCTGGGACAATGAAATGGGTAGTTGGTGAGTCAGGAGGGACAAATGGAAGACAGCCAGAGCAACTCTCTGCCAGGGAGTAAGTCATCTCTTCAAGTCAGTGACAGCAGTATCTGACTCATCTGCACATTCCACTGAACAATGTCTGTCACAGTATAAATGATTAATGAACACATGTATTAATACTTCTTTTCTTTCCTCTCCACTCTTCTGTCTCCAAGACCTCAGGCCAAAAGTAAAGATGGCATTGCCAGCCAAATGTGGGCAGCTAGTGATAATCTATATAATAAGAAAGCATTGCTCCCTTCTTCACCCCTCACCATCGTTTGGGAGTTGTGAGTGGAGAACACTCTAGAGCAGGGTTCCCCCTTGTAAAGACTCTATGTTCTTTGCCCTTTTTCAGTTGGCCTGGAGTCTGGGAACAGGGAGGGTGGAGTGTTTCTTTTTCTGGGGATGCTTCCAAGTCATTTTGTAGAGCATCAGCAACTTTAATTTGGGTCATAACCAAAGTTTGAGAACCCAGCTACTCAGTGAACTTCTTTACAAGATGTTGGGGAAAAAACCCATTCTCTTTCAAGTGGTCAAAATTGTTGTCAGAGCAGTTTAGATTTGAATCATATTCATGAGAAAAATGTGGCAGAATGGGGCTGCATATCTGTTCCTTCCATTAGTACTTATTAACTGCCTATCAAGTAACCATGTACCATAAACAATCAGATTGAGAAGACAATGAGGATGAATAAATACAGTTTAAAGGCTAAAACAAATAATGATTTTTTTTTTTTCTTCTCAGGGCCCCCTCCCAATATTTAGTGTTTCAAAAATGGGTCAGTCTTGCTCTGAAGATGTCATCTTGCTCTGATTAGACTTTGTTTATTACAGACCTTTCATATGGTTGTTGATGGTCTTTGAACACAAGCAGCTGAGATCTCACTGTCTGTCAAAATTTCTCTGGACATACCTGCATAACAAGAGAACATGATATGGAATTGTCAAGCTTGAAGGTCCTGGGGAGTTGTCTGGTACCTACCTTGTCCTTTTGTTCTCAGCCTTTCCCACACTAGTTAACAGGACTCTTTCTGAGGCTGAGGGCCCTGAAGAAGGGAAACCATCCTCTCCTAACTTGCCTGTCATGCTAATAAGAAAGCAAACTTCTCTCTTGGAATCTTGCCTGTTCAGAATTAAAAATGAAAAAGTATAATAGTTTAATACATTTTATGACCTTCATGTTTTATTAAATTTCAAAAAGGATTTCCATTCAAAAGAGGGTCAGATTTAAATTAAGGCTCTACAACAAATATTTAAACTCAGATTTAATAAAAAAGTTACTGTGTATTCATGCACTTGCAATTGATTATAGAAGACTTAGGTACTGAAATTTTAAAAGGGTAATAGATATTGTAAATGGATAATAATGTTTAACAGGATACTGAATTTGATATTTATTTGGACTGTTTTATGTACATTTTGAAAATGTATGAAACAATGAAAATTAATTTTTAGGTACAAGTGCTTCACACATACAAGGGGCATAATAAATATTGATTGAAAAATGTATGGATTATAGGAACGAAAAAATATCTACAAACTTTATACTTTCTTTTTAAAATGAGAACTTCTACATTTTAATTAATTCAATGAGCAAAATTTCATACAGAGTTTAATTTATTCTAACATTGCAACAAGCCTTGAAGGAGCTATGTGAAATGTTCATGCATCCCTAAGAACTCTGGAAATCCTAAGGAGCTATGTGAAATGTTCATGCATCCTTAAAGAACTGAGCATTGGGGAAGAGAGGCATGACCGATACAGACATAAAGCATCGAGAGAACAAGAGGAAAGAGATACCTGGCTCTCTTCCAGTTTTCAGGGGACCTGGGAAAGTTGGATAAGACTTTATGGAGGATGGAAAACTGAGGCAGCTCTTGAGTAACTTCCAAAGGGGCGTATAATATGTTCTCCCATTTTATCATAAGAAGCATTTAAAGATTTTCAAAGGACTTGCCAAAGATTCCTAGCAAGGCAGAATAAAAAGGCTATTTAAAAAAAATTAAACTTCTTCCATACCAGTATTTTTCTTCAAGGAAATGTTCTCTTTAGCTTTGCTTCCAGAAGTTTTACTATATGGTGCCTAGATACAATATTTTTGTATTTTTCTGATATGGTTCACGGAGCTTCTTAAATCTGTGGGTAAGTGTCTTTCATTAGTATTGAAGAATTCTTGGCTATTCCCTTTCACTCCCTCCCCCCCAAATATTATTCCTTTCTTATCCTTTCTTTTTCTCCTCCTAGGGTCACAATTATATATATGTTAGATAGTTTAATTCATCTCACACATTTCTTTCTGCTCTATTCTTTTTATTGTTTTTCTTTCCAGTATTTCATTTTGGGTATTTTTAAAAATACATTCAGTAATCTTATTTTTTGTTCTATCCAGTCTGCTGTTAAACCTATTCAACTGAAGATATTGTATTTTTTTTAATTTATTATTTTTTGTTGTTGTTGACGGATAATTGCTTTACAGAATTTTGTTGTTTTCTGTCAAACCTCAACATGCAACAGCCACAGGTATACATATATCACCTCCCTCCTGAACCCCACTCCCATCTCCCTCTGCATCCCACCCCTCTAGGTTGACACTGAGCCCCTGTTTGAGTTTCCTGAGCCATACAGCAAATTCCCATCAGTCATCTATTTTACATACAGTAATGTAAGTTTCCATGCTACTCTTTCCATACATCTTACCTTCTACTCCCTCTCCCCATGTCCATAAGTCTATTCTCTCTGTTTCTCCACTGCTGCCTTGTAAATAAATTCTTCAGTACCATTTTTCTAGATTCCATATATATGCATTAGAATATGGTATTTATCTTTCTCTTTCTGACTTAATTCACCCTGCATAATAGGTTCTAGGTTCATCCAACTCATTAGAACTGACTCAAAGGTGTTCATTGTTATGGCTGAGTAATATTCCATTGTGTATATGTACCACAACTTCTTTATCCATTCATCTGTTGATGTACATCTAAGTTACTTCCATGTTCTAGCTATTATAAATAGTGCTGCAATGAACAATGGGATACATGTGTCTCTTTCAATTTTGGTTTCTTCAGGATATATGCCTAGGAGTGGGATTGCTGGGTCATATGGTGGTTTTATTCCTAGTTTTTAAAGGAATCTCCATACCATTTCCATAGTGGTTGTATCAATCTACATTCCCACCAACAATTTAAGAGCATTCCCTTTTCTCCACACCCACTCCAGCATCTATTGTTTGTAGACTTTTTGATGATGGCCATTCTGACTGGTGTGAGGTGGTATCTCACGGTAGTTTTGATTTGCATTTCTCTAATAATGAGAGATGTTGAGCATCTTTTCACGTGTTTGTTAGCCATCCATATGTCTCCTTTGGAGAAATGTCTGTTTAGGCCTTTTTCCCACTTTTTGATTGGGTTGTTTGTTTTTCTGGCTTTGATTTGTATGAGCTGCTCGTATATTTTGGAAATTAAACTTTTGTCAGTTGTTTCATTTGCTATTATTTTCTCCAATTCTGAGGGTTGTCTTTTCACCTTGCTTATAGTTTCCTTTGCTGTGCAAAGCTTTTAAATTTAATCAGGTCCCATTTGTTTACTTTTGTTTTTATTTCCATTACTCTAGGAGGTGGGTCATAGAGGATCTTGCTTTGATTTATGTAATCGAGTATTCTGCCTATGTTTTCCTCTGAGAATTTTATAGTTTCTGGTCTTACATTTAGGTCTTTAATTCATTTTGAGTTTATCTTTGTGTATGGTGTTAGGAAGTGTTTTAATTTTCTTCTTTTATATGTAGCTGTCCAGTTTTCCCAGCACCATTTATTGAAGAGGCTATCTCTGCCCCATTGTATATTCTTGCCTTCTTTGTCAAAAATAAGGTACCCATAGGTGCATGGGTTTATTTCTGGGCTTTCTATCTTGTTCTATTGGTCTATATTTCTGTTTTTCTGCCAGTACCATACTGTCTTGATGACTGTAGATTTGTAGTGTAATCTGAAGTCAGAAAAGTTGATTCCTCCAACTCCTTTGTTCTTTCTCAAGAATGCTTCGGCTATTTGGGGTCTTTTGTGTTTCCATATGAATTGTGAAATTTTTTGTTCTAGTTCTGTGAAAGATACTATTGATAATTTGATAGGGATTGCATTGAATGTATAGATTGATTTGGTAATATAATCATTTTCACAATATTGATTCTTCCTACCCAGGAACATGGAATATCTTTCCATCTGTTTATGTTGCCTTTGATTTCTTTCATTAGTGTCTTATAATTTTCTGTGTACAATTACAAATTTAGTTTTTAATTGGAGGAAAATTGCTTTACAACGTTGTGTTGGTTTCTGCCATACAATGAAGCAAAGCAGCCATAGTTATACATACATCACCTTCCTCTTGACAGATACTGTATTTTGTACATCTAGAATGTTAGTTTAATGACTTTCTAATGGATTCTAATTCTCTGTTGAAATATTTTACTTTTTTACATGGGTCATCGATTTCCCCCTTTTGTTTCCCTTAACATCATTTTCTGAAGCTCTCGTCTGTTAATTTCAATATCTAGAGTATCTCTGGATTTGCTTCTATTAACTCTAGTGTTTCTGTTGTCTCTCTTTTCTCAGTCACTTTTTTCTGTCTAATTTTGTGTTTAGTAAATTTTGATGATATGCTGGACATCTAAAATAATGTTTTACAGAGGTTTCAAATTATGTTCTAGTCTTCTAAATGAAGTTGAGTTTTATTCTGGTAGGTGATTAAATCAAAGGTGAATCTCCTTGATTCTTTTCGGGTTTGGTAAAAGCTTTATCAAAGTGGATCTATTTCAGGTTTTATTCCTCTTATCCTCAGGGCATTCTTGTTTCTACAGAATGGACATTTTAAGATTTCTAATTGTCCAAAGTGTTGCCCAATGTACCTCCACTCCCCTCTGGGATCTCTGTAATCTCTGATCAGCTCTCAGCCACTCAGCATGCTTCGTGTGGCACATGCAAAGTCCAAAAGTTGGCCTAGAACCTAAGGAATATTTCCACACAGATTTTTGAAATGCTTTCTCTGTGGTTTACCCATTTTTTGTCACTCTGCTCCAGAGATCCCAGTTAGGACTCTAATTTTCCTTCCTTTGGCCATTAAGATCACTTCTCATTGCTTGGGTTCCTCTTCCCTGTATTAGAGCCCAGGAAATATCCTTGTGGAGAAATTCTGAGAGAATATGACTAAAATCCCCTATGCCTTCATTCTCTTAAGGGACACAACATTTTATATTTTCGTTCTCCAATATTTGCCAAAAATTATCTAATATAATTTATCCAAGTTTTATGGTTATTTGATGGACATGTGAGTCTAGTACTAGTTACTTTGTCTCACTGGAGAGTCCCTACTAAACAGAAATTCAAATTCATATATACATAAGCATAATAAATGGTTTACTTGTATGCTCTCACACAACTGTGTGTTTATATGTAATACATGCATACAAGTTTACTTATGTGTAAAGATAAACACACATGTGAATGTGTATATATATACATATATATCACATGCATATGTATACTTGTGAATATACACATGACTAAAACTGTGCATGCTTGTACACACACACACACATACACACGGTTGAAGTCTAATTCATGCTAGAATTTAATCACCAGTTAAAATTGGCTGGTGGTTAGAAGGTAGAGATTTGCCTTCCCACTGCCAGATAGGCTATGAAGATTTATTTGGTTAATTGAAGATTTTCATGAGGGTTAATTCACTAGTATTGGCTCATTGACTCCTTACTGTGAATTCCCTGAAATAGTCTCTCTTTCTAACAGTGTCCCACAAGGGTAAACACTAGAGCTGGCACTGCAAAGCAGGTCTCTGGATGTCTCACCAAATGCTCTTTCCACTATATCATTTCAACCATAAAAGGGAATTAGTCTTTTCCTGATATTTCTCACTCCACGAGATACATGTTTACTTGCTGCACTGAATGTTGGCTATTAATTGAGATGTTCTGAGTGGCTCTGGAAATTCAACTTCATCCCACTGCTTCGGTTTCAGACATAAACTTCAGCAAACTTCCATTTAATTATCAGGAACAAAAGACATTGTTGCTCACAGAACAAGGTGAATGTGGTGAAGAAAAAAAAGAAGAGCGAACACCCAGACAGAAGAAAAGTTTGGATAAAGTAAAAGTGAGCGGCAGTGCCAAGCAATTTGTCAGTTCCGATGCTTTTATTTTTGGAGCCCTTGTGCTCTTCCTCTGGTCTTACCCCAGTTCTGGTAGAGTCCCTAGCTCCTTAGTGCTTTTCCCATTCTCCCCTCTAATCCTCAAATCCTAATTCTCAATTTGGAATGACCAATGATGATAATCTAAAAGTTCCCTTGAAGACATTTGTGTTTTAACAAAGCATCTAAGTGTTGAACTAATGAAACAAAAATTCCAAAGGTAATATTTCTAGCATTAAAGAATAGGTATTGTTATATGATATATTACTATATTACATATTATACTATGCCGTATATTATTTATACAATATAAATAAATGTGGCAGATTGGACCAGGGCTCAGCATGAGGCAAAGAAGTCTTTGTGCCCTCCAGAAGTTGGATGCCTGAGGAATAGAAAATAAAAGATTGCTAAAATCCTCTGTCCTTGGTCTAGGCAGCTTGGAAATGAGAATATTACCAAGGCCAGAGTGAGGGTGATTAGACCAAGACATTGTGAAAGAAAGAGAAGATGGAGCTCCCTGAGGTGTCACCCTTTTGAAGTGCTTTTTATTCTTTTTAAAAATAGGTAAAATGATTGGCTTCATCGAAGTTTAGTTTAGCAAAGCTGCTTATAAGTCCTAGAAAGCTGTACATGGTAACAAAACCCATTCTTCATGTAGTATCCAAACACATCTTTGAAAAATGCAAATAGATCATGCATGCCTCTTCACTGCTTAAAAAAGCCCCTTGGGGTTCTGCTACGGCGACTGGACTGTAAGTCCCTCTGTGACCTGCCCTTTGTCTGCTCCTCCCTCTCCAAGCTCCAGCCTCTCTGACCTTCTGTTTCATAAAGAAGCTCTGCTTGTTCCTTTCTCCAGACCTGTTCGCTCCTTCTTTTCAGTGCCTGAACAGCTCTTCTTTCTTGTCAGTCAAGACCCAGTTCCAATGTCATCACCTCAGAGAGGCTTCCATGACCCATGGCATGCGTCACAGTCTCAGTTTGCATTTTTATTCAGAAATGACTTTGGTTATTCATGTGTTTCTGCTCTGAGCCCTTGAGTCCCCTTGAGAATGTCCTCTTTGAGGTCACTGCTTTTGTCCTCTTTACCACTATATGACCTACTGCCAGAGCTATGACTAGTCCAGAGAAGGTTTTCAATAAAGTGTTGAACCAAAGAATTAATAGTTGGAGAAAAACAAATTCTGTATGGTAGCACTTAGATATGGAATCTAAAAAACAAAACATACACATATATATCAGAACAGAAACAGACAGATACAGAGAACAAAATATTAGTTACCAGTGGGGAGAGGGAAGGGGGATGAGGCAATATAGGGGTAGGGAATTAAGAGGTACAAACTACTAAGCATAAAATAAATAAGTTACAAGGGTGTGTTGTACAATATAGGGAATATAACCAATATTTTACAATGACTATAAATGGAATATAACTTTAAAAAATTGTGAATCACTATGTTGTACACCGGGAAGTTCAATATTAATAATATTGTACATCAACTATACCTCAATTAAAAAAAAGAATTAGTGAATCAATGAGCACATTCTCCACTCTGGTATGTTTATAAGAATTTCATTCATGGATCCATAAAATGCCCAAAGTGAGATACCTCCAGAAAGTCTCTAGTCTGATTTTCATGGAACATGTTCCCCTACTCCCACAGCATACTCAATAGTTGCTCTGCTTAAAATGGGAATTTTATGCCACAGCCCATTTCACTCTGGGCAGCCTTCCTAGCCCTTCACTCAGTGTACACTGACTTTTATTTGCTGCACAGTTTTCATATGTTCATCTGGATTCCAATTTCTCAGGAGACCTGCAGTGTCTAATTAGAAAGAGAGGGAGGGGTGGTCACAGAGACGGGAGGAAGAAGGGACATCTCACAGTCTAACAGTGAAAGAGGAAGCAAGACTCCCTAAGGTTCATGAGAAAACAATATCTGGAAGCTGCAACCATCTAGCTAAGGGAAAAATTGTAGATACACTTTCTTAAGTGAAGGGCATCATAATATCACAGAAAAGGAAAGCACTGATAAGAACTCAGATGTTGCCATTGAATTGATCTGAATTCAAGTTCACATTAGTAGAGTGACATCAGATAATACACTTTGTAAGATCCAAATTTCCCACTTGTACTTTAGGGAAATAAATTCTTTTTCAGAGAAATACTATAGACATCGATCTAATCTTTGTAAAATACTTAGCTCTATATACTGACATGGAGAAAACCTTCAATAAAACTAAGTTCCTCATATTAAAATGATTATGTTCATTGTGGTGGCCTTATGTTATGAGCAAAAGGATATATTCTGTGCAGTAAACTTTATTAATACCCAATGCTATTATTCTTTTTAAGTTTCAGTATAAAATAAATACAACTTCAAATATCCAAACAGCATGGCACAATTCATATTACTGCTAATAAAATTTTTATTTTTATAACACTTTGTATTTTTCAAATCCCTTTCATGGATATTCTCTCATTTGATGATTCACAGCTGCTCATTCACTGAATAATGTAAAGCTGTAGCAATAATATTTTGTAATAAGAGTTACCTGTATTCCAGCTCAAGAGCCAGCTGCATCATTTCAGTCTTAATGTTTTGTTTGGCTGAATCAGATTTCCTATACCAGAAAGTACAGAGTCAATTTGTTCTCTCAAAAGTTCAAATATTAAAGGTAGGGAAGAAAAGTCTTTATCTAAAAAAGGCAGTTTGCAGGTGTCAGTTAAATTCGCTGCCACCCACAGATGCTTAACCTGGAGAAATCAGAAATAATGGAGGATTAAAGATTACGCACCTACAGTAATTTTGGAAAATGAAGGAGTATCTCAGGTAGAAACATGATCCATTAGCCCAAAACTTTTCAAGTTACGTACTATAAATATTTGAAATGTTTAACTTCTAAGGAGGCAAAGAAATTATTTAACCCAGTACAGGAAGAGGTGAGGAGGAGTAATGGGATGACAAACATTAACAAAGAGAACATTTCCTCAACAAGGAGAATAGCTGATGCAAAGGTTTTGCTTAAAATAGAGACTCCTTGACTTAGAAGAGTTAAAACAAGATGGTGGCTAAGGGCGAGAGTTGACAGCCAAGTTCCACCTTAGTTCTTGTGATTTTCGACCTACTGAGAGTACACTGAGTGACTGTAATGGTTCATTCAGCATTAAATGCTAATAAACTGCATTAAATGCTATTAAGCAGCATTAAAACTATTAAACTGGTTTGAGTGAATTGATATAAAGAATAGTCAGAAATATTGATGCTTCCTTGGCATGTTGAAATCCACTTTTGCTGCTTTTCTTATTCAACACCACCTAATGAATTCACCTTATTTTGCCACTTTTAATTGTTTATGTTACAGTCAGATATTCTGAGTGATATTATCGAGGGAAAGGAAAGTCAAGAGGTAGGGGCAGTGAGTGGGAGGAGGGAGAAAGGTGGATGTTAGGCTGACTTTCATATACTTGCTATCAACTGATGGAGGTAAACACTGCCCCCAACAACCAGCACTAAGGCTGTGCCCTCATTTGTACATACAGGTTTCTTGCCAGTTCCTTTTGCTGAATCCTTGTCAGTAATCCCAACTTAGTATCAAATACAAAGAAAGAAGAAAACAAGAAAAAGAGGACTCAACTCACTTCAGTCCCTCAGTGGTATCTGACTCTTTGTGACCCCATGGACTGCAGCACACCAGGCTTCCCTGTCCATCATCAACTCCTAGAGCTTACTCAAACTTATGTCCCTTGAGTCGGTGATGCCATCCAACCATCTCATCCTCTGTTGTCCCCTTTTCCTCCTGCCTTCAATCTTTCCCAGCATCAGGGTCTTTTCAAATGAGACAGTTCTTCGCATCAGGTGGCCAAAGTATTGAAGTTTCAGCTTCAGCATCAGTCTTTCCGATGAATATTCAGGACTGATTTCCTTTAGGATGGACTGGTTGGATCTCCTTGCTGTCCAAGGGACTCTTAAGAGTCTTCTCCAACACCACAGTTCAAAAGCATCAATTCTTCAGTGCTCAGCTTTCTTTATAGTCCAACTCTCACATCCATACATGACTACTGGAAAAACCATAGCCTTAACTAGATGGACCTTTGTTGGCAAAGTAATGTCTATGCTTTTTAATATGCTGTCTAGGTTAGTAATAACTTTCCTTCCAAGGATTAAGTCTCTTTTAATTTCATGGCTGCAATCACCATCTGCAGTGATTTTGGAGCCCAAAAAATAAAGTCAGCCACTGTTTCCACTGTTTCTCCATCTATTTCCCATGAAGTCATGGGACCAGATGCCATGATCTTTGTTTTTTGAATGTTGAGCTTTAAGCCAACTTTTTCACTCTCCTCTTTCACTTTCATCAGGAAGCTCCTTAGCTCTTCTTCACTTTCTACCGTAAGAGTGGTGTCATCTGCATATCTGAAGTTAGTGATATTTCTCCTGGCAATCTTGATTCCAGCTTTTCCGTCCTCCAGCCCAGCGTTTCTCATGATGTACTCTGCATATAAGTTAAATAAGCAGGGTGACAATATACAGCCTTGACATACTCCTTTCTCAATTTGGAACCAGTCTGTTGTTCCATGTCCAGTTCTAACTGTTTCTTCTTGACCTGAATACAGATTTCTTAGGAGGCAGGTCAGGTGGTCTGGTATTCCCTTCTCTTTAAGAATTTTCCACAGTTTGTTGTGATCCACACAGTCAAAGACTTTGGCATAGTCAATAAGTCAGAAGTATATGTTTTTCTTGAACTCTCTTGCTTTTTTGATGATCCAATGGATGCTGGCAATTTGATCTCTGGTTCCTCTGCCTTTAGTAAATCCAGTTTGAACATCTGAAAGTTCATGGTTCATGTACTGTTGAAACCTGGCTTGGAGAATTTTGAGCATTATATTGCTAGCATGTGAGATGAGTGCAATTGTGTGGTAGCTTGAGCATTCTTTGACATTGCCTTTCTTTGGAATTGGAATGAAAACTGACCTTTTCCAGTGCTGTGGCCACTGCTGAGTTTTCCAAATTTTCTGCCATATTGAGTGCAGCACTTTCACAGCCTCATCTTTTAGGATTTGAAATAGCTCAACTGGAATTCTATCACCTCCACTAGCTTTGTTCCTAGTGATGCTTCCTAAGGCCCACTTGACTTGGCATTCCAGGATGTTTGGCTTTAGGTGAGTGATCACACCATTGTGGTTATCTGGGTCATGAAGATCTTTTCTGTATAGTTCTTCTGTGTATTCTTGTCACCTTTTCTTAATATCTTCTGCTTCTGTTAGGTCCATATCATTTCTGTCCTTTATTGTGCCCATCTTTGCATGAAATGTTCCCTTGGTGTGTCTAATTTTCTTGAAGAGATCTCTAGTCTTTCCCATTCTATTGTTTTCCTCTATTTCTTTGCACTGATCGCTGAGGAAGGCTTTCTTATCTCTCCTTGCTATTCTTTGGAACTCTGCATTCAAAAGATTCTATCTTTCCTTTTCTCCTTTGCCTTTCACATCTTTTCTTTTCTCAGTTATTTGTAAGGCCTCCTTGGACAACCATTTTGCCTTTTGCATTTCTTTTTCTTGAGGATGATCTTGATCACTGCCCCCTGTACAATGTTACAAACCTCCATCCATAGTTCTTCAGAGTCATGGTATTTCTCTCCTCTAATTTGTCAGTCTTCAAGTTGATAATGAGGTTTTCCAAAATCTAAATATGTAAATGCAGTTTTGAAATGATTTCATTTGTGTGAGATATCTAGAATATGCAAATTCCTAAAGACGCAAAGTATAATAGAGGTTATAGAGACTGATAGGAAGGAAATAGGAAATTTCTGTTTATAGACACAAAGTCCTGTTGTGATAATGAGGAAAGTTCTGGAGATAGAAGGTGGTGATAGCTACACCGCACCATGAATGTACATAATGCCACTGAATTGTACACTTAAACATTTTTAAATGGTCAGTTTTATGTTATACATGTCTTATTGCAATAAAAAGTTATTTTTTACTTTGAATGTTGACTTTGAAGTCAAGGGATTAATCTGGACTGATTTCCTAGCTATAGGAAATTTTTTCAAGAGCAACTTGTTTTCCAAACTCTCTAGACATCCAAACCCTTCTCTAATGCCCCTTCTTTCCGTTATCACCACCAATAATTGTCTAAAACTTAAAAACTATTCTGTGATATTTATTGTAGCCATTTTTGTTGTTGTTTCATCACATCTGACTCTTTTGTGATATCATGGACTGAAGCCTGCTAGGCTCCTCTGTCCATGGGAGTTCCCAGGCAAGAATACTGGAGTGGGTTGCCATTTCCTTCTCCAGGAGATATTCCTGACCCAGGGATTGAACTGGCGTCTCCTGCATTGGCAGGCAGATTCTTTACTGCTGAGCCACATATTAATTTAAAATCTATGGGTATATTAAAATTTATGAAAGAACAATTTAGTCATTTGCTAATTCATATAATGAACATATTAAAACATCCATTGGTCAAGATTTTATTCTAGGTAGTATAATAAATGATGCTGATGGGTGCAAATTATGAGTAACATTAGTCTCTACTCTTAATGAACTTACTATCTATTAGGAAAGATAAGACATGTACAGCAACAATTGAAAAAATATATGCTGAGGATGCTATAGCTTTATTTAAGACAATATCTTGCACCTGAATACTTTTAAAATTTGGCACACACATTTGCATAAGAGAAGACAGATTTGTTTTAGCAGTGAGTCTTCATGGAGAACTAAAATTTTATCCAGGCCATAGAAAATAACGGTTTTGTTTATTCCCATTTTATACGTTATATAGACTTTGCGCAACCATATACAATTCAGCATTTTTAAAGGATTATAAATGTTATAGTTCAAAAAGTAGCCATGAGATATAGAATCAGACCTAGATTTACTTTCTAATTCTACTGATGACAAATGGATGATTAAGGGTGAGTTATTTAATCTCTTGGAGTTTCAGTGTGTTGTTTCCGAGAAAATGGAGGCAGTAGCTCCCTACCGTCATATATTGATGACTGAGATAACATATGTAAAGCACACAGACGCAGCAACTGCTCAATAAATATTAGCTGTCTTCTCTAGCTGTGATTGTTGTAGCTCAGTTTGCTATGACACAATGTTGACTGAATCTATGATTTACCCAGTGCGATCCCTGGGTCTGGCACACCAGTCCCAATAATAAAATTGTTCCTGTATGAAAATATAATTTGGCTCTCAGTGATCTGTGTTTGATAATCCTTTCTGGTGTGGTTTCCAGGAACATGGCTTGATGAAAAACAAGAACTGTCTTATATGAGGGTGTGTGAATACATATATTCATATGTAATATATATATACACATTTGTACTATTTTCAAGTACTTTAAGTAATGCAGTCTAGTGTCTCGCAAAGTGTTAAGAGAACAGGGTTCCTACCAGATGTGTTTGAATGACTGGCTATCAATCATTTGTAATTAGCACACTGTATGTAAATTTATGCAACTTAAATGCTTGAAAACAATTTATTCTTGTAAGTAGATTAAATTGTCCTTTTTACAATCCTGTTTACATTCGTAATTTACTTAACAGACCCTCATTTCATTGATGGTAAACTTTACCCCTGCCCAAGTTCAGATTCTCTCATTTTGGCTATGTGCCATCTGAATTCATTAGGTTATATTGTACTAAGAAAAAAAAGGTGGAGTACCAAATTCCATCAATCAAGTGCTGGCTGTCAGTGACAGGAAATTGGCACAAGCACTGGGACCCCTGACCAGATGGTAGACATCTGTGCTTTTCTCATTGGCAGGGCCAGGTCAACATATAGGCCTCAAAAAGTCAGGGCCCCATAGGTGGAAGGCACCTCAAGGCTGTTAAAACATTTGGGTTATGAACACCAAGGAAGAAATTGACACCTTGAGATGCCTTGAACTATTTTTTTTAATTATGTCATAATAGTTAGGACACTAGCCAAGTGTGATCTCGAGGGATCCTAAGACTGGGTTAGTACCTGTATCTTCAGAACGAATAGGAAGATACAAAGGAGCAATCTTCCAGAAGATTATTCTATTAGAAAGTATCCTGGGAGGGAGCCGGAGGGACTTTGGCTCTGATCTGATGTGGGAACTTTGGCCAATTCAGAGGTTAGAATGTTAATTTCTCTGCACAAAAAGGAATATACTTTCTGCTTTCCCTACTTTCCAGAGACATTTTGAGTGTTTCATGAGCTGAAGGATATAAACTTACTTCTTAAATCCAGAGAGAAAAGGAGAAAACATCCCCTTCGTCTACTTAAATCCCAATAACATATCATGACAAAATTAAGCGTTTTGTCCTCCATGAAAGTCACCCCGTTCTTGCCATGCAGGTTGCGCTTTCCAAGTCTGGGGTGTTAGAACCTCTAACATCTAAAAAGGTCTTACACTGTTCTTGACTCCATTCTGCAATGGTAAGGAATTTGAGTACAAGAGCCTTGTCTTTTCATCCTTTTTCACAGGAAGATGCTAAATAAAAACGTGTTAACTGATTCATAGCTCTGACATTTCCACTCATATTCACAGCCCACTCGGTTGCAGTACTTTTCCCTCAAATCTCTGGCTGAAATCCTGTTAAAAGGACAAGCAGGATATTTCCATTCTGGGGCCTTGTCAGTAAGCATCAAGCCCTGCCAATGCCCACGGATGAATCCTTGCCTCTTTTGTTCTGTGAAAGTAAAGGGGATGCATCAACAGTGTTTAGCACTCCACGAAAGTCATCACTGAGCTTCAAATTCTCTTGCAAATCTGACTCTCTCTCCTTAGACTGTTGATATTGAATTTTGATAAACAATAATGATAACAAGGACTACAAGGGAGAGGAAGAGAAAGAGCGCTTGTACTTGTTGTGATAGAAAAAAAAGCAGTGGGTCATCAAAATTTAGAGACTTGGAATCTAATTCTAACTCTATTTTTAACTAGCTCTGTAACTTTGAAGTTATTTCAAGAATCTGAGCCTCAGTTTCTTTTCTTCTGAAAAGCTCATTCGGACTAGGTCATCTCCAATGACCCTTCTTGCTCTATTACTTAATTCCCAGTGGAAAAGATCACAGATTGAATACGTAATTAGAGAGTATGAAATGGACAGGGAGGCAGGCCAACTCTTATACTCTTCTCTGAAAATAAATAAACAAAAGTACCTCTACAGTTATTTATATGCTAACTTTTTTTTCTTTTTAGTTATATTGAGATATAATTGACACATAACATTGTATAAGCCTGAGGTGTATAGAATAATGATTTGATTTACATCGTTAAATGATTATTACGATAAGTTTAGAGGAACATTCACCATCTCATACATATATAAAATTAAAGAAATAGAAATAATATTTTTCCATGTGATGAGAACTTCTTAGGATTTACTCTCTTAACTTTCATATGTATTAATTATATTTATCATGTTGTACATTATATCTCTAGTACTTATTTATCTTACATAAGGAAGTTTGTAGCTTCTGACTGCCTTCATCCAATCTCTGCTGCCCCACAACACTGGTCTCTGGTAACCAAATGTCTGATCTCTTTTCCCTATTAGTTTGTTTTTGAAGTGTAATTGACCTATAACACTGTGTTCCTGTTACACAACATGGTGCTTAGATATGTCTATACATTTCAAAGGGCTTCCCAGATGGCCCTAGTGGTAAAGAACCTGCCTGCAATGCAGGAGACATAATAAGATAATGGTTTGATCACTGGGTTGGGACAATCCCCTGGAGGAGGCAACCCACTCTAGTCTTCTTGCCCGTAGAATCCTATGGACAGAGGATCCTGGTGGGCTATAGTTCATATGGTTGCAAAGAGTTGGACACAACTGAAGTGACTTACCACACACACATACATTTTAAAATGATCACCACAATAAGTCTAGTTGTAGTACGTCATCACATAAAGCTATTTTGCAGAATTGACTATATTCCTCACACTGTATATTTCATACTAATGACATTTATTTTGCCACTGAAAGTTTGTACCTCTTAATCTTCCTCCTATTTGTTTTCTCCCCCTACCGCATTTCCTCTGCCAACCATTGTTTGTTCTCTGTATCTTTGATTCTGTTTGTATTTTGTTATATTTGCTAATTTTCTTAGATTTCACATGTAAGTGAAATCACAATATTTGCCTTTCTCTGTCTAACATTTAATTTAGTGTGATAACCCCTAGGCCCATCCTTGTTGTCACAAATGACAAGATTACATTCTTTTTTATGGCTGAATAATATTCCATTGCATGTATATACTACTTCTTTTTCCATTTGTCTGTTGACAGGCACTTAGGTTTCTTCCATATTGTGGCTATTATAAATAATTCTTCAATGAACATAGGGTTTCATATACCTTCACCAGGGCTTCCCAAGTGGCTCAGTTGGTGAAGAATCTACCTGCAATGCAGGAGACCTGGGTTCAACCCCTGGGTCAGGAAGATCCCCCTGGAGAAGGAAATGGCAACCCAATCCAGTATTCTTCTCTGGGAAATCACATGGACAGAGGAGTCTAGTGGGCTATAGTCCAGGGGCCACAAAAGTCAGACACAGTTTAGTGATTAAACTACCACCACCACCACACCTTTTCAAGTTATTGTTTTCATTTTCTTTAGATAAATGCCCTAGAGTGGAATTTCTGGATCGTATGGTAGTTCTAGCATTAATTTTCCAAGGAGTTTCCATACTGCTTTCTGTAGAAGTTGAACCAATTTGCATTCCCACCAACAGTGCATGAGGGTTCTGTTCTCCACATTCTAGCCAACATTTCTTATCTGTTGTACTTTTGATAAAAACCATGCTGACAACTGTGAGAGAATATCCAACTGTGGTTTTGATTTGCATTTCTCTGATGATTAGTGATGTTGAGTACCTTTTCAATGTGCCTGTTGACCATCTGTATGTTTTCTTTGAAAAAAATGTGTATTCACTGTTTATAATAGCCAGGACATGGAAGCAGCCTAGATGCCCATCAGCAGACGAATGGATAAGGAAGCTGTGGTACATATACACAATGGAATATTACTCAGCCATTAAAAAGAATACATTCGAATCAGTTCTAATGAGGTGGATGAAACTGGAGCCTGTTATACAGAGTGAAGTAAGCCAGAAAGAAAAACACCAATACAGTATACTAACACATATATATATGGAATTTAGTTAATCAGTAAAGATAACCCTGTATGAGAGACATCAAAAGAGACACAGATAAATAGAACAGCATTATGGACTCTATGGGAGAGGGCGAGGGCAGGATGATATGGGAGAATGGCATTAAAGCATGTAAATTATCATATGTGAAATGAATCACCAGTCCAGGTTCAATGCATGATACAGGGTGGTCGGGGCTGGGATGACCCGGAGGGATGGGATGGGGAGGGAGGTGGGAGGGGCGGTTCTGGGAGGGGAACACATGTACACCCATGGTGGATTCATGTCAATGTATGGCAAAACAAATACAATATTGTAAAGTTAAAAAATAGATAAATAAACTAGTTTAAAATAACAACAACAAAAAATGTGTATTCAGATCATCAGTCATTTTAATTGGGTTGTTTGTTTTATTTATTTTTTCTTAATATATATTTTATTTAACTATATATAGTTGACTTAAAGTGTTTCAGGTGCACAGTTAAGTGATTCAGTTATGCATATACATATATTTATATAATTTTTCAGATTATTTTCCATTATAGGTTATTATGAGATATGGACTATATACAAGATAGTTCCCTGTGCTATATGGTAAACCTTTGTTGCTTAGTGCATATCTATTTTTTTAAATTAAAAATCTAGCATTTTATTCATACTAAGTCAAACAAATGGAATCAAAATGTCATAAATTTTTAGTCAAAAATTCATAAATTTTCTAAAACATATATATCATACACACTATTTATATATATGTATAAAAAGCTTTGCTACTGTGCTTGATAAAGGCTTGAGGAAGAACATCAAAAAAAAGAAGAGATGGAGAAATTGGAAAACATAAACAAAATGGGAGCACTGAATGTGAAATAGAAAAAGTGAAATCAACTTGATAAAAGTTAAAGATTATCATATAGTCCAATTTTTTTAAACATGGCTGCTCATTAGAAACATATCTGGAGCTTAGGAGAAAAAAGTAATACCTAGACATTTGTATTTTTCAAAAAATTCCAAGATAATTCTGATATCCATCTGGATTTTAAAAAGTGATTACAGATTTTTCTATTAAATGGTAGTTTTGGTGATATAGAATTCTATCATTCTGTTGATCAATCATGATACATTAGTATTAAGCAATAGTTACATAATCACAATAGTAAAATATATTTATCAGTTTTCACAATCAATAGCCAGAAAAAAAATAAAGATAAAATGCAATTGCAAGTCATAATGGCAACATGATTAACCTAACAATATAAATTATTGCATACAATTTGGGGAGGAGGGTCAAGCAATGTGATGTGATAAGTAGAAGTGCATACATGCACATGTTTTCATCTTCCCAGCCAGTCTATGTCTTTTGGTTTGTGCATTTAATCCATTTACATTTAAGGTAATTATCAATATGTATGGCCCTATTACCATTTTCTTAGTTGTTTTGGGTTTCTTTTCTGTAAGTCTTTTCCTTCTCTTGTTTCCTGACTAGAGAAGCTCCTTTAGCATTTGTTGTAAAGCTGGTTTGGTGGTGCTGAATTCTTTTAACTTTTGCTAGTCTGGAAAGCTTTTGTTTTCTCAAATCTGAATGAGAGTCTTGCTGGATAGAGTATTCTTGGTTGTAGGTTCTTCCCTTTCATCACTTTAAATACATCAAGTCATTGCCTTCTGGCTTGTAGACTTTCTGTTGAGAAATCAGCTGATAAACTGATGGGAGTTCCCTTATATGTTATTTGCCATTTTACCCCGTTGCTTTTTGCAGCTTTCAATACTTTATTTTTGTCAGTTTGATTACTATGTGTCTTGGGGTATTCTTCCTTGAGTTTATCCTTCCTGGGACTCTCTGAGCTTCCTGGACTTGGTTGACTATTTCCTTCCCCATGTTAGGGAAGTTTTCAGCTATTACCTTATCAAATATTTTCTTGGGTCCTATCTCTCCTCTTCTCCATCTGGGACCTCTATAATGCAAATCTTGGTGTGTTTAATATTGTCCCAGAGGTCTCAGGCTGTCTTCATTTTTTTTTAAATTATTTTTTCTATATTCTATTCTACAGTAGTGATTTCCACCATTCTGTCCTCAAGGTCACTTAACTATTCTGCCTGTTATTCTGTTATTGATTCCTTCCAATGTATTGTTCATCTCTGTTTGTTCTTCTAGGTCTTTGGTAAACATTTACTATATCTTCTCCATTCTGTTTCTGAGATCCTGGATCATCTTCATTATCATTATTCGGAATTCTTTTTCTGAAAGTTTGCTTATATACACTTCATTCCATTGTTTTTTCTGGGGTTTTATACTGACCCTTCTCCTGGGATGTAACTCTTTACTTTTTTCATCTTAACTTTCTGTAATTTGGTTTTTGTTCTAGCAGCTGTGGTATTGTGATCTAGTGATTGGTCTACTCGAGTTATTTATTTCATCTTGCTTCTTCTCTCTGCCCTCTGGTGAATGAGGCTAACAGGCTTCTATAAGCTTCTTGATAGAATGGACATGGTTGGTCTTGCTCTGATGGCTAGGGCCTTGCTCCAGTAAAGCTTTAATCCAGTTATCTGCTGATGAGTGAAGTTGTGCTCACTCCCTGTTAGTATTTTGGCCTAATAACTAGAGGTGATCCAGCCTTGGGGTCTAGGGACTCTATGGTAGGGTTAATGTGACCTCCAAGAGAGCTTACACCAAGGAGGACCTTCCAGGACTGCTGCTGCTACTGGTGCCCTCATCCCCGTGGTGAGCCTCTGCCAGCCCACACCTCCACAGGAGACCCTCCATCACTAGAAGGAAGGTTTGGTTCAGCCTTCTGTGGGGTCACTGCTCCTTCCCTCTGGGTCTTGGTGCATGCAAGATTTTGTTTGTGCTCTCCAAGACTGAAGTCTTTGTTTTCCCCAGTCCTGTGGAAGTCCTATAGTCAAATCATAATGGCCTTCAAGGTCAGACTCCCTGGGGATTTCCTGTCCCTTTGTCAGACTGGGAAGCCTAATATGGGGCTCAGAACCTTTACAACAGTGGGATAACTTCTTTGGTATTATTATTCTTCAGTTTGTGGGTCACCCACTTGGCGGGTATGGAATTTGATTTTACATGTATATTTATCAAAGATATTGGCCCATAATTTTCTTTTTTTTCATGGTGTCTTTGTCTGGTTTTGATACAGTGTGATGGTGGCATCATAGAATGTCTTTTGGAAGAGTTGGAAAGGATCAGTATAAATTTTTCCTTGTATGTTTGATAGAATTTGCCTGTGAAGCCAGGCTCTGGACTTTTGTTTGTAGGGAGTTTTTTTTTTTTTTAATTAGAGATTCTATTTCACTTCTAGTGATTGGTCTATTCAAGGTTTCTATTCATCTTGGTTTAGTTTTGGTGAACTGCATGTTTGTGTGGATCACAATAAACTGGAAAATTCTGAAAGAGATGGGAATACCAGACCACCTGAGCTGCCTCTTGAGAAACCTGTATGCAGGTCAGGAAGCAAGAGTTAGAACTGGACATGGAACAACAGACTGGTTCCAAATAGGAAAAGGAGTATGTCAAGGCTGTATATTGTCACCCTGCTTATTTAACTTATAGGCAGAGTACATCATGAGAAACGCTGGGCTGGAAGAAGCACAAGCTGGAATCAAGATTGCCGGGAGAAATATCAATAACCTCAGATATGCAGATGACACCGCCCTTATGGCAGAAAGTGAAGAGGAACTAAAAAGCCTCTTGATGAAAGTGAGAGAGGAGAGTGAAAAAGTTGGCTTAAAGCTCAACATTCAGAAAACTAAGATCATGGCATCTGGTCCCATCACTTCATGGGAAATAGATGGGGAAACAGTGGAAACAGTGTCAGACTTTATTTTTGAGGGCTCCAAAATCACTGCAGATGGTGATTGCACAATGAAATTAAAAGACATTTACTCCTTGGAAGGAAAGTTATGACCAACCTAGATAGCATATTAAAAAGCAGAGGCATTACTTTGCCAACAAAAGTCCATCTAGTCAAGGCTATGATTTTTCCAGTAGTCATGTATGGATGTGAGAGTTGGGCTGTGAAGAAAGCTGAGCGCCAAAGAATTGATGCTTTTGAACTGTGGTGTTGGAGAAGACTCTTGAGAGTCCCTTGGGCTGCAAGGAGATCCAACCAGTCCATTCTAAAGGAGATCAGTCCTGGGTGTTCATTGGAAGGACTGATGTTGAAGCTGAAACTCCAATACTTTGGCCACCTGATGCTAAGAGCTGACTCATTTGAAAAGACCCTGATGCTGGGAGGGATTGGGGGCAGGAAGAGAAGGGGATGACAGAGGATGAGATGGCTGGATGGCATCGCCGACTCGATGAACATGAGTTTGGGTAAACTCCAGGAGTTGGTGGTGGACAGGCAAGCCTGGTGTGCAGCGATTTATGGGGTCGCAAAGAGTTGGACACGACTGAGCGACTGAACTGAACTGAACTGATGTTTCTAGAATGTTGTCCATTTCTTCTAGATTGTCAAATTTGTTGGCATTTAATTGTTCATGAAATTAAAAGCGAAAGTCGTTTAGTCGTGTCCGACTCTTTGTGATCCCATGGACTATACAGTCCATGGAATTCTCCAGGAAAGAATACTACAGTGGGTAGCCTTTCTCTTCTCCAAGGGATCTTCTCTAAGGGATCGAACCTAGGTCTTCCGCATTGCAGGTGGATTCTTTACCAGCTGAGTCACAAGGGAAGCCCATAATTTTTCATAATATTCTCTTTTTTATGTATTTCTGTGGTGTCAGTTTGGATCCTCCTTTTTCATTTCTTATTTTGTTTATTTGAGTCCTCTCTTCTTCTTTGTGCACTTGGCCAGAGGTTTGTTAATTGTTTACTCTTTCAAAGAATCAACTCTTGGCTTAATCCATTTTTTTCTATTATTTTTTAATCTGTTTTATTTTCTCTTTGATTTGTTATCTCCTTCCTTCTGCTGATTTTAGGTTTTATTTGTTCTTCTTTTTAAAATTATTTTAGGTGGTGGGTTAGGTTGTTTGAGATTTTTGGTTTCTTAAAGAAGGTCTATATTGCTATGAACTTTCCTCTAAAGATTGCTTTAGTTGCATGCCATAGATTTTGTATGGCTGTGTCTTCGCTTTCATTTGTCTCAAGGTAATTTTAAATTTCTTCTTTGATTTCATCACTGACCTATTGTTTTTTTAATAGCATGTTGTTTAGTCTTCATATAATAGTTTTTTCCTCATTTATTTTTCTGTGGTTGATTTCTAGTTTCATGCCCTTGTGGCCAGAAAAGATGCTTGAAATAATTTGTAAACTTAAATTTATTGAGGCTTGTGTCTTGTCCTACTATGTACAGCCCCACACTTTATACCCCCCTCATATTTACTGCTTTTGACATCATATTTTACATTTTTTTGTTTTGTGCATCTTTTTGTTTTGTGAACACAGATGACTTAACTACATCCTTTAAGCTTCTTACTACCTTCATATGCAGTTTATTTGCTACATTTATTTTATATTTGTAGTTTCAAGTAAAATTTTTCCTCTTGTAATTTTCATATTCGTAGGTGCTGCCTTTTCTTTTTCACCAAGAGAAATCCCTTTAATATTTCTCATAAAGCTGATTTTACAGTGCCAAACTCTTTCAGCTTTTGCTTATTTGTAAAACTTGTAACTTCTCCATCGACTCTGAATGAAGCTTTTCCAAGTAAAATATTCTTGCTTGTAAGATTTTCTCTTCCATCACTTACAAATATAGCATGCCAGTCCCTTCTGGCCTGCAGAGTTTTTGATGAAAAGGCAGCTGATAGCCTTATGGGAGCTCCCTTGTACATCACTTGTTGCTTTTTTCTTGCTACTTTTAATACTCTTTAATCTTTCCCATTTTAATTACAATATGTCTTGGTGTAGTCTTCTTTGGGTTAATCCTGTTTGGGACTCTTCTTACTTTCTGGACCTAGATGTTTCCTTTTCCAAGTCAATGAAATTTTCAGCTACTAATTCTTTATATAAAGTCCTCTGCCCCTTTCTCTCACTTTTCTGTGTTTGAAATGTTTATACTGCAAATATAAGTATGCTTTATGTTTTCGCAGAGGTCTCTTAAACCATTCTTATTTCTTTTTAATCTTTTTTTCTGTTCCACTTCAGCGATCTCCACTGCTCTTTCAGCTCACAATCTGTTCTTCTGTATCATGTAATCTACTTTTGAGTCCTTCTAGTGTATTTTTAATTTCAGTTATTTTATTGTTCATCTTTGTTTGGTTGTTCTTTATATTTCCTCTTTGTTAAAAACTTCTTACTCTATCCAGTCCTCAGCTGGGTTCTTCGAACATCTTTGTGATCATTACCTTGAACTCTCATAAGTTAGGTTGCTGTCTCCATTCCCTTAATTCTTCTGTGGTTTTATCTCTTTCCTTCATTTGGAACATATTCCTATGTTGCCTCATTTTGCCTAATTTTCTGTTTTTATTTCTATGTGTTAAGCAAGTTGTTTATATTTCCAAGCCTTGCAGAAGTCATCTTTTTTAAGAGACATCCTGTGAGTGCCACCAGTGCATTTATCTCTATCAGCAGAGCTATATGCTCTGGGAGTACCCCCTGTGTTGGCTACATATGTCTCTCTGTTGTGGTGGACTGAGTACTGTAGATGGTCATGTAGGTATAGCTGATCCTTAGTCTATTCTGCCTGGCCCTTTCTTGTGCAGGGGCTGCTGTACTCTGATAGGCAGTGCCATTCACAAGGTGGCTTTCTGTAGAACCCTGGGGCATCCTGGTACTAGTGCTGGCCCACTGGTGGGCAGAGTTGGGTTCTGGTGTGCACATTTTGGGACCTCTGGTCTTGGATCTGTTGGTGGGCTTAAGTCAATTTTTAGAGCTTTATTCTAACAAAGGTAGAGATGTGTAGATAAGAAATACAGAGGCTGGTTTATTTGCTTATGTTTTCATTCATTTATTCATTGATTTATATATTAGCTTCTTTAATCAATAAATATTTATTGAGCATCTATTTCGTACCAGGTAATATTATAGTTATTGAGGATATAGGTATACATAGATATATACATACATAGATTAAAACCTTGGCCCCCATGGAGTTTATGTTCCAATATTCTAATAGCAATAAATACTAAATAAACAAATAAATAGATAATATGTGAGATTGGGGTAAGAAATCATTTTTAAAAAAGCAGGGTTAAGATATAGAGTCAGGAATGGGGCAGGTGCTATTTTACATGTACCTGGTATGTTGAGGAATAACAAAGAAACCAGTAGCTGGAGCTGAAAGAACAATAAGGAGAATGGTAGGAAGTGGTGTCAGAAAAGCAGCAGGGCCAGAAAATATAGATTTTTTATAGGATGGTATGCGTTTGAGCTTTTACTCTGAGTGGAATGGGAACTATTATGGGATTTTGAGTAGAGGGGTGTCACGATATGATATTTTAGAAGGATTATTCTGTTGCTTTTTAAAGAGTACACTGTATAAAAGCAAGGGTAGAAGCAGAAAGACAATTTGGAGCAATTTAAATAATTCAGAAGAAAAGGGAAGGAAACAGCAATGAAAGTGGAGAGAAGTGGTCTTGAATCTAAATATATTTCCAAGACTGGGCTGACAGAAGTTATGATAGATTGGATGTGTGTCCTCAGAGAAAGACATGTCAAAGATGACTCATATTAAGAAATAACTTAAGATTTTTTGGCTTAAGAAACTAACTGGTGGAATGAAAATGCCATTTGTTAGATGAGGAATAGAATGAGAGCACAAAAATTTGGTGGAAGGTTTCAAATCAAGAGTCCTGTTTCAAACATATAGAGTTTGAGTTCCCTACCAGGCATCCAAGTAAGGATGTCCAGCAGAAAGTTACAGACATGAATCTGGAGATCAGAGAAAGGTCAGAGGTAGAGACATACATTTGGGTATCATCAGCATATAGATAGTGTTTAAGATCAGGAATATGAATGAGTTCACTGGATAAGAGAAAATAGAGAAGATGACCATGAACCAAGCCCTAGAATCCTCTAACACTTAAAGATCAGGATGTTGATAAGAGAGTGATCAGCTCTGTCATATATTGCTGGCAAATCCAGCAGGATGAGGGATTTTACTTAGAATCCCCACTGTGACGCAGGTGACTTTTTCCTCCTGCATATACAATTTTTTGTTGTTGTTGAGTCACTAAGTCGTGTCTGACTCTTTGTAATCCCATGAACTGAGCACGCCAGGCTTCCCTGTCCTTCACTATCTCCTTGAATTGTGGTTCCCATCAATAGACTCTCTTGCAAATTTGAATGTGAGAAATGACTACTAAAGTGAAACCAAACCTTCATCCATCACTTGTATGAAGGTTCAGAACTGGCTTCTATTTGGAGTGTGTGTGTGTGTGTGTGTGTGTGTGTGTGTGTGTGTGTGTGTGTGGTAGAGGCAGAGAGAGAAAGAGAGAGGGAGAGACAGACAGACACAGAAACAGAAACAGATACAAAGAAACAGAGAGATTATACAGAGATGAACAATAGAATCAGATATTGTCCCTGGCTTTGAGGGCTTTGTCTATAAAGGAAGACAAGAGAACCAGTAACTTGTGTTCCTGTGGATTCAAAACATGCTTAAATAACTGCCTGCTTTTCAGAATAGGAATGTTAAGGGATCAGACAGGTGCTATGGGGCTGGAAAGATCTATAATGCTTGAAAATTATTGTGTCTTCAGGAAAACTAAGGAATTTATCTTCAGGAAGCCATGCCTCAGAGTCATTTCTTGAGTTGTGTTATTATGCTCTAGTTTTTGCTTAAGAAGATCTAAAGCTGTTCCATTGTCTAGAGAATAATTTCTCTCCATGGCACTGGCTGGCTTTCAAGGTTTTTCAAAAATCCCAATCAGTCGTTGTAACTATTCTAATTTATAGCAAGCATTCCCTTCAAATTCTTAGATCACTAGTTATCTACCAATCATTCATTAATTACCTTTTGAAAAAAATTATTAAGACTTTATGTTTATAGAGCAAGTTTACGTTCACAGCAAAACTGAAGGGAAGATATATGGATTTCCTGTATATGCCTTAAATTGAAGAATTTAAGGCATAACTGAAGGCTTAAATTGAAGACTTAAATTGAAGAAAGTAGGGAAAACCACTAGACCATTCAGGTATGACCTAGATCAAATCCCTTATGAGTATACAGTGGAAGTGATAAATAGATTTAAGGGACTAGACTTGATAGACAGAGTGCCTGACGAACTATGGACAGAGGTTTGTGACATTGTACAGGAGACAGGGATCAAGAAAATCCCCATGGAAAAGAAATGCAGGAAAGCAAAATGGCTGTCTGAGGAGGCCTTACAGATAGCTGGGAAGAGAAGAGAAGCAAAAAGCAAAGGAGAAAAGGCAAGATATTCCCATCTCAATGCAGAGTTCCAAAGAATAGCAAGGAGAGATAAGAAAGCCTTCCTCAGCGATCAGTGCAAAGAAATAGAGGAAAACAACAGATTGGGAAAGACTAGAGATCTCTTCAAGAAAATTAGAGATACCAAAGGAACATTTCATGAAAAGATAGGCTCGATAAAGGACAGAAATGGTATGGACCTAACAGAAGCAGAAGATATTAAGAAGAGATGGCAAGAATACACAGAAGAACTGTACAAAAAAGATCTTCACGACCCAGATAATCACGATGGTGTGATCACTCACCTAGAGGCAGACATCCTGGAATGTGAAGTCAAGTGGGCCTTGAAAAGCATCACTACGAACAAAGCTAGTGGAGGTGATGGAATTCCAGTTGAGCTATTTCAAATCCTCAAAGGTGATGCTGTGAAAGTGCTGCACTCGATATGCCAGCAAATTTGGAAACCTCAGCAGTGGCCACAGGACTGGAAAAGGTCAGTTTTCGTTCCAATCCCAAAGAAAGGCAATGCCAAAGAATGCTCAAACTACTGCACAATTGCACTCATCTCACATGCTAGTAAAGCAATGCTCAAAATTCTCCAAGCCAGGCTTCAGCAATACCTGAATAGTGAACTTCCAGATGTTCAAGCTGGTTTTAGGAAAGGCAGAGGAACCAGAGATCAAATTGCCAATATCCGCTGGATCATCGAAAAAGCAAGAGAGTTCCAGAAAAACATCTATTTCTGCTTTATTGACTATGCCAAAGCCTTTGACTGTGTGGATCACAATAAACTGTGGAAAATTCTGAAAGAGATGGGAATACCAGACCATCTGACCTGTCTCTTGAGAAACCTGTATGCAGGTCAGGAAGCAAGAGTTAGAACTGGACATGGAACAACAGACTGGTTCCAAATAGGAAAAGGAGTACGTCAAGGCTGTATATTGTCACCCTGCTTATTTAACTTATATGCAGAGTACATCATGAGAAACGCTGGGCTGGAAGAAGCACAAGCTGGAATCAAGATTGCCGGGAGAAATATCAATAACCTCAGATATGCGGATGACACCACCCTTATGGCAGAGAGTGAAGAAGAACTAAAGAGCCTCTTGATGAAGGTGAAGGAGGAGAGTGAAAAAGTTGGTTTAAAGCTCAACATTCAGAAAACTAAGATCATGGCATCTGGTCCCATCACTCCATGGGAAATAGATGGGGAAACAGTGGAAACAGTGTCAGACTTTATTTTTTGGGGCTCCAGAATCACTGCTGATGGTGACTGCAGCCATGAAATTAAAAGACGCTTACTCCTTGGAAGGAAGGTTATGGCCAACCTAGATGGCATATTTAAAAGCAGAGACATTATTTTGCCAACAAAAGTCCATCTAGTCAAGGCTATGGTTTTTCCAGTGGTCATGTATGGATGTGAGTGTTGGACGGTGAAGAAAGCTGAGTGCCTCAGAATTGATGCTTTTGAGCTGTGGTGTTGGAGAAGACTCTTGAGAGTCCCTTGGACTGCAAGGAGATCCAATCAATCCATCCTAAAAGAGATCAATCCTGGGTGTTCATTGGAAGGTCTGATGTTGAAGGTGAAACTCCAATACTTTGGCCACCTCATGCGAAGGGTTGACTCATTGGAAAAGACCCTAATGCTGGGTAGGATTGGGGGCGGGAGGAGAAAGGGACGACAGAGGATGAGATGGTTGGATGGCATCACCGACTCGATGAACATGGGTTTGGGTAGACTCCAGGAGTTGGTGATGGGCAGGGAGGCCTGGCGTGCTGCAATTCATGGGGTCGCAAAGAGTCGGACACGACTGAGCGACTGAACTGAACTGAACTGAACTGAACTGTATATGCCCTGCTCCCACATATGTATAACCTCCCCCATTATCAATATCCCCCACCAAAGAGTACATTTGTTACAACTGATGAACCTACAATGACAAATCATAATCAGCCCAAATATGTACTTTACATTACATTACACTCTTGATATTGTATATTCTATTGGTTTGGGCAAGTGTATAATGTATCCATCGTTAAAGGATTATACAGAGTATCTTCATTGCCCGAAAAACCCTCTGTGCTGCGTGTACTCCTCTGTCCCCTTAACCTGTGGAAGCCACTTACCTTTTTACAGTCTCCATAGTTTAGAATATTGTATAGCTGAAATCACACAGTACCTATCCTTTCAGATTGGCTCTTTCACTTAGTACATTTTCTCCATGCTCTTTCACAAATTGAATAGCTCACTTCTTTTCAGCACTGAGTAATATGCCATTGTTTGGATGCAACAGTTTACTTATCTACTCACTGATGAATACTTTGGTTGCTTCTAAATTTTGGTAGTTAGGAATTAAGATGCTGTAAAATTTATGTGCAGATTTTTATGTGGATCTAAGTTTTTAGCTCCTTTGGGAAAATAGTAAGGAACCCAGTTGCTAGATCATATGGTAAGAGTATGTTTGGTTTTGTAAGAAACTGCCAACTGTCTTCCAAAGTGGCTGTACCATTTTGTGTTCCCACCAGCAATAAATGAGAGCTTTTGTTGACTTCCCTGGTGGCTCAGACGGTAAGCGTCTGCCTATAATGTGAGAAACCTGGGTTCGATCCCTGGGTTGGGAAGATCCTCTGGAGAAGGAAATGGCAACCCACTCCAGTACTCTTGCCTGGAAAATCCCATGGACGGAGGAGGGTGGTAGGCTACAGTCCATGGGGTCGCTAAGAGTCGGACATGACTGAGCGACTTCACTTTCATTTTTACTTTGTTGTTCTAGACTCATGCCAGTGTTTGTTGTTGTCAGTGTTTGAATTTTGGCCATTTTAATAGATATAATAAGTATCTCATTGTTATTTTAATTGTCTTATCTTTTAAAAAGTGTGTTTCTTATTTCCTCAGACAGATTGGAAGCTATGGGACAAATGAGATATTATTTTACTTTTTTTCTGTCCACTACCACAAATTGTTGTTAAGTGGATACTTAATAATGCTATTTGAATGAATGCACAAAAAATCCCAATCACATTCTTTACCTGCCATTCCTAGTGTTTACCCAGATGTAGTACAACTAAGAAAAAGATGAACAGAAACATTTTGGGGATGGTAAATAAACACTGGTGAAGTATTCAGCTGTGTGTTGTCTAAATTTAAGCAGAATATAAATGAAGAAATTTAAATCAATATTTGGTGTGTAGATTATTTGTGTTCAGAGAACTTCATAAAACTTCTCTTAAAGCTGCCCTCCTTCCTGTCAAATAAGTCATGACTTGCACAGAAAAAGAAAAATAATGTCTTGACACACAGGCTTTAACTAGCATGATTAAATAACTTATCTTCTAGGCTAGGACAATTTTGAGAAAGGGGATGCTAGTAATAATTACACCAGATAAGCAGACATGAACCAGGGCAGTCCCAGAGACCCTTTAAGGGCCAGGGACCCATTGGAAAATGGATAGAAGCTATAGTTTCTTTCTCAAGAAAAATTTTACGTGAAGTTTCAGTGTATACTCAGCCTGTCCCAATTCACTGAGTAAGAATCTCTGACTCATATGACCTCATGTCCATTTCAATGTGTTACTTGTTCAATAAACTGACACGCCACATTAAAATGTTAAAATGATCTTCAAAGATCTCTATACCAGAAGGAAAAAAAATGGATATTATTTTCTGTAGCTGGTATATGTTTCAACCAAAATGTTTATAAAGTTTATATCTGTGAAGAAAATCCTACTTTCTAAAAAGAAAATTCTACTTTTTATTCATTTAAAAGTAAGAGATAGGCTCCCATTTAGGGAAACGTAATTAGGTATTTTTTCAGTCTGTAAGAGCATAGTGATTACTTTTGAAATAAATCTTTACTTTCCCAAATTCAACCCTAAGTCCTTTGTCCTTGAACTCTTTTAGTCTTCCTTAAAAATTCAGTTATCAGACATGACCTAGCCCGCAGGCACACACAACCTGTTATAATGTCTGAGGGAGCTTGGTTACTGTACCACATCATGCCAGTAGGTGCCGCTGTCACATGTTGGGCTTCTCTGGGAAGAGTTCAACTTTACCTTTTGGTGATTTCAAATTTCTACAAAGAGATTATAATAATCTCACTACAAAGTTTCAAACAAAGCTTTATGTGTATGCACTCTACTCAGTCTGTTCTTCAGCTTTCTAGCTGTAATGAGCAAAAATGTGCAAGAAGCTGTCATAGCACACTGCTAGTCAGCTGTCCTAAAAGATGTCAACGCTTCTGTACACACACACACTTACCCCACCCCCCGCACTTACCCACCCGCTCACACATTTTTGGGAAAGGCTTTTACATCTTAAGAACTTTTTAATAATAATTTTTTAATCATAGAAATTTTGAAATCTCACACAAAAATAGAAAATGTTTAGACTACCCACAGTTCTCTCAGAGATAATCACTACTAACATATGCTTACAGGTTTATCTATTTATTTTCTTATGTATGGAATATACATAAAGGAAAAGCATTTACACGTATAACCCCCTGCTTATCTTTTCTCAACTCACATAAAAGTATAGACACTTTCCAAAGATCTAGAACTTAGAGTCAGAAAAGACCTTATGATCTCCTTCCTGTTTAATGCACTTTCTTTACACATGAAGAAATTAAGACCTAAATTTTGCACCAACTTTTTTATTTTTAAGTGAACAATTAATCAATAAACTTATATTTTCAATAAATAAATTTATTAATATATATATGTAATATCAAATTTAGTTACGGAATAATTGAAAAAAAGCGTATAGACTATCTACTCGTACTTGAAAGATAGCAAAGAACTTTATTGTGAATTATTTCCTTTAATCTCCAGAATGTGGAAAATACCACTATTATTATAACTTCCATTTTAGATATTAGGGAATTGAAGTTTAAACAGGTTGAATAATATTCCATAAATCATGTAAGGAGGAAATGGATAAATTGGAATTTGAAAATGCCAAAGAATGCTCAAACTACCGCTCAGTTGCACTCATCTCACATGCTAGTAAAGTAATGCTCAAAATTCTCCAAGCCAGGCTTCAGCAATACCTGAATAGTGAACTTCCAGATGTTCAAGCTGGTTTTAGAAAAGGCAGAGGAACCAGAGATCAAATTGCCAATATTCGCTGGATCATCGAAAAAGCAAGAGAGTTCCAGAAAAACATCTATTTCTGCTTTATTGACTATGCCAAAGCCTTTGACTGTGTGGATCACAATAAACTGTGGAAAATTCTGAAAGAGATGGGAGTACCAGACCATCTGACCTGTCTCTTGAGAAACCTGTATGCAGGTCAGGAAGCAAGAGTTAGAACTGGACATGGAACAACAGACTGGTTCCAAATAGGAAAAGGAGTACGTCAAGGCTGTATATTGTCACCCTGCTTATTTAACTTATATGCAGAGTACATCATGAGAAACGCTGGGCTGGAAGAAGCACAAGCTGGAATCAAGATTGCCGAGAGAAATATCAATAATCTCAGATATGCAGATGACATTACCTTTATGGCAGAAAGTGAAGAAGAACTAAAGAGCCTCTTGATGAAAGTGAAAGAGGAGAGTGAAAAAGTTGGCTTAAAGCTCAACGTTCAGAAAACTAAGATCATGGCATCTGGTCCCATCACTCCATGGGAAATAGATGGGGAAACAGTGGAAACAGTGTCAGACTTTATTTTTTTGGGCTCCAAAATCACTGCAGATGGTGATTGTAGCCATGAAATTAAAAGATGCTTACTCCTTGGAAGGAAAGTTATGGCCAACCTAGATAGCATATTAAAAAGCAGAGACATTACTTTGCCAACAATGGTCAATCTAGTCAAGGCTATGGTTTTTCCAGTGGTCATGTATTGATGTGAGAGTTGGATGGTGAAGAAAGCTGAGCACCGAAGAATTGATGCTTTTGAACTGTGGTGTTGGAGAAGACTCTTGAGAATCCCTTGGACTGCAAGGAGATCCAACCAGTCCATTCTAAAGGATGGATGTTCATTGGAAGGACTGATGTTGAAGCTGAAACTCCAATACTTTGGCCACCTGATGCGAAGAGCTGACTCATTGGGAAAGACCCTGATGCTGGGAAAGATTGAGGGCAGGAGGAGAAGGGGATGACAGAGGATGAGATGGCTGGATAGCAACACCGACTCGATGGACATGGGTGTGGGTGGACTCAGGGAGTTGGTGATGGACAGGGAGGCCTAGCATGCTGCGGTTCACGGGGTCGCAAAGAGTCGGACATGACTGAGTGACTGAATTGAACTGAACTGATCTCAAACCTCACGTTGGTTTTAGTATTGTATTGTAATCCAGGTAATAAGGAGTTGATTTTTAAGTGATCTTACAATTTTGCTGAAGAGACAAGATATATTTATCAGAATGTATGAAGAGACAGATAAACAAGCAAGAAAAGCTAGAATTTATTGAATATTCACTAGAGGTTGAACATTGTGCTAATGAATTTTCTTGCGTTGTCTGATTTGAACCTCACATCTAAGGTAAGAATTTTTTTCCCCATTTTACATGTGAAAAAACTAAGGCTTAGAGAAGTCAAATAATAAATCAGTTAAAGAACTAAGACTCAGCCCCAGACAGTTGAATCACAGAATCATTATGCCGAATAATTATGATCCAAATACAATGAATCTTCTTCACTGAACAACTTGAAGTTCTGTTTGAACCATTGAACCTAACATATTTCCCAGTGCTGGGAGTGGTGGAAAGAAGCTTCAAAGGCTGTTGATAATCAAAGAGGGACTTAACCTGACTTTGACATTGAGTAGCAAAAGTGGATGAAGTGAGAGTAAGAATAGAACTGTTGCCACTGCAAATGTGGATAAGAGCAAGAGAAAGGTAGAAACAAGAAAGAATATGGCACTTGAGGGAATAGTAGGCAACTCCAACAGTTAGAAGCCTAAACCACAGCTTGAGTAAGAGTTTTGAGCCAGATTAGGAAGGGCAAGGTGTGTCTGGATGAAGAGTTTGGGCTTTGCCATTAAAGAACTGAGAGCCACAGGAAATTTTTAAGTGTGAAAGTCTGACAATGGTGTGCCATTGGGGAGGTATGTCTGGAAGGAAAGGATGTCTAGGTTAGTATAATTGGCATTGAACAGGAGCAGCTGTCAGGGGCTTCAGCTTAAAAGTTCATCTTTGGTTTTGCCTACAGAGTTAAGGAAAGAATCATTGCTGTCCATGGTTCTATTGCGGCTACAGCCTGGGGCAAGACTGGAAAAAAATAAATGTCAGCCTGATTTCTTCTGTTGAGAAGCAAAAAAGAGAGCATAAACTCTGCTCTGTTTTAGCAGTGCAAGTTTTAGTATTCACATTTCAATAGTTCTCAAACCTGAATGCATGTCAGAGTTACCTGGGGCACTTTTCAACAGCACAAATGCTCCAGATACACCCCCTGGAAACTCTAATTTAGTTTCTTAGTGGGGAGCCCAAACAATGGAAAATTTAAAAGCTCCCAGATTATTCTAATGTATAGCAATGGATAGAGAAGCATAGTTGCAATGGAGGAATTTAAAACTAATACAGTGTGTGTCTTATGGTCTTAAAACAAAAACTTCTTTCCAAATCTACTGTTTAAACCTGAGCATCCAAGCCTCTTACAGTCAGAAAAAGATGCTCGGTATTTTAGAGGACATCTTTGGATACATTCTTTTACATTTCTGTGTAACTTGGCTGCAGAAGCCAAGGGAAGAAATGAAAAAACTTAATTGTCTTGTTAGTGTTTTTTCCTTTTGATTCGATTTCTCCTATGTCTCTCAAATATATGAATGCAGAGGCTGATCTTATATGCAAACTTACCATTCAGACCTACTTTTCCGGCTCATCTTCTTACTGTTCCTCCACAAACGTTCTGTACTCATTCAACATCTGCTGTGTTCTCAGCAATTGGTGCTCAGTGCAAGTGAGATACTTTCTTTCCTCAAGAAACCTTTGGCTTAATCACTGTTCAGGTCTCAGTCAAGGCAAATCTCAAACTCTTTTCATGGGTCTTTCCCTGGCAGACTCCACTGAGAGTGTTTTAGCTCTCTTCCCTCAAATTGCAAGTCCTCAGGTACCTTTGTATCCTGCTCACAGCAGTTGCTCCAGGAACCTTCTCTAACAGTCTTCTCTGATAAACTTCTTCCCACATCCATCACTCTTAAACTCCACGTATGGGTCCCGATGCTTAGGTCATAGCACACTTTCTCATTTTTTTTTTTTTTCATTTTCTCACCTACTCATACTAATTGCTGGGAAGTTTTGATGTTGGAAAGAGTGAAGGCGGGAGGAGACGGGGACGACCGAGGATGAGATGGTTGGATGGCATCACCGACTCTATGGACATGAGTTTGAGTAGGCTCTGGGAGTTGTTGATGGACAGGGAAGCCTGACATGCTGTGGTCCATGGGGTCGCAAAGAGTCAGACACTATTGAGGGACTGAACTGAGCTCATACTAATTAGAATTAATGATTTCCAGACTCTTTTTTCTGAGGAGGCTTCCAGAGGATGCTGGACCTGTCCTCCTAGGATGGGACCTGGAAATTTGGATGTAACTCCTAAATGGCTTTGTTAGCCAAGTTTAGGAAAAAACTTTTTAGAGTAATATTTTCAGCTAATTTTAAATTTAAATTATCCTCCAATTAATAAATTAATTATTGAAAAGATCAGAGGTTAAAAAATTAATTTAAACGCACAGTAAGTAAAACGTTGTTACCCTGTAACTCAATACCACACACATCCGTAACTGAAACAAACATGTACCTACTATATGTGAAATATTCTGATATTTTCTATCTTATTTTAGTTCATTTTAAAAATGGGAAACTTACAATTCTCTATTGGGTTGCATCTCTTAGTTTGAAATATACTCTTCTAGAATTTAGTACAGTTATTCACATAAGTATTTGAAAAATGTTAGTGGTATTGATTTATCTTTTTGTTTTACTTCTAAGGAATGCTTTTTACTTAAAAATCTCTCCCTATCCCATTTCTCTCTCTTTTATACTAAGTTATGAATATGAGCCACTTCCTTGAGGCTGCTTATGATTTCTTTAGATATTCAGATAGACTTGGGCTTCCAGGAGGCATTTCTTTGGACAACTTCATCCATGCTTCAGCCCATAAGGACAAGAGAATAGCTCCTTTCCAGACCATGAGGGCCTTACCATATACCTTGGTTTGTATTGTATATCTCCTTTGGTGGTCTTTAGCCTTCTAGAGAACACAGATCTTGCCTGCCTCTATCTTTATTTCATGAACTGGCCGTACCGCTGTATATCATTTATTTGTTCAATACATAGTTGTTGAGTGGCTGTCTTGTGCCTCCTAACTTGGACTATGTGTAATAAAACCTGACATCAATTTATTCAGGCCGAGACCTCTTAATATACCAAGCTGTCACTTCTAGCTTTCTAGTTGAAAGACAAGATGGTTGACACTTACACCAAGACGGATTGTATCATCTGTTCTCCAAAGTGAGAAAGTAAGGACAGGAGCTAACCCAAAGCTAATCAACAATACAGGAGCTGATTCATTCTTTTTCTTTTTTTGTGCTTGCTGGATGAGGCTCTAACAATAATTGACCAACCAAATCATTTAATTGCAAAGATAATATGAAGAGCCCTCTCAATTTTCCCATTCAGTGTTAATTGGACCAAAGAAAGCACTAAGAGGACCCCTCAGAGCTTGAAGAAAGGTCTCTTAGTTACTTGGTAAAAAGCTAACGCAAAGCCCCTCACCTAGTAATTTGTATTTCACAGTGGTGCTGTGGATGCTGCTCAGAGAAATCATTTAGATTTTTAAAAATGGTTTATAGGTAACACATTGTACTCTGGCTGAAATTAGTAGGGTTAAATGTGAGCTTAACTTTAAAAATATTTCATTTTATTACATTGGTGCAAAAGAAATTGTGGTTTTGCATTGTTTGATATTGGGTTACATTCTTAAATAAATGTGGTTATGTTATTTATCATTTTAATGCACATTTATCACTTTATTTTTTGCTAATAACTTATTCCTTGCTGTTTATTTTATATTTATTCCAGACCATAGAGATGACATTAGACATAATGCAAATTCGAGCAAATTTTTTATTCAAGTTTGAAATGGGTCATAAAGCAGCGGAGAAAACTCGCAACATCAACAATACATTTAGCCCAGGAACTGATAAAGAATGTACAGTGCAGTGGTAGTTCAAGAAGTTTTGCAAAGAAGATGAGAGTGCATTGAAGATGAGGAGTGCATTGGCCAACCATTGGAAGTTGACGATGACCAATTGAGAACCATCATTGAAGCTGATCCTCTTGCAACTACATGAGAAGTTGCTGAAGAATTCAACATTGGCCATTCTTTGGTCATTCAGCATTTGAAGCACACTGGAAAGGTGAAAAAGCTTGGTAAGTGAGTCCCTCACGAGCTGACTGAAAGTCAGAAAAATTGTCATTTTGAAGTGTTGTCTTCTCTTATTCTATGCAACAACAATGAACCATTTCTTTTTCAGATTGTGACGTGTGAAGAAAAGTGGATTTTACTTGACAACCAGCCACGACCAACACGGTGGCTGGACTGAGAAGAAGCTCCAAAGCACTTCCCAAAGCCAAACTTGCACCAAAATGGTTATGATCACTGCTTGGTGGTCTGCTGCCCATCTTGATTCACTACAGCTTTCTGAATCCCAGTGAAACCATTAGATGTATGCTCAGCAAATCGATGAGATGCACCCAAAGCTGCAATGCCTGCAGCAGGCATTGGTCAATAGAAAGGGCCCCTTTCTTCTCCATGGCAACACCTGACTGCATGTCACACAACCAACACTTCAAAAGTTGAATGAATTGGTCTACAAAATTTTGCCTCATCTGCCATGTTCACCTTACCTCTCGCCAGGAGGCAGAAAATGCTTTCCAAGAGTGTGTCGAATCCCAAAGCACAGATTTTTATGCTACAAGAATCAACAAACTTATTTCTCATTGCAAAAAAGTGTTGATTATAATGGTTTCTACTTTGATTAATAAAATGTGTTTGAGTCTAGTTATAAGGATTTAAAATTTACAGACTGAAATCACAATTGCTTTTTCATGAACCTAATAGATATCTAGATTATGTTAGGCTATATCATGACCATATTTGAGAAACTGTGTAAAAAATAATAGTAATTAAGAAACAACATTTCCATGCTGAAAGGTTAATTTTTATCACAATTAAATCTAGTTAAACTTGTGGGACTATATTTTATATATATACACACAGACATATACAGTCAGTTCAGTTCAGTCTGTCAGTCGTGTTTGACTCTTTGTGACCCCATGGACTGCAGCACACCAGGTTTCCCTGTCCATCACCAACTCTCAGAACTTGCTCAAACTCATGTCCATCGAATTGGTGATGCCATCCAACCATCTCATCTTCTGTTGTCCCCTTCTCCTCCCATCTTCAATCTTTCCCAGCGTCAGGGTCTTTTCAAATGTGTCAGTTCTTCACCATCAGGTGGTCAAAGTACAGAAGTTTCATCTTCAGCATCAGTCCTTCCAATGAATATTCAGGACTGATTTCCTTTAGGATGGACTGGTTGGATCTCCTGGCAGTCCAAGGGACTCTCAAGAGTCTTCTCCAACACCACAGTTCAAAAGCATCAGTTCTTTGGCGCTCAGTTTTCTTTATAGTCCAACTCTCACATCCATACACAACTACAGAAAAAGCCATAGCTTTGACTAGACAGACCTTTCTTGGCGAAATAATGTCTCTGCTTTTTAATATGCTGTCTAGGTTGGTCATAACTTTTCTTTCAAGGAGCAAGCGTCTTTTAATATCATGGCTGTAGTCAACATCTATAGTGATTTTGGAGTCCCCCAAAATAAAGTCTGTCATTGTTTCCATTGTTTCCCCATCTATTTGTCATATATATACAGATGTATATTTATATCAAGACTAGCTAACACCCTTCAAGAGGCCCAGATTCTCTGTAGAGAGAGAATGAACTCCTCTGAATTGATTACTGATACCTGAGACTGATAACTTCTTGGAATAAATTGGATTAAATAGTTGCATGAAGATCATAAGATACAATTTTCTTTTGATTTTTATAAATTTGATTTATAGATTTCTTTTCATTCATCCAACAATAATTTATTGAGTATTCCTGATGTGTCAGGCAAAATGCCAGGTTCCTGACATTAAGGAGCTCTCGATCTAGTAGGAAAGCACATAAAAAAACGATTTTTTGAATGATAAGCTTCAGTAGAAAACATAATAGAAGCCTTCTCGACTGATGTAATTCAAACCAGTATTTTGTGTGTTGAGAATGATAGTTAAAGTGAAAAATTATAATAAATACTAATGCTATAAGTACTATATATTTTACTTAAAGTGATAATAAATTAACTAATTTTAATGTAAGGCCAAGGACTTTTGTATACAGGTTTGAATAATTGGAGTTTCACATGCTCTTTCTCATGTAAACTGCATCCATCATACATTCTATATAATTTTCAATTTTATTTTGAAGAGTGAAAAGTTTAAGTTACCAGCATCAAAACAATCTGAGTTCTGAACTCCTCTGGAATGTTATGTTTTTCACCCCTACTGTTTTATAATTTTTCACCCATCCCTAATTTGATTTGCTTTCATCAAATCATTCTAAACCAATAACAATATTTACAGCAATAACAATCCCTTTTCTTTCACACTCATATTTCATCATTTTAAATAATATATGATTCACTTACATAATTGCAATTAAAAACTCAATTGTCATAAACAAATATGGGAAGGAACTTGGTTGATTCTTGGAAGTGTGGTATTCAAATGCTGGTGGGAACAGATGTGAGTGCTGTAGACAGCAGAGTACCAGACTCACTATCCTGTGTGCCCTGTCAGCTGCTTTATGGAGGAGAGAGAACATACGTTAATATAAAAAATAATTATTTGAAAAGTCAAGAGAATTCCTAGTGCTGCAATCATGAGTTGAGCGAAATGGAGGAGTATAGAAGAAATTAGAGAAGGGTTCTTAGAGGTGAAGGTATTTGAATTGGATCTTGAGGTTTGAGTAGGAGTTTTCCACATGAAGAAGCAGCAAAGGATATTCCAGCCTGAGAAAATAGCTTGTAAAGTACAGAGAGCTGAGAAAGATATGGAATATTTGAGGCAGACTTGAAAGTTGAGGGTAACAGTGGCATAGAATTTAATGGGCAGAGTAGCAAAAGATGAAGTTGTTAAGTAGGATGGAGTAGACACTAGAGGGGAGTAATAATTAACTAGAGATTTAAAATGTAATTTAAAATACATGATTTAGTAGGCTGGGTATAGGCTGGGTACTGATGAGATATTTATTAAATAAATGCAAAAGAAAATATCTTAGTGCCTATCACTGTGTATCCCCTCTGGAAGAACAACCAGGTCAATATTAAATCTTGCCTAAAATGTATTTAAAAAATTTTCTTCCAAATAGGCTTGAAGTAATGCTTGTTATATGAGGAATTATTGTGTAGCTCAAAACTCAACACTAAAAAAAAACCCAACTAGAAAATGTTCAAAAACACACACAGACATTTCATTGTTTGTTAGCCATTAGAGAAATGCAAATTTCAGCCACAATGAGATAGCATTATACTACTATCAGAATGGCTAAAATGAAAAATAATGATGAGGGTTGCCATTTCCTTCTCCGGGGGATCTTACCGACCCAGGAATCGAACCCAGGTCTCCTGCATTACGGGTAGATTCTTTACTGACGGAGCTACGAGGGACACATGTACACCCACGGCTGATTCATGTCGATGTATGGCAAAAACCACTACAACATTGTAAAGTAATTAGTCTTCAATTGAAACAACCAAATTAATTTAAAAAAGAAAAAAAATAACGGTGAGGAAAAATGATGGTAAGGACACAGACCCCGAGTCACTCACACATGGCTGATGGAAATGTAAAATGACAAAGTTGTATATTATCATCCTACTTATTTAACTTATATGCAGAGTACATCTTGGAAAGTACATCATCTTTCCTTGAAAGGAAAGGTATGACAAACCTAGACAGAGTATTCAAACGCAGAGACACCACTTTGCTGACAAGGGTCCATATAGTCAAAGCTATGGTTTTTCAAGTAGTCACTTACAGCTGTGAGAGCTGGACGATAAAGAAGGCTGAGCGCTGAAGAATTAATGCTTTTGAATTGTGGTACTGGAGAAGACTCTTGAGAGTCCCTTGGACTATAAGGAGATCAAACCAGTCAATCCTAAAGGAAATCAACCCTGAATATTCATTGGAGTGACTGATGGTGAAGCTCCAATACTTTGGCTACCTGATGCGAATAGTCAGCTCATTGGAAAAGACTCTGATGCTAGGCAAGACTGAAGGCAATAGAAGAAGGGGGCAGCAAGGGATGAGAAGGTTAGATATGATCACTGATTCAATGGACATTAATTTGGGCAAACTCCAGGAGATAGTGGAGAACAGAGGAGCTTGGTGTGCTGCAATCCATGGGGTTGCAAAGAGTTGGACATGACTTAGCTACTGAACAACAACTATTTTAGATAATGGTTTCTTTCAAAAATGAAGATGTACTCAATTTCTAATTGTATACCCAGAAATTTCCATCTTGAGTATTTATTCCAAGAAAATGAAAGTTATTTTCATACAAGAATGTTACACAAATATTCATAATAACTTTATTTGTAATAACCCAAGTTGTAGACTACCCATATGTCCTTCAATGGTTGCACCTGAAATAAACTGTGGTAATCTATATCATAGAATACTATTTTGCAAGAGCAAGGGACAAACTTGAACGGTACATACAAAATTTAGATGAACCTCAAGGAAATTATGCTGAATGAAAAAAATCTTAGAAGGATGTATAGCGTGTGATTCTTATTTGTGTAACATTCTTATAACACATGGTTATAGAGATGAAGAACAGATTAGTAGTTCCTAGCGATTAAGTGTGTTAAGAAGAGCATGGAAAAGGACTATAGGGGAATAATACAAGAGAAATCTTTGTGGTAATGTGGTAATGGCAAGCCGAGTATCTTGGTTGTAGTGGTGACTATGCAAGGCTATACATGCGATAGTATTTCCTAGAACTATACACACATTCCCGCAAAATGAATGCATACATAATTGATGAAATCTTAATAAATTTTATGGTTACGCTAATGTCAAATTCCTGGTTTTAATAAAGTCTTAGAGTTGAGCAAGATATTAACATTTGGGGAGGATGGGAAAATGGTGCACTGGACTTCCCTATGCACTTCTTTGCAGCTTCCTGTGAATCTAGCCATTTCAAGATAAAAAGGGTTTAAAAACTTTATATGTGTGTGTGTTATCCTTTTGATATGTCCTATTCATTGTGCCAAGTATAAGCATTCAGCCATGTCTGTTACCTGGTAAGAGCCTGTGTGTTAGGAATTCTTTGCTAGGATGTTAAAAGTCTGTTAAGGATCAAGTTTAATCTCAAAGCCACAATACACATGATGGATATGTCTTACCCCTGACCAAGTTATAGGCTTTGTGGTGGCTGGCTTCAAAACTCCCTACCTATCTTGTGTAGAGTGGGTCTTTTTTTTTTTTTTTTTTTTAATTATTTATTTTTAACTGAAGGATTATTGGTTTACAGTATTGCATTGGTTTCTATCAAACATCAGCATGAATCAGCCATAGGTTTACCCATGTCCTCTCCCACTTGACCATCCTTCCCACCTTCCTCCATATCTCATCCCTCTAGGTTGTTACCAAGCCCTGGGTTGAGTTCCTCGAGTCATATAGCAAATTCCCATTGGCTTTCTATTTTACATATGGTTATGTATGTTTCCATGTTACTCTCTCCATACATCCTACCCTCTCCTTTCTACTCTGCAGCCATGTCCGTAAGTCTGTTTTCTATGTCTGTGTCTATATTGCATGCTGCATGCTCAGTCATGTCCAACTCTTTGCAACCTCATGAACTGTACCCTGCCAAACTCTTCTGTCCATGGGATTCTGGAGTGGGTTGCCATTTCCTCCTCCACGGGATCTTCCTGACCCAGGGATCAAACCCATGTCTCCTGTGTCTCCTGCATTGGCAGACAGGTTCTTTACCACTAGCGCCACCTGGGAAGTGACTACATTGCTGCTCTGTAAATAGATTCATCAGCACCATCTTTCTAGATTCCACATATATGCGTTAGTATATGATATTTGCTTTTCTCTTTCTGACCTACTTCATAGAGTGGGTCTTGGCAAGAGAGAACTGTTTATGGGAAACACACATTGATTATATTGAGTAATGTTTGCCACAAGGCAATTTAATACAGCATATTTCAAAATAAACTAACTGAAACCATTTAGTTACAATTGAAGATGTTTTTCTGACCAATATCATAGTGAAAGCAAGAAAATCACTTCATATTAATATATGTGGAATCAAGAAAATTCTAGTCATTCATAAAAAGTTTCACTACATATGCAAACTCTTAGAGCAATCTTCCTTTGCAAGTTGCAGGGTGGGGTTTCAGGATTGTCATGAAGATATTCTTTTACCTACCTGTTCTTAAAAATGCCTAAACTTTTATATCTAAGGGACAATATTTTTCCTTTCAGGTGCAGAAATCAGACATAATGCAAGTCCTCCTGCAGGGGAGATAAATGATGACTTCAATTTCTCTCAAGACTTAGGTTCCTGGTATAAGGAACTCTGATTACTACAGGTTTGTTTAGGAAGGCCAAGAAAGGGATCTGAAAAGAGAACAGGGACATGGCTTCTGAAAAGGGAGGCAGATGTTGAAAAAGGAGGTGGGGGAATGGATCAGAGCAGACTCTGGAGTTAGACCAGTGGGGTTTAAATTCAAATTCCATTGCTTGCTAGCTGTGCCTTGTTTCCTCCTTTTAAAAGAGGGTAACTACCTCATGGGATCGCACAGAGTCGGACACGACTGAAGTGACTTAGCAGCAGCAGTGGCACCTCATGGGGTAGACACGAAGAAGCCCAGCATAAGTTTCATAGGGGCCCACAGTTAATGGGAGCTAGTGGTCCTGATGGCAATGACTATTGAAAGATTGTTGAATCTCAACCCCACACAGTACACCTCTCATGTACTCTTTACATGTCTTACCTTGTCTTACAGTCATAGGAAGGCCTCTGTGATTACAGACCTGGGCTTCTATAAATCCCACTTTCACCAAAGAAAAATGATTATAAATATTTAGAAAAATTTCTCCAACTAGTTATCGTTCTCTGAAAAGCAATAATCTGTTCTTTTGGTTGAGTCTCTCTGGCAAGGTTTAGTTTGCTACCCACAGCAGGTGATCAATAGCTGCTTGCTGACAATCATAAAGAAAGTATCATTGGGGTTGTTTGAATGCATGAAAACAGAAACCTACTAAAACCAGTTTAGTAAAAAGAAAGAGAAGTGCATAAACCCTAATTGTGAGATAGGTAGTGGGTTTTTGCCCAAGGTTTAGTTTGCTACCCACAGCAGGTGATCAATAGCTGCTTGCTGACAATCATAAAGAAAGTATCATTGGGGTTGTTTGAATGCATGAAACAGAAACCTACTAAAACCAGTTTAGTAAAAAGAAAGAGAAGTGCATAAACCCTAATTGTGAGGTAGGTAGTGGGTTTTTGCCCAGAACCTGAAAATTTGTCAAGCATCCTTTCTTTCTCCATCTTTCTGAGACAGCTTCTCTTCACACTTTCACTTCAGCCTTTCATTCTCCTTTCTGCATTAGAACTTTTGTAAAGTTCATAAATTCTGCTCCCTCATAACTCTGGCTTGAATGTGGATTTGGTGTCTTGGCACTAACTCCAACTTGAAAGAATTACAGTTTAGCGCTTAACACTCCCTGACTTACTCAATGTCCATACTTTCATTCCGTTCTCCTGAGAGACTGACTATGCTTGACCTACCTCACACAGGTACTCACCTTTGGTTCAATGAACTGTGACAAGGGACAGTGTCATGTGCTTTGAGTCCTGTCCCTGTTGGGCTGTATTGTAGGCATAGAAGCTTCTCAACAAGAAAGGATGGACAAGGAGAATATAATGATTATTTCTTGAATATGGACACAAATATTTCAGAAACAAGTACCAAAGGAATTTTCAAATTGAATATGAGCACAGTTTTCAAAGTAACTTCCAGGATAGGTTAGGTTATGGGGACCATCCTCATGTGTGTACAGAGTAAGTGTTCCTTCATATTTTGTGAATGCAAGGCTGGCAGGAAAAGCTCCTGCTTCAAGAACCTGACCTTAAACAGGCACATTATACTTGGATGATCCAAGTATACTTTTGTACACTTTTGCTACTTTTGTTCCAAATGGGCAGTGAATAGGCATTTCCCCTACCACAGGTTGAGATCCCCCTAGTATTCAGCTGTGCAGTCTAAGGCACCAAGGCAAAGGGGCAGGGGGAGCTCCTGCAGCTGTCCTAACGCGCCCCCGTGTTGTGGATCTCGACTCCTCACCCAATTCCCTTGGTCTTGTTGTCTCTGTCTCTAGTGCCTCAGCTGCTCTCTGCAGCACATTAAAGACTCGCTGTCTCTATTAGCCACTAATAGTGCACTAATACATTCGTTCTCCTGTTAACCTCGGACACTAATTTGGTGGAATTGGATAGTGACAGCACATTGATGTTGTTGAAGTTAATGACCCAGCAATTTACAAGATAAGTCACATTAGTAGTCAAATTGATTGTAATCATTGTTTCACCGAGCAGAATCTGTATTAAGTACAGTATATTGTACTCTGTCCTTCACCACTCCATTAATGGAGAGAAAGAGACGATCAGAATCTTCAGCCTTTCTTCCTGTTTTGCAATGATTCTGTTGGGAATGCTACTTTCTCTTACATCTTTAACAGAAAGATATTAAGTGCACAGAGAAAGAATGGAATTTTAGTTTACACTTCTGTGAATTCAAATAGCTACAAATCCAAGTAGGTCACTCAAGTAGTTATAGTTATTTGTTTCTTCCTTTATTGGATCTCTACTGTTTTCTTGGTCTTATGATTTATTCTAGATGCTTCAGGACAAATTGTAAGACATAGTTTCTGCCTCAAGGAGCTTGCATTTAAGTAGAATTATGCAACTGATGATGAGATAGTAGCCTCTATGTGAGACCAGCCAGTAGCCTCCCAATAAGAATAATCAGGTCTGAGGATGGACATGCTGAGTTAGACAGAGAGAATGTCATGTTGGAGATGGGATTTCAGAAAGGGATTAGAATATCTAAGATTTTGATTAATATTAGTGATCAAGTCTTTATCTTTTAGTTTATGGATAAAAACATTATTTACTCTTGTATAATTTTGACTAATTATTAAACCTTGTTTCATCCTCTGTTTAGTGGAGATAAAATTGTTGATCTCCTGTGTTTTTGATAATATGAAAATAATCAAAGAGGACATAAGTGAAACTTTCTGGCAGAGTGTTGGCATATAATAAACATTTCATAAATGCTATTTAACTTCATATCTGATTTAATTTTTTTAAGAAAATTTAAAGTCACTTGAAAGCAAGATAGAAATAAGGTGAATAGTCAGTCTTAAATGTATTATTTGGGTTATAAATAAACAAGATGCATCTGTGAAATGATTGCCTCATTTGTAGTGGGCATGCACACTTGTGCACTTGTGTATGTGTGTGTATATGTATGTGTGTGTGTGTATTTATAGCCACACATTCAAATCATTTCTGAGGGCATTGGAGAGAGGAAAGTTCTAGAACTTTTTTGAGAGTCATGGTAGTATGTGAAAGGGAGGGGAGGAAGAGCTGAGACACTGTGTGATACAAACTTTTAATCTTATAAATGCAGAAACCACACCAAAAGACAGGAAGAAGTAAATTGCCCCATGGCACACAGTTAGATAAGAACAAAATGTGGATTAGAACCCTGATGAACTAACTCCTATTTATTTTTAATAAATAATAACAATATTTTATATATAAATATATATAATCATTAATATAATATATAATTATATTATTAATATAATGTATATAATAATATAATAAAAATATTACCTCCACTACTTTAAGACCTTGACGTATCTCCTGTGGAGAACAATCCTGATTATACATTCTGGCCTGTTTCCCGGGTGTTTAGTCTCATTTCATCTTCTTCCTGGGTCCTATGAGGAAACTTCCTCTCCTCTGGTTTCTAGGGTCTTACTCTCACTCTTCCACTTTCCTGAAGCACAGGACCGTATCCTCGCCTCTGCTCATCTGAGCTTGAAGTGCTTCTTTTGCCTCCCAGTTCAATTGAAAACTGCCGATGCGCATTCTGTTCTGAGCTCAGTAATCCTTGTGCCACCAGTCCTGGTTCTCAAGTGACTTCCCAGTCCATCATCTGGAGCTGCCCAGTCACAAAGGATCCCCATGTCTTTATGAATTAAAACATTGATTTTTGATGTTTCCTCATCTGAACTCCTGCTTTTGTGCTGTCAGAGAGACTGGGCCCTGCCTAAAACCCTCCAAGTGACCAGGCTGTCTGCCTACTTTGCCAGCCCAGGGAACCCTTTAACAAATGTGAGTGAAACTCTTGAAAGCAAAGGCAGAGAGAGAAACAGTATCACTAATAACAAATGGGTTCCTTTTAGTCCAGAGAAGCCCAAGGGAAGGGCATGTCAGCAACTTGCCATGTGATGTATTATGGCATCATAATACATCATAATACCACCCACGCTGAATAGCAGCACCTTCCAATTATTGATATAAATCAGGGTTCACTCCCTGCAGCAAATATGGCCTGCAAAACAGAATGGCAAACAGTAGTCTACCCCATGTTCTACTTTCTTATTATCTCATTACAAAAAAATTATTAGGGTGTTGACTTCCTAATTCTATTTTTTTCTTCTCAGAGTATTCTTGTGGTTTAGAATTTGAATTGTTGAGACTGGATTACTGTGATGGATTACTGGATTAATGGTGATGTTAGTCTAAATTCATTTCAGTTCAGTCACTCAGTCATGTGAAACTCTTTGCGACCCCATGGACTGCAGCACACCAGGCTTCCCTGTCCATCACCAACACCTGGAGCCTACTCAAACTCATGTCCATTGAGTCGGTGATAGCATCCAACCATGTCATCCTCTGTTGTCCCCTTCTCCTCCCATCTTCAATCTTTCCCAGCATCTGGGTCTTTTCAAATGAGACAGTTATTTGCATCAGGTGGCCAAAGTATTGGAGTTTCAGCTTCAGCATCAGTCCTTCCAATGAACATTCAGGACTGATGTCCTTTAGGATGAACTGGTTTGATCTCCTTGCAGTCCAAGGGACTCTCAAGAGTCTTCTCCAACACCACATCCAAAAGCATCAATTCTTCAGTGCTCAGCTTTCTTTACAGTCCAACTCTCACATCCGTACATGACTACTAGAAAAACCATAGCTTTGACTAGACAGAACTTTGTCAGCAAAGTAATGTCTCTGCTTTTTAATATGCTATCTAGGTTGGTCATAACCTTTTTTTCCAAGGAGCAAGATGGGAGGAGAAGGGGATGACAGAGGATGACATGGTTGGATGGCATCACCGTCTCAATGGACATGAGCTTGAGTAGGCTCTGGGAGTTGATAATGGACAGGGAAGCCTGGCATGCTGCAGTCCATGGGGTCACAAAGAGTTACACATGACTGAGCGACTGAACTGAACTGAACTGATATATATACACCTATAAGTATACATATTTAAATATATATGTATATATATGGTGGGCTTACCAGGTGACTGAATGGTAAAAAATCTACCTGTAATGCAGAAAATGTGGATTCGATCCCTGGTTCAGGAAGATCCCCTGGAGAAGGAAACGGTAATCCACTCCACTATTCTTGCCTAGTAAATCCCATTGACAGAGGAACCTGGTGAGCTACAGTCCAAGGGGTTACAAAAGAGTTTGACACAATTTAGCGATTAAACAACAACAAATATATACATATATACAAATATATACAAAATTATTTTAAGCTGTTGATCTTTTTTTCAAATCTATTTTTTGTTGGGGTAAAATTGCTTTACGATGTTGTGTTGTTTTATGCTGTACAGCAATGCAAATCAGCTATAATTTTATATACATACATACATATATACATATATCACTTCCCTCTTTAGCTTCCCTTCCCTCCTCCATCTCACCCCCTAGGTCATCACAGAGTGCAGCTGGGTTCCCTGTGTTATATATCAACTTCTCACCAGCTATCTATTTTACACATGGTAGTGTATATATTGATGCTATTTTCTCCATTTGTCGGACTCTCTCCTTCCCCCACTGTGTCCACAAGTCCATTCTCTGTATCTCAGTCTCCATTTCTTCCCTAAATAGGTTCATCAATAGCATTTTTCTAGACTCTATGTATGTGCTTTAATATATGATATTTGTTTTTCTCTTTCTGACTTACTTCATTCTGTATAACAGGCTCTAGGATCATCCACTTCACTAAAACTGACTCAAACTGTTTCCTCTTTATGGCTGAGTAAATGGATAAGAAGCTTCTTTATCCATTTATCTGTTGACGGACATCTAGGTTGCTCTCATGTCCTAGCTATTGTAAATAGTGCTGCAATGAACACTGGGGTACATGTGTCTTTCAATTATGACTTTCTCAGGGTATATGCCCAGTAATGGGATCACTAGGTCATATAGTAGTTTTATTCCTAGTGTTTTAAGGAATTATAATGCTGTTTTTCATAATGGCTGTAGCAATTTTCATTCCCATCAACAGTGCAGGAGTTTCCCTTTTCTCCAGCATTTATTGTTTGTAGCTTTCGAGATGATTCTGGCTGGTGTGAGATGATATCTCATTGTAGTTTTGATTTGCATTTCTCTGATAATGAGTGATGTTGGACATCTTTTCATGTGTTTATCAGCCATCTGTATGTCGTCTTTGGTAGAATGTCTGTTTAGGTCTTTTGCCTACTTTTTGATTGGGTTGTTTGTTTGTTTGTTGGTATTGAGTTGCATGAGCTGCTTGTATATTTTGGAGATTATTCCTTACCTGTTGTTTCATTTGCTATTATTTTCTCCCATTCTGAGGGTTGTGTTTTCACCTTGTTTACAGTTTCCTTTGCTTTGCAAAAGCTTCTTTACCATCTGAACCACCAGAGATGAAGATATTTTCCCCAAGAAATGTTTGTGCCTCTTTTGCTGAATCTCTACTTTTTAAAGTAAGCTGATTACTTTAAATCAGCATGATTTGAGGTTTCTTTGGTCATTCTGGGGGCACAAAGGTGGGATGTACATCTGTACACGGGTTTACTGTCCTGGGATTAGACTGGCTCTCTCTCTCCTTTCTGTCTCTTTTTCTCCTTTTTTCTTATTATCCTTAATAGCAAGGCAATTATCCTTCAGTTTTAGGAAGGGAAGCTCTCAGGATGAGGAAGACTCGTTCATACTGACATACAGAGACATAGAAATATGGAAACATTTGAATCCAAAGAATCAGTATTTTATGATAAAATCTCATACCATCACAACAGATTATTAAGGGAAAAAGTCTATGGAAGAAAGGGGAACACAAAAGTAACTCTTCCAAGGGACCCTCCAATCTGTTACTACTTTTCTCTCTTATGCGCTCAGTTGCTTCAGTCGTGTCCAACTCTTGGCAATCCCATGGACTGTAGCCTGCCAGGTTCCTCTGTCCATAGGATTTTCCTGGCAAGGATACTGGAGTGGGTTGCCATTTCTCCCTCCAGGGCTTCTTCCCTTCTTCCTGACCCAGGGATTGAACCCGGGTCTCCTGTGTCTCTTGCATTGCAGGCAGATTCTTTATCACTGAGCCATCAGGGAAACCCCTCTTTCTCTCTCAAATAGACAAGAAATAGCTGGCACAGAAGACAAATGTGTTGCATTGTAGGCTACAGGCAAAAAATAGCTGGATACTGGATCAACAACTTGCTGGCTGGTCTAAAAATCAGAGAGTAGAAACCTGGGTAGGTTCAGCATTATCACTTTGTTTGTGGGCCAGGCTAAGAGTTTTAATTGGCTGGAATGCATTCTTCAGAGAAGGTCATTAAGACCTGGGCTGAAGCCAGCTTCCTGGAGCCAGTCAATGGTTTATTGGGGTTTTCTGCATGTTGATCATTGAAGACTTATTTCAATTAGCCTACTCTACATACCTTCCATAGGTCCTCAGCAAGGAACAAATATTGATCTCAAAAATTTTTTGACATAAAAATCTATACCTCTATGGCCTTCCCTAAAGCAAAACAGAGTTCAGAGTTTAGTAAAATAATAAAATTTAAGGAAAGGAGTATATCACAGCAAATCAGGAACAAAAATAAGGTTAGCTTTTCCCAACTACAATGAGAAGTAGTAGGTGAGTATTTCAAGACCTGAAATCATCTTTTTCTTGCTTAGATTTGGGGACTCAAGAATTGGTCTATAAAATTCATATCTTGGTTTTGTTTCAATTTGTTATGATCATGAAGCAGAAGAAGAGTTTTGCTCCTGTGCTCCTTTAGATGACTGCTTACCTCTCCAACCATTCAAAGACCGAAAAACACTCAAATACTTACCAGGAAATTCATCTGTGAAAGTTGTAATGTGACCCTAGCCCCATGTTGGCCCTGTGCTACACACTTGGGTAATAAAAAAGCAGTGCCAATATTATCTTTATTTATTTAGGAAGAATCATTCAATCTAGAAGGGTCTTAAGGTGGCTTACAAGGATATGCAAAATATGGCAAAATGGCAAAAAGAAGAAAGAAAAAGAGAAAAAGAAGAAGGTAGATGGAGTCAAATGCTCCAAAAGTACTACTTATGAATTCTCTAACAAATTTGATTTTAAAATATAATTTAGTCTCCTTTGCAGAGGAAAATCTGATGAATTATGAAAATTATATAAAGTCATATCAGGTAAGAGATATATTGTTCAAGAGACCCAGAACCTTCTTGATGATTACATCAGCTAGGAAAATGGAAACAGTGATGTTGGAAATCAATATCTTGTACATGTTTGAAGTCTTCTAAATGTCATGAGCAAATGCATGGGAGACACAGTAAATAAATTCTTTTAATAATTCTAAGTTCCTTGAGGGCTAGTACGATAAGACTTTGTATAATAATAAAATAACTGAGTAACTTAATATAGTAACCTAGACATAGCAAAAGTAAGAGGCAAAAAAGATATATGGTTGGCACAGAGAATAGTGAGAAGGCTCTTGTTAGAGAAAAGTTCAAGCATCTCCTCTTCCAGGAGGCTTTTCTTAACCGTACATCTTCAAACTGAGTTAATCACTTCTGAAAAACTATCTCTCTGCCTACAATTGGGTCTTACTAAAGAATTTCTTCAGGCACTGCAATTATTTGTTTGGTAGTCTCCTTCATTAATGAATCAGGAGTTGCTTGGGTGCAAGGGCTCAAAACTTTACACTGTTGTATCCCAAGTCTAAATTCTCAATTAATGTTTAATGAATTGAATTAATACAAATATTAGATGGTCCTAAAGGAGTTTGCCCTATTCTATAGAAAGACTTTATTCTATAGAATGAAATTAAGTCCATAGGGCACGTGAGTTAAATAGAAAGCTTTTCTAGGAATATTAGTTGCAAGAATGCATGCCTGGAATGATGAAGGCAAGAATCTTAGTGAGAAAACACAAAACTGACCAATCTCAACAGGTAATTTTTCTCACATCCAAATGGCTCATGCAAGAAAAAAAAAGTTTGCAATGAAGTTCTGTTTAAATTATACTTCTTTCTTTCACTATTACATAAAAATTATTTCTAAAAAAAATTAAATCCAAAAATAAATTTCCTTCCATTGTGTATTTATGTATCTTAATCTGTTTGAGGGAAAATTATAATGGCATTTACAAGGCAGTACTGACAGCTTCCATGAAGTTTCTCTGTTTTGAAGGAATGTGGATAATAAGGAAGTCACATCTTTGAAAGACTGAGGAAGTTGGGCTTTTTTTCTGGTTTAACACTCATGTTGGAAAGTCACTTAACTTTTCTGAGTGTCCATTTCCTTATTCATTAAAGGGATGTCAATAATACTTTTCACATCTTAGTCATGGGGGTGATTCTGGGCATGGGCCCTGACTTATGACATGACACTTAAAGGAGTAGGAGAGGATCCATAAATATTTATGGAAAGAAAGGATAAATTATATAATGAATATTAAAGTGTTGAGGCAAGACCACAGATTACAAGAAAAAACATTATAAAAAATAAAATCATCTCATATTTGTGCCATTCTGTTTTGGAACCCTAGCCACAAAGAGGGAGGTAGTTTTTGTTCATGCCTTCATTCTCACTGAGACATAGCTGATTCTGGGGCAGGAAGAGAGGATACTGGTGATTAGGAAGTGGCAAGATACCTTATTCCTTTAGCTCTGAGTGTCTTGAGAGATGTCTGCAGAGCTTGGTCATTTATGTAGAGGATTCTGGATTCTACCCTGCCTGCCAGATGCTTCTGTGTCAACAGCCAGGATTGATGTGTGTCTAATTTTAACTCAAGTGGAGCAGACATTTATTTTGGGAAGACAGGATCCTTTGAAGAATGGTTGCAATTGCCTGTGGTCTGGGCAGAGCTGAATTTCTTGATCATCTTCCTTAGCCAGTGAGGAACATTTTATTACATTTTTACTGGCCATGGTAGGTTCTCTTTCTCTAACTTTCTAAAGGGCAGTTAGAATTTACTTTTAACTCCCCAAGATATCTTATCTATCTCACACTTTCTGGAGTCTATCTGGTTTAGCCTTCATATATGACAGAAGGAATGTTCAAGCAGTAAACTTTGATGGCATTTTGGGAGACCACATTCCTCTCACCCTTCAGATTACAGCAGTTGTGATGAGGGGAAGGATCCCTGAACCAAGAGTTATGTAAACTGGAGATCCACTGCCAGATCCTCCGCTTTATATCACCATAACCTGAGGCACATCAGGCATGAGACTTTTTAAGAGTCTCTATTTTGTAAAATGTATGTTTAAATAACTCCTGCAAGCATCACAGCCTTGTTGGGGCAAAGAAGCTTGCATAACTCAATGAAACTGTGAGCCATGCTGTGCGGCCACCTAAGAGGGATGGGTCATAGTGAAGAGTTCTGACAAAACATAGTCCATTGGAGGAAAGAATAGTAAACCACTCCAGGATTCTTGCCACAAGAACCCCATGAACCGTATGAAAAGGCAAAAAGATATGACACCAAAAGATGAGCCCCCCAGATCAGAAGGTGTCCGATACGCTACTGGGGAAGAGTAGAGGACAATTACTAATAGCTCCAGAAAGAATGAAGCAACTGGGCCAAAGTGGAAATGATCCTCAGTTGTGGATGTGTCTGGTGGTGAAGTAAAGTGTGACACTGTAAAGAACAATATTGTATAGGAACCTGGAATGTTAGATCCATGAGTCAAGGTAAATTAGAGGTGGTGAAGCAGAAGATGGCAAGAGTGAACACTGACATCTTAGGAATGAATGAACTAAAATGTATGAGAATGAGTGAATTTAATTCAGATGACCTTTATATCTACTCCCTGGAGAAGGAAATGGTAACCCACTCCAGTATTTTTGCCTGGAAAAGTCCATGGACAGAGTAGGCTGGAAGGCTACAGTCAGTGGTGTCGCAAAGAGTTGGACACGACTGAGTGACTTCACTTTTCACTTTTATATCTATTACTGTGGGCAAGAATCCCTTAGAGAAAATGGAATAGATCTCATAGTCAAAAAAAGAGTCTGAAATGCAGTAATTGGGTACAGTCTCAAAAATGACAGAATGATCTTGGTTTGTATCCAAGGCAAACCATTCAACATCACAGTAATCAAAGTCTATGCCCCAACCACTGATGCTGAAGAAGCTGAAGTTGACCAGTTCTATGAAAGATCTACAAAACCTTCTAAAACTAACACCAAAAAAAGGTGACCTTTGCAAAATATCCTTCTCTCTCCTTCCCCACTGTGTCCAAAATTCTGTTCTTTGTGTCTCTTTTGCTGTCCTGCAAGTGGAATCATCAGTACTATCTTCCTAGATTCCATATACATGTGTTAATATATGATATTTGTCTTTTTTTTCCTGAGAGAATAGCTTTGAAACATATACATTATCATATGTAAAATAGATAGCCAGTGGAAGTTTGCTGTGTGACTAAGGGAACCCAAAGGTGGTGCTAGGTGACAACCTAGAGGGGTGGGATAGGGAAAGAGGTGAGAGGGGGGTTCAAGAAAGAGGGGACATATGCATACTTATGGGCAATGTTGATGTATGGCACAAGCCATCACAATGTTGTAACTTTCTTCTAATTTAAAAAATGTCCTTTTCATGACAGGGGATTAAAATGCAAAAGTAGGAAGTCAAGAGATATCTGGAGTAACAGTCAAGTTTGGCCTTGGAGTACAAAATGAAGCACAGCAAAGGCTAACAGAGTTTTGCCTAGAGAACACACTGGCCATAGCAAACACCCTTTTCCAACAACACAAGAGATGACTGTACACATGGACATAACCATATGGTCAATACTGAAATCAGATTGATTACATTCTTTGCAGTTGAAGATGGAGAAGCTGTATACAGTCAGCAAAAACAAGACCTGGAGCTGACTGTGGCTCAGACATGAGCTCCTTATTGCAAAATTCAGACTTAAATTGAAGAAAGTAGGTAAAACCACTAGGCCATTCAGGTATGACCTAAATCAAACCTCTTGGGATTATATAGTGGAGGTGATAAATAGATTCAAGGGATTAGACCTGGTAGACAAAGTGCGTACAGAACTATGGATGGATGTTCATAACACTGTACAGGAGGCAGTGACAGAAACCATACCAAAGAGAAAGAAACACAAGAAGGTAAAACTGAGAAAGAAGAGAAGAGAAAGGTAAGGGAGGAAATGGAAAGATATAGCCAACTGAATGCGGATTTGCAGAGAATAGCAATCAGAGATAAGAAGGCCTTCTTAAATGAACTGAGGAATGAAGAGAAGAGAAAGGCAAAGGGGAAAGGGAAAGATATAGCCAATGGAATGCAGATTTCCAGAGAATAGCAATGAGGGAAAAGAAGGCTTCTTAAATAAACAATGTGAAGAAATACAGGAAAGCAATAGAATGGGAAAGACTAGAGATTTCTTCAAGAAAATTAAGATATCAAGGGAACAGTTCATACAATCATTCTGGGAATGATAAAAGAAAGGAATGATTAGGACCAAACAGAAGCAGAAGAGATTAAGAAGAGTTAGTAAGGATTTGAGAACTGTACAAGAAAGGTCTTAATGATCCAGATAACCGTGATGGTGTGATCACTCACCTAGAGACAGACATCTTGGAGAGTGAAGTCAAGTGGGCCTTAGGAAGCATTACTATGAACAAAGCTAGTGGAGGTTATGGAATTCCAGCTGAGCTATTTAAAATGCTAAAAGATGATGCTGTGAAAGTGCTGCACTCAATATGCCAGCAAATTTGGAAACCTCAGCAGTGGCCACAGGACTGGAAAAGGTCAGTTTTCATTCCAATCCCAAAGAAAGGCAATGCCAAAGAATTTTCAAACTACTGTACAATTGTGGCCATTTCACTTGCTAGTAAGGTTATGCTCAAAATCCAAGCTATGCTTCGGCAGTAGGTGAACTAAGAACTTCCAATATACAAGAACGATTGAGAAAAGGCAGAGGAACCAGAGATCAAATTGCCAACATTCATTGGACCATAGAGAAAGCAAGGGTATTCCAGAAAAACATCTACTTCTGCTTCATTGACTACACAAAAGCCTTTGTGTGGATCACAGTAAAATGTGGAAAATTCTTAAAGAGATGAGAATATGAGACCACTTTATCTCTCTCCTGAGAAACCTGTATGTGGGTCAAGAAGAAACAGAGCCAGATAAAGAACAACTGACTGGTTTAAAATTGAGAAAGTGTATGTCAAGTCTATATAGTGTCATGTCACTCTGCTTATTTAACTTATATGGAGAGTACATCATGTGACATGCTGAGGTGGATGAATCACAAGCTGGAAGCCAGATTTCCAGAAATATCAACAACCTCAGATATGCAGATGATACTACTCTAATGGCAGAAAGTGAAGAGGAACTAAGAACCTCTTAATGAGGGTAAAAGAGGAGAGAAATTCAACATTCAAAAAATGAAGATCATGGCATCCAGTTCCATCACTTCATGGGAAATAGTTGGGGAAAAAATGAAAGCAGTGACAAATCATGAGAAATGCTGGACTAGATGAAGCACAAGCTGAAATCAAGATTGCCAGGAGAAATATCAATAACCTCAGATATGCAGATGACACCACACTTATGGCAGAAAGTGAAGAACTAAAGAGCCTCTTGATGAAAGTGAAAGAGGACAGTGAAGAAGTTGGCTTAAAATTCAACATTCAGAAAACTAAGATCATGGCATCTGGTCCCATCACTTCATGGCAAATAGATGGGGGAACAATGGAAACAGTTTCAGACTTTATTTTTGGGGGACTCCAAAATCACTGCAGGTGGTGACTGCAGCCATGAAATTAAAAGATGCTTGTTCCTTGGAAGAAAAGTTATGACAAACCTAGACAGTGTATTAAAAAGCAGAGACATTACTTTGCTGACAAAGGTCTGTCTAGTCAAAGCTATGGTTTTTCCAGTGGTCATGTATGGATGTGAGATTTGGACTATAAAGAAAGATGAGTGCCGAAGAATTGATGCTTTTGAACTGTGGTGTTGGAGAAGACTCTTGAGAGTCCCTTGGACTGCAAGGAGATCCAACCAGTTCATCCTAAAGGACATCAGTCCTGAATGTTCATTGGAAAGACTGATGTTGAAGCTGAAACTCCAATACTTTGGCCACCTGATGCAAATAACTGTCTCATTTGAAAAGACCCAGATGCTGGGAAAGATTGAAGGTGGGAGGAGAAGGGGACAACAGAGGGTGACATGGTTGGATGGTATCACCGACTGAATGGACATGAGTTTGAGTAGGCTCCAGGAGTTGGTGATGGACAGGGAAGCCTGGCATGCTGCAGCCCATGGGGTCGCAAAGAGTCAGACACAACTGAGTGACTGAACTGAGCTGAAGTGACATATTTTTTTTTCTTGGGATCCAAAATCACTGCAGATGGTGACTCGGGCATGAAATTGAAAGACACTTGCTCCTTGGAAGGAAAGCTATGACAAACCTAGACAGTGTATTAAAAAACAGAGACATCACTTTGCCAACTAAGGTCTGTATAGTCAAAGCTATGATTTTTCCAGTAGTCATGTGTGGATGTGAGTGTTGGACTGTAAGGAAGGCTGAGTGCCAAAGAATTGATGGTTTTAAATTGTAGTGTTGGAGATGACTCTTGAGAGTCCCTTGGGCTACAAGGAGATCAAACCAGTCAATACTACAGGAAATAAACCCTGAATATTCATTGGAAGGACTGATGCTGAAGCTGAAGCCTCAATACTTTGGCTCCCTGATGCAAAAAGCTGACTCCCTGGAAAAGACCTTGATACTAAGAAGGACTGAATGCAAAAAGAGAAGAGAGTAGCAGAGGATTAGATGGCTAGATAGCATCACTGATTCAATGAATATGAATTTGAGCCAACTCTGGGAAATAGCGAAGGACAGGGAAGCCTGACCTGCTGCAGTCGGACATGAACTGCAACAACACATTTAAAGAAAATAATATTCCTTTTCTGAACTCCAGATGTATGCCTGGAGCCTATGTCATTCATCATATAAAACTTTCAAGACATTTGTCAGTTGTTATTCTTGGAGTCTCTAAGGCCTTGATTCCACAATCATCCTTTGCATCTTTTAATTTTGCTTAAAGATGGAGTTGGGCATGGAAAAAAGAAAGATATAAAGGAAATTTACCAAGAATGCCTTCAAGATAGGGCTTCTTCTACTTTGAAGCAAGTGATATCATGAAAGACTCAAAGCAGGACATTGACAGGGAGCTCCTGCCAATGTTCTACTTTAGCTCCTAGTGGGATAAGGGCAAATTGGTGTTTTCTCAAGACCATGTGACCAAGTGATTTTTCTGAAGATTAAGTCCTTATCACATGGGTTCTCACAGGGTCATGGGGCAACTTCGTTTTGAGAAGCATTTCATTCAAGTTAAGATATTGGAGTCTTCTCTATATCTAAGTACATTTGCTGCTGGGATAATTGTAAGAATGGTCTTCTCCTCAGGATTTTTCCATTTACCATGGGTATAAACACAAGAAGTCATCAGAAAACAGTGATACACAGTAAATTATAAAAGGTAAGTGGAATGCAACCCCAGTTGGGTGCCAAAAAGAGCAATGGAAGGTTTGAAATATCAGCTTATTTTCCAGTAGCTCTGGAAACTTAAAAAATCATTTTGTTTTCTGGACCTCATTATTTTATCTTTTAAATGCAGAGGGGTACAGTTAAATGTGGGTTCTGGATCCAGACAGTATTTGAGTGTCTCTCCCAGACTACCCATAGGTCTTTGGTGAATTAGAAAAAAAAAAGACATCCTTTCCTCTAGGAAGGGTTCATTATTGGCTTGTTGAGCTAAGAATGGGTTAAATATTAGACTCCAATCGGCCCCTTGAAATGCACTTTTGTACAATGCCTAAGCTGCACAACTGTACATGGCAGCCTGGGTCTATCTTAGCTCTGATACATACTTGCTCTCTGATCTTTAGCAACTTATTTAGAATCCCTAAGCTTCATCTTTCTTAGCTGTATGGTGAAGGACTGAGAAGCCTGCAGTCCATGGGGTCGCAAAAAGTCGGACACCACTGAGTGACTGAAGAACAACTTAAAAGCATTGTTTTGAGGATTAAGTGCTGTAACAGATCTAAAGTACTAGGTGTATAGTAAGCATTCAGTACTGGTTTTCAGTAAGATCATCAAAATAATTTTGAAAATGCCAAGATGTATTGAAAAAAACACTGCATTTCTGAAAGTCAAGAAGGGAAAGTGGGTTACCATAAACTAGAGATGTGCTCAGAGGTGGCCCTTAATGATCAGCTAGAGTTTTAGGTGAGCACCTAGCCAGGAATATACATTACGGGTGGAGAGAATTTCATCAAGGCCAGGGCAAGTGTAGAGAGAGAGTGCAAGTGAGCAAATTCACTGTTTGGGTACAGAAATTTCATGTTGGGAAAGCCAAGAAGGGCATAAGTATTCTGATGCTTCAGAGGGTATTTAGGTATGAAAAAGCAGTGTAAGTAGGGTACTGATTATTACTGAGATTCTGTGGATGGTAGGGGTTACCATTTTGTCTCTATATTGTAGAGAAGTGAAACATCCAAATTACTCCTTGAGTCTGCAGGCTAACATCTGTGTTCTCCCGGGAAGGAAATGTCACCTCGAATGCAAATGTGCTCTGACTGATGATGAAATGACTGATGTCACTCATTCTCATCCCTTTGTAGGAAGTCTGCCTTTTCCTCTTTGGCAGGTTTTTGGAATTTCTTTTCCTTTGATGTTTTAACTTTACAGATTTGTGTCCAAGTATAGTGTAGCTTGTAATTCTCAGGTTTTCAGATTCTTATAATCTAAAGATGCAAGTCCTTTTTTCCCCCTTTTGATTGGGCGCATATTCAGGCATTATTTCAGGCATATTGCCTATTCTCCATTTTCTTTCCTGATTATTAATTCTGGAACTCCAATTAGATCCACTTTCAATTTCTGGATCAGGTTTCCATCTCATTTAATATTAATCTAATATTTTCTGTCTCCTTCTTGTGAACTAGGCTTAATATATAGATTGCTGGTTTGCCCTTCAGCTGTGTTTATTTTTAATCATTATTTTTTCATCTTAAAACCTTCATTCTTTGTCATAGTTGTTTACTCTTGTTTCATAATCTCCTGTCTTTGTTTCACAGTTATTTTTTAGAGAATGTGACTTTTTTCCCATTATCTCCCTGAGAATACTAAGTGTACTCTTTTAAGAGCTTTTGAGATTACTCTGTCGTTACTATTCCTTTTTATAGCATTAGCTTTCCTCAGATTATTGGTGGTTGCCAGCCAAATGCTTGTCTTCAAAAAAATTTTCCACACGTTTCCCACACAGCTTTTTGTTACCTGTGAGAGCCTCCTTGTGGGCAGAGCAGCAGGTGTCTGTCGTCAGCACCACGGCATTGGCTTCTCCTGTCAGTCTATCTTTCTCTTTTATTAATGCTTTCCTTGCTTTTGAATATGGCTTTGTTGTCATTGATTTCTTTCATATATATGATTGTTTGGCACCAGATGTGAAAATTTCAGAAAGTGTCCAGTCCCCTTTCTTAAAATAAGAAATTTTATATTTTAAATTCTCAGAAACTACCTGTTTCTCAGATCTCCTGTGTGTGTGTGTGTGTGTGTGTGTGTGTCTGTGCTCAGTCACTCAGCTGTATCCGACTCTTTGTGATCCCATGGACTGTAGCATGCCAGACTCCTCTGCCCATGGAGTTTTTCAGGGAAGAACACTGGAGTGGGTTGCCATCTTCTCCTCCAGGGGACCTTCCCAACCAAGGGATCAAAATCGAGACTCATGTGTCTCCTACCTAGGGAGTTAGTTTCTTTATCACTGAGCCGCCTGGGAAGCCCAAGATCTCCTATAAGTCTAAAATTGTAGAGTTCTTTAAGTTCTCTTAGGAAATAAGCTACACATTGAAATAAAATTTCAAGGTTTAACTCTTTTTTTTTCTTTTTTACTTCTTAGACAGGTCAAATTAGCATTTGCCAAAGAAAATGGAATGTGTACTAAAATATTACAAAATCCTGAGTTTTTGTTTATTTGTGTTTAGCTTTCCTTGCTGTTTATTTCCAAACAAAACTGAAGTAATGCTTAATTTTTCCATGTGATCTTGAACCATACTGTCCAATATAATAGCCACTAGCTACATGTAGCTATTTAAATTTAATGCAATTAAAATTAAATTAAAGATTCAGTTTTTCAGTAGCACTAGCCACATTTCAAGTGCTCAGTAGCTCTTATGTGGATAGTCATTACCATATCCAGCACAAATATAGAACATTCTCTACATCACACAGATTTCTGTTAGCAGACTGATTTAGATTATTTAGATTCCAGGGACATAAACAGAATTTGTCCTTACAAAATATATGTATTTATGTTTGTGTGTGTGATTCTTATATAATTCCGGGTTTCTCTGGTGAGCAATATTGAATATATATTGAATACATTTATTTGGATCATTTAGTTAAAATCTTAACTATATAAATAGGCTGTCTGAGTCCTTCACTGGTAGAATTCCAACTGGAGTGTTCCCTGTGCTTGTACCTTCCTGTCATGATAGGTCAGGAACCAAGACTGATCAGAGTACTGGAAACAACCTACATGTTCCACGTTTTGGAAGTAGAAGTAACAGTTGCCTCTCTTATCCATTTTCATCTCCTAGAGAAAACCACTTCCTTTAAGACAATGTATTAGTTTACTAGGGCTGCCATAACACAGTGCCAGAGTGGTGTCCTGAACCACAAAAATGTGTTTTCTCACTGTTCTAGAAGCTAGAAGTCCAACATCAATGGGATGGCAGGGTTGACTTTTCTCTTAGGCATCTCTCCTTGGTTTGCAGAAGGCTGCCCTGTAGATGCCTCTTCAAAGGGTCTTTTCTTCATGTACCTGTATTCCCGGTGTTTCTTCTGGGTATCTAAATTTCCACTTCTCATAAGGGCACCAGGTTTTAAGTTAGGGCCCACTCTAATGACAGTCTTCAAATATAGTCATACGCCAAGAGTTGGGGTTTAAGGTTTCACATATGAATATTGGGGGAACATGATTCAGCCCATAACAGATAATATCTATAGAACTGAGAAAAAGATTATCATCAACTCTTGTTGGACTAAAAGGCTAGGAGTTCTCCTGGTAAATTTAATTCTTTGTATATTGGAGGGCAAGTAGAAAGCAAGACAATTCCAGAGAACATCTACTTCTGCTTCATTGACTGTGCTAAAGCCTTAAACTGTGTGAATCACAACACACTGTGGAAAATTCTTAAAGAGATGGGAATACCAGACCACCTTATCTGCCTCCTGCAAAACCTATATGCAAGTCAAGAAGCAACAGTTATAACTAGAAATGGAATAACAAACTGGTTCAAAATTGGGAAAGGAGTACATCAAAGCTGTATGTTGTCACCCTATTTATTTAACTCATATTCAGAGTACATCATGTGAAATGTCGGACTGGATGAAGCACAAGCTGGAATCTAGATTGCTGGGAGATTTATCAATAACTTCAGATATGCAGAGGACAACACCTTTATGGCAGAAAGTGAAGAGGAACTCAAGAGGCTTTTGATGAAGGTGAAAGAAGAGAGTGAAAAAGCTGGCTTAAAACTCAACATTCAAAAAATTAATATCATGGCTCCTGGTCCCATCACTTCATGGCAAATAGATGGGGAGACAGTGCAAACAGTGACAGACTTTATTTTCTTGGGCTCCAAAATCACTGCAGATGGTGACTGCAGCCATGAAATTAAAAGATGCTTGCTCCTTGGAAGAAAAGCTATGACAAACCTAGACAGTGTATTAAAAAGCAGAAACATTACTTTGCCGACAAAGGTCCACATAGTCAAAGCTATGGTTTTTCCAGTAGTCATGTATGGATGTGAGAGTTGGGCCATAAAGAAAGCTGAGTGCTGAAGAATTGAGGCCTTTGAGCTGTGGTGTTGGAGAAGACTCTTGAGAGTCCCGAGGACTGCAAGGAGATCAAACCAGTCAATCTTAAAGGAAATCAATCCTGAATATTCACTGGAAGGACTGATGCTAAAGCTGAAGCTCCAATACTTTGGCCACCTGATGCAAAGAAATGACTCATTAGAAAAGATGCTGATGCTGGGAAAGATTAAAGGCAGGAGGAGAAGGGGATGATAGAGGACAAGATGGTTGGATGGCATCACCGACTCAATGAACAAGAGTTTGAGCAAGCTCCAGCAGATGTTGAAGGACAGGGAAGCCTGAGGTGCTGCAGTCCATGGGGTCGCACAAAGTTGGACATGACTGAGCGACTGAACAACAGCAACAAAAAAGGGCCAGTGGTTTTGCCATGTTACATCCTTATAACTAAAGTCTGTTGTGTGTCAGTACTTGCTTTTCCCCAGTAATGAGGAAGCTTCAGGGTCCAGGAGTAAATATTCCTTCTAAAATCACAGAGAAGGTTAGAGAGTCATCTTGGAGCTATCATTCAACTTTTTTGAATCTGTGCTCTCTGTTATAAAATGGAAACAATCGTAACTGTCTTATAACACTGTTTTCAAAGTGAATGCCTGTGAAACTAGTACCTAGCACAAATCATATCTCACAGTTCATGCTCTACAAATATCTGTTAGAAAGAGAAGAGATTGAGTTTGTACTGACTTCCAGACAGCCTGTATTAAAAACAAACAAACTTATCAAGAATGTTTTTCTTCTCTTTCTTGATGTTCAGTAAACATAGTAAGATTTATGTAATTAAATACTTCATTTAAATGAACTTTAGCTTACTAAGGTTTAATGAAAACCCTTGTAGACTACTAAGCTAGTTAAGAATGAAAACCTTGTAGCTTAGCTGGTAAAGAGTTTGCCTACAAGGCAGGAGACCCTGGTTCAATTCCTGGATTGGGAAGATCCACTGGAGAAGGGATAGGCTACCTACTCCAGTATTCTTGGGCTTCCCTCATGGCTCAGCCGGTAAAGAATCTGCCTGCGATGTGGGAGACCTGGGTTCAATCCCTGGGTCGGGAAGATGCCCTGGAGAAGGGAACGGTTACCCAGTCCAGTATTCTGGCCTGGAGAATTCCATGGACAACAGCCCATGGGATCGCAAAGAGTTGGACATGACTGACTGACTTTCACTTTTTCAGATTAGGGTGAAATATATAGAAGACATTGTCCTCTTCACCAGAAGACTGGTGGTGATCCCGGCACAAATTTCATGGACTAGCTGAGAAAGGGGGTGGGGAGTCACCTAATTTGAAAACCTGCTATTCCTGATAGTCTTCCTCTGTGAGAGTCTCTGTGTCCTGTGTTCATTTGGGAGCTCCCTGGGGGAGTTTGCTTCTCGATTAATTACATCACTCCAAGAAATAACTGAGAAAAGAACACGAATACTTTTGAATTGGAAGGAAGTATAATCCAGCCTTCTACCCAGAAAGTGAAAGTTTCTCAGTTGTGTCCAACTCTTTGCGACCCCATGGACTATACAGTCCATGGATTTCTCCAACCAGAATACTGGAGTGAATAGCCTTTCCCTCCTCCAGGGGATCTTCCCAACCCAGGTCTCCTGCATTGCAGGTGGATTCTTTACCAGCTGAGCCACAAGGGAAGGCTATCTACTTAGAGGAGGTATCCTTTCTTCCACACCTTAAGCTTCCCTTGGGTGATCCTTGGAGTACCAAGTTTACTATCTGACAAGGCACATCTTTCCTGCTTAGGGTCTGATTGTTAAGAATTCCCACCATACACTGAAAAAAAGATCATCTTGCCTCTCACTGCTAACCCTGGAAGCAATTGCAGCACCTCCCAACTCAGTCTTAAAAACATTCTGAGGGAGTTCCCTGATGGCCTAGAGGTTAGGATTCTGTGTGTTCACTGCCATGACCCAAGTTCAATCCCTGGTCAGGGAACTGAGATCCCACAAGCTGTGTGGCATGCCTCCCCATGCTCCCCCATCTCCAAATTCCTAACACTCTGAAAGCCACATTTATGGACTAGAAAGAGCACAAACTCACAGATTTAATAGCAGCATTCACATTCCATTGGTACCAGTATTAAAATGCTGCTTGGAGGACTATGCCTGCAGTTCAAGTTTGCTCATTGTGCATTGAGTCATCAAAGGTGTGTGGGTGATGCCAACCTCATGGAAAGTTGGCTGAATGATTAATGGATTTGGCTTCTGATTTTAGAGGCTCCTATTAATTATAAGGGTTTGGGTCTTTTTCATGAAGGCTCTGTTACAGCTTCTCCTGCCACCTCCTCACTTCCTTATAAAGTGAGTAAGATGAGTAATTTTAATTTTAAAGTGTGGAAACTATTTCTTGTCATTTCCTTTTGGAAATCTCTGATCAAAATCATTCTAAAAACAAATTTTAAGTCTATAATATATGAACAGCTCTAGAACAGAAGAAAACTGGTAAAAATGCCAGCAAATGCACTTTAGCAGTTTCATCTTGTAGAGTCACTACCTTTATCATGAGGAATTTCAAGAACAGTGTTTATAGAGGTCTTCGCAAAACAAGGATGTTAGTAACACTGGAATCATTAAAATGTGGAAGAAGCTCATATTTGCTATCACTGCCTCCTTACCATGGATGGATAAAGAGCTATGTGAGATGAGAGTATGGTGGAGTGGAACTAGACCCCAAATGTGTGTCAGGGAACCTGGGTTCAAATCTTGGCTGTAAAATAAACTGGTTATGTTGCACATAACTTTTATTGACTTCAGTGTTCTCATCAGAAATAACAAATGGTAAATATAGATAAGGTTATATGGAGAATATAACAAAAATCTATAAATATTAGTCAAATTTTCATTTAACCCCTCTCACTTATTGTCTTACAACCCATTATGACTCCCAGGTTTTAGCCATACCATGCAAAATTAAGATTATCCTCTCTGATAATCTTTCAAGGCCAGCAGCAAACTAACCAACAGAATTAGAAAGTAGCATAGTGATGTGGAAAAGATTTGGAGTCATATGTTCCTGGGCTCAAATTCTAGCTTTATTTACCCACATAATCTTAAATTACTTGACTTCCTTGATTAATATCTAAAATGGTAGTAATGTAATTTACTTAATGAGATTACTGTAAGGACAAAATATAATATATACACAGACCCTGGCCCCTTAGCATGTACTTATTAAATATTATCATAGACACCCCTGCTCCCGCCTACCCTTCCTCCCTTCTTTCCCTTCTTCATTCCATTAGAAATCACTCACTGTCTTGACCAACCTATAAGGAACATGTAATAAAGGACAGAGGCAGTGAAAGGAGGAGTAGATTGACTGGATCCAGAGAGTCAGCAGGGCAGGAAAACAATCTACCTTGATCTTGTCCTTCTGTTAAGGGATAAGTATCCTGTGAGGAATTTATTCTCTTCTTTTCATCCTAGACCCCTGGTATGTCCTCCTTACAACACAGAGGAGTAGAGGGAAGATCAAGGAAAGATCCTGTCTCTACCATTCTTCTCTTACATTTCTCCTTTTTCAGGTCAGGACAGCAGGCTGGAAGTACATGCATGAGCTCTCTGAGCTGCTTGGAGAAGCACCTGAAAGTTGTATTTTTGACATACTTCACACAACAAATAAGAGAACTTCAGATTTTGCTTGCATGTAATCATACTGAGGGCTCTTTTAGTCTCAAAATGGATCTACTGAGAGCATCTTCATAGTAATATTTCTCCAGTGTGAGGATGTTATAAGTACTCAGGGTCGTGCCTGCCAAATTGAAGTTGATCCTGGTTACATTTGATCTCAGGGCTCCCTGTAATGGGCAGGCTGAGGTCCTGATTAGGCATGCACCTGGGAGGTTCAGGTCAGACCAGAAGGAGCCCAAGGTAATGTAAAGAGCTCAGTGTGATAAATTTAGAGACAAGAAATGCTAGTCCAGACTCCATCATGACTTGTTTGGGACCTCAGGCAGATCTTTTGAGCTTTTAAAGACTTGATGCCTCATCTTTAAAATGTGGATAATTATCCTTATACTTCTTTGCCTTACAATGATATGATGAAGATTAATGCAGATTACAGGTGATTACAGGTATATAAGTCTTATATAAAAACAAAATGCTATTATTATCTTTAATAATAGTCTTCTGAAGTCTTGCCATAACTGTCCTGGGGCTCTAATCTATGGTACCGCTTTATAATGAGGTCTTTTGGGAATTCCACTAACCATATGTCCTTGGATGTCTTTCAAATTGGAACAGAATCATAGTGCTGGAGAGTATTAGAGCTGGAAGTGATTGTAATACTTCTAGTCCAACCCTCGCATTTTACAGATGAAGAAAAGGAAAGGATAAAGAAAGGGACTTGCCCCAGGTCATCTAGCTACACAGTGGAAGAGCTGATACAGGAATCGTCTGGCTCTATACACTGAATTTTACTTTTACATAGAGAGTGCCCAAACCACTTCTTCCCTCATGACTCTCACAGTGAGAGATACATATTTTGTATGTATACATACATACATACATACATACATACATACATACATACATATAGCTTGATCCCTCCTCATTTCTCAGACGAAGTCTCACAATAGTTTCATGTGGCTTTCAGTTTGACAGTGCAATCTCATTCTTCCTACTGCCACTGTGAGATTTTAAAAGTATGTATCATAAACACACACACAAAGTCGTCATTTAAATACTTTAAGTGCTTCCCTATTCAGTTCAGTTCAGTCTCTCAGTCTGTCCGACTCTTTGCGACCCCATGAATCCCTATTACCTTCAATATAAAATTAAAATTTCTTAAATTAGAGAATACAATATGCCAACCAGGATCCACCTCACCTCCAGGCTCCCTTTGACTGCAACTTTACCTTCCAGATTTCCAGACTTCTGTTTGCTGTTTAGCAAGTGATCCGTGCTTTCTCTTCCTCCTTTCACTTTCAGAGCGATCTTCCCTCTACTTGAGCCCTGTTTCCCCATTTCTTCGTATGTAAAATCCCTCCTAGTCACCCACTATGTAATGTTCTCCTCCACTCCCATGAACCTTGTTATAGGCACTTTATTCTCACTCCAGACACACCGTTATTATAATGCCTCCACGTGGTGGGAACTGGAAGAAAAAGATTGGGGCTGGAATAGCTGAGCTTTCATAGCTCAGTCGGTAAAGAATCTGCCTGCAATGCAGGAGACCTGGGTTTGATTACTGAGTTGGGAAGATCCCCTGGAGAAGGAAATGGCAATCCACTCTAGTATTCTTGCCTGGAAAATCTCATGAACAGAGGAACCTGGCGGGCTACAGTCCGTGGGGTCGCAAGAGTCGGACACAACTTAGTGACTAAACCACCACCGCCACCAAGATCTGTGCCAGCACTTCCATGATTCTATACAATCACAGAGGAATGGGGTTTCGGGGAAGACTTTATGTAGGTGCAGGGATCTGAAGGATACAGGAGTTTGGAAAAAGAAGAGAGAAAATATGTAACAATTTTCACTTGTCCATGGGTTGTTTTATGAGACCCTTAAAGCAGTCTATCACCCAAGCCTTGTGACAATGTTTCTACAGGCAGGCTCATATCTTTCTAATTCTGAATTCTTGCTCTTTCCATGTCCCCACACCTCATGCTTAGACAGGGCTCTACATGCAGACATGTGGTGGCACAAGCAAGTATATTTGTCTCAGAATATGACAAAGAAAAATTGCTACCTGTCACTTCTGCTGCTTTCAAATAATGGCGCAGTCCTCACTCCCCTTCTCTTCTTCTACCTCCTTCTCTCACTCTTTCTCCTCCTCCTCTTACAGGTAGCATCTCAGGAGAAGATGTAGGAGGCAGGAGGGGGAATGCTCCAGGTCTCTCCAAAGGGACTGTCCACGTGTTCTCTAATAACCTATCTCTAGTAACAATTCCTCCTACACTAGGTGAAGGAAACAATTCTAAAACAGGATTCAGTGATTACAGCATAACCCTACCAATTTACAGAGTCTATAGTGTCCTAATGCGACTCATTTGAAAAGACCCTGATGCCGGGAAAGATTGAGGGCAGGAGGAGAAGGGGACGACAGAAGACGAGATGGTTGGGTGGCATCACCGACTCAATGACAAGGGTTTGGGTGGACTCCGGGAGTTGGTGATGGACAGGGAGGCTGGGCGTGCTGTGGTTCATGGGGTCGCAAAGAGTCGGACATGACTGAGCAACTGAACTGAACTGAAAGCATCATTATTAGGTACATAAAAAATTTATAAAGCTGGAGAAGGCATTAAGGCTTTTTTAAGGCTGAATAATATTTACCTGAGGTTATTGATATCAATAACCTCAGATATGCAGATGACACCACCTTTATGGTATAAAGTGGAACTGAAGAGCCTCTTGAAGAAGGTGAAAGAGCGGAGTGAAAAAGCTTGCTTAAAACTCAACATTCAACAAACTAAGATCATGGCATCCCATCCCATCACTCATGGCAAATAGATGGGGAAACAATGGAAACAGTGACAGACTTTATCTTCTTGGGCTCTTAAATCACTGTGGATAGTGACTGGAGCCATTAAATTAAAAGATGCTTGTTCCTTGGAAGAAAAGCTATGATCAACCTAGAAACATATTAAAAAGCAGAGACATCACTTTGCTGACAAAGGTCTGTATAGTCAAAGCTATGTGTTTTTTTTAGTAGTCACGTATGGATTTGCGATCTGGATCATAAGGAAGACTGAGCACAGAAGAATTGATACTTTGAAACTGTGATGTTGAAGAAAACTCTTGAGAGTCCCTTGGACTTCAAGGAGATCAAATCAGTCAATCCTAAAAGAAATCAATCCTGAATATTCATTGGAAGGTCTGATACTGAAGCTGAAGCGCCAATACTTTGGCCACCTGATGGGTTGAGCCAACTCATTGGAAAAGACAATAATGCTGGGAAAGACTGAGGGCAGGAGGAGAAGGGGGAGACAAGATGAGTTCATTGAATGGCATCATCGACTCAATGGACATTAGTTTGAGCAAACTCCAGGAGACAGTGGAGGACAGGGAAGCCTAGCAAACTGCCGTCTATGGGGTTGCAAACAGTCGGACATGACTGAACGACTGAACGATAAAATATTATATGGATGGACCTAGAGATTGTCATGCTTAGTGAAGTAAGTCAGACAAAGAAAGACAAATATCATAGCATATAACTTATAGTGGAATATTTAAGAAAAAAGGGATTGTTATTTTTCAGTTGCTAAGCCATGTCCAACTCTTTGCAACCCCATGGACTGAAGAATGCTGGGCTTCCCTGTCTCATATACAAAATAGAAATAGAATCACAGACATATTATCTACAAAACAGAAATAGAGATACAGAAAATATGGTTATTTTCTAAACATAAATAGAAAAAAAACCTATGGTTACCAAGGGGAAAAGCCGGAGGGTGGGAAGGGATAAATTGGAAGCTAGGAATGACATATACACACTACTGTATATAAAATAAATAACTAATAAGCAGTGACTGTATAGTGCAGGGAACTCTATTCTGTAATGGCCTGAAAGGAAAAAGAATCTTAAAAAAAGTGGATATATGCATATGTATAACTGACTCACTTTGCTGTATAGCAGAAACTAGCACAAAATTGTAAATCAACCATACTCCAATAAAAATTTGGAAAAAAAATTTCCAAAGAAAGAAATTAAAGTTGCAATTCTTTTTGCTAATTTGGATATTTCACAGAGTAAATCAACTAACAGCAACACAACAACAAAACTTATAAAGCAAGTGGAGATAATGTTATTACAGCTATTTGCTAGGCAAGGAAATTGAGGATAAGAGGATTTAAGTTACATGCGTATTTGGAGATGCTGGGATTGGCAGCCAGGGCTCCGACTGTCCATTTTGTGGTCAGCAAGGCTGGTGTTCTGCTACAAATGGAGAAAGCTGAGCTCTCATCCCAACTCTTCCTGACCCCTGCTCTGTGAGTAAACGAGAGAGATGTTTTGCCCAAAATAGTTCAAATTGGTTGAACACCTGACACTTTGATACTGGACAGGGGAGACTGAGAATAGTTTATTAATAACATAGTCCAGGGAGTGAGTGTAGGGACAAAGACACTGCATACTGTGTGGGGCTACACGGGGGTTGCCTTTGAGAAAGACTAAAGAGCAGAGGCTGTGGAAGGGAGGGTTTGTAGTAACAAGAGGGTGAGGTGACCCCTTGTTCCTGCAAGAGGATGTAATAGGCTTGTTTGAACAATTCTTCAAGCTATCAGGGAGGTGAAACCATAGGTTGAGGACTGAAAATGGTACACCTGGTCCAGATGGGGAGCCTTTCTGTTGGAGTGGGCACACATCTGGAGAGAACAGAGAAGCTCGCTGATAGGCCTTTGTGGCCTTGTGGGCTCCAGTACATCAAGACAGCACATGAAATTGTAGTCTTACAGCTTCCCTTCCCAACGCATCTTGCATCTGTTCCGTTGAAAATACTCTTATTTGCTGGCACATCCTTTAGGGCTTTCAGCAAGATTTTCTTTCTCATACAAATGGCTATTCATTAAAAAAAAAAAAAAATCCTGTCAAGGAGTTGGCCTGTCCCTTGATGGCCCAGTAGATTAGGAGGCCTGACATGAATTCATTTGCTTAATGAATAACATGGTAAAATCTTGGATTGATAAGTGCACCACTTACACCAAGGTCTTTCACTCACATTCAACTTGGTAAAATGGCCATCCCTGTAGAAACTAATTGAATCTTGTTGGTGTCTGGGATAATGAACAATGTCAGCACACTGCAGAGATTAAAGATTCACACCAAAGGGAAGTGGCAGCAGAAAAGCTTAGCTGTGCTTACTGGAGACATCGGCTGAAGCAGGTGGTCACCACGCCTTCTCATTGGATCATACTCCCAGCTGCAGCCACCTTGAATGCCAGTACTACCTTCTAGCTTTACTTTTCTATAAGCCTATGTATTTGAATCTCAAGATTTCATAGAAAGCCCTTGATTTCTAAGAATGTTCTGTTGAAGGAGTTTCAAAACAGTTTACAAAATCAAAATGTGTAGTTGATTTTTTCAAACAGATCTCCAGTTACTATTGGGGATTCCCAGGTGGCACAGTGGTAAAGAATCTGCTGCCAATGCAGGAGACTTGGGTTCGATCCCTGGGTCGAGAAGATCCCCTGGAGGAAGAAACAGCAACCCACTCCAGTATTCTTGCCTGAAAGATTCATGGACAGAGGAGCCTGGAGGGCCACAGTCCATGGGGTCACAGAGAGTCAGACACCATTGAATGACTGAGCACGCACACATGGAGTAGTGAAGCTGGAACATTGTCTGCCCTTGGTTTACAAAATTAAAAATTGTAGCTGATTTTTTTCAAACAGTTACTACAAGGGTTGGCCCCTAATCCACATATCTTAATGATTATCAGCAGTGTGATATATAGGGCTAGATGGAAATATAAGATGTCTCTATCCTCTCTCTCCACAGGTATTGCCTCCGAATTAAAGCTTGCAAAGACTCAAGTCATTGTATTGGTCCCCTTAACTGGCACCTTGGGATATATAGTCTTATCTGTTTTTGTCTTTGCTACACTATGAAAGGTCAGGCACATATATATACGGATAGGAACACTCGTGCTCCTCTTGTTTCTGCTCTGCCACTGACTTCCCCTGTGATTTATATGTAATTCTTGTGCATCGCCAGGGCTGAAAACTCGTATCTTTTGTATAGGAAGAATTTGACAGAGACTACATACCCAGAGGGACTTCCCTGCCAGGACTTCCCCTGGCAGGCCTGGCAGGCTACAGGCCATGGGGTTGCAAATAGTCCGACACGACTGAAGTGACTTAGCACACACAGGCACACCTCCAGAGAACCCATAAGTTCAGATCAGGGGACCAATTAGTATGAAAGAGAGCAAATGGGTCCAGAAGAGGGAAAGCAAAAATCACTGGGAAAGAAAGTAAAATCCTAAGTCAAGCAAAAATTGAGCAGCTAAAATAAGGAAGAGGATAAGAATGGCTGGAGACAAAAGCATGGGTATGAACTTTATTCTAGATAAGGCCTGTGTTCCCTTAGCCTTAGTATTATATTCTACACTGTCACAGAGCCAAGGTTCATAGAAGTCAATTTGGAGTTGTTGCTGGAGTGTAAGATACTGGATTTGAACAGATTCTGATTTCAAGGAAGCCTGCATGTGGAAGTGGTGATGGGATAGGGTTTCTCATGATAAATTCTACATGGTGACATACAGATTCCAAATAAAATAAATTTAAGAATTAATGAATTCATGTACCTGTAGATATAACACATCCATTCTAAAAAGTTTTATTGACACAATTTAAATACTTATTAGTAAATAACAAGACAAAATTTTACTGGGAGATATAAAGAAGTAAACTCATGGTCCTCAGTGAATTTAAAATCTGGTTGTGAAGGCAAGAGTCACATGTTGAAACATTAAAAGGGAGGGTGAAATTAGTGTGGGTTGAATTCTTCTCTTAATTAGCCTCCACACACTCCCATACTCCAGAGATGCCAAAAAAGCTTCTATTTTTCTGATATGTCTGACAGTTTCATGTCTTCTTGCCTTTGCTGATACTGTACCTTCTGTCTAAACTCACCAGTGCTCCATAACCACCTGCCAGCACCTTTCTTTCATTCAAGATTCAATGTCAGTATCAGTCCTCTTTAAGCCGCTCTCAAACTACGTGTCTGCAGGTAACTGGCACTTCCTCATTTGCAGGTCTTTCTTCTTTTTTGGATGAATCCTTTTGGTTATGACAGATTAGAAGATTCACCATTGAACCAGGTCATGGCCTTTATCTATTGAGTAGGGGTAGCTTCCTCTGTGGCTTTGCAAGGAGATGGAAAGTAAATACAGAGAATGATTAAAACCACACCTTCTTGTGTTGGTTCACATAGCCCAAATCTTTGGTGAATGCAAGCTGTAAAATAATAGTAAAAATGCTGAGAAATGTCAAGGCCATATCATAGTCAATAGTGAAGAAAAACCAGGATTGGAATGAAGAAATAGAAAGCAAAATCTTGACCACATTCAGCTCTTGAAGCAAAGCCACTTCACTATCTTATTGTCATGAAATCAAATATCTATTGACTATTTTCTGATGTTAATTTTGTATGTTAATGTAGATTTAGTTAATATTTACTGAGAGCCCATCATGCTGAAAAATGTTCTATATGTATTAGTATGTGTTATCTGCAATGACATTACTATTAATGTCATTAATAATAGGTCTTTGTGCAGCTGAAGATGCTGAGGCTTATGACCATGTAGCCAAGAATGAGCAGATATGGATATTAAATCCAGATTGTCTGTTTCTGAAGCCCACATATTCAACCATTTTGCAGATTTTTGGTGCTTACTCTGAGAAAATCCTGAGCGACTTGGTCTAGAGTTGGCCACTCTAGTTATGCTACAAAATCAGGGCAACTGCAATGAGGTCTTGAGTGTTATTATTAATAGCCTGAGGATGACTTAACAAAGTGCCAAAAACAGGATGGCCTAAACAACAGAAATTTATTGTCTCACAGTTGTGGAGGTTACCGTCTGAAATCAAATTGTTGGCAGGGCCATGTTCCCTTCAAAGGCACTAGGGAAGTATCTCTAGTACCTCTCCAGGCCCCTCTCCTTGGCTGATAAATGGCCATCTTCACGTTCACATGGAGTTTTCCCTGTACCTGTGTCTGTCTCCCAGTCCTCCTTTTTATAAAGACCCCAGCTATGTTGGGTTATTGTCTACCCTAATGGCCTCATTTTAACTTGATTTTTTTCTGTAAAGATTTTATGTCCAAATACGGTCACATTCTGAGGTACTGGGGGTTAAAAACTCAGCATGTGAACTTTTAAAAATTATCTACTTATTTTTGACTTCCCTGCTTCTTCTTTGCTGCATGCAGATTTTCTCTTGTTGCACTGGGCAGCGGCCACCCTATAGTTGTGGTAGACAGGATTCTCATTGCAGTGGCTTCTCTTGTTGCAGAGCATGGTCTCTAGGGTGTGTAGACTTCAGCAGTTGTGGTCCACAGGCTTAGTTGCCCAGTGGCATGCGGAATCTTCCAAGACCAAGGATCAAACCAGTGTCCCCTGCATTGGCAAGCAGATTCTTTGCTGGATTACCAGAGAAATCTCAGCATGTAATTGTATGGGATACAATTCAGCCCACCACAAGGATTATCCAGTAAACAGAGGCCAAGGTCAAGGTCAGACCATCAAGTATATCAGGAGTTCTCCATTTTGTTGCATGTTAGAATCATCTAGATGGCTTAAAAATAAAGAATAAAAAAGAAAGGAAAACGAACAACAAAAAATAGCACCTGCAGGCCCCACACCAGACCAATTAAATAAGAATTTTGATGATGGATCAGGCATTGGAAAAAAAATTTTTTTCCCTTCTATCTCTTTATTGTTTTTTACATGCATAAGGGTAGAAGCCTCAACACACAATCTTAAAATGGACAAGAGGAAGTCATGAAATGTGAGGCATGACAAATAAGATTAATTCAGCTTATCAGGAAAGATGACCTCTCAGTTTGTGGAAGTAGAGTTGAAATATAAACACAGTAGATATGGTCTCCAAATTTCAAAATGAGAAATGAAAGCTTTCATAAAACTAAACACTTTAAGGCTGACCTACTTAAGAAAATCATCTCCTTTTCTAATCCTTCTTATTTTAAAATTAATTTATGTATTTTAATTGGAGGCTAATTACTTTACAATATTGTGGTGGTTTTTGTCATACATTGACATGAATCAACCAAGGGTGTACATGCGTCCCCATCCTCAACTCCCTTCCCACCTCCCTCCCCATCCTATCCCTCTGGGCTGTCACAGTGCATTGGCTCTGAGTGCCCTGTTTCATGCATCCAACTTGGACCAGTGATCTATTTCACATATGGTAATATACATGTTTCAATGCTATTCTCTCAAATCATCCCACCCTCACCTTCTCAGAGTCCAAAAGTCTGTTCTTTATATCTGTGTCTCTTTTGCTGTCTCCCATATAGGGTCATCATTACCATCTTTTGAAATTCCATATATATGTGTTAATATACTGTATCAGTGTTTTTCTTTCTGACTTACTTCATTCTGTATAATGGGTTCCAGTTTCATCCACCTCATTAGAACTGATTCAGATGAGTTTTTTTAATAGCTGAGTAATATTCCATTGTGTATATGTACCACAACCTTCTCATCCATTAGTCTGCTGATGGACATCTAGGCTGCTTCCATGTCCAAGCTATTGTAAACAGTGCTGCAATGAACATTGGGGTACACGTGTCTCTTTCAATTCTGGTTTCCTTGGTGTGTATGCCCAGCAGTGGGATTACTGGGTTGTATGGCAGATCCGTTTTCAGTTTTTTAAGGAATCTCCACACTCTTCTCCACAGTGACTGTACTAGTTTGCATTCCTACCAACAGTGTTAGAGGGTTCCCTTTTCTCCATACCCTCTCCAGCATTTATTGTCTATGACTTTTTTTTTAATTTATTTTTTTATTGAAGGATAATTGCTTCACAGAATTTTGTCATTTTCTGTCAAACCTCAGTATGAATCAGCCGTGATAGCAGCCATTCTGATTAGCATGAGATGGTATCTCACTATGGTTTTGATTTGCATTTCTCTGATAATGAGTGATGTTGAGCATTTTTTCATGTATTTGTTAGCCATCTGTATGTCTTCTTTGGAGAAATTTCTGTTTAGTTCTTTGGCCCATTTTTTTGATTGGGTCATTTATTTTTCTGTTATTGAGGTATATGAGCTATTTGTATATTATCGAGATTAATTCTTTGTCAGTTGCTTCATTTGCTATTATTTTCTCCCATTCTGAAGGCTGTCTTTTCACCTTGTTTATAGTTTCCTTCATTGTGCAAAAGCTTTTAAGTTTAATTAGGTCCCATTTGTTTATTTTTGCTTTTGTTTCCATTACTCTGGGAGGTGGATCATAGAGGATCTTGCTGTGATTTATGTCAGAGTGTTTTGCCTATGCTTTCCTCTAGGAGTTTTATAGTTTCTAGTCTTACATTTAGATCTTTAATCCACTTTGAGTTTATTTTTGTGTATGGTGTTAGAGAGTGTCCTAGTTTCATTCTTTTACAGGTGGTTGACCAGTTTTCCCAGCACCACTTGTTAAGGAGATTTTAACACTGTATATTTTTCCCTCCTTTGTCAAAGATAAGGTGTCCATAGGTGTGTGGATTTATCTCTGGGCTGTCTATTTTGTTCCATTGATTATATTTCTGTCTTTGTGCCAGTACCATACTGTCTTGATGACTGTAGCTTTGTATAGTAGTATAGTCTGAAGTCAGGCAGGTTGATTCCTCCAGTTCCATTCTTCTTTCTCAAGATTGCTTTGGCTATTTGAGGTTTTCTGTATTTCCATACAAATTGTGAAATTATTTGTTCTAGTTCTGTGAAAAATGCCATTGATAAGGATTACATTGAATCTATAGATTGCTTTGGGTAGTACACTCATTTTCACTATATTGATTCTTTAGATCCATGAACATGGTATATTTCTCCATATATTTGTGTCATCTTTGATTTCTTTCATCAGTGTTTTATAGTTTTCTGTATATAGGTCTTTTGTTTCTTTAGGTAGATTTATTCCTAAGTATATTCTTAGGAATAAAGAATATTCCTTTATTATTCTTTTCATCGCAATGGTGAATAGAATTGTTTCCTTAATCTCTCTTCCTGTTTTCTCACTGTTGGTGTATAGGAATGCAAGGGATTTCTGTGTATTAATTTTGTATCCTGCAACTTTACTATATTCATTGATTAGCTCTAGTAATTTTCTGATGGTGTCTTTAGGGTTTTCTATGTAGAGGATCATGTCATCTGCAAACAGAGAGAGTTTTACTTCTTTTCCAATCTGGATTCCTTTTATTTTTCTTCTCTGATTGCTGTGGCTAAAATTCCAAAACTATGCTGAATAGTAGTGGTGAGAATGGGCACTCTTTGTCTTGTTCCTGACTTTAGGGGAAATGCTTTCAATTTTTTGCTATTGAAGATAATGTTAAGTATTGGAAAAAATTTTAAAGCTTCCCAGGTTATTCTAATATAGAGCCAGGGCTGAAAATCACTTACACTTCTGAGCTGAGGACCATGCAAGTAACAAGATCGGGAGGAACAAAGTTGGGGATAAGACTTTAAGATGGTAAGACCCAAGGAGAAACAAAAGCACAGTCAAGGGACCATGTCAATAACTAAATACTCAGCTCAGATGGGACATGTGGCACAGAGGGTCAGGAGGCAAGAAAAGTGAGACAGAGTCAGGCAAAGCAGTAATGGACTAAGGCACAGTGCAGACTTAGACACAAGTGTTCAGTCATCCAGTCCCAATAGGAGTAATCTTGGTGAGCAGAACACGGAAAGTAGCTGAGCAGTGGCCAGATTCAGGAGATAGATTTGCTCCAGTGTCTGTCAGGGGTGCTCTCTGCTCCCTCTGCTGCTGCCTTTTACCCACATTGCAGACTCAGCCAGCCAGTTACTACTTCTATCAGGAGAAACTTAGAATAAGTTTCAGTAGCTGAAATGGGCAGGCTCCTGTGTATGCAGCTTTTAGCAATGTATAATATATTGTTAGAAAATCCAGATTTATAAAATGGATGCATTAGAGAATATTTACTTCATAAAATGACTCAAAATGGTTCCTTTTTAAACAGAAAGTTTCCTCTGAGCCAACTGATTTTATTGACCACAAGTCAGTTCACACAACAGTTTTCTATAAGCAAGTTTTGCCTTTTTGCATTTCTTTTTCTTGGGGATGGTCTTGATCACTACCTCCTGTACAATGTCACAAACCTCCATCCATAGTTCTTCAGGCACTCTGTCTATCAGATCTAATCCCTTGAATCTATTTCTAAATTCCACTGTAGAATTGTAAGGGATTTGATTTAGGTCATACCTGAATGATCTAGTGGTTTTCCCTTTTTTCGTCAATTTAAGTCTGAATTTGGCAATAAGGACTTAATGATCTGAGCCACAGTCAGCTCCAGGTCTTGTTTTTGCTGACTGTATAGAGCTTCTCCATCGTTGACTGCAAAAAATATAATGAATTTGATTTTGGTATTGACCAAATGGTGATGTCCATGTGTAGAGTCTTCTCTTGTGTTGTTGGAAGAGGGTGTTTGCTATGACCAGTGTGTTCTCTTGGCAAAACTCTATTGGCCTTTGCCCTGTTTTGTTTTGTACTCCAAGGCCAAATTTGCCCATTAGTCCAGGTATTTCTTGACTTCCTAGTTTTACATTCCAGTCCCCTGTAATGAAAAGAATGTCTTTTTTGGGTGTTAGTTCTAGAAGGTCTTGTAGGTCTTCATAGAATCATTCAACTTCAGCTTTTCAGCGTTACTGGTCAGGGCATAGACTTGGATTATTGTGATATTGAATGGTTTGCCTTGGAAATGAACAGATATCATTCTGTCATTTTTGAGATTGCATCCAAGTACTGCATTTTGGACTCTTTTGTTGACTATGATGGCTACTCCATTTCTTCTAAGGGATTCTTTCCCATACTAGTAGATATAATAGTCATCTGAGTTACATTCATCCATTCTAGCCCATTTTAGTTCCCTGATTCCTAAACTGTCGATGTTCACACTTGCCATCTCCTGTTTGACCACTTACAATTTGCCTTGATTCATGGACCTAACATTCCAGGTTCTTATGCACTATTGCTCTTTACAGCATTGGACTTTAGTTCCATCACCAATCACATCCACAACTAGGTGTTGTTTTTGCTTTGGCTCCATCTCATCATTCTTTCTGGAGTCATTTTTCCACTGATCTCCAGTAGCATATTGGGCATCTACTGACCTGGGGAGTTCATATTTCTGTGTCCTATCTTTTTGCCTTTTCATACTGTTCATGGGCTTCTCAAGGCAAGAATACTGAAGTGGTTTGCCATTCTCTTCTCCAGTGGACCACATTTTGTCAGAACTCTCCAACATGACCCGTCCACCTTGGGTGGCCTTACATGGCATGGCTCATAGTTTCATTGAGTTAGACAAGGCCATGGTCCATGTGATCAGATTGGTTAGTTTTCTGTGATTGTGGTTTCATTCCGTCTGCCCTCCGATGGAGAAGGATGAGGCTTATGGAAGCTTCCTGATGGGAGAGACTGACTGGGGGGGAGGGGGCAGGTGGGGAGGCTGAAACTGGGTCTTGTCTTGATGGGTGGGGCCATGCTCAGTAAATCTTTAATCCAATTTTCTGTTGAAGGGTGGTGCTGTATTCCCTCCCTGCTATTTATCTGGGGCCAAACTACGTCGGAGGCAATGAAGATAATGGTGACCTCCTTCAAAAGATCCCATGCAGGCACTGCTACACTCACCTGCTCAGTGTCACTGCTGACCCATGCCTTTGCTGGAGACTCCTGGACACTCACAGGTAAGTCTGGGTCAGTCTCTTGTGGGGTCACTGCTTTTTAGTTTACTCATTTACAATGAGTTTTACTCATTTATGAAATTTGCAGTTCTGATGAAGTCACTATTTTAAATTAATGAGACAGTACATGTGAAAGCAGTTAGAAAATGCTAAATGTTTTAACAAAGTACAGTGTTTAAGGAAGTAACTGATAACACCAGAAAGTGATGAGAAAATTTCATGATTCCATTGACATTTAGCTTACGATAAGGGATATAAGACTGAGATGCTCAACCAGTGGCTTCAGCGAGGTGCACTGTTCCAAATCAGGAAATGGCTTCCCTGCCTTTCCCACAGCAGGGAAGACAGGAAGAGCTCAGGGGAGAGAATCCGGGTGGGCAGGATGCAGAAGCTGAAAAAGGAACCATAGACGCATCAAGTCATTTCTAGAACTGACAAGCAAAGCAGGCATCTAGCATTTTGCAGAACATATAATGGCTAGTCAGGGCTCTAAAAGCACGTTTACCTTGAATTTTTGGCATTTAAAGATGAAAAGATTAAAACTTAATAATAAGGGCACTGATATGGAAAACAAAAGAAAGCCCAGTGAAGAAAGCCTGTGATGAATCGGCTTACATAAGAGATGGCATGCTGCAGGTTGTTACTGAACAATGTTATTGAATGCTTTAGTGAAAGTTACCAACATGTCCTTTATGAGTATGAACTACGAGGTAATAGTAGAATCCTGCTGGACAATATTTACTTCTGTTTATTTATAAGCTTAAGATAGTTTGTAATGAAATATATTCCTCTCATTAGCAGTTAACTTTTGACACTTCTTTTTGCTTAAATAAAAAAAAATCTTTTAATTTCTCTGAGTTTTGTTATTCACAGAATAATCCTGCCTAACCCTCTGAGGCAATGCTCTAATGGACACAAGCAGTGACCAGCATCCTGAGACATGTTGCCTAAATAGAGGTTTATTCAGGTCTTGTCAGTATTCCCATCGTACACACAGGTCCCTTCCTTCCTCCTGATCCACACCCTCACCTGATCAACTCAGGACTAGACAAATTTTTACTTGTCTCTCTTCCTATCTCTCCTCAGTGGGAGCACAAATACACAGGAGAAGTTCCCAGAGCCAGAAGAATCAAGCACAAGTGGAAACAGAGCATGTGGAGGTGGATGAGATCGTCCACACCTAAATGGTTCACACTTTATGTCAAGACAGTTGGGAATACAATTTCATAGAGAGCAGGAAAGGGTGTGAAAATGAGAGGCGTTAGTCTGAATAACAGGATCTTAAAAGTCAAACTTGCTTCCATATCATCTAATCATTCTTTTTGGAGTCCAGTTATTTCTTATCCTGTATTTGCTGCGTTTTTAGGAAGATTCCAGAAATAAAGTAGAACTGAGCTAGGTTTGGAAATTTGAGTGGGAAACTGGATTCCTCAGTGAGTTGTATGGAAGGCAAAATAAGCAATCAATGCTCCTAAGAACAGGGTCCTTAAGATTCCTGAAACCATAAGTCATGTTGAACAGTTATTGTCTAAGGTCATGATCTGGATCAGTTGAAAAAAGTTCTGGAATACAAAGCATTTGATGACATATATGTCCAAAAAGTGTCTAAACATGATGCTGAGAGTCAATATAAGTGAATTTTCAAGCTAACTACACTTATTTCTTCAAGCAGGAGAGGATACAGGTTCTTAGTGGGCTGGCCTGTGTGCTCAGTTGCTCAGTCATGTCTAACTCTTTGTGACCTCATAGACTGTAGCCTGCCAGACTCCTCTGTCCATGGAATTTTCTAGGCAAGAATATTGGAGTGCCATTTCCTACTCCAAGGGTCTTTCCGACCTAAGGATAGAACCCATGTCTCTTGTGTCTCCTACATTGGCAGGAGTATTCTTTACCACTGTACTACCTGGGAAGCCCCCATGGGTTGCCTAAAAAGTTCAAAATACTGTGCAAAACTACCTAAAAGCATGACAGCTCTGACTTGGATCACTTCTTACCAGTGTTGGAAAAGTGAAAAAAGAAGTGAAAGTGTTATTTGCTCAGTTGTGTCCGACTCTTTGCAACCCCATGGAGTAGCCCACTAGGCTCCTCTGTCCATGAATTCTCCAGGCAAGAATACTGGAGTGGATTGTAATTCCCTTCTCCAGGGATCTTCCTGATGCAGGGATCAAACCCAAGTCTCCTGCATTTCAGGCAGATTCTTTACCATCTGAGCTACTGGGAAGCTTACACCAGTGCTGGAACACCCTCTAAAAAACATCAAGCCCCTGCTATAGCGCCCATATCTGCAGAAAAGGTTTTCTGAGTATAAAGGTAATGGAATTTACACTCCAAATCACAGTATAGCTGATCAGATATTTTATAAATGTTCTCTTTCTTCTTGTAAACTAGACTTTAGAATGTGATATGCTATAATACAAACTTTGCTCCACAGAAGCATGGTCTTCAAGATCTTTTTGGTGCTGCCTCAGATTCTATTCTTGAGTTTAACTGGCTGGATCCAGAGCTGGTTTGCTCCATAACCACAGACTGAGTTAAAATTCCAGTCTCACGACTCACCGGGCTCATGCATCAGGCAGTTCACATAAGCTTCCTCAGCTCTGTTGGCTCCACAGATGCTGTGAGGACAATGTCAATGTGCTCTAACAACTGGGAAGAATAAAGGAGCTAATATGTGTGGGCGCCCAATATGGAGACTCATTCTCAGTACATGGTTCATTCACAACCCTGGATGGGTTGTGGTTACTTCCTCCTGTTCCCTGGGGCTTCTGACCTTGGCCCTGTCCTTAAGCTGATTTCGCTAGAGGCCCAAAGAGGGCAGCACCAGCCTGTCTGACTCCGTGGGGTTCCATCACTGGCTGGTCTGGCCTCTGACTCTCTTGATGTGGTGAATTAGGTGAGTGTCAGGAGCTCTGTGCTGCCCATCAAGGTTCCCAGGGGATATTATGGTCTATGAGGGAAGATTCAGTTAGCCACAGCTGGCCTTGCATTGTCATCATTGCACAAAGAACATCCTTTTCTCGACTTCTCACTGCTCCACAAAGACAGCCTGTTACTTCAATCAGCCACTCGATATATTTCATGTTGACAATGTGGGATGAAATGACTTTCGAACATGTTGACAGTTTCTTTTTCCTACACACCTTCTACTACTGAATGAGATCACCATCCTTGTTAATTCTTATGTGCATTTGGGTCAACCTCAAGTGTCGGTGCAGCCCTGGATGTCAGTTGCCCCCTAAGCGGGTGAGTACAATGGCCCTCAACCACCAGTGATCTTACCACGAAAGTGAACCAAACCTCTGGGAGCTAATACTTTCCTTCAAACAGAAACGGACAGACAGACCAGCACTGACAAATGTTCACTGTACTCAGACGATGCCAAACATCAGGTGCTCTCTCCCTCATCACTGCTTGTAAAGAAGTAGTGAGGCGTACTTATTAAAGTGCTGCTGCTGCTGCTAAGTCACTTCAGTCGTGTCCGACTCTGTGCGACCCCATAGACGCCAGCCCACCAGGCTCTGCCGTCCCTGGGATTCTCCAGGCAAGAACACTGGAGTGGGTTGCCATTTCCTTCTCCGATGCAGGAAAGGGAAAAGTGAAAGTGAAGTCGCTCAGTCGTGTCCGACTCTTAGCGACCCCATGGACTGTAGCCTACCATGTTCCTCTGTCCATGGGATTTTCCAGGCAAGAGTACTGGAGTGGGGTGCCATTGCCTTCTCCTATTAATAAGTAGGCAATCCCTATATTTTAGAACAGAAAATAGGTCTATAGACCTAGAAAATATTTTCTAGGTCTATTGGTGAACAATGGTTTGGAGTTTGGGAACTCCCCAGTGAAACCTCGGGACCTTAGCCGTCGGTCCCCAAGTCTCACCTTCCACTCTGGGCTGCGGACAATCCAACTTTCTGCTTTCCTGCGTGAATGCAACCCTGCTCTCCTTCTGGTGACTTCAGCTGGAGCTCATTCTCAGGTTTTGTACCAGAGAAGAGATTATATGAGCTCTGTGTATGCGAAGCAGATTGAGACAGTGCTCAAATACAAATCGAGACAAGAGCATCTGTCGTTCCCCACTTAAGTTCTGCTGTTTTATGTCATAGCCTGGTTTGAGATCATATTTTCTGTGGAGGCTGCCTCTATATGCTGTTGTGCTGCTTTGTCATTTGTATAATCAAGAGTGATCCTGACCAGGGTGTTACTGCTGGCCCACACCTACTGAGCACAGCTAGCCCAATAAACAGGCAGTTATTTGAATAGCTTGGTAGAGAGTTCATCCATCTTGATGTTGTCCAGGACTTGTGGCTTCATATTAATGCTGAACAGTTTTCTTTTATAATCATATGGATCATGACAGTATTATCTTTGTTAAGATTCATATCTTTCACCTCTTGCAACTTTCTTTTAAAGTAACACATAATTGGCAAGAAAAAAAAAAGTTATTTCACTTTTAAGTTTTAAATTCATTTCTTAAATTTCTCCAGGGAAAAAACTAATAATGATGATTTTTGGCATGAAATTTATATTTATTTGTATTTACCAGCATGCACAGCCAATAGCATGTGGGCTCTGGAGCTGGACATTTGGTTTTGAATTTTTGCTGAATCACACACTAGCTTTGTGTCTATGAGCAAGTGGCTGATTTTTCAGTGCCTCAGTTTCCTCATCTGTATAATGGAAATCATGAGTAGTGTTTACCTCTTACAGTTTTGTGTAGATTCATTTCAACCACAAACAAAAAAGGTTAGAACAGTAGCAAGCTGACAAGAAACGCTCAGTACATGGCAGCTTTTAATAACATATTTGAGATGTACTTATGTTTGATGCATAGAACTTATACACAGGAGTCCTTACATTTTGGTAAGTGACTTCCTTTTGAAAATTTATCAAAATGTGAACTAAGTGTTTAGAGTTTGGTTGACCATGAGAAATATTCTTCTTTTAATGAAGTATTCCAATTAGGGTATTGTTTTAGTGGTGAAAAAGGAGCTCTTTTTTTTAATGAGACAGTCGGTGCCTTGAATAAGGTATCACATCTAATGATAGAATAACCCTAAAAATGAAAAAAAAAGGGCTTTTAGTATAAAACCACTGCTCTAAATTTATTAAAACTCATTAGATACTTTAATTCTTGTGTCAAATAGTGCATAAACGGTGTTTTTGTGGCCTCAGAGTCTGGGATCAAGTTCAATGAAGACAGAGATTATGCTTGTTTTGTGGACTGCTTTGAATGGGCTGGACAGTGGTGGACCTGGAGGAGTCACCCTATGAATGTTTGTTGACTAGATCCACACCCACTGATGGCTAGAGGCTTTGACTCGTGAAGAAATTAATCATAGCTGGTGTTTGTCTTTTTACACATTTCTCTTACCCCAATTTCCTGGGAAAATTTCTTTTTGAAAGAGATGGCAATAATACAAAATGCTGTGTATTGTGTGATTTAAAGTCAATTATTTGCCACAAGGTACATTACTTCTTGATGGTAAACCTCCCATACGAAGTACTATATTAAAAAAAAAAATTGACCAAGTTTAATCTAGCATGATATGAAATTTTTGTGGAAATTATTTGGTGACCAAATTCATTCTTTTGAAACCTGTGACTGCTATGTGCCACCTTACTCATTTGACCCCTTCATTGATGTGAAAGCCAACGTTGACACCTGGTTCTCGCCCAGCTGTCCACCTCTCTTTGCTGCTTTATCCCTCCTCTAAGTTTGCTCTCACTGGTATCCTCTCCATAGCTCTTTGACAAAGCTTAATCACAGAGCCACAGTTACATTAGTTTTTACAGTGTCCTTAGACTGATAATACAGTTTGTATGTCTCTCTCTTAATGGATTTATGACAAGTTTCACTGAGGTCGGTTGAATACAGGGCATGGTGAAGTTGTATTAACACTTTAGACTATTTTTTCCCTATCCCGCATAGCCTGAGTCCCTGGGACAACCCAAGGCACCCCTACTCCCTTTCTCCTCGGTTGCTTCTCCATGCTGAGCTGCCCTGAGAGTGAAGGGCAGCCACGATTCCTTGCCAAGGAAAGCCTCAGTCATGGGGTCCAGCAATTGGGCAACACCATTTATCCATTTTTCTCCCAACAAAGCCCTTAGGCAGTTAGGAAAACCGTGCTCCAGAAGTACATCCAATCTCTTTGCTCTTACCACAGGGAATGGTTTTATCTTGGAACCTTACCAACAACAAAAACATAACCTAAAAAGGACGAAGTACCTCAGGAGAGCTACAAATAAAATGCTGCCTCGGGTTAAATGAGAGAGAGAATATTTCTGGCTGGGATGATGAAGAAAGCCTTTAAAAATGACGGGGTAGTTGAAGGTACTTCTTGAAAAAGGAACTTGGAAAAGGCAAAAGTAAAAGATTTAAAGGACATTTTTGAGCCATGACTCCGTCACACCGCTTGAGAATATTGTTGACTGGATCTCAGGTCTATCATAAGTTTATATTTAAAGTGCTAGTGTAACACTAGATTCCTAGGGCCTCTCCCACAGCTTCATGAATCAGTGGCTCTATGAATGGGTAGGATTTAGAAAGGCAGAGAGGTGAGTGTTAGAGACAGAGGCAAGAGAGTAAGCTTGGGTCCAAGGTATGTTTGGGAAATGGCGAGTAACCTATGGAGGGAGGTAAGACTTGAAAGGGAGAGAATAGTCTCAAGCACGGGAATGAAATTAAAGAACTTTATTTTGAGGAGTGAAATGAGTTGGTGCCCTTGGTTTTCTGGGGGCAGGGATTAAGTGTTTTTGAATGGACACAGAAGGAACTCACTACCTTAGAGACTTTTCAAAGTCCTGCTAAATAGATCCTGTAAGTCAAAACCAACTAGGAAGCATTTGGTAAGCTAAGAATTCAGCTTTGCAAGTGACCTTGTAGTACTTTTTAATTCCCTGGAAACAATTATATTAATTTATATTTTTCATTGTCATTGGTAACACTGACTGACTGTTGTAAACCCTGACATTAACTTTCATTGAGTTCCATCCTATTTTCTTGTGGGTTTGGGTTAATGTGGCATGATTGTGTTATCTTAGCCTGAGGAAGAAGCAGACTGTGCTTTAAAGTACATGAGTTGTGAAGGAGTCTCAAAAGAATCAGCCAATTATGAAATAATAAAAAGCACCACTGTGGATAAGAGGAGATAATAATGTGTAGCATCCAGGTTGTCTCTCACAGGACTTACGATCTAGTTAGGGAAATCAGATGGACATAGACACTCAAAATGTTAAATGAAGTTCTACAGGACTTTATGAAGTTCTATAGCAGTGGGAGAGAGAACTCTGGTCAAAGGCAGAGTTATTAAAGTTAACAAATAAAAATATAGGACATCCAATTGAATTTGAATTTCAGACAAACACATTTTAGCACAAGTATATTCCAAATATTGAACAAAATATACTTATATTAAACACTATTGATTGCTTAACTAAAATTCATTTTAAGTGGGTATACTGTATCTTATGATAACTTTATAAAAAAAAGGACATCTTATCCTATAGCTTGATGGATATAAAAACTTTTAGAAAGAATGGAATCTTTAGAAGAAAGAGGAGATGTATAATTTAAAAAGTAGGCCACTTTTGCAAAGGGATGATGACTAAAACAGGTGGTCTGGAATGAAGAGTTTATGTAGAAGACAAAGGTGGACTGGCAGGAATTCACCACTCTCATTACATGGAAATTTAAAACTGGTCCAATGAACTCTGAGTTGAAGATATAAAAGTTAGATAGATATGGTCTTTATATTTTATAACTGAAAGTTCATGGATAATTAATGCAGGAAGAAACCTTGACAGTCATCTCCCTCTTCATTTACAGATGAAGAAAGCACAGCCCAAACTCACAGATCTGGGATCAGAACCCTAAGCCTCTAATTCTCAGGTTAATATACTTTCCATTTCACCATACAAAGTATATTTTTCTTATTTCTCAAATAAAGTAGTAGTTTCAAACCAACAGTGGTCCCAAACCAATCTGTTGGGACATGAAAGTGAAAGCTAAGTAATGAAATTATTTTCTAAGTTCCATCGTGACTCGCTCAAGTCACCTCAAGCAATTTTGGAAACCTTCCTTGGGTGTTCAGATTTCTCTGGGCTCCACTTCTTTTAGTAGCCCTCAGTGGGGCAAATTGCTACTGACATCCTAAAAAGTTTAGAGAGGTAGTTTCCCTTTAGGGTATTGGTTGGTTGTTATTTTCCACAGACAATTAAATTCTCCACACACAGATCTGTGCCAGAAAATAATCTTCCATGTGTATCAATGTCGTAAGCAGTGATTGACTTGGCTTGACCATGTAAATAAATCTTAATTTCACTTAAAAAATTAGTCCCTTAGTCACTTTCTTCCCTCCTTAAACTTTGTTCCTGAGGGACCCCCACTCTCAGCTGACACTAGAAATTTGGCTCAGGTGATCTTCTGAGTGTGGCCTCCTCTTTTTCCTAAGCCAATCAACATGTTCAGCCATCATCAAAACAATTTACTGAAAAGAGTCCAGTACTTCATAAAGTTAATTCAGCATTCTCCTTTTAGGTGGGATTAGCTTTTTATTAGGAACCAGTGACATTAATGCACCAAAATAATGAAGTATATAAGTGGAAATATCATCTGAGAAGATGCCAAAGATATGGAAGTCTCATTTTATCTGAATGTTCATAGAGATTTGGTGGTAACTGAAGCTTTTCTGGGAATTCTGATTTATGTTTTCTGGATTATTATCTACCTTGATTACATATTCAGTTGACTGTAGAAATTCATGAATTCACTTATTTACCATTTTTGGTTTTTTCCACTGACAAAGCACTGTTGTGGCCTCATTTAAAGTTATTATTGGGGAAGGAAGTACTTAGAAATTGTCTATTTTCTTCCCTTTATTTTATGTATTAGGAAAACTGAGAATCAGAAAGAGAAGTGACTTTCCCCAGAGTCACCACTTTTAAGCAAAGTGGCAACAAAATCCTAGCTCTCCTGTCTTCCAATCCTGACTCATCCATAGATTCCCTCAACCCAGTGGAAATGATTTTGTAAAATATAATTGCTGGAATTGTACCACCAATACAAAACAGCTGCTAAAGATTACAGCTGGTATTTGAAACATTTATTATTAAATAAACATTTAGGTGGTACTATTAAACTGCCAAATGCTCTCTCCTAATTTAAATGAATAAAGGCAAGAGGAACAATGGATCAATGTGACAACGCTTCCGAAACAGAAAAGCAAAAGCTACGTATTGCTGTTATTAAGATACTAATGCAAGTCACAGCCTGTCAGGTAGTGAACTCTCTGTCAGCAGGGTGTGAAACAACTAGATTGCCCTTTGGCAGGGATGATGCATAAGAAATTATGAATTGGGTGGGAGATGAAACTTGATGATATTTTTTAGTGTTTAATCCATCTCTAAGATTCTATAATCAAGCTTAGGGAATCCTAAAGGAAACTCCATGTCTGGTCATTTAAATCTAGAAGCAATGACAATGTCAACAATAATGAGGCACTCTATAAGATGCTTAATAATAGTACCTGCTCAGATATGGAAGACCAACACCAGTTTCAGTTTTTCCTTTTTCCTTTTGTTATCATTCAGTTGGGAGTTGAAGTGTTAAGAGTAGAGCTCACCTGAGAAAATATAAAGGAAAAAAAGGGACCAAGGCAAAATTTCACAGCTGGGAGTAAAGGATCAGCAAAATATCCTGATATTTAACACTGATAAATACACCGATAGATTTGTTTGGTAAACACTGATAGGTTTGCTATGAATCCAGCTATTTGGAACTGGAGGGTTGGAGAAGAGACCAATGCCTTTGAGTGGTGGCAGCTTGGAAGAGTTAGAACCTGACTTACAACGTGAACATGAATGGAGGACCACCAATAATTGTCAGTTATGCTTAATTTTTCTTTCAAGGCTTGAAAACTTAATGTATAGCCCAGTTTGATATCACCCTGGCTCTGTGGTCCCTCAGGGAATTGCAGTGTGGAGAAGATGAAGAAGGGTACTAAGATGCCCCCAACTGATCTTCCCCTACCCTCATTTTTCAGAAGAGGAAAACTGAACCTAAGAGTAGTTCAACAACTTAACTCAGGACGCACAACTGCTACCTGACAGCTTAGTCTCCTGGCTTTACTTTGATTGGGATAGTGTTTGTCATATTTCAAATCAGTTTCTGAGCTTCACTTTAAAGGATATTATGGAGTAAACCATTACCTCATATGAGTGTGTGTTAGCAGGTCAGTTCTTTCATTTGAATATGCTTTCTCCCACCCCAAGCAGCCCCTGAACTGGGCTCACCATTTCTATTTTTAAAGCACAGGGTAGAGCAGATATGTGCGCCTAGGGAATGAGTTTTCTCCCCGGCAGCGAGCATGTCACAGCAGATCTCTCCCACCATGTCAGCATCTCTAATAGAGATGCTGAGTGACACTCGCCCTTCCTTCCCCCTAGCTATGACAGAGTGCTGGCCATTTTTCTTTTTAGCCAGTGGATTTCCAGGTGACTGGCAGGTGGTTGTAAGGATAATTCCTCCTGGACAATTTCCTCCAAATCTTATTCTTCGCTCCACCATTTTCCTAACTACTATCTTGAGAGTAATTGTTCTAGGAAGACCACTCTAGGGAGGTTACACATATTCTCTAATTTGCACATTTCTTTCAGAACTGGGAAGAAATGGAATCCTGTTATAAGTGGAGAGAGTCTGCCAGAATCACCATTTTTTTTTAAAGTCAGAATTTGAATGTCAGTCATAAATTGCCATTCCTCTTCATTTTTTCCACCTCTAATAATAGTTACATGTACTTCCCTTCTTAGCATACACACACATACATGTTACTAACTGAAAATTAAGGCAAGAATGGGCCCTAACAAAAAACAAAAATACTGAGTCCCAGGGTATCCTACTTATGTTAAAGTAGTTCCAGGGTATACTATACTTCTGTTAAAAATTACAGAAGATGAGGTATACATGTTTAAAACATCTGAGATAAAGAACAACTTAATAGATGGATGGATCATGAATATGAACAGTGGACGGAAATGGAAATACAAAAGGCTTTTATATAGAAAGATGCACAACCTTACATAATAAGAGAAATAGAAATTAAAATTATACTGTGATCCCATTTTTTGCTTATCAGATTGGCAAAAATCCAAAAGGTCAAAAATACACGCTGTTGGCAAGGCTGTGGGGAAACAAGCTCTTTTCATACACTATTAGTGGGAATTTATGTCAGTATGACCCCTGTGGAGGGCAGTTTCGTGGTATCTGTCAAAATTACAAATGCAAATATGCTTTGACCCAGCAATACCACTTCTGGGAATTTATCCCACAGATATACTCTCACAGGTGCAAAATGATACACCTACAAGGTTATTAATTGAAGCCTTGTTTGTAGTAGCAAAAGATTGGAAACAAACCACTAGACTGTCAATAAGGATGCTTAAATAAATAATTGTATATCCATACAATGACTTAAACAAGAAGGGAGCTCTTTATATACTGATATGAAAAGATCCCCAAGATAAATTAAGTCAAAAAAAGGAAGGAGAAAATAGTGTCATAATATACTACATTTAACGACTCAATAAATGGGAGTGGATGAACAATGCTACCCAACACAGTAACAACAGCAACTCTGGAAGATTCCTGAGGGACTGATAGCTTTGCTTGCCCATGGCAGTGCCTCTGTGATAACTGGGCAGGTGGAGAAGGAGGGAGGAGCCTCCTTTGACTTTTGTGGCTTATGAATGGATCATGTTCCAAGGAAAATAGGACTAAAGCCCTAAGTTCTTGAATAAGTTGTTTTCTAAGGTGACAGGCAGAAAGGAATAAAACTAGGGTTCAGGAAGTCACGCTGCAAGCTGTTCCTTGTGATGGGCGACAACATTGAAGAGCATTCTGTTGTGTTCACTTACGGCTGGGCCATGAGGTTAGCAACCTGATGAGCCTCTGTAAATAATGCTGACAGCATACTTCTGAAAGGGGTCACACTATTTGAATGCTATTTGTTCAGGGGAGAAAAACATAAGTTTTATCAGTTTTCTGAACCATTAATTCTCAGTCTACGTGACAAGTAATGAGGGGCTAATTTCTTCTTCACATACCTGTTCAAATAAATAAAAATTTAAAACTATAGCATAAAAGAGTCTCTGACTAATAACTTCCTATTACCTACCTATAAAATTAGTAGGAAGAAACAAAATAGACAAGTTATCTTACCAACCTAGTGAAGTGGTGGCAGTGAGCAGCCTGCCAGAGAGGCTGGACCAATGTCCACACTGGTTGTCCACCTCTGCGGCCCCTCCCTGAAAAAGAATGGATTTTTCCACTTGAACTAAAAAATCACAGCTAATATTGAGTGTTTCTATGTTCTAGACACTCTAGGATTATTTTGCAAATATTAATGCATTTAATGGTCACAACCACATGTGATAAGTAATATTTTTATTTCCATTTTACAGATGGAGAAATTGGGCACAGAAAACTTGCTCAAGTTTCCTTAGCTAGTGAGGAAGCAGAGCTGGGATTTGAATTCAGGCAGTCTAACTCTACAGCCCATGTGGTCCTTTTGCTCCATCATCACCATCTCTCACTCAACCTTCCCCTCACCAATGAAACACTCAACCAATGAAACACAGGATTTTCACCCTATAGAAAATTTCCACTGATTACTGATCGTTTTGTTGCTGTTCTGTCACTAACTCATGTCTGACTCTTTGTGACTTCATAGACTGCCACATGCTAGGTTTCTCTGTCCTTCACTATCTCCCGGAATTTGCTCAAACTCATGTCTGTTGAGTAGAAGATGCCATCCTACCATCTCATCTTCTGTTGCCCCTTTCTTTTCCTGCCCTCACTCTTTCTCACATCAGGGTCTTTTCCAATGAGCTGGCTCTTCACATCAGGTGGCCAAAGTATTAGAACTTCAGTTTCAGCATCGGTCCTTCCAGTGAATATTCAGGGTTGATTTCCTTTAGAATTAACTGATTCGATCTCCTTCCTGTCCAAGGAACTCTCAGGAGTCTTCTCCAGCACCATAGTTTGAAAGCATCAATTCTTCAGCCCTCACTCTTCTTTATGGTCCAATTCTCACATCTGTTCATGACTATTGGAAAAACCATGGCTTTGACTATATGGACCTTTGTTGGCAAAGTGATGTCCCTGCTTTTTAATATGCTGTCTAGATTTGTCATAGCTTTTCTTCCAAGAAGCAAGTGTCTTTTAATTTCATGGCTGCAGTCACCGTCCACAGTGACTTTGGACTCCAAGAAAATAAAATTTGCACTGTTGCCATTTTTCCTCATCTATTTGCCATGAAGTGATGGGACCAGGTGCCATGATCTTAGTTTTCTGAATGCTGAGTTTTAAGCCAGCTTTTTCACTCTCCTCTTTCAACTTCATCAAGAGGCTCTTTAATTCCTCTTTGCTTTCTGCCATTAGGGTGGTATCACCTGCATATCTGAAGTTGTTGATATTTCTCTTGGCAATCTTGATTCCAGCTTGTGATTCATCCAGTCTGGCATTTTCAATGATGTACTCTGTATATAAGTTACATAAGCACGGTGACAATATATGGCCTTGAGGTACTCCTTTCCCAATTTTGAACCAGTCTTTTTTCCATGTCTGGTTCTAACTCTTTCTTCTTGACCTACATACAGGTTTCTTAGGAGGCAGGTAAGGTGGTCTGGTCTAGCCTGGATTTTTGCCTTTACACCCTCCCCTTCCCAAGGAGTATTTCCATTTGTATATCTACTCACAGATGGAAATTCCCAGAACTACACTTTTACAATCTTTATTAGGAAAATAGGAAAGGAGGGCTCAGGGTGACAAATTTCTTCTTTGACTATGCTGAACATTACTTACTCTGGAAACCCTCCCTCTTCAGTTGCTTTCACACCCAACTCTCCTGATTTTCTTTCTATATTGTGGATCTGGTCTCCCATCTGGTCTGATTTTCTGGTTCATTCTCTCAGCTAATAAATGTGGATTTCATAAGGCTCAGCCCTAACCCACTTCTTAAGCATGTTGATTCTTCCTTGAAAATCTCATGGACAACCATAGCACTTGTTTATTCATGAAGACTCACAAATCTTACATATTAAGCCTAAACCTGTATTTTGAGCTCCATATCTGTGTTTTAACTGCCTTCCTGACATTATTGCTTGGACTTCTCAACAACTTCTCAAACTTAAATATTATCAACATTAGTCTCATATCTTTTCTAGCTAAACTTACTTTTAATTTTATCTTGATGAAAAAGTCTATCATTCAGTCAAGTAACACAAATTAGGAGCATCCTTGATCCTTCTTTCTCCTTCTACCCCATTTTTTCACCAATTTTTGTCATTTTTGCTTCTCATTTGTCTCTCCAATGTACCCACTTCTATCCCTACACAAAATGCTTGGTAGAAACTATCATTCTCTCTTACTCAGGCCACTGAAACAGCCCCTAGCTGGCTTTACTATGTCCATTATTGGTCCTTTAAATATTTTTACTTTCCAATCAGGGAGATCCACTAGAGACCAGTACTAGCATATTGTTACACTGCTTAAACCCTGATTAGTAGTATTCCATTGCTTCAACATCCTTAATAGGAGTGGCCAGGCCTACCTGAGCTGGCCCCTGGCTACTTATGCAGAGCATTGCTTTTCACAAGCCTCTTTGCATTTCGGGATTTAGCCACAAGCTTTTCTTTTGAACCTTCCTGGTGTATTTACCGGAGAAGGCAATGGCACCCCATTCCAGTACTCTTGCCTGGGAAACCCCATGGACGGAGGAGCCTGGTAGGCTGCCGTCCATGGGGTCACGAAGAGTCAGACACGACTGAGCAACTTCACTTTCACTTTTCACTTTCATGCACTGGAGAAGGAAATGGCAACCCACTCCAATATTCTTGCCTGGAGAATCCCAGGGACGAAGGAGCCTGGTGGGCTGCCATCTATGGGGTCGCACAGAGTCGGAAACGACTGAAGCGACTTAGCAGTAGCAGCAGCAGGTGTATTTACATACAGGATTTCCCCCATCTGGAATGCTCTTCTTCCTATTCCTTTGAATGGTTCCAATTTACTCTTCAATGTTTAGCTTAGAATATAAATTCCACAGAGAAGTCCTCCTTGCTTCCTACCCAGATTGTGTTTCTGCTCTGAAATATATGTTCACCTCATTACTCTTTCTCTTCATAGCATTCACAAATCCAAAATTATATCCTGTTGGTATTATTTATGTGTGCTTCTTGAGGGATGATATAAGGAATGTTTTATTTTATCCCTAGTGCTTAGTGTAGAAAGACATGCAAATTGAATGCATGCGGTATGGTGAAGGACAGGAAAGCCTGGGTGCTGCAGTCCATGGGGTCACAAAGAGTCAGACAGGACTAAGCAACTGAACAAAGAACAAAATTCATGAAAAACTAGAGGATATCTACCTTCATCTGTAATTCTTCACTTTGAGTCATCCTTGTTCATTTATTCATTCATTTATTTATTCAAGTTCATTTATTCATTCAATTTGTCCTCCATAGGGAGTTCCACCATAAAAACAAGCCACTGCCAACCTTTTGTGATGTCACTGAAGTCTTTGCTTACTTGACTTGACAACTCCCTTGTGGGTCCAAGAACTAGTACTTCTCCACGTGGTAGGGGAGACCAGTTGGCCTATACCACTTGTGCTGAGTGATGCTGAGGAAACTTCTTAGTGACATGGATTTGGAGTCAGATGCAGCCATGGAAAAAATGGAGATTCTGTGAAAGCAAAATGAGAAGAAAAGTTAAAAAAAAAGAGAAATAAAAATCTAGTAAGACTGAAGAGGCAGCAGAAGAAAAGGAAGAAATTATTTCCCCCAAAGCTAAAAAGGTTAAAAAGAAAGCAGGACCTTCTGAGGTTGTTGCTAATTCTCTTACATCTAAAAAGGCAAAATAGAAAGAGAAGCCATCTCAGAATGACCTTACGTCTCCTAAAAACAAAAGTTCGAAAAAATCAAAGGGACCCTGTGAAAAGACTGTTTCTCCTAAAAGAAAAAAAAAGTTATAAAAAATGAGGAGCCTTCTGAGGAAGAATTGGTTCACCTAAGCCTAAAAAGATAAAGAAAGAAAAAGAAAGAAATGGAGAAATTGGAGAGAAAAGCCCCAACCCGAAGAATGAATTTCCTGATTCTGGACCTAAGTCTAACTTCAAGGAAGTGGCCAGTGAAGAAAATAACAGTGAGTTAGAGCAGGAAGTGACTGTGGAGCAAAAAGCAGGAGCTTTCTCTAATTTTCCCATATCTGTAGAAATGATTAAACTTCTCAAAGCCCATGGGGTGACCTTCTTGTTTCCTATACAAGCATAGATGTTTCACTATGTCTATAGTGGGAAGGATTTGATCTTACAGGTGTGGACAGGAACTAGGAAGATACATTCTTCTTTAATACCCCTTTGGTAGAGAAACCTCAGGAGAACTGCAAGACTTTTGCTTTAGCCTCCTTGCTTATTCCTCTGCCTTCCCAGGCACTTTAATCCACCTTAATCAGTTGGTGTGCCAGACCCAGCCCTTCTATCAGTTTCTGCAGAGCCACATGTTACATCATGACACCAAATTTCTGTCCATGAATTTGGAGACTTGGGAAAGGTCCTGAAGAGCTTTTGCAGAACATGGTGTGGATTGCAGGCCATCTGGCTGGCTCCCATTTCCCTTTCTCTTTGCCTCGTTCACCCATCTCTTTCCTCACTCCTCCTACCACCTTGCCTCACACACCAGTCTCCCCAGTTCTCTTCATCAATACACTTAGAGTCTTGCTACCTGGCCCTAACAGTTTGTTAATGTTCTTTTTTGAGAAAAAAAATAAAAAGCAAAAACAACACAGGGTGCTCTCTGAAAGTTATTCTGTGAATGTTTTTTTCCACCTTGTTAAAAAGAATAAATATTTTTTTTGTTGTTGTTATTTGAAGAATATGCTGCAAGTTAACTTAAACAAGTAAATAAGGATTTCATAAAGAAAAGGAATATAATTCTTGGGCTTTCCTGGTGGCTCAGCAGTAAAGAATTCACCTGGCAATGCAGGAGATGTGGGTTTGATCCCTGGGTTGGGAAGATCCCCTATAGAAGGCAGTAGCAACCCACTCTAGTACTCTTGCCTGGGAAATCTCATGGACAGAGGAGCCTGGGGGGGCTACAGTCCATGGGGTCACAAAGAGTTGGGCATGACTTAGCAACTAAACAACAACAATAACAAAGAATAATTCTCAGGTGTATAAGGACTCAGAAAATACACCACTCAAGTATTGTTTTATTTTTAAGAAATGACAAGAGCCCATAGAAAGGTTAATTAAAATTATGAGGTTACAGATGAAAGGCAGCAGAGCAAATTGACCGAATTCCTGGGTGCAGCATCTTGTTGCATAGCTTTTAAATACTGGTTTTGTTGAAAACTAGCCATGAGACTATGGGAAAGTTATTATCTCTGTGCCTCTGTTTATTCAAATATAAAATGGGGGTAATATTAGCACACATCTCACTAGGCTGCTATGAGGATTACAAGATTCATTATTCTAATGTACTTAGAATTCTTGGTACCTAGAAATTGCCATGTAGTTATTGCTCATTGTAATTAAGAATGTGAAAATTAAGGCATGAAAGATTGAGAAATAATCATTGAAATCGTTCACTTAATCATAGAACTAAAACTAAGTAGCTTTTGTTAACATGGATGCTTAAAAATAATGCAAATGTCAAAGAATTTATAAGATGATCTATGTATTATAAAAAGAATAGTGATTTCTTAGCAAGTTATATAAAAATCCCAGTTATATTTTAAAGGAAGAAGAAGAGTGTCAAGTCAGGGGAATACAACCATGCTAAATCTCTTCCCTTGTATAGTAAGGACTCCAGAGATTACAGTCCATTCTTGATTTGAATAGCCACAGAAAACTAAAACATAGCAAAATGATATTTTCAAAAAACTGGAGGATATTCACTGATAGATTTCAAAGAAGGGCATAATCCTCTCAAGTCTCTGGAGCACAAAAAAATCAAACAACATATATTTCACATAGTAAAATACAGAGAATGAAAGAAAGAGCAAAGAAGTATAGCACAGAGAAAATGTGAACTAAAGTTCCTTGATCAAAGTTTTCCGGTTCCTGGGTTCCCTGGGGTGAGAAGGGTCTGGGGGAAGTCCAGGAGCCCAGGACCACAGCCCAACAGACTTGATGAGGCCTGGAACCCCCTCTGGCTGTTGGGCTTGGTTGTGTTTTGCTCCCACACCAGTTTCCCAGGGGAGCTCTTCCACTGTCTTCTCAGCCTCTCCAGATGTCATTGACCAACTGCTCTCCCATCTCCTCTCCTCCTCATCCTCTCTGCACATAGTCTGTGTGTCTCCAGGGGATTGTATTTCTCTCTTGACTGCTGACTCTCTGTTTCTGTCTTGCTTTCAAGCTCTTGAAATGTGAAGAAGTGATTGGGCTGCCCAGTCATCACTCTGTAGAGAGTCATCACTCTGTTTAGGGTGGCCTACTAAGGTCTTGAGTCCACCCACTTCATTTGTCTCTTTGAATCCGGTGCCTGATCCAATTCAATGATATTACCTATTATCTATTCCTAGTCATGTGTCTAGTCCTGTTCCTGGTCCTATTACCTCTGCTCAGCTGATGTACAAAGCCTTAGGAAGGAGTTATGGATAGAGTGGGTGCTGTGGCTTCTCACAGGAATATAGTGTCATTCAAAGTACCATTACATGATCTTTTAATTTACCCTGAAGAAAGACCAAACAAGGCAGAGAATGAAAGTAAATTATCTTAACTCCTTTTATAAAAGACTACCCATTTGTATCGTTTTTGCTTTGGCTCCATGCATTCATTCTTTCTGGAGTTATTTCTCCACTGATCTCCATTAGTATATTGGGCACCTACTGACCTGAGGAGTTCATCTTTCAGTGTCCTATCTTTTTGCCTTTTTATACTGTTCATGGGGTTCTCAAGGCAAGAATACTGAAGTGGCTTGCCATGCCCTTCTCCAGTGGACTGTATACTGTCCAGGCTGTCAAGGCTGTATATTGTCACCCTGCTTATTTAACTTATATGCAGAGTACATCATGAGAAACGCTGGGCTGGAAGAAACACAAGCTGGAATCAAGATTGCCGGGAGAAATATCAATAACCTCAGATATGCGGATGACACCACCCTTATGGCAGAAAGTGAAGAAGAACTAAAGAGCCTCTTGATGAAGGTGAAAGAGGAGAGTGAAAAAGTTGGCTTAAAGCTCAACGTTCAGAAAACTAAGATCATGGCATCTGGTCCCATCATTCATGGCAAATAGATGGGGAAACAGTGGAAAGAGTGTCAGACTTTATTTTTTGGGGCTCCAAAATCACTGCTGATGGTGATTGCAGCCATGAAATTAAAAGACACTTACTCCTTGGAAGGAAGGTTATGGCCAATCTAGAGAGCATATTTAAAAGCAGAGACATTACTTTGCCAACAAAAGTACGTCTAGTCAAGGCTATGGTTTTTCCAGTGGTCATGTATGGATGTGAGAGTTGGACGGTGAAGAAAGCTGAGTGCCGAAGAATTGATGCTTTTGAACTGTGGTGTTGGAGAAGACTCTTGAGAGTCCCTTGGACTGCAAGGAGATCCAATCAATCCATCCTAAAAGAGATCAATCCTGGGTGTTCATTGGAAGGTCTCATGTTGAAGCTGAAACTCCAATACTTTGGCCATCTCATGCGAAGGGTTGACTCATTGGAAAAGACCCTAACGCTGGGTAGGATTGGGGGCGGGAGGAGAAGGGGACGACAGAGGATGAGATGATTGGATGGCATCACCGACTCGATGGACATGGGTTTGGGTGGACTCTGGGAGTTGGTGATGGACAGAGAGACCTGGCGTGCTGCAGTTCATGGGGTTGCAAAGAGTTGGACACGACTGAGCGACTGAACTGAACTGACTCATTTGTAAAATTTCAAGTATGTGTTCTTTATAAGCAAAACAGCTCTCAGAAAGTTAAAAAAGAAAAAGCAAAAAACTGCAACAAGAAAATTCAAGCATAAGAAAAAGCAAGTGATAATATTAATTTTAAATAAAGTAAAATAAAAATACAAATTGTACAAAATAAATCAAATGGTCACTTTTAATTGATAAAAGATGCTATCTAAAAGAGAGATTTACATATCAATTAATAACACCAAAATAGATTTAAAATTCATGAGAAACAGAAATTTGCACAAAACAGGGCACTTGAATACATATCTGTCACTCTTTAATGCACAAAGTAGGCTAATTGAAAGAGTTGAATATAATAACTAATGAGGTTGCACTGATGTGTATTAAATGAGTTCTTTTAAAAAAAAAAATATTGGTGTATAGTTGCTTGACAATGTTATGTTAGTTTCTGCTGTACGGTGAAGTGAATCAGCATGTGTTTACAAATATCCTCTCTTTTTTGGATTTGCTTCCTATTTAGGTCACCACAGAGCAAGTAGAGTTCCCTATCCATACAGTCTGTTCTCATTAGTTATCTATTTTATACATAATAGTGTATATGTGTCCATCTCAATCTCCCAATTTATCCTACCCCCTTTTCCTCCCTTGGTATCCATATGTTCTCTAAATCTGTGTTTCTTTCTTCTTTGCAAACAGGTTCATTTGTACCATTTTTGTAGATTCCACATATATGTGTTAATATACAATATTTGTTTTCCTGACTTACTTTACTCTGTATGATGCTCTAGGTCCATCTCTGTCTCTGCCAATGGCACGATTTTGCTCCTCTTTATGGCTGAGTAATATTACCTTGCATATATGTACCTTTATCCATTCCTCTGTTGATGGACATTTAGCTTGCTTTCATGTCCTGACTATTGTACATAGTGCTGCAATGAACACTGAGGTGCGTGTATCTTTTGGAATTATGGTTTGCATAAAAAGTTTACTGGGTTTGAAAAGACATCATCAAAGTTATAATTATAAACTGGTTATAAAAAGTATCTAAAACAAGAGCAATGTTTATGGAAAGGTACAATTTTAAGCCAAAAAAAAAGATGCACAGTACTACTTTCAGCAGTGGCCACAGGACTGGAAAAGGTCAGTTTTCATTCCAATCCCAAATAAAGGCAATGCTCCTTTCTGAGCATTCTTTGAGCATTCTTTGCTCAAACTACCACACAATTGCATTCATCTCACAAGCTAGTAAAGTAATGCTAAAAATTCTCCAATTCAGGCTTCAGCAATACGTGAACTGTGAACTTCCAGATGCTCAAGCTGGTTTTAGAAAAGGCAGAGGAACCAGAGATCAAATTACCAACATCTGATGGAGCATCGAAAAAGCAAGAGAGTACCAGAAAAATATCTATTTCTGCTTTATTGACTATGCCAAAGCCTTTGACTGTGTGGATCACAATAAACTGTGGAAAATTCTGAAAGAGATGGGAATACCACACCACCTGACTTGTCTCTTGAGAAACCTGTATGCAGGTCAGGAAGCAACAGTTAGAACTGGACATGGAACAACAGACTGGTTCCAAATAGGAAAAAGAGTATGTCAAGGCTGTATATTGTCACCTTGCTTATTTAACTTATATGCAGAGTACATCATGAGAAATGCTGGGCTGGAGGAAGCACAAGCTGGAATCAAGATTGCCGAGAGAAATATCAATAACCTCAGATATGCAGATGACACCACCCTTACAGCAGAAAGCGAAGAAGAACTAAAGATCCTCTGATGAAAGTGAAAGAGGAGAGTGAAAAAGTTGGCTTAAAGCTCAACAGTCATAAAACTAAGATCATGGCATCTGGTCCCATCACTTCATGGCAGACAGATGGGGAAACAGTGGCTGACTTTATTTTTCTGGGCTCCAAAATCACTGCAGGTGGTGACTGCAGCCATGAAATTAAAAGACGCTTACTCCTTGGAAGGAAAGTTATGACCAACCTAGACAGCATATTAAAAAACAGAGACATTACTTTGCCAACAAAAGTCCGTCTAGTCAAGGCTATGGTTTTTCCAATGTTCATGTATAGATGTGAGAGTTGGACTATAAAGAAAGCTGATCACCGAAGAATTGATGCTTTTGAACTGTGGTGTTGGAGAAGACTCTTGAGAGTCCCTTGGACTGCAAGGAGATCCCACCTGTCCATCCTAAAGGAGATCAGTCCTGGGTGTTCATTGGAAGGACTGATGCTGAAGCTGAAACTCCAATACTTCGGCCACCTGATGTGAAGAGCTGACTCATTGGAAAAGACCCTGATGCTGTGAAAGATTGAGGGCAGGAGGAGAAGGGGACGACAGAGGATGAGATTGCTGGATGGCATTGATGACTCAATGGACATGGGTTTGGGTGGACTCAGGGAGTTGGTGATGGACAGGGAGGCCTGGCATGCTGCAGTTCATGAGGTCGCAAAGAGTCGGACACGACTGAGTGACTGAACTGAACTGAACTTTTATAGTAACCTATTGCTATATAACACCTTATGAAAGTAAACTTGAAAATCTCAAAGAAATGGATGGTTTTCTTGGAAAGATATACCTTTGAACATTGATTTATACAGAAGGGAAATAATTGAAAAAATACTCCTCAAATACTTCAGCTGATTTTTAAAATACACTATTTCAAACTTTGGAGAGATAAATAAGTCTCTTGTACCAGAACACAGAAAAACAATGGAAAGTATTTAGCAAGAAAATTAATCTAAAACTACTAAAGCCAACAAAAATATTTGATAATATAGAAAAGATATACAGAAATCATAATTTTTCCTATAGTCTAAGTAAAACACATAGGAATTATTTTTGTAAGTAATTTTTAAAAAGAATACAAACCCACAAAAAATCCTAATATATAAAGCAATAAAAATTATAAAAATAAAGTAGCCAAATATAATATATGTTATACTTATATGAAGAAAGTAAAAAATGTTGGCCAAAGAGCATAAGTATAACCTAATACATAAGAAATATACTATTTCTATATATAGGAAAATCAAATATTATAAATATGACAGTTCTGATTATTATATACAGATTAAGTCAATCTGAAGTGATTTTAGAATTTATCTGGAAAAATAAAAATTGCCAAGAATACTTTTGGCTTTACTGTAATTTTCTTTTTTTGTGATATCTTTGGTTTTGATATCAGGTGATCCTGGCCTTATAGAATGAGTACAAAAGTACTCCTTCTTCTGCAATTTTTGAAAAAGGTTCAGAAGGATCTATGTTAAATCTTCTCTAAATATTTGGCAGAATTCACCTGTGTGAATCCCTCTGGTCTTGGACTTTTGTTTGTTGGGAGTTTTTAAATTATTGACTCAAATCAACTGATAGCCTTATGGTAGTTCCCTTGTATGTTGTTTCTTTCCTCTTACTGCTTTAATGTTCTGTCTTTATTTTTAATTTTTGCCCTTCTGATTACAATGTGTTTTGATGTGTTCTTCTTTGGGTTAATATATGGTACTCTGTGCTTCCTGGACTTGGGTGACTGTTTACTTTCTCAGGTTAGGGAATTTTTCAGCTACTCAGTTCAGTTCAGAACAGTTGCTCAGTTGTGTCTGACTCTTTGCAACCCCATGGACTGCAGCACACCAGGTTTCCTTGTCCATCACCAACACCTGGAGATTACACAAACTCATGTCCATTGAGTCAGTGAAGCCATCCAACCATCTCATCCTCTGTCATCCCCTTCTCCTCCCACCTTCAATCTTTCCCAGCATCAGGGTCTTTTCAAATGAGTCAGCTGTTCTCATCATGTGACCAAAGGATTGGAGTTTCAGCTTCAGCATCAGTCCTTTCAATAAATATTCAGGACTGATTTCCTTTAGGATGGACTGGTTGGAACTCTTTGCTATTCAAGGGACTCTCAAGAGTCTTCTCCAACACCACAGTTCAAAAGCATCAATTCTGCGGCGCTCAATTTTCCTGATAGTCCAATTCTCACATCCCTACATGACTACTGGAAAAACCATTGCTTTGACTAGACTGACCTTTGTTGGCAAAGTAATGTCTCTGTTTTTTAATATGCTATCTAGGTTGGTCATAACTTTTCTTCTAAGAGGCAAGCATCTTTTAATTTCATGGCTGCAGTCACCATCTGCAGTGATTTTGAGCCCCCCAAAATAAAATCTCTCACTGTTTCCATTGTTTCCCCATTTATTTGCCATCTAGTGATGGGACCAGTTGCCATGTTCTTAGTTTTCTGAATGTTGAGCTTTAAGCCAACTTTTCACTTTCCTCTTTCACTTTCATCAAGAGGCTCTTTAGTTCTTCTTTGCTCTGCCATAAGTGTGGTGTCATCTGCATATCTGAGGTTATTGATATTTCTCCCGGCAATCTTGATTCCAGCCTGTGCTTCATCCAGCCCAGCGTTTCTCATGATGTACTCTGCATATAAGTTAAATAAGCAGGGTGACAGTATACAGACTTGACATACTCCTTTCCCTATTTGGAACCAGTCTGTTGTTCCATTTCCAATTCTAACCGTTTCTTCCTGACCTGCATATAGATTTCTCAGGAGACAACTCAGGTGGTCTGGTATTCCCATCTCTTTAAGAATATTCCACAGTTTGTTGTGATCCGCACAGTCAAAGGATTTGACATAGTCAATAAAGCAGAAGTAGATGTTTTTCTAGAACTCTCTTGCTTTTTTGATGATCCAATGGATGTTGGCAATTTGATCTCCAGTTCCTCTGTCTTTTCTAAATCCAGTTTGAACATCTGGAAGTTCACAGTTCACGTACTGTTGAAGCCTAGCTTGGAGAATTTTGAGCATTACTTTGCTAGCGTGTGAGGTGGGTGCAATTGTGCAGTAGTTTGAGCAATCTTTGGCATTCCCTTTCTTTGGGATTGGAGTGAAAAGTGACCTTTTCCAGTCCTATGGCCACTGCTGAGTTTTCCAAATTTGTTGGCATATTGCATGCAGCACTTTGACAGCATCATCTTTTAGCATTTGAAATAGCTCAATTGGAATTCCATCACCTCCACTAGCTTTGTTTGTAGTGATGCTTCCTAAGACCCACTTGACTTCACATTCCAGAATGTCTGGCTCTAGGTGAGTGATCACTCCATTGTGATTATCTGGGTCATGGAGATCTTTTTTGTATAGTTATTTGTGTAACCTTGCCACCTCTTCTTAATATATTCTGCTTCTATTAGGTCCATACCATTTCTATCCTTTATTGTGCTCATCTTTACATGAAATATTCCGTTGGTCATAGAAATCACACAGAATCACAGAAAACTAACCAATCTAATCAGATGGACCACAGCCTTGTCTAACTCAATGAAACTATGAGCCATGCCCTGTAGGGCCACCCAAGATGGACAGGTCATGGTGGAGAGTTCTGACAAAACGTGGTCCACTGGAGAAGGGAATGGCAAACCACTTCAGTATTCTTGCCTTGAGGACCCCATGAACAGTATGAAAAGGCAAGAAGATAGGATACAGAAAGGTGAACTCCACAAGTTGGTAGGTGCCCAATAGCTACTGGAGATCAGTGGAGAAATAACTCCAGGAAGAATGAAGAGACAGAGCCAAAGCAAAAACAACACCCATGTGTTGTGATTGTTGTGATGTGACTGGTGATGGAACTAAAAGTCCAATGCTGTAAAGAGCAATATTGCATAGGAACCTGGAATGTTAGGTCCATGAATCAAGGCAAATTGGAAGTGGTCAAACAGGAGATGGCAAGAGTGAACATTGACCTTTTAGGAATCAGTGAACTAAAATGGACTGGAATGGGTGAATTTAACTCAGATGACCATCATATCTACTACTGTGGGTAAGAATCCCTTAGAAGAAATGGAGTAGCCATCATGGTCAACAAAAGAGTCCGAAATGCAGTACTTGGATGCAATCTCAAAAACAACAGAATGATCTCTGTTCATTTTGAAGGCAAACCATTCAATATCACAATAATCCAAGTCTATGCCCCAACCACTAATGCTGAAGAAGCTGAAGTTGAATGGTTCTATGAAAACCTACAAGACCTTCTAGAGCTAACACCCAAAAAAGATGTCCTTTTCATTGTAGGGGACTGGACTGCAAAAGTAGCAAGTCAAGAAATACCTGGAGTAACAGGCAAGTTTGGCCTTGGAGTATAGAATGAAGCAGGGCAAAGGCTAATAGAGTTTTGCCAAGAGAATGCACTGGTCATAGCAAACACCCTCTCCCAACAATACAAAAGAAGACTCTACACAAGCACATCACCAGATGGTCAATACCGAAATCAGATTCATTATATTCTTTGCAGCCAAAGATAGAGAAGCTCTATATTGTCAGCAAAAGAAGACCTGGAGCTGACTGTGGCTCAGATCACGAAGTTCTTATTGCCAAATTCAGACTTAAATTCAAGAAAGTAGGAAAAACCACTAGACCATTCAGGTATGACCTAAATCAAATCCCTTATGCTTATACAGTAGAAGTGACAAATGGATTCAAGGGATTAGGTCTGATAGACAGAGTTCCTGAAGAACTATTAATGGAGGTTTGTGACATTGTACAGGAGGCAGTGATCAAGATCATCCCCAAGAAAAAGAAATGCATAAAAGCAAAATGGTTGTCTAAGGAGGCCTTACACATAGCTGTGAAAAGAAGAGATGAGAAAGGCAAAGGAGAAAAGGAAAGATATAGCCATTTGAATGCAGAGCCCCAAAGAATATCAAGGAGAAATAAGAAAGCTTTCCTCAGTGATCAGTCCAAAGAAATAGAGGAAAACAACAGAATGGGAAAGACTAGAGATCTCTTTCAACTATTATATCTTCAAATATTTTTCTTAGGTCCTTTCGTTCTTCTAATTCTGGGACCCCTAGAATGTGAATATTAGCGTGTTTAATGTTATCTGAGAGGTCTCTTAAATTGTGCTTATTTCTTTTCATTCTTTTTTTTTTTTTTTCTGTTTAGTGACACTGATTTCCATTGCTTTGTCTTCCAGCTCACCAATCTGTTCTGAATCAGATAATCTACTATGGATTCCCTCTAGTGTATTTTTCATTTCAGTTATTGTATTCTTCATCTCTGTTTAGTTGTCCTATTTTCTAACTCTTTGTTACAAAGAGTAACTTCTTGGGCTTCCCTGGTGGTCCAGTGGTTAAGAATCCACCTTGCAATGCAGGGGACATCAGTTCAATTTCTGGCCCGGGAAGATCCCACATGCTGTGGAGCAACAGAGTCTGTTCCACAACTATTGATTGTGTGCTCTAGAGCCTGCAAGCTGCAACTACTGAAGGCCATGAACCCTAGGGCCTGTGCTCTGCAAGAAGAGAAATCACTCCAATGAGAAGTCAAGTACAACAACTAGAGAGTAGCCCCCACTTGCTGCAGCTAGAGAAAGACTGCACATAGCAAAGAAGACTCAGCACAGGCAAAACTAACTAAATAAAAATAAATTTTTAAAATAAAAAACTATAAAGACTAACTTCTCTGTGCATCCATTCTCCTCCCAAGTTCTTTGATCATCTTTATGATCATTACTCTGAATTCTTTCTTTTATGTATGTGGTAGATTAGGTACATTTCTTGACATTGACCTTATGTAGGAGACATCCTATACCTCCCAGAAGTGCACTACCTTCATGTCTCCCAAGGTAAATGCTATAGGGGTTCACCTTAACAAGACTGCATGGATCCTTCTGTTGTGATGGGATGATTACGTGGGCAATTTGGTTGGTTGCCAGGCCTTGCCTTGTGTATATGCTTCTGGCCCCTGATTATCAGGGCCTGGTCATGAAGTAGCTGGTTGCAGAACCGTACAGGGTTCCTGGGCTATACTGCTGGCACATTGGCAGACAGAGTTGAGGTTCTGAAGATTCTGGGGCTGTTGCCCACCTGTTAGCATGTGAAGCTAGATCCTGAGGCCAGTGCCAGACTACCAGCAGACAGAAATGGCTCTTGGAGTCCAACTACAGGGCCCAGGTATCCCAGAGCTTGTTTCAGATCATTGATGGGGGAGGAGAGAATTCTTGGCACACTTGGCTATCGAGTCTGGGGTGTCCTGAAGATTATATTGGTCTGCTAGTAGGCATGGTCAGGGCCTATATGGTCCCAGAGTAGAGTCTGGCCTGCTGTTGGTGTGCTGAATCTGCGGGCTGAGGATTCTGTAAGTTTTCTGGCATCAGGGGTCTACCCCTTGGTAGTGAGGTTAGTCTAGAGGCTGGTGAAAAATTCCTAGAGGAAAGGGACTGTTTCTGTCCACTGGTGGACACAGCATGTGTTGGAGAACGTAAAGAGGTGGCTGTGGGCTCAGAAAGTCTTTAGGCAGCCTGTCTGCTGATGGATGGGGCTATATCCCTATCGAGTTAATTGTTTGGCCTGATGTATCCCAGCACTGGTGCCTACATACTTTTGTTTGGGCCCAGGTCTTGGTGTTAATGAGCCAAGATGGCAGATACCAGCAGCAGTCTTCATGAGGTTGAATGTTCCCAAATATGTCTTATGTCAGTGTCCATGTCCCCAGCATGAGCTGTAGCCTCCCACCTCTCCAGGAGACACTCCAAGACAAGCAGGTAGGACTGGTCCAGACTCCTATCAAATTACTACTCTCACCCTGGGTCCTGCTTCATGTGAGATTTTGTGTGTGCCATTAAAAGGAAAATCTCTACTTCCCCTAATCCTATGGGGCTTCTGCAATTAAGCCCCACTGGCCTTCAAAGCCAAGTGCTCTGCAGACTTATCCTGATGGTGCCTGATCCCCTGGCTGGGGAGTCTGACATGGGGCTCAGCACTCTCATTTCTGTGGGGAAACCTCTGCAATATAATTGTTGTCCAGTCTGAAATACCCAGGGGGCATTGCATTTAATTATATTGTGAGTCTGCCTCTTCTACCCATCTTGCTATGGTTCCTTCTTTATGTCTTTAGTTGTAGATTTTTTCTGATAGATTCCAGTCTTTTTCATCAATGGTTGTTCTGCAGATAGTTGTGATTTTGGTGTATGATGAGAGGAAATGAGTTCAGATTCTCTCTACTCCACCATCATGGCTGCTGCTACAGGTCTCTGTTCATGGTCATGGAAAGTTGAGAGGTTCAGAGAGGCTGTGTCTCCCATGCTTCAGTCAGGGCTGTGGCTGCCCTGTTGGCAACTCCTCAACACCACTGCAAGGAATGTTCAAAATTAACATTATGAGGGAATAATTGTAACAGTCTGGTATTGGTGTTAGACTTGACAGACTGGCAATTAGAACAGTAGAAAAGCCAAAACCAGAGACTAGTATAGATTAAAATTATGAGCAGTTAGATTTAGAAATATTGCTCATAGGTTCACTTGTTCATAAGTCCAAAGTGATTATGAGGGTAATGTTTTAGATGGCTGCCCCCAATCTGTTCTCACCAAATTAGGTTGGGGTGTAGTCTTTCAGTGCCTTAAATCTACACACACCATTCAGCTTCTTGCTGCTCCTCATGCATTGGCTCAGCCTTTTGGAAAGCTTATCAGTTTTGTGGAAGCTATAAAGCTTCCCAATGAAGGCAGCTCTCTTCTTGAAGATCTCTTAATGAGTCCTAAAGACCCTCAGCAGTTAAAATAATCTTACCTGCTATCTCACTGCTCACTTTGATGTGCTGATTTGAATACAAACAAAACAGTCTACATAAATGAAGCAGTTTATTTTTTCAATGTTATAAATTAAAGGAAAAAAGGTAGATATTTATTTAATCCCACAATTGTTTCCCATTGTGGAATTAAAAGTAATAGGAGAAATCACAAATAATGATTGAAACATGAAACAAGGCATAAGCAGTGTACTTTCAACTGAAGTTAACAGCATATACAATTACTTAATTAGCTTAGATAATAAGAAATTTTATTGTTTCATGAGTGGAATCCAGAGAGAGAAAATTGCAGAGCATTGATATAGTCCAGTGAGCCCAGCCCCTTTTCTTTATGATTAGTAAATCTTCACCACCTTTGTTGGCTTCATCCTTCAACAAACTCCTCTTGTGTTAGCAAGATGAATAGAGTAGTTCAACATTTCACTTCTGTAAGCCCTCTTAGCTTGAATCCCCTAGAGAGCAAAGGCTATTTGCTACCATTATATTAGGAAGCATAACTCAGGAGAAGCAGGAGTGAGGGAAAATTAAAGTGAGGCAACAATGGAGGGAGAGTCAATTGTCAAGTTAACTTCTATCTGATATCAAGCCTTACAGATGGCTTGACTTTATCATATGTTTGACCCACTGAGAGGTTACAGAAACATTTATATCTCAGGACTGGCCTTCCAGACAGAAGGAGAGAGAAGAATTCATCTACTACTTCTCTCAACAAAGGATTATCCGACAGGGAAAATTCCTATGAACTTCCAGGTTGTACACATGTGTTATTGAGCACGTCCATGTCATCTGTGCTTCAACACTCAGAAGGAAGACTTGGAGCATAAAGAAAACGAGATGTACACAGTGCAAAGCTGTCAGATTTGTAGCCATATGAGGTTGGTCAGAATCTGCATAGACATGGTTACCTCAGAGGATACTAATATAGGAACAACTGGCCTTTGCCCTAAGATTAGAATTAATAGAAGGACATGTCCTCAACTTGATAAAGGGAATCTATAAATGTATATCTAGTAAATACATAGCTGACATCATCCATTATCATCACTTTGACATTATGCTAGAGATTCTAGTCAGTGAAATATAGCAAGAAAAAAATACGTCTGAATTAGAAAGGATGATATAAAACTATCCTTATTTGCAGAATATATAATCATTTGTGTAAAACTGTGATGATTTACACAAAATTATTAGAATTAATAAGTAAATTTAACAAGGTGGTAGAGTAAAAATCAATGTGCAACAATCGGTTGTATTTATGTATACAAGCAACAAATGGTCAGAAACTTAGGTTTAAAAAATAGTGTCATTTATAATACCATCAAAATGGTTAAACACTTAGGAATAATCTGATTCCCAAAAAGTGTAAAAATTGCAAATCATTTCTGTGAGAAAATAAGAGTCTAAATAAATGGAACAATATGCATTGTTAATATGCCAGAAGATTCAATATTGTTAAGATGTCAATTCTTTTCATATTGACTTCTAAATTCAATATAATTCCAATCAAAATGCCAGCAGTCTTTTTTTTGGTAGGAATTGGCAAGAGGCTTCTAAAATGTCTAAGAAAATGCAAAGCACTTTGAAAAAGAAAAATACTGGCAGACTAATACCACCTGATTTCAATACATATTTTAAATCTACATTAATCAAGACTATATGGTTTTGGTTTTAAGAGACACACAAGGCCAATAGAACCAGGTAGAGACTCACTTGTATATGGAAAACTTATTTTGGATAGCGATGCAAGGACAACTAAATGGAAAAAAAAGATCATTTTTCAATTATAGTACTGGGACCATTAGATTTACATATTTTTAAAAGGAAATAAAGAAAAACATACCTTCAATCAACACTTTGGAATTTTGAACTAACTACAAAAATTAAATCAATGGATCACAGACAAATATAAAATCTAAAATCACAAAACTTACAGAAGAAAATATAGGTGAAAACCATTAGAGACTTTCAGTTTCAGCTCCTACATGTAAAGAACCTGGAATGCATCACTTTTTTCCTTAATACAAGAAAAGCTAGACAAACTGAATATAAAGAGCTTTTTTTGAACCCATCAGAGACCTGAAATTGCAGGGTAAATTGCCACCTCAGAATCTGGAAAGTCATATCTCAAGTGTTATAGTTGAGAACCACTTTCTTGGAATCGGAAGACATGAGACCCATAAATTAGTAAGACTACTTACATGGTAATTTGGATGAACTGTTGAAGGCTGAGTGTGAACCAGTGTGGGAATAAAACACTCCTAAGGGCTCCAGTCATGGGGAAAGCCCTCATACTTTTATGACCTTTCCAGCCAGGAATTCTAGCAGGTTCTTGTGGTAAAGCTCTGAAAATATTCTCTCATGGCTCCATCAGTTCTCTCTTGCTGAACCTCCACATAACCCCAGGACTCTGCCTTCTAAACCTGGAGATTCCTTGATATGAATGGATTCCCAGTCACTTTCTCTGCTGGGAAAATCCTCTATAGTCACTTGTGAGAAGCCTTTAGAGAGTTTTCAGAAACCACTGTTGCCCACTACATCACTCATTGGGCTCTTGTACCAAAGAATTGCTCTTTTAAAGAATATAAATTACTCCAAAAGTTAGCTCATCATTCAGGAACATTCTTCATTCCTCTCTCTTTAAAAAGAATATTTATTTATTCATTTATTTGGCTGTGCTGGGTCTAGTGGCATTATGGGAACTCTTAGTTGTGGCATGTGGGATCTTGTTCCCTGCCCAAGGAACCTGGACCTCCTGCATTGAGAGAAGGGAGTCCTAGCCACTGGATCATCAGGAAAGTCCCTCATTCTCTTTTATCTTAAAATGTTTTAGTCTCCTTTGGTAACTGTGGCAGAAACAATAAAAACCTAAGCCATGACCTATATGAACCAACAATGGAAGACTAGAGGAAATTTGGAATGGTTCTGTGGTGACTGGGTAGACAGACAATCTCAAAGTTTAAATAGACATGCAACCCAAATTTAAATATAATCTTGAAGAAAGGGGTGGAAGGAATGTTAAACAGAATAAGCTTAAGTGTCTTCCACCAACCCCAATAGAATGGAATTCACCACTGGAGTTAAATTAAGTTGTGAAACAATAATGATATTTATTTTGGGATCTAAAGTTACAAACTGAGATTTACATTCCCTAGGACATTCTTAGGATAAAACAACACTGTTGCTTACTTGGGGCTGGGGAGGTCTTAGCAATGGGGCATTGGGAGATGCCTAGATCAACTAGGATGTTTCTGGCATTAATGGGTGGCTGCAAAGTGCACCAAAGAAAATGAGGTCACCTGATGATGCTGCTACAGAAAAACATCAATGACTCAGGACAAAAGTAGCATTTCCAAATCCCTCCTTCCATATTTTCTGATAACTACTCTCCTTCCCCAATCTCTACTTCTGGTAAAAAATTATTATTTTTATGATTTTTGGTGGCAAGAGGGTTTTAATTTTGTGAAAAATGTTTATTTTTGTGACAGTATTTATATCTTTTTGAGTCAAGTTTGAACCATTTCATGCCAGCAAGTATTATAAAGCCAGTAAAATTTCCCAAAGGGCCTTTGAAACAGAGTAGGCTTCCTTTTTTTCTACATTGTATTGAGACTTGAGGGCATCTGTGGCTACTGTAGAAAGTGCCCTGTCACTACTGATAGGGGTATCTCCCAACTCATCAAGGACAGATCTGTGCCATTGCACAGATCTGTGCAATCCAGGCTCATTTCTTCTTATGCCAAGTGAATCTTTAGAGCAGTTTCCTTGAACAGGTGAGACTTATGTCAAAGTTTATAGGATACATACATATCCTAGAGACGTCAGTCTTTCAAATTGGGAGGGTATATAAGTTAGAGGTTACTAGAAATTAAATATTTGGGTATGTCTACAATCTAGAGGTCCTTATCAGAGAAGGCAATGGCACCCCACTCCAGTACTCTTGCCTGGAAAATCCCATGGATGGAGGAGCCTGGTAGGCTGCAGTCCACGGGGTCACGAACAGTCGGACACGACTGAGCAACTTCACTTTCACTTTTCACTTTCATGCACTGGAGAAGGAAATGGCAACCCACTCCAGTGTTCTTGCCTGGAGAATCCCAGGGACGTGGGAGCCTGGTGGGCTGCCGTCTATGGGGTCGCACAGAGTCGGACACGACTGAAGCAACTTAGCAGCAGCAGCAGAGGTCCTTATAGAACAGACATAAATGGGTGAAGATGATAGAAGATGGAACCAGTGTTGGTAGACAAAGGATATAGTCTGAAGGAGGTATAAGAAAGGTAAAACTTAGTAGGCAACCAAAAGTAGTCTTATATCTTGCCTTGATCCCCTGCTTCCCATTCTGACAATGCCCTCAGGCAAGAATTTACAGAATCTTTGGGCAGCTGCTCAATGATGATTGCCACTAATTCCTACTGGTCACTGATCCTAACCCAACTTATGTCCTATGTCTTGTAACTGTGTTATCATCTTTTCCTCTTATGTCTAAATCTCTGCTTTGATAACTTATCTGCAAGCTGGGGTCCTCTAGGACTGTAATCTAGTATGTTCCTAGAACTACCTGCCCTTGTTCCTATATTCCAGCTACTTGTTGTCCAAGCCCTGGACTAGTACTTTTATCATAGGGCCTTCTAGATACAAATCCCTCCTACTAAAACATCTTTACTTTCATCTCCTCCCCAAGTTTTATGCTCCTAAGAATTGCCTAGAATTTGACTTAGAGTCTTTGTTCTAGAGCCTCCCTGATTGCTTGGCCCCACAGTAAGGAAATGCCTTGTCACCATGCCTTGAAACATCCCTTCCTTTCCCTGCTAATCCTGCCTAGGGTGGAGTGTGGGAGCAACCAGACCTGGGGAGTTCCCAAAGTATAGAGATCAAATATGAGTCAGGAATCAAAGTCATTTGGGCAATTGAGAGTTCAGGATACTACATTGTGTCAGATGGCAAAGCAAAGGCAAGGGAAATGAGGAATGAGCTATTTGACTGGAGAAGAAAATGGCAACACACTTCAGTATTCTTGAAGGAAAATCCCATGGACAGAGGAGCCTGGCAGGCTACAGTCTGTAGTGTTGCAAAGAGTCAGACATGACTGAGTGACTGAGCACACAGCACAGCAAGGAGTGACTAAAAGTAGAGATACCTCTTCCTGCAGGCCTCCTATTGGATGATTTTGTATTTTGAGCTCTGTTCCAAACAAGGCAGTTATGTGCTTTCTCTTAGGATGTGAGTCTGTGACTTAGTTTCCAGGGGGAAATTTCCATAATTCTGAGGCAAAAACAGATGATTTACATAAGAAATTGATAAGCAGATTAAACTAGATGTGCTCTGTGATAAAAAAATGCTGAAAAATATTACAGAAGAAGTATGCTTAAAGGTTATGGGCTCGTACGCTGTAGTAGAACGATTTGAATTCAAAGCTAGACTCAACAATTATGAATTCTGTAACTCTGAGCAAAGCTCTCAGGCTCAGTTCCCTTTTAGATGGAATAAAAATAATAATACAACCTGCCTCATAGTGTTCTTGTGAGAGTTGAATGAAATAATGCATAAAAGACCTTGGAAACAATCCTGGCACACTACTTATGTGCTAGTAAGTGTTGTCTTTCTTGTTGATAGAAAATAAGTCTGCAAGCCAAATGCAAGAGAATTTAGCCTGTGGAGAAACTGTCATCAATAGATAAAATGAGGTTATTGCAGGTATGAGGCATTAGAGCAGTACGATTAAGACCCAGGTCTTACACTCACAACTCAGTTGTCTTACTAGCTGTGGAACACTGGCCTTGTAATGCACCCTCTCTGAATTTGACTTCCTACATCTGCAAGGGAGGTATATTTCAAGTAGATGTTGAGATAAAACACGTGAAATGCTTAGGCAGTGCCTGGTCCTCAGTAACTGCCCCCATGAAGAGATAACAATTGTCCTTTCAATTTAAGTGAAATAAGCCAGGCACAGAAAGAGATACAGCATGATCCCACCTATATGAGGTATTTAAAAGAGTCAAATTCATAGAATCAAAGAGTGGGATGGTGGTTCCCAGAGACCCAAGGGAGGGGGAAGTGGGGAGTTACTATTCAACAGGCATACAGTCTCAGTGAAGCAAGATGAATAAACTTAAGAGATCTGGGTACAACCTTGTCCCGATAGTCAGCAATCATGTAGTCTCCACTTACAAGCTTTGTTCAGAGGGTTGCACTTGTGTTATTACCATTACAAAATAAAATTTAATAAGTAAAGAAAATGACAGCAGAAAAAAAGAAGTAACAATTGTCATTAATGAAGCCGTTAATCTAGGTGTGAAGGGCTCAAGGCCTTGGCTTAGAGTGATGAGAATGAAGGCGAAAGTGCAAATCTAACAAATAAAGGGAAAGCCAAGAGTGTGCATGTGTGCTGGCAGTGCCGCTTCTTCGCTCATATTTAGATGAGCCCCTGTCTCTCAGTTCTCTGAGGAGTGTCATCTCCTGGCTCGGGAAAACACTCCAAAATCACGAAGGCTGAGGTGAGGGCACTCTTTTCCCAGGATACAGATGATGCCTGGGTCGTGAGCAGAGCTCAGGTTTATAACATGAATTTGAAAATCAGGAAAACCTTTTCAGGTGTTGTAAGAATAATTTATAATGAGCAGATTCTCTGTTTAACAGCATTATTTGCACACAAAGTGGCTTGTATAGTTGCCTGGCAACCATTTGTTGACCTTTCTTCAGCAGGCTAAACATTATTCTTGTTTATACAACAATTTTCTCTACAAACTCTTTCTTTAGATCTTGCTTCAGGAAGCAGGAAATCAAACTAGAAAAGTTTGCAAATCCATTTTTGCAAGACAGACAAATAAATGAGCATTGGCACTTTGTGTTGAAACAGACCTCAAGTTTCAAATAGTACCGGTTTCCAAATGGTACTATAAACTCCTGAAGGAGACAATTACAAATATAATTTCCTTGTCCCTACACCCAGGCTGAATGGAACAGAACTTCTGGGTGGGTTTAATAGTTTGCGTTTTCACCAACTGTCCCATCTCATTAGTGTAAACACTTGGGTTTGGGAATCAGCATTTCAGGTTACTCCCTTTGGAATTTCTGCACTAAATCAATGACCAAGTTGGTCAACTGGTTTAACTCCCAATATGTGATAAAGACGGGCTGTGGCAGTGCCATGAAGTTCACCAGAATTCATATCTTTGTTCCTCCAGGGCCAGTGTCTTCCCATTGCCTGCAGCTCAGTGAGAACCAGACATCTTCCTACTGATTCTGTGGCACACAGGAAGTGCATCCTGCCAGCCCAGCTTGTATAAGAGAATCTACCAAGAGGCACTTTCAAATGGGTTTATCTTTCCTTTTCTCCTGTGCTTTTTCATCTCTTCTTTTCACAGCTATTTGTAAGGCCTCCTCAGACAACCATTTGCTTTTTTGCATTTCTTTTTCTAGGGGATGGTCTTGCTCCCTGTCTCCGTACAATGTCACGAACCTCTGTCCATAGTTCATCAGGCACTCTGTCTATCAGATCTAGTTCCTTAAATCTATTTCTCACTTCCACTGTATAATCATAAGGGATTTGATTTAGGTCATACCTGAAAGGTCTAGTGGTTTTCCATACTTTCTCCAATTTCAGTCTGAATTTGGTAATAAGGAGTTCATGATCTGAGCCGCAGTCAGCCCCCGTCTTGTTTTTGCTGACTGTATAGAGCTTCTCCATCTTTGGCTGCAAAGAATATAATCAATCTGATTTTGGTGTTGACCATCTGGTGATGTCCATATGTAGAGTCTTCTCTTGTGTTGTTGAAAGAGAGTGTTTGCTATGACCAGTGTGTTCTCTTGGCAAAACTCTGCTAGCCTTTGCCCTGCTTCATTCTGTACTCCAAGGCCAAATTTGCCTGTTACTCCAGGTGTGTCTTGACTTCCTATTTTTGCATTCCAGTCCCCTATAATGAAAAGGACATCTTTTTATTTGGGTGTTAGTTCTAAAAGGTCTTATAGGTCTTCATAGAACTGTTCAACTTCAGCTTCTTCAGCGTTACTGGTTGGGGCATAGTCTTGGATTACTGTGATATTGAATTATTAGCCTTGGAAATGAACAGAGATCATTCTGTCATTTTTGAGATTGCATCCAAGTACTGCATTTTGGACTAGCAATGAGAGATAAGAAAGCCTTCCTCAGTAATCAGTGCAAAGAAATAGATGAAAATAATAGAATGGGAAAGACTACAGATCTCTTCAGGAAAATTAGAGATACCAAGGGAATATTTCATGCAGAGAGAGGCTCAATAAAGGACAGAAATGGTGTAGACCTAACAGAAGCAGAAGATATTAAGAAGAGGTGGCAAGAATACACAGAAGAACTGTACAAAAAAGATCTTCACGACACAGATAATCACGATGGTGTGATCACTCACCTATAGCCAGACATCCTGGAATGTGAAGTCAAGTGGGCCTTAGGAAGCATCACTACAAACAAAGCTAGTGGAGGTGATGGAATTCCAGTTGAGCTATTTCAAATCCTCAAAGGTGATGCTGTGAAAGTGCTGCACTCAATATGCCAGCAAATTTGGAAACCTCAGCAGTGGCCACAGGGCTGGAAAAGGTCAGTTTTCGTTCCAATCCCAAAGAAAGGCAATGCCAAGTATTGCTCAAACTACCGTACAATTGCAGTTATCTCACATGCTAGCAAAGCAATGCTCAAAATTCTTCAAGCCAGGCTTCAGCAATATGTGAACTTTCAGATGTTCAAGCTGGATTTAGAAAAGGCAGAGAAACCAGAGATCAAATTCCCAACATCCGTTGGATCATTGAAAAAGCAAGAGAGTCCCAGAAAAATACATACGTCTGCTTTATTGACTATGCCAAAGCCTTTGACTGTGTGGATCACCATAAACGGTGGAAAATTCTTAAAGAGAAGGGAATACCGGACCACATGACCTGCCTCTTGAAAAATCTGTATGCAGGACAGGAAGCAACAGTTAGAACTGGACATGGAACAACAGACTGGTTCCAAATTGGAAAAGGAGTATGTCAAGGCTGTATATTGTCACCCTGCTTATTTAACTTATACGCAGAGTACATCATGAGAAACGCTGGGCTGGAGGAAGCACAAGCTGGAATCAAGATTGCTGGGAGAAATATCAATATGCAGATGACACTACCCTTATGGCAGAAAGCAAAGAAGAACTAAAGAGCCTCTTGATGAAAGTGAAAGAGGAGAGTGAAAATGTTGGCTTAAAACTCAACAATCAGAAAACTAAGATCATGGCATCTGGTCCCATCACTTCATGGCAAATGAATGGGGAAATAGTGGCTGACTTTATTTTGGGGGGCTCCAAAATCACTGCAGATGGTGACTGCAGCCATGAAATTTAAAAAAAGGTCTTAATGATCCAGATAACCGTCATGGTGTGGTCACTCACCTAGAGCCAGACATACTGGAGTGCAAAGTCAAGTGGGACTTAGGAAGCATTGCTACAAACAAAGCTAGTAGAGGTGATGGAATTCCAGGCTATTTCAAATCCTAAAGGATGATGCTGTTAATATGCTACACTTTATATACCAGCAAATTTGGAAGACTTGGCAGTGGTCAGAGGACTGGAATGGTCAGATTTCATTCCAGTTCCAAAGAAAGGCAATGCCAAAGGATGTTAAGACTACCATACTCATTTCACACACTAGCAAGGTAATGCTAAAAATCCTTCAAGCTAGGCTTCAACAGTATGTGAACATAAATATGAAAGGAGTTCAGAGACAACAGAGACGGAATGAGCAAATGGGAAGGTCTTCTCTGGTAGAGTTCTACTAATGATGAATGATGGATTGGCTTTAGACACCCAGAAAGAAATGTACAGCATTCCAGAGTCAGAAGATACTAGTTTATAAATCTGATGTTTCACATAAGTTTTGTCCTCTACCGTGTACCCACGCCAGGAAAAAAAAAAAAAGGCCTATTATGTGCTCCAACTAATTCTCTAATCTGGGAGTGAATCCAGTGCCATAAAGAGAGAGTTTTCATTATATCTAAGTGCATGATCACATATTAGATTATTGATTACCTTTCTCATTTAGCTGTTCTATTCCTAAAACCAATGGCATGCAGCAATAATCTGATTCTCTATGGATAATAATCATGATAAACAAAAGACCTTCCATCTACCCCCAAATTTTCTCCAATTGTAGAGAAACAGTAAGAGAGGTAAGAGTCTGTTGATATAAACCAATAATAATCAAGCTAGCAGGCTCCATACACAAGGCAAATACTCAAGGTCATAAAAGGGTCAGCGTGAGGACGAGTATAGTCAAGAAAGACTTCTTTAAAGAGGTTGGTGTTGATGTTTGTGACCGTCTTGTGGGTCCTTCTCGGCAGTGAGTCAGCAAATCAATCTGAGAAGCCTCTGGCACTCATATCCTGCTGGTGGGTTTGTAACGACAATGCTGACGCACTGCTGCTCAGTCGCACTGAGCCTGTTGAGCAGCACTGCAGAATCGAGTGCGTCATTTCCCCTGAACGATGCAGCTCATTCATTGCTTGAAGTGTGACCATTCATGTTGAAAATGAAATTCTGCAGAGTGATCTGCTGGGGAAATTATTCAGAGCTACTCACTTAAAGATCTTGCTATCTTTTGTGGTCCTCAATTAAGGCTCACAAGAACCTCTCGAGGGTAAATTGGTGCCAATCTAAGCATTGAGAGTAGAAGAACAAGTAATGAAAACCCAAAGCTTGTACGAACTTTCAAAAGTCATCTCTAAGGACTCGAGGGAGCAGCTAAAATTGATTGTAACCTGAACATCTAGAATATTGGTGTACAGGAAAGAACCATGAACTTGAAATTAGGAAACAGTGGTGCTAGTCTTAATTCTGCCTTTAGCTCACTGGATGCTTTGAGATAATATAGAGATATACACATTATTAGACTTAGAAGGAATAACCTAGTATAAACACTTTTTGTAGAAAAAAAATAGAAAAACATAAGGCATACAAAGAAAGATCTAATAATATCTGGGTTTCTAGTATCTCTAATTAAGCCTAAAATTTAATATTTACATATCTCTTTTTTAATATACAAATAATTAATATATCATAGTCTTCTTAGAGCCCTCATCCAACATGCAACCACTGCCATGAATTTAATAAGTTTGATTCTTTGTCTTTTTAAAGCATTCTGTAGACTTGATTACATATATGTTATTAGAGACAGACATTTTATGTAATAGGCATCAATAATACAAAGTATTATTCTGAAACTTGCTTCCCCATATATATTTGGATTTTATTTCTGCTACCTTATTGTGTGTTCTCTTTATGCTACTTTAAGTTTACTTCTATTTCCCTCTTTATTGGACTGATATAATTTTCTTTCTTTTGCTCTTTTCCTTCATATACTATTTGGCAACATACACAGTTTATTTCTTTTCTTTTAGTGGTTATCTTTAAATTTTCAATATACATATTCTGTTACTAATTTTCTAATGAAGTATACATGACGGATCTTAGTGTAACTCATTCTCCTTAGGTACATAGCTTCTAATTCCCAGTTTTCATACTGTGGATGTCTAGAATTTTAATTCCAACATGTTTTAAACATAAAAGAAATTTATCTCCTTTATTATTTACAGTAAACATCTATGTGTTTTTATCACCACTATATTCAACTTCTTTGCTCACCAACTTTCTTGAATCCCACTCCTTAGTTCTGAATTTATTATTCTTTTTGATGAATTATAGCCTTTAATAATTCTTGCAGTGAGAATCTGATAGTAATAAACTTAGTCCTTAAATGTCTAAAGATGTCTTCATTTCACATTTACTCTTGAAGGCATAGCATTCTATATTCACAATTATTTTCCCATGACACTTTGAATGAATTCTTTTATTAATGAAAAAAATGAGCTGTCAAACAGATGCTGTTCTTTTAAGGTAATTTATCTCTTCTCATGGGTTTTACAGTCTATGTGTGGACTGTATTTTTTATTTCTCTTGCTGTGTACAACATGGGTCTCCCTAATTGGAAGACTCTTTTGGAAGCTTTGGAAATTTTCAGACATTATTTAGCTCTTATAGGCCCTCCCCCTAATTCTTTGTATTTTTCTTATGAAATTCTTATTAGGCTTATATTGATACTTCTTAGCCTTCAGCTCAGTTTCTCTTTTATTTACTATCACTTTATCTCTTTGCTTCCATACTAGGAAATTTCCTCAATTCTATCTTTCATGTTGCAATTTCTTTGCTTATGTTAGCCTAGTATTAGACCTACTCTTGATTTCCCATTCTCCTCTCTTATTTCTTTGAGAATTTCAAGGATATTGATTTTTAAGGATCTTTTTAGATTTTTCATTATTTCTTTTTCCTAGAATTGGAATTCACCCAATTTTTTGGTTGTACCCTCTCTTGAAGAGTTCCTTCTTGCACCCTTTTCCAGAAGCCATCTCATGATGGCCTCAGCCTGTACCTCGTGTGCCATCTGGATCCACAGGAGGTCTGAGCTCTACTCTCAGTGTGGGTACAGGTAACAGCCTGGAAATCAGGCTCACATGAGAAACTTGACTTTGGTAGCAGGCTTTGGGAAAGAATCATGTTTCTAGAAGCCACCTGGACAGACAAGATGGGATATTCCAATTTCTATCACAGCCTGAGCTCACATTGGAGCACACATTCCCATTTGAGGACTTTAGCTGAATCATCCACATACAACTAGTCTCATCCCATTGGTGACCATGAGACTTCAGCCTCTGTCTATACCTGTAATTTCCTTTCCTTTTTGGTCCTTGGGTTTTTTCCTTAATATTTAATACAGTTCTGTATTTATTTTTAAATAAATTAATTTATTATATTCCATGTGTTTGGAGTTGGATGGGGGTTGTATTATACAGGAACTTTCCTCTACCATGGAAATTTCCTTCATTTTTCAAACAGGGAAACTTAACCCCAGAAAAGTTAGCTGGCTTGCTCAATTCACAGCCTAATTATTGCCAATATGTAGATTATAAAGCTCTTTTCCACCTTGAAAACACCATATACTGTCTCTTTGCCTCAAGATTTTTGATGTTCAAAATGCAGAGTAATGCCTACCTTGCCTTTCTCAATTTATTATTGAAGGAATTGACATTGCAAATACATGTGAAAGTATTTTGAAAATAAGACACTTAGTCTCATTAATATTTTCATTTTTAAAGTTCTATTGTGATGGAAATTGTGAATAATGTCAATATACATTGCTAAAAAATTACTTCTGAGTTTTCCACTATAGAATTTCCTTTTTTCACATTCCAATACCACCCTCAAAGTTATTAAATAAAAAAAGAACTCTTGGATGGAAGTTGATGCACTATGGTAAACTTATGGAGACTAAGGAAAAATGTTATTTTCATATATTTAGCAAACATTTTTTGAATACCAGTCTATACATGCACTAAGGTGTTGCCTGGGAAGTAGTAGGTAGATGTTTTTTAAAAAATAAATAGGCTTTTTATTTTTTAAAAGAGTTTTAGATTTACAAAAATTGTAAAGGTGGAGTTCCCATATATCCTACACACATTTCCCCCATCATTAACATCTAATGCCAGTAGTGTACATTTGTCACAATTAATGAACCAATATTGATCCATCATTATACTTGTATTCAGACTTCCTTAGTTTTGACTTTTTTTCTCTAGGGTACAATCCAGGGCACCATATTACATTTACTTATCATGTCTTCTTAGGTTCCTCTTCCCTGTGACAAAAAGTCAGACTTTACATTTTTGACCTTGACAGCTTTGAAGGCTGCTGGTCAGGAACTTTGCAGAATGTCTCTTAATTGGGATTTGTCTGATTTTTTTCTCATGATTAGAGTGGGAATGTGAGTATCCCACTTTTGGAGAAAGATCACAGAGGTAAAGTGCCATTCTCATCACTTTATATCAAGGGTACATGAAATCAAGATGACATCATTTTTTATGTCTGAGATAATATTTGCAAGATTTATCAACTGGAAAAGTACTCTTTGGAAAAGTACTCTTTGTACCTTGTTCAAACGTTGCTCTTGAACCCTTGTTCATGCCCCAAGAGGGCATACACTATGAGCAGCCCACACTTGAAGAGTGGAGAGTTATGTTCTACCTTCTAAGGGACTGACTATCCACATAAGTTGTGTGGAATTGTTCTGCATGGGTGATTTGTCTATTCCATACATTTATGTATTCATTTATGAGGTTGGTGAAAAAGTAATTTCAGTTTTGGGCTGTGAATTTTAAATCATTAAAACTAGGCTCAAAGACATCTTTATTAATCAAAATAGGAACCATTACATTCAACACATTTTTGCCAAAGAGAAATATTAATAAGTTAGTTTATTCCTGTAGCATAAAAAACCCTTGTTTCAGGATTAGAGGAACTGTTAGAAAGTATTTTCTGACTACTGCTGGTTGTGGAAGCATTTTCCCTGCAAAAAGTTGTCAAAATATTGAAGAAGTGGTAGTCAGTTGGTGAGAGGTCAGGTGAGTATGGTGGATGAGGCAAAACTTTGTAGCCTAATTTGTTCAACTTTTGACACCTTGATTGTGCAATGTGTGATTGGGCATTGTCGTGGAGAATTGGGCCCTTTCTATTGACCAATTCTGGCTGTAGGTGTTGCAGTTTTCTGGGCATCTCATTGATTTACAGAGCTACTTTTCAGATGTAATGATTTCACTGGGATTCATAAAGCTGTGGTTGATCAGACCAAAAGCAGACCAACAAACAATGACCATGACCTTTTTTTGGAAAGTTTGGCTTTGGGAAGTGCTTTGGAGCAGTCAGTCCAATCACTGAGCTGGTCATTGTCAGTTGTCATATAAAATCCACTTTTCGTTGCACATCACAATCTGATGGAGAAGTGGTTTGTTGCTGTTGCATAGAATAAGAGAAGATGACATTTCAAAATGATGATTTTTTGATTTGCAGTCAGCAAATACTTGCTTAGTGTGAAAGAGTTCAGAACATGCCACTTCAGAATATACCACTTGGGAATATTGATTATTTTGAGCTTAAACACTTGAGAAACAACAAATGCAAGAAGGGCTCTATAAGTTTTTGTGTCTACCAGTTGCATCAGATCTTCATTTTCCTTCTATTTTTGAGAGCTGTGAAATTCTCTAGGCTTATCTTGTATATTTCCTGCCCCAATTCTAGAATCAGCCACATCTCCAAGGAGCCCTGGTTCCCTTTAGTAAGGAGATTATTGACTAAAAGAAAATGTTGCATTGAATCTAACATGACTAGACATTGTTTTCTTCTTTCATCCACTTATAAAATATTTGATACTTTTCCCTCTGTCAGTCTGGCAGGAATGCTGAGATTACAGTGAATGGCCTCATAAAGCCATTAGATTTCTTTGAAAGCAACGATTTTCAAAATGGGGAGGCATAATTCTTGAAGAAAATTAGGAAATTCCATAAAGATAACAAAAAACTTCATCTATAATTGCCAGTTGAGACCATACATCTCTTCTAAATGTGGATCTAATATTGAGCTATTATGTAGAGATTTCTTAAATGCAAGAGCAAATTAACCTGGAAATACACTAAATTTAAAGAACCTCTTTTCTATAATCAGAACAAAGGGCAAGGCTTCAGCAGTTACTAAAAGCTGTTATTGCTGGTTTAAACAAAGAAACTAAAATGTTTATTATTGCAACATATCTTTTTATATGTGCCCAGACTCCAAAGTCTAGTTTTGTTTGTAAGGTTCTCCAACAGAGTGGTTGCTAAGATATGGCAAAAGCCCAAAGGACAGCATGCTGAGCCTTTGGAAAAACAGTTTCATTTCTAAAAGCAAGGGATAGATATTGAGGCTTAAAGGGAGTTGATCCTTAGGATAAAGTCATAGCTAATGTAAGGTTTTCAGAATAAAATCTAAGATTTCAGGGAAATCTAGGGACCAATTATGTGATGTTCAAAGGAAACAGTGAGTACAAGTGAGCCTTAGTTTTTACCCTATGCTTAAGGCAAATTATTCTACTCGATGTTAGGGAATAAAAATTACCTTTGTTTCTTTTTCTGATCATGATAATGAAGAGGAGGAGAATGAAATGAGGGTGATGAAAACTGGAGTTCTAGGCACTTCAGTTGTTAAGTTGCTTCAGTTCAGAAAAAAAACACAGTGAAGGAGTTTGACTTTGGTCTGCTCTCAAAGAGAAAGAGACCAGATCTCATGGGAAGAGTTTCTCATGCCCTTTTCTTTGAACTTGATTCTCCCACCTGAATTTCATGGCCAGGTATGCTCATGAATCAACCTTCAAGATGGCAAATTAGTTTCCCAAATGGAGTTTTCCATCCTGAGAGGGCCAGGTGTGTGAACCCTCCTTATCTTCCATCTGCTCAAAGACAAAAATGTCTTATAAGATTTGTAAAAATTTAACCTCTCAGTAATGTGCAAAGGAAAAAAAATAGGAGGAAATGATGTGGCAGAGGGGCAGCCACGCAGAACCCGAGTGGCTACAGGAAGAATTATCTTCCAATGGTTCTTTCTTGGGCCCCTGAGATGGGTTGTCTGACTACTTAATAAGAAGCAAATCTCCAGTGGGAAACAACCTTATCCTCACACACCACTTGATCACCGAAGGAGAACGGGATGCTAGGGAAAGCGGTCTAAGGGGAGGCACTTTAAAAGCAAATCTCCTAGAATGACGGACCCACTTTAGTGCTCAGTTGCTGGTACCGTGAGGAAGGACCAAGCGAACCAGTTTAGCAAATACCTGGACATTGTGTGTCCTCCATGTTCGCGGCCTTCTTTGCCTTGATCACCTGAGAAGGATCTCAAATTCTTATTCCAAATTGTCTCTTTGGTGACACTGGCTACTTTTCTCTAAACCACCGTTTCAAGGCTCAGGAGGAACTGTGAGGTAAGGCAGATCTTTTTTTCTTACTTTGTCATCTCTTGCCAACATTTAGAAATTCTTTTCTACCTGTTCATGGAGGACATTACTGGCTTCTAACCTTCTTTTTCTTTTCCTCCCCACTCACCAAAATAAAAATGCAACATTATTTCTCTCTCTCTCTCTCTATATATATATACATATATAGATAGATAGACAGATATGTATGATCATGTTCTTGCTATTAAAACATTTGAGGCACTTGTTACCTAATAATACAGATGATTTGAAAGCCTTTAAGAATAGGATCCCACTTTTGATGACATAATAGTACAGCTGTTAGTTCATGTAGAGCATCTCCCAATTAGTTTACTTTCAACCCCCCTCCATGCCTCAACTCCAACCTCAATTTAGATTACAGCGTTGAAAAGCTCATCATAAAATGTAGCCTTGTACAAGGAGAGGATCTAATTATTCAGCCTTGCCGTACAATCCTAATAAATTATGCAGTTTTGCCCACAGTATTTCACCTGAGAGAATGAGTGTGTCAAACACCATAGTGAGTGAATTCTCCAACCAGCCTATATAGATGCCAGAGCCACAAATGTTTAGTGTCACAATCTGAGATTTGGTTTTATGGCACTTGAAGAGTGGGTGTTAATAATTCTCTCTCTCTTTTTATTTTTTTGGTTGGGGTTGAGAATATGCACTATCCTGAAGGGACTTGTATGCACATAGAATACACTACATGTGATAAATAGATATATTTAATAAAGCCCAAAGGGTATGCTGTCACCTAATGATTTGCATATTATTCCAGAATGGTAATGAAAAGCTAAAGGGAATCCACCAAGAGTTCAAACGAACTTATTTGGGACAAATGAATATCAGCCTCCTGAGGCTCCCATCAGTAGAACAAGAGGGCATATTTACAGCTATATCTGTGCATATGGGAGGGAGTTCCAAAATCTATTCTAACTATTCAGGACTGATTGGTTGTAGAATGGAAACCGTCTGGTCTACCTGATGGTTTTCTCCACCTTTGCCGTGTATGATGGCAGGGCTTATAAGTGCTGCTCCCTGTTGACTATGGAAAATTTTGACAGGTCTGATGGAGAGTTGATGATCCCCTTGGGCACTGTACAGTGGTGGTGGGTATAGGTTTTGTGTAAGGGTAGGTTTAAAAGTAATGGCAAAAGTGTGCAATCTTATTTTGTCTTATTAATAACACTCTCTAAAGTAAGGCAATACTATAACTTTATTATGACTAAAAATCTAAATGCAATTTGGCCTTCACAATACAAGAAAGATAATCAATAAATGTTTGCCTTATATTCAGATTGACTGGCTGATGTCAAGGCGAATTTTATTGGGCATATAAGCCATGATTTTGTATCAGCGAGCCAAATTCAATCAATACATTTGCATCAATTAAAAGCTACTTCCAATTTTTAAACCTCTACTTCAGGTTTTAAAAAACATTTACTAGTAAGGCATCTATCCTATTACTTTCCAGAAACCCTCTCTGCCATATGCGCCATCTATACTAACTTTGCATGAGGAAAAAATGTGAGGTGAGGAGAAGTGAGAAGCAGGGAGTGATTTGCTGAGAGAAGGAGATAACTTGCCTTGGGTGGCAGTCCCCTGAGCTTTGCTCAGACCACCTTGATATGAGATGTAGGTGCATGCGTGTGTGCTAAGTTGCTTCAGTTGTGTCTAATTCTTTGTGACCCTATGAACTGTAGACCACCAGGCTCCTCTGTCCATGGGAATTCTCCAGGTAATAATGCTAGAGTGGGTTGCTGTGCCCTCCTCAAGGGGATCTTCCCAACCCAGGGGTCAAATCTGCATCTTTCATGTTTCCTGCTTTGGCAGGCAGGATCTTTACCATAGCGCCACCTGGGAAGCCCATGAGATGTAGGTATTGAGGCATAATTACGGTCCTGACCATGATCAAAACTAGGCGAGAACTGGGGGCTGGCACTCGGTGCTGGGCTTGGAGACCACTCCATCTCAAGATCCTTTCCCCAGTATGCCAATACTCCAGCATCCTAGCATCAGGGGGCCCAGAACATCCCCTGGTGGCACCAACTGTCAGGCAGCTTGGAGGGGTCAGATATCTGCGTTACCATTCATCTGCAATGGGTGATATTCTCACGTCAACAGGCTAATGGTATTTTAGGTATGAGGTGTACAAGTATAAGTGGCATAAACTTGGAGCCAGTGGATGTGAAGGATAGGCTGAAATGTTCTTTTATCAATTACCTGACAAAGAATCTTTAACAACTTCATGCTGTACGCTGCAAAACATTTTGTTATAGTCGACCAAATTATCTGGAGATTGAAGGAGTAGAAAGAGCTGGACATTGGCATTTGTTGAACAGAGTAATATAATGAGGGCTGTGGGGGTTAAACACAGAAGTAGAGAAAAGGTCATTGCCTTTGTGGTGCTTATGAACCCTTGATGGAAAAATAGATTGAGTAGGTGCCATTCAAAGACACAGGACTAAGATCTCACTGCTTACATTGAAGCTAAAATCCTAGCAAGAGAAAACCAACTCTGTGAGTTTATGAATCTTTTAAATCTTTCATGTATTGAAAACATGAAGGTACTATGGAACACGTCAGAGAGCAAGGCCTTATAACATAGATTCCTGGCTGGACCTATTCATTATTTTATTCCACAAAGATTAAATTGATCACTTCATATAAGTGAATCCTTGCAATCTCAGCAAAGGACTCTGTTATAGAATCCCTCTAAGGAGACAGGGACATGGGAAGAGAGAGGGATCTTCCCGGGGAAGAAGAGGTGAGAGGAAGAGCCGTGGTTCAGAGCATGGGTGCTGACTCAGACTCTCACTGGTAGCAGAAGGACCGCCATCAGAGTGTGAGGCAGGAAGACGATTTGGAGAGGCTGGGAGGAACAAAAAGAGCATGGAAATAGAGGAGCAAGATGTATTGTGAGATAGTAGTCATTCGAAACAGAATTAATCTTTATATCAACATTTAGAAGACAATTCTAATAGGCCAGAGGGGGATAAGATTAAATTCTGAACTTCCCCACAAAATATTCCATGTGGCTTATGCTAGTCACTAGAAAACATGCTTTCCTGAGAGGCTGTGACATGATAACTCTCAATGAAACAAGTTCCAACAATAATCCTTTGGGAAAAAATTTAGCACAGGCACATACACACATATACACACACACGTACTTAACTTTATAAGGACCCTTGTCTGTAATCCTCCAAAGCTAGCCTTAATATGCAATAAATTGTAAACAATTTTATTTCAACTTGAAAATTCCATGGTTATATTAATTTTATAGGCCTTTCTTACTTATAATTATATGTCTGTGGCAATTCACTTATTTCCTAGGCAGTATTACTTTCCTTGACCTTGTGTGTTTTGAGGAAGGCTGAACTGCTACACTTTAAAGACAAAAATAATTTGAGCAGCTGAGCACTATAAGCAGCTGCTGTGAGGTGCAGATTTGGGGTTGTTCTTCAACTCAAGTCCCATGAAGGGGTTTTGCACATACATTGAGCCAATACTGAGGATACTGAGTTGGTTAATTATCAGATCAATAATCTACAAACTGTGAGTATGCAGGAAACCAGAGTCTGTTGGCTTTTCAATCCATTCTGGAAATAAGGGTCTTAATGTGAACTCTCAGAGCGTTCTGGTTCAGGGAGTCAATAATTCCCATCGTATCAGAGAAAATGTATTGCCTCCATAGGTCATGGAATGCCTGGGGGATGTTCCTCAGTAATCAAGTCCCCTGCATAATAGATTGTGCCTTAATTTCTTAGTCTGCTCTGGGACTTAGTTGGTAAATAACACACAGTTGGGCCCATTTTATCTACCAGAGATTATCTGAATGCTCTGGAGAAAATGGTGAGGCTTTACGAGTGTTCCAGGCAGGAGAGAAATAAAAAAGTCACTCAGGGCAAAGATTCATGTGATATTCCCTGAAGTGAATATTTCTAGACTTTAATTGGAGGAAAGAAAAAAGAATAAGGATGGAAGAGAAAGTTAGGAGGGATAGAAGGAAGGAAGGAGAAAGGAAAATAAACCTAACGGTGTGTGTGTGTGCGTGTAGTTGAAAATCCGCAATCAATAGATTCAATGCAATCCCTATCAAGCTACCAATGGTATTTTTCACAGAACTAGAACAAATCATCTCACAATTTGTATGGAAATATAAGAAACCTCGAATAGCCAAAGCAATCTTGAGGAAGAAGAATGGAACTGGAGGAATCAACATGCCTGACTTCAGGCTCTACTACAAAGCCACAGTCATCAAGACAGTATGGTACTGGCACAAAGATAGAAATATAGATCAATGGAACAAAATAAAAAGCCCAGAGATAAACCCACGCACATATGGACACCTTATCTTCGACAAAGGAGGCAAGAATATACAATGGAGAAAAGACAATCTCTTTAACAAGTGGTGCTGGGAAAACTGGTCAGCCACTTGTAAGAGAATGAAACTAGAACACTTCCTAACACCATACACAAAAATAAACTCAAAATGGATTAAAGATCTAAACATAAGACCAGAAACTATAAAACTCCTAGAGGAAAACATAGGCAAAACACTCTCCAACATAAATCACAGCAGGATCCTCCATGACCCACCTCCCAGAATATTGGAAATAAAAGCAAAAATAAACAAATGGGACCTAATTAAAATTAAAAGCTTTTGCACAACAAAGGAAACTATAAGCAAGGTGAAAAGACAGCCTTCAGAATGGGAGAAAATAATAGCAAACGAAGCAACAGACAAACAATTAATCTCAAAAATATACAAGCAACTTCTGCAGCTGAATTCCAGAAAAATAAACGACCCAATCAAAAAATGGGCCAAAGAACTAAACAGACATTTCTCCAAAGAAGAAATACAGACGGCTAACAAACACATGAAAAGATGCTCAACGTCACTCATTATTAGAGAAATGCAAATCAAAACCACAATGAGGTATCATCTCACACCAGTCAGAATGGCTGCTATCCAAAAGTCTACAAGCAATAAATGCTGGAGAGGGTGTGGAGAAAAGGGAACCCTCTTACACTGTTGGTGGGAATGCAAACTAGTACAGCCACTATGGAGAACAGTGTGGAGATTCCTTAAAAAACTGGGACTAGAACTGCCATATGACCCAGCAATCCCACTGCTGGGCATATACACCGAGGAAACCAGAATTGAAAGAGACGCATGTAACCCAATGTTCATCGCAGCACTGTTTACAATAGCCGGGACATGGAAGCAACCTAGATGTCCATCAGCAGACGAATGGATAAGGAAGCTGTGGTACATATACACAATGGAATATTACTCAGCCATTAAAAAAAAATACATTTGAATCAGTTCTACTGAGATGGATGAAACTGGAGCCCATTATACAGAGTGAAGTAAGCCAGAAACAAAAACACCAATACAGTATACTAATGCATATATATGGAATTTGAAAGATGGCAACGATAACCCTATATGCGAGACAGAGTAAGAGACACAGATGCATAGAACAATTTTATGGACTCTGAGGGAGAAGGTGAGGGTGGGACGTTCTGGGAGAATAGCATTGAAACATGTATATTATCATATGTGAAACAGAACACCATTCCATGTTCGATGCATGAGACAAGGGCTCAGGGCCGGGGCAATGGGATGGCCGGGAGGGATGGGATGGGGAGGGAGGTGGGAGGGGGGTCCAGGAGGGGGAACACATGTAGACCCATGGCTGATTCATGTCAATGTATGGCAAAAACTATTACAATATTGTAAAGTAATTAGCCCCCAACTAAAATAAATAAATTTATAAAAAAAAAAAACAAAAAAACAAGGTTGACAACAGCATCTAAAATGGCAAGTTTATCCATAATACTTCATTGGGTCAAAAGTTTGAACAGCAGACTTCAAACACTAAAAAGAGAATTTTTGGTTAAGAAATGGAGCCTGCTGCATGTAAATATAAACAGAATTAAAACTGGAACATGAAGCATTTGTACAGGTACTCAGTGGTAAAGAATCTGCCTGCAATGCAGGAAACACAGGTTTGATCCCTGGGTCAGGAAGATGCCCTGGAGGAGGGCATGGCAACCCATTCCAGTATTCTTGCTGGGAAAATCCTATAGAAAGAGGAGCCTGGCAGGCTATGGTCCATGGGATCACAAAGAGTTGGACACCACTGAAGTGACTGAGCATGCACGCATGCAAGAGAATCATACATTTCATGACAGAAATTATTCAAGGGTAGTTGGAAACACCTCTGGTATTGCCTTATGCAAACAGGCAAGCAACAAAAACCTGGAGATGCCCAGAATGTTTCTTTAATAATAACTAACATTTGCAGAGTCCCTTAGAATCTACAAGGTATTTTATAGCAATTACCACAGTTAATTCCCACAATAACTCTGTGAATTCAAATATTACATTTCTTATTTTACAGCCAAGGGAACTGCTGCCCAAGAAGGGAAGGTGGCTTTTCCCAAGGTCACTCAGAAGTCAGTTGTGAAACTGGAACCCAAAGCCAGATCTTTGACTGTAGACTGTCTGTCCAATCTCAGCCTCTCTGTCTTCATAGCCGTGGGTCCCTCTGCAAACAGTTATGTCTGTAACAAGGTAGAGGTGTAACTACCCGGAAGGCAGAATATGTACTTGACACAAGCTCATGGCGTCTAAAGTTGCTGTTTCAACCAACATACAAACTTGAGCTTGAAGGTCTAGAATTTCAATAATTTTTTTTAATAAATTTATTTATTTTAGTTGGGGGCTAATTACAATATTGTAGTGGTTTTTGCCATACATTGACATGAATCAGCCATGGGTTTACATGTGTTCCCCATCCTGAACCCCCCTCCCTCCTCCCTCCCCATCCCATCCCTCTGGGTCATCCCATTGCCCCAGCCCTGAGCATTTGTCTCATGCATTGAACCTGGAATGGTGTTCTGTTTCACATATGATAATATACATGTTTCAATGCTATTCTCCCAGAACGTCCCACCCTCACCTTCTCCCTCAGAGTCCATAAGACTGTTCTATGCATCTGTGTCTCTTATTCTGCCTCGCATATAGGGTTATCATTACCATCTTTCAAATTCCATATATATGCATTAGTATACTGTATTGGTGTTTTTGTTTCTGGCTTACTTCACTCTGTACAATGGGCTCCAGTTTCATCCATCTCAGTAGAACTGATTCAAATGTATTCTTTTTAATGGCTGAGTAATATTCCATTGTGTATATGTACCACAGCTTCCTTATCCATTCGTCTGCTGATGGACATCTAGGTTGCTTCCATGTCCCAGCTATTGTAAACAGTGCTGCGATGAACATTGGGGTACACGCGTCTCTTTCAATTCTGGTTTCCTCGGTGTCACAATTAAAATAGAGATAGCTTTTTCCCTTAAGTACAATCACTTAACATATTTCTAAGAAAGAAAGTGAAGCCACTTAGTTGTGTCCGACTCTTTGCGAACCCACAGACTGTAGCCTGCCAGGCTCCTCCGTCCATGGGATTTTCCAGGCAAGAATACTGGACTGGGTTGCCATTTCCTTCTCCAGGGGATCTTCCTGACCCAGGGATTGAACCCAGGTCTTCTGCACCGCAGGCAGACTCTTTACCATCTGAGCCACCAGGAAGTTACATATTTCTAACTTTCATCATAATAAAACTTTGTCATCATAGTTAAAGTCTAAAAATAAAACCACAGGTCAGGTGTGACTCTGGTTGTGGACATTTGTTGTTTGAGAGATGTTAAGACAGGGTGAAGACAGTACAGGTGGCCAGCTGAAGTTGTTACAAGATGCTTGGTGTAAGACCTAGGGTCAGGTTCTGTGAGGGAAGTGATGATGAGCAGATCACAGCCTCTGCTCTCAAAGGAACCTATGCTCTATTGAGAAATACACCCGCACAAATGGAGAGAGGAGAAAAGGTGGGGGAAGTGAGGAAGTATGTGCCCAATTTGAGGATCAGAAAATGTGCCAATTTTTAAACCACAGGGCTTGTCTTGGAGAACAGTGGAGAGAGAACCTGGAGAAAGAGAAAGACTTAAATGAGAAGTTGGATTTTATACTGAGAATAGTGTATGTTGTGGTGATGATAGAGTGGGAGGAGGGCACAGTGAAAGGGTTTTAGAAAAGGCACGTATAGTAGGAGTCCAGAGAATCAATCAGAGAGAAAGAGCTAGGGAGAGACCTGTTGTGAAGATATGGTGGTTTTCCAAGGTGAGATAGTATGAACATGAAATACCAATAAAAATCAATTACTATCATTATGGTTTAGACTATTATTTTTAATAAGCATTTCCAGAACTCCCTCTGAATTGCTTTGTGGTATACTACTTAAAATGGATTTTGAGAAATACTAGTGCCTCTGGATATTGACAAGGTGTTTAAAAAAAAAAAAACTTGTGATCAAAGTGTACAGAATTTGTGGGTGAAACCAAGACTTAAAAATTTACAGCAGAATTTAGGAAAGAATTTAATATGCAAAATGTACATTTTAATTTCTGAAGGATGGTAGAGAATGCTGCGTTTCCTAAACACCTTGACTAATTAGGATCCCCCCTTCTTTCTGCAGCAAGGCATCTTTCACTACTAACACCCTGATTCAAAGATTAGTTTTGACTGGAGATAAGAAACCTAGATTCTTGTTCACTTATAGACTAAAGGTGTGACCTTGGACATCTAGGGACCTCAATTTCCTCACTCATCTTGCTATCCTAGTTTGGTCAAAAAGATAGCAGGAGACAGTAGTGGAAATGTTGAGATAGATATTCACTTGACAGCAGCTCTAGTTAACGGGCATAACTTCTTAAGACAATTAGTAACTAGTGGCCACCATGCCCATTGCTCTTGAGACAATTTGCTACATTTCTCTAAAAGCTCAGGAAATTACCTTTTGGAAGCAAATTAAGCATTGGGTTTCTCCCTTAAAGTATACTGCAGATCATGTAAGCATGAATGTCTCAGAATGGTAGACATGAAAGCCCAACAGAGTCAGACATCTTCCTTCTCACCACTGCACATCCCACCTCCCCAAATAATCCTTGCAGGTAACCTCCAAGTGTTGTCCCATGTCTCATGGCTTGTTGAGTCTAAGGAAGGATGCTGAAGTTTTATGCTAAGATCTAAGATCTACAAAGTAGAAATATTCAGGAAAAAAAATGGCTATTTTAGACTCCTAGATCAAAGTTAGTATCACTCCCCTTGTGAAAGAGTATCACTTCTCTCAACTTTTACACAAATGAAAACAGAGCTTTATTTAAAGAGGTAATAATCCAAGGGGGTAACTGTTTTAAAAAGTAAAGGGAAGCCTTATCATATACTGACTGTGTGTAGCAGTGAAGGAGGCATCTTGTAGCTTATCTCAATATAGTCTGGTGGTCTACACAGGGTTTCGTTTTCAGCTAGCCTTAGTTTGCGTTTTAGCTCTGCTACCTACTACCTATGTGCTGCTGCTGCTAAGTCGCTTCAGTCGTGTCCGACTCTGTGCAACCCCATAGACAGCAGCCCACCAGGCTCCGCCGTCCCTGGGATTCTCCAGGCAAGAACACTGGAGTGGGTTGCCATTGCCTTCTCCGACTACCTATGTGACTTTAGCCAAATCATTTAAATTCTCATCTGTAATATGGCACCTACTGGATGAGACTGTACTGAGTATAAACTAGTATAAAACTTGGAAAGCAGTACTCTACATATGATAAGTATTCAATAAATGTTAGTCTTTATTATCACTATTATTTTATTATCAATTCAATTTCCAACATTCCCCAACACAAAGGAAGAAAGAAAGACTGAGATCTGATGTGACAAAAATCTACTTAAGAAATTTTACCTTCCAAGATAACTGAAAATATTTTCCTTCCTCCCCCTGCCCTGCCTGAGTTATAACTTCTTTCCGATACTGTTAATTAGAAAACAAAAACATCAGAGAAAGTCTATTTCACTTTGACTTCTCTAGGAGGCGCTTCCATGACCTCCACCTGGGTTCAGAGGCCAAAGTTAACCTTTATTATGGCGCCAAGTAGTCTATTTGCAAAGCACACAGCTGACATACTCTCCAAGGGACCGCAGCACACAGAGGGGAAATGCTACCTCTCTCTGCTTCTCAGTCCCCTGATCCTGGCCAGGGGCTCAGCACACAGCACCTTCTTCCTACAGAACAGCAACCAACCTTAGACCAAAAGAACAAAGGGGAGAGCTGCATGGAGTCGAAGGTAAGGAATGGAGTAATTTGCAGGGTGCAGCAGATACCTAAATTCCGTATAATTTCAGATGATATTTTTGTATCTTTAGGGGGAAGCTCTTATGATAAGAAAACAAAAACCGTGAATTTTCAGTTGGATCTTGTATCTCTCTTCACTCCACCTTCCTCTTCTCCTCATCCTCTTCTTTTTCTTAAAATTTCCTCTTCTTCGCCTTTGTCTCTCCTTTCAGGTCTCCCTCCTCTGTTTCCTCTTCTTTCTTATCCATATAGTTATCATCATCAACACTGTTGACTTTCATTCAGCACTTGCTATTTGCCAGAAACTTCCATTCTCAACATGCACTACATTTTTAAATCAGTCTACAAAAACACAACTTACAGAACAACATACTTTCTTTTTTAATTAATTTATTTTAATTGAAGGATAATTGCTTTGCAATAGTTTGATGGTATTTGCCATACATCAGCATGAATTGGCCACAGGTATACGTGTGTCCGCCCATCCTGAACCCCCCCTCCCACCTCCCTCCCTACCCTATCCCTCTGGGTTGTCCCAGAGCACTGGCTTTGGGGGCTCTTCTTCATACATCGAAGTTGCATGACCATCAAACTGGTCATCTGTTTTACATATGGTAATGTACATGTTTCAATGCTATTCTCTCAAATCATCCCACCCTCACCTTCTCCCATTGAGTCCAAAAGCCTGTTCTTTTCATCTGTGTCTCCTTTGCTGTCCTGCATGTAGGATTGTTGTTACCATTTTTCTAAATTCCATATATATGTGTTAATATACAGTATTTGTCTTTCTCTTCCTGACTTACTTCACTCTGTATAATAGGCTCCAGGTTCATCCACCTCATTAGAACTGGCTCAAATGCATTCTTTTTTATAGCTGAGTAATATTTCATGTATATAAGTACCACAACTTCCTTATCTATTCATCTGCCAATAGACATCTAGGTTGTTTCCACGTCCTAGCTATTGTAAATAGCGCTGCAGTGAACATTGGCATTCATGTATCTCTTTCAGTTCTGGTTTCCTTGGGCTGTATATGCCCAGATGAGGGATTGCTGGGTCACATGGCATTTCTATTCCCAGCTTTTTAAAGAATCCCCACACTGTTCTCCATAGTTGCTGTACCAGTTTGCATTCCCACTAACAGTGTAAGAGGGTTCCTCTCCACATCCTCTCCAACATTTATTTTTTGTAGACTTTTTGATGATGGCCATTCTGACTGGCATGAAATGATACCTCATTGTGTTTTTGATTTGCATTTCTCTAATAATGAGTGATGTTGAGCAGCTTTTCTTATGTTTATTAGCCATCTGCATGTCTTCTTTGGAGAAATGTCTGTTTAGGTCTTTTGCCCACTTTTTGATTGGGTTGTTTGTTTCCCTGATATTGAGCTGCATGCTGCTTCTAAGTCACTTCAGTCATGTCTGACTCTGTGCGACACCATAGATAGCAGCCCACCAGGCTCCTCTGTCCCTGGGATTCTCCAGGCAAGAACACTGGAGTGGGTTGCCATTTCCTTTTCCAATGCATGCATGCATGCTAAGTCACTTCAGTCATGTCTGACTCTGTGCAACCCTATGGACAGCAGCCCACCAGGCTCCTGAACTGCATGAGCTGCTTGTATATTTTGGAGATTAATTCTTTGTCAGGTGTTTCATTTGCTCTTATTTCTCACATTCTGAGGGCTGTTTTTTTACCTTGTTTATAGTTTCCTTCATTGTACAAAACATTTTAAGTTTAATTAGGTCCCATTTGTTTATTTTTGCTTTTATTTCCATTACTCTAAGAGGTGGGTCATAGAGGATCTTGCTGTGATTTATGTCATTGACTGTTCTTCCTATGTTTTCCTCCAAGAGTTTTATAGTTTCTGGTCTCACATTTAGGTTTTTTAATCCATTTTGAGTTTATTTTTGTGTGCAGTGTTAGAAAGTGTTCTACTTTCATTCTTTCACATGTAGTTGACCAGTTTCCCCAGCAGCACTTGTTGAAGAGACTGTCTTTTCTCCATTGTATATTTTTGCCTCTGTTGTCAAAGAAAAGGTGTTCATAGGTACATGGATTTATCTCTAGACTTCCTATTTTGTTGCATTGACCTGTATTTCTGTCTTTGTGCCAGTACCATACTATCTTGATGACTGTAGCTTTGTAGTATAGCCTGATGTCAGAAGGTTGATGTCTCCAATTCCATCCTTCTTTTTCAAGATTGCTTTGGCTATTTGGGGTCTTTTGTGTTTCCATGCAAATTGTGACATGTTTTGTTCTAGTTCTGTGAAAAATACCTTTGGTAGTTTGATAGGGATTGCATTGAATCTATAGATTGCTTTGGGTAGTACACTCATTTTCATTATTGATTATTCCAGCCTAAGAACATGGTATTTCTCCATGTATTTGGGGACAGCACACTTTCTGAACAAGAGAAAAATAAACCAAAAGTCTGGTGCCCAAAGGCTGCAAAGTCTTCAATGACAGAGCATTATGAAGTGGGTCAAGTTGAGATATGCTTCATGCATGTCAGTGGAAATGGCTTTTCCTACAGCATAAAGAGGCAGTGTAAATGGAATTTGTATTGTTACCCCAATGCTAATGTATTCTTTTGCAAATGGTGAATGCATTTGATTATGTATGCGTGTGGATTTGATATATCCACTTGAAAACAAGCTTAATATTCTTTTAAATAACTTATTTTAATTAAATCATATACTGGAATTCATTCTTGTGCATATTCCTATGATGGGATTCTTCAATAATTATCCTGGGGTGAAAAAGCAAAAAGTGAAATGTGGTATTTATTTAAATTTTTATATATATTTATGTTTCAACATAGATCATACTTTTGCATATATGTTATTTTAATTTTGTATAATGCACATGTTAATATTATTTGTGAAAACATACTGCAAACCATATTCCCTGGACTTAGTTTGCACACTGCAAGAAACTATTGCAAGTCTATGTGATGTTAAATGTGACTATATTGTGGTTTTGAAGACTATATTAAAATTTTTGAAGTTCAGCAGAACTGGTTTTTAATCTAGGCCCTGTAATTTCCTAGCTGTGTGATTCTGGGCAAGTTCTGCATGAGGTTCATCAAATTTCCTCTTTGGTAAAGATGGGAGTAATAATAGCCACTTTCCACAGCTATTGTGAAGGTTAAATGAGAAAGTGTATGAAAAGGCCTAGCACACAGTACACATTCAGCAAAAGCTAGCTTCCTTCCTCCAGCATGACTTCCATTTATTGTAGTAATGGCCCACAATCTATATCTCTACTTTTATCAACACTTATCTATATAATCTAACATATATATGTGCATATGTGTCCATAAATACAGAGGTATGTATGTGTATATGTGTGTGTTAACACCCACACATCTCTCTATACCCATATAAGCAATCATGGTCATAATAAAACACATGTGTGTACCACCCCTGGTATACCTTCAGCATAGGGTCAAACCTAAGGAGGTATGAAATACTCACGTATAGTCACTTTAATTCACAGGTCACCTTCCCTAGGGGGGGTCAGATGGTAAAGAATTTGCCCACAGTGCAGGAGACCTGGGTTCTATCCCTGTGTTGGGAAGATCCTCTGGAGCAGGGAATGGCTACCCACCCCAGTATTCTTGCCTGGAGAATTCCATGGATAGAGGAGCCCAGGGGGCTTCAGTCCATGGAGTTGCAAAGAGTCAGGCATGACTGAGCAACTAACACAACACACACACACACACCTCCCTGCTTTGCCTTGATAATAGTACCTTGGGTGCCACAGGTATATGCTAGCGCCATCTAGTGGAGGTTCCCGCTTTCTGTCCCATGGTGTCTCCATGTGCTGCTCCAGCCATTGCCCAACTCACCATTTTGCAAGCTGCCTGCATCATCGTGGGCTTCCCAGGTGGCGCTAGTGGTAAAGAATCCGCCTGCCAATACTGGAGACATAAGAGATGCAGGTTCGATCCCTGGGTCAGAAAGATCCCCTGGAGGAGGGCATGGCAACCCACTACAATAGTCTTGCCTGGTGAATCCCCTGGGCGGAGGAGCTTGGCAGTCTATAGTCTGTAGGGTCACAAAAATCCGAACGTCACTGAAGTGACTTAGAACACTCCATCATCCTAAGAAACAGCTATGCTTAAGAGAGTTCCTCTGTACTTCTATTTAGGCCTGTTCCAGTTTTCTTCTTGGGTATTTCTGGACACGAGTACGTATCATTGAAATATTCCCACCACTACCCACAGATAAGGAAGAGACGGGACACCTCATCCACTGGGTCAACGGGGCATGAATGACTGTGAGTACATGAATCATTTCTAATTCCATGTCTTCAAGATCTAGAAGGGAAATTCTGTATCCTATAATGAAGGGTTCTTACACAACTAAGTTTAGGACTACTTTGTGTTTACACAAAAATATGCCTCAGACTATTTCAAAGAAATGAGCCGGTTTTGGTTTTCCTTGACTAGGAAGGAAGCCAGGTTGTTTGTAGAAATTATTACTGCTATACATCAGTTAACCATGGAATTAAGTCCTCATTTCCTTTAGCTAGTGGATTTAATGCACCCAAAATATTAATAATAGTGGAGAAAACCAGGTCATTAGATCGGTGTCTATATAACCAATTTGTTTTGCAAGTTCTTCAACCCACTGAAAATTTTATAGGCAGCTAGAAAACATAGTAGTGGATGAGGTGAGGAGCTCTAGTTCAAATATTGTTGGTTGGTTATTTAAGCCAAAGAACTAGTAAACTCTATTAAAAATGAGTCATGCCCTTATCAATGTTCTATTGAAATGGTGAGTTTAGTTGTTATCTTATTTCAGTTGTCCATATAACAACAAAGAACATGCAAGTTGAGGAGGGGAGGAATATCAACTTGTGGTCCCCATCTTCTCCCCTTTTGTCTCAAATCTTGGCCTAGGGCCCAGGAACATTTGAATCAGTCTGATGGAGTTTTTCACTGCTTCACATCAGTTACACCAATGCTATTGCTGAGTATATTACCTACAGGTCCAAAAAAAAAAAAAAAGTGGCAGAGCCTTCTTCCTAAGAGTCCCTCTGCTTCCAGGATGAAAGAAAGGGTGTTAGTAGAGGAAAGGTAAACAAGAGTGACAGAGAAGGGCAAGATAAGATTCACTGCTGGAACAGATTTGGCCCGAACTTTCTACTACTAAGTTAATAAGTCAGATCTTATGAAAGAAGACAATAATTCAAACTAGAGGTAAGTAGATTGTTCTACTCTCTTTGTGTACCGTAAATGAGAATTGTATGAATTTACTCAACCTGACTCACATTGTGAGAACATAACTCATTTGGAAGGGTTAGGTTTGTTTTGGCAAAGGTTGAACGCCCCACTTTGCCTTCCTGTTCTTTTGTTTAAGGGGCAAATGACGCTCATTTGACGTATCTTGTGAGAAATCAGCATCTCATTTTCTGGGCTGGAAAGATAGAGGAGGAAATGAAAGCACCATGTTTTCATTATGCTTGAAGTTACTTATCTGCGAAGAGGTTCTTCACCAACTGAATCTATTTGTCCATGTTCTGCCTCTCAGTACTGCTGCCTATGTTGTAATGTTACATTTTGTATCTAATATTTCTTGCTACTGTTTAGAAATCATTGTGCCTACATTGGTCTTCATCAATAATTTTATGTAGCATAATCCATCACCATATTGGATGCTGGGGCAAGGAGAAGGGCATTACTTTGTCTTTTACTTGGTGCCCAGACAGCTCTCTCATATTGATTTCTTGGCTTGCGTGTTCATTAGATGATGATTTGCACTTTTCCTGTATTGTGTTTATCCAGATTATGTTTCAGATGCGCCTACAACATATCATCATTAACAACAAACATTTATTGAACCCTTATGGGCTGTGGGTAAGGCTCCAGGCTAGGTACTAGGGACAAGATGAATTTAATGTGATCCATACCCTGGAGGATTTTATTATCTAGTGCACCATGTTTATTTAAAAAAATAATACTTAATGGCTTACACCCAGTGAGTGCTAAAGGCAATAAATGCTCTTGGAGTTGGGGGAAGGGAGTTATTGGTGTGGGCTAGTCTGGTCAGGGAAGGCTTTATGAATGAGATGAAATTTGAGTGTCTTCATAAAGGATGACGATATTTTTATGGGATACTGACTATAATGAATTTCTGTATCGCGCTATAACAGAGTACTTGAAAAAGAGTACTTGAAAACTGAGTACTGCCTGTATCCTTATGAGATCAGACAAGATCAGGCATGTTCAGGGTGGTATGGCTGTAGTAATGGCTGTATCTTTAATACAATTCGGTTATTAGTCATTTATGAACTTCAGACAGACAATCAACACTCACCCGTCTTTCTAAAAAAATATTTATTTACTTGGCTATGCTGGGTCTTATTTGCGATGTGCAGGATCCTCCGTCTTTGTTGCAGCATGCAGAACATTAGTTGTGGCATGTGGGATCTAGTTCCTCAACTAGGGCTTGAACCTAGGCCCCCTACAATGGGAGCCCAGAGTCTTAGCCATTGGACCACCAGGGAAGTCTCTCACCTGCAATACTTTTTGCAGTTTTATTTTTAATAGCCTCACATGCCTCATCATATACACCAAGCAAAAGCCAGCCAGTCTGTCAACGTTCTCATTAAGGGGTATCTGGACTGTTTGCTGACTTTTAAGATTGTCTTTTACTTTGCCTACAATTTGCTCTAGTTTGTGTGAGTGAGTGAAAGCCGCTTAGTTGTGTGCAACTCTCTGCGACCCCATGGACTGTAGCCCCCCAGGCTCCTCTGTCCGTGGGGATTCTCCAGGCAAGAATATTGGACTGGGTTGCCATGCCCTCCTCCAGGGGATCTTCCCAACCCAGGGGTCGAACCCAGGTCTTCCGCATTGAGGGTGGTTTCTTTAAACTGAGCCACCACAGAAGCCCTTGCTCTAGTTTTTTTCCTGCTAAAAGCTCTAATGAGGAAAAAAAAAAAAAAAGGTGGGGGGTGGTGGATATATTTAATGACTTCTCAAAGCAAAGAGAATTTTAAGGTAATAGATTAGGAAAGAAAAAAAAAGAATGACTTTCTCATAAATGTTGCTCTGCTAATCTTTAAGAAAACTCAAGTTTGACCTTGGAGAAGATATTAGTTCCCCAAGGGAAATATCCATTTATGAGCCATCGTAGGGCTTTTCCTCTACAAGAAAGAGACGTTCAGACATTTTTGAAGATTGAAAACTTTGCTTATTACTTTTGTGGGACTTACTAGTTCAGCTAGATATTTACTTCAGCTTATTGACAGAAAGCTTGGCAGGAAAACTGTCCGTAGCCAGCAGTACCAATATTCTAAGGACTAAGCCCTGTGACTTTCCTAATGCCGGTTCTCTTTCCAGAATGCTCTCTGTGAATTATGTTACTTTTGAAAAAATCTGTCTTATGAGTTATTTTGGCTTTGGTGGAATGAGAGGAAAGGAAGAAATGAAATCCATATTTTCTTCCTTTTGTTTCTTCATGTGGCGTTTACTTAGGGGACCCCTATGGTATACACAGTGTAGCATTCCCCGGACCTCCTGTGTTAAACAGGGGAGAAAGGATGGACATTTACATACTCTAAGATAAATGGGTCAGAGAATGGAGGAATAGAGTTCTTTTCTATGACTGTTCTCCTTAATCGGATCAAGTGGTAACTGGATTTAAAATTTCTAATTAAATACAATTCAACCTTTTTCATTTTAGAATAGCATCTGAGGTGTAATTTGGACAGATATTCAGTGAGCGTGAAGCATAAATGTTCAATCAGGGATATTCCCTTTCACAAGAAGCACCTCTATGTTCCTTTCCCAAGATGGTTGGATGTGTTCATGGAGCGTTTATATGCCACATGGAGGGAGCAGGAACTGCTGTTTGCTGTCTTCCCTGCTGATCACGGAGGGAGGCAGGTCTGTTCTGGCTCCTGAACACATTGTACTGGTGTCTGCCCACTATGGCTAATCCCACCTGGGTTTTGTTTTGTTTTCTGTTTGTTTTGGTGTGCTTCACTCACACCATCAAAATATATTGTTACTTATATAACCATGGAGAAGTTCCTGTACTTTATTTTTTAATCCTTCTCATATAACCTGGTGTTGCAGGGCTCAGTATCTTTGTGTTCACCCCACGTTAGAGTCTATGGGAACTCAGAGGACCTCTTCATGCAATGCACAAGTCATATAGAGACAGAGTGCTTGCTCTTGGGCTCCTCTAGTTGATATTTCTCCAGCCATCTTAGGTGTAACGGGACAGAGCAGCATCAGCCTGAGTGTTCTAGAAGACTCAGACTATAGAGTCTAATGTGTTGGGTCAATTAACTCCCCACCCTTGGTCAGGGCCCAAAAAAGTCTGGGCTTTTGATTCTAAGGGACTCTGACTATATTTTTACCCTGGGGGTATCCACATAAAATCCTTCTCTCTTTTCCTGGAATGCTTTATTCTTATCTCACCTGATAGAAACTTCCCTGCTGTCTCTAATATCTACAGTAAGAGTTAGGGTAAAATTTTGCTGCTGAGTTCGCCAAGCTTGGTTTCTGATCTGAACAGAAGATTTTGGAATTTAGTAAAATCTGTCTCTCTTAACCAAGGCTGATTTTGAAAACAAACAACTTTTTATCAATATGGGACTGAAAACCCAATTTTCTCTATTTATTTGTATTCTTGTTTTGACAGTTCTAGTCATCTCCAAAGCAACTGATGGCTCTAACAAAATAGGGGGAATGTGTGAGAATACACAAAAATATATATTGGCCATGTTATAAAGTCTACCTAAAGCCATTGAGGGAAAAGGGCAAGGCTCTGAATAGTTACTTGAGTATGATTGTAGTGGATTCCCTGGTGGCTTAGGTGGTAAAGAATATGCCTGCAATGCAGGAGACCTAGTTTCCATCCCTGAGTTGGAAAGATCCCCTGAAGAAGGGAATAGCAACCCACTCCAGTATTCCTGCCTGTAGAAGCCCATGGACAGAGGAGCCTGGTGGGCTACAGTCCATGGGGTTGCAAAGAGTCCAACATGACTGAGTGAGTAACACTCATGGTTGTAGTGAGAGTACAAAGTTGGATCACAGTGGGTTGGAACAATGAAGAATGGCTCCTCAGAGGCAGTGGAGCTTGACTTGGATCTCAGGGATAGAAGAAGTAGGGTAGATGTGAAGAAGAGGGAATGGATTTTTAATCATATTTAATACCTTCTTTCCACATGCTTCCAGAGCTCTGTATTTATACCTCATATACAGCTCTTAGCAGTTTTTTAAAATTAATTTTTTATTGGAGTATAGTTGATTTACAGTGTTGTGTTAGTTTCTGTTGTATAGAAAAGTCAGTTAGTTATACATACATACACACACATCTATGTGTTTGTGTATACACACACACATACACACACACACACACACACACAAATATGCACTCTTTTTTAAGATTCTATTCCCATATAGGAATTACAGAATATTGAATAGAGTTCCTTGTGCTATACTGTAGGTTCTTACTAGTTATGTTATGTGTAGTAGTATGTATATGTCAACTCCAATCTCCCAATACGTGCTACCCCTACCCTAACCCTCATTGTAGTTTTGATTTTTATTTCTCTAATAATTTGTGGGCTTCCAATGTTGAGTGTATTTTCATGTGCCTCTTGGCCATCTGTATGCCTTCTTTGGATAAATGTCTATTTAGGTCTTCTGCTCATTTTTTGATTGAGTTGTTTAGTTTTTTGATATTGCGGTGGATGAGTTGTTTGTATATTTTGGAGATTAATCCATTGTTGGTTGTTTCATTTGGAAATATTTATTTTTCCCTTTCTGTGGGCTTTCTTTTTGTTTTGTTTCCTTTTCTGTGCAAAAGCTTTTAAGTTTAATTAGGTTCCATTTGTTGATTTTTATTTTTATTTACATTACCCTCAGAGATAGATCAAAAAAGTCTTGCTGCAATTTATGTCAGAGAGTGTTCTGCCTATGTTTTCCTCTAAGAGTTTTATAGTATCTGTCCTTACATTTAGGTCTTTAATTCATTTTGAGCTTATTTTTGTGTATGTATTAAAGAATGTGCTAATTTCTATCTTTAACACGTTGCTGACCAGTTTTCCCAGCTCCACTTATTGAAGAAACTGTCTTTTGTCCATTGTATATTCTTGTCTCCTCTGTCATAGATTAGGTGACCAGAGATGTGTGGATTTATCTCTGGGCTTCCTATCCTGTTCCATTGATCTATATTTCTCTTTTGTGCCAGTACCATACTGTTTTGATTACTGTAGCTTTGTAGCATGGTCTGAAGTCAGGGAGCCAGATTCCTCCCACTCTGTTTTCCTTTCTCAAGACTGCCTTGGCCATTCTGGGTCTTTTGTGTTTCCATACAAATTACAAAAATTTTTGCTCTAATTCTGTAAAAAAAAAAAAAATGCTATTGGTAATTTGATAGGGATTGAACTGAATCTGTCAATTGCTTTAGATAGTATAGTCATTTTGACAACATTGATTCTTCCAATCTTAGAACATGGTATATCTCTCTATCTGTTTGTATCATCTCTGATTTCTTTCATCACTTATCTTACAGTTTTTTGAGTATAGGTCTTTTGCCTCCTTGTTGTTGTTTAGTCACTGAGTCATGCCTGACCATTTTGTGACCCCATAGACTATAGCCCACCAGGCTCCTCTGTCCATGAGATTTCCCAGGCAATACTACTGGAGTGGATTGCCATTTTCTTCTCCAGTTTGCCTCTTTAGGTAGGTTTTTTCCTAGATATTTTATTCTTTCTGAAGTCATGATGAATGGGATGATTTCCTTAGTTTCTCTTACTGATCTTTCAATTTTAGTGTTTTGCAATGCCAGAGATTTCTGTATATTAATATTTTCTTTTGACTCTTTTGGGTCTTAGCTGCTGCATGTGATATCATTCACTGTGGCATATGGGCTTCTCTCTAGCTGTTGCATGTGGGCTCCAGAGCATGTGGGCTCAATAATTGCAGTGTGTGTGCTTGGTTGCCCTGTGCCGTGTGGGATCTTAGTTCTCCCACTAGGGATTGAACCTGCATCCCCTGCATTGGAAGGCAGATTTTTAACCATTGGACCACCAGGGAAGTCCCTGTGTATTGATTTTGTATTCTGCAACTTTGTCATATTTATTGATGAGCTCTAGTAGTTTTCTGGTAGCATCTTTAGGATTTTCTATGTTTCGTATCATGTCATCTACAGACAGAGACAGTTTTGCTTCATTTCCAACATGGGTTCCTTTTATTTCTTTTTCTTTTCTGACTACGTTGGCTAGGACTTCCAAAACTATGCTAAATAATTGTGGTGAGAGTGGATAGCTTTGTCTTTTTCCTGATCTTAGAAGAAATGCTTTCATCTTTTTACCACTGAGAATGATGTTTGCTATGAGTTTGTCATATATGACCTCTACCATGTTGAGGTAGGTTCCTTCTCTGCTCACTTTCTAGAGAGTTTTTTATCACAAATGGGTGCTGAATTTTGTCAAAGCTTTTTCTGTATCTACTTAGATGATCATATGGTTTTAATTTTTCAGTTTGTTAATATGGTGTATCACATTGATTGATTTATGTATGTTGAAGAATCCTTGCATCTCTGGGATTAATCTCACTCAATCATGGTGTATGATCCTTTAATGTGTTGTTGGATTCGGTTTGCTAGTATTCTGTTAAGGATTTTTGTGTCTATGTTCATCAGTGATATTGGCCTGTAATTTTCTTTTTTTATGATATCTTTGTCTGGTTGTGGTATCAGGGTGATAGCAGCCTCATAGAATGAGCTTGGGAGTGTCCTTTCTTCTGTTAGGAAAGTTTTTATTTTCTCTGAGTTATCCATGGGTAGGCAATGGCAACCCACTCCAGTACTCTTGCCCAGAAAATCCCGTGGATGGAGGAGCCTGGTAGGCTGCAGTCCGTGGGGTTGCTAAGAGTTGGACACCACTGAGTGACTTCACTTTCACTTCTCACTTTCATGCATTGGAGAAGGAAATGGCAACCCACTCCAGTGTTCTTGCCTGAAGAATCCCAGGGACGTGGGAGCCTGGTGGGCTGCCGTCTATGGGGTCGCACAGAGTCGGACACGACTGAAGCGACTTAGCAGCAGCAGCAGCATACCTTACTACAAGATAATAAATTACTTGCAGAGAGGGACAAAAGCTTTTTGTATTTATATCTATAATATTACTTAGCCATGTGCTTGTACACATTAGGTCTTCATATACATTTAAAATGTAACATGTTAAAAACTTAGAATTTAAATTTTTCCCCTTAGCTCTCTCTTTTAAAACTGCTGAGTTCTTTTACCTCCTGTATTAAAGAAAAACACTTTTTAAAAATCTGAATAGAGATTTACCTTAGATATTCTTTAATATATTACTCTTTTTTCTTTCTTGATGTCCCACCCTTCTTATCTATGGGATTTCCATATAGTGATCACCTAAAGTTGCTATTTGTTTTTTGTGTGGTAGAATATGCCTAACCTGAAATTTACCATTTTGACCCTGTTTCTGCCCCCCCCCCCCAAATATTCAACCAATATTTATTAAGTGCTTACTCCATGATAGGCAATGTAGTGAGGATGGGGATGAGTTCAAGCCACAAGAGGACAATGGTGCTAGTTTCCTGACTAATAGAATGTCTCAGTCATTTTGCTTGTTTCATCCTGATTCTGTATTTTGTATTCTTTATTTAAGTCCTGAAAATTAAGGTGGTAAAAATTCTCAGGATTGGGTTAAGGAAGTCACTTGGTGATCAGATGGTTATAGGGTCACACAGTCCAGGAGTCAACAGCATTTCAAGACAGAAATAAGTCATGGAAGAGACCAAAGTCACCAATTCACAAGACCAAGATAAGTCTTCATTCATGGTACTAATGTTGACACTAGGTTTACTCAATCTTTTTGCCCTTACAACTCCACCCTCTAAGGCCAAACTCTGTGGACCACAGCAAGCTATGTTGATTTCTTTCTTTCTTTCCTTCTTTTTTTGTTTTTGTTTTTGTTTGACCACTTTTAAGTGTATAGTTCATTGGCTTTAAGTATATTCATGTTATTTTGCAACCATTACCACAACCCATCTCTGAACTTTTCATCATCCTAAATTAAAAATCATCCTAAAAAAAAAAAAAAAAAAAAATCCTGTATTCATTAGACATGAATGGGAAACCCCATTTCCCATCCCTCCCCAAGCCCCTGGTAACCAGTATTCTACTTTCTATCACTATGAATTTACTACCCAAGTTATCTTATATAAGTGAAATCATACTGTAGTTGTCCTTTGGTGTCTCTTATTTCACTTTTGCATAATGCCTTTAAGGTTTGTCAGTAATGTAGCATGTCTTAGAATTTCCTTCCTTTTTAAGGCTGAATACTATCCCATTGCTTGTGTATACCACGTTTTGTGTACCCATCACCTCAAGTTTGTGGTGTAGATAAAATGCTCATTACCATCCAATAGGCACTTATATGCATCTCTGGGTATTATTTGGTAACTTGATTCTTTTTATATTGTGAAATACTTGACCATTTGATGGAAGAAGGTTAAATATGATCCTTTCTAAAAAGGAAGAATGTTACTAGAAATAGCACTTCCTCTAATGCCGCTAATAGTAGTTTTAAGGTCAACTAGAGTAGTAGCTTACATTTTTAAAAGAAAAGCAAAGATGTTTTTATTTTATGTCTTAAAATTTCCTTTATTCTGTAAGTCATTGAAGTGGCTAGAGACATCAAGCTGATGTTCCCTGGACCAATAATGTTGAAAGATCCTTTGCACAGAAGAGGTGCAGAAGGTCAAACTTGTGAGTGCGTCTTCTAGTGGCACCCTGCAGATTCTCCTGTTACACACACATTTTAAAATCTCTGAAAAGTTTTGCTGCTTAAAGAAAACCAAACCAAAAACAAAGAGTCCTCATGCTTCATTTACTTTATCTAGCCTTTTCCAAGTACATCTGAACTCAAAATAGTTTTTCAGCAGTTATTTTGGTAATATTTCAACATGTTCTGGATTAAAACAAGGTACAATCTTTAGAAGATAGCAAAAGTGAGAGCACCTGAAAAGGTGGGTCCTCTCAGAGACTTGAGCTGAGTGGATCGTGACACACAGTCAAATAATTTCTCCCTGTTTTTGCATAATTAAGACAAAGGCACTTAGATTCATAGTCAGCTAATTCATTTGTTACTTGTTTAAAAAAATTATTTAGCTAAACTCAAGAATTTATCTTACGTCCACATAAAGAATGTTGAGAGAGAGATGTGGTAAACAGTATTTTTTGTCTACACTTTTGTGGATGGGATAGTAATGTTATTTAAATAAATTTATTTTAAAAAATAAATAAAATTTATTTAAATAAAAAGTTGCTTAAATCAAGCCTCTCTCAGTCTTTTGATCTGTGAAGCAAGAAATTAAGAACTGAGTCTTAGCCAAGCTTTCCTCAAGTGGTAGAGTCCATTAAGAAAGGGAAGGAGGTGATAGGTTGAGGGAGATTATCAGAGTTGTGGGTGAAATCTTAAGGGAGCTCACAGCAAAACACGCATTTGAAAAAGAGGAAAGAGAACTTTTACAAAATCAGTTTTATGTTTCTGTAGACCTCAAATGCCAATTACTAAGAACTTTATAAATTGGTAAGTTTCTCATTGTTTTTAAACTCTGTTTTCTGAACTTTCCTGATTATGCACATTTAGCTTAGCAAGGAAGAAGGTTATTGAGGGATTGAGGGGGCGGACAGGAAAATATATTCAGAAACTATATTTTAAGAAGGAGAGTGTCCTTGCAATAAAAAGGAGTGGGCAGCAATGTATAAGGAGAGCAGGGAGACAAACAACCAACACACAAAATCAAGAGTAAATAAACTGTGAAGCTATTGAAGGTTTAAGAGGTAGTCCCCAAGGCTGATACTTGTTTCAGGTTAAGGCTTTGAATCTTAATTCAATGATAGATGTTCTATAGGAAGCTAAGTTAATATAGTCAGGTTTTCTGACCACTAGTCAGCATGCAGTGGATACTTGGTGTGTAAATGGTGGTCTTAAAACTTGAAAACATTATTAGATGAAATAAAAAAGAATGATGTTGATCTTTATCCGGTGAAGTCATTCATAACAGAGCTAGGAAATACTACTGGTAGTAAGCATGTAGACGATTTGAAAGGTGGAAAATGCCATAAGAACAAAATGCCACCCAGTCATATTTAAAGCAAGCCACCTAGTTGAGTGACCCTTCACTGGGTTTATCTTGCAGGAGAGTTTCTGTGAGGTAAATGCCATTTAGAAAGAAATGCCAAGTCTTTTAGGTAATCAGAGGTATCCAGATAATTATGACTCACAGACTGAGTGTCAGTTCTGCTGTTGCTAAATCCTAGGTTCCTGGATTCTGTGAAGGGCACTTAGATGGTCATTTCTCAATCCTACATTTCTGAATTCTGTGAAGGGCATTGTTTATCAAATAAAATATTTCAGGCAGCCATTAATTCATTGAACTGAGACAGTGGTTTTAAATTTACCTGATTTAGGCTTGACTCATTTAGGCCCGTAAATGAGTCCGTTGGTAAGCCTGTCTATCTTCCTGATGTCACAGGCCTTGGGCCTTGGGCCAGGCCATGAAGCTATTTGGGATTCAAGCACTATGGCATTTGCTGAAGATACGTGGAAGCCTGCCCTGGAACTCTTTGAATTATCAGGCTTAGAAACTGATCTTGAACCAATTCAAACAAAAAAGAGAATATTGGAATCTGTATAAGTTTTCTAGGGCTGCCCTAACAAAGTGCCACAGACGAGGTGATTTAACAGATATTTATTTTCTCACTGTTCTGAAGGTTAGAAGCCCAAGATCAAGGTGTTGGCAGTTTGGTTTTTTTTCTGAGGCTTCTTTTCTCAGCTTGCAGATGGCTGCTTTATCTCTGTGTCCCCACGTGGTCGTTTCTCTGTACTTGAGAGTCCCTCGTGTCTCTCAGTATATCCCAATTTCTTGTTCTTATAACGACATCAGTCATACTGGATTAGGGCCCTCCATAACACCTTTATTTTAACTTAATCTCCTCTTTAAAAGCTCTATTATCACACATAGTCACTTTCTGAGGTACTGGGAGTTACAGATTCAACATTTGAATTTGGGAGGGGGCACAATTCAGCCTCAAAATATGATCATTGCTCAGATCTTCTGACTGGCAGGGCAAGAGCTTAACTGGGAAAATAAGAGATCAAATGTGGTCAAGATTCTGTTCCTCTAAATACCATTCTCTCTCCGTCAGCTTCACCATTCTAGAAGTGCTTCTCCACAGGAGGGAACCACGGCCTCCAGCCTTGCTGACCGCTCATCTTTAGTGCATTATTAGGGAGAAAAGGAAATGCCTCTTCCCAGCTTGAGCTTGAAATATCCTGGAGGAAGCCACTGATTGATCTATCTTGCATCGGGTGGTTTTCCATGAACCAGTGTGGCCACAGCTGTGAGAACTTTGGTTCAAATTCAGCCAGAGCCCATGGCCAGATCAGTCACCGCAGCCAGGGAGACAGGATTTTACCAAGATAGTAGCCCTCATCTGGAACATAATTCAGGAAGAGGAGGCATTCTCCCAAAGAGCCTTACCACAGGGGAAGTGAGATCCAAACAGGCACTCCAGTGTATCTTTGGCGGAGTCAAACACAAAGTCAAACACATTTCAATACAATATCAGAAAGGACTCTGAATAGTGATCTAAGGTAACTCTAATATGGAAAAATGCAAAGAGCGCTAAGTCAGCACTTGGTAGGAGCACCCAACAGGGTTTTGAGGAATCAGCAAAGACAATGACCTTAAAGAATATTCCCAGGAAGAGAAGGTTCACCAAGTGGAGTGAGGCATAGAGAAGGAATGCAAAGTTTTGTGTGGGAAGTTTAGGGAGCCTGTAGGTATTTCAACATGGTGGCGTGAAATGTAAAAGTTGAGACTAGAGAGTCCATGTCTTAAGCATAGGCAGTTTGACAGACCCACAGTGGATCCAAAGTGATTCTACGTGTCTTACTGTTGTCCCAGTGAAACAACAAAGCTAAGAACTTCCATTAAGATAACGGTATGAAGAAGAAAAGGGAGAAGGTAAAATAATTTAACATTCCCCATCAAGAGACACTAGTCTGGGCTATGACTCTGGACTAGGAACATCCCCTCTTTGGTTCTCAGTTTACTGATTTATTTCAAATGAAAGGATTATTCTTGTATGAATTGTTAAAACTCTGCCAGGTCAGTTGGTTGCTACTTACCTTTCTATCCAACAAATGTATATTTTGAATACTGGTTGTCAGCTCCAACTGGCCTTAGTGCTGACCTCAGTTTTGTTTTAAGAAGGTAAGTGCCAGATGCCCAGGCACGGCTTCTCAGAAGAGATATGGTCTTTCTTTCTCTCTCCCTCTTTTTTTCCCCTCTTGGTTGTGCTGCGTATCTTGCAGGATCTTAGTTCCCTGACTGGGAACTGAACCCAGATTTTCAGCAGTGAAAGCAGAGTCCTGACCACTGGATAGCCAGGGGATTCCCCTGATCTCAATTACAGAATGAGAAGATCTGTATTTGGCCTTGGTTTTGTCTATGAAAAACTGAAGACAAATAATCAAGGCTTAATGTGAACAATAGAATATTAGTGCCGGGTCGCTGTACTTTCACAAACTAACATGTGAAAGATACAAAATTCTGATTACACTCAGAGCAAGAGCATTTGAACTGCAGTGGTGAGAAAAAGTTCACAGAATGGTGGGATTTCACCTGGGCTGTAAGGATGGTTGTGATTAACATAGACAAAGACGGGGATGAGGTCATCAAGAATGGCGACTGGGCATCAGCTGGAGGGGGACTGAGCAAGGGAAGAGAGGTGGGAAAGGGCAATGTTTATCCCAGAGACACTCAGGCCTGCAAAGGGCACTCCTGCCCTTCTGGATAGCACTTCACACTATCTCTGGAATATTCTAGACTATTTTGATCCTATTACTTGACACTGTATATTATCTTCTGGAGATCAGCCTCCCCAGAGTTGGTCCTATACACGGGAAGCACACCCTTATGGAGCTTAAATAGTGCAGATGGTGTCCCCATCTGTCTGTCCCTGAATTCCCTAACGATACTCAACTAACATCACTGAAAACCCTTTTCTCCCCTCTCAGTCCCACAGAGGGCCTCAGCCACCCCACCTAGGCTACACTGCATGAGAAATACCTGAGGGCTGCCATCTCTACCATCACCCTCTCATTACTGACAATCCTGGCCACCTTGACTACAAGCCCAGTAGTTCCAAGAATTTTATAGTTATCCTTCGATTTAACTCTTCCAATAACCCTATGAGGTGGGTTTTATATTATTATCTCCATTTTACCAAATGACAAAAATAACACTTAGAGATGTTTAGTGACCTGCCTACAGTCACAAGGTGGTAAGTGATGGAGCTGGAACTTAGACCTTGGCCTCTGACTGCAGGGAGCTCACAATCACTGTGTGTGAGTGTGTGTGTGTGTGTGGGGGGGGTGTCAACAAAGGATGGGAGTTCAGGATGAGAAACAGCCCTACTACGGGTAGTATTTGCCATTACACGGAATATCCAAACCCTCCTTAAGTGATCCCTGCTCTGTCTTCCTTAATGGAGTATTTGGTTGATGACTGTGCTGGGGCAGACTCTGGATATTAAAAGATTGGGGGATAGGGTTGGGCTCTAAATAAAATACAGAATTTTGCTAAATAAATAACAAAGAAAGTATCTCAAGTGTAGAATTTCCATGAAACAAGTAAGGATGTGGACATTACAGTGGAAAGATGAAGCAAGACCATAGGTGGAGGGACACAGAAGCACTGAGGAGTAATATGGCTTTGGAGGCAGGTAGAGATGGGTTCCAGGTCCATGAGCAAGTCACAGGGTCTCTGAACCTTAGTGAAGTGATCATCTGTGAAGTGATGCCATGAGAAGGGTAACGGTGAAGACTATTCTTTTAAAAACATATTAAATTGTGCAAAGAGTCGGACATGACTTAGCAACTGAACAACAACAAGATTCTGCAACAGTGCCAAGCAAAGAGTAGATTTTTCAATAAATGTTAAGTCTACTTTTTAATTGGTTTTATAACTGAGGAGTGAAATTCTGTCCAGCTTCCTAGGCAGCTGGGAAGTGATCATTCCTACCTAGAAACTTCCACTTACCATCTATTAATAATTGATCCACCTTCCTCTTTTATCAATTTACCTGTGCACTTATCTCACTGGTGAATACTTACCTAACCCCTACCATATATCGAGCACTGTGGAAGCAAAAACAAATGAAAGAGGACCTGTGATGGATGTTTTATTTTTCAACATATTTGTATGCATATGGCTTGTCTCCCATCTAGAAAACAAGGAAAGAAAAAGTTTGAACACTTGGGGAAAACAAACACAGTCAGAAATTTGGGTCTTGGTAGATGGACAGTCAGAAGGAAACTCAAGCTGAGGTAGGTTCTTCTTATTTCCAACAGTTTTCATGGTGTGTGTGTGTATGTTTGTGTGTGTATGTTATAAGTCCCTTGATTAGGCTTCCATGTTATGTCTCCACTAGGAGTCCTTACCTGGGAGGTAGCCACTCTCTTTCCCACTGGCCAGTGGGGACAGAGATGCCTCCTCACAGCTCCCAGAAGGTCTCTGAAGCTAAGCCAGCCCTGAGGTCCAGAGACAGATCATCAGCAGTGGTCAGAGCCTGAGGCTGGGCTTTGGAGGCTGGCAGACCCCCAAGACTCTTGGGCTCTTCTGTGTTGGAGTCAAGCTCCATGGGGCAACTCTGAGGAAACAAGGCCTTTGTGAAATGCTCCTTTGATGAGAAGCATAACATAAATACAAATTGCTATTAAGACAGCTTCTGAGGAGCCACTTCAATCCATTAGGTTACCTTTGATTTTATTCTCCAGTTGCTTTCCTTCTTTAAAAAAATTTAATAAGAGCATGTTTTCATCTGGCCTCATGGGAGTAATTTATTTATTTAAAGTAATAATAAAGTTTCAGTATAATCCTTGGTTCCCAGAGGGGGAGGAGACTCTTTGAAGGATTTATTTTTCCCATCCTTGAAGTGCAGGGAGACTAAGCAGCTGCCATGGGGAGTAGTGGTGTCCTGGAACCCACTGCCATGGCAAAAAGCAAAGTGTCAGGGGTCACAGGGAAGCAGGGGCATAGAAAACACTCTCTTAGCTTTCTTCTTTCCTTCTCTCTGCCTCAAGTCCCTCCTTCAAAGAAACCAAGGGGTAAAGTATGATGAGGCCCCAGGTCAGCAGAGGAAACCAAATAGCATCACAGCCAAGTTCAACTCAAGCTCCAGAATGGATGCCCATGGGGGGCAGGTCAGGGCAGGTGGGTCTTTTCAGAGTCAGATGTGGGGCTCTGGGGGCCAGAGGGGTGGGCTCAGCTGTGGGACACCGGAAGGGTTCGGAAACCTCCGTCTCCAGCGAGTACTGGGGAAGGATGATAGCATCTATACCAGGAAAACCAGGGTTATTTGACTATCTGCCAGCCAGTATTTTAAGTATTTTATGTGCATTATTTCATTTAACATGTACATGAAGCACACACCAGTGTAATTCCCACTTTATGGATCAGTAAAATGAATCTTTTGGCAGTTAGATAACTTTCTAAGGTCATGCAGCTAGTCAGTGATAGACCAGGATTTGAAACTGGTTGGCTCCAGAACCCAAGTTTCTAACCATTATATGCACTACCTCTCAGGCTGGATTGATTAGGGAAGGCTGATGGGAGTGGTGATATCTGTTGAGATTACTTTTGATTGCAAGCAATAAAAAATGTGAGTTATGGTGACTTAAGTAAACAGAAGTTGATTTTTCTCTCCTAATGAGAGTCTGGAGCTAGGCAGCTGCTGGTGCTCAATCAAACGCCACGGGGTGGGGGTGGGGGTGGGGCTGTTCCTTTACCCTTTCTACGTGTACCTTCTACTTTCTACCTTTTCGTCCCAAGAAGGCCATACACATCCAGACATCACATCTGTATTCAAGGCAGGAAGACAGAAAGAAGAAAGCTTGGTGCTAGCACTACCTCTTTTCATACACCGGGGAAGAAAATGCTTTTCAGGACCAACCTCTCCCCAATAAAAGCAGACTTCTTAGGACGCATGGATGAGAAGGGAGTCACACGACCTCCGCTACCTGGAAGGAAGGCTAAGGAAAGGAAGAATTTGTCTCTCTGCTTTCTACATGGGAAGGACTGGAATGGTTTTATGCAATTGTTCCTTAGCTTAAATGTGATCTGATCATTGGACAGTAAGAGAGACAGGGAAATGCAAGTGCAAGAGAGGAAGGTGCAAATATAAAGATGGTGAGGTCGGGCCAGGTCTGGACCCCAGTTTGTGTGGAGAACTGGCAGGAGCACAGATTGGAAAGCCAGCTGGGGCTTGCATTACAGTGGAATTTAAGCACCCACTCTAAAAGCCACCTTCATCTTTTCAGGCACGAACTGTTGTTTCCATGCTCCTGTCAGCCACATTCTCTTGCTTTAACAAGACACACGTGTTAATTACTTTAATTTGCTAAACTTCAGACTGCCCCCCAAAGCTTAGGGATGGATTCCACAGCTGGAAAAAAGGCTCTAGGTTCCTGTATGAAGAGATCCTTTTGTGCTTCATTTAAAATAGATTGTATCACTTAAAATAGATAGTGGAAGAATTCTTCCTGTTCTACTTCCTTTTTTCTTTTTTTTCCAATTGGGAATGTCCCTTCTATAAAACAAGAACAAATGGTTAGAGGGAAAAAGAATAAAAGACAATGACAATAGGGTTTGTGTTAGGTGAGAGGATATGAGGTGATTATTTTTATTGCAACATTTTCTTTGAAGTTGGCTTGTATTTTAGTACAAAGAAAAGTGTTTAAGATCACTGAAAAAGACTAGACGGTCGAGTTACCATGCTGGTGGCTCGAGCAGAGATATGTGATTGTCAGAACCTTTTCTAGAGGTGGTGCTGTCACCACAGGCTTGGGGGCGCCCTCCCTGGGCTGTACCTTTATGTGGACGCCCTTCCTCCACTTCCTGCCACCAGGAGAGGCTCTCTGTAGCTTTTGCGTTCTTTCACCTCTCTGGATCTATTCTAGGGTCTTGGTGATTTAGAGCTCATGCCCAGGGCACTGCCACAAACTCAGGACGTGGGCCCTCAGTGCCACTTTGATTTCATTTCGTTGCCACTTTGTTTTATTGACGCCCAGATGCTCCAGCCTTAACCACATGCTCCCAGAGTGGGTGCAGCCACTCACTCCGTGGCAGCTTCTTGGTTTTCAGGTTCTCTTCCTGCTTGTTGAGTTGGCGGTGCATGGCCCGTGTTTCTTGGGCTGCAGATGCAGGGGCTTGTACTTCTTGTCCTTACAGATTTTCCTGAGGTCCCCTTTCCGAGTCTGGTTAATGACAGTGAGCACACGGGCGATGGATCTGCGAACAACTCAGATCTTGAAAAGTTTGGAAGCTGGGCCAGCTGGGACAGCGCTGCCTTCGAGTCCTCCAGCTGTTCCAGCAGCTCCTTCTTGCTGCGAAGGCCTCAAGCGTTCTCTTGGTCACGGCTGTATAGCCTCCGCCGCCTTCTCAGAGGGAAAGCTTTCAGCGCCCCTCTTGGAAGAGGATTTCCTTGTGAGGGTCTCCCCCTTCTCCTCCCCTTCTCTCACCTGCAGGATAACCACAAGTCCAGAGTGTCTTTCATGGGGTCCCCCGTTGAGTTCTTCCCTGGCCTCGAGCTGCCTTTTGCTTGCATTGCACCCTGATGTAAAACACTTCCCTTCACCATTTTCCAAAAGAAAGCTAATGGCGTTCATCTCTCTGTAAGCTCAGGGCATGGACAGATGCTTTAGGGAGACACCCCAGGACATACAGCCTAGCTCTGGCTCCCTCACGTTGTGTATACTTCTCAGGCCCTACACCTTCCAATTCCAACACTCTTGTCACGTGACTGTCGGTCATGGTGGTCCTGCCGCCCCTGAGTGTGTGGCCAGGTCCACCTCTCCAGGGGTTTCTGCGGCTGAGAGCAGACCTGGTGGGCCTGCTGGCCTTCTGCACCACACACTTCCCCTCACCACCATCACCATGTCTCCCAAGGCAGAAATCACAGTAACTGCTGAAATCTGGTGTCCGGAGACCCTTTCCAGTTTTTAGTAAGATTGTTTGATTTGGCATATACATGTTTCCTGTACGTCTGTTCTGTGCATTATTGGCCTGTAGTCTTTTCAGAAAGCAGACAAAGCATAAACTTTAATAAGTGAAGCTCAAGAAGGCATGACTTGACCCATTCATTCATTTATCAATTTCTTGTCAAGGAAGCCCCTGTACTGGGTTAGGGCCTGTGGTAGGTGCCAGGGATACATATAAAGAGAAGCTAGTTTCTGCCTTCCAGAGGATTACAAGTCAGGAGTTAATAACTAAGGAGTCAAATATTGGGGAAAAAATTCAGAATTCAAGATGTGAATAATCGATACACTCTCCTTGGAGTCAAGCTAGCAATTTTCCCCATAGGTTAGGCTTTTTAAAACACAAATGCTCCTCCCTTCACCACCTGCGCCCCCACCTCTTGCTTTCTTGGTGGATGAAGTGAAACTAAATGAGTTCTTACATGTCACTCCACAGAGAAACTTTCTCTAGCTTTCATCCACCGACAGATTAGAACCCTAGTGCTAGCATGGCCCTGGAGAAGGAAATGGCAACCCACTCCAGTGTTCTTGCCTGGAGAATCCCAGGGATGGCGGAGCCTGGTGGGCTGCCGTCTATGGGGTCGCACAGAGTTCGACACGACTGAAGTGACTTAGCAGCAGTAACAGCAGCAGCTAGCATGGCCAGACCTTCATGATTTGTTTTGAACCCACTTTGCAGCCTGTGTCTGCCAATACAGCCTCTGGCACTGGACATGATGCCAACTCAAACTCTTTACCTTCCTTCAAGCACAGAGGTGTTCCCACACAATTGTTCACGTCACTTCCTCCACATGGTGGTCTCTCTAGCTTCTTCACTCAAAATTCTACTCACCGGTTCAAGATCAAGCATGATCCAATCTAAGACAGGATGATGTTGCTGGTTTCCTAGGTGGGATTCATCATTCCACTCTATGGAATGAACATGGATTTGCATGTTTGCTAAATAAATTTGGACAAGTTAGTTAATATTCCTATGCCTCAGTCTCCCCATCTGAAAAGTGAGGTCAATAATAAAATATATTTCAAGTATCATATGAATGATATTAAATGCTATTTAAGGGTTATCATCAGAATTGTCACCATTATCATTAATATGATTGATTTGTTCGAAATAATCCTGGATGTCCTTAGATTGTTGTGACTTCTCCCCTTGTTCCTCCTGTGTTATTTCATGAGATCTGATTTTGGTTTTTTACTGCTGACCTAAAAGATTAACACAAATTTAGTGACTTAAACAACACAAATTTATTATCTTACAGTTTTGCATGTCAGAAGTCCAACACAGACCAAAATCAAGGTGTTGGCAGAGCTGTGTTTCTTTCTGTAGGCTCTAAGGGGGAATTTGTTTTCTTGTTTTTTCCAGCTTCTGAACACAGCCATCTGTGTTCTTTGGCTTATGGATCTTTTTTCCAGCTTCAAAGCCAGTAACACTACTACCATCCCAACCATCCTCCTGTGGTCACACCTCTGACCACAGCCAGGAAAGGGGCTCCAGTTTTGAGGAGCTGTGTGATTAGATTATGCTCTCCCAAGTCAGCTAATCCAGAAAGCTTCCCATCTCAGGGCCCTTAACCTAATCACATTTGCAACACTCCTTTATCCAATGTGGCATATTCACAGGTTATGGGGATTAGGATGTGGTTGTCTTTGGGGACCATTATTTGGCTTGCCATGAGAGCCTTGAGGATAGATCTTCTCTTTTCCCCTCAGCTACTCCTTATGGGGCCTGGCATATGAAAAGCTTTTAAGAAATGTAGCTGAACTGAATCCAATCCTCAGTGTCAGGGTAGGGAGACTCAAAGAGAGTTTTGAAAAGTCTGTTGTTTTCCAGAAAATATTTTCCTAATATTATTTGTACAAATAATTGGAATGAATGGTGATGTGTTAATACCTCAGGCAGGGGGAAAAAAAACTTTTCTGAGCTCAGGTTGCAATTATGTTAAATATTAACAATAACAACAAAGCTAAGTGTATTAGCAAGAGTCCTAAAGCTCAGTGTTTCACAGTCCCTATGCAGCCTGTGGGAACACCATGGGGTAGAATGGCATTGCTATCCAAGCTTTACAGACCAATGTACAGAGAATTTAATCTTCCACAGTCACAGGATAACCAAGTAATAAAATCTTGGCATCCTAATGATCAAGCTCAGGCTTTTTCAGATGGTAACCCTAAAATTCCTTTCTTATCTCCCAGCCAGGATACTCTCATTTTTCCTTTCTCATCACTTAAAATATGTCCAAATTATTGTCTTCATACTGTCTTTTGTGGTTTCTTTTAGAATGTCCATAAGGCAAATGACATAAGCAAAAGGCAAGAGCAGTAACAGTGCAGACAAGTGGGGGGTTTGTTTCGAGTGTGTTAACACATAGCTCAATTACGCAGCGCTACAAGGTACACGTGAGGAATTGGGTCATTCGTTCAGTAAGTAGCTATTGAGCATCTGTGAGTATTGCGGGCATCCCAGTGACTATCCAGGGCACAGCCCCTACCCTTGTGGAGTGTTTATAGTGTGGTAGTGAAAACGATCTTTCAAATAAGCAACTACATGTGTCAAGAGTATTACCAAAGAACAAATATAAACTGCTCTGGGAAGAGACAACAGACAAGGCTGGAAGCTTTCACATAACACCTTGAGAACTAGGCTAAAGGATTTCAACTAAGAGCCCATTGCTATAGTAGAAACACAAAATGACAAGAGCTTGAAGCAGGGTTGACTCTGGGAGCAGAAAAGGATCAATCAACTAGGTCATGATACTAACACATCTCAACCCATTGTTCTAATTCTTTGGCATTCCAGTGATGATTTAGAAATGGCAAAGGACTAACCAAGCTGGACTCCAGCTTTGAAGATCCACTTATCAAACCAGGGTACACCTGGCTGGCACCATAGAGAATCTCCTTGTGACCCAACTCCAGAAACTATAAATACATTGTGAGTTGTTACTTTAAAAAATCTGCTACATATTTGGCCTAATTGATTTAGTCACCAAGGGCTTTAAAGAGCAGCCAGCCGTCTCCAGGCTGAGTGTCACGGGAGTGCTATTAAGCAAGTGTGTGCCCCCTTCAGAGGCACAACCTGCAAACCACAAAGGATAATATGATTAAAATATCATCAAGCTCTGTGGAACAGGCTATTGGAGATGTGTCACTTCAGAAAGAGATCTGTGAAAGGAGAGGTTATAGATTGACTTCTTACACCCCAATTTTTCTCCAAGGTAAATGCTGACAAGAGATTTTTCCTATTCAAAATGTGTTCTTTTAGGGCAAATATTTTCTTCTTCTTGCAATTGTCTTTGAAATTGCAAGAAAGAATGGGTTTTCTAAGTTTCTGTCTACTTTCTCACAACTTTCCAACACTAATAGTGATCTGACAATGGAACCTGCATGTTGGAATGGCAGTGAGGGCCTGTCCCTGAAGGGACTCACACAGACCCTTAGTGACCATCTTTCTGCTACGTCATAGAAGGGGTTCCTGTACTGCTTAGAAGATTCTACAACTTGACTTCTCAAGGTCAGCTTTCTCCTAATCTAAATTCACTGGCTAACAGAAACTTATTATTGAAATACTATCTTGTTCACAATGAAATGGGCCCCACAAACTAAGCTCACGTTGTGCAGGTGATGTGATTCTTTGACCCTGATGAATGACCCTTCTTCTCCTGCTGTTGATGAAGGTTCAACATGGGAGTCAAAGTACCCAAGAGCATCAGAAGAACCCAAACTCAAAACTCCCAAAGTTCATGGTCTTGTTTAGGATCCCTCCTGTGTGTCGTGAAAATGTCAATGAAGAATGAACCCTCTATGTGACTCTGAAAAGAAAGAGAACCTTAGGCCGTGATGAGTTCATATGTTTGGCATGACTCAAATTCATGATTTCCTTTGGCTCGCTGGGTTGATTCTCGTCAGTGCCTTTTAGACTTATTGCCTCCCGAGGCTGTTTTTATATTTCTGGGTTGTTTCCCAGGTGCTTTTCACTTTCCACTCCACTTACTACCCCCACCAAAGGTATTTGCCAGTAGTCATGGCGCCTTCGTGTAAAAAGTGAAATTATTTCTTATCTCTACACTGGCCTTTGCTTTCTTGGAGCAAGGGGTGATTTTAGGTGATTTTACCTATCAGGAAAGTGAGAAGTTAGCTCATTAGAAGAATGTGGGCCCAGTATTGGATGAAGAGAAGCCACCTGAGCTGCTCATTTTCTGGACTGCTTGTGGTCTTCCAGGCTTTATCAGAGGTAAAGCCTTCATATCAGACCTCCAGTCAGAGTCAGTTATTCTCCCTGTTTGAAAAACTAGGAAAAATTAAATGCTAATTACTAAATTCCTTCATCTGCCTAACATTGTCAGGTTATTCAAGAAGCTCAATGGAAATATACATGCAACTCGGGGCTGAGGGTCTGGGCCACGGTCACTAAAGACTGTTGCATGAAAACATCTCCAGAGGGCTCCTGTCAGACTTTTTAGGTAGGGTGGTATCCTCTACTATGTAAGGTGTGAGCAAATTTTGGAAGATTACCATTTATCTATGATTGTATATAATCTTAGGGTGTTCAAATACTCTGTTTCAGTGGGTTTGCATATTGGGCATCCTTAAGTCATCTTCTAAATCTTGCTCATACAAGGCATTCTATGACTAAAAAGAAAAATTGGAAAACCACTGATTTTAGTTGAATTCCCTCATTTTACATTCAGGAAACTGAATCTCAGAGTGGTTAAGTGGCTTCTAAAATATACAGAATTTTGGAGGAAAAACTAAGGAAACAGCAACTATTTAAGTGGGAGATGGATATTATAAATTAGTAACACTGTCCTTATGATTATCTTTATCTGTCATTACATTCTTTTGGCTTCCCCTCTGTGTTTGCACCACAAATCAAGTATGCTCTGTCCCCAAACTTCCTTGGGGAACCAGTTTTTATTCTCTACTTGCCTAGAAGTCAACCTAGAGTTTCTAGAACCAAACTCTATTTCTTATAGAAAGAATCATTTATATAGCAATTCCTTGTCTTTATTATCAAGCTTTTTTTTTTGCTTTTTAAGATGCATATTTTTATCGCATACCTTATTTGATCCTCACAAATAAGTGAGACAGATGAAGCAGGACTGTTTGTAAATCACATTGTATATATAGCAAAATATCCATAAAAGTGAACTTATTTTTCAACAGGAGAATTTATCTGCTATTTCATTTTATAGGTGGCACAGAAAGTCACTTTGGAAACCTTTAAAGTTGCCTCTTTCCTGAATTTTCCCTCTTAATTAGGCAAATATAAGATATGCACTCTTTCCACACCCTGTTGTATGCTTAGCTGGAGAAGATCTGAGTCTGCATAGATGCCAAGACTTCCCCTGGGAGGCAAGAGAGACTGATAACTTAAATATCCCCTTTCAGATCATCTGTGGCAGCTTGGAATGGGTCAGGTGATATGTGAAGGTGAGAAAGAACTTAAAACATCTGGAACTGTTGGTCTGGTCTCAACTCCAGGGCCTGGAAGTCTGGAGAAGAGTTCAGAAATAGGGCTCCCGGGCATGGGCGTGTAGCCACGAATGGCTGTAACTAAGGGGTCACATATGAAGAGACCACTGCAAGCTACAACAGGGTCTGGACCAGAAAAGGCATCATCTCAACTATAAAAAGAACACAAAGGATTGTGTGGTGTGGAAGCCTTTTCATGGCAACACTTGTGGCAACAGTAGAAATAAAGGCGATTCAACTAGGGACCCATTAGTGGACACATCAGGCTCCCTAGTTCTCTGCTGACATTTGGAGTGAAGACTGACCCCATTGGCCGAAGCTCTTGGGTAATTCAAGAAGAAGAAGACTCAAGAGGGAGCTGCTAGTCTCCCTGCTAACCCGCACGTGCAGGATCCCCATGAAAGTGTCTTGGCCTGCCTGTAGATGACATATGGATAAGGGGAGGTATAGATTCTAGGTAGGGAGAGTTTTAGGAATTTGCCAAGGTCACTGGCAGCCCAGGGCTCCTTTCCCAGCAGTTTCTGGCTCTCTTGACAGCATAGTACACTCTACTCACTCCTAATGACTCTGCCTTAACCACGCTCCCCATTTCTCATGCCTTTGAGTGGAAATGTGACCTTGGAGTGGTGGCAAATCGTAAATCCTCTGAGTCTTTTTCTGCCCATGAGTTGGCTGTTCCCCATCTAATTTTTCATACTGTTAGGGAGAGTTCTCGGAAAGCATTAGATGCATCATCTAAGGGCCCTTAAGCACAGCCCTAGAATGCTGAGAGCTCCAGTCCTGCTGGTGGGAGTTTGGAGACAGAAGACAATTCTCTATCTCTAGCCCCTTTCTGGAGAGGCTGATAGCAAGACCCAGGGCACCTTAAGGTTTCAGCAGAGTCTGAGGGGCCCTGGGGAGGGCATTGTCCTGGCTCCTGCAGACCTCTGTTGTAGTTATTAGTATGCATGATAATGGCAGTTTAGTTCTTTTCCCTTGAAGATAGCTTTTAAATTTGCTCTGTTGGCCTCTTGATGAAATAGCTTCATGCATATTAATGGCTTCTTTTATTTACTGAGCAGCACCATTAAGCACTTTGAAATACCAGATTCCACCCAAGGTCTCCAGGGAGACAAGCCAATATCTCTAGACTTACTGGATGAATGGGAAACTGAGGAAACAAAAAACATCCTGAAAGTAACACAGAAAACCCCTTGACCACAGATGCTGTCTGTCTAGCAGGTGGTTATGGACTTGACTGGGTAACATTATGCTGGGCTTCCTGCATGTCCATCCATTCTTACAGCAGGCTTTTACTGAGCACTTGCTTTGTGTACAGCACTGTATGGGGCACTGAGCAACAAGGAAGCTGAATATAATTATGAAGCTCAAGATGTACCTGTTTTCTATACAAGGAAACCTGAAGGAGAGGTTAGAGCGGAGAAAGCAGTGTCTGAAATTAAGCTGGCACCACTGATGCAGAATTTAAGGGATTGCTACACCTAACTACACAGGCTTCTTGATCTAATAACACCACATCCAGGAGTGTGGCCATTGATAAAAACGAGTTAGATATAGATAACCTGGGAAGTATGTCCATGATATAGCATTAAAAGGGAAGATGGCCAATGATTTAATGTTTATTAACTATGTGTGTATGTTTATGAGGTTATATGCATATATGATGCATGTAGACAAACAGATAGAGGCAGATAGATGATAAATAGAAGGTCAGTAAGAGAGAGAAAGAGTGAGAGCAAGAGAGAGGAAACTAGAGCTTAGGAAGAATTTATGTGCCACTAACAGCAGTGTGAGGGGAGGAGTGAAAGGGCCACATTCTTGGTTTTTTAATTTCACATAGTATTTTAAAAGTCATATTAGAAATGATCGTTTTTGTGTTTCAGCATTTTAAAAATAAAATATTCAAAAGTAAATACATAAAAGATGTAGTCCCCAACCTCAAGGACCTCACACCCAAAAAGAGCAGACAAACAAGCATTAACTACAGTATCAGAAAGAAGAAAGACACTGCAAGTACATGAGAAGTGTTTACTTGAAAAAGTGTGTATAAGATAAAAAGGCCACGTGTTGAAAGAAATTTTCCCACTGGGAGTATTGACCAAAAACTTGCTTCTTTCATCCCCACCAGAGCAGTAGGTGCTAGTGAATGGCCTCTTTAGGCTCCGGGGTGATGAGGAAGCACAAGCCAGCCTGCGTTCTCCCTAGGAAGGGAAGCATTGAACCGACCCTCTCAAGGCCCCTGTTCCAATCCCACTACCACTGCCCATCTGTCCAGAAGGGGTTCTGTAGGTGCCAAGGGCTGACTCAAGGAAAGATATAGGTAGCTTTGCTGATTTAAATTTTCCCTGGAACTTTGAGTTTTCCTGACGAGTTGTGACCCAGTCACAGGTAATGTAACAGAAACTGACTTTGTATGTAAGCACCTACGAGGGGACCCTGATGATGGCAAACTTGTCACTGTCGCTCAGTGTGGGCTGCCTGCTCGGATCCTTCTGTGTGGTGGCTTCCTGCAGCTGTTGATGGAAACCATGCCCTTCTTAGTAAAGGTTCTAAGTAAGAAACACATGTAGAGGGAAGGAGGGCACAGAGGGTGCCTCATTCTGACAAGAAAATCTAGGATGGCTTCACTAGGGAGGAAACATTGTAATTACTGAAGGATTAGATTTTGATTAGCAGAGAAAGTAGAAAGGATTTCTACAGGAAATCCTTCTCCAGAAATGGAGAAGAATCCAATATTGAAACAGGAGTTAGCACTTAAATAGTGCTTATATGTATACTGAATGAATTAATCCAGTGAGACTGGTGTTGCTATTATATCCATTTTGCAGATGAGGAAATTGAGGCACAGAAAAGTTACTTTCCTAGGATCTCAAAAGGAATAAGTGGTATGGTTGAGACTCAAACCAAGGGCATTTAGCTAGCTCCTGACCTCTCAGAACCTTCTTGTAAACTGACAAATACTCCTGTTGTTCAGTCGTTCGGTCATGTCCTACTGTTTGTGACCCCACGAACTTCAGCACACCAGGATTCCCTGTCCTTCACTATCTCTCGGAGTTTGCTCAAACTCATGTCCATTGAGTCAATGAGGAGTGATGGGAAACACAAGAGGTAAAAAAACAAAAGTGCTGGTGTGCAGATCAGCTGCTCCCTAGCATAGCTGGAATAGAGGCAGTAACTGTGGAAGGTGAGATGGGACTGCATCCTTGAATTCTAGAAAAAGGGCTGGGAACTTCCTCTGAGGGAACAGGAAGCCACCAGACAGGTTTTTGGAATGAAACACCTGCTCTGAGACATAATGTCTTAGAAAAAGACCTCTAGTGAGGATAGGAGAGGGGAGGGACTGGAGAGATGGAGGAGGTCATGAGGTAGGAGATTCTGGGGCTTGAGTTGGAGCCATCACAGTTGAGAAGACAGTGGAAGAGAGAGACCTTGGTGGGTGAGAAACAGCCTTGCATGTGTTTCTGCTTCCTGGCCAGACCCTGGTAGGAAATGAATAGTGAAGATTGGTGTGCAGCCCCAGAACAGGTAACAATCAACCAGTAGCAGCAACATCTTCAAGCAGTCCTCTGGCCTCCTTCAGACTTCAAATAACTTACTTAATTTTTAAAACAATCCTGCCTCAACAGCCTCCTCCTTCCCTCCAACTCTGAAGCTAAAAGATGGTTCTCTTGTAAAAGCAGTGTTTCAGAGCACCTCATGGCACAGCAAAGCCAAAAGCAACCAACAGGGCTCCAGAGCTATTCCTGGTCCAGGGTCTGAGGGAAGCAGCTTAGACAATTTCCTGGGGAGGGGGTGGAAGCAGATGATGCCAAGCCCAGACCCAGTTTGCTCTGCTCCATTTGTAATGTCCTCACACTGTAAATTGAAAACATTACAGCCGGGCACTCTCTTTATGGCATACTTTCATCCTGAAATGTTCCCGTGCTACATTTTCATGTAACTTATGCACCGCGAATGTTGTAAAAACTGCCGTAAAAGTCAATATAAATGCAATAATGTCACGTCAGTCAAAGGCGGCAGAGCAGCCCTTTGAGCAAACAGTTGGGAAACTAGAGGGAAAACTCAATTGCTCCATGTTGCAAATTGATTAAAGATATGAATCAGAAAATTAAAGGGCTTTTGGAGTTTAGGTTATTATAACTGCTTTACTTTATGGAGCAATTACTTTGATTCTATCTCGAGTCCAGTAAAGTGACTGCCAACATATGGTGAGATGGGGCTCTGTGTCTTTCTTCTTAATGTGAATTACTCAAGATCAGCCTAAATGAATGCACATGTGCATCTTAGGCATATGAGTTCATTTCCTAAGCACTGTACTTAAAATTATAAAGAAACAATTAATAACCAGGGTCAAATCTTTGTTTGACTAAACCTTCTCATTGGCCAAGAGAACCAATCCTGTTTTCAAAGCGTGAGATGTTGCGGCGGTCACCTTCATGTTTAGTTTATAATTTTTAGGCTCTTCGAGAAGGGCAGGAAAGCATAGAGAATTGTCAGCATAGCTAATTTGCACTACCACCACATTCAGCCTGTTGAGTGCCGAGATGCTGTCTTCATCTAACTGTCTCAGTATCTGAAAGTCCATAATTAGACAGTCATTTCTTTAGAGCTTAAACCTTTTGGTACTAAGCTTCTTGTATAAGTATCATAAGATCAAATAAACTTAAGTTCAGGAAGAAAACATCTTAGCAATAATTAATATGGCCCTTTGGGCCTTGGCAGCCAGGAAACTAAGAGCTAAATTTAATATTCAGTTGTAGTAATTGCCCTGTGCTAGATTCCTGGGCTAGCATGTAGCTAAACACATTTAGTGGGTGCTCAGTGAAGGATGGTTGAATGGCGGAATATGAGATAATGACTAATAGTCACTTTTATTATTACTTACTATGAATGAGAGTTTGCTGGTATGCTAAGTGCTTCTAAACATTGCCATAAATTAATCTTAAAAATAGTCTTCTTAGCTATTTTCATGACCATTTTACAGATGAGGAAGCAGACTCATAGAGGTTAAGTGACTCACGCATGTTCACCTAGCTGGAATTTGGAACTGGTACTCTGTGATTTTAGAACCAGCATTCTCAGCTACTATTTAAAGGGGACAAAAATAGGGCGGTCATAGGACTTGAAAGTTAATTTGGAAACAACAGATATTAGCTATCTCCTTACAGAGAAGAAAATTTTCAAATGAGTAGATTTTTTTTAAGTATTAATTAATTGATTGATTTGCCTGTGCTGGGTCTTTGTTGCTTCACAGGCTTTCCTTCAGTTGTAGGCTGTGCACTCCGTTTGCTGTGCACAACTTCTCTCGTTGCAGAGCATGGGCTGTAGGGTACAGAGGCTTCAGTAGGGCTTCGGTAGTTGTGGCTCCGGGCTGTAGAGCACAGGCTCAGTAGTCATGGCACCTGGGCTTAGTTGCTCTGTGACATGTGGGATCTTCTGGATCAGAGATCAAACCCATGTCTCCTGCATTGGCAGGCAGATTCTTTACCTCTGAGCCACCAGGGAAGCCCTAAAATGAGTAGACCTTGATTGTAAGCAGATTGAGAGTTTCAAGACATCTTTGGGGGAAATGAATCAGGCAGAAGGAGTGTTACTTAGCAACAGAAGCGCAGACCAAATGAGAATCAAAGAGACTGGTATAGGTAGTGCCCACCTAGCAGGGTCCAAGAGATGGGGCACCGTAGCATGGGCTTTGCACATCACAGCTCTATTGACATCTGAATCTGAAGCCATTAACTCAAAATTTCCTTATTCTGATACCATGCTGACCAAATAATCTTCTGGTTTGGTTTTGGCAGGCCAGGTATGTGTGTCTACAGGTTGAAATGTGCTGACTGTATCCAGAGTGACTGGCACAGGAGTTACAGTGTTTGAGATAAATTAATTAATAAGCAGTCTGATTTACACAATATCTCTGAGGTTAATTGAAGACTGTTCCTGAACAGGCTAGTCCTTGGGTGCTGACCAAGTTAGGTTTCTGAGTCTGCAAGGCTGACTCTGGTCTGCAAAATTTACTGTGGTTAGGAAGGCAAGCCTGGGAGCCCTTCCTCAATCCCTGGATTCACCGTTACTCAAATTTTTACTACTCATTTGCTCTGCTTTCTTTTGTAATGACCCTGCATCTTCTGGATGCTGTTTATTTGTTTGATGTTAGATGTGCCTTAAACATGAGCTATTTCAGATGCCTTTTGATTTAAAGGCACACAACTTTGAAATAAACATGAATACACAGATATGTATATATATGTGTGTATATATATGTATATATGTGTGTATATACATATGTATATATGTGTGTATGTATGTATATACATATACATTCTGTGCTATAGTTTTGACACCCTGAGCAAACTAAGACAGGTGGTAAAAAGGGATAAGGTAACAAGTGTGCATGCTCAGTCACTTCAGTTGTGTTCAACTCTTTGTAACCCTTATGGGCTGTAGCCTGCCAGGATCCTCTGTCCATGGGATTCTCCAAGGAAGAATACTGGAGTGGGTTTCCATGCCCTCCTCCAGGGGATCTTCATAACCCAGGGATCCAATCCAGGTCTCCTGCATCTTCTGCATCGCAGGCAGATTCTATACCACTGAGCCACTGGGGAAGCCCCCTAATGTAACATAGTCCTAGGTAATAAGAAACATAAATAAATATTAAATTAGTATTAGTGTCTCACAATAATGTACAATTTAAAATAATTTTTCATAGGTTTATCTCATTTGAACCTCTCACTAACATCATAAAGCAGAAGTAACTATTACTATAATCCCCATTCTTCAGATGAGGTTCAGCAAAGATAAATGACTTGTTTAAGATCATCCAGTTAGAAAGAGAAGAAACTGCATTCACAAAAGACTGCTTTACCTGAATGACAGGAAAAAAAATGCTGCAGTCCAAAAACGTTTTTCAGAACATCTAACAGTGCACCAAGTGAAATGTATAGGTGTTTCCCTTCCCTGACCCCACTCCCTTCCAATTTAAGTAAGCCCTATAAAAAAAACTCTATATTCAAACACAAAGTAAATTCTAAGCCTATGTCAACATTTTAAGCAGAATTATCACTTTTCAAAACAGATTATTTTTAAAGAAGTAAATTCCCCTAGTTCATTTAAAGCTTCACTCTTTCTTTAGAAAAAGTGATTTACACACACATTCCATAAACAAATATGGTGAAGAAAAAGAGATAACTGTGCTAGAATCAAGCAAGCACTGCTGAAGAGATACTGATAAGGAGAGTGATCGTGTAGCTACCTTCAAAGGTCCATGGAGGCCTGTAGTCTATGCCCTGAACACCTCAGATTCTGACCTCAGCTACTCATTTATATTAAGGCCTAAATGTGAGCAAGACATTTAGTTGACAAGTATTTGTGGATTTCTCTGATAAACATGCACAACTTCATCTAACCCTTCCTATCTACCTTCCTCCTTCTAGAAATACGCCTCTTTCCTTCTCCCTCAACGAGTTCAAATGCTGTTTTCTAACAGATCAGCCCTCTGAATAAGTGGGACCAATTATAGACCCTCACTCTGCTGGTACCAGTTGGTTATTCTGGACAGTTGCGTCTCATTTACCCAATCAAAGCCCTTCCTCTGCATTTTTAAATTTGGCCTCTAAAAGAGGAGAATCTCCTCAGTGACATAAGGCATTGAAATTGCAGGCAATCATGTTCCCCATTATAGCAGAAGCCAGTTTATGGTGAGAGACAATGGAGCTTACTCAGAGAGAAACACAGGCGAGAGACGGAGAGAAAAAGGAAGGTAGTGGCATTATAAGCCCTGATTCCAAGTCTCCTCGAGGCCCGGAACACCATGCTCTTCCAGCAGCCAGGTGATTTAGCATGTTCCCTTTGTACCTAAACTAATTCAGGTTGGGTTTGTCAATTATAAACAAATGACGTTGTGATATTGTTATTTATCACGAGAAATATAAGTTTGATTTCCATCCCCATTTCTGGTACAGAATTTCTAAAACCCTTGGAATTTCCTAAGTCATAGAGGGATAAAGGTGTTTTAATATTAATAACAAACCCCTTTCAATTATACCATACTTTACGTTGATAAGGTAAATTTTAGAAGCACTGAAAGGTGGGACTGAATGTCAGGGGACCCAACCATGTGATTAGAGAATTGAAATTTCAGTCCCATCCCCCTGACCTTCAGGAAGGGAAGTGAGACTAGAGGTTGAATCAATCAACCTCAGTCACTCAATCGTGTCTGACTTTTTGCAACCCCATGAACTGTAACATGCCAGGCTTCCCTGTCCTTCACAATCTCGCGGAGTTTGGTCAAACTCATGTCCATTGAATCAGTAATGCCATTGTACCTTCTGATCCTTTGTTGTCTCCTTCTCCTCCTGCCTTCAATCTTTCTCAACATCTGGGTCTTTTCCATTGAGTTGGCTCTTCACATCAGGTGGTCAAAGTATTAGAGCTTCAGCTTCAGCATCTGTCCTTTCAATGAATATTCAGGGTTGATTTCCTTTAGGACTGACTGGTTGGATCTCCTTGCAGTCCAAGGGATTCTCAAGAGTCTTCTTCAGCACCACAGTTAAAAAGCATCAATTCTTTGGCATTCAGCTTTCTTTATGGTCCAACTCTCACATCTGTTCATGACTACTGGAAAAGCCATAGCTTTGACTATCCACACCTTTGTTGGCAAAGTGATGTCTCTGCTTTTTAATATGCTGTCTAGGTTGGTCATAACTTTTCTTCCAAGGAGCAAGCATCTTTTGATTTCATGGCTGCAGTCACTGTCCACAGTGATTTTGGAAACCAAGAAAATAAAGTCTGTCACTGTTGCCACTTTTTTCCCCTTCTATTTGCCATGAGGTGATGGGACTTGATGCCATAATCTTAGTTTTTTGAAAGTTGAGTTTTCTGAAAGTCGAGCTCCCGCTTTTTCACCCTCCTCTTTCACCTTCATCAAGAGGCTCTTTAGTTCCTTTTCGCTTTCTGTCATTAGGGTGGTATCATCTCCATATCTGAACTTACTGATATTTCTCCCGGCAATCTTGATTCCAGCTGAGTTTTATCCAGTCTGGCATTTCATCTGATGTACTCTGCATCTAAGTTAAATAAACAAGGTGACAATATACAGCCTTGACGTACTCCTTTCCCAATTTTCAACCAGTCCATTGTTCCATATCCGGTTCTAACTGGCCAGTAGCCAATAGCCAATGAATTACGCCATTGAATGAAGTTTCCATAAAACTCAAAGGACATAGTTCAAAGAACTTCTGTATCGGTGAACACATGGAGGTGCTGGGAAACAATATGCTCAGAGAGTGTGGAAGCTCTGTGTCATCCCCACATACTTCGTCCCGTGTATCTCTTCCCTCTGGCTGTTTCTGAATTATATCCTTTTGTAATAAGCTGATAATCTAGTAATAAAACATTTCTCTGAGATCTGTGAGCTACTCTAGCAAGTTAATCAAACCTGAGGAAGGATTTGGAGAACCTCCAATCTACAGCTAATCAGTTAGAAGCACAGGTGATGCCCTGGATTAGCAATTGGTGTCTTGGGTGACAGTATTGTAGGACTGAGTCCCTAACTGTGGGATCTGAAGCTATCTTCAGTTAGATAGTGTCAGAATTGAGTCAATTGTTTCGTGGTGTTGGAAAAAAACACACACAGGAGACCCCCTTCTGTCAAAGAGATTGAGAGAGAGAAAAACATTCATCAAATACTATCTTGAGAAGATGTTAACAGCCTGTCTGATTTTGTGCAGTAAGTGCTTAGCTGGCAGGGGTCACTGCATAGAAATGGAAGGGGAGGTCAAGGAAAAACTCTGCCTTAGAGAAGAAAGCTCCTCCAATACAGAGAAAGATCTTAGCTGTTGTCAATCCCATTTTGTCCTACCATAGTAAATATTGGATTTAATTTTGATTTCTCCTCTTCAAAACTTTCTGAGGCCTATCAGTCACTAGTTCATGCAGAAAAACCCTAATTTCCAGGATTGAGGGATTTGACCTTTATTATTTTCTTCCCAGTGAAAAACAGACTTGGCCTGTTCCCTCCAGAGATCTCAGCATTCATAAGACCCCTTTTACCACAGAACAAGGGACTAAAAAATTTGGTTGAGCTTGTTCAAACAAAGTCTCAATTTCCCATCAAGCAATTGAAAGTTGGGGTTACGTGTTGAGGTAGACTTCAGACTCATTTAATGGCATTCAGAGACATGGTTCCCCAACCAATTGACATTCAGGAAATGTTTATCAGTTCTGACAGCCACAAGTTCCACCCTGGCCAATTTTAGCTCCTATGACTGGAAGTGACTTGAATGTTTGAAAGTCTGTAAAATACAGGCTAGTTTTGAAATAGAGCCACAGAACTACAATGGCATTCTGGCTTAGCTGTTAGGCAATTTAGGTCAAAATCCTCTCTCTTCTGAACAAGGGAAAGCTTCCTTGAAAGGACTAGTGATAAATTTTCAATAAATCTGCTAGGTTGTGGGAAATGAAAGAAGAATTTTTTTTAATGATTTATGAACCTGAGTGAAGTGATATTTTCATTGCTGTCCACTTTCCATAATTTTTCTCTTTTAAATTCCCTTTAGTGTCTTTTTAAGAAAATAGAAGAAAGGGATCAGCATCCTTTGTGGGGGGGGATGCCTTCAAAATAGTGAGCACAGGACCATAAAATACATGTATCTATATATGTATGTAAGCAACCTTCACTTGGAAACAACTGATAACTCCATTTAGGTGTGTTCGCTTCAGTATCAACAGAGCAGAGGATTTTTACATAAGTGAATTTTGAAATAATTGCTTCCTTCTTTGAGGACTTTTATAAAACTACTTTTGCATTTTTTTTAAACTGAGGGGTGTAACTTTCTTTAATTAATTAATTAGCTAATTATTTAATTGGCTCGTTCATTCACTCTTTTTTAATTATCTTATGTTTGGACTTGGCTGCATCCTATGATGCTGCAATAAGGACCTTAAGGTCATAGTCAGCACCCCAGCCTTGTTTCTCCTCTGCTCCACATGAACAGGCAAGGAGGGGGGCAGGTCCTGTTAACTGTGTATGCCCTTAACACTTACTGTGACCCACTTTGAATTTATGCTATTTTACCTTTTAAGCACTCTTAATTTTCTCAAAAAATCCTTGAAGCAAATATTTTAACACTCATTTTAGAGAAGATATAACTGAGCTCAGAGAGGTGGAGTGACTTGTCTGAGCTCCAGCGAGAGGCAGAGCTGGCATGTGTGGCCTCCTGGCTTCAATGGGCTTCGTCTCCTCTTGGGCCCAACGGGAGGTCTCTCTGCTTCCTTCCAGCCACAATACCCCCGATACCTGTTATTATTGGTTTAGAAAATGTCGAATTCATCCCATGAATCAGAGACATTGACTAAATATCAAACAGGCCAAGTAACCACGAGAAAATAAAGATCCTCACTAAGGCCAGATCCTGTTTTTGAAGTAGGAGGAAAAGGAATGTAAATGCATGGGCAGAAATTCAGACAGCATGATTTGCCAATAAGCTCTGATAACTCTGCTGAAGGTGTGGTCAGTCTGAAGAAACAAATAACTAGAATCAACTACAGGCATTTAGGTGGGTACTAAGGAGTACTGTGTTTTTCAGAGCATTAGGTCCAATTTGATGTTTGGGTTTTAGATAAAGGACACCAATACCAAATACTCACACATGCATGCCCACGTAAGGGCACGTTTTAATTAGTCCTCATTTGATTTTTAATCTCGCTTTTATTCCATAGCCACTTTAAAATGCCCTATTATCACATCATGTGTAGCCTGATTTTCCCTCTTGACTTTTTTCTTCCTTTCTACTCTCATTTTTCTTTTTTTCCTGTCTCTTCTTTGCCCTAATTTTTCTATTATTCTTGTTCCATCACCCACTGGAAGTGAGGTTTTTTTCCCTCCAACCTTATTATTATTGTACCTATTTCCCCTTCTGCCTACTTTCTAAATGTCCTTCCCATTTCCCTTGTCTCCAAAGCACTAAGTGAGATGGACCAGGTTTACTCAGAACTGCCCATGGGAAAGCTTCTGCTTGGGACTGAGAAGTGAAAAGGGTTAGCAGAAGACTAGAGAGTGAGGTTTCACAGGCAAGTTCCAGGAAATTAAGAGAAACAAGTTGTCATGTCTTTTTGAGTTGAGGTTCCCACTGTTTTCTCTATGAGCTTCTGTCTCCATCTCCATATCCCTTCTGTCTGTCTCTCTTTGTCTCTCTGTATCTGTCTTGTGCACTCACACCCTCTCCATTTGTATAGCTGTGAGCCATCTTCTGAGTCTTGGTGGCAAAACCACCTGTCTTCCCTAAAATGCATATAGGCTACATGACGCTCACTTTGAATTCCAGCTCTTGACTTTTTGATGTCTTCAGGTCAGGTCCATGAGTGAGGTGGGGTTAAGGAATGAGCTTTCGTGTCCTGATGTTGTCAAAGCTGATGTTCATGTAGATAGAAGTTGTGTGGTCTTCCATACAGTAAAGCAGAGCAATTAAAGAAGCTGATCATCTAGTTATCACTACAATCGGGTCATATCAAAGTATTCAACAAACCACAATAGCTACTTCATGGAGCTTGTGTGCTATGTATCCAACACTGTTTTAGATGCTTTGCTTACAGTGTGGCAAATATTTTGGTAATCCTGCAAGGTACAAGTGTTTGTAGAGCACCAGGTATTCACAGGAGAGGGAGATCACTATGAGTGAGTAATCCTACAAACAGTAGGCTTCTTTCCCCAAAGGGGTGTCATTGTCAATATCATCACCATCTCTTGTAATGCACTGTCGAGCTTAGTCAGTTCAGGGCACCATGATGTCAACTGGGATTTCAGTGATATTGGAACACCGTGCTTCATCTTCTCCACCCTGGCTACAAGCATCTCTGTGTCTAAGACACCTATACTCCCACTTGATATTCAAAGCACATCTCATCATCAATGATGTACCAGAAAGGTGAATACTCTCACAAGGTTGCATAGCTTGTGCCTGTTAGAGCAAGAGATACTAAAGAAATGGAACTTTCTGGAGAACATGAAGAAAACTATGGAGAAAGACAGACAGAGAGACCAAGTATGTTGCAAAAATTATTCTGTCAGCAATAAAACTGCCCTGATAGGATATTGTCAGGGGTTGTCTTTGCTTTGCTGGTCTCTGGTTATGCAGTATTGGGTAAATTGCTTAAATACCCTAATGACCACTTCTCTTTCTCCTTCTGCCTCTTACCTTTGCTGACTTTCCTTTTTCCCTGGTCTAAACCTTGAATGTTGGTGTTTCACATAGTTCTGTCTTTTGGTATCATCTCTCCTCATCCTTCAAGTTCTTAAATTATATCTAGTTGATCTTACCTACTTCCTTTTGCTCCTGCTTTAATATTTCTGATAAAAATCCATGTACTGGTGCAGATATATCTAAATGTTGGCACAGTTGCAGCATGCTCTTTTAGGAATTTTTTCCTACTTATTAAAAGTTGGGCTGCTGGAATGGATGCGTAGGGTGTTATTTACATAAACTACAGTGGGCATAATGATTCCTGGAAATTTGCAATGTAGTGTTTCAATATGTAAAATGAATGTACAAAATTAGGCAACATTGGGTCATAGCAAAAGACTGAAATCACCTAAATATTCAGAAATTGTTGTTCAGTCACTCAGTCATGTCCGACTCTTTGCAACCCCATGCACTGCAGCACACCAGGCTTCCCTGTCCATCACCACCTCCTGGAGCTTGGTCAAACTCGTCCATTTAGTCCGTGATGCTTTCCGACCAGCTCATCCTCTGTCATCCCCTTCTCCCCCTGCCTTCAATCTTTCCCAGCATCAGGGTCTTTTCTAATGAGTCATCTCTTTGTATCAGGTAGCCAAAAGATTGAAGCTTCAGTTTCAGTTTCAATCCTTCCAACAAATATTCAGGGTTGATTTCCTTTAGGATCGACTGGTTTGATCTCCTTGCTGTCCAATGGACTCTCAGTGTTCTGATCAGTGTTCTCTGATACCACAGTTCAAAAGCATCAGTTATTTTGTGCTCAGCCTTCTTTATGGTCCAACTCTCACAGCCATACATGACTACTGGAAAAACCATAGCTTGGACAGTATGGACCTTTTTTGGCAAAGTAATGTCTCTGCTTTTTAACACACTGTCTAGGTTTGTCGTAGCTTTTCTTCCAAGGAGAAAGTTTCTTCTAATTTCATAGCTGCAGTCACCATGAAATTAAATTTGGAGGGAGTTTGGACCCCAAGAAAGTAAGACTGTCACTGTTTCCATTGTCTCCCCATCTATTTGCCATGAAGTGATGGGACCAGATGCCATGATCTTAGTTTTTTGAATGTTGAGTTTTAAGCCAACTTTTTCACTCTCCTCTTTCACTTTCGTCAAGAGGCTCTTTAATTCCTCCTCAATTTTTGCCGTAAGAGTGGTTCCATCTGCATATCTGAGGTTATTGATATTTCTCCTGGCAATCTTGATTCCAGCCTGTGCTTCATCCAGTCTGGCATTTCAAATGATGTACTCTGCATATAAATTAAATAAGCAGGGTGACAATATACAGCCTTGACGTACTCCTTTCCAAATTTGAGCTAATCCATTGTCCCATGTCTGGTTCTAACTCTTGCTTCTTGACCTGCACACAGGTTTTGGGGGAGGCAGGTGAGGTGGTCTGGTATTCTCATCTCTTTAAGAATTTTCCACACTTTGTTGTGATTCACATAGTCAAAGGCTTTCATGCAGTCAATGAAGCAGACTTTGTGTTTTGGGGTTCCAAAATCACTGCAGATGGTGACTGCAGTCATGAAATTAAAAGACACTTACTCCTTGGAAGAAAAGTTACGACCAACCTAGACAGCATATTAAAAAGCAGAGACATTACTTTGCCAGCAAAGGTCCGTCTAGTCAAAGCTATGGTTTTTCCTGTAGTCATGTATGGATGTGAGAGTTGGACTATAAAGAAAGCTGAGTGCTGTAGAATTGATGCTTTTGAACTGTGGTGTTGGAGAAGACTCTTGAGAGTCCCTTGGACTGCAAGGAGATCAAACCAGTCCATCCCAAAGGAAATCAGTCCTGAAATATTCATTGGAAGGACTGATGCTGAAGCTGAAACTTCAATACTTTGGCCACCTGATGCAAAGAGCTGACTCATTTGAAAAGACCCTGATGCTGGGAAAGATTGAAGGTGGGAGGAGAAAGGGACGACAGAGGATGAGATGGTTGAATGGTGTCACCGACTCAATGTACATGAATTTGAGTAAGTTCCAGGAGCTGGTGATGGATAGGGAAGCCTGGCGTGCTGTAGTGCATGGGGTCTCAAAGAGTCGGACATGACTGAGCGACTGAACTGACCTGAACTGAATGAAGTAGTGGTTTTTCTGGAATTCTGTCAATTTTTCTATGATCCAGCATACGTTGGCAATTTGGTCTCTGGTTCCTCTGCCTTTTCTAAATCTAGCTTGTACATGTGGAAGTTCTCAATTAAAGTAAACAATGATACTTCATACAATGAAACAAAATAGACATTAAAACATTATGATATGACAATACAAGTGGCTGAAATTAAGAAGATTGACCATCCCAAGTGTTGCTGGAGATGTGGAACTTCCATACACTGCTGATAGGAATGGAACATAATGTATTAATTGTTCAGCAGTTACCATACATCCACCATAGGATTTTGACACTCCACTTGTCAAATACTCTAGCAGATTTGGAATCAGTAGGTCTGGGTTAAATGCTTGGTATCCACATTTTGAGAAACTTTACCATGTCCTCTGTTGTACACTCTTGATTAAGAGACATTGTACTTAACCTAAACCCAGTATCACAGGACCTTGCACATAATAATTCAATAAACATATGCAGAGAAAGAAGCAAAGGCACGTGACATGGTGAAGAAAACTAGGATTAGAGTCAAAACTTTGGATCAAATTTTGTCTCTGCTTGTAACTAGGTTGTTGTGGTGGTTATGGTTTAGTTGCTAAGTCATGTCCGACTCTGACCCCATGGACTGTAGCCCACCAGGCTTCTCTATACATGGGATTTCCCAGGCAAGAATATTGGATTGGGTTGCTATTTCCTTCTCCAGGGGATCTTCCCCACCCAAGGATCAAACCTGTGTCTCCTGCATGGCAGGCAAATTCTTTACCATTGACCCACGGGAAGCTCATGCCTGTAGCTAGCCAATGACCCAAATACAATTGCTTAACCATTTAGGGCTTCAGTTTTCTTTCTATAAACAAATGGTGGGTAAGGCAGGCAGATCAGATCTCTTAAATCTCTTCAGCTCCATCATTCTAGGGAGGAGTGTTAATGATTCAGAATATAAAAGATTACTGTGAAATCAGGTTGAGAAAGTCTCATAATTCAGTCATAGACATTAGAGAAGAATCTTGCTTAGAGATTTTCCACTGTGTTTAAGGAACTCAAACCATCATCCCTCTCAGAAAAGGCTAGTTTTCCTTGCAGATGCATTCTGATGCACAGAATGGGTAGTGTGTTAGTTTGCTGGGGCTGCCATGACAAAGTAGAGTAGACCAGATGGTTTAAAGGAATTTCTGTTCTTCTGACTTGAAGAGCAGAAATCTATTTTCTCATGATTCTGGAAGCTGAAAGTATAGGGTATCAGCTGTGTTGGTTTCTTCTGAGTTTCTCTCCTTGGCTTATAGATGACCACTTTCTCCCTATGTCTTCACATAGTCCTCCCTCTGTATGGATTTATGTCCTAATTTTCTCTTTTGAGAACACCAGTCCTATTAGATGAAGATCCACTTTAATGATCTATTTTAACCTAATTACCCCTTTAAAAATTCTGTCTCCAAGTACAGTCACATTCTAATAGGGGCTTCAACATATGAATTTGGGGAGAACACAATTTAACCTCTAATAGATAGTGAATAGAATGTCTATGCTAATGGAAGCCTCCACCTAACTATGATGGCAGAGTCTCTCTTGGTCTGGAACTTGAAGGAACAGAAAAACATTGGCTTATGAAATGATGATCTTAAAACATGTATCTCTTACATCCTTTGCTTTAATGCAACAAACTTCCTCTGAAGTCTCTGCTACTGATAAATGCTATTTCTGCACTAGAAAGCTTTTGGTCCCCACTGCTACGGTTGTAGCCACGTGTTCTGGGAAACAAACTCACTCAGAAGGACAATGCAGATGGTGGATTGCAGTTTATTACCCCAGCAGGCCCAAGGCAGAGTCTCCTCTTAGCCAAGGACCCCGACCAGTTTTTGTGAAAACCTTATATACCCAAAGTGTACGTGCACAAACCCACCTTCCCAAATTCCCTGACAAGCAAAGTTAACCCATGCTTCATATGCCTTAAGCCTAGGTAGTTAACAGTGGACAATTATCAATAGGCTTGGGGTTATACCCCAATAAGCATAATAGAATGTATGATTCTATTCAGTTACACAGATAATTAGGGTATTCTTTTAGGTGATGGGCAGTGCTCTTCCTTCCGGGGGCCTGGTTTCCCAGTTGGTATGCCGTTTCCTTAGATACTGGGCATATAGTTCAAAGTCCACAGTCCCGCCGAAGATGGAGTTCTGCTTTCAAGATAGAGCCTGTTCTGTTTCCTCCTTCACTGCTAGCAATGAAAATTATACCAGCGGTGATCTGAGCCATATTCCAAACTCTGGATCAGACAGACTCTACCCTCTGAACAGCTATATTGGAACCATAGACTTTTATTTTATTCATGGAAAAAAAAAAAAACCAAGAATCAATTCTATCACAAAATAAATCTTTAGACGATATGAAGTTCATTTTCACCCAATATTGGGGTAGTAGAGAGATGAAGATGAGACCTCAGAAGTTTGAAAGCATATAGAAACCTGAGAAATGATGTGTAATGTGTTTCCTAGATTTTTCTCATTTTATTAATATTACCAATTTTTTTTAAACTGGGGTGTCACTTAGGGTTTCTAATTTTTGTTGTGCTAAATATAGGGGTTAAAAATAATAGAGGATATACTAACAACAAAAAAATCTGAAGGATGTAATCTCAGACCTAAAAGAATCATAGTCATTTAAATGGGATATCTGGCTTTATTAACAAACAAGTAAAAAAAAAAAAAAAAAGCGGTACAAAAATAAAACACCTCCTCACTTAAACATCTTGCCTCATTGTGATAAGAGCTTAGTCATGAATCAGCAGTCTGTAGACTAGTGCTTGAAAGCCTCAGTCTTTTAGATCAATGTTATTCAAACTTGAGTATGTTCAGATTTTGCACAAACCCAATTTGAGAAACATTAAAATCAAAGTTAAATATTATCATTTGGGTTTTTTTTTCTTCATGCCAACATACTTATAGCAATTTTGGCATGGAACTCTTTTTACAGATAAGAGAGCTCAATAGAGAGGAGTCAAAAGGAATTAGGAAATATGATTGAGGGCACATTTCCTCCCTTTGCATATTTAAATACAGAATTTGGACATTCTAGGACTTCTCTGGTAGCTCAGCTGGTAAACTGCAATGCAGGAGAGCCAGGTTTGATCCCTGGGTCAGGAAGATCCCCTAGAGAAGGAAATGGCAACCCACTCCAGTATTCTTGCCTTGAAAATCCCATGGACAGGTAAGCCTGGCCGGCTATAGCTAATGGGGTTTCAAAAGAGTCAGACAGGACTGAGTGACTAAACCACCACCGAGAGCTAAAATAAGGAAAGTTATTCAAGAAGGATGGAAATTGGGGTGGTCAGGAAGCAGACCAATTGTTGATGAAATCAAAAAGCCTGAACTCTTTCACTTCACAACCGTCTGCTTCAGTTTCTAATCCCTTCCTTTAACCTCATATTCTCAGTCTTGAGCAACAGAGTCACCTGGAAGACTTGCTGAAAGGGGTTGCTGGGCCACATATGCAGAGTTTCTGATTTCACTGGTCAGAATGGGGCCTAAGATTTCCCAGATGATGCTGATGTTGCTGGCTGGAGGGCCACACTTGGAGAACCTTTGGTCCTACACCTCTAATAAGGAGGGTATCCCCCGTGGCCCAGTATTGAAAGCCAGAAGAGTGCGAATGTGATGACGCAGCACAATGGAGAGAAGACAGAATGCAGACCAAGAAATAGCTCAAGGCGGGTTCAGACAGATCCTTGGATTTGGAAAAATGAGCAGATTACTTTTACGCAATACTTCTTAAAGTATTTGCTGTCTGCATTATGCTGGATGCTTTGAAAACAGACATTCATTATAACTTTAAAAATCAAATGACTGCATAAAAAAATCTTAATTTGAAAGCACAGAACCCAGGCACTTTAAAATTTTGTGCACACACATGATTTTCCATCAGCAGCTGTTAGGAGGATAATTAAGGATTAAATTTTCATTTAATCATTTTCAGATATGAATATAGTACTTTCCCTCTCCCTCACCCACACCCCAAGCCATTTAAAAGATGAAAAAGAACTTCTAGCTCCAGGTCTTATCTTTGGAGAACAAATAGATTTGCTTCAAATTTGTAAACTTGTTAAAGTGACTTTAGAAATATTTGATTTAGTTCATATTTCCTGAATTAAATTTTCATAATGAATAGTTTTTTTTTTCCCTAAATTTTTATCAGACTTCTCATGTCCCTGAATGGGTGAGGAAATTTTATTCCATGCCTAAAAAGAAATCTGGGAAAATGGTATCTTGTTTGATTCTAAGGCTCTTGGGAAACTGGTGGAAGTGGGCAGTAGGGGACAGTGAGGGAGTTTTATAGGAGAAGCACAAAACTGGGGCTCTAGGAGGCACCGTACAGTTCAGCTTGTCCCACAGTTTCATTTTACAGGTGGGAATCCTTGTGGTCAAGGTCACAGCCAGGCAGTGTATTTCCTGAGACTATAAAGCAGGTCGTCTCCTCAGAACCCTCGAGTTGTTAGCTGGGCAAACTGTCCTATCCTGCTCTTCAGGATGTTTTGACTCAACTCCTGGGATTCCGGGAGAGACACAGGAAGGTGGAAAAGCTTATAAGCAGCCTGAAGGCAGGCTCTGGGCATGTGTTAGTCACTCAGTGTTTCCCTAATTGGAGCCAGGGACCAAGCACATTGTAGGCCTCACACATATTTTAACCAAATGAGCTGAAATGCTTACAGTTTGGAGAAAGACCCTGAGGGGAGGAGGAGAGCGGTGCAAATAAAAATCACTCAACTGTGCGATTTGGTCAGGATTTTGTTTCCATACTGTGTGAAACACTGGACCTCAATTTTAAGGCTTTGAAACCTTGAAGGCAGCTGACTGGATTTTGATTTTTCTCTGGGAAGGACTCATATTGCTACATCTCTCCCTTTGAGGAGAGAAATACCCTATAGGATCTATCCCAGCAATCCAAGTGAGAATGCAGTCGGGGCCTGAGCTTTTTGCTGGGGCCTGGGTTTCTGTTCTCCTGAAGGCTGCAGTGGGCCAAGCCTTCTGCCCCAAAGAAGCCCAGGATTCTGGCAGGCTTGAGCCAGACTCGGCCAAACCAGAGGGAGGGGCTTCCTGCTGCTTCCTGGGGCAGGCCTGGAGCCGCCCACAGTTCACTTCAATTGATTCCAGCTGTGCCATGCCAGGCTGGCCAAGACTCCAGCCTTTGTAATGCTATCTGAAGGGAAAGGAGGAATCCATAAAAGAGGCACCCTCACCTCTGCATGTTCCCCTTGCCTCCATCTTAGCTGGTTTCCTGATTCTCATTTATCCCTTCTTTCCTTCTCTCTCTTTTCCCTATTTTTCTCTCTATTCTTTTCATTTTTACCACACCTCTTTCTCCTTTCTGTTTTACCTAAATGCTGTGCCAGCCTCTCCCCTTTTCTCTGCATCTTCGTTCCTCTTCCTTTCTATCCCCCAACCTTCCTCCTTCTCTCCCTTGGCGCCTCTCTATCTCATGTTTTCTCCTCCATCCCTGGCTCACATTCCCTCTAGCATCACATCACAGTTAAAGCTACAGTTTTTGCTCCTTTAAAGTAAAGAGATCTTGGTTTTGCACAGCTGCAGGCAGGATTGAGCAACAAGGTACTTAGTGTGGTCTTTTGTGGCCAGAAAGGAAGAGTGGGCTTGTGTGTATTTAGTAGCTTTGTCTGGGCTTTCATTGTCCAGCATTCAAGAGCAGATCTTAATTTGCTTGAGAATCACAGCCGAATAGTCAATTTGCTTTAAAAGACTCTTGATGTCAGCTTTCTGAGAGCTCTACCTCTTGCCGTGGTTTTGGAAAGTGATTGCCTGTCATCTCAAAATGTTAGAGTAAACAGCAGGTCTGCACAGCATCATATGTTTATTTTCCACAGTGGCATTCGCTAGGTCACGTGGTGGCCATTTAATTTCCACGACTGACATTCCACAGGTCTGAGATTTCGTTCCTTTGGGAGTATTTCAAATACTTGCGGTTTTAACCAAGATGAAAAAATATATATATATTTAAAAGACAAACACATATGCCACCAGCCCCAAAACTTCAGTCAGCGGTGTCCCTGGCAGAGTCTCATGGGCAGCTCTTCTGCCCCTCAACTCTGAGATGCCTATAGACAGAAAGGGTAGGAAGGCCCATATGTCTGCTTTTCAGGGATCTTACAAGCCTAAGCCCTTCTAATTGATTCTAGCCTTTCACACTCGGGTGTTCATTTCACTTTTGTATCTTGACACCTGGTTTGGTCTCACCCACTGAAGACCTGGGAAACAGTTCTATCCAGGGTTGCCTGAATAGATGCCCATGCCTATCCCTCAAGGTCCTTGATTTTCTTTATGAAGAGGCTGATGGTAACTTCTATCTAAAATACTGTTGTTAGATTTTTGACAGAGGAGAGTGGAACAAATTCTTATTGAAGGATTTGGATTGTTGATCTCTCACTGGGTAAATAAAGGAACAGAAACAATTAAATATGGCTGCTAAGTAGGAATGAAGTGTCAAAGATGGGGCAAGCCCAAAGGCACATGTGGGCAAAAGGTAAGACTGCTTTACACCACCTTCAATTCAACCATCCTTTTGAGCTATTTGAATTCCAGTGGAACCTGTCATCTTTCTGTGCTCTTCCAACTGCCTAGAGAGCTCCCTTTAGGTATGTTTTGATGGGGTCAAGAATAGCTTTCTACACCCTGCCCCTCCTTCTCTGTGATTCCCACAAGTCCGCTATCTCATTCCCTCTTAGCTTGTCTCTGCTAAGGAACTGATAAGCTCTGTTGAGTGAAGGTGTCCTAATCATTGTAACAAAGGCCAAGTTACCAACTGTGGAACTATTATTGACAGAGAGTGGGAAGTTCAAGTCCAATACAAAACTTTCTACCAGTTGATGACTGAAATAAGAACCTAATGATTAGCAGCTTTGACTTATCAAAGCTGCTTTTCTTGACTAAGGAAAGAAAGGGGAAAAGGTTAAATCACAAATACAACATGAATTAGGGCCTTGGAATGTCACCACCAGAAGAGTCTTGAATGAAAGGTGATCAAACATCATATATACACTGCAGGGTCCCTCAAAGCCTGGGGCTGTCAATTTGTCAAACCCAGATGAAGGCCGTATATCCTTCACATGAGCCAGCGTTGCTGTTGTCTTTTGATTACATGCTCAAATATGGAAAAATATAATTGCTTTCACACTAGAGACAATAACAGAAATTAAATTTTGTCAGATCCTTACTCTCATACCTTATACACATACACATATAACTTTTGCCTTATACCTCCACCAATATTTTGGTGAAGAACACATCTTCTGAAAAGGTGACATGTAGTCAAGGTGGGTCTATGCAGAGACTGCAATGCTGACGTTTTTTTCAAAGAAATGAAAGGTGAACATTAAGATGATCACAGTATCCAGACACATTGACCCTAAAATTATCCTGTAAAGTGGCAGCTTGATTTATGAAATTAATTGTTCCAGGGATGATAGAAGCAGAAGTTTTAGATAAATTCATACATAGTAGGTTGATTTAAGTCACCTAGGGAGTTATTTCTAACTTTCGTGTTTGCAAGTGGGTGAGGCATGTGTATTCTTCAACATATTCCTTGTGTCCTTTGTGTCATTAGTGAGACTGAGACTGACACAAGGTTCAGTTCAGTTCAGTCACTCAGTCATTCCGACTCTTTGTGACCTCATGGACTGCAGCACGCCAGACTTCTCTGTCCATCACCAACTCCCAGAGCCTACTCAAGCTCATGTCCGTTGAGTTGGTGATGCCATCCAACCATCTCATCCTCTGTTGTCCCCGTCTCCCTCTGCCTTCAATCTTTCCCAGCATCAGTTCAATTCAGTTGCTCAGTCACTCTTTGCAACTCTGGACTGCAGCATGTCAGGCTTCCCCATCCATCACCAATTCCTGGAGTTTATTCAAACTCATGTCCATTGAGTCGGTGACAACATCCAACCATCTCATCCTCTGTCGTCCCCTTCTCCTCCTGCCCTCAACCTTTCCCAGCATCAGGGTCTTTTCAAATGAGTCAGTCCTTCACATCAGGTGGCCAAAGTATTGGAATTTCAGCTTCAGCATCAGTCCTTCCAATGAATATTCAGGATGGATTTCCTTTAGGATGGACCAGTTGGATCTCCTTGCTATCCAAGGGACTCTCAAGAGTCTTCTCCAACACCACAGTTCAAAATCATCAATTCTTTTGTGCTCAGCTTTCTTTATAGTCCAACTTTCACATTCATACATGACTACTGGAAAAACCATAGCTTTGACTAGATGGACCTTTGTTGACAAAGTAATGTCTCTGCTTTTTAATAGGCTGTCTAGGTTGGTCATAGCTTTTCTTCCAAGGAGTGTCTTTTAATTTAAAACGACACGAGGTTAATAATTTTTTTTTTAATAAAATTGCAGATCAGTTGTTGGCTAGAGAGAAAAGTCAATATTTCATTCAATTTTAATGTGTCAGATAAAGAGCTAATGATTACATAAAGATATGCAAACTATTTATTTGACAACTTAAAAAATCACTCATAATGCAGTTAGTATTTTCAATTGATCTCCTTAGGAAACTGATTTCCAAGGTCTGTGTAGCCCTTTATTGAGATTAAAATATTTATAAATTGGAGATTTCCCCCATTTTATCACCCCCTGGAGTAAGTTCCTTAAACTGCACTCTCAGAGGAAGTCTAAGATCATTGGCATTAGGGTGAGACCAAATATGTTTTGATAACCTGGATTGATTAAAGTTACAGGTCTTTAAGGAATTCTATGCTTCAGTATTTTGCATTTTTTCATGTAAAATGCAACAATCATCACATACATGAACCACAGAACCCTTCTGTGAGGAATATCTTATAGGATTACTGTCCTCTAAACACACTTTGGGAAACACTACTTAATAATAACAGTAATAATAATAACAGTGACAAGAGCTGCAAATATAACCAGAATTTACTAAGCTATAAAGTGTCAGTTCTCATTAAAATCCCAAAGAAGGGCAAAGCCAAAGAATGTTCAAACTAATGTACACTTGCACTCCTTTCGCATACTAGCAAGGTAATGTTCAAAATCCTTCAAGCTGGTCTCCAGAAGTGCATGAACCAAGAACTTCCAGATGTACAAGCTGGATTTAGAAAAGGCAGAGGAACCAGAGACCAAATTGCCAACATTTGTTGGATCATAGAGAAAACAAGGGAATTCCAGGAAAACACCTACTTCAGCTTCATTTATTATGCTAAAGCCTTTGTGTGGGTCACAACAACTTGTGGAAAATTCTTAAAGAGACAGGAATACCAGACCATCTTACCTGTCTTCTGAGAAACCTATATGCAGGTTAAGAAACATCAATTAGAATCAGATATGGAACAATGGACTGGCTCAAACTTAGGAAAGGAGTACATCAAAGCTGTATCTCATCACCCTGCTTATTTAACTTCTATGCAGAGTACGTCATGCAAAATACCAAGTTGGAGGCATCACGAGCTGGAATCAAGATTGCTGGGAGAAATATCAACAACCTCAGATATGCAGATGATACCACTTTACTTTCTAGTGAAGTAGAACTAAAGTGAAGAGGAACTAAAGAGCCTCTTGATGAGGATGAAAGAGGAAAGTGAAAAAGCTGGCTTAAAACTCAATATTCAGAAAGCTAAGATCATGCCATTCAGTCCCATCACTTCATGGCAAATAGAAGAGGAAAAAGTGGAAGCACTGACATATTTTATTTTCTTGGACTCTAAAATTACTGCAAACTGACTGCAGCTTTGAAATTAAAAGATGCTTGCTCCTTGGAAGGAAAGCTATGACCAATCTAGACAGCATATTAAAAAGCAGAGACATTACTTTGCCAACAAAGATCTGTATGGTCAAAGCTATGGTTTTTCCAGTAGTGATGTACGGATGTGAGAGTTGGACCATAAAGAAGGCTGAGCACAAAAGAACCGATGATTTTGAACTGTGGTGCTGGAGAAGACTCTTGAGAGTCCCTTGGACAGAAAGGAGATCCAACCAGTCAATCCTAAAGGGAAGCAACCCTGAACATTCATTGCAAGGACTGATGCTGAAGCTGAAACTTCAATACTTTGGCCACCTGATGCAAAGAGCCGACTCATTTGAAAAGACCCTGATGCTGGGAAAGTTTGAGGACAGGAGGAGAAGTGGACATCAGAGGATGTGATGGTTGCATGGCTTCACCAACTCAGTGGACATGAGTTTGAGCACACTCCGGGAGACAGTGAAGGACAGGAAGCCTGGCATGCTACAGTCCATGGGATCTCGAAGAGTCAGAAATGACTTAGCAACTGAACAACAACAACAGCAATAAGCCAAACACTGTTCTTTGTCCTTGACATGTATCACCCTATCATCCTCACACCATCCTATGATAAGTACAGTTATAACACGCAAGTCCTGAAGAGCATAAATAACTTATCCAGGGTCAGCAAATGGTATATTTGGGAGGTATGATTTGAATAAGGCTGATATACCCTTTAGCTTATACTCTCCACCCTTATGTCGTGTTTCTACCTCTTTTTTCTGTGATGGGAGGTTGACAATGGTGGAATACCCTATCCAAGAGCTTGAGTCCCACTGAGCTAGGAGTTTGGATGCCTGGGAGGAGCCTGTATCTCACATATCACTCCCTGCTGCAGTCTAATTGAAGAACTACCAGGACTTAGAAGTAGAAGAATATGGTCAATATTATTTCCTAACTGAAGCATTTAAACCTCTGAAATTTTAGCATCTTTGCAGAATACCCTACAACACACTATTTAGAACCAGATTTTGTCTGCTTTCTCATGGATTTATCTGTGTAAGCCTGGATGAGCTGTGCAAGTTTTGTCTTCTCAACCAAACTTCAAGTTTCTGTGGGCAAAGACCTTATTTAATACCTCTTGCTGATGTAATAGGACAAGTCATTGATCAACTGATTTGAATGGCCATGCTAATAACTACCCTTTTATTCATTGTTATAAAAAATATTTTTGAATAATGACACCCGCGTGGCATTTTTCACTTTGTATATGCTTTGACCAGGGCCACTGAGGGAGCTATGAGTTGCTTTTCCTCTTTCCAAAGGCGATCAGGGGTGTAATTTGATCAAGGTCATAGCATACAGTTTGAAGGTAATAAAATGAGATTCGGTGTAGGGTCTTCTTGGGCTTCCCGTGGCTGCCTGGTATCCATATTGCTGCAGAGACTGGAGGATCTCCTTCAGGCACTGCCATTCTCTTCCAAGTGTGCCTTCACAAGTGCCTATTTGCATACTCATGGGTGTGTCTCACACTAGGTTGCCTTCTAAGCTCCCAAACTTTCTCTTCTCAAGAAAAAAGCCAATGGCTTTGGCCTGACAGAAGTCAGCAAAGAAAGAAAGGGAGGAAGGTTTGACTGACATTAGTGCTAATGTTTTATTATTTTGTTAATTAGTTTATTTATCTATTTTTTTCTTTACAATATTGTATTGGTTTTTCCATACATTGACATGAATCCGCCAAGGGTGTACATGTTTTCCCCTTCCAGAACTCCCCTCCCATCTTCCCTCCCCATCCCATCCCTCCGGGTCATCCCAGTGCACCAGACCCGAGCACCCTGTATCATGCATCGAACCTGGACTGGCGATTTATTTCACATATGATAATTTACGAGCTTCAATTCCATTCTCCCATATCATCCCGCCCTTGCCCTCTCCCATAGAGTTCATAATACTGTTCTATATATCTGTGTCTCTTTTGTTGTTTCGCATACAGGGTTATCTTTACCGATTTACTAAATTACATATATATGTGTAGTATACTGTATTGGTGTTTTTCTTTCTGGTTTACTTCACTCTGTATAATAGGCTCCAGTTTCATCCACCTCATTAGAACTGATTCGAATGTATTCTTTTTAATGGCTGAGTAATATTCTGTTGTGTATATGTACCACAGCTTCCTCATCCATTCGTCTGCTGATGGGCATCTAGGCTGCTTCCATGTCCTGGCTATTATAAACAGTGCTGTGATGAACATTGGGGTACATGTGTCTCTTTCAATTCTGCTTCCCTCAGTGTGTATGCCCAGCAGTGGGATTGCTGGGTTGTATGGCAGTTCTATTCCCAGTTTTTTAAGGAATCTCCACACTGTTCTCCATAGTGGCTGTACTAGTTTGCATTCCCACCAACAGTGTAAGAGGGATCACTTTTCTCCACACCCTCTCCAGCATTTATTGCTTGTAGACTTTTGGATAGCAGCCATTCTGACTGCTGGGTGTGAAATGGTACCTCATTGTGGTTTTGATTTGCATTTCTCTGATAATGAGTGATGTTGAGCCTATTTTCATGTGTTTGTTAGACATCTGTATGTCTTCTTCAGAGAATATAGATCAATGGAACAAAATAGAAAGCCCAGAGATAAATCCACACACCTATGGACACCTTATCTTTGACAAAGGAGGCAAGAATATACAATGGAGAAAAGACAATCTCTTTAACAAGTGGTGCTGGGAAAACTGGTCAACCACTTGTAAAAGAACGAAACTAGAACACTTTCTAACACCATACACAAAAATAAACTCAAAATGGATTAAAGATCTAAACGTAAGACCAGAAACTATAAAACTCCTAGAGGAAAACATAGGCAAAACACTCTCCAACGTAAACCACAGCAGGATCCTCTATGACCTACCTTCCAGAATATTGGAAATAAAAGCAAAAGTAAACAAATGGGACCTAATTAAAATTAAAAGCTTTTGCACAACAAAGGAAACTATAAGCAAGGTGAAAAGATGGCCTTCAGAATGGGAGAAAATAATAGCAAATGAAGCAACAGACAAATGATTAATCTCAAAAATATACAAGCTACTCCTGCAGCTGAATTCCAGAAAAATAAACGACCCAATCAAAAAGTGGGCCAAAGAACTAGTGCTAGTGTTTCAGTATTCTCCTCCCCTCCTAGAGGATGAGAAAGGACTCCTACCATTCTGGAACACTTTTAGGATCAGAGAACAGTGAAGCTTCTTGGAATCATGAAATATTTCCACTATTGAGTCATAGAAGCAAAACAGGAGAAAACAACATGTTGGAGAGAAATGAAAAATAGGGTCAGGAGAGAGGGGCAGCCTTTGGATAATTCTCGAGTACAATCACTGCTGTCGGCAAAAATGAAAAGAGTTTCCGTATGCCCTGAATCTGTGGGACTTCATTTCATCCAAATGGCACCAAAGGAATGATTAGAACGATAGTGACAGACCCAGAATTCCTACTTGGCTGCCTCATGTTAGCCAGGAATAATTTAGAAGTATGTAAGTGGAAGAAACATAAAGAGAAGGAAAGGTGAAGAGTAGAGATAAGAGTGATTCATAAACTGAAAGATGATATTTTTTCTTCTCTGAAATAATGCATTCAGTAAGGAAACAAGTACATCTCCAAGGGCACTGAAGGAGGGCTGCACTTGAGATCTCGAAAATGGAAGCACCGAGAAGAATGTGGCCAAATGCTTAACAAGGAGGGTAATATTTTATTTCTTTAGTAATTGCCAAGCTTTGACGCTCAGGTTGACTCTGAAGATGCATTCTTAGAAAAGGAACAAAACAAACATAAAAAGAGAATCTGGGAAAGTGGACGGTAGGATTCATTTGTTTTAACTTCCAGACAAGAGGAAAGAACAGGGCAGAGGACAGTCAAATGTTAAGTGTCAGGTGTGCTATTTCTGAGTTCGTCTCCTCAAATATAGTGCTGACGGAATGATTTTTGGTGGGGGGATGGGAGGAAGAGATGTCAAAAAGCTAGCAATTTCCATAGCCACCTCTGACAGAGTTCAGGAAAGCCCATTTCTAGCACAAGAGAATTTTTTTATTTTCCAAGTTTGTTTAAATATACACAGTTGACAAGTTGGCCTGAAGCAAAATTGTGAAGCAGAGAACATTGGCTTTAGGGCCCTATGAATCAATCAATCACCAGCTATTTACCAAGTGCCTCCTCTGCACACGGCACTGTGCTGGGGAAGGCTGAGGCTCCAGCTCCACAACCGTCTCCACCCCTGCCCTCAAACAACCTACTGTTGGGAAGGCACCAGCTGCTGTACCCAGAGGAGTAAAATAGTTCCTTGAATAATGCCACAAAGCGGCAGAAAAACAGTAATGTTATGATCTAATACTATATAGCAGTTACCATGTTGCAAGACATTTTTTAAAGCTTTCCAGATACCACTCCCTTTAATCCTTGCAACAACTGTATGGAGTAGGTTCTGTCACAACTCTTATTTTATAGCTGAGGAAACTATGACATGTGGCATTAGAGTAAGAACCAGGCAGTATAAACCCAGAGCCTGTGGTCTTAACCACTGCACAGGCTACCCTGTATAAAACAACATTGCACACAGTGAAAGGTAAATGAATTAGACAGGCAATAAATGCAGTGGGAATTCTTGAGTAAGGTGATGCTTTGTCATTGCTTTGGTCCAGACTCTTACTGTGGTCTTTGAGTCTATCAATAGCTCTGTGAGGAAGGGAAGGCAGGTCACTATGTTCATTTTTATGGTAGAAATGATTGAATAGCTTTCTCAAGGTCATATGACCAAAAACATCAATTAGGTGAAGCCAGAACTAGAATTAAGGTCTCCTTATTGCTAGTCAGAGATTTCAACTCTGGGGGAAACTGTACCACTTTGTAGTACAGGCACATGGCCCACTCCTGACTGCTTCCTACTTTACCATTGTTCTTTCCTTCCACGGCAGTGACTGAGCACATTGCTATAGGCTGAACATCAAGAAGATGGAGCAAAGGCAATACCAGTGTAAGCCAAAAAAAAAAAAAGAAAAAAAGGAGTGGTCAACTTTTGAAACATCCGTGTTTGTTTTAAACTTTATATTTTGAAATAATTTTAGATTTACAGAAAAGTTACAAAACTAGTATAGCGAATCCCATACATCCTTCATCCAGCTTCCCCAAACGTTAACATCATCCATAACCATAGCACAAATACCAAAACTAAGTGATTAATATTGGTGCGATACTATTAACTAACTATTGATTTTCTTTAGATTTCATCCTCTTTTCTACTAGTGTCCTTTTTCTGTTCCCAAGATCTGATCCAGCAACCTGCATCACGTTTAGTACCCATCACTCCTGAATCAGACTTCCCAGGTGGCGCTAGTGGTAAAGAACCTGCCTGCCAATGCAGGAGATGTGGATTCGATCCCTGAGTGCAGAAGGATCCTCTGGAGTAGGAAATGGCAACCCACTCCTGTATTCTTGCCTGGAAAATCCCATGGACAGAGGAGGGCTACAGTCCATGGGGTCACAAAGAATTGGACAACTGATCACACACACGCTTCTGAATTTCCTCCAGTCAGTGACAATTCCTCATCTTCATCTTTCATGGCCATGAAACTCTTGAGGAGTACTGGTCATTGATTTTGCAGACTATCCCTCAATCTGGAGTTGTCTTAGGTTTTTTTCACAATTAGATTGTGATTATGTATTTTTTAGTAAGATATTTACCAAGGAGGTGATGTGTTCTTTTCAGTACATCAGTCAGGTGTTACATGATATTGATACATCTATATACTGGTGATAATAAATTTGATCATTGAATACATTGTTGTTTGATGAGTTGCCTCACTGTGAATTTCTATTTTTTCCTTTTCAATTTATAAATAGTTTATGGAAGCATATTGAGGTTATAAAATATTGTTTCTCCCCAAACTTTCCCCCACTATTTTTAGCATGCTTGGGGAATCTTGCTGGTAACAATTCTAACGTAGTATTTTAATGATGATTTTCCATTTCCCTAATTTTTTATTTTTAAGTAAAATTATTCTAGAAGGAAAAGCTTTCCCTCTCCCACATTTATTAAATATTGACTCATATTAAATATTAAATACTCATAGGATATTAATTTTATCCTGTAGTTCCAGATTTTGTTATTGAAAGTTCCTTCAGGTTGGTTCCTGCACCATTCTGATATATCCACATTCTTTTTAAAGCATTTCCTTTCTTTTTGGCACCACAATATTCAACAGTCTCATTTCATATTTTCTCTTCTAGCTTCAAAATCAAAATGTCTTCTCCAAGGACTTCTGACTCTTTTTATTGGAGAATGGCATTTAGAAGCCAAGATCTGGGCACCAGCTGTGATCACTGCTACTGCAATGTCATTGCTCCTAACTCCTCTCAGCAGAACTTACAAATATGTGAATAGACATTAATCCACGCATATAGCCACATCTATACCTATTTTCATATCTTTCCATTTGAATCTATATTAAAAAGCCATTAGTTCATATTCAATACCTCTGATTCTAATCCTAACCCACAGGGTTCATTCTACTCTTTTCTCTTTCCTTATTCATGATTTCATTTTCCAACAGTGAGAATGAGCAGACTTAAAAAAAAAAACGAGTTGTTTAGGTTTCTCCAACTTGGCTCCTGTTACTCTTTGCTATCCATAATATATTCAATTATTTGTTCTAAACCAGAATACGCGTAAAATAGTTTCAGAATTCCTAACCCATATTTTTTGGTAAACAAAGTTACTAACTATATCTATATCTATCTATCTGTCTTTTGCCTTACAAGATGGCTTTGGAGTTTTAAAAAACAGATATTCACATTAGAGCTCTCAGTTGTGCTATTTTCTGTATGGGCCACATTTCTCCTGAAGAGTTATGTTTTAGAAACTTCACTTTAACAGTGACATCAGCAAACTAGAGAGCATCCAGAAGAGGATAGCCAAGGTGGCGAGAAATCTAAAATTAATGCATCCATGAACCAATGAGTGAGCCATCTCCTTACATGCCTTCAGATATTCATTCAACCATCACTGGTCCATCTTTCCATTGAAAACAATTATTTGGGGCACATAACAAATGACCTGTGTGCAACAAATATCTGGCATTATTGAGGCTAGATTAGAAATTGGAGTGAGGTCATAATAATTTTCTTCAAGCTTGTGAAGGTTTTTCATGTGAAATAAGAATTATACTTTTTCTAACTAGCTCCACATAGCAAATCAAGAAAAATGAATAGAATTTAAGACGAAGCAAATTTTCATTAAATGCAAGGAGGAATTCTTTAAGTTCTAATAGAATGGCCCAACAAATGAATGGACCAACTTACAGAATTATGAATCCTCATTGTTGGAAACTTTTGTTAGAGGGTCGGGAAGTTTCCCCTGGAGGAGGGCATGGCAGCCCACTCCAGTATTCTTTACTGGAGAATCCCATGGACAGAGGAGCCTGGTGGACTACAGTCCTTAGGGTCACATAGAGTCCGACATGACTGAAGCAACTTGGCACAGAAAGTTGGACAGAAGTTCCCCTAAGGTCCATTTTTGGGAGAACAAGTTACTTTCAGGAGGGTGAGCTAATCTGCACCCAGCAGCCATCATTGAAGACCTACTATGTGCCAGGCTAGGCACTGAGATACAACCATGAATTGGAAACATTTTAATATCAAACAATGTTAGAGTTGTTGTTTCTAAAGTACTCTGCATCTTGTGAGTCACACTATAACCATTTATTTAATATAGAGAACATTCCAGGGCAGGAATATGATTGTCATTGTTATAGGAAATATAAAAGGAAAGAAACCAAAGGATGAAAGGCAGGGGAGATGGGATACATGAAACACTGGGCCAACCAACACAAAGGAGATGGAAAACAAAGGTACCAGTAGACATGCCATGGCTGGAGAAATGATGAAATGAAACCAAAAGGCAGTAAGAGGTAGAGAAATATAAGTTGAGTACTGGAAAAAAAACTTTCCCAGACAAAGAACACTTAGATTGTAAAGGTGTTTCCCAATGACTGTGATGGAAACCGGATCACTAGCGGTGTTCAAGACTAGACTAAACAGAACTCTGAAGAGATAAATTGTAGGGAGCAGCTTGGCATGGACTGAAGGGTAGGCCTGTTTTGTATTCTTCCACTTCAAATCTATGACTGTAAAATTTTTCTTTCTGAGAAATATTTGTTTGTTTTTAAAATTCTTATAGCAAACATAGCCCAGTTCTCACAATGCACCACTTTACCATAAAGTAACTTGCAATTGTCTCTATTTGTTTCATGCTCATTCATTTTACTCCCTCCCAAACTGCATAATCTCCAGGGTAGGGAGAGTATTACAAAGTTTTCTTCTGCAAATCCCACAGTAACTGGAACAAAGTTGAAGCAAATACCAAGTGTTCAATAAATATCTATTGATAAACTATGGGTTTATTTAATACAAATATATGTTTAAGCCCCATGCCAGGAGCTAGGGGATGCAAATACATCTTTTTCTCAAAGTATGAGAAAACTGGAAAAAAAAATCACAAGTAGTCAAATGTCCATATAAATGTTAAATAGAAATGAGGAGCACTAACACATAATAATAACACATAATATAAAAGATATCAAAGGCAATCTCTGATATACACTAAATGAAAGGTATAGTATGATAGGTACAACTGCTGTGAGTTTGTTGTTTCATAAAGGGTTGGGTTTGAAATGACAGATTTTGTCTTATCTACAGTAAACAGCAGTGCTCCCATTTATTTTCCCCTCTTTTGTTCTGTGGTCTCTCTGGGGCAGCGACAGAATTGTGTGAAGTCTAAGCACATGGCATGTGACAGATCTGGAGGCGTGTATGTACAGTTGTGAGCAGTATGTACCAGCTTCAGAGCAGCAAGCGGGTGGTTACAAGTCCAGACTTCGGGCATCCAATTTATCTGATTGGGTGACCATGCATAGGGAGCTAGTAACCACCGTGGATCAGGCAGGCTAGAGGTTGAGATCCCTTGAAAGGTGACACTGGACAGTCAAGCACAGCCCATGAGAGTAATTGGAAAGGCCCAGAGTTAAGCACATTAGAGCAATAGCAGTAACAGGACAAAAGTGGAGGCACCAATGGGTGTTGTGGGAGAAGAAGCTCTTCATTATCTGTTTGCTTCACTTAATACTGTGTGTGTGTGTGTGTGTGTGTGTGTGTGTGTGTGAACAAAATGGAGTAGGAGGAGGCTGAGATCACTGGTGGTTTAGTCACTAAGTCGTGTCCGACTCTTGTGACCCCATGGTCTGTAGCCCGCCAGGCTCCCCTGTCCATGGGATTTTACAGGCGAGAATACTGGAGTAGGTTACCATTTCCATCTCCAGGGGACCTTCCTGACCCAGGGACTGAACCCAGGTCTCCTCAACTGCAGGCAGACTCTTTACCAACTGGGCTACCAGGGAATTCCCAATTACTAGATCACTAGTAATGGTCATTGACAGAAGGAGGGAAAGCCCGGAGGGTAAGTTCTGCTTCCAGAAAGAGACCTAAATGAGTCAAGCTTTATAGTGCCAAATCAAGATGACACTTTGAGAATGACTTGAACCTGATTCCCAAGGCTCTGCCCTTTCATTTCCATTACTAAGGGCACTCTATGCCCCAAAGCAGAATTGATGGGTAGAATTTCAGATGTGCTAGAAAGTTCTTCTTCTTAGTTTGTGGCTGATGCCTAAGGGTCTTTCCTTTGATATAAGACTCTTTTAAAACAGATATGCCATAGGAGAACACAACAAGCTGTAAGTTGTCTTTCATACATCAATGAAAGCATTCTTCAAAGCTCTCCAGGCAGGGCCCAAAGTAGAGGGCAGCTACCGACAGCTGGGAAGTATAGCCTAATGGTGCCAGTGCCCACATCCCCCAGTCTTACTGTACTGCCCTCCACAGGCAAGACCCCACATCCAAGTAAAGAAAGTTAATGATGCCTCAATTTGAAAAGCAAGCTGCATTTGCAAGGCTTAACCAAGTTATAAGAGCAGAGGGGTAAGTAGTTCTTGTCAGACCAAGCCAGCACGTCCCCAGAAAAAATACCCTTTTGTTTTAGACGTCTTAGTGGTTGGGTCAGTCCAGTTTTAGCTCTCCCTGGCAGTGATTGTATTTCTTTTTCCCTTTGAGAGGTGATTCTAGAGTCTAAAATATCATCCTAGCCCAGATCTTAGAAAAATTAGGAAATTCATGACTTGAATGAAAATCCAGTCTGATGGTTAACAGTAATTCATGACATTGTGAAAAAGCCTGCAGCAACTGAGATGTGACTTTAATCGTATCAACAAAGCATGCATTAGTAAAAGGCTACCCAAGCCAGCAAGTGAATCCCTTCTAGGTGAGCCAAGACATTAGATAAACTATACACTGCAGAAACTGTCAGGAATCTTGCAATTGCAAGTGTCAGAATAATAGACCCAACTGGCTTAAATAAAAGGGTGATTTTTTGGTTCTTATAACTGAAATGTCTAAGAATTTGAAGCTCAGATGGATCAAGGAGTTCTAATAATATCAGCAGAATAGGTTTTTCTCCTTCTTTTCACTCTGTTTTGCTGTGTATTGGTCTCATTTTCAGTAGTTCCAGACATTGCAGAAGTAAAATGACCATCTAGTTGTTTCGGTCTATATCCTATAGCTCTAACTTCAGCTTATATCTGAAAAAGAGAGAGAATGCCTCTCTTGTAGGTGCTCCCATCATAAGTCTTGTGACTGCCTTTTTGGGTCTAACTGGGTCTTATTCTCATCCTTGAACCAATCTCTGAGGTCAGAGCAATGGGATGCTGTGATTAGTCAGGTCTGAACAGCATTTCTCTCCCTGAACCAGGGAATAGAATCAAGATACCACCAAATTATGGAGACTGAAATGGAAGAGCTTTTCTCATAAGAGGGCATTTCTCAGAGGAAAAGAGATCAAGAGGGAATGAGTGGTATGCAATACAACCATCTAACATTAGAACACTCTAGATTCAACTTCTTGTCTGAAAATGTGTGTGTGTGTATTTGTGGCCTGGAGTGGCAAAGAGGAGGACCAGGCACAAACAGGTGAGTAAAATAAGGAGGTCTCCAAAGAAATTTCTGATAGTCGATTTAAAAAAGCATTAACAAGGAGCTTTTAAAGAGGAGCTTTGCCTGTATCTTTTAAAGATGCAGGCAAAGTAGGAGAACAAACCAGGTTCTGTGTTGGCACAGATTGTCCTTTGAATGAAACAAAAACCTCTTTTCTTTTGGAAACTGAAACTTAAATGTGACTACTGTAAGACAATTTTCTTCTCTGGGCTTGATGTAATTGTCTATAAAATGGAACCAAAGAGTGAAGAAGATTTAGATCATCTAAGTTTCATTATGCCACAAATTTATATCATATTTAATGTTCAATAAATTTTATTTATTTCAAATTATAATTCCAAGGCAGGACTAATGAGAATTACCTATTATAAGAAATATCTCTGTTAAGAAAATGTAATATAATTTACCGCTACTTTCTTATATTTTTGGATTCCCCCTTATGTAGGCTTGCCAGGAGTCCTTTGTATCGGTGATAGTACAACCTAACTGACCTAACAGGGGCACCCACAACTCTGAGACCTTCAGAATAGCACTCAGGGTGAGACCAAAGTGATCAGGTGCAATTTGGCTGGATTCTGTCACACATGGTGATCTTTCCTAGGTCAGTTCAGGCAAGATGTGTATTGTTCTCACTAGTGAGATTAAACATCTGGCCTAAAGAGAATATTTTAGTCTGCTACTTGGCTAAATAGCAGAACTTAAACATTTTACTAAATTGAAGTCCTTTTTCTCTTATATTATTGGAAATCTCTGGGATTAAGTGATGCTTTGGTCATTGTTTTCCAGGGCTAAGACCCACCTATAGATCTTCTATTACCGTTGTTCAGAGCCGTAGTCCCAGCATTCATAAGATTCAGGTTTTCCAAATGTCTGACTTCTCCACAATTATGAAAGCAATGTGTTTTGTTCTTTCAGTCATCCATCTAGATCTAGAGTAAGAAATCTTTGCTCTAGCAAACTCATGATTTTTTCAGGGCAGGTCATTGCCAGTCAATAGATGTCTCAGGTGGGCTATCATAGCACCGAAGAGTTAGGACAATGTCCTCAGAACCAAATTTACACTTACCTCTATAGCAGTGTTTCAGGCCTTGCCCAATGAGTCTGTTCCACGATTCTCTGCAATTCCTTGATAACTCAAATCACTAGTCCTCTAATAACATCATTTATGTCTTGTTGAACACGCCTGAATTCCCTTGAGAATGTTATTCTTGGTGTGAGTTCTCAAGCATAGCTCTTCCAAGGGTGGTTTTTCCAGACTTGATTCTCAGCCTGATGAATGCATTTGCAGGTCTCTTCCAGGGAGAAGCTGTAGTGATTCATTAATTGAATTCTCTTTTAAACTCCTTCCTTCAATATGGTCTTTCCTTTTCATGTGTTAAGATTATGTTTCTCTGCAATACTTTATTTAAACCAAACATTATGGGAGTTAGGGCCTGGAAAGTGGGGTAGTAGATGGGGACAGGTAGAGCACTATGGTTCCACCATATATTTCACAGAATATATGGTAGTTGTTCCCCATCTTTAGTGACTTTATTGTTGGATGAAAGTAACAGTGAAAGAGTATGTATAAATAATGAGGAAAAGAAACAAATACTTCTAAATTTTCTCTTAGGTTATGGTTTGTTTGTTAGTTTTTAACATATCTCTACTACCTTTGAAACAGCCAGGAAGTATCATATTTGCTAAACGCCTATGGGAAAATCTTGTATTCTTTTCTTGTAATAGGTGCATATGGGATAAACTCAACAAGTACTGAATGCATTATTGAATAAAGGTAATGGAATAGATGGATTTGCAAAAATGTAATAGTGTAAAGATGAGTATAAAAAAAAGTCTATGGGAATTGAAAGAACCACAATTACTTCCTCTTTTAAAATGGTAGTGATAATACCAATATGCTAGGACTTTTGTGAGTAATGAATGAGCTAATACATTTAAAGAAATTAAAATGATGCATACCTATATTAGGGCTTCCCAGGTGGGTGCAGTGGTAAAGAATCTGCCTGCCAAGGCAGGAGATGTAACAGGTGTGGGTTCAATCCTTGGGTTGGGAAGATTCCCTGAAGTAGGAAATGGCAACCCACTTCAGTATTCTTGCCTGGAAAATTCCATGGGCAGAGGAGCCTGGCAGGCTACAGTTCATGGGATCACAAAGAGTTGGACACGACTGAGCACGTGTGCACACATGCAAACTTGGCTATATTAGATGATCCAAAAAAGTGGTTTCCTCTAGAGGCGGTTCTGTGACTGCCATTCTGCTTTTCCCCACAAGGTGAAAGTAGTCTCATCAAAGATAGTAATAGACTCATTAATCCCTTTATTACTGAGTGATTACTTGTTTATTATTTGTAAATTAAAATCCCCTTCTCCACTGAATTCATCTCTCTGTGGGGAAGATTGACAAAGTTTTAAAAAGTAAGTAAGTACAAAATATGCAGGTTATCGGTAAGGGCTAAGAAGAAAAATTAAGCAGGTAAGAATAGAGAAACTACAGAAGAAAGCTGCTATTTTCAAGAATGTGGTTAGAACAAATCTTTGTGAAGATGACATTTCAACAGAGACCTAGATCTTGAGAAGAAGTGGGATATGACATATATCTGGAGTAGAAGCGGTGTAGATGACTGTACCAGGCCGTGTGAGGCCCTGAGGCCTGGTCTTTGGTGACAATGAGACCATGGGTCTGGGTGAATGTGTGAGGTGGAGAGTGTTGGAAAGTGGAGTCTGGGAGGAGCTGGGGCAGTTTGGTGAGAGCCTTCTCTGCCACGATAAGGCGCTGTCTCATGGTGTGCATACTTCATTTATCCATCCTACGGACAAGCTCACTACTATATAAAGATCAGGAGCTGTGCCCATGAATCCTAAAAGATAAGGCAATCCACAAGGACCAGACAGACATGCACTTCAAAAATTTCAGTGTGGTTTAGATGGCTTTTATAACAGATGTACAGGCACAAAGTCCAGAGGGAGCAGATAAGAGACTCTGAAGTCGGAGGAAATCAAGACAAGCCCCTAAAAGATCAGCTTTGAGAAGTGAAGGATGAGTAGAAGTTTTCTAGGCAGACAAAAACATGAGAAGGGAGCGAGGTACGATAAATATGTCAGGTAAGCAATACAGCAGTAGTGAGCATGACAAGTTCATGGACACAGACAGTATCTACAGGACAGAGGAAGCCCACAATCCAGCCCATGATTTTTTTTTTTTCAAACATTGTTACGTTCAACAAGAATCTAGTACACTTCACCGACCTATGTTAACATTGAGTTAGAATACCATTAGTAACAAGTTGAAAATAAATTCTATTTTTAGGCATAGATTGGTGCCATCTGAACAACTGAATTGTCATCAAGCACTCGTAAGTTAAACTTTATTCTATTGATCTGTAACCTCCTATGCAAGGCTGAATTCCTGTCTCTGGTTTCAAGAAAACCAAGGGCATAAATGTTGATGGCTAGACCTGACCTCCCACTCTGGCCCTAACTGCTTCTACAAGTGATATAACTTTACATAAATATACATATATGTATGTAAGTATATGTGTATATATATATATATACACATATATATGCGCATACACACACACAAACACACACATATATATTAATTGCTTGTCTTCTCTGTTAAATTTAAATCCAGTCTCTCATTTTTGATGTTAATAGCAATCTCAAATATTCAGCCCCTGTTTTCTTTATTCTTTCCTTCTGTGCTGTGTGTTCTTAGTCACTCAGTTGTGTCTGACTCTTTGTGACCCCATAGACTGTAGCCCTCTAGACTCCTCTGTCCATGGAGATTTTCCAGGCAAGAATACTGGAGTGGGCTGCCGTGCCCTCCTCCAGGAGATCCTCCCAACCTGGGATCGAACCCAGGTCTCCGACATTGCAGATGGGTTCTTTACCATCTGAGCCACCAGGGAAACCTCTCTCCCTCTAATTTAAGACAAATCAGAGGTGGTGGGCAGGGTGCAAGGAGATTGGCAGTAGATAGTCAAAAGGTATAAACTTCCAGTTATAAGATAAATAAGTACCAGGAAAGTAATGTACAACGTGATGTCTATAGTTAATATTGCTGTATGATATATAAGAAAGTTGTTAAGTGAGTAGATCCTCAACAGTTCTCATCACAAGGAGGACATTTTTATTTTTATTGAATGTATATGAGATGATGTTTGTTAACTAAACTTATTATGGTAATCATTAATCACTTCACAATATTCATAAATCAAACCATTCTTCTGTGTACCCTAAATTTATACAGTGATGCATGTAAATTAGTTCTCCATAACACTGGAAAAAAATGAAAATGTAAAAAAAGTATAGTAACACAAATGTATCACCTTCCTTAACTTCTCATTGGTGCCATCCAAGTCATCTTAGGAAAAAGCATTTGGTGGACTTCACAAGAACTCTGTTATGCAGCACTTGAATTTCCTTGCTGGATTAGAAATAAATAACAGCTAGTATCTTATGATTGCCAGCTCTGTCATATTGTATGATCTGGGTAAGTGATCTTATTTTTAGGAATCTAAGTAGCTAAAGATTGTAGGATGCATCTTTACTCAGGTATATTAAAACGCAAGAGAGAGAGAAAGAGAAGGTGGGAGTGGGAAGTGAACACTGATTATTAGATGACATCGACTTTAAGATGCATGTTCATTTCAGAATATAAAATGTGAAAAAATGTATTTGTTTTAAAATCTATAAAACACAACCTTAATTTTTCTAAACCTCAGTTCTTGCTTAATGAGTTGTTTTGACGATAAATGCAATAACACATGTAACATACGATCTGATATATTAGAGGAACACAAAAATGTGCAAGGAGCCAAAAAGTCCCCATTCTTTCTTCTTCTCTTTTTAAAGAAACCTGAATTCTCCCTGCCTCCTGAACTTTTAAAACACTTACATGAACAATCTGACATTGTGGATTTTTCCCAATGAGGACAGCCTGGCCTTATACCACCTTCCCCTCCGTGGGGATGAATTTAGTCAATCAGCCTTTTGTTTGTTGTCAACGGGTTGGAAAGCAGTGAGTTGAATACAGTTTTCTCTTTAGGACTGTTTTCAAATGATCTGGATGTGGTTTTAGCAGGATCTTGTAATATTTTAGAGGGGTTTGGGGACAGCGTAACAGGTGACTTTACTTCTGTCTCACACTGTGAACAGGTAAACCCATCAATACAAAAGCAGATTTATCCTTTTGCCAGGAGAGTGGAAGTCGCTTCTGTGATTCCTTTTACCAATTGCCTGATGACTGGTAAGGTTTTTCACTGTGCAAGGCTCTGAATGCAAAACAAAGAGGTTTTAGATACAGCCTCTGCCTCCCCTCAAGGAGCTTGCAATCTTCTCCAAAACACACATACATGGAAAGAAAGAAGAAAGAGAAAGAGGGAAGGAGGGAAGAAGGGAAGGAAAAGAGGAAAGGAAACAATCTGAATCATTTTATTGTACGCCTGACACTAACACAATATTGTTAATAAACTATACTCCTTCACACATTAAAATTTCAATTAAAAAAAAAAACCCATGTGATGTTGAGAGACAGTTTGTAAGCAACCTCAGCACAATTGACCTTGGGGCTGAATAATTCTGTGTTGTGGGGACTATCCTGCATATTTAGGACATTAAGCAACAGGCCTAGCCTCTACTTGCTGGAGCCAGAATTAACACTCCCTGCTCCCCTCCCCCTACAATCGTGACAAGCAAATATGCCTGTTCAGTTCAGTTCAGTTCAGTCGCTCAGTCGTGTCCGACTCTTTGCGACCCCATGAATTGCAGCACACCAGGCCTCTCTGTCCATCACCAACTCCCGGAGTCTACCCAAACCCATGTCCATCGAGTCAGTGATGCCATCCAACCATCTCATCCTCTGTCGTCCCCTTCTCCTCCCGCCCCCAATCCTATCCAGCATTAGGGTCTTTTCAAATGAGTCAACTCTTCGCATGAAGTGGCCAAAGTATTGGAGTTTCAGCTTCAACATCAGTCCTTCCAATGAACACCCAGGATTGATCGCCTTTAGGATGGATTGATTGGATCTCCTTGCAGTCCAAGGGACTCTCAACAGTCTTCTCCAACACCACAGTTCAAAAGCATCAATTCTGCGGCGCTCAGCTTTCTTTACCGTCCAACTCTTACATCCATACATTGCCAAATGTCTAGGGCATAACCTGGTCAAGAATCACTGATCTAGATGTAAATAAGTCTACCAGGCATACTAAGTGATTTTTACTCCACTTACCAGGAAACTGAGGCTCCAAGAGAGTAACAAACTTGCTCGGGAGCACAAGGCAGATGAGGGATGGAGGCAAGACTTGAGTGCAGCCTCCCGACTTGAGGGGGGTGTTGCGACCACGCCCCTACTCTGCCTCCTGGAGGCTGAGCTCCCAGGAAGCTCACTAGGGAAAACCAGAACAAGGATGCTGCACCCACCCGGGGAAGTTGGATCATAAGAGAGAGGGGGCCCCAGTGCAGACAAAGGGGTCACAGAGGAGAGCAGGATAGCTGGGTTCTAGGGTGTGCAAGGCTTCCGAGGGGCCTGGGCAGGCTGGGAGGGCCGAGGAGGTGAGTTGGTCCAAGTTGGTTAAGATTATGCTGTCAGAGGGTAGTATTTCCATCATGATGATTTAAGTCTGTCCGTGGGTCTCCTGCCTCACTGGCCACGATTTAGAGGGCTTTTATACCCATCTAGGCTCCAGTTTCCCTTCTGGGTAACATTGTGCGGATGCTAGGAGAGAAACACTCTCTATATGGTTGCTGCTGGTTGAGTTCTGCTCTCTGACCCTCAGCCCTCCTGGGAGGCATTTGTCATCAGGGTTCCCTGCCCGGAGCACTAAGCAGGGCTGCCAGCTCCACAAACTGCAAAGAGAAATAAAGCTCTGGGAAGTGATGCTTATCCCCCCGTGGTCTGGCTTTTGGCCCCTGCCTTTACCTCCTTAATAATCCCCAAAGAGGCAGAGGCGGTAAATGCAGTTCTGCCCTTCTCAGCTCACCACACCGCTAGCATCCCGGCCCTGTGTGCCTTTATCTTCTATCCCCTCTTTCCCCTCCCTCTGCTTGGAGAAGAATTCCTGCTCTGCTTGTCAATCTGTCACGGAGGTCTCCAGTTCCGCCCCCCTACCCCCCACCCCCAGCACCTCCTTGGCTCTGTCCTGAACATCAGTCTGTGTCTGTCAAAACACTGACAGTGCTTCTCCCTGCTCGGAGAGCATCGGATCCCATCTGTACCCCAAACAGTCTCCCAGGTTTATTTTGCCTATCACTTCCGAACACTTGCTATTTAAATTCCAAATCATTTTTCTGGGGTTAACAGTGTCCCTGCTATTCTTGGAGTTTACTCACTACTTCTCCAACTCAGTCACCTTATTTATATGCTTCTAGAATCATATATATACACACTTGCACACACACAAATGTGCATCTGTACACACGCAGGTGCACGTGCAGACATACGACTAATATCTTCCCCACACCATGACTGCCATAAGCATCAGGCTGGGTTATCACCAGTCCGTATGTTTCATCAACAAAATGTCTGAGGTCATCATGATTTCAAAGACCATGCGAGTTATTGGGGGGGAAATATGGACTACTTTAGATATTTTTTGTTTGTTTCTTCAGGCCCTTTCCAATCAAAATTTAATTATGTGACTCTGTCAGTTGAAATATGTTGAGAATGCTTGTCATCATTCTCTCTTGCCTCTCTTAGATGCCAGGGGGAATTTAGAAGTATTTCTTGGTAAATAAATCATGCACATCTTTTCTCTACTTATTAGGAGAAACAAGATCACTTGATAGCAGGGAGGGTGAAGTAATCCTGCCTCTTTCAGGCGCAGTGCTCCCTCGCCTAATCTGACACCTCTTCTGTCAATGTTCAACACTTCTAGGGCCAGTGGTACTGACATGCAACTGAGAGTGTAAAATAGAGAAGGGCTAAACAGTCTCGGCTCTAGCATCCAAAGTAAGCCTTGCTCACCAGAGCTCCAGTGAGTGGCTCAGTTTCCAACCACTTGAGCCCAGACACCTGCCTGACTCTCCCAGCATCCCTCACCTGGCCCCTGCTTGCTGCCTGCTCCTCGCCCACCTAGCTGCTCTCCAGCTAAACCCAAGTCTTCCTTCCCCCATGAATCTGTGGAGTGCTGATTCCTGGTTGGCTCCGTGTGGGTGCAGGTCAAGTCTCTGTGGCAGTGAGGGCCTGTGGGTCAAGATGTCAGCACCTCCAGGTCAGTGTAGACAGAATGAGATGCTGACACATTGCACCTTGGGCAAGATTTCAGAGATGAAGTCTGAGAGCTGGTGCCAACTTCAGAAGAGAGTGCACCCTTGTCTGGCTACGAATGGCATGCAGGGGCCAGTGTGATAAGAGAAGACCCAGTATCCAGGGTGCTTCTGTTAGGAACATGAGATGCTTGAGTTACTCAGACCCCTGCTTAGCTCCTAGTTTGTTTTCTTCCAGTATGGAGTTATTCCAGGAGCCAGGGGATGGGCCTGATCTATTGCAGGCTGATCTGGCAGTGGGGGCCCATGCTGTCCTCTTCCACCTCACCAGCTCTTCCCCAAGTCTGCAAATCAGGTGTCTTTACTTCTGGCTCCTAAAAGCCAACCACTGCTTTTTGCCCTCAAAGAATCATCTCCTGTAAGAAACAGGATTGTCAAGAGAGAAAAAAAAATAAATTGACTTTTGCCAGAGGGAGAAGCCAAGGCCCAGGCCCATCCTCCCTGGGATATGTCTCCACATCTAGGAGACACCTGGCTTGAGTGTGAGAAGCTGGACAGTTGGGCAAAATGTAAAGATGGGATTTCCAAGTGTAACAGGACATCTCACGGGTCAGCGTGCTCCGGGCAGGGTCAGTTCACACTAGCTGCAGACTCTGCTTTCTTTCAGTTTCCCCTCGTTATTTGCTCCCTGTCTTCCTTCCACGTTTCCTTCCTTCCTCCCTCCCTCCTTTCCTTCCTTTCTTCCATCTTCCTCATTCACTTTGTGTGCTTTGTGTGAGTACCACTTGTAATTTTATTGAATGTCAAAAGGCTATAAAAACATTTCTAAAACACCTGTAGGCTGTGAAGACTGGCAATGCAATCAACACTGCATAAAAGAAACAGGACATGTTCACAACTGGAAACTCCTATCTCATTCTCCCCCCACCCCGCCACCAGAACTAATCATCATTCCGCATTGTGTGTATCTGACTTGTGATTCTCATGGGCCACCGAAACTCTTGTAAGCCCAGAGTTCCCCAGATATGGAGGCATTACCTTCTGTAAGGAAAGTTTCCCTCTGACTTTGAGATGATCACAGGAGAGAAGTTTCTGACCACTTCTGAACAGAGTCTTCTTCTTATTAATAAAAGCGGAGGCTCTTAAAAAACTAATGTATCACCATCCAACGTCATCCAAAAGAAACACACAAATCAATAACACAGCCCATGATTCTGAAGCGACTTCCTATGATGTGTGAAATGCTATGAATCTGGCACATACTGCCTTTCTCAGACCTCTTAGGTCAATGTTCAACAGGTGTGTGTTATGTTTTCAGCTTCCCCTTAAAATTCTGGATTCAATAAGAATTTGTTGGAACTTTCACACATGTGAGGTCTCTCTAGGTATGGAGATGCCCTTCTCAGTAGATTCTTGCCTTACACTCTCTCAAAACTTGGAATCCATAAAAAACCACTTGAAACTCCAGTAGGGAAACCCTAGCCACATGTGACTACTGAGCACTTAAATTGTCCAAATTAAAATGTGCTGTAAGTATAAAATGGGCTTCCCTGATAGCTCAGTTGGTAAAGAATCTGCCTGCAATGCAAGAGACCCTGGTTCAATTCCTGGGTCAGGAAGATCCGCTGGAGAAGGGATAGGCTACCCACTCCAGTATTCTTGGGCTTCCCTTGTGGCTCAGCTAGTGAAATCTGGGTTTGATCCCTGGGTTGTGAAGATCCCCTGGAGAAGGGAAAGTCTACCCACTCCAGTATTCTGGCCTGGAGAATTCCACGGACTGTATAGTCCACGGGGTCTCAGAGTCGGACATGACTGAGTGAGTTTCACTTTCAATTTTCAAGTATAAAATACACACTGGATTTCCAAGACTTAGTATGAAAAAAATGTAAAATATCTCACTAAACCTGATAATATTGATTACATGTTAAAATGACTAATAGTTTGAAAATATTGAGTGAAATAAAATATATTATTAAATTTCTTTGTTTTAACTTGGCTACTAGAAAATTTAAAATGGCATATGGGGTCCACATTTCATGCCTTTTATTATATTTCTATTGAATACTCTGTCTTAGGGTATCAAAGACATGATACAATCAAGCTTTAGATTGTTATAAAAGTTTTAAGTATAGTGTAGGGTTTTGGCCTTTTGCCCTCAAGCCCATTCCCTGTCTTGTTCCCACTTTGCATCACAGATGGGTGCTTCCTACAAGGTCTGTTTTCCAAGTTTCCATGACATCTGGCTTTTGCCTGGATTTGGCTAAGAGGAGACACTATTAGGAGGTTGGTGGGTGAGAAGAAAAGAGAAACTGATGTGTTTTTACCCTCTGTGCTTTGGGCAGTGTTTTGGCAGGTGCTGTCCCCTCCATGCCCCAGGTCCCTACTAGAGAGGCTCCAACTCCAACCAGGTAGAAGGTTATCTAGACCCCCCTTTCTGGTAACATTACCTTCAGCCTCATCCTTTCAGCCTGGAGGGAGTGGCTTCCTGCTGTTTTAATCACAGTCTCATTCTTTCCTATTTGGCTTTTTATTGTTTGATACTTATGTCACAAATTCTCCTGAATAGCAGGATCAGCAAGAGTTGGAGGAGATGATAGAATACAGAACAAGGGTCTGCAGGCTGGAAGGACTTCAAATGTGATCCCATGCATCTTTTAAGTTAAATGTGTAGAACTTAAATAGGAATGGTAGTAGAAGGAAATGAAAGGACAGGGAAAGAACAGAAGATAGAGAATAAACCACCTGATAGGATAGGAAGATTTCTTATGGAATAAACTTTTAATTTTAGAATAATTTGAGACATCCAAGATGTACAGAAAAGTTGCAAAGATATTACATAGATGTCTCATACTCTCCTTACCCTGATATCAATACTTTATTTAACTATGGTACTTTGGAAGGTTTATTTAAATGTGGAGGGTGGTTAAGTTCTACAGGTAGAATAGAAGTAAATTATAGAGGGTCTATACCGGTTTCCAAATTTTAAAATTTGAAGGGTATGGAGACCTGTGATGTAGTATTTTCATTTTAAGAAGTAAGAAACCCAGTGTCTAGGGGAGCTTGCTGACTTTTATTCATCCACTAAATATAAATTACAGTCCAGACACTGAACGACAATGATGGACAGGGGCCACATAGTTTGTTAGTGGAAGAATTGAGAAGAGAGCTGAAGGCGTCTTCCTTGAAACCTGGGGATTGTTCTGGCAGATACCACGTTGTTTTCCAGCTGATGGACTTACCTTCTGAGAAAGGAAGCCTCAGTCAGTTTCACGCAGGACATCCCTAAAGGCCAGGTCTGTAGAGGCGTCTTCTCTGGAGCATAAATCGCGCCACCAGGTTAGGGAATCAGCAGTTGTTTTCAGCCTTGGTTGCCTGTTAGCGTCACCGAGGGAGCTTGAAATCTGCCTCGATCAAAGCTCTAGTTTCTCATCTAGTTGTTCTGGTCTGTAGCCTGAATATAGGTATTTTTAAAATGCTCCCAGGTATTTCTAACATCTGGCCAAGGGTGAGAAACAGACCTGGACCGAACAGTAGCTCTACGAGTTGGCACATGTGACTTAACAATTCCTGCAGCTGTTCTGGGGAGCCAACAGCTGATCCGAGTGTAACTTTCCATGTGTGCTGTGTTTGGTCAGGAGCCCTTCTGAGACTGGTCTTCCTGACGTCCTTGGCAACACGTTCTCATCCGGCACTGCCCATCTGGCTTTATCACTGTTAGCACACCACGAGTGTCTCCTCTTTACCATGGCCCATCATCTGCATCTTGGTTCATACAGTCACACAGCCTTGATCGGATGCCCTGAATTCTCTGGATCAGAAGTGTGCCACCCCAGGCCTTTTCATTCAGTGCCATTTAGTATGTGTCATAGACACACACGTCCAAAGCTCCCATCACATTGTAGTCTCTTGCCTCTCCTTTATTAAAAATGTGATTCACAATTTCTCATTTACATTTTGTTCCAAATCTTAGAATCCGAGGATTTGGTGAAGAAAAGCTAAGGGACAATGACTGCCTCCTTTTATCGGAGACTGAGGGAGGGTGTGCTAACCCCAGGTTGAGAGTTGCCTTCACTCATCTCACGCCCTCCCTCTTCTTTTCAGAAGCTGAGAGCTTTCCAGGATTCACAAATCTCTCTCTTTTTATTGGCATCCCCAGTCCTGATGTCCACATGGCTGTGTATGTGCGTGTGTGTGTGTGTGTGTGTGTAGGAGTGTTAGGGTCTATAATATACAATACCTGCAAGTGCTCGCTGATGTTATGGAAATGATGAAAGGGCTGTGCCAATCTCACAAACACAGAGCATGCATTATTCTAAGACTGTGGCTTTCCAAATGGGAACCTGTAAAAACAGCTGATAGATTTATGTTCTTGTATTAAACAGGCCACCCAGCCCCAGTGTAAAATCAGGATGACAACTGAATACATCACTGTTCCCAGCAGCTACCTGGGTGCTCTCGTTACCCAGTGGAAAATGGGCCAGGCTTGTTCATTAGAACTCCCTTCTCCTAAGGAGAGCCATTTACACGCTGTCTCATTTAAAACAAACAAACCAACCCCACAGAGACTTAAAAGAAAACAGAAAGACCTTTTCCTTTCTAGCCTCTGGAAGGCAGCACATGTTCCTCCTGTTTGCCTGTGTCTAAGCCGTCGGGGATGAAGGATGGCTGTGCACCTGCTCAGGAGAGGGAATTGGCTCCTTGCGGGAGGAGGGATTACCTGTCGGCATTAAATTAGAAAGAGGTGAACGCTGGTAAATGTTTTGGGGGAGAAATGGCTGCAACCTGGAGGAACAGCTTGCTGACTCTCACCCACATCTCCTTGGAGGAACAAAAGGGGCTGGTAGGACTTGGGGTAGAGGCCTGTGAGGTCAGGGCCCTGCAGGGGAGCTGCCACACAGACATCTGGGAAGCAATAGCTCACAGTCACGGCCATGGGAAGGGAACACATCATCGTGAGGCTGGGGGAGTTCAGGGGCCAAGGGAGGCCGGGGGTCTCTTGGGGGCTTCACTGCCTGCAGCTTTACTCTCTGATTCTGGCACTGGGTTTCAGGAAAGGAAGCCACAAGAAGCCAATGACCACACCTCAACCCGGCCCACTTGTCCTCCTGGAGTCTGCATCACTGGCTGCTCTAGACTTGTATCTTCTCTGCTCTCTGACTTTTGGCTCCCCTCCTGGCTCTCTCCTCCCTGCTGGGGCCCTCCTTGCCCTGATGCCAGGAGGGCAGCCTCAGAGCAGCAGTAGATAAACACAGCCTCCCTGAGCCCCACGGGACCCACGAAGCACAGCTGTCTCCAGCCAGCCTGCACTCTGGGGCCCCCGACAGTCCCGTGTGTGTCCTCCCTGCTCCCCAACCTGCTACACGCAGGATGATGGCCCTCCAGCCCTGCCTCCTTTGGCCTCTTGTCCAGAGGCTTTGAGCAAGTTGCTGTCATTCTAAGAGCTCCCATCTCCCCTCTCCAAACAGGGCACACTGTAGGAACAGACACCCTTTGTCACAGAAATGCATAGCTGTCAGGTCTGCTGGGAGGTAAAAATGAGAAGAAAAGGAAAGAACCCCGAAGAAACAAAGCTCTTTCCAGGGCAAGTGGCAGCATTTGTTGGTTCCGATCTGCCTTCTCTCAGGCATGTTTTCTTGGGTCTCTGGTGGATTTAGGAGTAAGGCGAATCGACCAAAAACCCACACCAAACCCTGGGATCCTCCCAGTGATTAACCCTGTGGACTGAGATCAGTGCTACATGTTAATATGTGAGCCACCGACTCCAGCCTCATGGATGTGTAGCTGTCATTCCTCATCCCCTGCTCCACCCCAGCCGGCTAGGAGGGTAGGGAGAACAACGCATGTGCTCGGAGGTGTCCCTGGGCTGTGTCCCTGTCCCTCCAGACACATCTGTTCTAGGCCCAACCGGCTTCCAAAGTGAGGTGGGACGTGTGTGATTGCTTTACCCACAGTTTCTAGCTTCTTTCTGTGGCAGAAGTTGCCAGATACACAGTACATGCCAACGCCAAAAGAGACCAGGTGTTTAAGGAAATCAAAACCCATGTCTGCAAGGAAGCTGCAGAAAGGGGGAGAATGATAGAACTCCCCTCATGACAATTTTGACCGCAGCTGAGACCATTCTTAAGTAACTGACATAACCTGATGGTGTCATTGATCAAAATATATGGAGACTGAGAACTGGATTGGGATGTCCCCAATTCTACCTGTGGTTCTTTTGGGAATGAACCCACCTGCTCACAGCAAGAGCGTATTTTACCATCTCATGCAAAACATAAATGAGTCCTGGGGTGACTCGATGATGCAGATCTCCCTGGCCTGTGCAAGCTTGGAGACCTTCAAGGTGGACCCAACCCCTGCAGGAGCAGGTGCCCAGGATGCTGGCTGGCCATTATCAGTCCCCTTAAAAATAACACCTACCTTCCTTCCCTGGGGAAGTGTGGGCAGGAACTTGGTACACTGCTCATCATCTGCTTTAACCGTTACACCCATCTCTCTTTCCTTACATTTTATTGCTTAATTTATTATCATATTTGAAAAATCTTTTTCATCCTTTTTCTTTTAGCTTGGTAGACAAGTCCAATCAACCCAAGAAGGAAGCAGCAAAGATGATACTAACAGACAAGCAACTCACCAACCTTCAAACACCTCCATAGTGGTCCTTCAAACACCCCTGAAAGCTAGAATTTAATGCAAATATCCTAATTAAATACCTTGGGGATTCCCATGACGCAAAATCTACCCATTATTATAATGAGGTGGCAGTTCTGATTTTTAACCCCCCACAAAGCTGATAAACTGTAATGAGTCACAGAATAGTGTTATTAACTCTCCCCTATCCCCTGGCCAGCACACTTGGGAGTCTTTTGGTACAGTTTGGCTAAATTTCTGGAATATAATCTATATCCTCAAATGAAAAACTCTTCCACATCATCTTTGCTCCCTGTCTAGCCTGGGCATGTCAATTTCCCCTAAAATATCCTTCCCCAGAGCTGAGCAGAGGAGAGGTGGTCTCTGTTCTCCAGGTGGGAACAGTAACTCACAAGGAGCCTTTCTCTGCTAAGAGGTTCCAGGTGCCAAGCAAGGTAGGGCTACGTGTTTTCTTTTAATGGTCTCTGTCAAAGTCAAGGCAAGACCTGAAGAACATGAAGGGATCACTCTATAGCCTAATTAATGAGTTGTTCACGTTGAAAGGGAAAAATAAAACACATAGGGCAAGGCCTTCCCTGCTGACAAAATGGACAAATTCAATAGCTTCTTGATAATAACTTTGACGGGCCTTCAACTGACAAGATCCCATCTGTGGCTGGCCTTCCCTGCTCCCACCAGCCTTAAAAAGTTTTCACCACACTATTCTAAGCTCACATTGTTGAAAGTAAGGCAAACTCTGCTCCTCCTGGGATTTCTCCGTTTTGTGTGGCTATGAACTTCTCAAAGGTATTTGTTGCAATTCAGCTCATGGCTGAGTCCACTGTTTTGCAGGGCACCTGAGAGAAAGGAAATCAGTACCCTGGATTTCCTTGCTTCTGCTTCATGTAGTGGAAAGAACACTGGCCAGAGGGTCAGGAGATGTGAGTTCTGCTGCTGTTGTGTGACGCAGTGACAGTAAGGCCTTAGGACTGCTCTGTTCAACACAGCAGCCGCCAGCCCCACGTGGCCACTGTGCTCTGACAATGCAGCCAGTCTGGACTGAGATCTGCTCTTAGTGGAGAATACACACTGGGTTTCAAAGACTTAGTAGATATTTTTTTAAAAAAGAAAAGACTCTAAAAGAGCTCAGTAAATTTTATATTGACCACATACTGAAATGATACTACTTTGGATAAATTTGGGTTAAACAAAATATATTATTTGTCTATATAATTTTGCTTTTTTAATTGGCTACTAGAAAATGTAAAACTTCACCATGGCTCACATTATATTTCTATGGGACAGAGCTCCCCCAGACAAACCTGAGCTTTCCTAATTGTTAACAAAAGATGCAGTAGAGAGCACTTCTGACAACTAGTAATTTCCCTGCATGCAGTCTTCCAAGATTACTGCCTCCTTTTTTATAATATTTAAAAACTGATTTACCTGCATCATCAATGAATGTTGAAAACTTATTGTATAAAAACATGGCATGTGGGTAAGTGTATTGCTATCCAGGTGCTAAACAGATGAAAAAACATAAGTCCTGTCCTAAAGCAGGAAGTACTGGTGAGGAAGACATAAGACTTAGAAACACAAAATAAACAGTAATGATATAAAATCAGATGTGATCAACTGTACACTTGTTCTCATAATATAGGATGTGTAAGGTTTTAACTGGTTGAGAGCATTTCAAACCAGGAGACTCTTCTAGTGGGGGTAACAGCGAGAACAAAACAAAGTAAGGCTCATGTTTTTCATTCTCCCCTAAATGATTGCTTGATAATTGTGAGGAATGATGAGTGATCATGAGGGACTTAAAGGTAAACAGAGGATATTTCCTGAGCTATTGTCTTCCCTTCTAAGAATAGTTTCCCTATTTTTTCCCACCAAGTTTGGAAAACTAGAATGGTGCTACCCATTGTGCCTGGTTACTCAGAACCTCAGCCATTTCTCCAGAGCTTCAACTATGGGGAGCTAGAGATGATATGAGCTTCTCTGAGGCAAAGGGTATTATATTAGAAAATTCTGGCAGAAGAGGATGGTAAAGTATAAGCATATTTCTCTCTTCAAGGAAAGGGAAGAAGTAATAGCTCAACATCACTCCTTAGCACATTGGGCAACTCCCTGTCTGCTTTGCAACCTTCCTTTCCCCCTTGCCTTACCCAGGGACCATGCCCCCTCAACAGATGTGACTGCAGGATTCACGGAGGTCACCTGGGTGATGAATCCATTGAACAATTCTGCTATTTTGTGGGGGGAGGGGGGGGCGGGAAGCCTTTGGAGAAAACCACAAACTAGCCAATGTCTCCTCTCCCCTTCAAAGTTCTCCTCACAGCTAATTCAGGAAATAACATCTCAGAGGTTCCCATCTTGGTGTGTGTGGTGTTTTTAAATCCTCTCTAAATGGCTAAGAAGGCAATTCTTTTCAGTCATTTGCTTTGTGCAGCCCTCCCCTTTCCTGGCAGAGACAGTGTATGCACTCTATTAGAGCATTTTTTTTCTACATATAATGGCACCAATTAAATTACCTTGCAGCCCGACCTTAATCTGGCAGGAATGATTATTCCATGAAACAGTTAGGGCTCTAATTGACATGAAGTGCCTGCAAAATATGTCTTTTGCAGCAACCCCTGTCAAAGTCACATTGATATGCTAATCCCTATAGCTGGCAGAATCACTTCATAAAGAGAGACATTGAAAATTGAATTATTTCAATTTCAGTACCTAGGAATCTAGTGATCTGTCTGTATATGTAACTAAGTAGGTGCAATACTTTATATGGGTAAACAGCTGTACTAGGGCGTTGCCATGGAAACTGCTTGACTCATGGCAGTTGTGTTAGTGATGAAGTCATTAGCAGTGTGAAATGTACTTTGAGGTTGTCAAGTGTAACACTCCAGGAATATTTCAGCGGTCTTAGTGGAGCCTTTTCATTTACATAATTTAGGCTTTCACACATGATCTCATTATGGGGCAAGAAAGGAGTGGGTTGTGGGGGCAACTGTACCCAACCAGATGAATCTCCACTATGCCATTCAATCATTATTCTCCATCCTGAAATAGGGTCCCCCAAATTAGTCCTAAGGGATATTGACAACTCCCTTGGAACAATGACTTTGAGAAACCCTGTTGGTGATGGGACATGCTGGATTAGCCTACTTGTTGCCTGTGCAGTTAGAAACCATTGAGGAAGTTGGGTGGTTTCTGTTCAGTTGAGTCAGTTTTGTTTTTTTTTTTTTCTGTTGTTTCATTAACCTTGTAATTAGGAACTAAAATTTTAAAGCCATCGGATTCATTTTTTAAATCAATATTCAAGTTAATGTTGCCCCTTTAATAAACATCCCCAGTGGCCCCTCAAGGATCCCAGTGATGATATGATGTGTGGTATTAGTGAATTTCCAGTTTGAAAATAGTCCTTAAAGTCAAATGATGAGCTTTGATACTTATTCCCCAACATATGACTCCATTTCCTCCAAGCTCTCCAGGGTTAGTTCTGAACAATTTTTGGCTGTTTCATAAAGTCAGGCACCCTCAATCAGGCACAAAACACTCTTCCAAAAGTAGAATTCTAAATGTATTTTAGGGTTTCCTTGATGGTTTAGTTGGTAAAGAATCTGCCTACAATGCAGGAGACCTGGAATCAGTCCCTAGGTTGGGAAGATCCCCTGAAGAAGGAAATGGCAAACCACTCCAGGAATTCTTGCCTGGGAAATCCCATGGACAGAGGAGCCTGGTAGGCTTCAGTCTATGGGGTTGCAAAGAATCAGACATGACTTAGCAACTAAACAACCCCCACCAAACATATTTTAAGCAGTGATTACATTATTTAACAGACAACTTCCCATGGTGAAATTTTTTGACAGACAGAGTACTTAAAAGCATGAGTTCAGGTATATAAGTTTATAACTACATCTCAGTTTTTAGTTTTGTATTCTAATTTTTTATCTGTCCATTCATTTTTTCATTAATGTGTTCATTCATCAGATATTTATTGAGTATACCAGGAAGTGTTCTAGGTGGTAGAGATAAAGTGATTAACACAATAGACATGGCTCCTGTCTTCATGAAGCCTAATCTAATAGGAAAGACATATTTTCAGGTATTGAAATGCAATTATAATACTCAGAAACGATGAGACAGACAAGGGAGGTGCCTGATTTAGACTGGAAGGATCAAGCACAGCCCTCTGGAGTTGGCCATTCAATCTGAGACTGGTGGGAGGAGTCGCAAGCTAGGGGAGGGCAAGAGGAAGAGCAGGTGAGATGCTGAGGCCAGAGGGGTATGCGGGGATGAAGCAATTTAAAGAAAGTGAGTCTGATCGAGGAATGAGTTTACCCTCAGCTGTATCTTTGGCGGAAGAAACAGATGTCGTTCTAGTCCCCAAAGGGTCATTGTGTTTACCATTTCCAGATGAGTAATAACTTATCAAAGAATGCTACCACAAGGAATGAGAACCCTCACATTTTTCAGAAATTTAAACATTTGTCAAAACCTCAAAAACCATTCCTGTTTTTTTTTTTTTTTCCGTCCACCTAAGTGAGTCATCAAGAAGTTACTAGATATTTACTCAAGGAAGAAACTTCTATTCTATGCCATAGGATATAGTCTAATTTATTTTTCTTTACTTCCAAATACCGTTTCTTTCTAACGAACTCACCATGTACTTTTCATATCTTTTGCTAATGCAAGATGTGGATTTATATTAGTACTCTTAATACTAGAGTGACCATTCCTATGCAATTGTAAGATGTTTGGGGACAAGAACAAGCTGTTACTTGTTTTGCATTCTCTTCATTATCATGTAGAGCTATATAGATATTGTAGAAGTTTCTGGAAGAAATGTGTGAAAGGTAACTCACATGCAACACGGCATGCCTTGATCCTATGAAATTCTGAAGTGCCTAGTAAGCTAAAGTCTTGTGCAGAGGAATTTTTTAAATGTTAGTAGAGGTAGCTTGAACATGATTTCAAGTATGCCCAGGGTGGGCCCACTCACAGGTTGTTGTTAAACAGCCATGCAAGATTATCATCAAGAAACTGTCCATCCTCCCCATAGCCACAACTTCCTACATCTGTAAAGAACTAGGAGAGAGTCCGTTACAAACACTTTCCTAGATTTGCTTCCTTAGAAAAGGTCAGAACACAATCACTGTGGGATAAGAATCAGCACACTTCTCGGACGCAATCCCAATCCTTTCCATCAGTCCTCCCAGTGAGGCATGTCGTGTTCTGTCCGTTTTTACAGGCCTTATCTCTCTGCAGCCTGCCTTATTGCCTTGATAACTGATTTCTGCACCATCAATCGCGTTGGTCATGGGAACTATCTGAGGGACCACTGGAGAGAGGGAAACACCAGATTTACACTTTTCCTCTCTGGTGTGTTTTATCATAAAAACACTGTGTTAGGTCCTGACTTTAGCTATATAACCATGAGCTATGAAGTTCATCTCTAAGATTGCCCATCTGCAGAATGGGAATAGGTAATATTGATCTCAAGGGGCTTTTGAGAGTATAAATAAGGTAACAGAGGAAAGTCTAGCATGAAGTTAATTACTGAAAAAATGTAAGCTATTGTACTATTTCTTAAACACTGTTTATCAGAGGCAGGTTTGGAATTAATTTTTGAAGTCTCACCTTCTGTTTGAATTGAACAAGGCTTTAGTAAGCACTAGACAGATCATTCAGCAAATATTTGTTAACTGCCCATTAAGCGCAAGGCTTTGCTCAGGGCTCGAGGGGAGTAAAGGTAATTAGGAAGGAATCTTGCCTCCAAAGGGCAGCACTGTAGAGTCAAGACCTCAGAGTTCACTATGTGTTCAGTCCCGTGTTAGGTTCTGGGATTGGATGGGATAGGGATAAACATAGGGAAAAACAGTCTTTGTCTTCCAAGGATCCTGTAACTTTGTTGCTAAACAGAGACAGTTTTTTATGCAGGTAGTAAGCTGTGATATAATTAGACAGCCAGTTGAGAGAAGAAGCTAACAGGCTAGAGCATCTGTCAGCAGGGTTTCATTTGGTGTCTCGGGACTAGTTCAGCTAGTGTCTTGGTCCCTCCACCCTTCCAGGTGGCCACCCCAAACTGCACACTGGAGCAGGTAGTCAACTTGCTCTCTGAAATCTTGCTCTTGGGTCCATCAGTGCCAGTAACTGCATCACCTGCTCAGCTCCTCTGACCAGCTCTCTGGACCCATCAATAGGAGGAGATGGTCTCCAGGCTCTGTGTTCAGGGGCTGTGAGGGAGTGGTGCTTCTGAAAAGTGGAGGCCCCCCTTTCCTCAGTTTAGAGAGAAACCTAAGACAACTTCTTTTCTGAATGTATTTTTCCCAAGGTAATCATCATAAAAGTGTCCGTCTCTGTTGGCTGAGATATTTTTCTCCTTTTCAAATATCCTATTGTTCTTTTCATGTTTATTGTTTCCTTTATGCCTTTTTGATAGCTTCTTTTTGAGACCTTGTAAGATATTTTGATTCTAAGGAAGGCAAATGTGAGACCCTCTATTATTCTGCCTCTTATTTTGATTTAAAGTTACAGGCTCCCCTATGGAAGAAAACAATGCAAATACAGCACTGGAAGAAGAAAAGGATGTGGAAAGATGAGTAGGAAATTGTTTCATTGGAAAGGGAAAGAAGAATGATATCAGGCATTAACAATCAATGCCAGGGACCATGAGTGACATTTAGATAGTCCATTAACCCAATAATAATGCCTTGTTAGAGGGTTGCATTTCTTGAAGGTGCATCAGCTACTGAAAGACAGTCTAAGACAGTGTTTTCTCTCAATATGTTGTCTAATTCAGTGTAGTCATCATCTTTTATGTATTAATTACAGCTTAGCTTCACAATTGAGATCAGCGGAAGAGCTGACGTCAAATTAGGCCAGATTTGATCAGCATCCTTTAACAGGATTTTTAGCCAGGATAGCATTTGAATCTTGCATCCTCTAAAGATGAATGTGGATTCAACTGTTTGGTTGGTAACCACGATCAGGGCAGTGCATCAGGCCAGGGTGTTCCATGTGGAAGTTATCTACAGTGGGAGAGACAGCTGGGTTCAAGGAAGGCTTTGTTCTACTTCCTGCTCCATTATCTGCTTGCTATGCATTTGGGATAAGTCACTGGTGATTGCAGCCATGATATTAAAAGATGCTTACTCCTTGGTAGGAAAGTTATGACCAACCTAGACAGCATATTAAAAAGCAGAGACATTACTTTGCCAACAAAGGTCCATCTAGTCAAGGCTATGGTTTTTCCAGTAGTCATGTATGGATGTGAGAGTAGGACTATAAAGAAAGCTGAGCACCGAAGAATTGATGCTTTTGAACTGTGGTGTTGGAGAAGACTCTTGAGAGTCCCTTGGACTACAACGAGATCCACCCAGTCCATCCTAAGGGAGATCAGTCCTGGGTGTTCATTGGAGGGACTGATGTTGAAGCTGAAACTCCAATGTTTTGGCCACCTGATGCAAAGAGCTGACTCATTGGAAAAGACCCTGATGCTGGGAAAGATTGAGGGCAGGAGGAGAAGGGGACAACAGAGGATGAGATGGTTGGATGGCATCACCAACTCGATGGACATGAGTTTGGGTGGACTCCGGGAGTTGGTGATGGACAGGGAGGCCTGGCGTGCTGCAGTTCATGGGGTCGCAAAGAGTCGGACACGACTGAGCGACTGAACTGAACTGAACTGAACTTTCTTGAGTCTCAGTTGTTTCATCTATGAAATGGGAGTAAAATGAGCTACTCTGTTGACCCAACAGGACTATTTGGAGGTGTACAATGGGGTTTCCCACAAAGGTACATTTTGTAAACTTCTAATTACATGTTAGTGTCAGCCCCTGAAAGACCAGAGACACCCTCTTGCTGGACAAATAGCTCCATCTTGGCTCAGGTTAAGAGTCCAGGTTAGGAGTTTCTGTGTATAACAGGTGCTCGGCTCATGGGACTGACTGGATGGTGTGGTTGCTGGGCCTGAGCATCACCCTGAAGGAAAGAGTTTACAATCTCATTTAGGACACAGATAAAATGTGACAAGCCACTCATTCAAAAGGTCAAAACAAGTTCACTTTAAAGACAAAGAGGCATTTTATACTCTATGCCTGTGTCTCCATTTTAAAAGTGGGAAAATCCTTCAAAGATAAATTTACTTAAGCCACAGTTAGAGGCATGAAAACCCTATAATCATAATATAATATCTTCTGAATATTTATTGCTTTAACTGGACATATGCATCATTTCTTTTATTCCTCACATCATTCTATATAAAGTAGCAGGAGAGATCATTTAAGATTTAGGGAGATATGTCCTAGAACCATTTGTCTGAGGAGACGTCCCTGTAATTGGTGGAGCAGCCCTGTGAAAGCAGGTCACCCAGAGCTGCTACTGTTACTTAGAGGAAAGGCTAATGAAATACCCATTTATTTAAAGTGGTTTGTTTGTTCTGTTTTCCTCCTGATAGAAATATGACGGCATAGTGTGCAGAAATCTACCCGGGAGCCTGGGCTATACTTATCCAAGGGCAACATCAAGAGCAAGTGTGATGTTAAGACCTGTTTATTCTCTACTGATCAAATAATTTTAAAAGAGAATTTCCTTTTCCTGAGGCCTGCTAGCCACCCTCTATTCCCCAGCCCTTGCCCCGTGTAGCATCATTTTTCTTCCTCTTGTTTAGATAGTAAACCTGATCGAAGACCATTTGCCTGCTGGCTTCCAAGGGAAGTTAGCACACGTCAGAACGTGATAAATGTTCGATTGTGTATTAACATCATTTTAATTATGAAAACTAAAATTTAAATGAAAATGACCAATTTAAATCTCTCCCAAAGTCAGTCTCTTGTGTGGTTCTCTGGGAGAGAAGGAGAGGGGATTCTCTGGCCCAATTCCACAGAAGGAGTTGGGGATCTTATACCCTGACGACCAGGTTTACTTGCTTTTTATACAATGACGTCTTTCTCAATCTCAACTGAAAAACAGCTCAAGTTTTAAAAGACACAGTCTGGAACCTAAGTTACTTGACCCATTGGTTGAAGAGACATTGTTTAACTGTAAAAAGCCAGAGTAACCCATGAAGACCCATATAAGCCTTCAGGCTACAAGGTAGCTTTGTTTTGAAAATTGGATTCTTCGACACATTAGAAATTCAGTAAAAGAGATAAAGCATTCAGCCTGGGTTCTGAATAGACCATGATCACTGTGTTATTGCTCGGTTCTCAATACAGACACCAGTGAATACAGTGGAGAGCTCCTGACTGTGCTGGTGACATCAGGCTGCCACCAGTACGTGAGAAGCCCTTTCTCTGCAGAGGGTTTCCAGCACTCTGTGCAAATGCCTAATATTCTCTATAGAGACAGGAAATTAGGGAGCAGCTCTTTGCATGCCAGGTTGACCATCGTCTTCTTGTGGTCTTCGCTATTATTATGGTTAGATTAGATTACAAGAAAGTCAGGGGTGCCCACATGTGTCTGCGTGTGCACACATATACACATGCACACATACACGCTCACATATGAGCACACACTCTTACTTTAAAATGCAGCTGAGGAAAAAGGCAGCAGTGCAAAATCCCCTCTACTTTTGCCCATGGCCTGTCTTCTGAGGCAGTCCCAGTGCGTGCTAATGCTTCAGGCTTGCATAAAGCTGTGCAGGGAATGGTTTCTTGGTTTAACTACCTTTAGCTAATTTTAGCTATTTAGCTGGTAATTAGGTTTGTAGTTTTGCTTAATGTATTTTCAAGAGGAGGAAAGGTAAGTACATAATCCTAATGAGTGTTCCTTTGGAGGCCAGGATCTCTAGATTTTGACCTGCCCACATTTGAGAAGCCAGCACTGTGGTGTGAAAAGACAAGATGGTCCTGTGTGGCCTTGCTTTGTTCCTCTCGCTATTGTCCTTGTCTCATTGTAAGGACTCTTTCTGAGGACCTGCAGATTCCTGTGTGTTGTAGGTTACTTTCTCCTTCCATTTTCAATGTAACTAGTGAATTAAGGACTGTTGTATATTCATTTCATAGCTGAGGGCACTGAGGCTCAGAGAGGTTAAGTGCTTTGCTCAAGTTTGCACAGCAAGTTAACTGGCAGAGCCTCCTCTGTCTCTAGATCTCTGAAACTAACCAACATGTTGTTCTACCAAACCCTCCTAAATTCAAGTCACAAGAAACTATATAATTTCTTTCCCATTTAATCAGAAACTGATGATAGTACTGTGCTGTAGTCATTCATTTATTTAATCACAAAATGTTTATTCGTTACTGGCCTTAGTCCATTTGGACTGTGGTAACAAAATACCCCAGACCAGTGGCTTATAAACAAGAATTTATTGCTCATGGTTCTGGAGGCTGAGAAGTTCATGGTCAAGGTGCCAGCATAGGTGAGTGAGGGACCTCTTCCTGGTTCATAATATAGGGGAGGAAATGTAATTTCCCTCTATCTTCTCAGTTCTTGGCTGAGACTCTGTAATAAAAGACAGATTAACAAGTGAAAAACAAACAAAAGTTATTACCATGTGTACCTCGCATATACATGGGAGATACTCAGGGCAAAATGAATAGCTCCCAAGGTGGCTTAGAATTCAGAATTAAATAGCATCTTAATAGGGAAGGAGGAAGGGAGATGTAGGTGTCTTAGGCAAGAGTAAATGCTTTTTAGGAAAGACGAATGGGCCCTCAGAAGAAGAAATGGGAGGTGTGATAGTTTGTGACAAAGTGTGTCTGGGTGTGGCATTGACTTCTAGTCTCTTTCCCTGTGATAGGATATATCCTCCCTGGTTGATGGAATTCCTGGGGTGGTATCTATGACAACTGAGTCCCTTTAGGAGGATCAGTCTTTAGGTGGATTAAAGGGAATTTCTCAGAATACAAATATTCCCTGTATTTACTGCTTTTCAAGAGCCTACAGCTTAAAATAATCTATATATTAAAGCAGAATACTTGGGGGTGAAATGTTCTGCTACCCGTCCATGCCAGCACCTTCTTGCTGTGTCCTTACAAGGTAGAAGGGACTGGAGAGTTTCTTCAGCCACTTTTACAAGGTCATTAATCCTATTCCCGAGGGCTCCACCCTTATGGCCTAATCACCTCCTAAAGACTCCATCTCCTGATAACATCAAATTAGGTTTGATGGCACGGAAGAGATGAAGATTAAAACAAAACACAATTCTCCCTTCCTTTAATAAGCAAGAACAGTTAATAGCCAACATTGATTATTTTTGCCCTATGGACCAGGCACTGTTTTAAATATTTTATATACATGAATATGGTGAATTCTCAGAGCATCGCTGTGCTAAGAACTATTATTATTCCCATTTTACAGATGGCAAAAAGGAGGCACAGACAAGTTAGTGCCTTCCTCTAAAATTACACAGCTAGTGCAAGGCAGACCCAAGATCTGAACCCTTTCTGAACCTCATATGCTCATCCTAGTATGAGCCACTGAGGGAAGCCTAAGATATTTTAGATGCAATCTTTACTTATAAAGTATGAAACTGTTAGCACAAATATAAAGCAGTAAGTGATCAATGTCCTGTCTGCATTAACTGGTCAAACAAATTACAAAAACAGTTCCTCAGAAAGACCTTTCCTATAGGAGTCAGCCTTTGGTAACTATGGATAAAAGCCAACTTTGGTTGGCAGATGACAAAGCCAGGATCCAAGGTCACTGTGAATCAAGGGACTTTCATTAAAGTTCCCAAGGATAGAGATCTTGGGAGAAGCAGGGGATGTTTCTGGGAACAGCCACCAATACTGGCTGCTGCTCTCATCACTGTAGCATATATACAGCCTTGATTTGTGTCCAGTTCAGTTCAGTTCAGTTCTGTCACTCAGTTGTGTCTGACTCTTTGTGACCCCATGAATCACAGCACGTGAGGCCTCCCTGTCCATCACCAACTCCCGGAGCCTGCCCAAACTCACGTCCATTGAGTTGGTGATGCCATCCAACCATCTCATCCTCTGTCATCCCCTTCTCCTCCTGCCCTCAATCTTTCCCAGCATCGGGGTCTTTTCCAATGAGTCAGCTCTTTGCATCAGGTGGCCAAAGTATTGGAGTTTCAGCTCCAACATCAGTCCTTCCAATGAACACTCAGGACTGATCTCCTTTAGGATGGACTGGGTGGATCTCCTTGCAGTCCAAGGGACTCTCATGAGTCTTCTCCAACACCACAGTTCAAAAGCATCAATTCTTTGGTGCTCAGCTTTCTTTATAGTCCAACTCTCACATCCATACACGACTACTGGAAAACCATAGCCTTGACTAGATGGACCTTTGTTGGCAAAGTAATGTCTCTGCTTTTTAATAGGCTGTCTAAGTTGATCATAACTTTCCTTCCAAGGAGTAAGCGTCTTTTAATTTCATGGCTGCAATCACCATCTGCAGTGATTTTGGAGCCCAGAAAAATAAAGTCTGACACCGTTTCCACTGTTTCCCCATCTATCTGCCATGAAGTGATGGGACCGGGTGCCATGATCTTAGTTTTCTGAATGTTGAGTTTTAAGCCAACTTTTTCACTCTCCTCTTTCACTTTCATCAAGAGGCTCTTTAGTTCTTCTTCACTTTCTGCCATAAGGGTGGTGTCATCTGCGTATCTGAGGTTATTGATATTTCTCCCGGCAGTCTTGATTCCAGCTTGTGCTTCATCCAGCTCAGCATTTCTCATGATGTACTGTGCATATAAGTTAATGATTTGTGTCCAAGATGTGCCAAATGAGGGGACATCTCTGTCCTTTTCCATAATTCCTTGTGTCCTTTTACTTATGGATGTAGAATGTCATAGTAACATCCACTGCAGAACTACTGTGGCAAATAAGCCTATAGGATAGTTGAATAGTGTGTGTTTTAACACACAGTGCTGCTTTAATAAATATATCTGTTCTCAGTGTGTGATTATTGTTTCTTCTTTCTTCCCTTTCCCTAAAAGATCAAGATTCCATTTTATATCAAAAATGTAGTCCATCACACTCATGTTGGAGTAAGGTTTTGGCTGTCCCCACCGTTCATGCTGTATCCATCCCCACGCATGTGATATTAAATATGCATTGTCCTTGAAAGTCTTCCATATGCTATAGCAATAGACACATTGGCCCTGTCTATTAAATGATGCTGATGACATACCAGTTTGACTATGGTTGTTATAATTTAAAATGCCTATTTGATAAACAATTTGAAAAAACAGAGTTGAAGAAACCCAACTCTTTAGGACTTGGGATGCTTTCCCTTTTTCTTCCCCCTTTTATCAGTATGTATAAAATATGCTAATTACGTTAGAAGACTGTTCTCTCAGAGTCTCTAGGGAGTCTTCTCTGCTCTTTCAGGTTAAAAAGGATGGCTTCACACGGTCTCTGTTATAGCATTTCCAGTGCTGGTCCTTTGGCCCTCCCCATAGATGCATTTGGTTTATGCTGTAGGTGTGTCTGGCTGGGTTTCCAACAAGGGCCTGTGTCTTACGCTTGTAATCTCCCTGCTCCTCCAGCAGGTAGCACAGTCTCTTGCAAACTGCAGAATTAAGAAGATGTGATGATTAATTAATAACTGAAACAATTTTCTAATTACTTGACATCCTGACCCACGGAAAGATGACCCAGTGATCAGACTATATTCAGGGTTTTATTTTTCTCTGCAAATGAAAATTTTATGATGCAGAATAGCTTTCCCACCTGTGGGCCACTGACCCCTGGGAAGAGGGAGGAGTTATTACAAGGAGATTTCAATATGTACATAAATATTTTCTTCACAAACACATGAGAAAAGTACAAATAGTATCATTTGGGCTCTTCCAACTACTCTGCCATTTCCACAGCATTTGTTTTTGTTATTTTATTTATTTTAGTATATTTATTTATTTGTTTATTGGCTCCAAGGCATGCAGGATCTTAGTTCCCCAACCAGGAATCAAACCCATCTCCCTGCAGTGGAAACATAATCCTAACCACTGGACCACCAGGGAAATTCCCATTTATATATTTATTAAAATGTTTGGTGAGTGAGTCAATGATTGAACAAATCTTCTGGAAGCTGTATTTTATTTTATTATTTTTCATTATTTTTCGGCCACACTGTGTGGCGTGTGGGATTTGGAAGGATGGAGTCTCAACCACTGGACTGCCAGGAAGGTACCCTTCTGCAGCATTTAGCTTATGGCTTTGGAACTTTTGTTAAAATGCAAACCTTAGGTGATAGTTGTTCTGCATATTGGGAGGGGGTGATCATTCTTCAGGCAGTAAATGAAAAATCTATACTTGGTGCTGGGAGCAAAAGAGGAGACAGGGTGCTGAACACCGAAGGGGAGAGAGTAGCTTCACTACAGGTGCTACCCCTGGGACCCCTGAGCTGTAGGTGACACTTAGGATAAGCTCTCAGGGGATTCAGCTGCTCAAGAGAAGGACTCTGAGGCTCACGAAGTTCAAGAACCACCTCTGGGTAAAGGCTTCTGTTCCTTATTTCATTTAGCAATGTGAATTAGCACACTCATTAGCACACTATCATGGACCAAGGCATGCCCTGTTAGAGAACACATGTGTTTCCTTGTCCTTGGGGAGTCAGTCAGAGACTGAGAGGCAGAGACCACCCCTGGGAGTCATTTCACAAATCGTCTTCACGGTTAAATATTTCCCACCTGACCTGGGACAGGGGCTGGGAAAGGGCTGATCTGCTGAAGATGGAAGTGGCTCCAGGGAGGGATGGAGTGGAGGAGACCAAAGCATTTCAGGAGCAGCAACGAGGTCTGGGTGAGGGGCAGGAAAGAGCATGGAAGTGGGGAGACAGGATGCAGTCGTCAGTGAGCGTGCGGTAAGGAAGGTATCTGAGGTCCCTGCCCCTCCTCAGGGCACTCAAGGCTGAGTCAGGTCAACAGACTATTTAATGTCATCACCGCTTCCCAGCTGAATGTGTTCTTCAAAGGCCACAGAATTTCAAGCTCTTACTCTTGAGGGGCACTTGGATGTCATATAGTCTTACCTCTACCCATGGTAGGAATCTCTACCTCAAGATTCTAAATAGCCTCGACTTGAATTCTTCCAGTGACCGAGATCCCATTGCTTCCTGAAGCCCTTGTTCCTCTCTGGATGTGTTTCGTTATCAGGGCTTTTTCCCCCTGACTTTCTGATGCTCTCTCTTCTCAAGGTCTCCCCCGTTCGTCACAACCTTCTCCCTCCAACCGACCATACACTGCTCCAGACCTTCCTGACCCCAGCACTTAACACACTTACACCCACTACTTGAATTTAGAACTCTAAATTAGGCCTGCTTCTCTGCCTAAGTCATCAGCTTAGGGTTTCTTATTATATTAATTGCTGTGTGTAGCAGAGATGGGTTTTTTTTGCAGCCAGCTTTCCCCTCAGCCTTATTATTGTTCAGAAACCATAAAACTGAAAACTGCATTTTTATGACTCCATGTGACCTTCAGAATTTTAGACACGGCTAACTCCTGCTTGGCTATAATATTTTGGCTCATTAATTTCAGAGAAGATATTCCGATTTATAATTTTATTAAGTTTCTGAGGATTCTTAATACTGTGTTTCTAAATATGATGAACTTCTCTCTACCAAATTTTAATTAAGGAGCATATTAAATCCTCAATTAATGCTTTCAGTAATGCATATTTAATATCCAATAACATTTGATCAGGATGCTTTCAGCGAGGAAGGGCCTGGGGCTTTCAGGATCCTTGGTTTTCCCTGACCAGTAGGACAGCCGTATCTTCCTTCCAGCCTTTCCGTACCCATCACGAGGTCATGAACACAATGAACACCTTCATTACTACAGTAGCTGCCCCACTGGAGTGAGCAAGAGGCACAGTGGAGATTTTCTGAACTAGTTCAAAACACATGGAGGAACTTTTAAAATGATGTACTTTAAAAATATTTTCTTTCCTGTTTTCAATTCTAATCCAATTCCCGATGCATAGGAATGGCATGCATTAGTGTGGGTACCTGCAAACGTATCCTGTAAAGGGCTGAGTGCTAAATATTTCAGGTGATGGCGGCCCCTTCAGCCTCTGTCCCAGTGGCTCAGTTCTGCTCTTAGAGCACAAAAGCAGCTACAGGCAATCCATAGATGGACTAGTGGCTGTGTTCCAACAGAACTTATTGATGGACATGGAAATTTGAATTTCATATAATTTTAACATGACATGAAGCACTATTTTAATTTTCCAACCATTAAAAAGTGTAAGAACAATTCTTAGCTCGTGATTTGGCCAATGGCCATAGTTTGCCAACACTTTCTTGAGTGGAAATAGTCCAGACCTGAGGTTAAGGGGGCCCAGGGTCTCATTCTAGTTCTGCCACGAGGTTAGTGAGAGACTTGCAGAAAAGCCACGGGACTCTTTTGGGGACCAGATTTTCACTTATAAAGTAAATGTTTGGTCTGAATGGCATCTAAGATCTTTTTCTAAGGATAAGTGATTTCCTCCATAGCAGGAACTTGCTCATATGCTGCTTCTAGAGGCCCCAAGAGCCGTCTGTTCTCATGTTCTTCTTGCTTCTTAAGCAATCCCTCTCTACCACTGGAAGGCTAATCGGAAGGAGAATAAAAGTCACCAGGCCAGATCAGGAATGTCCTGGGCTCATGGTCTGTACTTTGGGAGACAAGAGGTTCCTTCTGGACTTGGTTGCAACAGAAAAGATTTCTCCTTGTGCTTTCTTTGACTCTATTCTCTTGCAAGTTTCAGAATCTTCATCCTGAAAACCCATCCAGGGAGGGCTGACCCTGGGAGAAGTTCATAAAATCAGAAGCAAACAACACGACAGCCCTTCCAAAGGCTGAACTTCAGCTATATTCAAGCCCTCAAGAAGACCCAACTTCCTCCAGCCTCCCACTTGGATTCTCTCTCCCTTCCTCAACCAGGTCTGTCCCTTCATAGTCTGGTGGTGGTGGTGGTTTAGTCACTCAGTCGTGTCCAACTCTTGCAACTCCATGGACTGTAACCCACCAGGCTCCTCTGTCCATGGAATTTTCCAGGTAAGAATACTGGAGTGGGTTGCTATTTCCTACTCCAGGGGATCTTCCCAACCCAGGGATCCAACCACATCTGTGAATCCTGCATTGGCAGGTGGATTCTTTACCACTAGCACCACCTAGGAAGGCCCTTCATAGTCTGCTTCCTGTGGAAACCTACCCTCAGGATAAGGACATCATTTGGTCATTCATATTGGAATAAGAACAGTTGTTGAAAACTTGTAACACTGGAGCAAGCTGGAGGAATTGGGCTTTGATCATTATAAAAGCAAATACTTAATGGGGCCTTACTATCTGCTGAGCTCTGTGTGTACGTTTGCACATACACATGTACGTGTGTGTTTTCCTACCTAAAATCCCCATTTTGCAGATGAAGAAATAAAGGCTGAAAGAATATTAGTAACTTGGCCAAGAAGATCACCTATTAAATGGTGATTTGAACCCATGTAGTCTGACTGTAGAGCTGCCACTTTTGCATTATCCTGTCTCTGGAATGGTAAGATTTGGGGAATCAATAAGTGGAAGAAGAAAAAGTATTTGAAAGAGCTTGCATGAACCACTGTATCATACATGCTGTGTAGCTGCCACGCATCTTGTCTCTGGGGAGGTTGTCTCTCCAGTCACGTGCCTTTCTTCCCTCATTCACAGTTTGCCAAGAGGGAGGGTACTCGTGTGCTGGGATCTGGGAGGTGATCTTTCTTAGAGCTGTTGGTTCTGCCTCCTTCTCTTCCTCTCAGGTTACCTTGCCATCTCTTGCAGTAGCATTTCATCCAGATGGCCAAATAATAATTTCATTATAAAAATAATTGGTTAACTAAAGCTAATATTTATGATTTATACTCAGAATTTTTTCCCTAGTTCTGAACATAGCAAAAACATAACACTTTAAAATGCCACTGAAGCCATCTGTTTGTTTCCTATCAGTTCTTGACGTCATTTGAGTGGTTCAGTTATTTTAGGGTTTCTATAACTGTGATCACACAAGGAGGCATTTCAGAGCATTAGGACCACTGAACAAGGGACTGACTTGCAAGGCACCTAGAGGTCATGTACTTCACCCTGGCCTGTTCTCCACGTACTTTTTTCTGACAGGTAGAGTTCAGCATACATTCTGGAGCTTCCTGATCAAGTGGTTGAGAGATTTTTTTTTTTTAGTAGGAATTTCCTCCTCCCTCCGTATGTCAATGAATTTTTCCAACCAGAAACATCTACCCCTGTGTCCAAGTTCTGTCCTCTGGACCTACATAGAATAAGGTATGCGACATGAGCAGATGTTCCAAAATTTTAAAACCATGATCATGTCATTTTGGAGGCTTCCTTATTCCAGAAGGAACATCCTCTATTCCTTGAAATGCCTCTCCAACAATTTGGCATTCATTATGCTCATTTTCCTAACCTTTCTCCATCCATTGGCCTCCAGGCTCCCCTTAACATGGGTGACCATAATTCTCAGAAGCACTTTAAGAATTATCATCTCATTTGATTTTCACAACCACCCTGTGAATAGGGGGGGACACCATGATTCCCATTATACAGGTGTGGAGACTGATACCAAGGTGGATGAACCCAGGTATTCAGCATCAATCCCTGGGTTATTTACAGCCCAGTGAGGGGTTGCTCCCTGTCCAGCACTCTTTTCTTTGCAGCTGAGTATCTGCTCATGCAGTTCAGTTCAGTCGCTCAGTCGTGTCCAACTCTTTGCAACCCCATGAACCGCAGCACGTCAGGCCTCCCTGTCCATCACCAACTCCTGGAGTCCACCCAAACCCATGTCCATTGAGTCAGTGATGCCATCCAACCATCTCATCCTCTGTCGTCCCCTTCTCCTCCTGCCCTCAATCTTTCCCAGCATCAGGGTCTGGCGCTCAGAGCATTTGTTTTCATTTTATTTTTATTGTTTACTCATTTTAAATGAAATACCTCAGACATACGTACTAAAAGAATATAACCAATAACCTAACATATGTAGATAGAATTGACATGTGCGCTGTGTCAGTGCATGTAACAGTAAGACATGTGATCATATAGTTCTCTGGAAGTGAACACCCTCCGCACTCAAGGAGACTGCTATGGAGCACAGGAAGACCGCAGCAGTAGCTCAGAGGGAGTGTAAAGACTGTTGCTAGTGTTCAAGTCATAGAAATAGAAAGTCAACTCAGCTTTGAAGATGTGTGCAGAGAAGTGCTCTGCTGACCTGCAGGTGACAAAAAGACTGGGTAAGGATCTGCAGATTTGCCAGTCAGGGAGGGTCAGGTAGTTATTTATTTATTTTTTATTAGAGTACCATTGCTTTACACTGCTGTGTCAATTTCTACTGTTTAGCAAAGTGTCTATTTAGCAAATAGACATTTAGCAAAATGTCTATTTAGGAGGTTTCCCTTTTCTCCATGCCCTCTCCTGCATTATCATTTGTTGATTTTTTGATGGTGGGCATTTTGACTGGAGTGAGGTAATAACTCACAGTAGTTTGGATTTGCATTTCTCTAATAATTGGTGATGTCAAGCATCCTTTCATGTGTTTGTTGGCCACTTGTATGTCGTCTTTCGAGAAATGTCTATTTAGGTCTTCTACCCATGTTTTGATTGGGTTGTAAGTTTTTTTTTTTTAATATTGACCTTCATAAGTTGTTTGTATATTTTGGAAATTAATTCCTTGTTAGTTGCTTCATTTGCAAATATTTTCTACCATTCTAAGGGTTTTTTGTCTTTTTTTGTCTTCTTTATGGTTTCCTTTGCTATGCAAAAGCTTTTAAGTTTAGTTAGGTCCCAGTAACACTCCCAACCTCATTCTATGCGGCCACCTGATACCAAAACCAGACAAAGATAGCACAAAAAAAGAAAATTACAGGCCAATATCACTAATGAATATAGGCACAAAAATCCTCAACAAAGTACTAGCAAATCAAATTCAACAACACATTAAAATAATCATATACTATGATCAGGTGGGATTTATCCCAGGGATGCAAGGATTCTTCAACATATATAAATCTATCAACATGATGTAAGATGCAGAAATAGCTTTTAACAAAAGGCAACAATCATTTATGATAAAAAACTCTCCAGAAAGTGGGCACAGAGGGACCCTACCTCAACGTAATAAAGGCCATATACAACAAACCCACAACAAACATAATTCTCAAGGGTGAAAAAATGAAAGCATTTCCTCTAAGATTGGGAATAAGACAAGGACCTCCACTCTTACCGCCATTGTTCAACATAGTTGTGGAAGTCCTGGCCGTGGCAATCAGAGAAGAAAAAGATACAAAAAGAATCCAAGTTGGAAAAGAGGAATTAAAACTGTCACTGTTTGCAGATGACATGATACTATACTCAGGCAGTTATTAAAGCAGAGGCAGGTCAGCTCTTGCAGGAAGAAGCAAAGAGGATAGCAGAGTCCAGTAGGCTGATTACCAGCAAGTTGTCTTGAGGGTTCCATTGAGGAGGCTTATAGGCACATGGAATTCCCTGGTGGTTCAGCTAGTAAAGAATCTGCCTGCCATGCAGGAGACCCAGGTTTAGATCGAACCTGTTTGGGGAAGATGCCTTGGAGAAGGGCATGACAACCCACTCCAGTATTCTTGCCTGGAGTACTCTGTAGACAGGTGAGCTTGATGAGCCACAGTCCATGGAGTCACGAAGAGTCAGACACAACTGAGCAACTAACACTTTCACTTTCATAAGCACATAGCACAGAAGAGACAGTGGTCTTTCCCTTGGCACTGCATGTTAGCTTAGTGAGATCTGGGGAGATGGCTACTGACCCAGAAGCGGGAGTCCACAAGCCTACATGTGAGGTCTGAACAGATTATTGCTGTGTGTCTGCCAGCTTCAGACACTTGGGAGGTATTGAGAATACAGACAGAAGACTCAGATTTGGTATCTACTCAGAAAGTTAGGGGCTTCCCAGGTGGTACTAATGGTAAAGAAACCCACCTGCCAATGCAAGAGACATAAGAGATGCAGTTTTGATCGATCCCTGGGTTGGGAAGATGCCCTGGAGGAGGGCACGGCAACGCACTCCAGTATCTTGCTTGGAGAATCCCATGGACAGAGGAGCCTGGCTGGCTACAGTCCAAAGAGTCAGACACGATTGAGTGACTTAGCATGCATGCATGCACAGAAAGCTAGAGCAAGAAAAGTAAAAAAGCATTGTAGGTGTTAGACTTTTTGCTTGCTGTTGTTTAGTCCCTAAGTCATGTCTGATTCTTTTGTGACCCCATGGAATTAAAAAGTAGAAGGAAACATATGGTGGAAGGTCCATGGTGGTGAGTAGCAACACCAAAGTAAAAAGTTAGAACCAGTGGTAGGGAACCTCAAGTGCCAAGCAAAGGAGTTGAAACATCACCCAGTAACAACGTCAGGACACTTACACAGTTCATGATGGTTTAGGCATCACTAACCCTAAATACTTTATCTCAATTACCCCATATTCTTATTGCCATTTTATGGAAGAGGGAGCTGGGCACAAAGAGGTTAGGAGACTTGCCCCAAATCTTCCAGCAAGTAAATGGCAGAGTCAGGCTTTGGACCTCAGCAGGGTGGCTACAGTTTCTGGACTCCTAACCACTATGCCATATAGGATCTGGGGATTGCAGAGTAAAGGCTAGTGAAAGACTCATCATTTATGTGTTTTTTTTTAAATCTCCGTGCCTGGCCTCACACTGAACATTCAGATTCCATGCATGTGAATGACTCTTTGGGTAAATCTAATGTGCACACATCTGGCTGACAGTCACTGCTCTCAGCATTAGGAGCCATTGGGAGTTTCTGATTAAGCCCAACAACAATCCCAAGGTTGAATGTTTTCATGAGGAAGTGTCACAAGTAAAGCAGTGTTTTAGCACAACTGATCTGGCTGTTGTGCCTAGCAGGGACTAAGAAAGTTGAGAAAGCTGAGGTGGGGAGAGAGTGGCAGACGGTTCAGGGGCCAAGTCTCAGGAAAGGAGGGATTGGGCCTGAAGAAGGGAACTGAAATGAAATAAGCCATTGATACTGGAGACCAGCTAGGGCTATGTTAAAAGAGTCACAGATGTCTTCAAGTCGGGAACACTTAGGGAGTGACAAAGTCCTCATGACACTGAGTGCACCCTAGTGGTTCACAGGTGGGCTCCCATTCCAAGCCCTGCTCCATCATGTACATGCTGTGTGACTACAGGGAAGCCAATTAATATTTCTGTACTTTGCTTGGTTCATTTATAAAATAAAATTAAAAAGAACACCTCCCTCGTTGGGTGAAACATATATTCCCTGGTGGCTCAGATGGTAAAGAGTCTGCCTGCAATGCGGCAGACCCGGGTTCAATCCCTGGGTTGGGAAGTCCCCCCTTTAGAAGGAAATGGCAACCCACTCCAGTATTCTTGCCTGGAGAATCCTATGGACAGAGGAGCCTGGCAGTCCATGAGTCGCAAAGAGTCAGACACAACTGAGTGACTTCACTTTCACTTTTCACATATACATTTGCACATATACTTCACTTTCACTTTTCACCTATACGTTTACACATATACTTCACTTTCACTTTTCACATAGTGCTTAAAGGAGTGTTTTGCTCATAGAATGTGCTCAGTAAATACTATCTCTTATTATTTTTATTGGTAGAAGAGGGAAATGGGTCTTTGGGCAATGTGAGAGACAATAAACTAAGATTTAGAGATTTTGGCGTTAGATGTGTTAAGATCTCTGATCCTACTACAGGCTACCTTCAGACTAGGGAAAAGAAACCCTGCTTTTTTCAAAATGACAGCAGCTTCATTTTCAATGAAAATGATGCTAATTACTGGGTATTGACCCAAGATGAATTTCTCTTTGATGAACTACATACCGCTCTTCAGAAAACCTAGCCAAATCATCTCAAATACCAGGAAGTGTGGGGTAATGCAGTAAATTGGGGGAAAATGTGTATCAGAAGAAATTATTGCTACAAAAATATTTTCAGTAAGTTTGTTCCCTTCATAAATAGTGTGAATGGAATGCCTGAGCAATCAGCTGAAAGCCCGATCTTCTCTGTGGGCTAATTGCTCGTCTGGTTAGTGCAGAATTTAATTTGTGCTATTGTGCAGGCAAGGCTGAGAGCGTGAAATAAACAATGTGTGTTAATTTCACGTTTTCCAGTCTACTTAGCCAAAGAGAAAGCTTGGGCTCCTCTCAGGCCTCACCCCACCCCCTCCCCAGCTTCTCCTCCTGGAACCAGCAGACCACAGAGGGGAGGGATATTTGCTGACTATAGGTGTGGGATTCTTGCTGCAAGACCAAAGGCTCAGGAAAGCCAGTTGACCTGGGCGGTGAGGCTGGCCAAGAAACACATGGTGCTCCCTTCACCCACTCCACACCTAGGGCTGGTGCTGAGATTTTTCTTCTGAGATGAATGGGCATCTGCTGGGACCCAGGCAGCTGGCTCTACATTCTCATGTTCAACGATGCCTCTGATCTCCCGTGGAGTTGCTTTCATCAGAGCAAATAGAGCTACCCAACTGAATGATATCCGTGCTGAATGGATTAACTGGATGAGATGAGAGGATCCTTCTCTACAGAGGGCAGCGGAGGTAGCTTTATGGAGAAGCAGAAGAGATGCCCCCTCTAGGCTGAAACTTGAGGGAGCTCAGGCAGGCCTCCCCTGCCACTGGCCTCCCTCCTACTCCACTCCAAAAATCAGACAAGTCAGACGAGCTGGGCTTCTTTCCCTGTGACTGAAGGTGTGAGGTCCAGCAGAAGGGACCTGCTCAGGGTCTGGGTGGCAGTCAGTAGCTTGACCAGTCAAGGATGTGAGCAGAGACTTCAGTCAGGCTGCCTGAATTCAAATCCTGGTTCTAGCCGGTTGCCTGAGTTACTTATCCTTCTCAATTTCCTCATTAATAAAATGAGGATAACAATAGCACACACTTCACAAGGATATGAGTATCACAATAGTTAATATATGTGAAGTGCTTAAAATAGCACCTGGCAGAATGTAAGTGCTCAGTATATGTTAGTTATTATTAGTATTAGTTTGGAATATTCTAAATTTCTAGCCTGTTTGTACTGTTTGTATTACGTGAATATTTGGGTGTGTGATCAGATATTCCTATCCCCCCCAGAAAGGGGGAGTTCTGTTCCCTTGCCTTCACTTTTTCGTCTGTGCTGCTTGTATTATTAAAATCTAGGAGGGGAATTCCATTATTCGGAAATGCTTGAGGTGCTCTTTTAATTGAGAGAAGAGCATAAGAACCAAAGTCATTGATGGAAATCCTTGTGAAGGCAGGAAGCTTGCCTTGACTCTGCCTCCCTAGTGACAGCACAGACTGACACACAGTGCATTTTGGAACATGTGCAGAGCCACTAAGGGGTCCAACGAGAAAGGCCAGATATATGTTTCAAGGCTACAGAGGCCAAAAGACTGAGTGGAAAAAAGTCTTACTCTTCAGGCCTTCCTTGATCATAGGAACGGCCGGCATTTCTTTTCAGGAAAAACCTAGGTCAGTCTTATTTTAATTCAGTGGCACAAGGAAGAGCCACCTTACCCTGGCCTAAGAGACATTGCTGTATGTGCTCCCCATGGGACCACGATAAAGGCTATGTCCCTGCCTTGGACTGGCTACTGTACCGTACCCTGCAGATACCAAAGTTGTGTCCCCAGGGAGGCCACAATCCATCCTGCTCTTTCCTATACCCACTAGGCCAGCGAGGGATTCAGGGACTCACTCTAAGTCACACAGCTGGGATGTGACTTCAGGTCTCTGGACTTGAGTCCTCTTCTCTCTCCACTATACTGATCTACCCCTCCAAAAAGCAAGGGATATTTGTCCTTAAGAACCTGTTCTACTGGCTGCCAGTAATGAAAGGAAAAAAGCCCAGTTTATGATAATATAACCTGGAGCTGTGTAACCTGAAGATGAAAAAACAAAAACACATTCACAGTGTTACAGTTGTGGACCTGGAATCTAGGAAAAGCAATACTATCAATAAAGTGGCCAATAACCATGGAGCGCCTAGTACATGCAAGTCCCTGGGCTGGAGTTATGGGAGGGGTACAGAGATGAGAAAGAGGCTGTCCCTGCCTTCTGGTGCATCCAGACTCCAGGAGAAGATAAAGTGAGTATCCACGGAAGAAGACTTTATGTTAGCATGTGGCAGCTATTACTGGAGCTGCATGGACCAGATGTGACTTAGAATTTGAGAGGAGGTTAGAGTCTGTTAATGCCAGGAGGGATTTAAACCAGAGATAAGAGAAGCAGTTAAGAAGTGACCCCAGGAAGTACATCACTGGCTGCCTGACAACAAGAAGAACTGTATCTCGCTGCAGGGAGGAGCCCTAAGGGAAAGCTTTCCACAGCAGGGGAAATTAGGGAGGGGCCTTGGGCAGAAAGAATTTGAATCATTGGAGGACTGGAACAGGGAATCCCAAACAGGAGAAGTGTCAAGATCAAAGGCACAAGAAAAGGTAGGACTATCACAAATCTGTCCTCAGTTGTAGTCTAATTGGAAAGGTCATTTGGCTCTGAAGACAGACAGACTTTGACATTAACAGACGGAAAAGATGGTTGTTCATGCAGCAGAAGGAATGGGATAGAAAGGAAGGGGAGCTTAGAATGAATACATTCCTGGGACACTTTTCTCCATGACTCCCCTGCCTAGCCAGCACTCACAGATTAGACAATGAACCATGAGCTGAGCTTTATTGGACAGGTAGAACAAGGGACTGGAAACTTCCTTGACTTGATGGGACCTGCGAAGTTCCCCTGGTTAACTGTCTCCTCCTAGCTCAGAACCATCCATGGCCTCTGTATGCCGTTACTCCTCGCTTGGGACTTAAGGGTTTCCTGAGAGCTGTGTTGGCAGGAAGAAGGAGGGAATGAGGTGAAATCTACAGTAACCCTTCAATCCCCCCAACAATCTTCAAGCAGGCATGGGATGCGAATTTCTGCTCTTCAAGTCTCCCTTGAAGTTCACGTGCAAATACTTCCATCTAGATACAAATACATCAAAGAAGAAGGTAAGAGGTAGAGAAGGAAAAGATAGCACACAGTGCCTCCAGGAAGCCCTGTTTCATCATCCCCTTGAGTGAGAAGCTGCTCTGGAGAATGTGAGAACCCCCAGGAGGGGCTGCCATTAATTGCGATCCATACTCAGGAGTGGTTCATGTTGTTGGACATCTCTTGGTGCCCGCTTCCTGGAAGTAGTCACCTCTGGAAGAAGTAGGAGGTCTACATTCAAAGACTCTGGGAGAAACATGTGCGACCTCCCTTCCCATTCTATTTCTTCCCTGCCTTGGTAGCTGTGGAGCAAAAAAAAACAAAACAAGAGAAGGACACAGAAGCAGGGGGACAGGTGGGTACTCAAGGCGACTTCTCTGACCTCACAATTTTTAGCAGGTTGATGTGGGTTCTGTCTCCAGCTTTCCTTCCTGAGAAAGCCCAAGAAAGATCTACCTGATGTGTCAATCTCAAAAGACCCTCTAGTTAGTTAGTCAGTTCATTCGCTCAGTCGTGTCCGACTCTTTGCGACCCCATAGACTGCAGCACACCAGGCCTCCCTGTCCATCACCAACTCCCAGAGTTTACTCAAACTCATGTCCATTGAGTCGGTGATGGACCCTCTAAAGTAAAGTAAGTGACGGGTGGCAGGAGGCTGCCTGCCACTGCAGTGCCCAAGAGGGTAAGCAGAGGAAAGAGGGGAGAGCAGGTCAGAGCAGGAGGAACACAGACCTCAAGGATCCAACCGGGCAGGTGCAGTGGCTTGACTAAAAGTGGCACAGCTAGTTATTTTGCTAAATGAATCAACACGCGTGGCATTGGAAAGCTTCTAACATGTAAAATTGGGTTGGAGGTGTACACTGAAAGAAACTGACTACCTGAACGTGCCTGAGAATCAGGCAAAGATTTCTTTTCCTTGGGGTTCCTAATGCCAAGAGAGCCTGAATTGTGACTCCTTATGATGCCTGGGCCTCCCTGGACTTCTGAACATCTCCAAATGTAGATGCTGATCTCTGAGATGAAGAGTCAAGAAGAACATAGCTCTGTCCTGTGAGGTCACCATCTCACACGGGTAACACGAGTGACTCATTCCTATGCTGAGCCTCTCCAGGTAGAATTGCCAATTCCCAAGACTTTTCTATCCTTCCAGAACCAGTTCAAGGCTTCTGCTCCATGAAGTTAACTTCAAGTAGCCAACACTAATCCATGCATTCTCTTCCCAAAGGCCCTCTAGTGAAAGCTCCCACTTGAGAAGTGTTCCTAGGCTCTGAGTTACTCATGGTTTTCCTCATTTATGTTCACATCTAATCTATGAAGTGAAGCATTTCTCTATTTACTGATTGAAAAACTAAAACTTGAAGATACTAAGGAATCTGAACTACAGTCAAGCTGATTCCCGGGTTTGAGCTCTGGACCACTGCATTCAAGTGCCTCTTCCAGCCCTAGCGATGTGCACTATGGCTTTAGTGTTAAAACCCCACCTTGGGTTAGACCTGAGATTTCTGGACTGTGTAGGAATATACACACACCCCTTCTTCAGGGAACTTGCAATCTAGATAGACAGATAAAACATTTGAAAAGATAGTTAAAACCCAGGGTACATGTGCTCACACTGTATCACAATATCAAGCAATATTTATTGAGCATCTAGTATGTCCCGAGCATGGTACTAAGCTCCTAAATGTCTCAAAAGAAAGATGCCTCTGCCTCAGTGAAGCTTATAGTTCATTGAGGGAGTTGGTCCTTAGCGAAGTTTGCAAATGGCTATATATTAATAATTTACAATGTGATTGTTAGGGAGAGAAGAAGCTGTATGCTATGAGAGAGAATAGTGAGGGACCTGATTTAGGTGGAAGGTCAAAGAAGGCCTCCCTTCCAAAGTGTCATTTTAGCTGAGATTTGAAAGATGGGCCAGAGCAGGTGAAATGTAAAAAGCTTGGGATCCGGGATGGAATAGTTCCTGGTCAGAACCCTCAGACAGAAAGAAACATGGAACCCTAGAGAAACACACCTAAGCAAGCAGCCAGCTGTGTGCCTGCCGCTTTTCCATCCTTTTCTGAGCCTCTGGAGCCCCTGGGCTCCCTTCACACTCTGAATGCTCTGGGCTTAGCAGATGGCTCCCCTTCTGTCTGCACCCCTGCTTTATTTCTACGACATTATCCATAGCTTCAATCTGAGCTTGACCTCTTGCTTTGTTCATTTTCTTCTTTCAGTCATGATGGGGGCTTCTGGACCATTGGACAATGGGACTTATGGTTCATCTCTCTAAAGAGGGGGCCACTGGGGCCAACAGAGACCCTCGGAGAGCTCTGCTTCTGTTTTTGTCTCCCCCTTCTCCAGCCTCCGCGGGAGCTAGGACCTGGGAAGACTGTAAACTGTATACATTATTTCCTTTTTGATTAGGTGAATAAATAACTTGATTGGGACGCGCCTCTTTGGAGGATGATGCTGGCAGGCTTCCAGAAGTGGGAGGCAGCTGGCTCTGAGTACAGAGGAGGTGGCAACAAAGACCTGAAGGACAGATACATCAAGGACAGGCTTAGGATCCTGCCTGGCCCTGGGAAGGATCAGCCAGAAATATTTAGGGAAAGAGGTTTGCCCCTTTCCTGCCCTGTGAGGGAAGGTTCAGGTTTGGGTTGCCTTTGCAAGCACTGAGACATCTGTTCCAGCCAACTGTCCTCCTGAGGGACAAGCTTCAGGTGGGAGGAGTACATGGACACAGGCTCTGGGCAGCTGACAACAATCATGCTTCTCAAGTGGGCACACACAGTAGGCCCCTGTAGGAAAGGTCTCCACACACAGTAGGTCGCTGCTCAGTATCTCCGTATGGGGCATAAAGACATTAGTACACGGAGTACATTCACTGGCCTTTGATCCATGCTCCTCTGTATTGCTCTCTAAATTTGAAGTGTGAATCTAAGTTGAGGTCCTTTGTCTTTCTCCGACCCAGGAGACATCATTCACCATCTGCAAGCCTCCCAAAGTGGCTCTGCCCCACCTGAGAGCTATGACAAGCTGGTTCTAACCACCCATGCTGCCCTGTAGCAAGTGGGGAGGAGTGACATGTTAGATGCTGATTCAGGTACAAGCCCCAAGGCAAGTCCTAGCTATGAGACTCGCTACTCTGAAGACAGGGGGGATGACAGTCCTGAGTTTGGACACTCAGCTCTAAGGCATCTAGAACTGGCTTTTCAGTACAAAATTGGGATTCCGTGCTTGTTACTGATCTACCACTGGATAGCTGTTCCTTGGGATTAAGTCAAAGTGATTTCAGAAATCTTCTGTTAAAACATCCCTAAGATGGAAAACACATTAGTACAATTTCAGTCATTAACACCTTAATTGGTTAGAGAATAGTTGACGACTGTCCTTTAGGACAGAGCTTCCCCAGTGGTTCAGTGGTAAAGAATCCTGCAATTCAGGAGAGGCAGAAATGTGGGTCATGAAGATCCCCTGGAAGAAGAAATGGTGATGTACTCCAGTGATCTTGCCCAGAAAACCCTATGGACAGAGGATCCTGGTGGGCAACAGTCAATGGAATCACAAAAGAGTCATACAAAACTGAGCGATTAAACAACAACAGCGACAATCCTTTAGGACCAAGGAGATATATGAGGACTTAAAATAATTTGCCACCATGTATGGAGCCCACTTTGAACCCAGGGGAGCACTGGGTCCCTCATTATGACTTCCTCTTCAATTCTCAGGATTTGAACCCAGGTTTGTATGGTGATGACCACTATGCCATTTCCACTATTCCAGCTGCCTCCATCCCCTTGAAGGGGATGTTGGGGAAATGATACCATTTGAGGGAGATGCTGGCCCTCGAGATCCTCAGAGAGAGCTCCTCTGAGTACCTGGGCACCTAGGATGGAAGGGAAGGCAACAGTGTCCTAATTTAACTGTGGTCAGCCTGTGGTCCCTGCCTTCCCTTGTGATTACACACCGTGTACTCCCGGCTCCTGGGCAGGTCCTCCCCACAGTGGGTATCACTCAGTACCAGTCAGCATGCTTGCTTCCAAGAAGGCCTCCTGGAGTGCCAGGAAAAGCTGAGTGCACAGCCAGATTTTTAGCCAAACCCGAGCACATCAGGACGAGGACACTATCTTTTTGGAGAGGAGAACCTGCCTCTGAGTTGAAGTGTGTGGAGAGAGGTGGTCTTGCTATCTCTGTGCCCACTCCTCACTCATTCCCAGGGAGTCCCATGCAGGCTTCCATGTGGGAGACGACCTCTCACCCATATGATTCTACTCATCTTTGACCCCAACCTCCAATCTCTACAGGTGCTCCAGCTCCACTTTATGACCTCTTTATGGCCCCACTCAGTTGTTTGTGCTTCATAAATTCCTTCCCGTGCTTTGAGGTCCAGCTCAAAGATGTTCTTCTTGATGATACATAGCCCTACATCTCCCCCTTCCATGCCGACCTAGAACAGAGGGGTTGCCCCACTCTCATGACAGTGTTTATTACCCTGTGATGTATATCTGTCTTCCCTTCAAGAGAGAAAGCCTCTTGAAGCCAGTATCTGTCACATTACACTATCTCACATAGTATCTGGAACTTAGTAGCCCTTTGGGGAAGACATCTCTGGTCTCTTCTCCACCTTCCAGTCTTGGGTGGAAACACTTTCTATGTACCCTCTCATGTATCACTCACATGTGAAGCTTGATGGGGACCATCTGGAGGCCATAGTACCAGTAAGAGGGCCCATGACAATGTGGTCCTTTAGCCAATCACAAATGCCCAGCATGTTTCTGACATCAAGGACACGTTGGACACCAACATGTCATATGTTGGTGTCCAACATATTGGACACCAATAAATATATGTTGAATGAATGAACAAGTCACTCTGGGCTTCTGAAGACCAATTTGGTGGTAGGCTTTCCCTGGGTCAGACACCTCATCCCAGTGAGCACTTTGTTCTCTTAGCCTAGGGTTCCTGAGAGGCACACTTGATTGCAATCACCCAGTCCCCAAATCATTAAACTGTTCTTACCTCAATCACTATGCTAAGGGGAGTAGTCTTAGATAAGGGGCTTCAGTAGAATATTTTATTTTTTCCCCAAAGTTCCATGTTGTCCTTTGCTATAATACAAACAGAACATAAACAACTAATGAGTTTTTCCTACTATGCATGATGAGAGAAAAGAAACATACTTCATCCTGTGGTCAGATTTATACTCTGCAAAACTGGGAATCTGTGAGTGATGTCTTAGAAAAAGCTTTCTTCCCAAGGGTTAGAAGACTATACTCTACTATTAAATTGCTATGACACCTCAGGCAAATTTACCCAACTGGCCTAGTTTCCTAGTTTCAAATGCTGATTTCATTTTTTTTTTCTAGTCTGTTTCTAGAGTACTGTTATAGTCTGTTTAATAATGGTTGCAAAAAACATCAAAAATTTCTTCCACAAGTCCAGGCGTTTAAACATTCATGAAGCTTATTTATATGCTCTATCTTTTTTGTCCCCCTCTGGTAAATAAGGTAGTGAAATCATTATTAATATTTTCAATAGTTGGTCTAGACAGTATCTAACATTTGGTGTAGCTTTCAATTTCCAAGAAGTTTGAATTCAAAGATTTGTACCCTTTGACCCTTGAACAATATCCTTTCCCCAAGGTGGGGACAAGAATTCCCATGTGTCCTGATCACATGATTCACAGAACATAAGCTAATTCACATGGAGTGACAAGAAAGAAAACCCCAAGGGGCTTATTCTCCAAAGACATGACTCCCTGGTGGAGAAATTTCCCACAGTCATGGTAGTCTGTATTTTTTGGCAAGAGTATATTCCTATTTCCCTGTCAGTCACAGACCAAGGCTACTGATCTCCTGCAGTGCATCAGGTTTACCTTGACTTGCAGCCCAATGACCCTAGCACTGGATCTTTTGAGCCTCCCAGGGATCATGGGAGGGATCAAAGCTGAGAAGTTCTGGGCTTTCAGTTTAGACACAATTAAAGACACAGTGTAAGTACTTGTAGCAGGGTCACATCAATTACCATCATTAAGTAGGAAAGGGTGTCTGATTTGTTACACTGCTTCTGAAATACAAGGCTTAGTGAGATGCCATGGCTGGCCCGAGTAACCACCAAAATTCAGTGGTCAGGACATATGGCTACCTACACCCACCCACCTCTCACTGTCAGACAGAAAGCTGCCTTCTTATCCAAAAGTGCCTTTTGGACTTGGACTTCAGCAGCGTCTGCATAAATATTGTGTCACCAGTGTTCATGGGCTTGGAGTGGAAACCATGTAATTTCATACAGAGAGCACTGTGGGCAAGAAGATAGTGAACTAGGGCTTTAGCTGCAGCCTTAGTTAGAGAATGCCTTCCAGACTGTGGGTCTCATTTTCCTCATCTTTATATAAAAGAATTATTTGTAGACACATTTTTTTTTTTTTTATCATTTAGCCTGAGGATCAACTGCATTCACGTCATCTGGGCCCTTGTCTGTGAAGGTAGATCCCTAGGCTCCTCACAAGACCTATTGAATCAGAATATTAATGGGTGAACATGGAAATAAGCACTAGAAACAAGCTTACCAGGTGATGTTTTTAAGCTTAGTAAGGCTCAACAACCCCAGAACCAGATGATCTCTGAGCTTCTGTCAGGAGACATCATCTTAGGATTTTATGAATATAATTACTGCAAGGTCCACAAGGAGCAAAAGCCAGGAACAAAACTACAGTTTTACCTCTCGAGCTTTCATTCTCCACCCATGTGTGCCAGTTCTTTGTGGAGAGATTTATTTGAAAAATCTGGTACATTCTGAGGGGCATAGTAGTCACAGATGCATTTTGAGGTTCCCTCCAGGGTGTTCCGGAGCGTGAAACCCGAAATGTGGGATGAGAGAGGAAGAAAGCCCTCTCTGTGTTCTGAGGGAGAGAGAGCGGCCCCAGAAACAGCAGCCCCGAAATTATCCTCCAGTTCCCGTGCTATTATAAAGAAAAGCTGACACAGCAGAGCCCAGGGGATGCTGAGCGTCTTCAGAGCACTAATCACCGAGGCAGGCAGGCTAATGCAAGGAGAACACTTTCGCAAACAGCACCTGTCCTGAGCAGTCATCTGCTATTTTTAGAGCTGTTGTAAAGAGCAGAGGGACATTTGTAGAAACTCCAAAAGGGCACCAGGTAGGAAGAAGATGGAGAGGTTGGGGCATATTCTCTCTGGCTGCTTGAATAGTGCCCTATCAGTTGAGTCACTGAAAATTTGGCCAATCCAATGTTTTTTGTTTTATTTTGCTTTGCTTGTGGTTGAGGATGGGCTGGGGACGTGGCGGTGAGAAACAAGGTGAGATAAGAACATCATTCTGATCTATTGATGGTGTTTTCAATGGCAGAACACATATTTAAACATTTAGATGCTTTTGATTCCAGAAAATAGAATAGTCTATTCTCTATGGCTTATTTTGGAAAAGCTCAAAGTAGGAATAAGTGGGAAATACTTTTATTTCGTTAATTTTATCCAGCGGCAAAATTGTCCTCCTGGTTGGAATTAACATACCTTACATTTGTAAATAGGGGGAATCACACGATTTAGTGCTAATGCATGTTGGTTAGGTTAAGTTGGTTAGGATCTAGAGCTCGGAGATTGTGGAAAGAACATCAATTCTTATTTCAAAATAAGAAATATTCAGTTCAGTTCAGTTCAGTTCAGTCGCTCGGTCGTGTCCGACTCTTTGCGACCCCATGAATCGCAGCACGCCAGGCCTCCCTGTCCATCACCAACTCCCGGAGTTTACCCAAACTCATATCCATCGAGTTGGTGATGCCATCCAACCATCTCATCCTCTGTCATCCCCTTCTCCTCCTGCCCTCAATCCTTCCCAGCATCAGGGGCTTTTCCAATGAGTCAATTCTTTGCATGAGGTGGCCAAAGTATTGGAGTTTCAGCTTCAACACCAGTCCTTCCAATGAACACTCAGGACTGATCTCCTTTAGGATGGACTGGGTGGATCTCCTTGCAGCCCAAGGGACTCTCAAGAGTCTTCTCCAACACCACAGTTCAAAAGCATCAATTCTTCGGTGCTCAGCTTTCTTCACAGTCCAACTCTCACATCCATACATGACTACTGGAAAAACCATAGCCTTGACTAGATGGACCTTTGTTGGCAAAGTAATGTCTCTGCTTTTTAATATGCTATCAAGGTTGGTCATAACTTTCCTTCCAAGGAGTAAGCGTCTTTTAATTTCGTGGCTGCAATCACCATCTGCAGTGATTTTGGAGCCCAGAAAAATAAAGTCTGACACTGTTTCCCCATCTATTTCCCGTGAAGTGATGGGACTGGATGCCATGATCTTAGTTTTCTGAATGTTGAGCTTTAAGCCAACTTTTTCACTCTCCTCTTTCACTTTCATCAAGAAGCTTTTTAGTTCCTCTTCACTTTCTGCCATAAGGGTGGTGTCATCTGCATATCTGAGGTTATTGATATTTCTCCCGGCAATCTTGATTCCAGCTTGTGGTTCTTCCAGCCCAGTGTTTCTCATGATGTACTCTGCATAGAAGTTAAATAAGCAGGGTGACAATATACAGCCTTGACGTACTCCTTTTCCTATTTGGAACCAGCCTGTTATTCCATGTCCAGTTCTAACTGTTGCTTGCTGATCTGCATACAGGTTTCTCAAGAGACAGGTCAGATGGTCTGGTACTCCCATCTCTTTCAGAATTTTCCACAGTTTATTGTGATCCACACAGTCAAAGGCTTTGGCATAGTCAATAAAGCAGAAATAGATGTTTTTCTGGAACTCTCTTGCTTTTTCGATGATCCAGTGGATGTTGGCAATTTGATCTCTGGTTCCTCTGCCTTTTCTAAAACCAGCTTGAACATATGGAAGTTCAGTATTAGTGAATACTAATTGAGGGCTTAAAGAAACACTCTGAAAGGGGGTGCATTGACAGTTGTCTAAAGTCATCAACTCCACACAGGAGGGTGGAATGGGACTTCCGTAGTATGTGCTGACATGAAATGTCCCATCAAAGTGAACACAATCGATCTGTTAAATGTTACGCATGTGTTTGACCTTTCAGGTAGATTTATAACACTTCAGGTCAGAAAATGTCATTTTCTGATCCACCTCCTCTTCTCCCACATGTAATTAGAAAATTCTCCTTTTTCTTTTGCAGCCTCTCCAGGAATTTTGGGTTGATCTGTAATGAGATATCTATTCCAATCCTCCTCTACTTCATAGATAAGCAAAGAATCTTCCTCAAGTTTACTTTTCAAGCTCACACAGCTATTCATTTGCAGAGTTGACCTAGAACCCTGGTTTCCTGACTCCAAGCCCAGTGCTTTTTCTACTATATCAGAGATCCTGAGGCACCTAGAGTTGGAAGTACTCAAAAGTCATCCAACTTAATTAGTTATCTCCAGTAATTGAATTGACAAACTGAAGATCACACAGACTTTTTTCTAATAATTGTTTTGAAACACAAAATTAGATAACAGAGATGAATGTCAAGTTGAGATGATTTTCTTTTTGTTCTGTTTGACAGAAATATAAAACAAACAAGTAAAAATAGCACCTGGCTGCATCTTAATGCATAGGGGTCTTGAGGTATTTAATTCAGAACCAATGAATGTTGCAAAACTATTTTTACAGGGTGAGCAAATTATGATGGGAACTGAGCTCTGATTTTGCTACATAAATTTTATATATGTTCCTTAATGCATTATAACTAATACAAACACATTGATATTATTGGAATAAGAACCTCAGTGAACTGCAAAATATTAACAGAACTGCAAAATAACAAATTGTGTCCACTCAACTTCCCAATGGTTTCTCCCTACTCCTTGTGTCAGGCCTCTCCCCAAAAGCTGCTTCTTGTGTTAAATACCATCTTATAGAGTCTTGTTCTCAGACAGATGCCATATTCCCTCCCTTTAAAGTATTTCCCATACAAATGTAATAAATTCTCTGACGTAATGAGAAGAGGAGAGGTATCTTAGTCCACTTGGGCTGCTAAAACAAAATACCACAGATTGGGAGGTTAGTAAACGATAGAAATTTATTTTTCACAGTTCTGAAGCTTGGAAAGTTCACAATCAAGGCACTGGCAGAATCAGTATCTGGTTAGAGTCTGCTGTATGGTTCATAATGGTCATCTTTTACCTGCATCATCACATGGCAGAAGGACCACTTTGAGGTCTCTTTTAAAAGGACACTAATCCCATTCCACTGTATAACCATAAGGGATTTGATTTAGGTCATACCTGAATGATCCAGTGGTTTTCCCTACTTTCTTCAACTGAAGTTTGAATTTTGCAATAAGGAGTTCATGATCTGACCCACAGTCAGCTCCCCGTCTTGTTTTTGCTGGCTATATAGAGCTTCTCCATCTTTGGCTACAAAGAATATAATCAATCTGATTTCAGAATTGACCATCTGGTGATGTCCATGTGTAGAGTCTTCTCTTATGTTTTTGGAAGAGGGTGTTTGCTATGACCAGCGTGTTCTCTTGGCAAAACTCTATTAGCCTTTGCCCTGCTTCATTCTGTACTCCAAGGCCAAATTTGCCCGTTACTCCAGGTATCTCTTGACTTTCTACTTTTGCTTTCCAATCCCCTATGATGAAAAGGACATCTCTTTGGGGTTCTAGTTCTAGAAGGTCATGTAGGTCTTCATAGAGTCATTCAACTTCAGCTTTTCAGAATTACTGGTTGGGGCATAGACTTGGACTGTGATATTTAATGGTTTGCCTTGGAAATAAACAGAGATCATTTGGCCATTTTTGAGACTGCACCCAAGAACTGCATTTCAGACTCTTTTGTTGACTGTGAGAGCTACTCCATTTCTTCTAAGGGATTCTTGTCCACAGAAGTAAATATAATAGTCTTCTGAGTTAAATTTGCCGATTCCAGTCCATTTTAGTTCACTGATTCCTAAAATGTCAATGTTCACTCTTGCCATCTCCTGTTTGACCACATCCAATTTACCTTGATTCATGGATCTAACATTCCAGGTTCTTATGCAATATTGTTCTTTACAGCATCAGGCTTTACTTATATTACCAGTTACAACAACAACTGGGCACTGTTTTGCTTTGGCTCTGTCTCTTCATTCTTTCTGGAGTTATTTCTCCACTCTTCTCCAGTAGCATATAGGGCACCTACTGACCCCAAGCCAGGCTTCAACAGTACGTGAACCATGAGCTTCCAGGTATTGAAGCTGGATTTAGAAGAGGCAGAGAAACCAGAAATCAAATTGCCAACATCTGCTGGATCATCGAAAAAGCAAGAGAGTTCCAGAAAAACATCTACTTCTGTTTTATTGACTATGACAAAGGCTTTGACTGTGTGGACCACAACAAACTGTGGAAAATTCTTAAGGAGATGGGAATACCAGACCACTTGACCTGCCTCCTGAGAAATCTGTATGCAGATCAAGAAGTAACAGTTAGAACTAGACATGGAATAAGACAGGTTCCAAGTCAGGAAAGGAGTAAGTCAAGGCTGTATATTGTCACCCTGCTTATTTAACTTATATGCAGAGTACATCATGCGAAATGCTGGGCTGGATGAAACACAGGCTGGAATCAAGATTACCAAGAGAAATATCAATAACCTCAGATATGCAGATGACACCACCCTTATGGCAGAAAGTGAAGAGGAACTAAAGAGCCTCTTGATGAAAGTGAAAGAGGAGAGTGAAAAAATCAGCTTAAAACTCAACATTCAGGAAACTAAGATCATGGCATCTGGTCCCATCATTTCATGACAAATAGATGGGGGAAAAATGGAAACAGTGACAGACTTTATTTTTTTGAGCTCCAAAATCACTGCAGATGATGACTGCAGCCGTGAAATTAAAAGACACTTGCTCCTTGGAAGAAAAGCTATGACCAACCTAGACAGTATATTAAAAAGCAGAGACATTACTTTGCCGAGAAAGATCTGTCTAGTCTAAGCTGTGGTTCTTCAGTAGTCATGTATGGATGTGAGTTGGACTATATGACAGACTATGAGAGTTGGACTATAAAGAAAGCTGAGTGCCTAAGAATTAATGCTTTTGAACTGTGGTGTTGGAGAAGACTCTTCAGAGTCCCTTTGACTTCAAGGAGATCCAACCAGTCCATCCTAAAGGAAATCAATCCTAAATATTCATTGGAAGGACTGATGCTGAAGCTGAAGCTCCAGTCCTTTGGCCACCTGATGCGAAAAGCCAACTCATTGGAAAAGACTGTGACGCTGGGAAAGATTGAAGCAGGAGGAGAAGAGGATGACAGAGGACTCGATGGTTGTATGGCATCACCAACTTGATGGACATGAGTTTGAGCAAGCTCGGGGAGCTGGCAATGGACAGGGAAGCCTGGCTTGCTGCAGTCCATGGGGTCGCAAAGAGTCAGACATGACTGAGTGACTGAACTGAACTGATTATGATTTGAAAGCACAAAAAAGCAATGTGCTTAGTGGGAGTAGTGAGCTATGTGCGCATCACTCAAACAGGAGTAAATTCTCTGGAGATAGGTATTGACCTTTAGATACCGTACATCACAAGAAACATAGTAGATGTCCAAAAAGTATCCATCAAATCAAAGCAACTTTTTTAGGATCCTCAGTAATGAAGCCAATAATGGTGTATGTAGGAGGTTCCCTCTCCAGGCATTTGTCAAACCATACCGTGGTATACCACTGATTACCTCCTTGCAAGGCCAGATTTGATCCAAATTTTTTCAATCTGTTTACTCCTCTCTGCACCCAACTAATCTCCAGCAATTATTTTAAGGGAGATTCACAGCACTAACTCTTCTATAATCCCTGCCCCAAGGACTCTAGAAGCAAAGAAAACAAGAAGTATGAAAATTGAAATAAACAGCCAAACATCAAAAAGGAAAAAGAAAGAAGAAAAAAGAAAGAGAAAGAAGTCAGGAAGGTTGGAGCCTTTTGAACTCTATGTTGGCCTCACCCCATCAGTTATATTCTCCCAGCTTTTGCAGGACACAGCCCAGCCTCCCTATTCCCCACTCCAAGCTGTTATCCTATCCCAAGAAACTCCAGCAAATCTTGGAACAAAGACTGGCAGCAAATGAAATTCCCTGTCTGGACTGAGAATAGAATGCAATTAGCCAGGGAAGATTGTGAAATTTGTTCTTAAATGCTACAAATATTTTCTCTCCTGACCCTCACCTCCACGACATTCCTCTTCCAGCCAGCTCCAAAGACCCTTTCATACAGGGTCTCTGCAAAGTAAAGCGTGACCTTTAGATTGAGATATGCTCTGCTGCAATTCGTTGGAATATGTTCCAACACGTAACTTGAGATCTATTTACTAAACCGTTTGGCACATTCAGCACGCCATGGGGGAATTGTTGGCGGGGCCTGCGTTGTGTTTTTCACTCTTCCCTGATGCATTACCAGACAGAAGGTCATCCCAGTCTAGCAGAGATGGGTGCTGCACAGGGCTCATTACCTCTCAGCAAGGCAGCCAGATGAGGCTGTGGGATGTTTTCTCTTCATCATTCAAGCTTGAAAGGAAACTGTCAGCCTCCACTTGCTCTTAAAACAATGAAAATTTAGATGACAGCCCTCTCATTAGCTCAATGAAAATGAAAGTTTCTAGGCAGACACTTCCCTCCTTTGTAGTGAGCTAACCAACTCCACCTCAAAGGTCATCCTAGAAGTCAAGGCATGGGGATGAATATCAGCTTCTGGGTACAGAGTGGAAACAATAAAACAATATACCTTTTTGGTAAGACCAGAAATTTTCAGGATACACAGCTTCTGAGCTTGGGAAAATGGGTAGATTTCAGATAAATCCAGGCTTTCCATGGCTCGCTTTTGCTGGGAAATAAGTACATGCCTAGTTTGTTCTCTTCTGACCTATATGCATTCACATTACAAGAAAACAAATAAGGATATTATTACACTACTAAATGCTCTCATTAGGAGAAACTCAAGGAAAAGTGCCAAGTGTAGATCCTGTTCTCTAGACTTACCATTGCAGAATTTCTATTCTAAGAAGATTTGGTTAATATTTGATGAACCACTTGGATAGCACATAGAATTATGGAGTCCTAATAATTGCTTACATTTGTAGAGCACTGTAATCTGGGACATCCATATGCATCATTTTCTCATTTGATCCATGTAACAGCCGTGTATAATAGTCTGCATGGGTTTTCAATCCTCCTATTTTTTTAAATAAAATCTTAGGAATATTAGAACTGAAAGTGACCTCATCTGTAATTCTGATCAGTTTATGCTAACCTGGAATGCCTGTTAAATCGTCAGGGGAATTGTCTCCAAAATCTGTGTGTGTGTGTTGCACTCCTAATTCTCCAACTTCTTGCTACTCATCCCCTCCATCCACACATAGGGCGTCTGAATCGGTGAGTAGGGATGAGACCGCAGATACAAATACTTCTTAGAACACACTTTGAAGCTCATGTTGATTTCCACCACAGCTTTAGACCAGCCCTTTATTTGTCCTGTGGAGAAGCTGAGGATTAAAGCAGTGATGTGATGAACCCAGAGGAACAGGCAACGGCAGGGTCTGTATTCCAACCCTGGCCTTCCAATGCTTAGTTGAATGGCCTTTCTTTCACACTTTTCTGCTGCTGCTGCTGCTAAGTCGCTTCAGTCGTGTCCGACTCTGTGCGACCCCATAGACGGCAGCCCACCAGGCTCCGCCGTCCCTGGGATTCTTCAGGCAAGAACACTGGAGTGGGTTGCCATTTCCTTCTCCAATGCAAGAAAGTGAAAAGTGAAAGTGAAGCCACTCAGTTGTGTCTGACCCTTCGCGACCCCATGGACTGAAGCCTGCCAGGCTCCTCCATCCATGGGATTTTCCAGGCAAGAGTACTGGAGTGGGTTGCCATTGCCTTCTCCTCACACTTTTCTACATCATTCCAAATTAAGAGGGGGCTGCTAACATGGTGCTATTTATTTTATACCATGTTTTGCTTCTTGCTAGCCAAAAAGAAAAATGATAAGAAATGCACTATCTAAAATGTGCCTGATGTGAGTGGAGTTCCCAGAACCACAATTTGCATTACAGGTGTTTCCATATGAATGCATGATCCTCACAGATTTTACTCCTCAGTCCCAAGATTTGGCTCAGATCCTCTTGAACACTGACGACCCTCTTTTTCTCTTGATGACACTTCATTTCAATTCTCTGCAACTTCCCCATGCTCCCAGGACCATTCCACTGAATTTTGGATCAAATCATCAATAACCTAAAATATGCAGATAAGCACTGATAAGGAAGAGAAAGCACTTTAGGAGGCAAATGAGTTACATTGGTTGAGGAACAAAAGTGTTTCTCTCCCCATTTCTCTGCCCCTCTCTCAAACCTCTCTCTAGTCATCTCACCTGATGCCCTCATACTCCTGGATGGGAGGGGCTCTTTAGAGCCATGGCCCTCAGTTGGTTCCATTTGTCAGTGAACAGGATTACTATGTAAAATGGTAGCGCTCTAATTCTGGTGCTTTCTGAGCCCAAGTTCTAAGAAATAAAGGCAGGACTTCCTGCTGAGCATGCTTTTTTTTTTTTTTTTTTAAGGAGTTGTGAGTTAAGTTTTATTCAGGGTCCTACTGAGGACTATAACCTGATACAGTCTCTCAGATAGGTCTGAGGACCTGCTCCAAAGACATAGTGGGAACCTAGCTTACATATGTTTTACTGTTAAGGAATACAAACAGTCAGGCATAAATCTTGGTGAGATACATTTCATACTGCAGGTTGAACAAGCAGATCTAAGGCAGGGTCTACAGATTTCCTACCTTTGATTCCTGTCTAAAGCCCTAGAAAGAAGCCTGATTAGGAAATTCTTGATGGAAGAATGCATGGAGTGTTATGCAGTCCTATTCTTAATAAAAGATGCTCTGTCCAGAATGATCCAAGTAAGGTTTTACACAACATAGTTTTCTGTTATGGTGATTACATCTACTTGATAGCAGCTCTGTGTAATTATTGTATTTCTTTCCCCCCAAAGAATGTGCAATTGGGTCTCTCTTTTCAGTAGTAACGGTCTTCAAACCAATTGCCCCTACACTTTTTTATTGTGATAAAGTATACGTAGCATAAAATTTACCATTTTAACCACCTTCAAGTGTACAATTCAGGGGCATTAAGTATATTCACTGTCACCAACTGTCACCACTATCAGTGTCCAGAATTTTTTTCATTAATCCAAACAGAAACTCTGTGCCCATAAAATAGTAACCTCCCATTTCTTCTTTCTCCCCTCCTTCGGCCCAAGTAACCTTTACTCTACTTTCTGTCTCTATGATATTTGTCCTTTTGTTTTGGGCTTGTTTCACTTAGATAATGTTTTCAAGTTTCATCCATGTTGAAGCATATGTATGAATTTCACTCCTTTTAAAGGATGGATAAAATTCTATTCAATCCATTACACCACATTGTGTTTACCCATTCACCAGTGGGTGAACTAACGAATGGGTTGGATCTGGTGCATATTTACCTAAGAAGTCTGTGGTGTAGGGATGAGCGAAGAAAATGGTGAGCATGGGTGAGTTCTTAGGGACCCTCTTCATAAACTATAGAAATATTACATTTCCACATTTTTTCTGAACTAAAAACGGACATGATTTGACAAATACGTTCGTACAGGGATAGCTGAAGAGAATTTTGAAAGCATACTTTCCAGAAAACTAAGCAGGTGTGGTCACCATAGCTCCCTTAGCAACTGGAAAAACCACGTGGGGAAAAAAAACTATTCTCCATAAGGATTTCCTCCTTCTGAAGCAGAGGTTCGAGCACTCTGTTCCCTACATTCCTGACTTTGGCATCTTCTGTGAAAACAAGAGCCTTCTCTTCCTAAAGGTGCTTGTGTCTGCACAGTGAGAAGCAAGTACCTGGAACCCCCAGGAGGAATGTCCTAGAAGCTGCCTGTGGCCCAAGATGTCTGAGTCATCTCTTAACCTCTTAGCCCCTCTGTCCTGTTCTCACTAAACATCAGCACTAAACACAGGACCAGGAACCAAAATGATGTACAAGGTTGTGGAAAGGAGCATAAGACTGAAGTCAGCCTGTCAGAACCTTTTTAGGGCGTGAGTGGGAACTGAAGTTGGGCTGGGAAAGAGCTGCTTTGGGGCTCAACTTGGTGCTGAGATTCATGAAGTCTCTTCTACTCCCTCCGGGTTGTGTCAACTTCTGGGAAGAGCGTTTGGACATCACGAAGTTGGTAGCATAACCAAAAGTTTATGTGAGACTGGGGCAAGATTAAATCTCCCTCCTCTTGCTTTTCCCTAACTGGTGGATTTCATGTTATGTAAGAAGTACACACTTGACTCTAAAGATGGGAAGCTACTGATGGGTGATGACGAAGCACTGGGGGAGGGGCTGCAAGTTTGTGAAAAGCAAAGGAACTACAGAAAGCACGTTGCAAGTCCATCGCAAGTCCTCTTATTTTTCTTACACTGTGTTCCAAACCCAAACAAATTAAAAAAAACGTATGTGTGCAAAAGCAAACCTTAAACCATTTTGCGAATCCCACCCTAGATTTCACATTTCTCCAGTGAGGCTCACATTCCTTTATTCAGATTCCAAAAGTAGAGATAATTTGTTCCAAATGTTTCCAAAGCCGACCAGCAGAAGGGCCTAACGATTTTTCCAGAGCTGGAGAAAACTGTGAAATTTTCTACACTCTAATGGAGCATTCAAAGTGAAAAAAAGAAAGAGAGACAAATGAAGGGAAAGGGCAAAGGAATGTTTTGATGATCTATTTGTTTATTTTGTTACAGTTATGGCTCTTTGACAAGCCGTGAGGAGACACATTGATTGCCAATGTTTTATTTCCTTTGGCAAGGTAGCATTTCTTCTGTATTATGCAGCAGGTTATGATGGAGAAATCAGCCATATTGTTATATGTATTTCTTGTAAGATGATGAGCAAGCTCGTTTCAAAAAGACTAAACCTGGGGACACTTGGGGATGATGTGTGTGTGTGTGTGTGTGTGTGTGTGTGTGTGTGTGTGTGCGCGCGCACGTGCGCGCGCGTGTGGCACCCAAGCCTCTACAATGACCCCCTTCCTCCTCGCTAATGGACCTTCAGATGACCATCAATTTGCAGATGACCATCAATTTGTGAATGACAACTCCATGTGTCCCAAAGTAGCTTCCATTTAGATACTTGTTTGGGCGCTAGGGAGCCAAAGCTGATGACTGACAGCTGGGATAACTTCTAAGAGGGGGCAGATTTTACTGGGATTGGAAAGAAAGACTTTCTTCACTTTGTCAGACTGTCACTAGACTGTATTGTCTTCTAATGGTTTAAAATGTGTCTGCCTTGTCTCTGCTGTGAGAATTTGCCCCTTTGTAACTCCCTTAGTGTCCAACACAATGTTTGACTTGTAGTAGATGTCAATTTGGGGAAAGAAGTAAATTGAATGGAACTTTTGACACTTTGTTTCATTAAATTTGCAAGGATCTGAAGAAAACTTTGATAAATGCAACTGGCAGAGAGCCAGTTCAGATTCCAAGCCCTCATGGTTTGTAATATAATAAGTAATATATATAACATACTTTAATACCATTACTATTATCATTGTCATTATTTGTTAAGAGCATACAATGAGCTAGGCACAGTGACAAGTGCTTTACACATATAATCTCCCTTAATCTTCATAACAACTCAGCAAATAGGACATGATTATCTCATTCTACAAATGAGGAAACTGAGGCTCAAAGAATTAAATAACTTTAGATTCTAGTGACTAAAGTTGGGTCACATCCAGATTGGTTGATGAGTTTTTGGCTATGAGCTGAGATCTGGAAAGTAAACAGAGCTGATATCATAGCCAGCTCACTCACTGGGGTCAAGCAAGGGACTAGGGAGCCCAGAGCTATGATTGTGACTCTTCATGTTTGTGTTGCATCAAGACAAACTCTATTTTGGCTTCTCACTACATCCCTAAGCTGGGCCAGCTGGATTTGAAATTGTGCAATTGGTCACAGGCAAAGGAGTGTGGGTGGCTTGGGGAAAATTCATCATTAGGCTTGAAGCTACATTTCAGAGCACATGGTCTTCTAATGGGGAGCTGGGAAAACATTTCTGTACATGAGTGATGATAGTGCCTGGTTGCCAGGATCTAGGAGGGATGTACTAGGAATGTTAGCCATGGCTCCAGTCTTTGAGTGATGCGGGATTTACTGGATAAGGCAGAATGCCCATCCACCCCAGGTAGGACATGGGAACGTGGATATGGGCTTCACGAGTGAGCACACATACACCCTTTTCTAGCTCTGTATGCAGATGTGAGTCATGGATGTGATGTGGCCAGGGAGTCTTTTCCTTTCTACTCAGTGTAATTATTTATCACTCACTCTCAGACCCCTAAGACCCTTCTTTCAAAAACCATTAGGAAGTTCTGTGTTAGAGAAAAAGAGCATTGGATTTGAAATAAGGAGATCACGGCTTGAGTCTTTTGTGGCCACTCATTAGCTAAAAAAACTGAGTCTTTAATTCTTGAGATAGAATTTGGGGATCATCTTTGCCTTCCTGAACTTATTTGATTGTTGAGAAGATCAAATTACATACAACACATCTGTAAACACAGAAGTGCTTCACACAATTTCAAAAAATATATGAATAATAGACACTGTGATATATCATAAAATCCAAGGAAAGAAGGAAATATGTAACTAAGACTGTTGCCGGATATTTCTGTGTCCAAGATTCTATGAGACATTTGGGTGAAATAACAAGAAATGTATATGACATCACTCTCACCATTAGGTAGCTTATACTATTTTAGAGAAGGTAAAACTAGCAAGTTTAATTGATTTACTGGACAAGCTGGAGTGAGCAGGGTGTAAGAAGGAAACAAATTAATTTTCCCCCCACTGGCTTTCTCCAAGTTTGATGAGAGCTCGGAGCCCTTAATTTTCCAAGTCATTTTTTCTTTTTTTTTTACTAAGTCACTAGATATCAACAGTCTCATTTTCAGGACTTAGAATACTAGATCAAAAGTAGTGAAAATCTCCGTTCCACTAGAGCTTGGGGAGAAGTCGGGGAACATAATCTGCTCTGCATCTTTTCCTCATTCCACTTTCCTGATAGAATCTGTTTCTGCACACCCTGACCCCCTAGACTGGCTGCAATGAGGAAAGAAAATTTGAGGAAAAGAATATAACTTGCAGTGGATGTTCCTTCCTTCTGTCACATTGGACCCTTTTTGTGTCAGGTGAACAAACACTGGCTCTTTCTCTCTGGGGCACTACTGTGAGCTCTTTGATCTCTTCTGAAGTCTAACTCTGACTTCTTTCTAGGCACTGTTTTGCCTTCTCTATCTGAGCAACTTTGACTCTTCCTGCTGGTGGCAAAGCTCATGTCAAATCTTTCTGCTTGGCTTCCTCATCCTGGCAGACAAAGTTCTTGAGCAGGGACCCATCAAAAGGGCTCATGCTGAGCCATCTTCTGCAGAATCCACTGGCCTTTTCCTTCTAACCCATAGGAAGCCCCTAGAAGCCAGCACACTCCCCACTCCTTCCTCCGTCATCACAGGCTGCTGCAGTTTTTGGACATCTTAATAAGGGAATCGGGTGCCAGGCTCTGAGTTGTTCAAAATCCAGGGGATACAAATCAAACTGGTAGCTTTCTGGAAGTCTCTGACCTAGTGGAATACGGGGCAATGAGGGGCAGAAGTCATAGATTCCCTGAAACTTTCTCTATGGAAATCCATTCTCCCAGCCTTTTCCCTCATAAAGCCCCATCCTATATGGCAGAGGAAGGAACCATGGTCTATGGACAGTAGAATTAGTGCTTCACCACTATTTAGTTTCCTAGAGCTGCCATAGCAAGGTACTACTGGGGGGCCTAAAATAGCGGAAATCGAGTCTCTAACATTTCTGAAGAGGAGAAGTCTGAAATCGTGGTGTCGGTGAAGGTTGTTCCTTCTGGATGCTCGGAGAGATAGTCTGTCCCGGGCCTCTCTCCTGGAGTCTGAAATCGCGGTGTCGGTGAAGGTTGTCCCTTCTGGATGCTTGGAGGGATAGTCTCTCCCGGGCCTGTCTCCTGGAGTCTGAAATCACGGTGTCGGTGAAGGTTGTCCCTTCTGGACGCTCAGAGGGATAGTCTGTCCCGGGCCTGTCTCCTGGAGTCTGAAATCACGGTGTCGGTGAAGGTTGTCCCTTCTGGACGCTCTGAGGGATAGTCTGTCCCGGGCCTCTCTCCTGGAGTCTGAAATCGCGGTGTCGGTGAAGGTTGTCCCTTCTGGACGCTCGGAGGGATAGTCTGTCCCGGGCCTCTCTCCTGGAGTCTGAAATCACGCTGTCGGTGAAGGTTGTCCCTTCTGGATGCTCGGAGGGATAGTCTGTCCCGGGCCTCTCTCCTGGCTTCCGGTGGTTTCCAGCATGCCTCGACATTTCAGTTTCTGCTTCCGTCTCCACAGGGCCTTCTTCTCTCTGTGCTTGTCTTTGTGTTTCATCTCCTCTTCTTGTAAGGATACCAGTCAGTGGATTTAGGGCCCCCTAAGGTAAAGAATCTGCCTGCAATGCAGGAAACCCAGGTTGAATCCCTGGGTTGGGAAGATCCCATGGGGAAGGGAATGGCTACTCACTCCAGTGTTCCTGTCTGGAGAATTCCATGGACAGAGGAGCCTGGTGGGCTACAGTCTAAAGGGTTGCAAAGACTCAGACACAACTGAGCAACTAACACTTCAATCTGGCATGGCCTCTTCCTAACTAGATTACATCTTCAAAGAACTTATTCCAAATAAAATTACATCCACAGGTACCTGGGATTAGGGCTTCAACTTATCTTTCGGAGGCTACAATCCAACCCACAACAGCCACCTTCGTAGAAACTACTGCATAGACATACGAGCATCCCTCTTTAGAGTATATGGAACCTGACTTCCTTTGTCCCCAGACTTGGAGCCTTAGTGAAGTAAGACCTAAAGTAAACCTCCTGTAATACCTCCCGTAATATCCTCTTAAATAGATATAAAACCATTTTAAGATAACATAAAAAACTCTAACAAGCAGAAGAAAGTTGCTCTTCCCTCCCTCAGTCAGATTCTAAAGGTGGTGAGGTAACTTTTTCTTTCAGTTTTCACCTAAAATTTTAAAAACTTAATTAATATTTCAAATATACACAAAAATAGAATAATATATTCCCGTACCATCACTTACCTTAAACAATTGCCCACATTCTGGCATTCTCTTTTCATTTATTTCCTCCCAACAACCCAAATCACAAAAACAAACAAAGTCCTATTTTTCCAGAATATTTTAAAGCGATACTATATTCTTTATCTTTTAACTATGAAGTGATCTCTTCTGGTCATCAGAGATCAGACCATATGCAGATCTTCCTCTGTACAGACAGTGGATGGTGTTAACGGTGATGTGCACCATCTCTCTTCATGGAGGGCAGCTCAGTGAGTCAGAAGAAGTTGGCTACTTGTAGAGGCTAAAATCCTTGCACCTTGGAAATACTAAATCTACTCTCTCCTCTTTTCTAAAACTTCTCTGAAGTGAAGGACAACAGTGACATTCCACCATCTGATGTGGTGTAGTTACTTTGTTCTCATCCTGCTAGGCTTCTCCTTGGAAATCAATCCCATGTTTCAAATATATAAGTGTCCAATCAAGACCTGGATGGATGCTGGAGAAAGTTCTCTCAAGGGGCTTTCAAAATATCGAAAAGGAGGAAATCAGACAAATACATAACTCAAAGAGAACAAAAAGCCCAAAGAAGTTTTAAAAATTTGCTACATTAAGCTAAAGACTTCACCCAGCTTGACAACCGCTATGCCGATCTGCTGAGAAGTTTCTGGAATTGTGACGTCTACAGTAAATCCACAGCTTAAACTGGAATAAAAGTACTGGCAGCAATTTGGCTGATGTGCTTTTACATGAGGAGAACAGCATGAAGGGTCAGGTGTAGGGAGATGTGCAGGGTGAATTTCCCAGCCCTGTTTCTCAAGACCCAGGTCACCTTGGGGAGCAAATGCAGCCATTCAAATCCTGACTGTAGACGTTCCATTTCAGAGTTCTTTCCTCAAGAATTCATAAAAATGCAGCTGGGGTGAATGGGCTGCAAGCTCCTGAGCTACACAGAGTCTGGCAATTTATCATTCAGCAATGCTTTTCTCCAACTCAATTCAGTTTTTCTCTCTTTGTTAATAATAAAGTGTTTAGGGCGGTTTGTGGTTTCAGGTTATCTTCTTCCCCAGCCAAATTATACTCCCAAATGTATCAATATCTTCTGGGGAATCATATTCATTGACAGAGGAAATTATTTGCCTTCTCAGAGGATCAAGCGAAGTGGTCTGGAACTAAGAGATGAAAATATTTAGATAGAGAGGGAAAAAAATCCTTATTTGTCATAGTGACTGCATTCTGCTATAGACGCGGTAACTGAACCTCTCTAAGAGTAAATATATTGGAGTCTCTGCAGCAGGAAAGAGGTAGTTGGGAATGAGATCCAATGAAGGGAGGGACTATCTGAAATGCATTTTTTAGACATTTTCTTAAAGTCCAATGCATACTGTAATGCCATTTATTTTTTATTGACAGTGTAATTCATATTCTATAGTACATATAGGAAATAATGGGGGATCTGTCCCAGCACTGGTCTTGAGAAAAATCATGGAGTCAGTAAATCACAAGCACTTAAGCCATGAATCTATGGAAGATGCACAAGAAGCTCCACACCAAGCAAGGGACAATGGGAAGTTCAAAGGGGAATAAACTCCTTCTTTGCTTCTAAATGAGCTTCTGTGACCTGAACCCCATCAGTCCTTAATGCACCCCGTTAAAAAAGAAAAAAAAAAGAATAATGCCTGATTGATTGTGCTTATTCTGGGCAATGGGATCTCTATTCCATTCATCAATTTACTAAGTGTTTCCTGGGTGCCAGGCACTGAGCTACACACTAGGTTACCCAGCACTGACAGCTATTCATAACAATATTTGAAATGAGTTCTTTAACTTGATAAAAGTGGCTGTTGAGATTGATTGAGCCCAATTTTAAATTTAGAACTATATATAGTTTATTGCAGCTAGTGGTATGTGATGCTCTACAAAGATGTATAAAAAGTTCTGCAATTACTCTATTCTTCTTACAAAAACTGATTATTTAAGATCAAGAGAATATTTCTGTTATTTATTTATTTATTTTTGAATCCTCTTCCCTTTCTTCTATCACTTGAGACCTGGTCAATGCTGAATTGTGTGCTTCAGGATTTGTATGTAATCAGTGATACAACAGAAGAGCTAATACAAAACTTGAATCATAGTCATTGCCCTTTATTATTAATGTAAGTCTGCATATTAGGAACCCCAAAGCAATTGCATTTTGCTTTGCCTATTGGATGAGAATTTTTTTGTTGTTAATCGTTTACTTAAGCCATTTTAAGTTCCAGCCCCTAGAACTAGGGCACAGAGTGAATATTCAGGGTGTGGCATCTAGTAGCCGGGCTTCCCAGGTGGCTCTAGTGGTAAAGAACCTGCCTGTCAGTGTGGGAGACTTAAGACATGAAGGTTCAATCCCTGGATCAGGAAGATCCCCTGGAGGAGGGCATGGCAACCCACTCCAGTATTCTTGCCTGGAGAATCCCATGGACAGAGGAGTCTGGCAGGCTACAGTCCATAGGGTCACAACGAGTCAGACACTACTGAAGCAACTTAGCACTCACACACCCATGTAGTAGCCCCATCTGTGTCCTTGAGGGCTTTCTCCATTTATCACTCATTTTTTTTAACTTCTTGAAATTTCTTTTACCATAGGGGCAGTGACCAAATTCCCATTACACCAACTAAAGAATAAGAAATAAAGTCTTTTTTTTTAAATTAGTTTATTTATCTATTTTTTAACTTTACAATATTGTATTTCTTTTGCCATACATTGACATGAATCCACTATGGGTGTACATGTGTTCCCCTTCCAGAACCCCCCTCCCACCTGCCTCCCCATCCCATCCCTCCGGGTCATGCATTTTGGTCACAATATCACATAAATGTACTTATTTCTGTGTATCTATCTTGGTCCTTTAGAAACCGTCTTTAGGATGATCATTTTAGATGACCCCTCATATCTTTTATCTGTAAAGTAAGTTAAAAAATGTACACCTCCACCTCAAGAGGTCATTGTGAGGGGTAGAAGAGTTAATACGTATGGAATGCCGACTGCATGCCTGTGGCAGAGTTGGCCTTTGGTAAATGGTGAGATCTACACACCACAGACCAGGTGCTTCTCCCCCTGCATTCTGAGGGGTCTGCTCCAAGAACCCTGCTCTCTGCCCTCCTCTTACCTCTGCCTCTCTCTCTTCCCACACAGGGCTCGCCTCCTGTCTTCACATTCTAGTGCCCCCATAGAACTTCAGTTCAGTTCAGTTCAGTCGCTCAGTCGTGTCCAACTCTTTGTGATCCCATGAATTGCAGCACGCCAGGCCTCTCTGTCCATCACCAACTCCCAGAGTCTACCCAAACCCATGTCCATCGAGTCGGTGATGCCATCCAACCATCTCATCCTTTGTCGTCCCCTTCTCCTCCCGCCCCCAATCCTACCCAGCATTAGGGTCTTTTCCAATGAGTCAACCCTTCGCATGAGGTGCCCAAAGTATTGGAGTTTCAACTTCAACATCAGACCTTCCAATGAACACCCAGGATTGATCTCTTTTAGGATGGATTGATTGGATCTCCTTGCAGTCCAAGGGACTCTCAAGAGTCTTCTCCAACACCACAGTTCAAAAGCATCAATTCTTCGGCGCTCAGCTTTCTTCACCATCCAACTCTCACATCCATATATGACCACTGGAAAAACCATAGCCTTGACTAGACGTACTTTTGTTGGCAAAGTAATGTCTCTGCTTTTAAATATGCTATCTAGATTGGCCCCCCATAGAACTACATAGGTTTTATTTGTCCATTTATTTGTTTACTTACTTAAAATCTTTATTGATGTATGCTTTATATAAAATATATGACACTTATTTGAAGTATACAGTTTGATAAGCTTTGACAAGTACGTACACCCTGGAAACTGCCACCACAATCAAGATGCAAATGGATTCATCACCCCCAAATTTATCTTATGTCCCTTTATAATCACTCCTTCCCCTCCCCTCTGCTCCAGGCAACCACTGATTTGCTTTCATCACTATGGATTAATTTGCATTCTAAAGAGTTTTATGTAATGAAATTATATCATGTGGATCCTTTTTCTTTTTTTTTTTTTGGTTGGTTGGCTTATTTTTGTGTAACTTCTTCACTCAGCACAATTATTTTGAGATTCATCCACGTTGTCATGTGTATAAATTAGATGTCGTTCTGAGGATAACATATTGTAGATAGATTCATTAATTACAGTAAAAGAAGGAGGCATAAAAATGATTATATTCAGATATAAGAACTTAAAACCTCTTGTATTCTGAGTATAACCATCAGCATTGCCCAACTGGTATCATTTATTTGAGCCAGGAGAATTGGTGTCAGGGAAGATGACCCTCAGCAATCAAGAAAGGATCAAGTTATTATTAGGATTCTTGATTGAAGAAGACGTGGAAATACAGAATATACTTTGCAGAAATTTCTTCCAAAAGTAACTAGAATTATTTTGAATTTTGAAATCTAAAGCAGTCATCCTGAACTACCTGGAAAATTTGCCTCATAAGTATCCTCCCAGGGTTCTAACTAGCCAAGGTTGTACTGTGGGGCTTCTTCTTCCAGCCAGGAGAGGCAAAGTCTCTCCCTGACTGATTGAATAAATGGCTCCTTTCAGAGGAAGGTGCTAAACTCTCCTGGATCCCTGGCCAGAACAGGTAGATGAAGCTGTGGGGTTCCACAGCATCTTTGCAAGCTTAATGGGGCGATAACGAGGAGAAAATGGCTTAATCTGTATTTTGGCCTCCTTCTTGCCAAGCTGGTTGGAATGAGAGAGGCTGTAACTTTGGAAAACCTAGTTGTAAAATCATTTTTTTAGCATGGCTGCTTTTGGCAAGGATGGAGAGACCCTAAAGGAGTAAATGCCTGCCAGTTTCAGCTTTGAAAATGGACCAATTAATTATAAAAGTGAGGGTAGCATAATAGATACAACATATACCACCTGGACAGCCTGCTTTTGTGTTGTACAGAAAACAAATTTAAAAGAAGTGAACCCTACAGAAAACAAAAAGGTGTTTGCACTATAAAAATTTCCTCTGGGCAGTAGCATAACTGAATATGAAGGTGAGGAAGAGACCCCTGAAAAATAGAACTTTCAAGAGGAAGCAGCAGGGAACCTATATTAACAGTGGTTTTCCTTAGCTGATAATTCTGCATTGGGCAAAGGGTGGGGCCAGATGGTCTCTCAGGGCCCTTTCTCATTCTGCGATTTGAAGATGCTGATATTTATAGTGCAATATTCCCAACCTATAAATCGACTGCTCTCAGAAGGTATGCCTTATAATGTCTCTTTTATTTCATCAGTTCTCCCTCTGGATTTTTACTCCATTCTCTGTTACCTCTGTGCCAACAGAGCAGAAAGAATGCATTCATAGATCCCTGAGTAACATCTGGAGGATGTGCATTGGCCTCCAGCCCTGGACAGATGTTCTGGGACTGTTCCGTTGGCCCCATATTTCACAAGGAAATGCAACAATAACCACCTATGATGGTTTCCAGTTTCCCCACAACCAAAGCTAAACCCAGAGCCTGGAATTCAGAGTCCCTCATCAGCTGGCCTCCACCTTGCCTCATTGTCCAAATACAGGAGGCTCAAGGCTTGTTGGTTTAGGTCCCTAAATAAGTCTACTGACCAGCAAGAATTTACTGAGCCTATAATATGTACTTACCTTTGGTTCAGGCATTAAAGGGACTCCAGGGGAAGGAGGGATACATCTCCATGCCCAGGTCATTTGTAGTCCAGTTTTTTAGAAGTATGCATACAAAAGCAGAGAAAGAAATAATAATAATAAGCCATTTACTAGGTTGTATGTGTTCAATTCTAAGTGGTATAAGAGCTCAGAAAAAGATTCTGGAAGAACTGAAATAGTCAAGAAATTATGAGGGGCTATGAGGGGCACTTGAACTGAGCATTAAAGGATGGGAATGAATTGGAATGAGGGTTTGGGAGAATGGGCAATCTAGTGGGGAAAAACAGCATGCATTTGGACATGGCACTTTTTACAAACTGACCCAAGCCAATTATTAAGTTAATATGGGTATACTGGTAGTCTCCAAAGTCAGAAATGAAAGAGTGTTCTATTTCCCTACTAATGTGCTTGCAGGTCATAATTCACAAGGTAGTCATAGTCTTCTGCAGAGTGCTCAATTCTGTCCTGCACACACTAGTTTATTAGCAGGTAGGTATGAAGACAAACATATAACTGTGCTGTAAGCATCATGGGTCCTGTCTCTCTGATCTTGTATGAAAACATGTACTGAAACAAATGCAGCAGTATTCTGGTGGTAGGATTCCAATAACTTTCCAGTCTGATAAGCAAAAACACAAGACCCATTTGAATTCCATATCCTGGGGACACCATTCCAAAGTGAAAAGAAAATTGTTCTTGCTAGATTATTATACCTTATTTGTACAAGGGCAGGACTACCTGTAAAACAGCGCAAAAAAATCCCACATTTATAGTTGTCAATGAAAAAAGTGGTTTCTCACATCCATTATTCTAATTAACAAATCCACTGGTCATAACCAAAAATAAAGCAAGCTAAAGACCTACACTAGGTAACTCTGGAGCTATGATTACTGATCAGTCTTTCAGATGCTAACTCGCCGCCTCTGGAATGTGCATTACTGATTAAGGAAATGCAAATGTTACAATCTCCTCTAGGGTATAGATTAAAATTAACACCTACTTACCCAATATGTTTTCTATGCTAATAAATTTTGAAGTAAATTACAGATAATTTAAATGGATGGAAAAGAATATGGCATGGATTGTGGACAGGGAAGGATTATCAGCTGACCAATAGATGTTGAGAAAAAAGGAGAAAGTAAGTTGTGTAGGCAGGTTTTTGGCAGATTGGTGAATCATTGCATTGCAGGTTGAGTAGGTTTAATGGGATAGATAGCCTATGGATAGGGTGACTATATCATTTATTGTCCAAAGAGGGGGCCTTTTGGAGAGTAAAAAGGGACACTGTTAATGATAATGCTAGGACAACAGAGGTAAACTTGTACAGTCCTAGGCACACCAAGACGTATGGCCAACTTAGCTATGGTCATTGAATTAAACCGTGAAGGAGACAGGGTGAAAGCTGCATTGTGTGAAGACTCATCTGTCAGACACCTCTGCTTTGGCTCACCTGAGCACAGCAAAGTTTCTTTTGAGTGACTTGGTAGGGGAGAGGGGCTACCTGGGAAAGAAAGTCCCCCTGCATATACTTTGATCAATCATCTCAGACTTATTTATCTTTAGCTAATGTTGTGCCCTACTTTCTCAGAGCAGCATTTCTGGAACATGTTCTATTTCTCCAAACTTTGGTTTGTCCAGAGCAATTACACAGTAGTTAGGAAAATACCTCCCTCACTATTTTTCTTATGTGACCTTGGGCAGTTACATCTCTGGCCCTCAGGCTCAGATTAGCAGGTATTTTTTGAGAAACTACTCTGTGCTGGTGAAAGGCTTTTCCATGTGCTATCTCAGTCCTCCTAGCTGCTCTCAGAAGTGTGTGGGAGAGAACAGGACCTGTTCCATCCGTAAATGAAGGTACAAGTATCTACTCTATTTTTATCCCAGAGTTTGTGAAGGTAAAATGAGGTAAGAATTCCCTGAAAGTCAGAGAACTGGCTATCCTGGTTATGAGGATAGACTATTTTCACCAAAGTTCAAGTGAGAGTCCTCAAGATTCAGCTTATAATGACTGATCGAATTACCAAAGGAGATAATTCAAGGTATTTGTGAGCTCTGGGTCTTAAAGCAACTAGGAGTAAAAATTAGAATACAATTTTCTTGATCTTTTGGAGGGACAGACTCTGAACTGAAAGTGTCCTTCCTCGGTGATAACTGGTAGAGTGATGATATACAAGCTGCAACCAGAAACACTATGTTGTTTGAAGGGTGTTCTGTGGTGCAGGGCTTCCCTGATAGCTCAGTCAGTAAAGAATCCTCCTGCAATGCAGGAGACCCTGGTTCGATTCCTGGGACAGGAAGATCCGCTGGAGAAGGGATAGGCTACCCACGCCAGTATTCTTGAGCTTCTAGTCTGTGGTGCAGGGTAAAGCACACTGGTGTGGGAGTCAGAAACCATAGGCTCTTGTCCAGGCTCTGGTCCTTCATGTTCTCCACATTGAGAAAATCATAGCTTGGATCTGGGTAGTATCAATCTTCACAACCTAGGGTTCCAGGGAGTGGTCTATGCTGTGGACACACATAGTCAATAAAGGACTAAATCTTAGGTAGGATAGTCCCACAACAACCTTTGATGTGGGTGCTGGAGAATACGAGGTTGCTGTTCCAAGTCATCCTCCCTGTCTTCAGCCCAGAGTTCCCCCCAGACAGAGCCCCTAAGTATGGTTATTTCTTAAATGGACAACTGACCAAGACTACTATTTTCATTCAACACAGAGCCTCAGTCAACCCTCACGTTTACTCAATCTCCGAACATCTATTCATTGTACATCTACCACTTCCCAGGCACTGTTAGGGACTGAGAATCAGATGAAAAGCAAAGAGCACCAAGTAGTTTTCATATAGTTTACAACCCAGTGAAGGATAAAACACAGTTGATCCTCATTATTCACTGATTCCATACTTCCAGTTTGCCTATTTGCTAAAATGTATTTGTTAAACCAAAATCAATCCTTGTGACACTTTTGAACAGACTTGCACAGAGCAGTGAAAAATTCAAGTCTCCAGATGTGCACTTTCCCACTGAGTTTGCATAAGATGATGCACTGCCTTCTTGTTTTAGCTCTCATATCATAAAGTGTCTCGTCATCTCTTTGATGTTTCATTTTTTTTTTGCACGTTTGTGCTTTTTATTGGTGAACTTGCTGTTTTAAATGGCCTCAATCATTGTGCTGAAGGGGCTTCCCTCATAGTTCAGTCAGTAAAGAATCTGCCTGCAGTGCAGGAGACCCAGGTTCAATTCCTAGGTCGGAAAGATCCCCTGGAGAAGGAAACTGCAACCCACTCCAGTATTCTTGCCTGGAGAATCCCATGGACAGAGGAGCCAGCAGGCTACAGTCCATGGGATCGCAAAGAGTCGGACACGACTTAGCGACTAAACCACCACCCACCGTAGTGCTGAAGTGCTGTTTAGTGTTCCAAGGTGCAGGAAGGCTGTCATGTACCTCGTGGAGAAAATACGTGCATCACAGAAGTTCCATTTAGGCCAGAGCTATGGTGCTGAGTTCTATGTTAATTGGTCTTGAGTTCTATATTAATTAATCAACAATATGTATTAAATAAGATTTTTTTAAACAGAAACACATATAAGATAAGATATGTATCTATTTGTTGTCCAAAATCTTGTGACTAGAGCACAGAAATCTAAGCCTGTATTCTCTCTAGAAGCAGCAGTTTAGTATACACTAATTCAGTGCTCATGGAAACCTTTTAGGACAAAACCATTGCAAATAACAAGAACTGACTCTTACCCAAAGTATTGAAAAAGAAGGAAAAAAAGAATGCAATGGTGAAGAGTTGCTGGTGCTGTGAGTTTAGGGTGACCAGGTGAGACTCTGCCAGACAAAGAGGGAATTAAATTGAGATCTGAAAAATAAGAAAGAGGAAACCAGAAGAAGTGTGTTCTGAGCTACCGACATGTGGGGGAGACTGCCTTGAAAGGACAGAGAAATAGCAGGTCTCATGGTTGGGGTGGAGGGTAAAGGAGAGTATGGTTAAAAATCAAGTTCAGAGAAATAAATGAAAGTCAGCTCATGCTCAACCCTGTAGAGTTTTAATTTGAGAGCAAAGGGACATGATAAGATTTCCATCCTGAGATCACTTTGGCTGAAACATGGAGGATACTTCCAAGAGCAGAGTGAATGTGAGGAACCCAAGAGATAATTACTGCTAATGTCCTAAAGAAGATGGGGGCTTCCCGGTGACTCAGCTGGTAAAGAATCTGCCTGCAGTGCAGGAGACCTGGGTTTGATCCCTGGGTTGGGAAGATCCCCTGGAGAAGGGAACAGCTACCCACTCCAGTATTCTGGCCTGGAGAATTCCATGGACTCTATGGTCCACGGTGTCACAAAAAGTCAGTCATGACTGAACGACTTTCACTTATAGAAGACAGTGCTTGTTTGCACCAGAGTGCTGTTGATTAAGATAGAGAGAAGCAATTCTTTGTGAAATACTTAGGAGGCAAACTGGACTGGGTTTGTTGAGAACAGAATACAGAAAAGACTGTCAAGAGTTGATCCCAACTGCAAAGACCTTCCCATGACAATACATTCCAGTAAGTGGTGACTCTCTGATGACCAAGGTTTGTCCTTGAGAGAAGTATAGAACTTCTGGACCTACTTCTAGATATTGACCTAGTTCTAGAGCAGGAACCCCTCCAGCTACCAACATTTTTATGGAACCAAAGGCCACTAAATCATCCTATAATCAGTCTTTTTTCAAGCCCTGACTCACAAGTCCTTCAGCATTTCCCCTGATCTCTGAAACCCTGATGGGTTACCAATTCTGGCAGTAGCTGGAGGCCAGAAACCTGGACACAGAAGGTCTGGGTGGCACAGGTAGTAAGTCCAGTGGTGGGGCAACATTACCACACAAATGTGAAAGAGCCCTACTGGGTATTTTCCTTCAGTGCTGCTGAGAACCTTTGTCTTTGGTTCTTTTTGCTTTTTCTCATAAAATAATCTCTGACCCAACTCCAAGGGAAGCCTCCTGAAGCTACCTTCCTTTATCAGCATCTCTCTCCCTGCTTTGACATCACATTTGAAATGAGACTCACAGAGGAGATGGGTCTTTTTCATCTGGGCTACATTCTGCCTGTCAGTATATTGGTCCAAGGGGCCATCAATAACGCCAGGGACTAGGGGGTGTGATGGTGGTTCCCTTACTGATTGTAACACTCCATGGCCCTTCCCATCCCTCCTGTGTCACCTGACTCCTTCTGTCTTGGGTGACCCCCACTCTGCTGCAGCGACGCATGGAGTGTTTGCAGCACAGAGCAGAACATGATTCAGCATCTCTTCTATCCAATTAAAATGTTTTACTATCTTTCCTTTTTATCTTGCCTTTGTAATTGGATTCCCAGTTTCTCAATTTTCATGGCAGCAAAGGGAGGGGGAAAATGATAGCAAGTATCTGATAAAAATAAAATGCTATGATTTAATTTCTGCTGGAAGGATTCTCTCACTCCTTTATGAGGACTTTGAAAGGGTTCCGAGTCCCTGACCCAGTCCGACTGTGGCCCTGAGATTCCTTCTGGGTATTCAAAGGGTCTCTCAAATTCTAGGTACCTGAGGTCAGAAAAATCTAAAACCACTGTCTGTACAAACTGCATGGAGGATCCAGAAAGGACAATTTGTGAGGTGATGACAGACTTGGTTTTGTGTGACAGTAATATCTAATTACACAGGACCTCAGGCATCCTGAAACTTTAGTCCCCAAGGTGGGGTAGGAGTGACCTATAAGGGTGTCTTCTCCTAAGAAAGCAGAAGTTCATGACGGAATTTGTGCAAGAAAGGCTACAGTTTGCTGGCCCAGTATGTCTTTTTTCTCATAGATACAGAGAACAAACTGGTGGTTGTTGGGGGGGGTGGGGGGGCGGGATATGTGAAGATGGGGAAAATAGGTGAGGGAGATTAAGAGATACAAACCTCCAGTTATAAAATAAATAAGTCATGAGATGTAGTATACAGCATAGGGAATATAGTCAATAACACTGTAATGTACTTTGTATAGTGACAGATGGTAGCTAGGCTTGTTGTGATCATTACTATGTTGCACACCTGAAATTAACACAAATATTGTAAGTCAATTATACTTCCGTTTTAAAAATTAAAAATAAACAAAACTTTTTCACACACTCATGTATATACTACCTAGACTTAGAAATACAATATTACGTATATAGCTGAAGACTCCTGTCATCCCCTCTCAATTCTATTCCACTCCTATCCTTCAGAGAAGTACCTTTTTTTCATTGGAGTATAGTTGCTTTACAATGTTGTATTAATTTCTGCTGTATAGCAAAGTGAATCAGCCACACATATACATATACACCCTCTTCCTTGGATTTCTTTCCCATTTAGGTCACCAAAGAGCATTGAGTAGAGTCCCTTGGGCTCTACAGTCACTTCTCATTAGATATCTTTTTATATGTAGAAGTGTATATCTGCCAGTCCCAGTCTCCCAATCCATCCCACCCTTCTTCCCCCCTTGGTGTCCATAAATTTGTTCTTAATATCTGTGTCTCTATTTCTGCCATGGAAATAAGTTCATCTATATCATTTTTGTAGATTCCACATGTATGTGTTAATATGATATTTGTTTTTCTCCTTCTGACTTATTTCACTCTGTGTGATGATCTCTAGGTCCATCCTCATCTCTGCAAATGACCCAATTTCATTCCTTTTTTATGGCCGAGTAATAGTCCATTGTATATATGTACCACATCTTCTTTATCCATCCCTCTGTTGATAGACGTTTAGGTTGCTTCCTTGATCTGGCCATTGTAAATGGTGCTGCAATGAACATTCGGGTGGATGTATCTTTTTGAATTATGGCTGGTTTTCTCTGGGTGTATGCCTAGGAATTGAATTGCTGGATCATATGATAGTTCTATTTTTAGTTTTCTTAAGGAATTTCCACATTGTTCTCCATAATGGCCTAGTACGTTTCTTAAACTGTAATATCCCAGTGTTTTCCTTAGGATGAAAAGGGTCGATGTATGTGAAAGCTATCTATGTATTTCTTTAATCAAAACTTGTCACTATCTTTGATGTTGTTATTATTCTCCATAGAATTTGGCAGTCTCCTACATATATTCTTTAATAAATAAATATATATTGATTAATCATTAAAATAGATATTACTTAACCCACATGCACTCCAACAACTCTCTGACAACAAATTGGTGTCCAACAATTCAATTTAATTCAGATACTAACTTTCTAGAGTTATCATGGACCCAAGCAGTTGAGAGCTCAGTTTCACAAGACTGCCCCCACTTCGGACACCAGCCACAAGTTCTGGGTGTCTCCAAGCATTTCTGGTGACAAATCCGGGACTTCCCATAATCCTCTCAGGCTTTGATAATTCACTAGAACAACTTGCAAAACTCAGAAAACTTCTATGTTTATAATTACCAGTTTATTATAAAGGATACAAACATCCAGATGAAGAGCTTCATCTGGTGAGGTCTAGAAGAGTCCTGACAAGCAGATATTTTAGATACGAGGGGAAAGCCAAATCCTAGAAATGATGTCAAAAGAATGGGGCCAGTAAGAAGTTCTCCTCTGTGAAAACCCAGAGAGATTGAGAAATAGAGAAAGCTATTTGGCCAGGAAGTGACTGCAATGAGACTAACTTCAAAGAACAAACTGCATCTACTCTGTGCTTCTTCCTACAAGGTTGAATTGGTTCTTGCCTTTATTCATTCATTTAGAAGTATGTTGTTGAGAATTTATTCTATGCCAGAAATTCTGATATGCCAGAGAAGGGGAAATTAGAAAAGACAGAATCTCTGCACTCTGATGATGATATTTCAGGCATCTGATGAACAGGCATTCAAGAGAGAGCCCTGGATCATGTCATATCATGTCCATAATGCCCTCTGCTTCTCCACAAAAGCTCAACGCTGTTTCCTCTTTGTTATTACCCTGCTGTTCTCAGGCGAACTTCCCCAACCAACCATCTCTTCTGAAGTTAGTTTCTGAGATTGATCCATATGAATCATCTAGCTCATTTATTTGCACTGTTCTATGTCATTTCATTGTAGGACTATTCCAGTTTATTTACTCAATCTCTTCTGATAGACCTGTGAGTTATTTCCAGGCTTATGCGATGCAATAATTCATATATATGTATCATTTTAATCTTGCTATGAGTGTCAGTCTAGGGAAAATACAAGGAGAACTGTAGGAATATAAGAAACGTGCATCTTCAATTTTACTAGGTAATGACAAGCTGTTCTCTAAATTGGGGGGTAACAATGTACATTCTCATTCTCAATAATTGAAAGCTTCCATTGATATGAGCTCTTGCCAGCACTTGGAATTGTCAGACTTTAAAATGCTTGCAAATATTATGTGAGAAACTTCATCTTGCTATAGTTTACTTTGCACTTCTCTGATAATGAGTTTAATTTCTATTTACACATTTATTGTTATTGTAAATTATATTTCCTCTAATCCCTTTATTCTTCTCTTTCCCTGTACTTAGTTCCCTCATTATAAAATAATGATATTGTATCAGATCAGTCCCAACGTCACTTCTAGCTCAAACACCTCATGGCTGTGATTATTATCATGGTCACTACTATTCCTCCTAAAACTCCAATTCTGTATTCATCCTCAACAGTTCTGATTCTCAATTGTTTCAGCTGTAACAGAAGAATGTTAGACTCAGCAAACTCATTTTCAATATCAAAATGCTACAATTCTATAGCTAGTCTAGGAGATGGATAGGACAGAAGGTAATGATTTGCCATAATGTATAAAGAAGTTGAGGCCCAGAGAGGCTGAGGGGCTTGCAGAAAGTAAATCACACTGTAGGAAGTAAAAAAGCAAAGTCAGATATCCCGGGCTCTAGAAATCAAAGCAAGGCATCCATTTCCTGTATCATTCAGTCTCTTGATTTCTTTGCTTTCAGGCCAGTTATGTGGCTAGTCGCTGGTCACAGGATGCTTTTAGCCCCTTGCTTTGGCTTCAGCAGTAATTGACTGGAATGCTTGTATATCAGAGGTTTTGACTGGCATCAGGCTTCTGCTGGCCTCTGTTGTTGACTCAACAGAAAGGGTTGGACTTAGGATGTAATCCATGCTAGACTGAGGTACTTTATAGTGGGGTCTCACTATGTTGTGCCCAGTTTCTCTATGCTCATCTTGCTTTCTTGTCTTTAAAAGGTGCTTCATGTTCCCTGTCCATTTGGACAAAGGACATATTTGGGAGGACTGTCAGTTCACTGGGAAGCTCCCCTTAATCAAAAACACATGATTCAGCCTGAGGAAGATATAAAAAGGGAACAGAACCACATAATGAGGAATGCGCACATAGGTTCCAAGACAGATCTATTACTCTATGCTGTCATATGAGAACTTTGCAGTATATTGGGATCATCGACCATGTTGCAGGGATAGAAACCAATTCTAGTGTTTTTAAAAGGCTGCTAACAATCCCCTTTTGCCCCGTTCTGTATTTTGATTGGCTGGCCACATTCCAGACTCCTCCTAGGGTGGATGGAAATATATCCTTGGGTCCCCTCGGCAGTAGACTGACATACCTGTTACAGAACACAGCAAAGGTCAAGCAGGGACAGATAGCAACAATTGTCCATGGGTTGCACTGAGCATTTCAATGTTGATACACTGTGCAGTGAATGCACTGAGGTTGGGGACAATGTACAAGCAAATCCTCTTTTAGTTATAGCGGTCTCTTCTCCTGGGCATTTCCCCAAATTATCCAAGGTGCTATCACCTCTTGATTGTAAAAAATTAAAAGGCAAGAAGTGGAACATAGAAGAAGATTAAGAGAACTAACTAGGCATAACTTAGCTAAATGAAAATGCCAGGGGACCCAAAGCCAGCCCTCTGTAGATACTTCATGTGCTTAGGTAATTTGGCAAAAAGCAACATCTAAATCCATCGAACGTAGGAAAAAATGACTGCTTAAAACAGTATAAGAAATCAGAAATACTCAAAAGAAGCAATATTATCAACTGTTTATTGAGCATCTACTGTGTATCCAACTCTATGCACAGAAGAAGATTTAAGACAAAAGTAAAGTAAGTTACAGCACTTGCCCTAAGGAATAACAGAGCTAAAAAGACAAAACACATGCCCTTGGACAGAGTCTGGGGAGGAGACAAATGCTAAGAGCTCAGAGCAGGGAAAGAGCTCTATGATCTGAGGTGACCATAAAAACCAGAGAAATGTGTAAGAAATGGATTTAGTGTATTTTCTCCAAATAGAGAAAATGCTGCTAAAACCAACCTGGATAAAGCCCCAGAATCACGTGTGTCACTGAAATGCACAGAACAGTGGCTATTTCTGATTTCTCTGATTTCCACTACCTGCCCCCTGTGATTCAGAGAGGGCTGATTGTAAACAAACACATTTACAGCTCAAGGTCACAGGGAGGGCTTTTTCATCACTGTGAGGGGAATTCCTCAGGAAGAGGCCACGGTTCAGTCTCCCGATGGCCGGACCAGCCTTGCTTTGTGTGCTTGGTAATTAGGAGGCTCAGTATAATTCCCAATATCTGGGCTACAATCAATAGCGGGAACACAAGGAGAGTGCGGCTGGACTGGTTTATTCGATGGGTCACACATTAGATAGCTAATTGATGTGGCTTCTCAGGACACAGCAACACCGCCGATGCCCGCCACTTCCTATTACTACTAGACTTAATGGTTCATCTTTTGATTTCTGCCTCACTCCCAGCACAGTGTTATTTAAATAAGACCCCGTTAGGAGATTTATTTATCACAAGGAAAAGATTTATCCAGGAAAAAAAATTCTACCAAGACACAGCAGTTTCCTTTTCAGAGGTACCACAATAAAGGAGATAATAGCAATATTTTTACTGTATAGGTCGATACAATTATAGGATGGAAGAAAGCAAGGAGCAAAAATATAAATTTCACACTTAGTGACCTAGTAATTTGTCAGTCATTTTTCTGCATTAAACCTAATGCATCCTCTGGGACTGGGGCAGAGGATTCCAGAGAAATTGTACTCTGAGCTTGGCTAAGCTCTGAATTCCACACCATCTCTTTTATTCTCCTTTCTTGAGGTTTTCCTCCATGTGTTTAATTGTCTTTGTCTTCTCAGTTCCTATGAATTTCTATTGAGAGTTTTCTTTGATCTTTTATTCTGATACCAATTGCTGGAAAAAAAAATCTTCTTTTCACCTAGCAAATGATCGTTTTATATTTCTTTATTGGAAGTAAAGAGCCTACTGTGAAGTGTCAGAAACTCTCGACACTGATCAGTTTAATTCTGCCAACCATGGAAAGAGGCAAATCCTATCCTTCCTGAGTCTCCAACCCATGTAATCTCCATTTTTCCCACAATAGACTTTTACTACTGCATTGATACACCTTTCATTCACCAGTGAGGGCCCACTGTGTTTTCAGCCAAGCAGTGGGTCCTCCACGAGCTTACAATCTACATGACGAAATTATACACACATTGAATGTGCAACTGGAAAGGGTAGTATGGGAGGAGGATGGGCTGGAGAATAAGGAGGGGAGGAGGTGTGGCAACTGTAGCCAAACCTGGGAGGAACTGTGATGGAAAGGAATAGATTTACAGTGGAGCAGGAGGAGCTTGGATGGGATCAAAGCACGGTATCATCAGGGAGACAAATGTGAGGTAAACATAAGGAAACCTTCTCAATCCATTAAACAGAGTCACCTGGCAAAAGAAGGCAATGTATTGATATGTGAGGAACTCACTGACAGGCTGTGATGGACTTACTGCCCTGGCCAGGGCATAAGACTGGCCCATTCAAGCCCAAGCTCACTGGTGTGACAAATGGACACTGTAGGGATCTGCAGAAAGTACACATTAGTGAGGACCGTCGTCACCAGAGAAGACTTCAAAGAAACACAAAAACTGAGTTAGGGCCTCTGTAAGAGCTGAACTGGTCAAGAAGGCACAGGAAGATACTTTTTGAGAAGGAAAAATATACGCTCAACCTGCCCTCACACTCCTGCATACACCCATTATTTCTTATAATTTTCTGTCCAAAGAACAAGTTTTCTTATGTTAAGCCAAGAGAAAGTAGTTCACAACATTTTCATTCATCCCTCTAAGAGAAGGAACAGGTACAAGAAGTAGACCAAATTTTAAAGTCGATGCCTTTATTTTTTGCTCTTTCGTCTTTTCATTCTTCCTATTTTCCAGTCTTTCAAAAGTTTACTGAGAATCAAGGCACTGGGGCTAAGTGCTGGGGATGCAATGACCTGCAAAGACAGTTGTAGTCTTTGCCATCACAGAGCTTACAGTCTATCTGGAGAGACAGATATTAGCCAAGTCATGTTCGGATATATGTTTACAAATGACACCAAATAAAAAATACTGTGAGCACCCAGAGCAGGTAAGAGAGAGCCCAGAGGTAGGCTGCAGTTGTGTCAGAACAGGCTTCCCTAATGGAGGGATAGCTGGAGTGCAATCTGAGATTGAGGATAGTAACAAGGTGAAAGGCGTGGCAGCGAAGAGGGTCAAGGGGTAAGGAGTGGGGGAATAAGTTATTCCAGGAAGAGAAAACAGCATAAACAAAAGCAAGAGAAAAGACTACATATACAAGGAATTGAAAGAAAACTAGGGAATTCCAATAATTTGTGCATCTGGAATGGTAGAAATCTCAGTTTATAGTTAGCGACCAGGGATACCAGGAAGGAATGAGGGTAAACTGATGAAATAAGGGAACCTGGGATCTCTGTAAATATTATATTTCTTTGGGAATATGAGAAGGTTAGTGTTCATTTTATAGGTCAATTTTGTTACAGAAAATACTTATGATTGGTGTCCACATGACCTATTTTATTTTAGCATAATTTTTCTGCAGACCCAGGCAGAATTAACAGATTAAAATTGCAATCGTCACATAATTATCCATACATGAATTATTCCTGGTGACCTCGGCCATGAATGGTTTTCCATTCTTTCACATTAGTAAGCCTCAACAGGATGGGTAGAAGAGCACATATATTCTAGGTAGAGAGGAATCCTGGGCCTGGGTACCAAGAAAATGGATACATTTGAGAGTCTCTGTGTGTCAGGCTTGGGTAAAGGATGCGACTATTGGTTTTCTGCTTGCCACCTTCCAAGATTAAATACAGATCCCTGGATTTCCCAATCTTTTGTAGTAGTCTACCTGTAGCTGCTTAGGTTGATTTTGTTCTTAAATCTTAGAAATTTATGTTAAACAGACAGATTAAATGAGTTGCTAATTGTTTTCTCCTTTCTGAGATTAATTCTGATAAGAATTATTTGTGCTCAATTGGTCTCCCTCCATTATGAAAAAGAGGCAAAACTCTTAGCTTTATCTCTAAAATACCATAGATAACTAAGGTGATTTTTTGAAAGGGGTAGGGTTGAGCAAAGCTATAAAGTGAATGAATAATTGTTCTCTTTAGCATCAATACTAAGTAAAAATGAAGACAAATTACCTATGCTATAACCAGAAGAAGCTGCTGATTCAAGCTTATCCAAGGTATTGATGTTCTCTAGCTCCTCAGCCTAACATGCTAGCATTCTATTTACCTAATCAATAGGTCTCAAAAATCCCCAGTGAATCAATCAACAGAGCTTCCTTAGGCTGAGTTTTGAGGAAACTTGAGAAATAGGCAAGGACTGGATGGATTGGTTTCCGAGCTGGTAGCAAAGATATCTGTAAGTCATTCTAGCACTCAGCACTCGGGCATCTTGAGTAATATCTACCGTGTGGCCAGCACTAGAGAAAAGCCATGCCGAAGATAGTTTTGACGTGTGTACATTCCCAGTTCAGTGGATCAGACAAATGCAGGCATGTTGTCAGATCTCAGAGGGATACTATACCTGAATCCTATCTAATGAAGTGCCATTTGCATGGTGGTGGCACTTGGTGGGGTCAGTTTGTCAATGCCTTGGTAAAGCAACTGCTTTGGTAAGAGACAATTTCCATGGAAATGGCCAGAGGAGGTGAAATTAGGAAGGGGATGAAATTTTCAGAAATCAGTGTGGCATGCTGCCCACCAAGTCATCTCTGCCCATGCACTCTACTGGGTTGGCTCTTCTACAAAGTTATCACAACCTCCTAAGACCTCTGGTTTGCCTCTCTCAAAACTCCAAAGGATTTTCAGCTGAGTGTACTGGGAAGCATCAACTGAAAAATTTCACTTAAGAATGCTGGTGATTGATCACTCCCATGGTGTTTCTCTCTTTTTTTTTTTTTATGTACACTATCTTAAGTGGATCATGTATTGATGGAACTTAAGAAAGACAATATAATGGAAGAAACACCTGAGGCTGACCTGCCTTTGAGACATGGAGTGGAGACAGGGCTCCTTTCCTCCCAACTTTGTGGTCTGGAGCAGAGAAGCTCCTGGATTTCTATATTAATCTCTTCGAGTCCAAACACTCTGGCCTATACAAGATCAGGCCCCCTCCTTGCAGGGAGACAAAGTACAGAAAGCCCAGGACCTAGAACACAGTAGGTCTTCAATGAAGGACAACTATTATGATGCTGACAGTTATCCAAATCTCACACAGGAGTAAGAGACAGTCTTTTTTTTTTTAGCTACCAGGGTAGGCTAGAAAGGGGAGGTAATTTTGGATACGAATAAAAACTCCTAAGCCAAGCTCACACAGTCAGGGCCTCCACAAGGTTTACCTGGCTTCAGACAGAATACCTGGGCCCCAAACCTCTAAGCATTATTGTCTGAATGCTCCTACTCCATCTCAGGGCTCTAGTGGGCGGACCAGTGAGTTGGCCAGGCTGGGCTGCCAGGGAACAGTAGGGGCAGGCTTACCACCCAACAGAGCAAGAACAAAGGAGACCCAAGAGGGGTAAACACCAACCAGGGTGCTAGAGAGGAGCTGACTGCAGGAGCCAGAGTGGATGAGAAGGTGGAGACTGCCTATAGCTGGGACAGGAAGCAGTCCGGGACTGTTGTGAGCACCCAGAGGGTTTTGTGATGGCTTTGACAGAAGGCGGTGAGAGCTCTGTGGACATGTCAGAGGACTCTGTAGACTCTGTGCTTCGTGTGCCATGACCTTCAGCACTCAAAACGCCCAGAAAAATAGAATGAGAAGGTCCTCTCATGGGTCGCTCGTCTTCTCCAAGTCTCCGTTTAAAAATATGTACAGTAGGAGTGACACTGGCGGATTTTATGGCTTTTATTAGGACTAAATGAGTATGGAACAACTTTGTTTCCTATTATAGGTGACTATTATGACTGCAATTATTATATTCTCAGTAATCATCACTGTAGAAGGTTGCTGGTTAAACAGAAAAGTCCATTCAACAGACTTTTATCCCATTTGCAGAAATTCTCTAGAGTATGATAGTATACCACTTATGGATATGGAAAGTGGTCAAATTTGAGATCAGAAAGCTGGCTCTCCCCAAGGCCATAGCCAGGGGAAAGAAAGTGTCTGGGTGCAAAGAGACTGAGAGATGGACTGAGAGCAATTTAATAGTGAGGGGTCTGAGTTCAAGGTCTTCAAACCTGACTGGCTGCACTAGAATTAGCCTGAAAACTTGAACAAAATTACAGACCTACTGAATGAGAATCTCCACATGGTGTCTGGGGCAAATGTTTTCTAAAGTTCCCTAAATGACTGAGATGATTAGCCATCCAGATTTAGAAAGCAGAGGTCAGAGCCGGTCTTGGGGCCAGGTGCCAAAAGCCATCAGCCTGGCAGGACAGGGCCTGGGGCCTGGCCACCAGCTGGACCATGACAGCACGCCAAGCACTGGAACACAGTAAGGGGACAATGGGGAAGCCCTCACCGGGCCATGGATTTTGGTTATTTGCTTAATTCTAGAAATGCGGAGGCTATAGTTCAGGCTCTTGGGGAGGCTGGGTCTGCAGGTATGAGGAAAGGGAATGCTGCAGTCAGGAGCCTAGAGGAGCAGCTGAGGGTCAGGCCAGGATGGACAGGTCGACTCTTTTCTCAATCTCAGAACTTCTTTCCCAAGGAAGTGGCTTGGGACACAGTATTTTTCTGCTTCTCTCAGGACATGGTAAGAAAACAGAGCTAAACAAGGGAATGTGCTGGAATTAGAAAAGGAAGGAAAAATATGAGTGTGAATCTGGGTTCTCCCCTCCTTCACCCCCACCTCCTCTGGGACTATGGATACACTGGGTACACTGGGGGAGTGAGGAGAAGCTGCCAGTGCTCTGAGGAGGGGCTCCTGGGCCCATGTTCTCAGGCTGCCAAAGAAGAGACCAGTTTGGGGGCTGATAGGATCCCTGGGGAAGAAGCCAATTTTACACCTTGGTGAAAGGCTAGGACCCTGCCACATTTCACAAGACTTCTAGAAAATAGAAAGCCCCCAGCTCGCAGATACAGCTTTAGTAATCACAACGCCAAAAAAAATAAAAAAGTCTCCTTGGAGATAAAGCAAAGTTGGTGAATCAGCACAGGTGAGCAGGTGAGGGCCATGTAATTCCCCAATCAAGGTAGTTGATTGCGCATATCTTCAGTTTAAGAAAAAATTAAACTTTTTTCTGAGACACACACACACAGAGAAAGATTAGTTGTATATCCTTTATGCCAGTGATGTGCCAAAGTGAGGATTTCACGTTAAATTTCCCAAATTTTCCCCGAGGGACTGAATTGCAATGAATGATTTGGTCTCCCAGGCCAAAGCCTCACAACTCCCATGAGTCACTCTGGCGGGGCTGTTCCTTCTCGGAGGCAGTGCCTGCCTGGGCCTGGGTTCCAAAGAAGCTGGGAATACTGGTGAGAATCCTCAGAGACCCAGTGACCCACCAGATGAACATAACAAAACACTGTCACAAAACCTGACTTTGTCGAAGCAACCCTTCTTTCTTTCAGTAACGCATAATTAAATGTATAAGGTATGACCAAGACATCAGAAAGGAGAAAAAACTATGAACTTCAAATACCAGGTCCTAACCCAACATCTAACACTTCTAGCTGGGAGACCTTGGGCAAGTTAACCAACATCTGAAAAACAGACACAAAAGATGCCTTCCCCAGCCTCCTGGAGATTTGGAGGGAATCAGATGCGACAATGTGCCGGAAGCCACTTCTTAGTGTCTTACGTGTAAGGGCCTCAGTAATGTGTCATAAACAAGGTGCTGCTGCACTAATCCTTCTGTGACCCCTCCCAAGACCCTTCTACACACAGATGGTCACAGTGGGATCTACAGAAAAGTGCTGAGTTGTAAGGGAAGCTGACCAGGACTCCAGGCATGAGCTAAAGAAAGGCCTCCTTACCGGGTTGAACTGAGCTGAAAGGAGTGAGTGGGCAGAGATGAAGATAACTGGAAAGGTTGGTCAGAGTCAGACTGTGAATCCGAGACAGGAGGCAGCAGGACCCGCTTCTGAAGTTGCTACCCAGGCAAAGGTCCCGGCTCCGATCCCCCGCCCTTCCCAGCCCTCTGCACCAGCCAGTTAACATCTAACCCTTTGGAGTGAGTCCACGTGGGGCGGAAGCCCCAAAGCCCGGGCCCCCTTTCCTGGGGGAGATAAGCAGAGGGCCTCCTGGATGGGCCGGGGGGCACACCTCCATTCCCTGGGCTCTGCGGGCTGCGCCTCTGTGATCAGGTGCTTATCTCCAGGTGTTCGCCTGAAGGGAGGTCATGAAAAATCAACACCAATCAGGGCAGTTTCCTTGGAAGCTGAAATTATCTCTCAGGCATCTTAGAGCAGGTGCAGGGCTATTTTGGGCCAGCAATCACTGTGTGTAGAGGAGGGAGCATCGCCTCTTCTCACAAAGCAGCAGCCTAGAGAGAGCCAATTACGGCAGGCGAGCGCTTCCAGCTCCTTCTGTCTGTGCCGCCAAACGTGGCAGAACGTCCGGGCGCGGGTTCCTGCCACGACCACCGGCGAGGGCTCTGCTCCAACGGATGAAAGTATAGGGGTTTAGCTTCCTGGTCTGAAACAGAGTGTCTCCCACCTGCAGGAGAAAGTTCACATCTTTCAGCGTGGAATTCAAGGCCCCCCTCTCTCCAAATGCGCACTCTGTCTCTATTCAGTACCTTTACCCAGATTCCTCCCACGCTCTACGCCAACCCAGACCCTCCATGCCTGTCGCAGATGGAGGGTGCATTTTCATTTTAACCCAGATATACTGAATCTGCCTCTGGACTTCCTCCACCAGGGTGCTCCCTTTCCCGGACCCCCCTTTGTCATCAAAGTGCCCTTCCTCCCGGAGGGCCAAGCTATCCCACGGAGCTCTCTCCTTTCTCCGCCCTCCCCTTGTTGGAACCACAGGACCTGATGGTGCACCTGTGTGCACTCTTCAGGTAGCAATGGAGACTTTCAGGCTATATTACACCACCCCCTGAAAACCAGAAAGTGGCTGTGGGGTCTCCTACTTCTTCATTTCCCCCACAGCATCTGGGATAACAGTGTCGGCACTGAATAGCCACTCTTTCAGTTCCTATCTCTCCCAATTCCTCAACTTTCTGCAGAACCTGCCTCATCTCCTCTCACCTCTCAAAATCTCTTCAAACCTCTCAGATCATCAAAGCCAGTTAGATTCACACGAAACATCCCAGAGTTTAGGAATCACTGTTTCTTAAAAGCTTCTGACAGGCTTGTTTTGTGTCTCTAAGCAGTCCATTTCGGAAGATGGGGCTGTGTTTTAGGTGTCTGTCCCAGGCCTCATTCTCCTGCCGGCTAATAGGATGGGGGGGTGGGGAGGCGCTCTGTGTGGGTTCTGTTTGCCTAATGGCCCTCAGTCTGGTGATCTGGTTTCCAAGGAAGGGAAACACTTGCATTGCAAATGGATTTATTAAAATACTAGCCCATGGTTCTTGTCTTTTAGAAGCCCACGATCTAAAAATATGCCATGGAGAGAAAGGGCACACAGACAATGAAAAGACAAGGACTGGGAGCAGACAGGATCTAAAAATATCAGAGTTCTGAACAGAAAAGGGTGGTTTTACAGCGTCACGTGTTGAAAGCTTGTCCAAAGCAGCACACATCTCCCCCTGCCTTCTCCCTGATACCTCTAGTCTCTTCATTTCTTTTTCTCTAGTCACTTCCTGCCTTTGAATATTTAAACCTTAAAAAATGTCAAAACAGAATGCAACGGACAGCAAGCACCACACCCGTCCCCGCTTGTTCTTCTCTCCAAGGCACACACTGTCAGTCCCGACAGGCCACCGAGATGAGAAGCCTCTTCTTCCGCTGGTAGTTCTTCGTGTCCTCTCAACGCAGCACCGATGAAGTTGCCCTGGACTGTCGTGACTGTGTGTGTGGTTTCCATCCCTTATTAGACTATAAACCCCTTTAGAGAAGGGATTATGTCTCATTCACCCCCAGCAGCCACAGGACACAGTATTGCCCAGTTTTCAGCAAAAGGAAGTAGTTTTGCTAGAGGAATGAGCGAACAATTAGCTGAAACTATGACTCTCTCCAGGCCTTGACAGCCTGTGGACATGCTGATATTAATAACCACATTTTGGTCCCACACAGCTCCCACCTCCACAATCAGACAGTCTGTCACACACTGACTCCCTCTGAATCAGGCACGAAGGAGGGGGCACCTCGACAATTCCGTCTCAGGGAATCTCAGACAGACCCTAATATGAGAAACAGATGGGACAGGTTAAAACGTCTGGGTTTGGCAGAAGCTTCTTTGTTGGATGTAGAAGCTCTGAAGCAACCAGGGGCCCAGGGCTCTGTGCCTGACCCAAGGGGCCGCCCGTCTCAGGAGTGAAAACCAGGCAAGCCAAGCTTGGCCCTGCAGCCCTCCCCCTCCATTCAGGACTGCTCTGTTTCTCCCAGATTCCTAGTGTGGGATTTCATCTAGAGAAAGTCTTCCAATAACCAGAAAATAAACTGCTAGGTTACAAGAAAGTTTCCTAATTACTGCTCCCTGGAGCAAAATGAACTACTCACACTCACCTTCACCCCAGGAGCACCCCTTGACCGCTGTCCCCAGAACTGCTTCAGGCCACTGGCCACTAGGGAGTAGAACTGGACCTGAGAGACTTTGGCTACCAGTTGCCCTTCCCTGACCCGTGAAACCACAGCAAGTTGCCTCCTCCCCGCCTCGGAGCTATCAGGCCTCCTGCACCACCCCCTCCCCAAAACTTCTCATAAGTGTCCCTCGTTATCACGAGTGAATAACTGAATGTGAGAGCGGGCATCCACCCTACATCCCTGGTCTCAAGTGAAGAAATCCCCTATGACGACAGACGGAGTGACCTGCCCAGTCACACTGTCAGACGGTGTCTGTGGAGACTCATCCTTCTTCCAGTCTTTGCATATTTAACAAGTTTAAAAGATCACAGTGAGAGAAACCAGGGACATCAGAGAATTCTGAGCATCAGCATTCCAGATAGAGTCAATTTCTGTCCGAAGCATGGTTCCAGGTGCTCTCAGCCACGGGTCATCATCCACTCTGCCTGTGTGCAGAGCCAGGACTGCAGAAACTTGTTTGTTTGTTTGTTTGTTTTTCTGACAAATTGCTGATAGTTTCAGCCAAATAGGACTTGGACTCCAAGAAAACTATTTACCTCACATCTTCCCCAGTTTACCTGCCTCAGGAATTATGTGAGAGGGCCGTGCTGGAGCTGCCGTCCAACTGCAGAGCTCGCTGTGTGGCACCAACTTGACAGCGTCCATGTGAATGGAATCCAGCCAAGCCTGGCACTTCTCTGCCTCTCACAGCAAGTCCTGTCTCCCCAGTCTGCTCCCTCTCCTCCCACCCCTCCCCCCCAATCAAGAGTGTTGTATTTCCCAAACCCCGTTTCAGAGCGACGTTGTTTTATAGGGCCCCTCCAAAATATCTTGAATAGTGCCTTTTTTATCGCTTCAATTTTCTGAAAACTCCAGCTGCTCCTCTGAAACCATCCAAATCTAATTAACCGCCTAAGCTGGAGTTAGGGACAGCGGCTCACTTTCGGGTCCTTAGCATACCCATTCAGGCCTTCTTTCAATATGGGCACAAAACCAGGAATTTCTAATAATTGTATCTATGGGCCTGGAAGGGAAAAAGAAAAGAGAAAGAAAGAAAGAAAGCTGTTAATAAGTAGGTCTGTGAAAGCCGGGAGATCAGCACCTCGCCTGAACTTGGCAGCCCAGGCCCGAGAAACTCGGAGACAATGCCACGGGGGATCGGAACAGCTTAGCCTCCTGACTCAAATTTTGTGAGAACCAACCCGGCTGTGAATAGAGATCCCAGCCTCAGTGCTAAATGGTCCCAGCTCAGACTCATTGAAATGTCTTCTCATAGAATTGGAAAAGAAGACGGCCAGGAAAGTTTGCAGAATGTCAATAAGGCTGTGCTGAGAAGGGGAAGATGGGGGAAATTCAGAAGTTTGCTCCTGAATGACATGGATTAAGACAAAAGCAGTGCCCTGGGTCTCTGCCAGGTGGCACTGACAGGAGGGGGCCCTGCTGCCTGGGGAGCTGTCAGGGAGGGGAGTTCCCTGGGCATGGACCACTTCCTAAGGTGTCACACTGGAGCTGGGGGCCTTGGGATGTCACCTCACTGCTCCTTTAATGGAAAAGCCTTGGAGGAGGCAAGAGCTCCAATGTGCCCCTCAGAGTCCTGGCTGTCTGTCTCCCATGAGAAACTCCCTTCCTCACCATCAAAACTCAGTCCCCTCACTTTGCCTTGAGAGGTCATGGAAAAAACAGTATTTGTGCCCATTTTTCCAGGCCCATTTCAAACACCAGTATCCCCTAAAGCCTATCCCAGTTCTCACCACAGCTCCCACTGGCCAGCCCATCCTCCCATTTTACTTGTTGTCTAGCTGGTGGGGTGAGGGGTGGGGCGTGGTCTGGGGCTGCCCCATATACTTCTGGTATATCCCACCACTCCTTATGCTTAGGACATAATTAATAAACCTTATTTGAATAGCTACATCACTGACCCAGGCTAAGCCTGGAATTCATTCTGCTCTTACAGCAAGTCAGGATTTTACCACATTATTCTCAGAGGCTGTTCCCATTGGTTGATTGGTTTACTTATTTTGATCACTGTGGGAGTAAAAATGAAAGAAGGGCAACAGAGTTGTTTTTTGATAGCAGTATGCTGAAGGTGGACAAATTATAAGAAAAATTAATTTATGCGTGAACATATACAGAGATGTTTTATTCCCATATGTATATACATGTGTTTACAAATGTATATGTCTATTTATACATATATGGAATGGGAGTAAATTACAATAATAGAAAAAGCAGTTTTCTTTGTAAATAAGTCAATGGTCTCTCATTACAAAGAACTGCAGGTTTTTATAAGGGGCATAGATCAGGCAGTGTACAATATCGCAAGCACATGTTCTGTTCCCTTTTATTTTCAATGTTGTCTTGAGTTGTTGTTTCAGGAGTAGGAACGGATTGTTTCTTAGGAATAAGAATTTACTCACAGGGCCTAACTAGCAAGGTCTTTCTGAGAAGAAATAAAGCACCATCTCCAGTCACATCTTTGCTCTTGCTGATGGTAATCTGAAGCCCCTTTGTAGCCCAGATGTGAAGAGGGACAGAGCTGGAACACAGTGAGTTTCAAGCCACAGAGTCCTCTCCAAGTGAAGCTGTAAATAAGTCAGGGTCATTTCTAATTGGATGAGGTATGTGGAGGTCCTCCCTTCTTCCTCTTCCTTCGTGGTCTTCACTCTCCTCCCCTCAAACCCTGGCAGGCTCAGGGGTTCTCATGGGCTTCCTAGCTCAGAGCACTGTGCAAAACTTAGCTTTCCTCCAGGGCCCAGGCTTTACACAGAGAGTTAGAAATTCTAGGTGCAGGTCCCACTTCTGTTCTTTTCTAGTTCTTGGGAGCTTGTTGCCCTGGAGTAACCTCATTCATCTTGCATAGAAAATAGTCACTACAAACACACCTTACTTTATGTGCCAAACAGTGTGCATTCCTGGTCTTGTGGATCTTCAGTTCAGTTCAGTTCAGTTCAGTCGCTCAGTCATGTCCGACTCTTTGCGATCCCATGAATTGTAGCACGCCAGGCCTCTCTGTCCATCACCAACTCCCAGAGTCTACCCAAACCCATGTCCATCGAGTCGGTGATGCCATCCAACCATCTCATCCTCTGTCGTCCCCTTCTCCTCCTGCCCTCAATCCTACCCAGCATTAGGGTCTTTTCCAATGAGTCAACTCTTCGCATGAGGTGGCCAAAGTATTGGAGTTTCAGCTTCAACATCAGTCCTTCCAATGAACACCCAGGATTGATCTCTTTTAGGATGGATTGATTGGATCTCCTTGCAGTCCAAAGGACTCTCAAGAGTCTTCTCCAACACCACAGTTCAAAAGCATCAATTCTGCGGTGCTCAGCTTTCTTCACCGTCCAACTCTCACATCCATACATGACCACTGGAAAAACCATAGCCTTGACTAGACGGATTTTGTTGGCAAAGTAATGTCTCTGCTTTTAAATATGCTATCTAGGTTGGCCATAACCTTCCTTCCAAGGAGTAAGTGTCTTATAATTTCATGGCTGCAATCACCATCAGCAGTGATTTTGGAGCCCAAAAAAATAAAGTCTGACACTGTTTCCACTGTTTCCCCATCTATTTCCCATGTGGATCTTAAAGGACACCAAACACAAAATGAAAGATGTGACTGTGCATCTTCTTGGTGTTAATGGTCTTCATTATTCAGAGAAGACACAGAGGATCTGAGACATTGAGTATCGGGCCCATGTCACCTGTAGTTCCTACCTCAGTGGTCTTCCTCCATCTCACTTGGTGATGCTCCTGGTGAAGACGAGATATCTGTTCTTTGGTGGTTATGGTCTCTAGAGCCAGAAGGGTAAGGTTCAAGTCATAGCTCCCTCACCTGGCTTCTAATAAGCACTAGACACATTTACTATTATTATTATTACTTTTCTTGCTGCTTTTAATTTTTTTTCCCAAGACTGTGAATGGACTCTCTCTTGTGCATGCTGCACACATGAATTGTCCAATTAGCCAGTTTAGGGCTACAAATGGAACTAGATTATCCCATAAGCAGAAAAAGTGCACGCACCTAGGCAAAACAAATGTACCAAAAAAAAAAAAAAAGCCTACTTCAATAAACTTAGTTTTGTGATCAGAAAATTCCACCAAAACAGGGGTAGAGAATCATAACTATATCATTTAGTGTTTCCTTTCCAAGGGACTTGCCATGAAACAGAGTGTGCCCTGGAAGAGACGGCAGAGCACAGCTGCCTCCCTTATCAGGAGTCCAGACCCAGGACCTGGGCTTCCTCAGCTGAGCCCCTCTGGCTCCCTGCACTCAGTAGCCATGGCGGTCACCACAGTCACATTGTCCTTTCTGGGCTTAGTCTTCCCAGGGGCCACTCTCTTGACCTCCTTCCGCATTTGTTCTCCTCCCCTTTATCAGGCATGTTGAGGGGTGGGAAGCCAGGATGGGGGTTAGCTGCTGAAAATGTTTGTGATGAGGCCAGACTCAGCTCTGTGCATCCATGTACTACCAGGTGGGGAAGCCACTTTTGATCATCACGGGGACAAGGCATTCATGTAACTCATGCCAAGGACCCCTCCGACACCACACCATCGACAGCAAAAACAGCTGACATATGCAAGGCGGATGTCAGCAAGCTGTGAGCTAGGGAGCTGTCTGTCACTTTTCTACCTTTTTCTTCCTATAGCACCTTCCTCTCACCCTCTTCCCAGAAGTTGCCCATGAGCTGGCCTCTGGCTATCCAGGGTAACTAGCTGGCTTCAGCCTTATGCCCAGGACATATCTCCACTCCACAGAAACTGAGCCTGAATCTTCATCTCCTACTTTTCCACCTCCGCCACACATACATACCTGGTGTGTCTCCCTCATTATTGAAAAAATTGGCTCAGCTGGTACCTAGTGGAATATTTATCGATACAAAAGCATTTGTGGCTACTGAGAGCTTCCATCTGCTTCATCAGAGGGGTCTATGCACTTCAGAATGGGAAGAGTGGAACAGAGATCACCTGCAAAGGTGGAAGGTCAGGCCAAGTGCCAGGGCAGTGGGAGGGCAATTGAAGGACAAAGGCTGGGACTTGCTGATATCCTTTCAAATCACACAGCACGCTGAGGCCCTGAGTGAGGAGAAGGAGTAAACTCTGTCAGAATCACAGTTCCGCTTGGCAGAGAGGCAGGGAACCGGTCACCCAGCTGCATGTAAACAATAAAAGGTATTTCTTTGGAAATTTTTACTTGTCTTTTATATCTTGGATTCATAGCTTTGGGGTTTTCAGTTTTGGATTGAGGAACGTTAGAACTATGAGAGACTTGGGAGATACAGTAATCCACCCTCCTTATTTTACAGATGCAAAAACAACAACCCAGGAAAGGAAAATGACTTCACTGAGGTCCCAGAGCAAGGCAGTAGCTATGTGTTTGGGGAAAATTCCCAAGATTTCACATATATAAGATAAAACAAGTTTTCTATAGGATATAGGAAGAATGAGGCCCTTTCCTTCAACATATTCTTCTTTTTGATTTTGGGGTCTCAGAAACCAGCTGAATCTGGCATGGAATCTGCATGTGAAAAATTAGCATCCTTGGCTGTGAGGGTGATCTGGCTGCAGCACCTGTCACCCCACGGGTCATCAGGGTTGATTCAGTTGATCTGGTTGTCTAGCAAGTCTCCCTCCCTCCCTCCCTCAGTGCTCTTTGTGTGTGCCTCCCAAAACTTCACGCTCCATCAAAGAGTCTGACTTTCCCTGATAGAGGAGAACTCTTCTTCGGTCAAGGGTAGACGAGTAGCTGTGCTCCCCAGCTAGAATCTCCAAACAAGTTCTTGAAGTCCTTGTGTAGGAGAACGTAGGTAGTCAAACTTCCAAGACTCCAGACACATCCAAATGATGTGCTGCAAGTGGCAGTATGCCTTTCCTTCAAAAAATTTTAATAAATAATTTTTTTTAAAAAAGATTTACCTTCTTTCCATTTAAAATGACAAACTGACCAATCAGGGAGCAAGCAGGCTGGAACATCATGTCACCACTCTGTGGTTTGACATTTTAGTGACCCTGTGGCCTTGCAAAGGTCACCCTCCCAGTGGTATGCTGGAGCTGGCTCATGCCAAGTCAAGCATGTTCATCTTTCTCCAGCTTCACACTGGCAGCTTGAAGTTGGCCGTGATGAAAGCATTTACACCAAGGAAACCGACAAATCAGAGCCCCCTACCCCCCCACTGAATGGGTTCATCAGCTTTCTTTCTTCCCAGGGGCACTGCTTCCCCTGCTATCAGAGGCTGTGCTCTGTGCTCAGTTGCTTTAGTCGTGTCCGACTCTTTGCAACCCCATGGGCTGTAGCCCTCCAGCTCCTCTGTCCATCGGATTTTCCAGGCAAGAATACTGGAGTGGGTTGCCATTCCCTTCTCCAGCTATCAGAGGCTGTCTTGGCTCAAATAATTTCTGGCTTCCCGTTGAAGAATTGTAATCAGAGCAAAGTGGCAGGTCTTTGTCTAGAGAAGGACACTAAAGGCTTAATGTTCTTTCTGATTAATCAGTGGCAAATCTTGAGCTCGCTGATTGACACCTCAGATCAGAAATGTCTAGATGGCTGTAATCCTTTATGTTCCCTTGGCGCTCTGTGTACCGCCTTTATTCACTCATATGATGGGGACCCAGGAGGTCAGGGACACAGACACATCCTCCCAGAACACTGAACTTGGGAGGCATGGAGAGACGCACTCTGCCTTAATCCTAACTCTTAACTTGAATAAAAGGCCCCGAAGAATTTTTGCAGGTCTTATATGCTGTGTTAATGAGCAAGGCCTCCCAAAAGAGTACTATTCCCACACTTACAGTTATGCATTGCCTTTAATTGTATACTTTGGCTTGTTGCTGTTGAGTTTTGTTTTCATTGGGAGTGTGGGAGGGAAAAGAGAATACTTAAAATAGTAGAATACTTAAGACACTTAAGATAGCCTCCTTGCTTACTGGGAGCTGAGATATCTTGGTCCCTTAGAGTCATTGTTACCTTTATTCTGGGTCTCAGCCATGAGGAGTTTGACTGAGATGGAGTTGATTGTGTCTATGGTGAGATTGAAGGGAGGATCCATAGCATATTTCCTGTCACATTAGGCACATGACTTTTATAATGTTTCCCTTGTTAAGCAGTTGGGAGTTGGGTTTATTATCTCCACTTAAGAATACATGAAACTGAGCAAATGTTGAACCTAAGATAGTTTTGGGCCCTCTATGCTGAGGTCAGACAGGAGAGGCCATGTAGAGAAAGGAGAGGTGCAAAGAGCAAGTGGAAGCTGTTGAAGACCAACCACAGCTTCCTCACAATTTTGTTTTGATTTGGCTTCACTCCTTGTTTCTCTAACACCAATAAGAAATTCATTATATTGGATAGTGAACGATTCCAAATAATATGAATAACCAATAAATACCAAAGATTTTGATCATCCAATTAAATTAAATTTTTCTTGAAATTTTTGGCCATGCAACAGTAGAATGGAAAGCCTCAAAAAGTGATGAATTCCCATCATCTTCCTCCAAGAAGAAGCTGAACAACACCTTAGGCTGTTAGGATCTTGTAAAGGGGTTCCTGAATGCAGGAGTGACTGCAACCGGCTCAGCTGACAGAGGCCAAGATGCTGATGGCAGCACTTGTCCTGTGTGGGTCTCAGTCAACATGGGAAAAGCAAGTAAAGTAATGCTATCGCTGCTCACCATTCCCTCTTGCAGCAGCCCCCACCCCTGCCCCGGACCATACAAGAGGAATTAGGTCTGATGGCCTGCAGTGAAAAGATGGGGCAACCTCTGATGCAAGCAATCTTCAGCTTTCTCTTCCAGGATACTTTTACCTTCCCACGCCTCCCTTGCTTGAACCACAATGGTACTTGTTCTTATCTGTTGATCTCAGGAAGTCATTTTTCGAACTAGCTTGCATATATGATTTAATACGACATCCAAACTCAGGTGTATTTACATTTTAAAGGAAGTCACCAGGAAAACATCAGACCCCATAGCTCAGCTGGTAAAGAATCTGCCTGCAATGCAGGATACCCTGGTTCGATTCCTGGGTCGAGAAGATCTCCTGGAGAAGGGGTAGGCTACCCACTCCAGTATTCCTGGGCTTCCTTGGTGGCTCAGTCGGTAAAAAATCCACTTGCAATGCGGGAGACCTGGGTTTGATCCCTGGGTTGGGAAGATCCCCTGGAGGAGGGCATGGAAACCCACTCCAGTATTCTTGCCTAAAGAATCCCATGGACAGAGGAGCTTGGCAGGCTACAGTCCATGGGGTCGCAAAGAGTCAGACACGACTGAGCAACTAAGCACAGCACATTAGGAAAACATAAGGCTTTATACCAAAGAGATATCATACATTTAATGCTGAAATCTCAAGAATCCAAGATGAGTATTTCATGTATGGATCGATTGACTAAAGGATAGAGTTCTAGTGGAGGGTAAGCTTAGTTTCATGTTAGAATCATTATTGTACTGCATTGTTCATAGTGCATTCATTTAATCTATTTGAATAGTGCAAGCAAAGCTATGAGTGTATGTGTATGTGCGTATACATATATCTTATGTATGAACTTGCTGTAGATCATGTTTTCATGAGTAAGTACCTGCCATGCAGCAGGCACAGGGCTAAGCTCTAAGATACAAGGGGAAGCTGAGAAGATACTGGGACTCTTTGTGAAGCTTACAGTCCGGTCTGTGACCTTGTAAAAGGCCTGACAAGAATCAAACCCAAGACTCCTGATAACAAAGTCCAAGCATTCTTTCTCCTACGTAATAGCTGTTCCCCTTGGAAATGATAAGAAATGGCAAGAATGTGTAGAGGTGGCTCTTTCCTCAAGAGATACCCCTGGGTTCCCCTGGATCCTTGGTAAAACTCTGTGGACCGAGTTTTCCTCTGATTGGTCTGTGGAGAGTGAACTGATGCTTTCTCCATCTTTTCCTTCCCTGTTCTGGAGACACATTCTTTCCCCAGATCAGAGAGGACTCTGCTAGGAAACACACAGGAGATAGCAAGGGGGTCAATTGGCTTCGTGGAAAAAAGATTTAAAGGCTGAACCTATGGCAGGAGCCCCCACCTCAGTGCTCCCCAAGAAACCCATTTTATTTTCCCTGGGCCCCCAAACCCCAAGGAGAATCAGCCACGGGGAAAGATTCCAGCAGGCCTGAGGAATGAGGGCTGGTGACGAAATGAATGTAGGCAACTCTATCATCTGCTCCCAGGGAGGGGAGGCTGAGGAGCTTGGAGGACTGTTTTGCTCTTAACAGATGCAAGAAAGAGCCGGAAAAGGTCAGAGATAAATGTAGCCCTCACTTTGTTCTGCATATTCAAAAGAACTTTTCTGAAGAAAGACCCAAAATATATGTGTGTTCACTCAACCTTTTCTGTCAGGCACAAAGTTCCAGATATGGAAATGACAGGGTAGCCACCGACGAAGTGTTTGCAGGGCTGTGCACTAGTAGGGCTCACAAGCCGGTCCCCAAAAAGAGCACGTTTCGTGTGGGGCCCATCAGTCTGGCTGGAGAGAGAGAAGCTTGGAAACAGGATAGTATCTTGAGAAATCACTCCCAGAGGAAGCAGAAAGTTCCCAGGGAGAAAGCAGGGATGGAGTGGGAGGGGGAGAGGGGAACGCCATCATCGCGGGAGGCTGGATGGAAACACTGCAAGACCTCACGGTGGCCGACATCCCTGCACATAATCAGAAATTCCTCTCAATTCTGTGGGAAAAGTCTCTTTGCATTGTCAGCCCAGATGCCCCCATGAAGAAACAGCATGAAATGAGTCTCGGGGAAATGTCAGCGTGGGAGTGAGAAATGACTGCCAGTGGCTGGGTGGGGGAGGACAGGCCAGAGAGATGAGCTGACGGAATAAGCTGTCAGCCCCAAAACAAAACAAAACCCACAGAGGTAAAGGGACTCTGCATCCAGTTTGGGCAGTTAGACACCCATTTTCTCATTGCTAGTCCCAAGTTTTTTATCATATAGCCCCAAAATACCTCTCCTACATGTTTCCACAACCAAGGATGACCCAATCTTCCTTTATAACCATAATTCCACCTATCCACTTGGGTTCACAAAGCTAGACTCTCTCCCATTCTCCAGACACGTCGAGGACTTTCATATTCCACCTCTCACCCATGTCGCCAAGTCTTAGAGTACTTGCAAGATAACTTCAGGTTACACCTCTCTGATGTGATGTGTGCCTAGTCGCTCAGTCGTGTCTGATTCTTTGTGACCCCCTGGACTGTAGCTTGCCAGGCTCCTCTGTCTATGGGGATTCTCCGGACAAGAATACTGGAGTGGGTTACCATGCCCTCCTCCAGGGGATCTTCACAATCCAGGGGTCGAGCCCAGGTCTCCCACATTGCAGGCAGATTCTTTACCGACTGAGCCACCAGGGAAACCCTGTGGTGATGTTCAACTATAATTAGTAGATCCTGTTCTAAGGCTCTTTTCACACTTATCCTACCTGGTCACACTCTATATTAGTCTCAACTATTAATGATAATAATAAGAACCAATACCTATTAGGCATTAAAACTATACTAAAACAACTTAACCCTTGTACAATTTATTCAGTGAATAAATAGTGACATTATTTAATCCTTTTCAGAGAAACAAAATGAGACTTAGCTAGGTCAAAGGACTTCTCTATAATCACGCATATAGGCAGAACCTGGATACAAATCTCAGTCCTTCTGATCTGAGATACTCTCTTGTTACCCTCATGTTCTTCCGCTTCCCATACTGTTTGCTTACTGTCTATCTTCTGAGAGTCAATAAAGGCTCATTTTGCAGATTTAGCCCAGAGAAGATGTTCAGTTGTAAAGAATGGATGCCTTTGAGTCTGACTGTTTTCTTTACTCAATGCATATATTTGGTGCTTGCTTTACAAGTAAATTCATTGATAAGCATGAATATTGAAATAAAGTTTTTATTTTTTTATTTTTTATTTTTTTTATAAATTTATTTATTTTAGTTGGGGGCTAATTACTTTACAATATTGTAATAGTTTTTGCCATACATTGACATGAATCAGCCATGGGTTTACATGTGTTCCCCTTCCTGGACCCCCCACCCACCTCCCTCCCCATCCCATCCCTCTGGGTCATCCCATTGCCCCGGCCCTGAGCCCTTGTCTCATGCATCGAACATGGAATGGTGTTCTGTTTCACATATGATAATATACATGTTTGTTTTTAAAAGGACATGAGACAGGTTTATCTGATACACAGTTAACAAATGTTCTTGAAGAGATTGGAAGAATATTATCTTCTTAGATGGGCTTCCCTGGTGGCTCAGACAGTAAAGAATCTGTCTGCAGTGTAAGAGACTGGGTTCAGTCTCTGGGTCTGGAAGATCTCCTGGAGAAGGGAATGGCTACCCAACTCCAATATTCTTGCCTGGAGAATTTCATGGACAGAGGAGCCTGGCAGGCTACAATCCATGGGGTCACAAAGAGTCAGACACAGCTGAGCCTGGGTGACTTTCACTTTTCTTTTACTATCTTCTTAAGTAAGACTTTGGGAACCAGAGATTCTAAAATTAAATGTTCTAGTGAACAATTAACTTCTAGCAGATAACAAAACTTTTGCACTATAATTATAGACAGGGCTGGAGATGATTTTAAGAGCATCTGGTGCAGCTGATTTTTCATTATAGGTGGAAAATCAAAGGCATAGACTCAGGATGGACCTTATTCTTGGTCATTCAGGTAGCTCTTCTCAGAACCAACTTTCCTGAAGTGTGAATACTTGAAAAGATCAACCCACAAAGGAAACGTGGAACACGGGTAGTGTCTAGTGCTTCTCAGACTCTCGTGTGCATACAAATCAAGTAGGGGGTTCTATAGCATGCAAATTCTGACAGTGAAATCAGAATCGGGGGTGGGGGCTGCATTTCTGACAAGTTCCTAGGTGAGGCCTCTTCTGTTTGTCCATGGACTAACTATACCCTAGACAGCTGGTATCTAATCTAGATCAGCACTGTCCAATAAATATATAATTGGAGCCACTTCTGTCATTTTAAATTTTCTAACAGCCACATATAAGAAAGTTTAAAAAAGATAAAATTAAATTTAATATTTATTGAATCTAACCTTTGAAATTCAGTATTTAGCTTTAAATTTGTAGCACAATTTGAACTAGTCAGGTTTCAAATGCTCTATAGACACACGTGGCTAGTGGTTATCAGCTTAGATAGAATAGCTCCAGACTACACTTCTATCACTAGCAGACTCTTTTGTGAAGTCTATTTCATTTTTAGGTCTTGAAACCCAACTATACCAGTTCATCTCTCAAAACAGACTCATTTCTGTGTGTGCCTGATGACATCCTGCCCAGGTCTGGGCACATACACACACAGTGAAGACATTAACTGATTTCAACCCTCCCTGACTTCCTATAAGGAGAAAACAGACTTTCCCACCTCTTTGCACATTACATTATTCAGCTCAGAGCTCTCCAGTTCCTGCACTGTGTATGACATTAGATAAGGTGACTTCCAAACTTTCTTCTTCTTCCAAGAGTCTATGATTTTATTCATTCCAGAATTAGCTACAGCCACATTCTCAGCCTCCTCTTTCTTCATGGCAAACAGTTCTTCCATCCCTCCCTCATTTCTCCTGTTAAAAATTCATTAATCACCTGCATGTTCCCTCTGGAGCCAATTTCAGGCAACTCTCAGATTTACAGGCTTAAGTGGAATGCTGAAGTCTAATAGAGGACAATCGGGGTACTATATTAGATGCTCCTATATCTTAATACCCTCAGAATTCTGTCTCGGCTTTATATATGGCTCTGAGAAAAATGACCTATGATCAAATTATTAAGTGTGCAAGGAAGAGTAGAATATAGAAGTGTAGCGGTTAAGGGCACAGGCTCTGGGATCAGACAGCCTGTGATCAAATACCAGTCAGCATAGGAGCAAATGTAAATTCTCTAAGCTTCCTTATCACCTAATAGCTACGCAGTTCAATGAGATAACCCAAGTAAATGACTTCAGACAGTACCCCTACAGATTAGTGTTCAATAAGTTGCAGGTGATTATAAAACTTGTAGTTTTTTGACATGTGAGAAGGGGACCTGATCCTTGCCCAGCTCCATCAGGAGAAGTCCTGTGGCCCAAAAGGACTGAGTCTATTTTGGGTTGTGGCTGCGTGTGTGTGTTAGTCACTCAGTCATGTCCAACTCTTTGTGACCCAGTGGACTGTAGCCCATCAGGCTCCTCTGTCTATGGATTGTCCACACAAGAATACTGGAGTGAGCTGCCATTTCCTCCTCTGGGGGTCCTCCTAATCCAAGGAACTTAGAGCAAACCTACTTCTCTTTCACGTGTGCATGCTAAGTCGCTTTAGTCACGTCCGACTCTTTGTGACCCCATGGACGGTAGCCCACCAGTTTCCTCTGTTCATGGGGATTCTCCAGGCAAGAATACTAGAGTGGGTTGCCATGCCCTCCTTCAGGGGACTTTCCCAACCCAGGGATCAAATCTGCATCTCTTAGGTCTCCTGCACTGGCAGATGGGTTCTTTACCACTAGTGCCATCACTAGACGTTTAATCACTCTAATCTCAAGACCTTCTTAATTCAGCCCTTGTCCTTAAATTCCATCACTGATTTCCTTCTCATCACCTTTCTACCTGGCATTCATCGGCAAACTTCACCTGGCTCTTTAAGAACTTATCAAGTGCAGGTCATCACAGAGTGCCCTGTGCACAGAACTCCTGGGTGATGCCTTGTTTCCATGCTGCCCAAAGTCACCTCATGCCGTTTGCAAATAAACTTCTCCCCTGAAAGAAAGAACAAACAGTTCGTAATTGGCAATCTGCATAATGAGTGGTGCGTCTATGCAAATATAACATTTGGAATAATCTATTAATATCTCGACTGTGATGTCTGTGGGCCACCACTTTCCATGCTAATGAGCCAGAGCCAAATATTTTCTGACTCCTCTTGAGGTGAGAAGAGAGACTGACAAACTGCTTTCTTCTTGGGGTTCCAATTAGAAATCTGGAGACCGCCAGAGTTGGAAAGGATCTCAGAGACTATTTGATCCCTACACTCCCCAACCACCTCTCACATTAAGGATGAGGAGTTAGAAGTTGAGAGACATATGGCAGCCCCTACATGGGCTTTCTGTGCTTTCAGTGGTCAGAAGCCAGTGGCAGACTCCCAGCCTCAGCCATTCTTGAGATGCCAACAATGGATCAACATCACCTCCTGCTGATCAGGCTTTTGTTTCTAAAATGCAGTCTTCCATGTGGAATTGTCTTTAGCTCTCCCTCCCCTGCCTTCCCTTTCTCTTGATTGAGCTCCTCTTGCTGATCTGGACTTCTAATCTAGAGAACCAACTTCTAGGGACTGCAAGGCAGAGAACTGGGAAACTTAGATCAAAAACATCTGGTCCCAAATAAGACATCATTTGTGAGCTAACCAAAAGATACAGCCCTTGGGTAGGGTTGAGTCCTTTTCTGTTGAAGTAGAAAGAGTCTTAAACACACATACACACAACTTCAGTTTTAAAAGTACTACTGAACCACCAGCACTGGGGAAGTGTAGGACAGGCTTTGTGAGTAATCCATGACCACATTTTCTTAACCCCTTCCCTTTTATCCCAGGCTCTCTTGCCAATCTTAGGCACTTCCGTCATTCTCTCCCCCTTCCCTAGAAGCTCCTTCTATTACTCAAATTTCTGACAAGCAGCAGTGCATGTCCACATACCTGGCCAGGGCAGGGTGGGAAACTGTGGCCAGGGACAGAACCACTGGTTGCTGAGTCAGGCAATTAACCATTGCCCAAACTGTAAGACAGCCAGTGTGGTTCTGGGAGGTTTGGGCCACACTCCAGCAGGGACACTAGCAAGCCTTAAGGTCTCCATGTTTAAGGCACAGGGCAAACAGCTGCTCCTCTCTGATGCATTTTCTGGACTTGACCTCACTACTCAGATTGAATTAAGAGCCTCTCCTCATGTTTCGGGCTTCCCAGGTGGTGCTAGTGGTAAAGAACCTGCCTGCCAACACAGGAGACTTACAAGAGACGAGGGTTAGATCCTTGGGTCGGAAAGATGCCCTCGAGGAGCACATGGCAACCCACTCCAGTATTCTTGCCTGGAGAATCCCCACGGACAGAGGAGCCTGATGGGCTACAGTCCATAGGGTCACAGAGAGTCAGACATGACTGAAGAAACTTAGCACGTATGCATGCCTCCTTTTTCAAATTGTACAAACCACTCTTTTCCTTTGTACAATCTATACTTTGCTGAGCTGTTTACATGTCTCTCTTGCAGGCTAGATTATGAATCTTTTTGTCTCCTGAAACCTTGAGCACCTCGCACGGTATCTGCCACAAATACATGCTCAGACAGAATAAGTAAATGAAGTCATAAAAACCTCTGCACACTTCAGTTTCTGCATCAGGAAAATGAGGTAATTGCACTTTCTCAACTTAACTCTATGACTCTAAGATCGTATTGAGCACCTGCGGTGTGCTCACATTCTGCGAGGAGTTACTAAAAATCAAAGGAAGTATAAATCTTCTCCTAGCCCTCACCAGTCTAGTTGGAAACAAAAACACATTCAGTAAAGAAAATCATTTCAGGCTAAACTGGCTGGCTATAGTTGATGCAACAGAGATTCAGAGAAGAGAGAGATCCCTGCCAGTGAGTGAGTGAGTGAAGTCGCTCAGTCGTGTCCGACTCTTTGCGACCCCACGGACTGCCTACCGTGGTAGGACAGCCTACCAGGCTCCTCTGTCCATGGAATTTTCCAGGCAAGAGTACTGGAGTGGGTTGCTATTTCCTTCTCCAGGGGATCTTCCTGACCCAGGGATCAAACCGGGTCTCCTGCATTGTAGGCAGATGCTTTACCGTCTGAGCCACCAGGGAAGTCCCTGCCAGAGGGGACGTTTAAAGACAATTCTCAGTGGCAGTAGGTGACAGGGTGGGAGCATCCCAAGAGCAGAGGATGCATGAGCCACCTGCAACAGGGTTTCAGAGTTAGGCATACAAGCCAGTTACCTGTGGAAGAGGAGTGGCCGTCTCATACCTGATTCCTGATCATCAATTCAGTAAAAAATCTCTACAACTAGATTTGGGTTCTTCTCTCTTGTTCATACATTTAGCTTCTCCTTTGTATACACTTTTCCCTAAAACAAATGGGTTCTGTTTTAATCAAACACTGTGTCACTCATGTTATCCTCAAAATGTTCCTTCACTCCCTTACTCCTTGGAAATATAACTCCCACCACTGGTTCCATGGGGCTGTGCGAATAGCCCCATGCAGTCTGGCTGCTTCCTCCACTAGGTGCTGATGCTATCTTCTAAAGGACTCTAGAACATTAGTAATTGCCAAACCTCAGAGCTATTTCTGGTTGGATCTTCTGACCACCAACCTGCCTTTCTTGAAATGTCTCTTCTGGTCACTGTCACCTGCTCAACTTTTTTTTTTATCACAAACCTCACTTTCAGTCCTGTTTGTTTGTTTGTTTGTTTATTACATTCTCATCCCTAAACACAGATATTCCCCCTTAATCTTCACCTTAATCTTACCTTACTCTTTACCTTAATCCCTGGGTGATTGCATCTTTTTTATATAATATTGGCTTCTACCCAGATGACTTGAAAATTCCTGATACTAACCCCAAGTCCTCTCCCAAGCTTTGGACACTGGCTTTGAATCAACTACCAACTAAACTGTCAGCCTGGAGTCTTAGCAGCACCTCAAAACTGCTGTCTAAAATACAGCCCTTTCTATTTGCCCTCCATCATCTCTCCCTTTCCTTCCTCGGCCGCATTTATTCCAAAGCTTAAACTCTGTAGATTCTCCCTCTTCAGCATCTCAGATTCCTCTCTTTCTTCACATTTCATGTGCCCGTCCTTTCATTTCGCTCTTTTCTCCCTCTTAGACACCTGCCCTGTCACTCTCACTTTCAATCCATACAAAACTGTCAGTTGCACCTTTTCTTTGCTGTAGCTCTGATTATTCCTCTTCACTGGATGAAAGCTTTCCATGATTCTCCTTTACCTACAAAACTTAAAAGAAACCCTTTGTCACGGGTCCAAGTCTCTGTCTTCTATGGCCTCATCCTCTGGCTTTTACCTCCCACCACTACCTATTCAATCTGGCAGGCTACAGTCCATGGGATCGCAAGAGTCGGACATGAATTAATGACAAAATCACCACCACTAGCTATTCAGGGGCTTCCCAGGTGGCACAGTGGTAAAGAATCTACCTCAGTGCAGGGGACACAGAAGACGTGGGTTTGATCCCTGGGTCAGGAAGATGCCCTGGAAGAGAAAATGGCAACCTGCTCTAGTATTCTTGCCTGGAAAATTCCATGGACAGAGGACCCTGGTGGGCTACAGTCCATGGGGTCACAAAGAGTCAGACACAGCTGAGTGACTGAGCACACAATCGCTGTTCACTCAGCCTCCCAATCACAAAGATCTTGACTGTTTTCCACAGACATCCCACAAACTCCCATCTCAGTGGCTTTCTCAAGCTTGTGTGTCTTCCTAAAATATTCTCCCCCTACAATTACCTTAAAAATGTATGTATCCTTCAAAATTCCGTGAAATTGCCATTCCTTTCTTAAACCCCCAAACTAGTGTAATCTCCATCTCTTTGTTTCTTCCCTAAGTCACTTAGATGTTTTACTTTACATTTACAATTATTTATCAGTTCAGTTCAGTTCAGTCGCTCAGTCATGTCTGACTCTTTGTGACCCCACAAATCGCAGCACACCAGGCCTCCCTGTCCATCACCAACTCCCAGAGTTTACCCAAACTCACATCCATCGAGTCAGTGATGCCATCCAGCCATCTCATCCTCTGTCGTCCCCTTCTCCTCCTGCCCCCAATCCTTCCCAGCATCAGGGGCTTTTCCAATGAGTCAACTCTTCGCATGAGGTGGCCAAAGTATTGGAGTTTCAGCTTCAACATCAGTCTTTCCAATGAACACTCAGGACTGATCTCCTTTAGGATGGACTGGGTGGGTCTCCTCACAGTCCAAGGGACTCTCAAGAGTCTTCTCCAACACCACCGTTCAAAAGCATCAAGTCTTCGGCATTCAGCTTTCTTCACAGTCCAACTCTCACATCCATACATGACTACTGGAAAAACCATAGCCTTGACTAGATGGACCTTTGTTGGCAAAGTAATGTCTCTGCTTTTTAATATGCTATCAAGGTTGGTCATAACTTTCCTTCCAAAGAGTAAGCATCTTTTAATTTCATGGCTGCAATCACCATCTACAGTGATTTTGGAGCCTAAAAAAATAAAGTCTGACGCTGTTTCCATTATTTATCAGCAAGCTCCAAACCAGAAAGTAAGCTCCTAAGACTGGGACTAGATCTTATTTGTTTCTGAATTCTCTGGAGGATTTAATACATTGCCTTAAAGGCTCTCATGAAAAGTGAATTGAATTGAACTGGACTGAATTACTGACAAAGAGGTCTGATGACGTTTTCCTTTATTCCTCATCTCCAGAGTAAAATGTTCTGAGAACTACTTCTTGAGAAGAATCTATGAGCTACAGAGCAGTTAACATTTAGACTTGAACTTGGATGGCCATCCCCTATATCTAGTGAAAACTGACTTCAAGGACTTCTAGAAGTAGTTTTTTCCTTTAAAATTCTGAGATTACATGATAGAAGCAGGCAACTCAGCAGGTTTCTGGAGTTGGACATCAATTGTTCTGAATTCTTGTTGATTCTTGCATGTGCAGTCACATTTATGGACTAACATTTTACTGATGCTCTTTGGGAGGTAAAGAGTTAATGAATATAGAGTTAAGGCTTTCAATTTTAAGATCCTGATGAAACTCTAGGAGAAGGGTCCATGTCATTGTTTGTTTGTTTGTTTGTTTTTACCAAGGTATTCATAGAGCCTGGAAAACATCAGTGTGCAATACATTTTTATCAAATAAATTTGGTGGAGAGATGATGCCTGACCAAAGAGCTAATCAAATTAAAATCCAAGGTAGCGAAAGATTACACAAAAACACGATAGTAAAGTTACTGCATTGTATTAATCCTTGAATTCTTTGCCCCACCCTCATCCCATCTAGCACCTAGAATAACCCAGTTAGGCATATTAGAGCTGGAATAATCTCAGGTGTCACAGATACAAACTTCCATCCAGTGCAAGACCAGCTCTCAGGCATCCTTGACAAAATCCCTTCCAGCTTCGACTTTAATTCCCTCAAGAATAGTAAGCTTGCTGACATCTACATTGTTGGACAGCTCTCTATGTTAAAAAGGCACTTCCCATATTGAGCCAAAAGTTGGCTTCTTATAAATTCCACCCACTGGTCCTAATTCTGCTTCCAAAGTAACACAGTGAAAATCTATTTTCTCTTTCATGTGATGGCCTTCCCATGTCTGAAGACACTTCTCCACCATGTGAACTATTCTCCGTTCCCTGCCCCCATTGCCTCAACCATTCATCCTGTGGCCTGGTTTCAAAGCTATTCTTCACAATCATTACCCACCTCTGAATGTACTGCAAACATGCTACCCATCGATCCTCTAAAGTGTGATTCCCAGACCTGAACAAAATACCTTATTTATGCTCTATCTCAACTGTTACCTTCTATGATCTGAGTCCCATCCATCTCTTAAAGAAGCCTATGAGTATATCAAATCTTTTGAAGCTTCGTAATTATTTGCTTACACTAAGTTCAGAATTTTGTTAAAAATTCATGCCCGTTTTAGATAAACTCACCTACCCCAAGTCTCTCATCCTCTGATTTTGCAGTTATCATAGGACTTGACCATGGCCAAAAAGAATGTTAAGCAGGTATTCCATTTTACACAGGGACTGGTAAGGATACGTGGTAGGTAAGGAAAGGAGCTCTCTGCTAACTAGCTAGGAGACCATATGCAAACCACTTTCCATCCCACCTGCCAAATGGCACATTAATATATGGCTCAAATAAGAAAGCTAGACGTGAAAGGGATTTGAAAAATCGAACTAAAGATTCAAATGGAAATATTAAGATGATTTAGTCTCCAGTAAACCCCCAGTGCCATTCAGCTATCTCCTGGTAGCTGCCACTGTAATCTCCAGGCCTCTCTCATATGTTGGTGATAGGGTTAACCTTGATCAATGGTCTAGTGCCCAGGAAAGAACAAGACCACCCTTAGTACCTGTGTGATCATGGCAGCCCACTTAACCTTATGGAAATTGTCAATATCCTCCAGCCAAAGACCACCAGGGTCACACCTGTAGTTGAATGTGTTGGGGTTATTACTCTTTCAATTAAGGGAGGATGCACATCATGGCAAAGTGCTATCTCAGGAAAAGGGTGCTGGAAAGAACTGTTTGCAGCAACTTGGCCTTGGTTGGGTGGTTTGAGACAGGGTCCAAGGAAATGGAGGTTTGCTCCACACTGGGTGCTGTCAGAAAGTGGGGAAAAGTCTATGATTGGGTATCTTAATAAATCTCATGTATAGTGAGAATTACTGGTAAAGAAGTAGATGTCACTCATTCTAAGTGGGTTTTCAGTATTTGTGGGTGGCATAGTGGCCTTATTTTTGTTTATGTTTAGATAAAATTATAAAGTACCCTTGCTTTGTCTCATTTTATCACGGTCTCAGAATAACCTTGTCTGAGGTTAGTGTTCCGCAAGATTGTTTATATCCATCAGGAGAATAACATGACCTAACTGTGAGGGCCAGGCCAGCTTTTATATGTCAGGGCCTTCTTTTTTTTTTCTTTCTCAAAGTTAATTTAACTGTTTGTTAACCTCCTTAAATATCAGTTACCTCATCTAGGAAACAGAAATAACAACTCTTACCATTGTGGTCAGGGATCAAAAGTGCTCACATGTGTGGAAATGCTTTGTCAACTCTATGGTTGCTTGATAACTATGGGGCTGCCTTCCACAGCTCTGGGCTCCTTGATCTATGACCTGCAAACATTCTTGAGTTTTCTTGGGCCCTCTTAGGCCATCACCCCCTGAGAAGAAAAATCTTACCTGTAGCTTTATAGTTGAGCCCTCTGCAGAAGCTGCTTTTGATCTCTTCTGATAAACCTCCCACCACAGATGAAGACAGTCAGTTTCTGTACTTACTGGGCAGTCAATTATCTCCTCTATGAGCTGGAGCTGATCTCTCTGGTGGGGCAGAATCAAGCAGGCCTGAGATCATCTTATCACATAGTGCAGTTGTATAGTGAAGTTTGGTATATATTTGGTTAATAAATAATTACACTCTTAAAATCAAAACATCACTGGAGACTTATTCTTGACCAAGCCTCTTTATAGTTGAGTAAGTTAAGGATCAGGTAATGAAAGACCTCCTAAATTTAGTTTTCTGTGATCTCTTAACTGGGGTCATCTAAAATTATATAAGCCACAAAGACACAGGGCTGAATCTGATCCATTTCCTTTGCTTTTAGATCTTTACCTGAACCAATGAGGATTTCAATACTCATGTCAATATTTTATTTTTTCTCCCACAATGTGTCTCGGGCATAACTTTTTAGAGATCTAATAACATGGACTATAAATTCTTTAAGGCACAGACTGGCTGGAGACAAAAACTGTGATTTTAACTCAACTCATGTAACATTTGGGCATAATACTGGTGCTCAGTGCTAGGGCTATAGAGAAGAATTAAATGCAAGCTCTACCTTCAAAGAGCTTGTTACTTTTAAGGGAAAGATAGCACATGGTGGAATGTATTGAGTAGTACAATGGGTGTCAAGAAGAGTGGGATTTCATTCTACCTGAAGGGATAAGGGAAGACTTCTTGCAAAAAAAAAAACAAAAACATTTTTGCTAGAGTTAGTCTATATGGCTTGGTTTGCAAAACACCTAGCTACTATGTTACATCTCCCATATTCTCCACAATACTAGCTACTGTATTACTAGTTATTAGTAGCTCCATTCTCCTAGCGGCTATATTATGTCTCTCCAACCCATTTTTCCTACCTGGAGACTAAATGATTACCTACCTTGCATTATTGGAAGGAACCATATTCCCTTATGGTTTGGAGTTTAAGTCAGGTGTGATTAGTCCCTGAAATACTTGTATTTTAGATCAAATCTCTTTGTAAAGAACTTATGAAAATTCTAGGCACTTGGTAGGCACTTCTCAAAGACTTCTAATTGATTAAATAACACCAATATTTCCAGATGTTCCTTTTTAAATTCATGTGGTTCTTTTGAAAAGCACTGCTAGATATCAGTTTTTCTCAAAGGCCACGACAGTCTTGCATAAAATTTTGGTAAAGGAAGAGTTTAGTTTAGAACTGTAAGAACCTTTAAAATTATCTAAAGCAGTGGTAGCAAGCAGTTTTAGTCTCAAGAAAGAACTCTATTTGGTCAATAATGGCTGTTTCAAATGCTATGTTGAAAAGGATTCGGAGTCTAATGCAGTAGGAAAGATGATCTATTAGCATTATGTGCTATAGCCAAGAACTGCCTAGCTCCATTTGTGCTATATACTTGCCTTCCCCGATGTATTCCAATGTCTTTAGTTGACAGAAGAGAAAATTGCAAACTAGAGAGGGAAAGGGACTTGCCCAAGAAAACTAGGACTAAGACCCAGGTCTCCTGATTCCAAGTTTATTGCTTTTCCCATAATGCCATGCAGCTCCCAGAAGCCCCTGGGAGGCCTAGTGCAGACCGTCTGTGGAAAATAGAAGAAACTAGTTTGTTGTATATTAAAACAGCTCAGCTCCAGTACAAAACACAGTGACCACACAGAAGCTATTTCAGCCAATGGTGATTCAAAACTTCATCCAGCTCATGGAATCCCAGAGGCTGAGAGGTGAAATGAGCTTAGCAGTTATCCAATAAAAAGCTACACAGCCAGTGCAGGAGCCTTTTCTATAGTTTCCTTTGTGGCCCTAAACAAAACTTTGGTCTGGGCAAGATTTGTATTTGTTACACTCACACTTCCCTTGCCTTCTCTACTTCCCCCCAGTCTCCTGGGAGTCGGCCTCCAGGAGTTCAGACCCTCATGATGTTCTTGATCCAATTTAGACCTTCAATCCAGGCTTAATCTTATCCCAAGTTGTCCCATAATTCAAACTGTCTAAATCACTATCCTTGCTGGAGTCTAGAGAAGAATAATCTGAAAAATATTCTTGGGTGGCTGCCCTAGACTCTGTTTTCCTGGGCTTATTTTCTCCACTTCAGGCCCCATCTCTTCCCTGCAACCGCAAGGGGCAGCTTACAGTGAGGTGAGGCGAGAAGGGTGAATGAGTTTAATCTGAGATTCTTTTGCAGTGTGGATTTGAAGAGAAGGACCAATATCAAGGGTAAATCCCCAGAAAATGAACAAATTTAGAGAGGCTTTCTGGGTTGAGTAGAGGTGGAAAAGAATGTATCTACAGGACATGCTAGCATAGGCATTACATAGACAGGTAGAGATTGGATGCAATTACATTTGTTTGAAAATGAGAGAGCTGAGACCCGAAGCCTTTTCCTTTCCTCTTAAACCACTGGGCCTTGACCCACTGCACAAGAGAGGAGTCAGATTTTGAAGGAGCCTCTTAGACCTTCTCTGCTGGCTGTGACATACTGACTCTACCCCCAGCAGCTGATTTCACCTTCCATACTAAAAGCAGTATGGACCCTTCCAGGACCAGCCTGGGAATTCAGGAACAAACCTTGCTCTCTAGAGGGCTTTGTGGCTCTAGGACTTCTATGCTCCTCAGTATGGAATCAGCCAACAGGCTTCACAAAGGAAACATCCCCCACTTTCATGGGGCTGCCGAGGATGCTCCAAAGTCACCCCCAACCTGCCTTGGCCTGTGTCTGAGTAAACGGATGGATTTAGGATTGACTCTTAGGCACTGCTGCCCTCTGCTGGGTGGTATGTAGCCAACTGCCCCCACGAGGTGCTCTGTCCACCCCTCAGCTGCCCAGCCATTTGCACTATGGTTGACCTGTCTTGCAGCTCATGTTCAAGTGGAAAAACACAAGGATACTGAGGACCTTGGAGGGTGTGTGTACTTGTGTGGGTGCTGGGGTGAGCTTGACCTATGGAGTTAGACCCAAATGGCCAGTCATCCCCAATTAAAGGTGAAAGCTCCCTTATGATTTGAGTAAGACCTTCACTGTGGTCTCACTCTGCTGAAAACCACATGCTGGTTACCACCATGATGGCACCTTCAAGCAAAGATGACCAACAAGCTTTGCCTGCCTTTTGTGATTGGTGAGCTAAAGTACAGAAGCAAAATGGGAATAATTGGAAGGCAGGAGAACATCAGGATATTGTTATTGTTCTCCGCAGAGATGAAAGGGAAAGCAGAAAAACATCTGCACTCTGAAATCTGTGCCGATGCACTACATGGGCCAAGAAAACCTGCAGCCACAAAGTGGGGCTAATTTACTGCTCTAATCACCAGCCTCCAATCTGAAGCCAGACATTATCTTAAAGTACACACCAGTTCCAGGTGGTGCACAGCAAATGTTTGATTAGTGCTACCAAATTCCCTGCAACTTGATGTTTCCGAGAACGCAGGAATCCAGGGCTGCGCGCCGATGGAACTGAGCTATGTCTGGCTCCACACCGAGCTGTCTGCCTGTGGTCACAACCTTCCTTAGAAATCCAGCCAGGCCCTCTTCCCAGGGTGCTGAGATGCAGAGATGCTAAGTTTAAACAGGACAAAAAAAAGGAACTCAGCAGGAGGAAGGAGAGGTGGATTTAGATTTAGTGGATGAGGAAGAAACAAGTTGCTTCCAGTGAGACTTGAAAGTGTAATAGAAGAAGGGAGGCAGATTAAAAACCCCCAAAATATCCCATCTGTGTCACATGCCAGATATTTTGTATATCATCCGTCTTCGCATAGAACATGGTTGCCATCACTATCTTCTCATTTTGCAGATGTGAGAACTGAGGTGACCATTCAAGTGATTCCCCTAAGATACCTTAGCTAAAAAATTATGAAGCTGTAACCCAGATCCATGACTGACTCAGATGCCTTCAAACTCAATGGCCCCAAAGCAACTGGGGTTCAAATGAGCTGATTCAGATGTTAGAGTGTTTTACAGGTTACACAGAGAAGGAAGAAGAAGAATATGGCAGTCCATGGCATCAGAAAGGATGGAAACAAATGCCCTTGGAGCAGATGAGGCCTTTACTGAGCCCTTGGCATATCCCCAGGACTATATAGTTCTGTGAGTGAAGCAGAGGGCATGGTACCTGCCCTCAAGGAGCTTAGGGTCTGTTTGAAGGAGAGGAGATTGTCGGCCCAGAAATGAGAGGTGCTGTAGAGCTCTGAATTGAGAGATGCATCCTTAACCAAGAAGGATGATTCACGTCAGGAGAGAAAAAAAGCATAAGCCAAATTGTGGAGGTGAAATTGATGGTGGTGACTTATTCTGGGGTGTATGAAGAGGCCCAGAAGAGAAGTTACATCTGTCTAGCTGGATTTGATTCAAAAATTGCAGCTGGAAATTACTGCTGGCTGGCTTTTAAAACCCAAACTGAAGGGTCAAATGTCTCATGGAAATTTCATGTCCAAAACCGGTAGATGGGACAGGAGATGGTTATAAAAGTAAAGGAAGGACCAGGGTAGAGTGAGGGTCAGTGACAAGATACTCAGTTTTCAAGACACCTGGAGTCAGAGCTGTTTCCTGTAGTGTCTTCTAGAAGTTATAGGCTTCAGAAGGGTCTTGGAAAACAAAGGCCAACCACAACCTTGTAGTCTGAAGGCACACAACGCCCCCTAATGGGCCCACGCTCTCCCTCTGCACCTGGCTTCTCCCCATCACAGCTCACCTCCCTGGCTCCCATCCTGGAAAGGCTCACTTCCTGGCAGTAGCAGTGGTGCAGCTGCATTAACAGATAAACTGAGTCTTGCTAATAACACATAACTCTAGATTTCTCCACACCCCGGGATTCAGCAACCGCTAAGATGCCTCCTTTAAGAAGCAGAACAGCGCTGTGGTTGAGAGCAGGGTCCTTGGGCGGTCAGGCTGGGATTTGAGTCTCTGCGGTGAGACCAGCTGGCTGTGGGACCTCGAGCAATTTATAAGACCCGCCAGAGCCTCGGTTTTCCTCAACCGCAGAATTAAGATGGAAGTAGTACCTACCTCCAGGGACATCAAGAAGGTCAGTTCAATAATGAACCCAAACTACTTAGCACATAACCAGGCACATGGTGAATGTTCAGGATAAAGGGCAGCTTGTTATTAGTAGTGTAAATTGTGATTCAATCTGAATTATTCTCTATGAACATTCTATGAATGTTTGCTCTCCCTGCAGACCTGGGCTCAAACAGTTTCTGGAAGGCTCTTGTCTGAATCAGTGTTTTTCTCTAAACTGTTCCTAGCCCACTTCTTTCCTTGGGCTTTCACTGAGAGTCTACACATTGAGACATCTCTCTCTGTAAGAATTCTGCTCTGTCTTCCTTAGAACTTTCTTCCTTGTATTACAGTCACTTATGCTCATATTTTGTATCCTTGTAAAGGATAAGCTTCCTGTATCAATCAAAGGAGGTGAGGCCATGCTGCAGCATCAGTGACCCCCAAGGTTTTCGACAGGAAAGGCTTTTGTCCTCCTCATGTCTTCATTTTGACTTCCATCACTGATGGGTTCAGCTAATGGCAGTCACTCAGGGGCCAGGTTAATGGAGCAGCTACCACCTCACACTCTGCTTGTCACCAGGCATAAAGAGGGTCTCACATTAGCATGTGAGTGCTTCAACCTGGAAGTAACACACAGGACTTTTTGTCACAACTCATTGACAAATTCATCACATGCCCTGCCCCCAACACAAGGAGGCAGCAGATGCAACCCCCCCTACCACATGCCCCTCCCCACCCCCAAGGTGAGGAGAACCAGATATTGGTGAGAACAAGAGATGACAACCACACTCCTGGATTGCAAAGGCAATGGAGTCACTTTACACCACACCCCACGTCACCCAGCAGTGTGCCTTGTACAAGAAGTGCACAGTAGAAATCTTTGAGTAATTAACTGAATGAACATGTAGAGTTCACAATTACGTCCTTTCTCCCAGTAAAGATCAATGCCTTAGGTCAGAAATCTCTTAATGACTAGTGGTAGAAATTTCAAGTATCCTAGGGGCAAGTCAGAGGGATGGTATTTGCATAGAGGACACAACTTCATGTCCTTCTTATTCACATCATGTGTTTTTAAACATAAAGTTGTATGAATTATGACAATCAGTAACTAAGAAGGATTATTTGCCCTCAGGATTATTTGACTCATACACAAAATAGCATCTACACCTGATGTAGCTGGAAGATAATCCACAGCTACTTGCAGAAAATGCATGCAGCTGATTGACAAGGTGTCCATTGGAGGGACTGTGAAATAGATGGATTCCCATGGGGTCAGTTATATGGGAAGGAGGTCATTCTTGACCTGATTCTTAAAGACAATGTGCAGTTTGGGAAGGCTCAGAGGAAGAAGAAGAAGTCCTGGATCTTCTAAAGTTCACCTTGTTCATATTTTAAAGAAACTATGAACCTGAAATGAGACCTTATTTTATCACAGATGGAGAGCAAATTCGCTCTTTTAGATCTTGACAACAAAGAGCTATTGAGAGCTTCTTCCATTCCTTCCTGTTAGCTGGGGCCATCCTGGCCAGGTCTGTTCCATGCCCCAAGGCTGAAAGTACCAAGTGTGGACAATTTTGTATATTGAGATACAGAAACTCTGAGCCTTCATTTCCATCATTTCCCCTTATATTTCCCAAAAGAACATGAAAAAAAAAAAAAAAAGAATTCCACCCATGTTTCTCATTCCAAATGCGAGTTAGAAGGAAGAACATCCTGGCATTTGCATGGAGAAGGGATGAAAATCATAAATGCCTCCATTGTGATCTATGAATGTGAAGGGCTTAAAGTTCAACGCTGCACATGAATACGTATTTGAGTATGATGGGACTGTAGAGCCAAGGGATCCTTCTATATCCTTATACATCCAAATGTGGGTTGGATCCTTCAAAGAAGGCACACTGATGTGCTAGAAGCATCTAGTAAAGATTTTAAAATATCAAATAAATAATTAAGGGAAGACAGAAGTAAAATATTCATATATATTAAAATGTTCATATAAATAGACATAGTAATCTGGCATGGATGAGAGTAAGAGGTAACCCTTTGAGAGGTCAAACCTTTTGATTTCAAATCATTTTGGTGGAGATCTTTCTAAAATACCTGACACAAATGTGAGCCCTGGTCTGTAGAGGAAACTGAGCATCCTGAAGCTAAATGTTGGTGATGAGGGTCAACTTCTGGATCAGTCGTTGACTGGCTGGAGAAGTTTGTAGCTTGAGTAGTGGGCTGGAATGGTCACAGACTCCAAGGCAGGCTTGCAGCTTGTTTCCTTGGCTTAATTTTTATATAGGTTTGATCCTTCATAATTTTTTTGTTCTCATAAATCTGGACTACAGATGCCATCTTCATAATTTCTTGAACCGTGGAGTATAGTTCTGTTTCCCCAGAATTAATGGTCAACCCAGTGGTCACACTAAGCTTTTCCAAAAGGATAATCTCATTCTTTGTCAACTTATACTATTGCTCGTCTTCAAGGACTGACCGTTTTTGCAGTATAAAAAGCATTGTTCTTGTAGTTACTCTCAGGGTCACAAACAACACCAACTAGAGTTCTATCTTCCATGGATTAAGTTAACACTAAACCCTGAAAAATTGTGACCTCTTAGGGTTTTGCTACAAAAAGTTTCTCAAACTTCTATTGTTGAACTATGGAACTAAAAGGTGCTTTACATTGGAGGCTATTTGCTTACAGGTGCCCGAGAGCAAGATAGGCCTTTGGCAAAACTAAAAATTTGACCGGGTTTGACATGCTTTGCCCAATGGTTCTCTCCTCTCTCTCCTTTTTTCAGGAGCCTCACTCCCATTTCAAAAGATCTGTGAATTAGATTCCACATTTACTTCAAAGAGTAAAAATGGTGTCCCTGCTAAATATCTTTGCATTTTTACAGATACCCAAACATTAAACTAAAAGATGATTGAAGCGTACAAAAGCCCCATTGGCACTGGAGAGAGAACTTGAGAGGAGATACAGCCTTGCCTTAGGCCCTGGAGCTGTAGAATACATGTAGTCCTTTGCTCTCCATATACACCAGGCTGTAGCCTGGACAAGTGTGACCTGTGTGCTGGGAGAAACCCAGATGCAGGGCAGGCACTGACATGCCCGGTGGTGCAGAAGAGGGACCTCCACCTGTCCGGCTTCTCCTGTTCCCAGCTGTCTCTGAGAATGGGAAAATTTAGGTGGATTAAGGGATCTTGCCATCCCCTAAGCTTCATGGCAGGAATTGCACTCCATTGTCTGCCTCATATCAGCCAATTCATTTTTTCGTTTTTAAATAAGTGTTCCTTGAGCACCTACTAAGTGTTTGGTGCTGTTCTAGGAGTGAACAGAGAGGCGTTTACATTTTATTATCTGAGAGAGATCACTGTGAAAGAAGCACAAATAAAATAAGGTCGATGAAGAAAGTCTAGGAAGGAGGTTAGGAGATGACCTCTAGTGGAGGGGTGTGAATTCAGCTGGGGTGGTCAGGTCTGAAAGGCCTAATGGAAGTGATAACATTGCTGCCCCACATGAGTGGCCACAGGTGCCAGGCACTGAACTGAGCACTTTTCACTCAGCTCCTTTAACGCTCACAATACCCAGCCAGACAAAGCAATACTGCTGTGCCCATTTTACAGATGAGGAAAGCAACATCCAGGGAGGTTCAATACATGGTCCCAGGTCACACAAAAAGGAGTGATAACAGGATCCAAATCCCAGAATCCTACCCAGCTGCATCACCTGGGAATGGGCCAAGTGACCAATAGCCAAGCCACCCAAGGCCATTTGACCCTCAGGTCGTGCTCGCACCAACAACTTCCCACCCCTGCCCAATGCACACATGCATTTCACCTATATTAGCTGGTTTTCTTCTTTTGATCTAAGGGTTTAATTTTGTTGGAGCTGTATGAATTCTTGTTGCTAAATGTTTAGATGGAAGAGACTTGAAAAAACACAGTCAATTGGCCCAGGTAATGCTTGAACCAGTGAAAATCTCAGAGCACAGCATGATAGTCAATGTTCATACTGCTAGTATGAAGTTCACCATGAAATGTTAGGATACATTTAATAGCTCTGTGTAAGATGGACCACCACCACCACAACAACAAGATGGACTGGAGTAGAGCAATATATTTTACAAAGATTTTCCACCAAAGTGGTAGGTGTACATGGTATTTGCTTTAACTGGCATATACCATGCTTACATAAAGAATTCACTTATTTCTAAATGTTGAATTAAGGTACCATTTTGTGTAGCTATACACTTTATATCTGAACTTTTGAACATATGTACACATATTTATATGCAAATATGTTTGTATATGGCTTTTCTATTTCACTTTGAAAGAAAGATACATAGATAATTAAAAAGCCCAACCTTTGCTTAAATTGTTGAGATTAAACTTTTTTAACAGCACATTTGCTTTCTAATAATATCAATCAACTTATTTTCTTTGTTCAAGGAAGCAGTAAATTCTTAGCAAATGAAGAAAGAATATGAAAGATTTTTTCCTTTATAAGTTCCCTTAGCATTTTTTCTACAAAATCACTTGACTAGAAGATTTCTCCTTTCTTAACATCTATTATTTACCAACAGTTTTGTATGTTGATACATTTTTAGAGCTATTTTGTATGCATATGATCTCAATCTATATTTAAAATAACTAAAAAGTATCCAGGAAGACCTAGACTTCTAAATATACCTTGCCCTTTTCTGCCAACCCATGCCTGAAATTTTGCTGGTAGTTGATTTAGCCCTTTGATTGAAGCCTTATCCTCTGCAGCACAAACTTCTAAAATATATGCATTCTTGGGAGGGGTGGCATATCAGTTTCTTTAACAGGAAAGCATGCACCAAATCATTTTTCTGTACGGTAAAGTTTGTGATAATAGATTGTCCCTCTGCACCATGGAAACCCAAGGTCTGGAACAAGGAAGCTTTTAAAGGTTTTAAAGGTTTGCTAGCCCAATTCAGTTCAGTTCAGTTCAGTCTCTCAGTTGTGTCTGACTCTTTGCAACCCCATAGACTGCAGCACGCCAGGCTTCCCTGTCCGTCACCAACTCCCGGAGCTTACTCAAACTCATGCCCATGGAGTCGGTGATGCCATCCAACCATCTCATCCTCTGTCATCCCCTTCTCCTCCTGCCTTCAATCCTTCCCAGCATCAGGGTCTTTTCAAATGAGTCAGTTCTTCACATCAGGTGGCCAAAGTATTGGAGTTTCAGCTTCAACATCAGTCCTTCCAAAGAACACCTAGGACTGATCTCCTTTAGGATGGACTGGTTGGATCTCCTTGCAGTCCAAGGGACTCTCAAGAGTCTGCTCCAACACCACAGTTCAAAGGCATCAATTCTTCGGCACTAAGCTTTCTTTACAGTCCAACTTTCACATCCATACATGACTACTGGGAAAACCATAGCTTTGACCAGACGGATCTTTGTTGGCAAAGTAATGTCTCTGCTTTTTAATATGCTGTCTAGATTGGTCATAACTTTTCTTCCAAGGAGCAAGCATCTTTTAATTTCATGGCTGCCCAAAGAGAGTAGAAGAGAGCTGGACACTCTTGAGAGTAACATAAGCCCTAAGAGTGGATCCTGTTAGTCCCTTCTGACTTGCTCGCCTCTACGTTGTCTGAGAGAACAGCCAAATTGCTCTCTTCTCCACCCCTTCTTGCATGGTCTATGCACAACTCTCATCTTCTTTTTTTTTTTACCAGTCGTCCTCATCAGAGCAGCAGCCAACATCACCAAGTTCTTAGGATGGGCCACACATTTTACAAGCATAATGATCTTATTGAACCCTCCCTATAGCTCTTTGTGGTATTATCAACCTTGTTTTACAGAAAAACAAATCGAGACCCAAGTTCTCACTACTAGTAAGTGATGGAATGGGATTCAGGCCCAGGTCTACAAGGCTCCAGGCTCTCAGCCCTTTCTCATTCTGTCTCACAGATGGTCTTAATTCAATCATGTTTGCCTACTTAGAGCAATTCAGAATTTTATCATTTTCCTCCTTAAAGAAACCAGAAACATTATACACGTTAAATAATGTGCTGTGCTGTGTTGCAATGATACTTTTTTGGACCAAGTATTATATGGGGTCAATAAACTGTGGATTGAAAATTCTTGTGCTTACTTCCTCTCACTGTTCTGTTGTGGAGTCACTTTGCAATGTCATCTATTCGTTACTCCGGACATCTCTATTCCTCTTAATTAATTTTATCTAATCTATTAGTATGCCAGAGAACAACAACAAAAAATCATGCTCCTTAAAATTGTGTGCAAGTCAAAAGTAAAGAGACAGTGAATCAGGCCCTTGGGCTTCATTACAAATAAAATATATATCAGATTTGTAACATCTATTGCAACGCAGTATTTTGGGTTATTTTAAATTTAGGATCATAGACTGTCAAAGTAGAAATTACTTTTAAATCATTATCTATTTTTTTTGACAATGGCCATCCTAACAGGTGTAAAGTGATATCTCACTGTGGTTTTGATATACATTTCATTAATAATTGGTGATGTTGAGCATCTTTTCATACACTTGGTGGCTATTGTATATCCATTTTGGCTAAATGTCTGCTCAAATCCTTTATCTATTTTTTTAACTGAGTTTTTTGATATTTTGTTCTTGAGTTGAGATTTGTTATGTATTTAGGATATTAACTCCTTGTCGGATATATAGTTTGCAAATATTTACCCCATGTCATAGATTGCCTTTTTGCTCTATTGATTGTTTCCTTTGATGAAATTGGAACCGTCATGAACTGTTGATGGGAAAGTAAAATGATACCACCACTGGGGAGACCAGTGTAGAGTTTTTCCAAAAAATCAAAAATAGAGCCATTATACAATCCAGCAGTCCCATTTCTAAATATTTACTCAGAAGAATTAAAATCAGAATCTCAAAGAGATAGTGGCACTCCCATGTTCATTGCAGCATTGTTCACAATAGTCAAGGGATCGAAACAACCTAAGTGCCCATCACTTAGGATGACTGGATAAAGCAAATGTGGTCTAGCATGCAATGGAATATTATTCATCCTTTAAAAGGAAAGAAATTCTGACAAGGCACATGGTGGATGAACCTTTGGGACATTATTGTAAGTGGAATAAAGCCAGTCACAGAAGAACAAAAACTGTAAAAAAAACTTGCATTAATAGAAGGTATTTAGTCAAACCCTTGGAAGAAAAGTAGAATGGTGGTAACCAGTGCTAGGAGGAGGGGGAAAACAGAGAAATGCACTTCAATGAGCATAGAATTTCAGTCATGCACAATGACAAGTTCTGGACACCTGCTGTACACATGAGTATATCATTATCAATACTGTTACGGACACTTGAAAGGTAGATTTCATGTTACATGTTTTTCACCACAATTAAAAAGAGAGGGAAGGAAAGAGATTATCTAATCCAGCTTCTTTTACAGATGAAAAGGCTGAAGTTTGGAAAGGTAAGTAGCTCCCTCAAATCACAAAACTAGCTAAGGAACCATGAGACTTGAACCCACACTCAGAGATCCTTCCTCTGTATGCCAGGACTGCCACCTCCCTTCACCCTCCTCGCTGTGCAGGGCCCCCAAGGAGAAGCCCAAGAGCTTACAGTCATTGCATCTGGAGTTGGAAAGGGCATGTAGCCACAGTCATTAAGTCTAACCCATTGCCTGACAGAACAATGTCACCTAAAACTTCTCTAATGGGTAACCCACCAACTTCTTCACAAATAGAAAGATGAGCTGCTTAGCATTGGGAAGACACTTATCCCACTGTTGAAATGTGATGATTTTTAGGAAATCATTTCTTATATAAAACTGCAATCTGACTCTAATCTTCCATTTATTTGTTCTGGTCTTACATTATGGATTAGCAAGAAAGAAATTACTCTTTTCTTTTGATATGTTAGCTTCTTAAATATTTGGAGACAATTGTTTTGTGTTTCTATATGTCTTCTCCCCAAGTTGGGCTGTGTTGCTCAACCAACAGTTAAGGTGTGATGTTGTTTCCAGATCTCTTGTCATTATAACCATTCTGGTCACCCTCTTCCACATAAATGCTACTTTGTTGCTCAGCTCCTTCTTCAGGTAATACTCCCAGCTCTGAACATATTGTTACAGATGTGATCAAACCAATGCAATGTCTTCATCTTTGTCTGGATCCTGCTCCTCTAACTGTAGAGCCTAAGCGAACATTAGATGTTTGGCAAGTGCATCCCGCAACTGGATCATGAAGCATTTCTGGCCAAATAAATCATTCTTAATCTTTTTTCGTTTAACTTCTGACAACTCAGTTCATCTACATCCCATTTTTGCATTTTTTAAACCTTAGCTCAGATCTTTATATTTATCCTTATTAAAATGTATGTTATTTGTCCTGCATTTATTTCATATATAGAATTCTATTTGTCATCCAGTAACTGGCCTTCCTAGATCCATGTGATTTTATAGTCCTTCTTTTTGTGACTTCATACAAGTCATTGATAAATAAAACGGCTAACCATTTCAAGGGTGGAGTTCTATGGAACTCTACTAGAGACTTTCTTTCTGTCTTTATATTAATCTATTAACCAATACTCTTGAGGCTTTTTCTTCATATTCATCCAACTATACTATCATCAAATTTACTCACCCAGCTTGTTCACACACACTCAGAAAATGTCAGAATCCTTCTGCTTTCTTATACTTTCTGTTATTTTGAACTCTACATTTCTTCATTTATCCATTTAGCTAGTGTTTGTAGGGACAGTGGGGTGTGAAGGTTTACCCCCTTGGAGATGACCCATTTAACTCTTGTCTCTATCACTTACTAGCTGTGGGACTTTGAGTAAATTAATGAATTCCTCTAAGTCACAATTTTCACATATAAATTAGAGATAACAATGGGACTCATCTCTTCAAAGAGACATTTAAAGAAGTGAATACATTCATCTATGTAACATACACTAGTTTCAGAGCCTGGCCCATGGTAGGCTCTCAAGAATTAGCGATAATAATGATTATGTTGACATTGATACAAATAAATCACTTAACTGCCAGTTTACATTACTTTTGACATAAATATTAGCAGAGGGTTTAGGAAGTAACATTTACTGAGGGCCTACATATAATGCCAGGAGTTTACATATATTACATAATCTGACTAATTTTCATATGAAAAAAGAAGTGAATATTCTATGCACATAATTTGCTTTCTATATAGGAAAACTGAGGTTCATAGAGATTAAATAAACAAGACAAGACCCCTGTAAATTTAAGATAAAGTGTTAGTCACTCAGTTGTGTCCGATTCTTTGCAACCCCATGGACTGTAGCCCACCAGGCATGCTGTCCATGGGATTCTCTAGGCAAGAACATTACAATGGGTTGCCATTTCCTTCTCCAGGGGATCTTCCCGACTCAGGGATTGAACCTGGGTCTCCTGCATTGCAGGCAGATTCTTTACCACCTGAACCACCGGGGAAGCCCCCAAATTTAAGATAACAGACCAGAATTCTAAAGGAATTCTTTCTGAACCTGAAGTCCTTCCCCATCTCCCCCTTCCCCCAATTCTCTCTTCTTCCTGCTTCTCTGCATTGAGTGTTTGGCTGAAAACGGGCTGGATGTTAACTTCTGACCAATATCAGTTGATGAAGGCCAAGATTTCTGAGGGGTTTAAATAAAATGTTTGGTACCACTTCTGGGCTATCTTGAGCATCAGAGTATATTCTTACCATGAAGCAGCAGGAAGTAGATGAACAGAAATTCAGCATAAAACAATAACATACTCAAAATAATTGAAAACAGGGACTCAAATAGATACTTGGATACCAATGTTCACAGCAGCATTATTGACAATGGTGAAAAGGTAGAAACAACCCACATGTTTGTCAACAGATGAATGGGTAAACATGCAAGAGAATATTACTCAGCATTAAAAAGGAATGAAATTCTAACACATGCAACAACATGGGTGAACCTTGACAACATGGTGTGTGAAATGAGCCAGTCACAAAAGGACAAAATATTGCATAATTTAACTTATATAAGGTACCTCGAGTATGCAGATTCATAGATACAATAGCAGAATCAGAAAGGAGAGGTGGGGAGTTATTGTTAAATGAGTTCAAAGTTTCCGTTGTGAACACTGAAAAAATTCTGGGGATGGACAGATGGTAGAACAATATAACTGCTTAATGCCACTCATCAGCACATTTTTAAATGGTTAAGTTTTGTATCATATGTATTTTACCATAATAAAAAATACATGCAGACGACCAGAGAAATAGTGCAATTACACTTATTAAGTGCTGTCTCATCTCATTTGGGGCCTTCCCGGTGCCTCAGAGATAAAGAATCCACTTGCAATGCATGAGACCCAGGTTCAATCCCTGGGTCGGGAAGATCCCCTGGAGGAGGGCATGGCAACCCACTCCAGTGTTCTTGCCTGGAGAATCCCATGGACAGAAGAGCCTGACAGGCTACAGTCCACAGGGTCAGAAAGAGTCAGACATGACTGAAGCGACTGAGCACACACACTCACACACTCACCTCATTTAATCCTTACAGCAATTTCAAGAAGTAGATCTTATTCTGCTCTCAATTTTGAGATGAGGACACAGAGGCAGAAATTTCTCTGGCTGTCTAAATGTACTTTTTATTATGGTAAAATATACATGACACAAAATTTAACTAAAAATGTACAGATCAGTGGCATTAAGCACTTACATTGTTCTACCATCTGTCCATCTTCAGAATTTTTTCAACATCCACTCATAAGAAATGGACTCATACTAACATAGCTGGTGAGGACTGGAGTCAGGATTTGAACCCAGTCAGTCTGAGCATCCCTGGGCTGGAGCTGAGGTCCCCCAGGAGGAAGGCATGTCCTCCTGAGCCCACACAGCCCTTGAAACCACCACATTTCTCTGAGAGGCAGGGTTTGGAGTTTCTCTCCAGTTCTGAATGCCTTCCCAGAGCCTCATAAATAACCTAGACGTGGGAGACCCAGCTGGGGTCTGTCGTTAGGAAGGCCGTGTGGGTGAAATGCCACTTCCTTGGCTTCTTCTGAGTTTTGGCACAGAAGAACTTGGGAGGTTTCCTGATGGTGGCTGACTTTTGTTTTTAGTTTTCCTTTCATTATTCTGTTTGATGTAGTTTTCGGGGATGGAAGGAAGAATATATGTTATAATGGGACATTTTCCCCATTTGCATCTATTTTTCTTCTATTTTTTTCTGATCTTTCTTCTATTTGCTGCCACCCACACACTCCCAACCACACAGGAAGACAACTGGTGAGATTACATTTAGAGTTAAAGGGCTCTGATTATGCTACTACTCCTGCAGAGGAATTTGCAGATGGGAGTTGATGGCAAGAAACAAGTGGCAAAGCCACTCCATCAACACCCTCTTCCTTCCTTTCTCCTCATCCTCATCAGAGTTGGCTGTTTCCTCAGCAGTCCTGGAGACCTGAGGCCACTGACTCTCTTGTCACTATTCCTGGCTGTATCACAGTCAGTTGCAATTTGTGTTACAAGGAGCTTGTCACTCACAATAGTGGAAGTATGGGAGTTTTGAGTATTCAATTTTTTTTAATGTAACATTATTTGCAACAAGTTCAAACTTACACAACAAAAGTTGCAAGAATAGTACAAGGAGGTTTCAAATATTGATTTTATCCAGAGTGTCCCCAATCAAGTTACACCAAAGGCTCCAATGATGTCCTTTACAGCAAAAGAGACCCATCCAGATGTTGGGTTCCACCCAGTTGTCACATGTCTCTATTCGCCTCAGTCTGGAACAGTCTTTCAATCTTTCCTTGAGTCTCATGTTATTGATCTTTTTAAAGATTGTAAGGCAGTCATTTTGTAGAAAGTCCCTTAACTGACATTGGTCTGATCCTTCCTCATGATTAGACCTAAGTTAACCATTTGGGGCAGGAAATCCCAGAATTAATATTTTGTTCTTCTCATTGGCATTCTCTTAATAGGCATGCAATGTCAGTTTGTCCCATTCATGTTGATACTATGATCACTTGATTAATATGATGCTTTCCAGTTTTCTCCACTGCTGTTGTTTGGTTGCTAAATTGTGTCCAACTCTTCTGTGATTTCATGGAGTATAGCCTGCCAGGCTCCTCTGTCCATGAGATTTTTCCAGGCAAGAATACTAGAGTAGGTTCCCACTTCCTTCTCCACGCGATCATCCTGACTCAGAGATAGAAGCTGTGTCTCCTGCAGTGGCAGGCAGATTCTTTACCACTGAGCCACCTGGGAAGCCCAATTGTTAACCAAAATGATCTTCAAATGGCAATTTCCTAATTCCATCATGTCTACATTTATTAGTTGGCATTCTCCTATAAGAATTTTATCTTTTCCCCATGTTTTTGTTCATTTGTTTATTTATATCAATGGTGACTCATGGACTTTTCTTTTATTCAATGGGTCATGATTCATTTCTATTATTATTTGTTTTCTCCTAGAGTTGGCGAGCGGGAGCCCTTTAAAGACGGTCCCTCTGTCTTTTTCACCTAGCATATAATTCCTTGATTTGACTTCATTTGAAATGTACATGTTTTGACTTCATTTGAATTGTACTTTCCCTGCCCCAGCCCTGGAGTCAGCCACTTCTCCAAGTTCTTTTTAATGGAGCACGGCCTTTAGAAGTTAGGATCTGGATGTTAAGTGTGTTCACACCTAAGGTGCTGCTGCTCCGAAGACCCTTCAGTTGACAGAACTCACTCAGCACCTCCTCAGGTCTCCTCTGAAATATCATCTTTAAGGGCATCCTGTCTACCCTATTTAAAAATCACAACCCCCAACACCAACCCTAGCCACAGCCCATTCCTCTAATGCTTTAATGTTTCCTTCTCACTTGTCATCAGAAAACACTGTAAGTATTTTATATGTTTGCTTTATTATGCTCTCTACATCCTCACTTCCCCCTCCCCAAAATAAAATAAAACATTGGCTCTATGAGGGTAAACACTATGCTAGTGACCAAAGCAGATGAAAACCCTTGCCCTCACTAATGAATGTGAAGATGTATATGAATTACCCAGGAAATAATGTTGAGGCAGAGTGTGGATAGTGGCCCTAATAGCTAAGGAAAGTCACAGCCAGATAGGGAATGTCAGGCTGGTGGCAGAGTAGGGAGGGGAGGGTAAGTGAGAGCAGGGCAGCCCGCTGAGCCCACACCAGCCAGGGCTGTGCAGTTCAGCAGGAGGGTTTGGTCCTTGTCCTCAGAAGGGCAACGGGAAGTCCCTGGAGAGTTTTAAATACAGGAGTGATGATCTAATGTAGCTTATATTTTTCAAAGATCCCAGTGATTACTTAATGGAAGAATAATTGTATGGGAGCAAGATATTTAACAGAAATATTTACATGAGATTGTCTCAGCGACCCAAAAGGAAAACTATGGCCTAGGGTGGTGGCAGTAGAGTAATAGCAGAAGATTTAGGGAACATTTTGGAGGCCGAATCCCTAGACCACAGGTGACGGACTAGATGTAAGGCAGAGGAAAACGTGTCAGTAATGATCCCCATGTAGAAATTTCAAGAATAGAGAGTTGCATCTGTCTGGTTTTAAAGCCTCTCATGGTAATAGCTTTGACATCCCCAATGGCCAGAGATAGAGACTAATGCTTTTCAGGTGAGTATTTGGATCAAGTCTTGTTTTATAAAATCTGTCCACAGTTCCCCACCTACCAGTGAGCCATACCCCCTCTAATTGAAGAAGCAATGATATAGGCCCTCAGCACCTAAGACAGAGGCCTACTGTCCCTTTGCAGGGCTCAGCAGAGAGCTGAGCAAAGGAACCCCTGAGAAAACCCAGGAACGAGCTATCATGTTCTATTCATCTCACCCAACACCCTCCCTTCTTTTGCTCCCGCAAAAATATTTCTCTTTGTAATTGTCTATAAAAGATTATTGTCTGCATTTTATTTAATTATTCCATATGAAGTAATTATGAGAGAATAATCAGCCAGTTCTCCAATAATAGACGTTTCATAAAAGAACACAAAAGACACTAATAAAGGCAGAGCCAGCCCTCATCGCTGTCATCATTAGTTTCTCTACATCTTTAATTTTCACACATTTTTATTGTTTGCCTGAAATTAATTGCCCATTTCTTTCCCCAATCAGGTTTATTGCAAGTGGGCCACTTCTAGATAGTTATATGATTGGTGTGTTTCTCTGACAAATGTCCCAATAGATCTTGTCAATATTGAAATATCTCTCTAGGAGGCTAGAAGGGAAAGAACCATAAACTCCCTGTGTCTTGGCAGCCTAAGGGACCTGACAAGAATGTAGCCACACCAGGCATCCCATTCCCGCCCCCCAACTTTGTTTTACCCTTGAGAAATCTGCATCATTAAGAGGAGTTGGCACAGCGGTTGGTGGCAGACCTGAGACCAGAACCTGGATCTCTTGGATGGATCTAGAATGGTGAAGCTATAACAAGATTCGTCCAACCTCATGTGAAACTGAGCTTTCTATCCTAGGTATGAACCATTTCAGAGGATGATGTCTAGGGCTTCCCCTACCCCTGTGCACAGTTAGGGAGGTTATTCCTTCAACTCCTGGTTCCTAAAATATTCTTGTTATGAATAAGACACTTTCAGTGTCACCTAACAAGATGTATTAGTCTGTTAACTTTCATCACAAGGTACTACAGAGTAGGTGGCTTAAACAAGAGACATTAATTTTCTCGCAGTTCTGGAGGCTAGAAGCCCAAGATCAGAGCACTAGCAGGTTGGGTTTCTGTGAGGTATCTCTCCCCAGCTTGCAGACAATCACCTCTCTCTGGGTCATCACATGGCCTTTCTTCTGTATGAAGAAACAGAGAGAGAGACAAAGCAAGCATGTGTGTTCCACTTCTGCTGTCTGTTCCTCTTCTTCTAAGGACACTGATCCTATAGGATTAAGGCCCCATCCTTATGACCTTATTGCCTTAATTACCTCCTTGAAGGCCCCTATCTCTAAATACACTCATGGGGGATTAGAGATTCAACTTATGAATTTTGACTGGGGTAGGAGTGTGTGTTTGGTTGCTCAGTCGTATCTGACTCTTTACAACCCCATGAACTGTAGCCCACCAGGCTCCTCTGTCCATGGAATTTTCCAGGCAAGAATACTGGAATGATTTTCCATTTCCTTCTGCAGGAGATCTTCCCAACCCAAGGATCGAACCCATGTCTCCTACCTCTCTTGTGTTGGCAGGCAGATTCTTTTACCACTGGGCCACCTAGGAAGCCCCAGGGTAGGGGGTAGGAGGACACAATTCAGTGCCTAACACCGGATAATAATTTAATCCTATCATAGAATATTTTTTTTAAATTAAGCTAGTAATGATAATAATTGCTTGGAGGCAACAATGGAGCTCCACAGCCAGGGCCATGGACACATAGTGTTTCTCAAACCTTTGAAGTGGCCACCCCTGAGCTCCCTAGGCTCTTCCTTACCCCTCCTCAAGTGAGTTTCCTGGAAGGCCTGAAAGGAGGTGAGAACTGTGTGTGGAAACAGACAGTGCTGACTGGACCCTCGGCCACCTACACGTGGCCTCGGCCTCATTCATTCCACACTCTGGGCAGGGGCTGTGCTTTGTATGTTTTCCTTTGTACCACCAGAGTCAGAATCAGATTCCGGCACAGAGTAACCCCTCAGTCAGAAATGACTGGGTGAATGAGTGAGGGCACACTCCGTGTCAGTCAGATTTGACCACCAAACGCTACCTGAAACCCTTAGTGACTGCCAGCACCGGGAGGGCCAAGGCCAGTGAGGCCTTCCATGGCCCACCAGCCTCCAGCCTCCAGCCCCAGCACTTCATGCTTGCACTGGCCCCTTTCTCCCTGTATCTCTGTCCACACTAAGTCTCTTGAAGCTTTTGGAATACCTATGTCTTTGTTCATACTGTTCCTGCTCTCTGGAAGGACCCCTCGTCATCTGGCCAGCTGACTTTGCCATCAGAAATCCCTCACCTCCTTCCAGTTTGAGAGATTCTCCCATTTTGGGGGCTCCCACTGATTTCAATTTGAACCCTTGTGTGTGTGTGTGTGTGTGTGTGTGTGTGTGTTTGTGTGTTAGTCGCTCAGTCGTGTCCAACTCTTTGTGACCCCATGGACTGTAGCCAGATAGGCTCCTCTGTCCATGGGATTCTCCAGGCAAGAATACTGGAGTGGGTTACCATTACCTTCTCCAATTGAACCTTCACTCCAGTGTTATTTATGTCCAGTAACTTGTCTGTCTCTCTCCTGTAGGTATGAGGTAATTCTTTTTTTCTGTGTACTCTTGCTGTCTAACAAAATGCCTGACACACCAGGCATTAATTAGTCTAATGAATTGTATTAATTCTCACATAATATAATAATAAGACTAGATTTCTAATCCATTAACCAAAAGCCAGTACAGTACAGACATGCATAAGAAATTTTACAATATTGGGAGCTCAAGGAATTTGGCTGATCCCTGATTTTCCTTCCTTCCCTCCTCCCTTCCTCTTTTCCCCCTTTTTCCCAGCAGTGGGGAGGAACCTCCCGTATGGTGCTTCACACCTGCTGGAATGGGAAGTTTGAAGGACAGTGCGCCTAATGCAGTAACCCCCAAACCTGTCAGAATCTTCTAGGAAACTTACAATTACACATCCCTAGGCCACACACCCCCATTGAGTCTTTCCTCTCACTCCCGAGACTCTTCTCATAAAGGCTGAGTCTCCACAATACCTTAGTGACTGCTTACAAAGCTGAACACTTACCCTCACCGAGGACAACAGCAACAGTTACTTGACTGACCTCAACTTTTAAAACCCTGAGTTCTTTCAGCTGCTGTGAGACACAGACCCTACTACATGGCATTGCTCCCCCCGGATGTCTCAATGTGATCTAGTGGGCTTCGAAAGGAGCAAATGCGAGCTCTAATCTATGGCCCTGCTTAGAGAAACTGCCACAGAAACAAATCTTACCATTTTAGCTCACGTAATAAGCAATTGCAATTATGAACCTCCCCACGTTGCTTGTTTAATTATTACCTAGGTCAGGTTGAAATACATTTGGTGGAAATTGAGCTGCCTTTCTTTGAGCTGAGACACAAATGCTTTACTCTTCACTGTTAATATCATTGCTGGGGAAATCAAGCTGGCATATGTTTTCAGTAACCACCACTGAGATCATTTCTCTCTCTCTCTGGGGTAATTCTGAGAAAGAAAAGCATTCAAAATATTATATTTGCCATCCCCTAGAACATTCATGTCATGTAGCGCCTACAATTAATGAGTGGTACTTGTGAGGATATGAGTCATTACAGCAAAGCATTTAATTCCATTCTTCTCCAACGCACTGATTTAATCCGCCCTGAGTTAAACCGGAGCTGTATCACACCTTCCCTGAATAGAGCTCCACGAGATAGCATGGGGTGTCCGAACGACGACAGTAATTTCACATATGTACATAGCAGCTTCCAGGCTAGGATCTCCAAGAGTAGCTTCACACATGGTAATTGATGGCACCTCTAAGCGTTACATTAAACATTTAATTGAACAGTTAAATGTGGATTAATGAGGCCATTAATTAATACAGTGGGGAAGTCTGCAATTCTTATCTGTGGACCACAGAGAGAATTTCCCCATACCATGTATTTGAAATTCCATCATGAAGATTCAGACTTGTGAAGCTATTGGGAGTGGATCTGGTGGGGAGAGTTACAGTGGAACTAGAAATAACATGGCTGGCAGGAAAAAGAGCCAGAATATGGAGACATGAGTTCAAAACTAGGCTCTACTACTAATAGCTGTATGATCTTGTATAAATCACTTTATCTCTCTGGGACTCAGTTTCCTTATATGAAAAATGCAGGCTCTACGACATTATCCCCTTAGATTTATTTAATCAATGCTCTGAGTCTGTGAATTTAACCAAATATATTTTGAGAGTGGCTAGTTGCTTAGCTATTCACATATCTACTACTTCTGCTCATGAAATACTTGGCTTAGAGTTCAAGCCCTTCAAAGCCCCTTACAGCTCACTGGGAAGGCAGAGGGCTGTAGACTTGGATTCACAGTCCCATGCTCCATCCGCAGCTAGAGGGGAGATTTCAGAAGTCAACAACTACATCCAGTTCTTCCTCATTCTTAAAATATTGATAGGATGGTCTAGTTGTTATGAGGACTAACTAAGATATTTTACCTGAGTACCAAGAAGTGTGATGTATATGTGCAATATTGTTTCTGGTTTTATTATCGTCAATCAGGGTCACTGACAGTTGGTTCTGGGAGTCACGTCAGGGCCTGTGGCTGCCTCCTCATCTCTACTCTCTTTCTCTTCTCCCTACCTTAGTCATTCTTGAGTTTCTACTTTTCTAAATATAAATCAAACTGTTATCGAGTCTTTGATACCTATAATTCTTCACTTAACAAACAATTATTAAAACTCATGGACAGATGAGCCATGTGAACTACAGTCCATGAGCTCAGAAAAGAATACACAACTTAGCAACTATGGTAGTGAAAATGAAACAGAAAGAAACTCCTAAATTTACAGATGGTGGCATTGCCTATTCCAAACTTAACCCAGCCATTAAGCTTCAGAGTGAGCTTTCTTGCCATCATTTCTTTTCCAGGGGAATATTTTCAGGATCCTTCTTAGATGAAAATGAAGAAATAAAAGGATCAAAGGAAGAATTGCTTGTGCTTTTTCTCCCCAAACCCTCATTAGCAGTATATTCGGGAGAAATTATTTAACTTTAAGTGAATAGCATAAACTTTCATGGTCATTTGGGATGGCCTTTATGTAAATCAATGAGGCACATAATCAAAAGATTAAATTATGTTCATGCGAGTGCGCGTACTAAGTCGCTTTAGTCGTATCCGACTCTTTGAGACCCCATGGACTGTAGATGCTGGGCTCCTCTGTCCATGGAATATTTCAGGCAAGAATACTGGTGTGGGTTGCCATGCTGTCCTCCAGGAGATCTGCCCAACCCAGGGATTGAACCCACGTCTCCTGTGGTTTCTGCATTGCCAGTGGTTTCTTTACCACTGAGACACCAGGGAAGCCTTAAATAATGTTCAGTAGCGTTTTATTACTAAATATGAATTATTTTATTACCTCATATGACACATCGATTCTTTTTTAACCAAAATCCTTTTTTTCTACTACATTGAATAACAAATATTATTAATTTATTTATTCAAAACATATTTATCTGATACTTACTAGATGTAAGGTCCTATGCTGAAGAACATAATTACATACATAGATATATTTCTATGTATTATATATATTGTGCATTTGATCCATATTTGCTAATTCACTTACTAGCTAAAATTTATTTGTAACCTCAAAATCAACATTCATCCTGCTTTCACAGTCATCCAACGATATGTGCAGATTGCGTCACCGGACTCACATGTTCCCAGTTGAGCTGGAACAAAGTGATGCTCTGTCTTCTTATTTTAGCTCTTATACTACAGTAAGTGTCCTTTTTTTGTGATATGCCGTGCTGTGCCATGCTAAGTCGATTCAGTCATGTTCGACTCTGCGACCCTGTGAGCTGCAGCCTGCCAGGCTCCTCTGTCCATGGGACAGAGGAAGAATACTCCAGGCAAGAATACTGGAGTGGGTTGCCATGCCTTCCTCCAGGGAATCTTACAAATCCAGGGATCGAACCCATGTCTCCTACAACTCCCACATTGTAGGTGGATTCTTTACTGTTGAGCCACCAGGGAAGCCCTTTTTATGATATATTTAGTGGCAAATATTTTTTACATACTGTGCTTTTTCTTGGTGATTTTGCTGTTTAAAATAGCCCCCGACACAGCAGTGAAGTGTTGTCTAGTGTTTCTAAGTGCAGTACAACTGTGATGTGCCTAACAGGTAAACCACAGGTTTGATAAGCTTTGTTCAGTCATGAGTGGTATATTGCTATTGACTCTGAGTTCAATGTTAATGAATTAATATATATTATATATTATCTTTAAACAGAAAAACACATAAAACAAGATTATGTATTGATCAGTTGACAAAAATGTGACCAGAGGCCCTCAGGAACCTAATTCTATATTTACCCTAGAAGCAATGGCTCAGTATTCACTAATTCAGTGTCTGCAGCAGTTTTACAGAACATAACTCCCACAAATGTTGAGAATTGATTGTCTATATGTGTATGTATAATTAGGTACTGTGCATGCTAAGTCGCTTTAGTCATGTCCAACTCTGCGATGCTGTGGACAGTAGCCCACCAGGCTCCTCTGAACATGTGATTCTCCAGGCAAGAATACTGGAGCTGGTTGCCATACCCTCCTCCAGGGGATCTTCCTGACTCATGGATCAAACCCTCATCTCTAATGTCCCCTGCCTTGGCATGAGGGTTCTTTAGCACTACTGCTACCTGTTGTTGTTTAGTCACTCAGTTGTGTCCAACTCTTTGCGACCCCATGGACTGCAGCATGCCAGCCCTCCCAGTTCAGTTCAGTTGCTCAGTCATGTCCGATTCTTTGCGACCCCATGGACTCCAACACGCCAGGCTTCCCTGTGCATCACCAACTCCCAGAGCTTGCTCAAACTCATGTCCATCAAGTTGGTGATGCCATCCAGCCATCTTATCCTCTGTCATCCCCTTCTTCTCCTGCCTTCAATCTTTCCCAGCATCAGGGTCTTTTCAAATGAGTCAGTTCTTTGCATCAGGTGGCCAAAGTATTGGAGTTTCAGCTTCAGCATCAGTCCTTCCAGTGAATATTCAGGACTGATTTCAATGATACCACACAGTCATCTCATCCTCTGTCATCCCCTTTGCCTCCTGACTTCAATCTTTCCCAGCATCAGGGTCTTTTGCAATGAGTTGGCTCTTTGCAAGCTTCAGTTTCAGGATCAGTCTTTCCTCAAAAGTTCAGGGTTGATTTCCCTTAGGATTGACTGGTTTGATCTCCTTGAAGTCTAAGGGACTCTCAAGAGTCTTCTCTAGCACCACAATTTGAAAGTGTCAGTGCTTCAGAATTCAGCCTTCTTTATGGCCCAACTCACACATCCGTACATGACTACTGGCAAAACCATAGCTTTGACTGGACTTACCTTTGTTGGCAAAATGACGTCTCTGCTTTTTAATATGCTGTCTAGGTTTGTCATAGCTTTTCTTCCAAGGAGAGAGCCCCTTTTACTTTCATGGTTGCAGTCACCATCTGCAATGATTTTGGAGCCCAAGAAAGTAAAATTTGTCACTGTTTCCATTGTTTCCCCATCTATTTGCCATGAGACGATGGGACCAGACGCCATGATCTTCATTTTTTTGAATGTTGGGTTTTAAACCAGCTGTTTCACTCTCCTTTACTTTCATCAAGAGGCTCTTTAGTTCCTCTTCATTTTCTGCCATTAGGGTGGTGTCATCTGCATATCTGAGGTTACTGATATTTCTCCCAGTAATCTTGATTCCGGAGAAGGCAATGGCACCCCACTCCAGTACTCTTGCCAGGAAAATCCCATGGACAGAGGAGCCTGGTAGGCTGCAGTCCATGGGGTCGATAAGAGTTGGACACGACTGAGTGAATTCACTTTCACTTTTCGCTTTCATGCATTGGAGAAGGAAATGGCAACCCACTCCAGTGTTCTTGCCTGGAGAATCCCAGGGACGGCAGAGCCTGGTGGGCTGCTGTCTATGGGGTTGCACAGAGTCAGACACGACTGAAATGACTTAGCAGCAATCTTGATTCCAGCTTGAGCTTCATCCAGCCCAGCATTTCACATGATGTACTCTGCATATAAGTTAAATAAGCAGAGTGACAATATATAGCCTTGACCTGGAAAGCCCCTAATTAAGTACTATACACTGACTGTACAGGAATTTATTGTTGTTCAGCCACTATGTCTGACTCTTTGCAACCAAGAGACAGATCTATTTCTCAGGAGACAGATAATGTGGTCTGGTAATCCCATCTCTTTAAGAATTTTTCAGTTTGGGATCCTGGTCCATGGGCGGTTCAGTGGTAGATTTCTTGCCCGCCATGCAGGAGGCCTCGGTTTGACTCCTGGCTCATACATCCATAGTGCCCCCTTTATTGAGCTTCCCTGGTGGCTCAGATACTAAAGAATCTGCCTTCAATGCAGGAGACCCAGCTTTGATCACGGGGTTGGGAAGATCCCCTGGAAAAGGGAATGCCTACACACTCCAGTTTTCTTGCCTGAGAATTCCATGTATAGAGAAGCCTGGTGGACTATAGTCCACGGGGCTGCAAAAAGTCAGACACAGTCAAAGGCTTTAGCATAGTCAGTGAAGCAGAAGTAGATGGTTTTCTGGAATTCCCTTGCTTTTTCTATGATCCAATGGATGTTGGCAATTTGATCTCTGGTTTCTTTGCCTTTTTAAATTCCAGCTTTTACATCTGAAATTTTTTGGTTCATGTGCTGCTGAAGTCTAGCTTGAAGGATTTTGAGCATTACTTTGCTAGCAAGTGAAATGAGAGCAATTGTATGGGGGTTTGAACATTCTTTGGCATTGCCTTTCTACGGGATTGGAATGAAAACTGACTTTTTCCAGTCCTGTGACCACTGTTGAGTTTACCAAATTTGTTGACATATTGAGTGCAGCACTTTAACAGCATCATCTTTTAGCATTTTAAACAGCTCAGTTGGAATTGCTTCACTTGCATTAGCTTTGTTTGTAGTAATTCTTCCTAAGGCCCACTTGACTTCACACTCCAGGATATCTGTCCCTAGGTGAGTGATCACACCATTGTGGTTTTCTGGGTCCTTAAGACCTTTTTTGTATACTTCTGTGTATTCTTGCCACCTCTTCTTAATCTGTTCTGCTTCTCTTATGTCCTTGCCGTTTCTGTCCTTTATTGTGCCCATCTTGGCATCAAATGTCCTCTTGGCATCTCCAGCTTTCTTGAAGAGATCTCTAGTCTTTCCCATTCTGTTGTCTTCCTCTATTTTCTTGCATTGTTCACTTAAGAAGGCTTTCTTATCTCTCTTTGCTCTTCTCTGGAACTCTGCATTCAGATGGGTATATCTTTCCCATTCTCCTTTGCCTTTCAATTCTCTTCTTTTCTCAACTCTTTGTAAGGCCTCCTCAGACAACCACTTTGTTTTCTAGCACTTCTTTTTCTTTGGGATGGTTTTGGTCATCACCTCCTGCACAATGCTACAGACCTCTGTCCATAGTTTTCAGACACTTTGTCTACCAGATCTTTGCCTTGAGTCTATTCATCACCTCCACTGTATAATCATAAGAGATTTGATTTAGGTCATACCTGAATGGTCTAGTAGTTTTCCCTACTTTCTTCAATTTAAGCCTAAATTTTGCAATCAGGAGTTCATGATCTGAGCCACAGTCAGCTCCCAGTCTTGTTTTTGCTGAGTGTATATAATGTCTTCATCTTTGGCTCCAAAGAATATAATCAACATAATTTTGTTATTGACCATGATGATGGTCCATGTGTAGTTTCATCTCTTGTGTTGTTGGAAGAGAGTGTGTTCTCTTGGCAAAACTCTGTTAGCCTTTGCCCTGCTTCGTTTTGTACTCCAAAGCCAAATCTGCCTATTACTCCAGGTATCTCTTGACTTTCTACTTTTTCATTCCAATCCCCTTGATGAAAAGGACATCTTTTTTTGGTGTTAGCTCTTGAAGGTCTTGTAGGTCTTCATAGAACCATTCAACTTCAGCTTCTTTGGCTTTAGTGGTTGGGGCACAAACTTGGATTACAGTGGTTTGAATGGTTTGGCTTGGAAATAAACTGAGATCATTCTGTCATTTTTGAGATTGCACTCAAATACTGCATTTCACACTCTTTTGTTGACTATATGAGGTCTACTTCATTTTTCCTAAGGGATTCTTGCTCACAGTAGTAGATATAATGAGTTAAATTCACCCATTCCCATCCATTTTAGTTCACTGATTCCTCAAATCAATGTTCTAAAACAACAAGCTCTTAAATTCAATGTTCACTCTTGCCATCTCCTGCCTAAACACATCCAATTTACCTTGATTCTTGGAATTTACATTCCAGGTTCCTATGCAATATTGTTCTTACAGCATTGGACTTTACTTTCACCCCCAGACACATCCACAACTGAGTACCATTTCCACATTGGCCCAGCCTCTTCATTCTTTCTGGAGCTACTTCTCTGCTCTGCCCCAGTAGGGAATTGGACACTGCGGGGCTTATCTCCTGGTGTCATATCTTTTTGCCTTTTCATACTGTTCATGGGGTTCTTGAGGCAAGAATACTGGAGTGGTTTGCCATTCCTCTCTCCAGTGGACCTCGTTTTGTCAGCACTCTCCGCCATGACCCGCCCGTCTTAGGTGGCCCTGCATGTCATGGCTGAGAACTTCACTGAGTTGCTCAAGCTTGTGACCCATGCGATCATTTTGTTTAGCTTTCTGTGATTGCGGTTTTGATTCTGGAAGCTGAGGGATGGTAATTCTTGTTTCTTCTGTCTGCCCTCTGATGGATGAGGAAGCTTCCCGATGGGAGGGGCTGGCTGTGAGGAAAACTGGGTCTTGCTCTCATGGGCAGGACCATGCTTAGTAAATCTTTAATGCAATTCTGCTGATGGGTGGGGCCATGTTCCCTCCTTGTTAGTTATTCGGCCTGAGGCAACCCAGTCCTTAGTCTACAGGCTCTCTGGTAGGGCTTAATACCATAGGAATTCCTCTAAGAGGAATTAAGCCAACAGACACCTCCCAGGACTCTTGCTGCCAGTGCCCCTATCCCCGTGGCAGGCCACTGCCAACACACACCTCCTTAGGAGACCCTCAAACACTCAAAGGCAAGTCTGGCTCAGTCTCCTGTGGGGTCACTGCTCCTTTTCCCTGGGTTCTGGGGCACATAATGTATTCTTTGTGCTCCCCAAGAGTCTCTGTTTCCCTCAGTCCTGTGGAAGTTCTGCGATCAAATTCTGCTGCCCTCCAAAGTCAGGTTTCCACTCCACAGCACACTTTCACCCAGGATGTATTAGGTCACAGTAACAGAGATGACAAGTCTTCATCTCATGATTATGTCCCAATGCTGTGGGTGGATGGGGAATGCAGGAAGACCACCGAAGAGATCTCAGCCTGGGATGGAGGATGAATGTCAGTAAAGGCTACCCAAAGGATGGGATGCTTTATTTGAGAAATGAGGACCAATTAGCTTGGAGACTTGGGTGGAAACACTGGTGCAAGGGTCCACAGCACTTATTTTGTGCAAGGTCCTAGAACAGGCATCACAGGTGACACAAAGATGATTGAGTTTGTATCCTTAGAGGTCAGTTTCTCAAGAAAGGTTTTCTTGGACACATCCTTCCCTCCAGACACATATACACTCCCAACCAAGACTAGATCTGAACCCTCTTACAGAACTCCTTTCCCCTTCATCACACATAATTGACTAGCATCTGGCTCCCTGAATGGAGTATGTGCCCCTGAAAGCAGGCGACAGGTATTTTTGTTATTGCTGTTTTTCACTGTTGCATCTCCCACTGCCTTAAACCTCAAGTGGCACAAACTATTGAATAACTGAATTAAAATTGCAGAGTATGGTCAAGGTCTTACCTTGGATGAAAACTTTGTAAGGAAGTTTGACCAGGTCACGCTATTGGAAGGGTTTTTTCCCCATATGGAACAATATTTTATCATGGGGAATCACTGTATACCCATTGGTATTTCTATCCATCATACTTTAAGCTTTTAGTTGCTTGAATATTTGACCTGAAAATGAGTAAACTAGCAATAACTAGAAGTGAAAAGTGAGAAAACAAAAAAGTTTTCAGGTCCTCTAATTTATACTTCTAAATGCAAACTTTGATACTAGGATCTTGGCCCTTGTTCTCAGCTCACCTGGGCAAAGAACTCATGTACCTGCTTTTATTATCTCTTTCTTCTATATTTGAGCTGAAGGTCCATCCCCAGAGGAATGTTTACCTTGTTCTCATACCCCTTAAGTCTCCTTGCCATGAAGTCTATTCTTTGTGAGTATAAGAAGCACATCTGAGTGGGACAGGAGTCACAGCATGAATCACAGGTGATGATCAGAGTCTGGATGGCCGGGATGGCCAACCCTGGGATGGTAGAACAATGAGACTTCTAAGACAGGAGGTCTTGCCCTTCTGTTTCTTATCTCTTTGTTGTAGGATTCTTAAACTCAAATGTTCATGTGGTAGGGTAAGCACCTGGAGTTGGTCAAGTGGAAACCATGTCAAGCCCTGTCTAAAGGGGTAGCTGCTACTCAGCTGCATGCCAGAATTTTAGGACCAGTGTTGCCAAATCGTCTTCAAAAGAAAACAGAAATCTGGCTTTCCATCCTCAGCTTGTCAGGTTTTGTTATTTTCATTAGTATCTTTCTGAAGTATCTTTTGTCAATCATCAAGGAAATGATAAAGATAAATAGAACAGTGTGTCCATCTAAAGGAGCTTAAGGTCCAGGGGCAGAGGTAAAATTCATGCATTATGTGATCATGATGCACAGTGGTTTCTATTGTCCAATGTTATCTACAGAGAAAGGCAGTTTTATTAGGCAATTTGGTTGAAGAGAATCCCTACAATGGAGTAACAAGAAACTCAACTGTTTCTTCCCCCAGAAAAGGAAATTTTCTGCCCATAGGGCTTCTTTGCTGAGCTTGTAGAGTTGTCGAATAGCTTGTAAAATTGTGTTGTAATATGTTAAGAAGGTAAATGCAGGGGGTGCCTGATTTAAACCATATTCAGACAACAGTACTCTGCTGCATTCTTCTGCTTCCCTTCCTTTTTCTTTTTCCTCATCTGGACTCAGATTCAAGTCTCTGACTTCCAGTAAGACCTTCTTTCCTCTCCTTGCTTGTAAAGGAGTAATCCTAATTTTAAAGTAAGAGACACATTTTTGATTCAAAATCCCAATACTTTTACAAAACCTGACAGTTTTTTTCTCCAATGTTGTCATTTGGCAAATTGATCAGAGATTCACTGTTTCTGCCAATTTTGAGCCACAGTAGTTAATTGCGGGATTTTGGAGGAGCAGTCCTGGAGCCATGTCCGCCTAAGTTCTCATACTTGTTGTTTGACTTGGACAAGATGCTTAACTTGGTCCCTAAGCCACAGTTTTCTCATCTATGAATAAGATAATAATAATGCCTACTTCTGTGTTTTGTAAAGATCAAATCAGATCATATATTAACTATCTGGAAGAAAAACCTACATTATCCTAACAGAGTATGATTAATAAAGATTATGTCTATATGTGAATCACAAGGAGGGCTCAGTTCAAGACATGTAATATCATTATTATCAAATAGGACCATAAGTACTTCCTGACTGTAGCGCTTTGTGAGAATATGAGACATCTTCATGCTCGAGTCCACGTATTTAACCTTTTCAAATCACAAATGTCACCTTTTTTTAATTAAAAAAATTTAAGTATAATTGCTCTAAAAAGTTGTATTATTTTCTGTTGTACAAAAAAATGAATCAGCCATATGTTTACATATATCCCCTCCCTCTTGAACCTCCCTCCTACCTCCCCAATCCCACCCCTCCAGGTCATCACAGAGCACCGAGCTGAGCTCTTTGTGAAAGGTGTCAGCTTTTTAAGAGGAGATGGTGTGTCTTAAACCAGAAGGTTATCTTAAGTAATGGAATTTTAGACATTCTTTAAAATATGGATGAAACAGATTTTTATAAATGAGTTATGTACCTGCTGACTCAACTGAACCAGCTATGTGGCTACCAAATGCGTCTCGGTTAGGATCCTCATGGTCAGGCTCCTGTATTGGTTTAGAAGTTCCCTATCTTGTTGGTCCCCTTCATCACAGACTACTAGGGAAACTTTAGTTTGACTCAGAATTGAGGCCCAGAAGCAGAAGGTGTGTTTCTATCATCATGCTCTACAATTTTATACAACTGAGCATTTCCGTTGTTGCCCAAGCCAATGTGAGGTTTCTTCTACACCACGAAGAGCCCTGATAGGTATGCATAATCTGAGACTTGATCACATATTGAATTTTCCCATCAAAGCTCTTTAATTGAGCCATTTCCACTATTAGATGGCATAAATCAATTTTAGCCTTATTTTAAACTAGACCATGAACAGATTAGACTTCTCTGTCCTTCTAGATAGCTTCAGAGTCAATGGCTCTCACATTTCCAAGTGTTAAAGAATTGCCACTTCAAAGGGTTCAACTCTTTCCCAATTTTTATTTAGAAAACTGATAATGGTTGAAATAAGCCACAGGGGGTCAAAGAGCCAGGTGGCCAGGGAGCTTATACCCGAGATGAGAAATGCCTTGCTGCCTGCTGGTTTAATAGGCTGCCCTTATTTCTAATGGGGCTTGAGTGGAACTGAAATCGAGGCCGAGAAACCATATCAGAGCGATCTTAACATCGAACCACCTGACATTGGGTCTGTGGGGGATATTTCATCATTGTCTGCTTGACCTTTGGCCTCTTAGACTTACAGCCCATCATTTCTGAGACGCAGAAACTAAAAAAGCCATTTGCTCCCCATCGAATGTACCTGTTCTGATGCGCTGTCAACAGCTGTTTGCATTGCTAACTGTGCCAAGGGAAAACAATTGATGCCAGCAAACTCAAATTTCTAACCACCTCTTTTATTTCTGTCACTCCTGGTGTTAATGATGACCTATATTCTCTACCATAATGATTATCTTAAAAGTCTTTTTGGCTTTGAAGAGAGCGTTTGAGTCCTAAGTGCCTGCATTGTGAAAGAATATAATATGGAGAGGTCTATTATCTTAGAATTCATTTGCCCATTTTTTTCTTTTTTCGAGGCAGCACTGTAAATTAAACCGCTTGAGTTGGCTTTGTAGGTTTCTTTTTTCTTTCCTTTTTTTTTTTTTTTTTTTTGCATACACAGCAAGGATAACTACACCTCAGATTTATGAGCATTGTGAACAGGTTTCCATAGCAACCACTCTGGCTGCTCTACACCAAATAACCTTGTCATGTGAGCGTTTATCACAGGAACATCAAGGACTGGATTGCACTGTACGCTCTTTGGCTAAACAGCAGGATTTTTCTGAATAATAATTGGTCGTGGCCTTTTATTCCACCAGTCAGAGTTAATCATCCCCGGAATCTGAAATTAACCATAATGCATTCAAAGCTCAGAGTGCAGCCATTCAAAAATTCCTCTTTGGAGGAAGAAAACTTTCCAATGATCTTTGCTCTTTGTTGTATATGACCATTGTTGTTATTGTTATTATCATTATTACTATTAGGAGGGCTTAACAAGAGAAGGATGAGAACTTGGGAATGTCATGTAGAATTTGTTACCATGCTCTAAGTAAAATATGCATTTTAACTAGCCTGTTATTTATGAGAAATACAAGATATTTTAAGCTGCCATCAAAACCAGTAGTTATTTTTTCCTCTCAAATTACAAGACATTTGATCATTTGAATGGATTTTACTAGGTTAATTTATTTTCCACAGATTCATGTTTTACTACACACTCAGAAATTTCACGTGTGCTTCAGATGTATCATATTAGTAGGGAAATGAATGGGGTGGAAAGGATCAGTAAGCTGTCTCCATGCCTGCACAGCACGTGTGTGCATGCACGCACAGGCGCTTGTGTGCATGTACATGAACCCACAAGAAGGACCCAGAAAGAAAATAATTACATCACAGGGATAGAGCTGGCTCTCTGTCACAGGCAATTATGTTAGAGCTGAGGGTGGGTGGGTTTAAAAAAAATTCAGGATTGTGGTTATTCATCAGCAGAGAGGTTTTCTGGTCCATGAAGAGTTGCCATGTAAAATTCTACTAGGGATAGGACCAAACTTCAGCAAATTCTCCAAACTGTAGTTTGCTGAGTCTTTTTAACACTCACCATTTTTAGTGACCTCTCTCTTATCCCTTCTTTTGCACTTCCCTAGTCCCAGAGTCTTCTTTCTTACAGGTCCTACATCATTGTTATTATAGTTAATAATCATCGCATCATAGGTGTAGCCTCTCCTTAAAGCCACCAGGACTTCCCTGGTGGCTCAGTCGGTAAAGAATCCACCTGCAATGTGGGAGACCTAGTTTCAATCCCTGGGTTCGGAAGATTCCCTGGAGGAGGGCATGGCAATCCACTTCAGTATTTTGCCTGGAGAATCCCCATGGATAGAAGAGCCTGGCGGACTGTACTCCAGGGGGTCACACAGAATTAGACACAACTGAGCAACTAAGCACTCCTAAAAATAGTTAGATAGAAAACTAAATATGGGCTCTCAACAGGAAAAATTTAAGAAATCAATGAAGTATGGCTTTTTGAAGAATGGATTGGAGAAGGAAGGACATTTAAAAATTCTTATCACAGTATACCTTCCAGGTAGCCACAGACTTCTTCATCATCTAAGACTCCCTTTTATAAGAAAGACCTGCAGTCAGTCCAATCAAATGAAGTTAATGATTGGATTTGGAGATGAAAATTAGCTAGGTGGGCAGATTTGCGATGAAACTATGCAGGGAAATGGCACTGCCCATCCCATGTCATATCTCTGTTCTTGTCTTTTTGCAATTCTCCCTTTGAAATAAATGTATTCATGGGGCAGGCAATAGACTGAGTTTTAGAAAAGCAAAACCATAGAGTAGTAGTTGGAACACAGTAATTCATTCACTCATCAAATATATATTAAGTTCCTTGTAAATGCCAAGGACACTGCTAGCTGCTGTGTGGGAAACAACAATGAGTGAAACCTGATTCCCACCCTCTGGGCACTTACCAGTTTGGAGGGGAGATAAAATATGAACAGAACTTGGGCAGCTGCTGCACTATTAAATGAGAAGCCAAACTCTTGAGAGTGAGTGGCATAAAAATCTGGAGGTGCCAGCAGTCACTGGCTTCATCATGGGAGGGGAGGTCTCCAGTGTGTGGAACTGCTGGACTCCAAGGATGTGTGGAAGGCTGGTGACTGTAATCGAATAAGGCTGATGACTGGAGAGAAGAGGGCAAGAGTGAAAGCAAGAGGCTCAGAAGTGTCAAGTGTGTTCTGAGAAGAGTCAGCATGTGTTGGGGCTCCAGATTCACATCCCTAAGTTGTGAGCAGAGGTAAACCAAGAAGTACCTTCAAGCTAGATTTGAAGCATTGTTACCAAGGTTACTTAAGTGTCAGCCAAAGATACTTGGACATCTATTTGGATGACATTAGAGGGTCATTTCAGGTTCTTAAACAGAATATTGATCTGATCAAAGCTATAGGAGAATTTAAATGCGACCGGTAAGGAGGAAGGGAGACATTTATCTTTTGAAAGGATGGATTTACCTCAAATCTCTGTTCAACTAACCTTTTATTTTTTTACTTCTGGGGGAAAAGAAGAGGTGATTTCATTTTGATGGTGGTATTGAGGTGCTGTATTAGAGGTGGGCAGAGGATCCTCTGGTGCAAGCTTCGTATCCACAGCTTAGCAATTAGGTAGGAGGACAGTGAGCAAACGCATCAAAGACACAGCCAGAGTCTTATCATTTGATGTCTCAAGTTTTAATAGGAGTTTTGTGAAGAGGAAAGAAGTGACTAATATTGTTGACCAGTGCCTAATAATCTCTGACCAGTCTGTCAATGAGCATCACTGCTATTAGACCCAAGAGCGCAATAGCTAGATACTAGTGAGAGGAACATGCTATGTGGAGGAAAAGTCTTCACAGACTTGTGTCTACAACCTGGGTTCATGAAACACACCCTGACCTGGATGATCCCTGGGATTCTGCACAGCCCTCTCTGACTCTGCTGGGGGGTATGATGTGTGTCACTGGAGTTTAAAGTGACTAAAGTTTAAGTTTAAATAGAAGGGTAAACAATCCTCTCTCATGTCCCTTCACTCCGTCTTGCTCTTGACCATCAAACTATTGGTCAAATTTGTTTTCTGATGTGGTTCTGTCCTATAAGTTGTTCAAAATGAATCTTTTTTAATCCTTTCTCTAAAGGATTAAAAATTAAAAACTTTTTAATTTTAGAAGATCCATGAGGACAAATGCAGTAGGTCCGTTGTACTCTCAGTAGAGTGGGTGTCCTTCTGGCCATCCATGTTCAGCATCAGGTTCTCCCTGGTTAGAAATAACAGTTCTGCTTGGGAAATTGTGTGTTATCTAAAGCTATGTAGCAAATCTCTCCAAAATATAATGACTCAAAGCAATAATAATAAGTGAACATCTATCAGTTTCCAAGGGTCCTAAATTTGGCAGCAGCTGAGCTAGATAGTTCTGGCTTAGTTTTCTCATGAAGTTTCAGTCAAATGGCAGCCAGGGCTACTGTTATCTGAAGATGTGACTAGAGCTAGAAGATACACTTCTGAGGTGACTCACCCACGTGTATGCAAACTGGTGTTGGCTGTTGTCAGGTGTCCTCAGTTCCTCAACCACAGGGTCTCTCCACAAGGCTGCTTGAGTGTCCTCGCAACATGGCGGTCGGCTTCCCCTAGTGTCAGTAAGTACTAAAAGTATAAGATAGCAAGCTCAAATCCCAATGGCCCTGGCTTGGAAGTCACACACCACCATCTTTGATTTATCTATTGGTCCCACAAGGCAGCCTGCTTTGATGAGGCAGGAGATTAAACACAAGGTGTGGACTCCAGAAGGTAAAGATCCTTGGAAGGTTTCTTGGAGGCCACTGACCACAAAAGGGCTGTTTTTTGCACCTCACAAGTGGATGTGTAAGCTTCTAACATTCGGAAAAGAAACTGTCCTTTTTGCTTAAAAACTCTGGGAAAATTTTTACCTGTGCTGAGGTTAAACAGTGCTTATTTTATCTAACATAGTCTGGAATAATGGTTGATGATGAGTCAAATTATTTTAAGCATACATAAAAACACAACTTTTTGTTTTAGCTTAGATTTGTAAATGTCCATTCATTTACCAATATTGCCATGGAGGAACAATGATTTTTCTTTGACTAAAGTCCTTCTAATTAAAGTTTTGCATTATCTTTTCCCTCCAACCATTCCCAGAAAGTATAATTTAAATAATCTAGTTTTGGTTTCTTTAAAGTAAAGCCAGAACCTAAAATATATTTTCCAAATAGTGAGAATTTAGACTTCATCAAGACCTTTATGATTTGAGCTAACCTCTTAGAGATGTCTCATGCACATTGAGTACAACATAAGTTCTTTCTTTTTTAATCAAATTCTCATTTATTAACTTTTCCAAAGCAATCCACTCGGTTTTTTATCAAAGAAACAACACTCTTTGCATTCATATTTCACAGTTTTGCATAATGCTTAAATAAATTATGCACTTATAACTACAACCAGCATAAAAAAGTTTTGGGAACAAACATGACTGATTTGTGGAATCACACGGTATGATCAGTAGGAGTATAGTGCACTGAAGCCCTAGAGAACAGTGTGCTCACCCCACAGGTTCCTCAGAATGTCCTGAAGTTCAGATGGGCAGCATTGTTCTGTGTTAAGGCAATGTTTATGGTCAATATTGTTACTTACTTACATGTCCTTAAAAATATTCACTGAAATGGCTAATATTTGTGCTCCCTTCTCAAAAATCAAATCTGTGTAAATAATTGAGCTGGCCATGTAGCTGATCAGATACGTACAGATACTCATAGACTATCAATGAACTCATAATGCTCTCCGTACCAAGAATGTAGAAAAGGCCTAAAGAAAGGGGAAGATGAATGCGTAAGAGTTAACTATGTTTGGCCCTATACCTTAGGCTGATCATGTGGATCAGCTTCTAATCCAAAGTTGAATATCAATACCCAGGCAGTACACTCATCAGTCAAGGAGTAGTCAAGGAGACTTCCTAGAGGAGGAGGTCTTGGCTTTGGCCTTGAATAGGCTATGAAACCTACACTAGAAGTGGGAATGAGTGGGAATAATAAGAATGTGGAGGAATAACAGAATAGCAAAGAGAACAGGGAAAAGAGAAACTGAAGCTATGAACAGAGAGGGGAGGGCCAAAGACGTCCAGGCATTTTGATTAACTCTTGGAAACAGGAAGCTGAAGCAGATTTCTAAGCAGAGAAATAAGTATGACTAGTAAGATGCTTAAGGATTATCAGACGGGTAGATTCAAGTAGGAAGAAGATGGAGTCAGGACCAGAGTGCAGGGGCTGTTAGAATAGTATGGAAATAATGTGTGAGAAGGTTCTCACAAATGTAGAGTTTGTGGATATAGACATTTCACTGAAAAAATGTAGCTGAATCTGGGAGCCATAAAACAGGGGAGGTGAATAGAAGAAATTAAAGTTTGAGTCTAGAGAGACAGGAGAAATTGTTGGTGTCCTGTAACAGGGTAAAAATTTGGGAAAGGGTGAGAGAGTGATGAATGGAGCCTCCACTGGGTTGGCGGTTGGGGGGCTGCGGTGGTGAAGAGGGCTGGCAGAAGGCTAGAGACATGGGGGACTGGACCCCACAGGGGAGAGGGGATGGAACCCAGGGGTAGATTTAGGAACCATACACAGAGCAGTCTCTATGTTGCCTATAGAAGCCCCGGAAGTGGGCAGGGTGAACCTCTGAGGGAGGTCCCAAAGACCAAGAGAAAGAGAGGAAAGGGTAATGTCAAGGCCAGGACTTGGCCTAAACCCCTGCTCCCTCCACTGGCCCAGAGCTTCTCGTGGCTCAGAACAGGGGCTCAAGGGACTGGTCTCCAAGCACTCACAGCCTAATCTTTTAATTGCCCTATTCACTCCTTTTGGAGAGTTTCACCCTCTGTCTTTCCTTTCTGGGTCTCCATTTAGACAATAGGCATCAGACCTTGTGCAAACGTGTTCTTAGTTTCAATCTGATTTTTATTTTACTGCTATGTGTATACTCAGTCTGGCTCCCCAAGACTCTCATTTCTGCCTTTTCTTTGCTCTCCTCTCCTAGCTTTCCTACTCATTCCATTACCTAAAATGTCTCCCTTGTTAAGCATGGGAAGCCCTCCATTAGGACCCACACTTCGCTGTGTCACACATCGTTTAAATATCTTTATCACTTTCCCACTGGGAAAAACAGTAATTGATGTATTTCCATTTATCTTCACTTTCTCTGCTCCATTTGGGAAAAAGATGACAGCTTCACATAGCTCACTATTTATTTTCCACTCATGCTCGAGTTGGATTCCAACATTGTCCTTACCGGGACCCAGATTTCCTACAATCCTATAATGTTTTATGAGCAATTTTACAATCCAGACACTGTATTATCATGTCCTTCTGAAAGGTAGTAATGGGAACTGTCAGCACACAGGAGCTGGGACAGGGTAACCTACCTCCATTTGAGGTTTGGCTCATCATTTGCCCTGAACAGAGCCCTTTGCTCCGGGGCTCCTGTGTGAAGCTGCCACTGTTGTGGGTGGGTGATCACAAATGTTTAAAAGGCCTCCTGTTCAATGACAGTGCACACAGGCTGAGAGGCTGAGCTGGAACATCTTCATCAGACGATAGCGAGCATCTAGGTTACCCCACCCATTTCACAGATGAAGAGATTGAAGCTCAGACATGGGATGTGATGAACCAGGGACACAGAGACAATGATGACATCAGGACTGGAGATTGAACTTCCTCACAGTCAGAAAAAAGTCTTAAAAAATTGGTTGGCTAGATGCTTATATATGAAATCCAGCATGTCGATTCAACTGTCCTAAAGAGAAACAAACCCACATCTGATGTCATGCAGTAATTCCAGTTTGATGTTTGTTTCGTGTTGAGAAAACAAAGTGAGCTGCGCCCTCTTCTCCCTGAGCACCCATGATCACGTGCTCAATTTGGTTTACCTTGTCAGACTGCATCATCTTACTCGAAGCTTATGGAGGTGGGGTAGAGTTTTTCCATCCCTTATTCATCTCTTTTGCTTTTCTGCATGGGAGGGAAATAATTGGAGCCGAGTGGAGGAGCAGGCTGGGGCCATGCTCACCAACGCCACTCAGGCAGGCTTCCAAGGAGACTCTTGAGATGGTTAGAGAGAGATTTATCGATTTCATATAACAGCATTTGTTATGAATCCCAGCTGAACCCTGGGCAGATGGGATTTTCTGAAATAAAATCCCATTGCATTGGGAAGTACAATGTTTAAAAGGCCTGAGGTGACATGTAGTAAAAAGAACACTAGGCTTGAACCCAGGCTCTGGTTCTATCTTTGCCAGTGAGTAGCCGTGTGACCTTTCTGAGCCTTCATGTTCTCATGTGTAAGGTAAGGGGGTTAGTTTCATAGGCTCAGAGACCCTGTCCAGCTGGAATGTTCTGGGATTCTATGGAGACCTTGCATCTGGGAGATGGTGAGCAATGATGCTAAGAACACAGGCCGGAAGGGGAGCGCACAGGAAGGGCTAATGGGAAACACATGGTGCAGATGATGAGCAGCAGGAAGAAAGGGGCTCCCTGTAAAGGCTGCACTTCTCCAGGAGCAAACTGTTTCCAAAATTGCAACTGAGCGAGGCATGAACAGTTGGACACCCGTAACTTTTTCATAGCTCATCAGAGAAGAGCAACTTGTAATCATCTCAGTGGACGTTCAAAAGCACCCTGTGAAGTAAACAGGCTCTATTATCATGCATTTACACATGAGATAGCTGAGGTCCAGGAAGGCACAAGACTTCCCAAGATTTATTGTTTATAGGAAGAGTTAGACCAGACCCAAAGTTTCCTGGGTTCTACTCATACGCCTTTTCCAACTCAGTTTGCTATAGCAACTGCTTGTATTTCTACAGAACTTTTTACTTCTAAAGTGTTTTGAAATGATAACCCTATATGCGAGACAGAATAAGAGACACAGATGCATAGAACAGTCTTAAGGACTCTGAGGGAGAAGATGAGGGTGGGACGTTCTGGGAGAATAGCACTGAAACATGTATATTATCATATGTGAAACAGAACACCATTCCAGGTTTGATGCATGAGACAAATGCTCAGGGCTGGGGCAATGGGATGACCCAGAGGGATGGGATGGGGAGGGAAGTGGGAGGGGTGTTCAGGATGGGGAACACATGTAAACCCATGGCTGATTCATGTCAATGTATGGCAAAAACCACTACAATATTGTAAAGTAATTAGCCCCCAACTAAAATAAATAAATTTATAAAAAAATAATAATAAAGTGTTTGGAAAAACCATTACCTCATTTTTATCCCACAGAGACCCTGGGGATGCTAGGGGCTATTTCTCCTGCTTTAGAGATGAGGAAACTTAAGCCCAGGTAAACTAAATGTTTTTCCTTGAGTTTTCTATTCATTTGACAAACACCCATTGAACACCCATGATCCGATATGTGCATACCAGCCATGACTGTTTAATGCTAAGGTCAACTATGATGTCACAGTATCTTGACTATACACCCAGTGCTCTTTAACAGCTGCGATTTTTAATGTGAAAATAAAAATTCTCAAAAGAAGCTTCCCAATACTGCAAGGACAAAATTGCTCTGCAATGGTAATATCCTATCCAAATGCTGGTACTCCGCTGCCCACTCTTATTTTAGGATGGTCTTCCAGTCCCAGAGTTAATGACTTAGGAGAAACATAGTAACTATTAGAGACATAAAGGGCAATAATAACAGTTGATGAGGACATCAAGCTCAGGTTTCAACTTTGATTTGAAATTGGCAAAGACAAGTATCTGTGCATTCCTACCTCCCAGTACTATTTCCTGTCTACGTCTCAGCACCAGGATTCCATGGCGTCCTCTGCCCTAGAAATATACCCTTGGTTCAGTCCCTGCTAATCCCCATTGATGGATGCTGGTGTATCAATGGAATAAGCAGTCCCAAGAATAGAGGTTGGATGGCCAGCCCTTAGAGATGCTTGGGAAATGATGGCTACCCTGGAAGAGGACAGAGACAATCTGCCTTTAAGAACATAGGAAATATGGTCACCGGAAGTACTGCAACTACTTCCTAATGACAAGGCCTTTCCTGGAATTTAGTCCTTCAATCATGCACCCAAATATAGTAGTAAGAGATCCAAAACTTTCTAGTTGACTGACATTGCATTAACCTTCTACAGATCCTCAAAGCAATCCTAATCTCCACAGTCCTTTCAATATTTTTCTGTACTTAGGTAACACAGTTCTGGTATATTCTTCCTTTAAAGCTGCAGGGAAGGGATGGATTTTATTTGTCTGGGAGCTGGGTGCTATCCCTCCATTTTGCATCCATCATCACCCAGGATGCTCCTTGAACCTCTGGAGATGGATGTGACTTTATCCTGAGACATCCACATCTCCTCATGTTGCCTTTTGTGATTAAGAGAAAGAAAATGCCTGGGCACAAAAAGTCTGTCTGTCTCAGGGGAAGTGAGTCAACTCACCTCTCCTGTCCCCTCTCACCTCCCCTGTTCCCTCCCACCTCCAGTGCTTCTTGCCTTTGGCATCACCTCCCTTCTGACTCTCCTATCCAGCAGCATTTCAGCGGTCAAGACCCAGATCTAGTTTCACCCCTCCTCGGATGCCTTGCAGACCATCCTGTCCCCCTTGAACTGCTCCCTTTCCTGGGCTACCACAGCCAAACTTTCTGTTCCTCAATGAGTACCATTCATCATTACTATCCTTGAATTCCTCACTGACTTGTCAAGTGTACAATCATGACTTTTAAACTGGAGTGTAGGCTCCCTGAAGGCAGAAGAGATGCTTCCTTCACCCTTATTCCTCACTGTGGTTTACGTTAGATAGTCACATCGAATAATTTAGTTGTTTTATTTAAAAACTGTCTTCCACGTGGGGTACCTCCTCACTTTAGCCCTGACAACACAAAGCAGAGATAAAACATACGTATATCAATATATAATATGTATATACATACAGTGGAATAACGGCCCTTGAACAAGATTGGACTTTTTCTACGGGAAGCGGCAGTGCGGTCCCAGAGTCCTGGCTCTAGCCCAGGGAACTAGCATTGGTCACACACACCTGTGTGAGCAAGCCCCTTCTTTGCTGCTTCTGGGCCACCCATCACAACAGCAGGAAATCTATCCATCTGTTATCCTCCCTTGGGGAGTGACTGCATTGCAACCATCTCCTTCCACCTCTTACGAGGCCAAATTTATTCATTCTTTCTTCAACACAGAGTTGGGGAAATATTAGTATTGGCAGAGTTAAGACTCTGGGTCATTTTACCCAGTTAACAGTGGACAGAGTCATTCTAAAATACCTACTGAGAGAAGTAAGTAGCATGGAAATGGACACTCTACCCCCTTCACTGGAAGATTGTGGGAATAACTCTTTATATTTGTCATGGGGGAAACCAGACCCCTGGTCTGACATACACTTAATTTTTCTTCATGGTAAAAGCTTTTGACTTCTCCTATTAGTGGAATTAGGAAAAATAGCCCCAGCCTGGAAATCAGAAGGCCTGGCTTCTCACCCTGGCTACATGCCCAAGACCTCCTCCTCCTCGTTCTTTCCGTGGGCCCACACCGCTTGCACACCTGCCTGTCACTTAGTTCCAGGAGATGGGTTCATTTGGGTGGCATGTTTTCTTTGAAGGCCACCCAGAAGTCCCGGCTGAGGCTCATGCTTTCTTCTTAGAAATTATTGGCAGCGGGGAAACCTACCTCTGAAATACATGGTGTATGTATAGAAAGGTGTCAAAATGGAATGTGGAGGGTCTAGGAGCTGAGTATTCTCCCACCTCATCCACATATGGCCAGGAAAGCCCCTTAAGTCCCTGTGTTTCTCTGTCCATAAGATGGAAATAATAATGCAGATAACCCTTATCCAAGGATTTCTACCAGGGCTCTTCTGAGAATTACATGGGATTAGAAATATGACTATATTTTAGAAGTAAAATGAGTTGGAGAAACAGATGGTTGTCAGAACATCTATGTGTGTGTTGCCAAGAGAACAGTCCAGGCAGGAAAACTGGTGTCTGATTCTAGATTGTCCACTATCCATGGAATCTTAGGGAAGTCCCAAAATCTCTCTGGGCCTCATTTTCCTCATCTGTCAAATGGGGATTTAAATAATTGCCCTAGCTTTCACATACGATTGCAGCGAAGATCTGGAATAATATGAATGAATGAGCACTGACAAGTATACAACAGCATACTCAAGAAAAACTTCACCATTTTTTAGCAAGTCTATTTGAATTGAAGTCCATTCAGTCCATTTAAGAAACCCACCCTCCTAGGAGGGACTCCCAGAGGGAGGGATTATATGTAAATCACTCAGTTACTATACCTGCATTACCTCTAGAAGATGTGTCAATTTAACACAAGGAACACTAGACTGAGAATTAAAGTTGGAAGATGGACATTTACAAGGAAAACTTACAACACAGTCAGTTCCTTGGAATAGCATGTACCTTAGCAGTATTATATCCAATTCAAATAAAACAACACTTTTCAAGGGCACAGTGTCACTTCTTCGGATTGTTGGATAGAAATGATCCATGTTTAAGAAGCTATAAAACAGCAACCATATACCATAACTCTAAAATAAAAAACCAGCTTTGCAGAATTGTTAGAAATTGTACACTATATTGGAAGCGTGGAGAAAAGATGGTGCTAACATGATTATAAAGCAGAAAATAGCACTAACTGTAGGCGCCACATTCTCGCAGGAAAGGAAAATCCCTGAGGGCTGGAGAGGGAGCTTTCCCTATAGGCTGGAGGTTACGGGTGTCCCCAGGGCACCTACCACCTAAGCTGGTCCTGAAACATGAATATAATTTTAAAAGCAGAGGTTTTCCAAGATGACATGGTGAGTCTATGTAGGGAGGTGAGCAGAAGGGGACAGCAAATTTGATGACAAAATGGACCAATCCCTGAGCTTGCATTTACAAAAGACTTACTGCCCCAAGACCAAAGAGGAAAAGGTAAGCAAAACTTCCACTTGGGTTATATTTAATAAATAAGACGCACAGAAATTCAGCTTCTCTGAATTCATTCAGGATGATAACTGGTGGTTCCTGAGGAATACTGGTTCATCACTGGCCATGAACCAGTGATGAATGGTGGTCCTTGATGAGCTTCCCCAATTTGTCCCCGACTGTTTGTTCTTGATTTGGGGGGAAAGATGGATATCTGTTGCTTTCATGAGAGGAATCTTTTCCCATAAGCACTGACGCTACTCTCTCATAAGTGCCTGATGAGAGATGAATGCATCATTGAACAGGGACAAGAGAAAAAGTCCAGTGACCAAAGGCAAAATTTACTCTTTTGCACATACGGAGAAACACTGGCCCTCCGAATGTAATGGAGGACAAGGAAAACAAGGACAAAGATATTAGAATTCTCAGTGTTTTGACGTGAAAGGATGTTCACAATATATCATTAAAAATTATCTTATAAAACAAGGATGTATATTTCCATTTTTTGCAAAAAAAGAAAAACACTTATGGGATGAATAAATATAGTTACATTTTAAAGACTAAATCCATCAGATCAGGAGTCTGCCAGAAGCTCACACTCTTATTAAGAGCCTGCCTATGATGACAAGCTAGCCAGGGCCAGGCATTGCAAGGCTCTGTGCAGTATGTTTTGAAAGGCATGGACCTAGCTGAGCAGAAGCATGCTGGAGGACTTGGAGAGGACCATGTAGCACTGGGAAAGCCTGGAGGGGAGGATGGAAACTTGGCCCACCACTCTCTTCCCTCTTGTCAAATTTCTGTGATATAAGCAGCCAGGAGCTCGCGAATATGGTCTAGAGTTGATGGTCTGCCACGGTCACCCACCCCTCAGTACCCAGGACTGGGTTTGCAAGGGGCCTGGATAATCAGTGTGAGGTGATGATTTACTCAATAAAGTGAAGGAAATAGAAAGCATGATGCTGGGGAAAGGAAGAAACAAACTGCCTTGGGGAGAGCTCTTGGCCCTCGGGGTTCATCTGCCTCCAATAGAATCTCTTTTGTTAGGTCACTTGACAGTGGAAGACAATACAATGCTGGCAAATGAGCCCATACAACCCCTGGTTTACGCTGTCTTTAAAGAGGGAAATGGAAACTGCACACAAGCTTCCCTGCTGAATATCATCCCCTAGCAAGACAATGCCTCGTTTGAGTATGTGTTCTTAGTCACTATTTGTTTTTATTCTGAGCAGTCATTAACCTCCTACTATGTCTCCATCTTTTATAATAGAAATAGCAGTGTTAAAAAGGATAACAATACTCCCCTCCCTGAGCCCTCCCCAAGCAGTGTTCTACAAGGCAAGAGAGGAATAAAAATGACAGATGCTCCTGTGCCAAATGATAAAGCCACAGAGGCAGGTGGGACCCGGTGCTGGTTTAAAAGAAGCTTCTGGAGTAGCTTTCTGGAAATCGTTATTATGAAGCCCTCCTCTAGAGAAAGTAGGTAGAAGAATGAAGAGTGATTAGCTATCAAGCGGCCCCAAATAGTCAGTCCCTGATTAGACCCTCAACTCAAGGTACACAGACTTTTGCAGCCCAGGGAGTCAGATGGGGACATGGATCCTCACCCCAAGGTCTGACTCTGTGTTGGAAAATAGCCTGTGTGACCCAGGGGATGCAGAGCCCAGGGGAGATCACCAGCTCTAGTTTCTCTGCCGTGCCCCCAACACCCACGCCCTGACATTTGATCCCGGATTTGTCTTTGTGAAACAACTTCAATGTGATCCACCGCTGTTCTCTGCAAAGGCCTGAATTGCATCGCCCAGGCATTTTAATCTCCCCAGGACAGGGTCCTGTGGACCCCTGGGAGAGCCTAGTGGAAGGTGTTGGTGGGAACCGATGGCATAAAAACAAGGCCTCAGTCACCAAATGTCCACTGCGTTCACCTTGAACCACCAAATCCAACATCAGGGGCACTAGTTTGTCTGGGATTCTGAGTGCCTTACATTAGCCAGTCAGTCCCTTCCATGCCCTCCCCAGAGGCTTTCATTTGTCACTGATTTTCTAACCCATCTTCTCCCTCTCCTCTGGAGATGTGCTCCATCAACTTTTCTCATTTACCTCTTCAAAATAAATCTTTACCTCTCCTGAACTATATCCTTCTCAATATGGATGGGATAAAAATGGGCTTGAGTCCTGGCTTCAACACTTAGCGGCTAAGGGGCTGCAGACAGGATCCTTAACCTACTCAAGCCGTGGTTTCCCTATGTGTTCAGTACCCCCTCACAGGCTGATGTGTGAGAGTTAAGTGAGATAAGGCTTAGAGCATGCAATAGATAGTATGTTATAATGAATAAAATTGTATTATTGATATAGTTAGCCAAAAAGGACTATTTGCTGCCTTTCCTTGAATGTAAAAGCCCAACTGCGTATGTCCATGCCTTTGTCTCCACTATCCCCTTCTCTTCTTAGGCCTTCTTCTATGATGAATATAGAAGCCTCAGTCATTTTTAAATGTCATCTCTAGTGCATATAACTTGCTCTGATTCTCCATACAGACACGCCTGTCTCAGAGCAGGGCACTCCCTACTGTTCTTGTGGGGCTGACACTTCTCTACCTTGCACCTGCTACTGGTTAAAAGAATTTGGAAGCCTGGGAATATGCAGCGTCCATCCCTGATACGTTTTATTGAGTTGTCTTATCTTAAAGTTTCCTGATATTGACATTCGGGGTTGAAAAGAGGTTTACTTTGATCTGATGCAAACCAAGAGGATGTGGATGGGGTTTAAGGTCACAGTACATTCAAACTCTGGGGAATAACGAGACCAAGGTTATGGACATCCTGAGTGGGGGTGGATGAAGACCATAGTGTAAAAACAAAAGTATGGCTTTTCCTCCTCTGACACAGGAAGATGGATGGGACAGGTGTCAGTCTGGCCAACTTCCCACTGCCTTCCGTTCAACCCATGCTCATTCCTCAATACCAGATGGTCCCCTCCACCTAACAAATCCTCATCTCCATCTCTGAGGGACCTTCCTGGGTGCTGGGCAACATTCCTTCACTCCCTTACTCCCTTCATCTTCGAATCACGGGTGATCTCACAGTTTGAACCTCCCCCCTTAATTTTGGAGATTGTCTCATAGAGTTCTCTTTCTGAACTATGAGCCCTCTGGGACAGCCACCTTGTCTTAATCTCTTTCACTTGGTTTCTGGCCAGCCAAGGGCAGATCTTTAGGAAGTATTTATTCCAACACTGATGGATTGAGAGGCCCTCTTACAAAAGAAGGTTTTGCTCAAAATGGAGAGACTTTTCAATCTAACGAGAGTCTGATAAGTTAACAGTGAACAAGTAAAGGAAAAGTTGTAAGACCTATTTTATCAAAATATTTCATGGACTAAAAAGGCCTAGAGTTTGAGTCAATTGAATCAGAAATTTTTTGTTGTTTATGAAATTATAAATAAGTTTAATCCTTTGAACTGTCTCATATATAGTAGCAATAGTGGAAATCAGGTATTTCTTGGATAAGGTTAGGAGCAAGGAAAACCCACAAGCCAGGGTGGACCTACGAATTGCTGCATGGTTAGTGGGTTTACTAACTGGCAGCCTGGAGGCAATCTATTTTATTAAGAGATTGAAAAATAGTTTAAAAAACCAGCATGTGAAGATTTCAATCAGAAATAGATGGGCACTTTTTAAACTGCAATTGGTTTCTAAAGAATGGGCAAGATAAGAATTGATAGAGGTGAATAGCTATCAAAATGTAGGGTGGAAAAAAAAGGAGCAAATTGCCACCTACTTGAAGTGAATAGCTCTTGTAATGTAATGGGTTTTAAACTTTAAAATTGTTTTGTACTATGACATACGTAACAGTGAAAGTCTGGGTTGAGAGTGTTTATTGGTTTTTTCCAATGGAAGATTGCCTGTTTGGTATTTGAATAATAATCTCCATATAAAAATATGGTAATGTAATTATGCTAACTAGTATTTTCTATAATTCAAGACTCTGTTTATAATAATATATCATATTTTGCAGTCAGGTAAGAATCCATTTGTTCCCTCCACCTGGGCCCAGAGATAGGAAGAGGAACTTTAATATATAGATCTCTGCAATCTGGTCCTCTCTGGAGTTAGCGTTTCCTGGAAGGTGATACAATAAATCTTACCAGAAATACCTTCATTTACCCCATGCCACCAAGCAGAGATGAAGCTGATTCTTTGAAATTTTTCAGATAAACTTGCTTTGACCAAACACACAGATGGAAACGTGCTAGTGTGAGGATATTAGCCAAGCTCAAAAACAAAGGAAGTAAAGGAGTGTTTTAAATTACTTTGGAGAAAACAAATAGAATAGATCAATTACATCTGTTATTACACACTGCATTATTGAGAAATTTATATGCACAAAATGTGTATGTCAACAGCTTGGATTATCATTTCACCCACATAAGGAAAAAACAAACTGTGAAGTATGGATGAGTCTGCGCTCAACAGAGTCCTCTTTTAGGCTGGTGGGTTTTTTTACTAAGACAATTTTGACAAAACTAGTCCATTGTTCTTACCTCTTTTTACTGAGAGTGTGAGTGCTCAGTTGCATCTGACTCTTTGTGACACTATGGACTGTAGCCTGCCAGGCTCCTCTGTCCATGGGACTGTCCAGGCAAAAATACTGGAGTAATAGCCATTTCCTCCTCCAGGGGGATCTTCCCGACCCAGGGATTGAACCCGAGCCTCCTGCATTGCAGGTGGATTCTTTACCACCATGACTCCTGGGAAGCCTTCTTTATACTGAGAATAGAAGCAATACTGGAGCCCCGGGACTATCCTGAGTGAGAATTTGCCTTTGACTGGGAGAGTGAACCCTGCAAATACGAGTTCATGGAGTAGTAGCAATCCGTTGGGTGGTGCCTAGTGGCTTGTCCCAATGTTCTATATCAACTCTGCTCAGGTCAACAGCCTTAGTAACTAGGATGAGGGTGCAGAGAGCTACAGTTTAAGTGAAAGTGGTAAATATGTTGGGAGGTGTGTTGCCATCCCAACTGGTCTCCATGACTAGTACAGTGGGCCAGATTTACCTATTAAAATTTATAAGGCTAAATATAAATTACTCTATATAGGTTTCTCAAAAACTCACAACCAAAAAAGCACATCAAAGGGAAAATAGCAGCATATGATGTGCCAAAGAAGCTTAAAAAGCATTCAGTTCAGTTTAGTCGTTCAGTCGTGTCCGACTCTTTGTGACCCCATGAACCACAGCATGCCAGGCCTCCCTGTCTATCAATAACTCCCAGAGTTTACCCTAACTCATGTGCATTGAGTCGGTGATGCCATCCAACCATCTCATCCTCTGTTGTCCCCTTTTCCTCCTGCCCTCAATTGTTCCCAGCATCAGGGTCTTTTCAAATGAGTCAGCTCTTCGCATCAGGTGGCCAAAGTGTTGCAGTTTCGGCTTCAACATCAGTCCTTCCAGTGAACACCCAGGACTAATCTCCTTTAGGATGGACTGGTTGGATCTCCTTGCAGTCCAAGGAGCTCTCAAGAATCTTCTCCAACACCACAGTTCAAAAGCATCAATTCTTCTGCACTCAGCTTTCTTTATAGTCAAACTCTAACATCCATACATGACTACTGGAAAAATCATAGCCTTGACTAAACAGACCTTTGTTGACAAAGCAATGTCTCTGCTTTTTAATATGCTGTCAAGGTTGGTCATAACTTTCCTTCCAAGAGTAGGCATCTTTTGATTTCATGGCTGCAGTCACCATCTGCAGCATTTGGAGCCCAGAAAATAAAGTCAGCCACTGTTTTCACTGTTTCCCCATGTATTTGCCATGAAGTGATGGGACCAGATGCCATGATCTTAGTTTTCTGAATGTTGAGCTTTAAGCCAACTTTTTCACTCTCCTCTTTCACTTTCATCAAGAGGCTCTTTAGTTCTTCTTCACTTTCTGCCATAAGGGTGGTGTTATCTGCATATCTGAGGTTATTGATATTCCTCCCGGCAATCTTGATTCCAGCTTGTGCTTCTTCCAGCCCAGCGTTTCTCATGATGTACTCTGCATACAAGCTAAATAAGCAGGGTGACAATATACAGCCTTGACGTACTCCTTTTCCTATTTGGCATTGAGGCTTTATTAATTGAAATACAACGCCTAGAGAGAGGGAGGTGATTGCCCCTTGGAACATAATACACTTAGAGTTTTGTGTTAAATTTTACGGCACCATCTTTTAATAAAGAATTTAATAAATTGAAATAAAATGCCCAGAATGGTGAAGGAGAAATGGTTGAAAGAAAGAAGGCTGTTAATTTTGGGAAAAAAGCAGCTTGTTTGGGGTAATCAAATAAATGAGAAAATGGACTTATTTCAGGTGTTTCCAGAGAGTAGGTAAGGCTTCCCTGGTGGCTGAGATGGTAAACAATCTGCCTGCAACACAGGAGACCTGAGTTTGATCCCTGGGCCAGGAAGATCCCCTGGAGAAGGAAATGGCAACCACTCTAGCATTCTTGCCTGGAGAATCCCATGGATAGAGAAGCTTGGCAGGCTATAGTCCATGGGGTCACAAAGAGTCAGACATGACTGAGCGACTGACACTTTCACTTCCAGAGAGTAGATACAGTTCCTACAGCAGCGTGGATCTGCCTAGACCAGCTTCTCTGTCATCTAATGACCCTCCAGCCCTTTGTATCCGGTTGTACTGGTCCTGACAATATCTCTATAGAGGAAATAGCAAGGGACAATAACCATGGCCAGCGACGGGAAAGAGGGGAATTTAGGGGAAAATCAAATAATGTTATAGGTCAATTTTTACAGGAATCGAGACAAAACTTTTCCACACATTCTTTACGCCCTTTCCCTCCATCATTCTTTTCTTCTCTCTCCTCTTCTTAGAATTTCCTCCTACAAATTTTAATTTATGTATAAGAGCCTCAGATATAACAAACTGAACAGAAGTGTGTTGATTCCAACCTCTTGCAGCATCCTGGTTACCTTTCTATTCAATCACAGTGACAGATGATTTGAGGTAATGATAAATCCATGCATTTAAAGCCTTGATTTCCTGAATAAATAGGTTGGATAGCTTCAATAATTGGATAATTAAAGCAAAAATGGAGATGCCAGTGGGGCCAGAAGCTGAGAAAATGAGAGTGGCTGGAGATTTCATTTTGGAAAAGTCAAAACCCAAAACTATAGTAGAAGAGCAGGTAAAATCAAAAGGCATATTCATTCACAGAAAAAAAAATAAAAGATGCGAGAGAGGAGGGGTTTGATTTAAACCAGAAATGCAAATAGTATGGAAAGATACACTTGAACTTCTTTGCATATTTTCTCCCAAAGAAAGTTGATCCCTTTCTCAGGGGCTCAAGATTCCAGAGTGAGCCAAGGAGGAGACCACAGAGGGTGGAGTCCTCTTGAATAAGTGCTTCCCACTACCAGGCCACTCCTGCCCTCTCCGTGTTTGGGCTCACACAAGCACACACGTGCGTGCACACACACACACACACACACCCCCCTCTTCTTTGCCCTCTCTCTTCTTCTTTTCCATTTCCCACACATTCTTACTGCCCTGTAAATATGGTCCTTGAGAGCTGTAGTTAGACTCCAGTCTGTAAAAAAAAAGCCACCAGAGAGGGCACTCACTAAGACAAAGTTGATACCATCAGACCCTAAAGGAGAAGAAAAGAAAGCAAGGCCATAGGGCTGGCACTATGCTGTTTCCAGATAGTGAAAACCCATCTCACAGGGACAGACTTGTTCATTCAGGACCCCAGTGCCAGGCAGGAAAGGTAGGTGGTTTCCTCCTCTTGCTGAGAGTCAGGTGTGCTTGCCCAAGGAGCCAGGCAAGCCCGCCCTCACTAGAATGCTGAGAGGGTCCCCACCCCATTCAGGGCTCTCTGGGAGCTGTCACCTCTGCTCTGGCCCTTAGCCACCCCATTTTACATGGCACCTGTCTGTCTTTTCCCTGGGCACACCAGCTTGCACTAGTAGTAGCGTTAGTTGCTTAGTTGAGTCCGACTCTTTGAAACCCCACGGACTGTAGCCTGCCAGGCTCCTCTGACCATGGGATTCTCCAGGCAAGAATACTAGAGTGGGTTGCCATTCCCTTCTCCAGAGGATCTTCCTGACCCAGGGATCAAACCGGGTCTCCTGCATTGCAAGTAGATTCTTTACTGTCTGTGCTACTGCAGGTGACCAAATGCTCACCACCCTCCCATCTTCGCCAGCTGCAGCCTGGGGATTGCCTCTGTGTGCTAAGTGCTCACTATTCACCATCATACTGTCTTAAGTACATCATCAATAGTTCAGCCCTCAAAATCACCCATTGCTTCCCATTTTATTGATGAGGATTTTGAGACTCGATAAGGATAATTAACTTCTTAGCAGATAATGAGTTCTTCCAGAAGGAGAATTCACACTCATGCTTTTAAAGTATGTATTGTCTACTGCCTGCCAGTGGCCTGGGAATCTCAGGTTATAAATACCATCACACTTTTGACCCCCTATAGCTCTTCTATTTTCAGTCATACATCCAACAAAGCATTTAGTAGGCACTTACTGTATATATGAGGGGCTCTCCTGGGCACTGAAACTATAGAAGTGAATGGTGTCCTCAGGACGTGGTGAGACAAAAATAAAAAGTAAGTACGCATGGGTACTGGGATTCCTTGGTGGCTCAGATGGTAAAGCCTCTACCTGCAATGTGGGAGACCTGGATTCATTCCCTGGGTCGGGAAGATCCCCTGGAGAAGGAAATAGCAACCCACTCCAGTATTCTTGCCTAGAAAATTCCATGGATGGAGGAGCCTGGTGGGACAGTTCATGGGGTCGCAAAGGGTCAGACACGACTGAGCGACTTCACTTCACTTCACTTCATGCATGTGTACTATATTGCTTCAGTCATGCCTGACTCTTTGCAACCCTATGGACTGTAGCCCTTCAGGCTCCTCTGTCCATGGGGTTCTCCAGGCAAGAATACTGGAGTGGGTTGCCATTTCCTCCTCCAGGGGATCTTCCCGACCCAGGGATTGAATCCCCTATTCTTATATCTTCTGCATTGGCGGGTGGGTTCTTTACCACTAGCACCACCTGGGAAGCCTGAATTTGGCACAGAATTATGAGGGACACCTATGCTGTTCATTATTATTATTACTATTACCCCTACACCACACTGGGCACTTTCTGTACAACATCACCTTTAATTTTCCCTATGACACTGTGTAACCCCAATGTTAGGTGGGACCTCTAGCATCTCAAGATCCAGGGAAGATATTGAAGACCTGGCTTGAAATGGCAAAGGTGCCCAGTTACCTTGACCAGTTTCACCATGTCATTAACTTGAATTAGAATAAGGGATTGGGTGTTTAGCATAATGTTCAGTAAAGAAACTGAAATGAATAAACTACTGATTTTTCATGCTACCTGTATTTTCTGTAATATGTAGGGGGTAGAGATTCTATTTAATAAAATGTCAGTGAGCAACACTTCCTGGAGCATCTATAGTGTACTTCACACCCTACTCGGTGCTGGGATGCAGTGATGAACATAGTCAACCTGGTTCTTACTCCTCTGATGCTTAGAAAAAGAGATGCTAATGAAATCACTACACAGAATCAACTAACTTGTTATAGGCTGGTCTCAACTCCTCAATGCTAAGGAGAAACACAAAAGAGAGTTGTCCCTGCTCTTGGTGTAGAGTCTTAAAAAAGATGGCAGTATATCCACACAAGCAAATGTTGGGGTGGGCGAGGCATGGGGAATCGCAGTATGCAGGAAACTGAAAGAGCAGAGCCCACTCCAGCAAGAGCAGTGGCAGCTGCTTGCCTCGACCTGGACAGTCTCCCCCAGGCTCTGCCGGGTGCAGAGAGGGCCTTGGAGACTCTGTGCTTTGTTCTCCAAAGCCAGACAGCTCCCTTACAAGGGAGTAATTCAGCTTTGCAAGGCTAGCTTCAGTGCCCAGCAACTGGTTTAACTGAATGTTTCCCTTCTCAATGAATTGCTTTGGCATTATTTAAGCCCAGTCATAATATTGTGGTTCACAGGAAGCTAAAAAGTGACCTTTGTAAGTTGATCAAATCATAAAACTAATGAAAATGGATGGCTGGGGCTTCCAAAGGGGACTGCAGACAGGCCTCCTCTAGGCGGCTCTGCCCAAGCTCCTTTTTAGGCAAACACTGCTTTTTAAAAATGTATGTTTTTTTAAGTGTTTCTTTTCCTCCTGTCAGCCATTAATTCTTGCCAGCCTAGACTAAATCCAGAGGTGTTGCTCTGTAGCTTTTACTGACACTACGTACACTGAGTCTCGTATGGGCATTTGTTCCCTAACGCTCTGCCTACCAGCTCCCTCCCATCTCTGTCCAAGTCAGTCAGTGAACACTCACTCGAAGACCATAACAGCCAAGAAACTGGATTTCCTTTCACTCCTCACCAGCAGAATCGCTCCAGCTTAGTGGAAATAAAAAGAGTTCTCTGGATGCCAGACTACGTGGTCACATTAACAATTAAGTGGAAGGTAAACCTACACATGGCAACCCACTCCAGTTCTCTTGCCTGGAAAATCCCATGGATGGAGGAGCCTGGTAGGCTACGGTCCGTGGGGTTGCAAAGAGTCAGAGATAACTGAGCGACTTCCCTTCACTAACCCTACAAAATATTGTAGGCAGCAAAGTTTGAAGGTGGGAGGAGAAGGGGACGACAGAGGATGAGATAGTTGGATGGCATCACCAACTTGATGGACGTGAGTTTAAGTAAACTCTGGGAGTTGGTGATGGACAGGGAGGCCTGGCGTGCTGCAGCCCATGGGGTCACAAAGAGTTGGACACGACTGAGCAACTGAACTGAACTGAAACCTACAAAAGGAAAGGGTCTGGAAACCACAGCCTTGAAAGTGCCTCCTTGTGCAGGAGGCAGGATGCTATGAGTGCTGTCTTTCAGTGTCTGGCACTATATCATTTCCTAGCTGTGCGACAACGGGCAAGGGAATCTCTGGACACCTCCACATTGTCATCTGTAAATAAGGAGAGTAATGGTGGCTACCCCAAAGGTGAAGCCCTTGGATCTATCCAGGACACCGAGGCATCGTGTGCAGTGAAGGACAGCAGTGTTGTCATTGCTGCTTAGAGTCCTAGAGGGGAATCTGCCACAAGGCGATCACAATGGACACTTTGAGTCCTTAGGTCTCAGACTGGCCTTGCCCTGGGACTTAGATGCTGCTTCCTGCTCCATCTGGGAGGAAAAAGGACTTCCTGTTGGAGGAACATCAAGGCCACCTGGTTGACGCTACACTGTTTTGATCTGGTTTGGACTTATATCCCTGTTTCTGGTCTCCTGCGTTGCCCAGGCACGGAGCTGAACTCTGGGATTGTAACCACCTGCCTTGCTCCCACCTGCTCTGAGGCCATCCTTCTGATGAACGACAGTGCCCTCTACTCTTCCACTCTGTTGACGTTCATCATGTCAACATTCTAACCTGCTGGGTTGGAAAAATAACTGGTCCTTTTATTCAAATATAGCTTTATATAATTTCTCAGCTTGGGAAATGCTTTTCCTTGTAGAGATTTCAAGGATAAGTCTGAAAGGAGCTTCCTGCTGAGAGGGGCACAAGATTCAAATGATTCAGACATGAAATCAAATTCAAGCTGGCAGCCGTTTCATTGTCCTGGGCTCCCCAGTCAAAACTCTGAAACAGGGATGCTATGAGGTGAGACCACCATGGACTTTGGCTCCAGGACAGAGGGTGGAGAAGTCTTCCGAGGGTGGGACCTGCTGGAGGCCTGGTAAGATGAGGAGCCTCTGGAGGAACCTGGTCTGTTTGGCTTCAATAAAAGAGCCAAGTTCAACTTTCAGATGTGTGTGTGTGTGTGTGTGTGTGTGTGTGTGTGTGTGTGTGTGTATGTGTGTGTGTGTGTGTGTATGAAGGCTGCACAGAGAGATACCAGGAAGCCAGTGGGCCCTCTGACCACAGAGACCAGGAATGAGGGAGCATTTTAATTTTAAACTTGACTTTCTGTCCCAATCCTGATGAATTTTGGAATTCATTCTCTGAGAAACTCTATGAAAGCGTATACTGTATTTCAGGGCCTCAAATGCATCCCAGGGCTAAATAAAAATAAAATGAGAAGGTTGAAGTGAGAAGATTTACTTTTCTGATGCCAGCCCTAGGCGCTTGATTTGGGGGTTCTGCTAAATGCTGAAAGAAGAGGGATGTGGAAAAATAAAGGAAACACCTCAGAGTTCTGAGTGAATGGTGAGGGTGTGGGCTGGGAGGGCCGGCTGCCCCATCCCAGGCTGAGAGAAAAGGCCCATCGCAGCTGGCTTATCATGGAAAGAAGATTGGCCTTTTCTATCCTTCATCAGCACAGACTCCCAAATAAAGGCAGCAGGGCATGTACAGCTAAGCTTAAATCCTGGCTTCATCCCTCGCCAACTGTGTGGTCTTAGGCAAGTTATTTCACCTCTCTGAACCTCAGTTTCCTTGTCTACAAAATAGAGAAAATAGTGCTCAAAGGCCTGTGTTAGTTTGCTAGGTCTGCCATAACAAAGTATCATAGACAGGAGGCTTAAACAGATAATTGATTATCTTAGAATAAACCAGAGGCTAGAAGTCTGAGAGCAAGGGGTCAGAAGCCTTGGTTCCTTCTGAGTGAAGAGGACTCTGTGCCAGGCCTCTCTCCTGGCTCCTGGGGGTTAGCTGGCATCTTTGGCAGTCCTTTGCACGTGGAAGCATTGCCTGCATGTCTTTGCGTGGTATTATCCCTGTCCATATGTCTCCCTGTCCGAATTTCCTCTTTGATAAGGACAATAGACACGTTGGACTAGGGGTCCATCCTATTTCACTGTGACCTGATCTTAATTAATTTCATCTACAAAGACCGTGTTTCCAAATAAATCACTTTCTGAGGTATCAGGGGTTAGGACTTCAGCCTGTGAATTTGAGGGGAAACAATTCAACCGATAACAGGCTTGTTTTAAGAATTAAGAAGTTAGACCTGCACTAAAAGTACTTAACATAATCTCCATTAAAAGTAAATGTTCCAGTTTGCATTCCCATCAACAGTGTAAGAGGGTTCCCTTTTCTCCACACCCTCTCCAGTATTTATTGTTTGTAAACTTTTGGATGATGGCCATTCTGACCAGTGTGAGATGATACCTCATTGTGGTTTTAATTTGCATTTCTCTAATAATGAGTGATGTTGAGCATCTTTTTATGTGTTTATTAGCCATCTGTATGTCTTCTTCGGAGAAATGTCTGTTTAGGTCTTTTGCCCACTATTTGATTGGGTTGTTCATTTTTCTGGTATTGAGCTGCATGAGTTGCTTGTATATTTTGGAGATTAATTATTTGTCAGTTGTTTCATTTGCTATTATTTTCTCCCATTCTGGGGACTGTCTTTTCACCTTGCTTATAGTTTACTTCATTGTGCAAAAGCTTTTAAGTTTAATTAGGTCCCACTCGTTTATTTTTCTTTTTATTTTCATTATTCTGGGATGTGGGTCATAGAGGATTTTGCTGTGATTTATGTCAGAGAGTGTTCTGCCTATGTTATCTTCAGATAACAATGTGGAGATTTCTTAAAAAACTGGAACTAGAACCACCACATGATCCAACAATCCCACATGCTGGGTGTATATCCTGAAGAAACCAGAATTGAAAGAGACACATGAACCCCAATGTTTACTGCAGCACTATTTACAATAGTTAGGATATGGAAGCAACCTAGATATCCATCAGCAGGTAAATTGATAAGGAAGTTGTGGTACATATACACATAGGAATATTACTCAACTATAAAAAGGAACACGTTTGAGTCAGTTCTAATAGGTGGATGACCCTAGAGCCTATTACAGAGTGAAGTAAGTCAGAAAGAGAAAAGCAAATACTGTATATTAATGCATATATTTGGGATTTAGAAAGAGGGTACCGATGACCCTACTTGAGGGGCAGCAAAGTAGACACAAATGCAAAGAACAGACTTTTGGACTCAGCGGGAGAAGGCAAGGGTGGGATGATTCGAGAGAATAGCACTGAAACATGTACATTACCATATGTAAAACAGATGGCCAGTACAAGTTTGATGCATGAAGCAGGGCACCCAAAGCCGATGCTCTAGAACAACCCAGAGGGATAGAGTGGGGAGGGAGCTGCAAGGGGGGGTTCAAGATGTGGGGGACACATGTATACCTGTAGCCGATTCATGTTGATGTATGGAAAAAACCATCACAATATTGTAAAGTAATTATCCTCCAATTAAAACAAATAATTTTTTTAAAAGCAAGTGTTCAATAAAGGAAGTTATTGCTATTTCTATCTTTGGCTAAACCTTCATTTACTAAAGATTTGTCTTTAGCTGGGCCAGATGCCTGGAAAAATATCAGCTTCCATATTCATCAACTATGTCATCTAATTTACCCAGGACATGTGTGTGCACAGGAGAGGTGCTGGGCTTGTGGAGATTTCTAAGCTAAGTCTACACAATGTCCAGACATGGGCCAGTCCTATGGCAAAGGTATGGTTACATATGTGCATGTTGGGAAAACTACATAGGAAAATCCCTTTGCTCCAAAATCGAACCCCCATGAAATTTAACTGCAAGAGACACTCAGGATTAGCTGCCAGTCACCCAGAGCTCATTTTATTTCAAACACAGGACAAGGGAGAGAGGAAGAAGACCTCATTCCAGGGCCTGAGCCCTGTGCAGGGAAAGCAGGCTTGGTTAGCAGTACAAAACTCCTGGAAACATGCCTAAGAGTGGGTTACCTGGAAAGGCAAAGGGACACAGAGCGAAGAAATGATGTCACAATACAGTGACTGTCACCAGCTCTGTCATAAACCCAGAGGACTGGGCTCCCCTGTGCAACCATCAGGGATCGACTCTAAGGCAGGTGCGTGCTCCTGAGGCCTGGGAATCCAACCGGAAGGCTGAGATGCTGCCACCTGCTCCGCAGCAGCCTTGCTGTGTGACCCTAGACAATATTCTCTCCCTCTCTGGGCCTAGGTGGCCTTGTCTGTTAAATGAGCGGCTAGGCTACCTTTTCTCCACAGAGTCCAGCGTCCTTTGATATTCTGATTCTGGCTCAGGCCCAGACCCCGAGTCTGTTAGAAAGAAACCTGCTGAAGTATGAGCACCATGAGGGATAAGGCCGTCTTCAGCTTAGGCTTCTTTCTGGTCGGACTGCTGCTGTGCTGAGGTTGGGCCTCTGGATCAGGCTTTGGAAGGAAGAAAAAAGAAGGAGCGATCATCTGCCTGCATTAAAAAGGAAAGAGCAAAGTGCCATCTGATGAAAAGCGGCTCAGGCTCGCCCATGCCCATCTTTGAAGCGTGGAAAGGCACTTTCCCTGAATAGTGCGAGTGAATGTGATGAATGAGGCTATTTGATTAAGCAGGATGAAACTGGTGAGCCAGGCTCTCTGTGTTTTATTTTGCCTAATGGCTTGTAATCAGAAATCACGCCGTCATCTTTTCCTAAGTGGGAGCCAGCGGCGAGGCTTACAAGTAGTTCTGCGTCTGCAGCTCTTTTGAAGACTACACTTCTCTCCTGGAGCCAACGGGAGATTATGAATGTGGAGGGATCGCTGATGAAGTCTTCACCAACACCAGAGTAATTGGATCAGTTTGTCAATTCCGTTAACAGTCCATTGGTTCAATTTCCTTTTGTAAATCTAGGTTCGATAGCCGATACCTAGTACAGTGGCTGGTGTCAAGTTGCACGCTTCAAAAATATTTATTAAATGAATTAATCTGTGAGGGAATGGAACAATGAGGGAATGCATGAATAATGGATGGAAACCTCGTAGGTAAGGGGAGAATAGGTACAGATGAGTAGTTAGCTGCTTGTGTCAAACAGAGGTAGTTTTTGGTAGGACATGAGAGATGTTTGTGATGTAGGATCCAACGGTTTATCCCTTAGTGGTAAACACAAAGATGCCTACTCTGTCCCTCACTTACTGTGTAAACTGAGGACAGTTGCTTGGCCTATCTGTACTTCAGTTTTTTCATCTCTAAAATGAGGATAATAATAATACTGACCTAGCTCAAAAGAATGGTGGGAAGATGGAATGGCAGGGTATATCTGAGCGCTGATCACACTGTGTAGCCCAGTGGGCTCTGGATTAGACAGTGAGAGAGGAACTGGCCCCAGGCCTGAGCTGCAGATGCACAAGGCAGCTGCCTTTATAGCCTGATTTCAAAGGACAGATAAAGCCCTTCTCTCCCACATATCATCCCACTGACCTATCGTTTGCTTAAAATTCCTACTCTTAGAATTCTCTTTGGGCTAAAGCAAGGTCCAGAGAAGTTACATGAGAAGGTGACACATCTAGCCATCAACCCCCCAAGTTACTTTTCAAACTTGAATCTGCCTTCAAAAGACAGGGCACTGTGCACAGTCAGCAAAGCCTTGGCTTGGAGGCACTCTATTCAAATCCAGGCTGTGTTATTTACTAGCTGTGTGACCTTGGGCAAATTACTTAGCTTCTCTGAATCTCAGATTTCTCAACTGTAAATGGCTAATGACATTTACCTCTCAGTGTTACCATGGAAATAATATGAGATTATGTACATCAAACTCTCCATCTATCACTCATACTCAGTTAAAGGGGAGTGATTACAATACAATTTTTCCTTCATTGAAGATGTTCATAAGAACACTGTTATGGACTGAATACTTTGTCACTGAAAACTTTATACAATGAACCCCAATGTGCTGGCAATAGGAGGTGGGGTCATTGGGAGGTAATTAGGTGCAGATGAGGTCACTATGGTTAGGCCCCCAAAGTGGGGTTATCTTCACATAAGGAAAAGAGACCGGAATTCTCTCTTTCTCCATCATGTGAGGATGTAGTAAGAAGGTGGCTGTCTACAAGCCCAGGAGGGGAATCCTTACCAAAAACCCAACAGTGCTAGCACCTGGATCTCAGATTTTGATCCTCCAGAGCTGTGTGAAATAAATGTCTGTTGTTCAAGCCACCCAGTCTGTGGCATCTTGTTGCAGCAGCCCAAGTTGACTAATACAAGCAGGAAAGGGAATTCTCAAAGATTTCCAACAATATTTGGAGCAATAGCAGCAAGTTGCAGCTTCCAAAGCAACTACTTTGAAAGACATTCCTCATCTTCATATAATCCCTGCTAGAACACACAGAGGATCAGGGACAGTCCATTGAAAGAGGGGTCAGGGAGACGAACACGATGGGTAGGGGAATGGGGAGAGAGAAGGTCATTCTGCTTCCTTGTGACTCGCACCACTCTCGTGAGTCCCTGGCTTCCTGTTTCCCCTGCCTCTCCCTCCCTGTGCTGCGCCCCATCCCTCACTCCCATCTTCTGCCAAAGGGAGCAAAGGACAAAGATTTCTCCTCCTCCTCCAGAAACTGCTGTGTTCAGTTCATTCATTTACCCCCACATTTTGTAGCTCAGGATGCTGGGAGCCTGCTCCCGGCTAGAGAATCTAAGGGCAAATGAATCCTAGTCTTTCGCTGATTTTCTAAATCAGCTTTCTGAACCTTACCTTACCTCTGCCCCAGGACAGAACTGAGGACCCCACAAGGTCTGCCCACCCAGATATTCCATCTTCACCTTTCCAGGGGATGGTGGGAGTCTAGGGGGTAGGGAAGAAAGAGAGACACACAAAACAACTACAGGCAGGGCCATATTTGGGCTGCAGCAGAGAAAAGGGTTAAATGGAGATTTTCTTCTCACATCTTACTGAGATCATTTTGTGCTTCCAATCTCAAGGGAAGCAAGCAGTTTGCACATTTACCGTTTCCTATCAGTCGACCATCTGTAGGCACCACCTTCCACAAAGAGCTTATACATTAACTGGACACTTTATCATTGTAATATATTTGGAAAATCAAAATCCAGCTGTTATAAAGCTATAAACTGGAGACTTTATTACATATTGTTTATCACTATGTTAGTATTTGGAGATTCATAATGCAGGGACTTTGAGATCTATCTGTATTGCCAAAGAGGCCAAAGTTTATTTCCCTAATAATATGCAAATAGAGCCTTTATACCAGATAATGAATAATCACTTTAGATTAAAGGCTGAATTTTCTTTTACTGGTACAGGCAGTGCAGCCTTTTGCATGCAGTTAATAATTAATTTAAAGAATTACCTCTTCAGTGAGCCCTGCTTACATTATTTATTAAGTGTAATTAAAGTATTTATTAGTCAAGTAATAAATGAGAAACAACCCTTAGCACGTTAACAGTGTTGTAAAATAATCACTGACCGTGTTTATCTGCAAAGCAAGACTGAGTGAGGCTCAAGTGTGTTGGTGGCTGGTTCGCGATCATTCGGTGCCTTGTCAGTATACTTCAATGTTGGGTGCGGGTCTGGCACGCCCACTTGCTTCTTGGCTTGGTTCAATCCACAACAACTGAGTGCCTTGACTTTTTCTATTGTTGATCTGTGTTTGTTGATTTAAAAGCAAAATAAAGGGGATTTCTTGGTTCAAGCTAGCACTCTGAGGCTACCTTGCTGCTTAAAGCTTAAAATGGCTGTTCCAACATTGCCATCTTGGAATTTCTTGAAGGATGGCTGCAATCATTGCCTGTAATTAAGATGACTATACAATTCATTGTCCAGACCAGGACAATTTTCTTCAAAAACGAAAGAGGCTATTATTGATAACATATAAAATGAGAGCATTCTAGGGAAAGCAGAACAGAGCCTCCAAAAATTAATGTGACTTTTATCCATTCAGCTGGGTTACTCCTACCAGATTGTAAATATGAGAATCAGTTTCTACTCATGACTACCACTCTCCATACAAAGTTTTAGATAAAACCCTGGAGACCCACCTTCTCTCAATTTTAGGCAAATTGGGGCTGTCCTTCGTCTCCTTTAGGAAACTTTTCCTGGTCCCTCCAACCAGAAATGCCCACACCCTCCTCTAACTCCCACTACATTGCTTACACCTCTGTGTGAATCCACTGCTGGCAGTATCTTCATTTATGTATTTATTTTAAAATCTATTCCATGAAGAGACTGCAAACTCTTTGAGGAAAAAGACAGACTGTACTTGTAAAATTTTAGTTCTTTCAACATTCTTCCCTTGGTGCCTCACTAAACGTGGATACGTAGTAAACATTTACTAAACAGGTTTCATAGTTTGGAAGCCTCAACTCGTATTTTCCTAACCAGAAGAGAGGGTGAAATTTCACTCCAGGATCACTGAGCAGAATCTGTAACTAAACAAATGGGCCTGTGGAGTGGACATAAGCAGAGGAAGATGTGGCCAGCAGGATCACCAGGGCCATTCAGGTTTGCCATGGAAATCACCTGAGGGTGGGATTGTTCACAAATCAACAAAGTCCCAAGACCCTCTCCAGTTCAACTAGTGCCTCACTGGTCCTACGGTATCATGCTCAACCTTTGTTCTCTGAGCCCTTGATTTGGGATGTTCCCCATCCTATGCCAACTGAAAATCAAGAGTAAAATCTATTGAAGTGTATACAGGTTAAGAGATGTCCCTGAGCTTGCCCAGATGATTGGGGCATCTCTTCAAATCCTACCTCCTCACCTATGTGATCCCACCTACCTCACATTCCACCTCGTATCTGAAGACTTTTTCTGACAGCCTCTCCGACCATGTAAAACTTCATATTGTGCATTCCTCTTATTTCAATCCTTTGCATCTCTGGGTTGCATAAGCCTTTGGCTCTCCAGCAAAGGATGCTCCCTTCTCATTTTCCTACATTTCCTCATGTGCTGGGCACGCAGCAGGTGCTCAGCAGTGCAGAAAGGGGACCCAGACCTTACCCAGCTCTTCCTGAACCCCACCCTCTCCTGCCTCTTGCCTCCACCCTCACGCACTTCCCAGGATCCCACGTGTCACTTATCAAAAAGTGGTAAGTCACTCATCAAAAGATGTGACCTATTAAAAAGCAAAGGAAGTGACGTGAGGGCAAAGTTAAAGGGGCTGGCAGGCATTTGAGAAAGCAAACTCAGAGAATCAAGCTTCGTACTTAATAATAGCCAACACTACTGGGCCCAAACTTGTGAGCTTATAAATTGATTTGTCTTTGGGCCCTTTACAGAGCTGTTTCTAGGCGACCGACAGGTCAGCCGTATATCATGTGCGCTTAGGCCTTGTGCGGTGGCAGCCTGCTTCTGACCTCTTAATCAAGCCGAGTGCTGGGCACTGAGAGGAGATATGTGATCACTTATGGAAACGCCCAGCTGGCGTCGCTCCCACAAACCATCTGCCTGTCTCGCTATGGTCAGACTGACTGTCTGCTAATGCCCCCTTCTCCTATGAGCCATTTATATATTTCCTCAGCCTTTTTTTTAAAGTGGAAAACAAATAGCATTACTGGATGTGCTCTGCTTGGCTGCAGCTGTGAATCACAAAGTTGGAAATCAGTCCAAGATAGAGTCAGACATCACATTCTTTGCTTGGTTGGGGAGAGGGCCAAACTGCTGATCTAGCCTCATTTGGTCTCTGATATTTTATTTATCTATAAATTTGACATGGCCCTGTTAGGAAACATCTTGCTATTGTGCATTTTCCCATTCTTTTTGTTTCCAAAGGGAAGGAGCTTTTGCTTTAGTTGTAACCCAGGGTCAAGATTTCTTCTTGGCCTTGTCAGGAGGTAATCAGTGTAAAGGCAATACAACGTGAGAATTATATGCAGCTGGTAGCAGCAGGGATCGGAGAGGGGTAATAGAGGTTTGACATAATTCCCCTTGGCTCTTTGATACTTACCAAAGTCAGTAATAGATCACAGATACAGAATAGTGGACAGAACTAGATGAACCTGGGTGATACCCTTGCCCATCATCATTGTTCTGTTCAACTAGGATCGAATGAGTCCCGCTCAGGAGGACAGCCTCATGCCCTTCTGAGTAGAGAACACCCAATCCCTGTTTGTGAGGTAGCATTCTGACAGTCAGTTAATCAGCCAATCAACATGTCAATATTGACTATATCCTCTGTGTTTATATTAGTTTCAGTTTCTCAGAAGCAGACCTGAGGTAATGCTGTGCATGCAAATTGTTTAGCAGAGATCATAGGTAAGACCAGGAGAGAAGCAGGGCAAGTAACATGAAGGGGAAAAGACAGTGAATAATGGCAATACCCTTTATTTAGTGGCCACTGCTGGGCATCCCTGGAGTCTAACTCAAGGAAACTCTGGGAAATGGTACAAAACACATGACTCAGAACCTTTTCAAGTAGTAAGTGAGTGGGGGTATTCATATACCAGATCCCAAGAGTCATTGATTTGAGGGCTACTTCTAGAGGGGGATAACTCTTTGAAACTCTGGCCTGCCATATATTTATAGAGCAAATTTTCCTCCACTGAGGCTGAAGGAAGGAGAGCCTTCAGGCAAAGAAGTGCAAACATAAGCAGTTGTAAGCTAGAGGCTGCTGCGCCTCTTCAGTCGTGTCCAACTCTGTGCAACCGCCTAGACGGCAGCCCACCAGGCTCCTCTGTTCCTGGGATTCTCCAGGCAAGAACACTGGAGTGGGTTGTAAGCTAGCTGGAACCCACCAAAGGAGCCAAGGAACATGGGTGAAGCCCTGAAACCACCTGCTACAAAGTCAATCCCTAGATGAGAGACTTTGAAAGGAGCAAGAAGTTGAAGATACACTTTCTATGTTCGTCTTACAATCAATTTGGAGGGATAAAACCATGATAAAGCAATCCAATAATCAAACACTAAGTGCCCTAATGAAGACCGAGTCAAACAGCAGTTCAGGGAAAGGAAAAATAATCATTAGGAAAGTTCCATGAAAAAATGATTAAATTAGGATTTAAAGAATAGGTAGGACTCGGATTATGGAAAGGAGGGGAAGAAAGGTTGGGATAAAATTATTTCTGAAATTATGTTGAAAAGTCAAATTGAAAAATAAATAAGTAGTCAAATGAAAGGCAATGAACTCTTCCCTTCTACTCATTTCACATGATCATCTTAGAGATATTTTCACTATATCCATGATTATACTCCAATAAACCATTTTTGTTTAAGTTTCTTGGAATCTCAATTCAATAGTCAAAGAGATTTGGATTAGCTTACTTCTAAATCCTTTCCTATCAGAAATTTTAAGGATCATGGGTCATCAATAAACCAATGATAATCTATTTTGAAATATTATTTTGCTGGTTCCATGAATAATTACCTCTTGATATATCTGTTGGCCCATTCTGCAAGTCATATCTCAGTTAATCAGAACTGTTAACAATTTTAGAATTGGGAGTTGCTCATATAAAAGGGTGGGGAAATATCTGGTCACATGTCTGTTTGACAGAGGACTGGAGACGCATGTTAAGAGATAGCCTTGGCGGCTGGTTTGACTGTTGACAGGAAGCACAACACTGCTGGGGTTTAGCTGAGAGCTTGAGCTCAGAGAAGCCTGAGTTTGAATCCCAGGTCTGCTATTTATCAACTTTGGGACACTGGCAATTTGACCTGTGTAGGATTCACTTTGCTCATCTCTAAAATGGAGGTAATATCCACTGTCAGGTTGTGGACAGGATTAAAATTAAAAGGGACAGGGCCTGTAAAGTATGCAGCCTAGAGTCTGAAACACTAATATATAGTGATAACAATCCAATATACAATGAAAATGGGGGAAATTGCAATAGAAAAAACCCTCAAGTTCATTATCTATACTCAAAAAAGTATGCATGCCCTTCCAGTCTCAGCACTCCTTATCACTGGATTTGACGTACTACATACTAAGTCCATTGTACTTGTTCATACCATATGTGAACGAGATGGGAATTTGGCATTTCTGACTGAGAACCTCGCTTTTTGGTTCAAATATGCATTTCAAGTTCAGGGCAAACAACGCAACAGAATAATAGTTTAGATTCATGCTAAAGGAATAATGGGTTTTAAAATGATCATGAATGTGATGTAGCAATTATTTTTCTTATCATCTGTGTTTTTCTCTCCAACACCATGGACTAGGAGAGCGGCTTCTTTGTGAGTGTCGCATCAAGGAAAGCTTCTCTGTGGTATTGGCAGCAGGCCACAAGTCCAGGCCATGAAGGGCTAAGAGTCAGTCTGGCAAGGCAAAGGCAAGGTCAGACCAATGGAAAATGGCTCCAGGGCAAGGAGTAAGAGCTCTGAAGCACAGCTAGGATCTGAGATGGATCTGAGGAAATCTTCCAACAGCATCAGACATCATCAGAGATCAGATAGCATCAGAAATCATCAGAGATCAGATAGCATCATCAAGCAGAGGGCACCGTCTTTCTCCTTTGTGATGGTCAGGAGAGGCCCACTACAGCGATTGCTTGGAGAGTGGCCTGACCCAGGGTGACCACACACTTATGGCCCAACCCCAGACACTTTAGGGAGCAGAAGGAGGAATTACTCATCGCTCCTCTGAGACAACTGCTGCAACCAGGACTGTCCCAGACAGACTGGGACCCACAGCCTCCCAACCTGGGAGTCTTCTTCCTTTGCACCTGGCAGCTGACCCATCTGCTCCCCATCATGCTACCTGAAAAGCCCCGTCCTCAAATCCTAATCTCCCAAAAGCTTGCTCTTGCCCCGTTTCTCTTTCTTAGTGATGGAAGTGAGGAGCCTCTCTCTGCCCATAGACATGTCCACAGCTCTCCAGCAGCCATATCTCAGGGCTGGACCCAGGGTGACAAAAGGGAGGCACAAAGTTGCTTAAGCATGTGCTTAGGAGGTGTGGAAAAGCTCAGTAATCAAGACAAATCATATCTCGATGCTATGCTTTTAAAAATCAAAATTAATGCAAAAATATCTATGATGCTGCTGCTGCTGCTGTTGCTGCTAAATCGCTTCAGTCGTGTCCGACTCTGTGCGACCCCATAGACGGCAGCCCACCAGGCTCCCCCATCCCTGGGATTCTCCAGGCAAGAACACTGGAGTGGGTTGCCATTTCCTTCTCCAAGGCATGAAAGTGAAAAGTGAAAGTGAAGTCATTCTGTCATGTCTGATTCTTTGCGACCCCATGGACTGCAGCCTACCAGGCTCCTCCGTCCATGGGATTTTCCAGGCAAGAGTACTGGAGTGGGTCGCCAGTGCCTTCTCCAATCTATGATGAGCAAGATATCAAAAATTTTAAACAAAGACAGGATGAGTGGCAGCAGTGAGCCCAGCCACACTGGAACCTGAGGCAAAATGACAAGCCAGTCATACTGACCTGTTTTGAGTTAAGATCTTGATGTTTCATTCACTGTGGATTTTTTCATTGATTTTTATTTTTTGAGTATTGTATTAAAATATTTCTTATCTTGATGAGATTTTTGGCACCTCCTTCAGTTTTGTGCCTAAATCTAGTGCTTCACTTACATGCATGCTAAGTCACTTCAGTTGTGTCCAACTCTGTGTGACCACAAGGACTTTAGCCTACCAGGGTCATCTGTCCACAGGATTCTCCAGGCAAGAATACTGAAGTAGGGTGCCATTTCCTTCTCCAAGTGCTTCACTTACCTCACCCTAATCCTAACTCTGAATTCTATGTAATTATCAATAGCTGCCACTAGCACGTGCTTGGTGGGATCATGGCCTTGGGCTATGTGCTTTGCTTGTTGAATTCATCCACAGTCTGCAAGAGGTAATGACTCATGAATCCAATACATCCTGCCCTCTTGATCATCCAAAATTCTTACTTTCTTATAGAATAACAAATTTAATGCTGAAAGAGCCATTAAAACATTCTAATCCTCAGCTGTCTTTATTCACATGAGAACATTTATGCCAGTTAGAGAGGTTAAGTGACTGGCCAAGGATCACACAGCTGCTTGGGATTTGTTGTTGTTCAGTTGCTAAGTCATGTCCAACTCTTTACAACCCCATGGACAGCAGTGCACCATGCTCCTCTGTCCTTCACTATCTCCCAGAGTTTCCTCAAATTCATGTCCATTTAGACGATGATGCTGTCTAACCATCTCACCTTTTGCCACTCTCTCATCCTTTTGCCTTCAATCTTTCCCAGCATCAGGATCTTTTCCAATGAGTTGGCTTTTCCCATCATGTGGCCAAAGTATTGGAGTGTCAGTATCAGTCCTTCCAATGAATATTCAGGGTTGATTTCCTTTAGGATTAACTAGTTTGATTTCCTTGCAGTCTAAGGGACTCTCAAGAGTCTTCTCCAGGACCACAGTTCATAAGTTCAATTCTTCAGCACTCAGCTTTCTTTATAGTCCAACTCAGCATCTGCTCATTCACCCAGGAAATGTTTGTTGAGCATCTACTATGTCCTGTATTATAGACATTGGCAATAGAACAACAACAGAATGACATCCCTACTCTCATGGAGCTTACATTCTAATGTGGGAAGGCAGTTAATAAGCAACCATACATACACATATACATAATAAAACAAGGATAAGAGCTATGGAAAAATGCAGCAGGGTAACTGGGAAAGGAGTGATGGAATGAGATATTATGGAAGATGGTCCTAAAGGGCTGGCTTTGAGCAAACATCTAAATAAAGGAAATAGGAAGCCATGTGTGTGAGATGGGGTGGTGAGAGTAGTTCTAGGGCAGGGTTTCCCCACTTTGGCATTATTGACATTTGAGGATGGATAATTCTTAATTGTGGGGACTGACTAGTGCCTTGTAGGATGTTTAACAGCATCCCTGGCTTCTACTTACTTGATCCCAGTAGCAACCCCCTCCTAGTTTTAATGACCAAAAATGGCCTCAAAAACTGCAAATGTCCCACGGTGGGTAAAACTGCCCCCAGTGAAAACCATGGGTCTAGGCACAAAGGCAAGTGCAAAGGCTTCCCTCACCTCAGCACCACAGGTCAGCCCCAGCCCTGATACCCACCACCTGCAGAGTCGGTGCCTCCAGACACACAGCTCACCTCTGATTCATTTCACACTGCTGGCTCCTGGTTTCCTTTCATCCCCAGGAGTGAAAGCTCCCTGGGGGCAGGTGTCCAGCCTTCACTCCTTTTTATCCCATGGACGCCTGGGCTCTGTGTACAGTGACTGTGCTACACCCTCCTCTCTGCCCCCTCTGTGCTGAAGACACTCTCTGAAGGCTCAGGGCTCAGGCCAGCTCTGGAGGACAGTGTCCGCCGGCCGCCAGCCAGCCCGCACACTCTCCTGTGAATTGCCTTCTGCACATACTTAAGGCTGTGCAGCTTTCACAAAAGGGAAGGCATGTGATGAAAGTTCACCTTCCACTCAATTAACCTTGAGAGAGAAGGCTTTTTTTTTTTCCTTTTCTCCCCCAAGAGACTTTTTTTATGACCTTTTTGAAGCATCTTATTTTCTGGGCAAAAAGCCAAATGATACATTCTTTTCCCAGCTGCAGTACTGTTGCAGATTTTCAAAGCTGAGGTAAAGACAGTCTTTGGAATAAGTGCAAGGTGGGCAGTGAGGCTGGGAAACATGAGAAAACACCTTATTATTCCAGCCGAGTTGTGCCTGGAGGGAAGGAGCCTTCACGGAGCATGAGCCCTCAGGACCCACGAGATGCAGGGACCTGGAAACTTCAGGGCTCCCAGGCACTGCCCCCAATTAGGGAGCACACATGAATACAAATTTAAAAAAATCAATTCCTCTTTGGGTGAAAGTTGAATATTAATAAGCCATAACAAAACATATCTTACACAGTACTTTGCCATACCCAAAGAGGTTTTTTTTCCCCACATATTTAATCTCTTTGAGTCTCACATTCAGCTATCAAATAAAATTGAATCTTATTTAAGACTGAATCAGCAGAGTAGAATAAACAGCAATAGCTCTTTTCCAATGGATGTGATGGACAATGGTTCCCAGAAGCTCCCCTACCTGATCCCAGCTGTGTGGCTCCCTGGCGATGGGTTTGGAGAGGAAAGCATATGCCTCCCCTCCCCCCACCCCCATTGGGAACTCCAAGTTCAGCTGCGTGTATACGCAGAAGGGAAAATAAAAGAAAGCACCCAAACCAGCACCCTTTCCTCCTGGCCTAACCTTTGGCAGCTCTGATGGCAAAGGGAGTTTCCTGAAAGTGGCCACATTGGCTTTCCATCACAGTTTTGCCCCATCTCTCTGAGGCCTAGAGGCAGTTGGGAGAGAAGCAATGTTTGAAAGCAATTGGTTATAAAATCAACAGGTAGTGGTTTGTTTCATGAGGAATAGAAAGTTGTGGTTGGGAGTCAGGGAGGTTTAATAAGGTTTTAAAAAAAAAAAAGGACCGAAGAATCTCATAGTCAAGAGCACAGCCTCGGGAGTTGGGCTGCCTGGGTTCTAATTCTGGCTCTGACATTTTCCATCCAACTTGACCTTGGCCAAGTCACTTTACCTCATGGTGCCTCTATCTTTCCATCTGTAAAAATGGAAATAAAAAGAGTAACTTCCTCCTAGGGGTGGGGGGAGAAGAGATTTCCAGGAATCCGATGCTTTCTGATGGAGGTATAAGTATTAAGAATCAGAAGTCCCTGGTAGGGGAAGGGGAAGCAGGAAGGTGAGGACATGGACCTGTGAGCTCTCTGTGGAAAGCCCCATTCAAAGGAGAGCCAGGGGCCAGGGGCCACATTAGGGGGTTGCTCTGGGCATAAGGGAGCTGGAAAGGGCCTACACCGGGGATTTCAGGGCAACAGGTGATGAAGAAATGCCTGTCAGGGGGAGGCACTGCTGTCTGCCTTCCTACAGCCCCCAGCCAAGAACTGAGCAGCACAAAGGGGCTTCCTGGAATAAGTCTGCAACAAAGGGCACTAAGGTAAAGGCATCTCTTAAGTCCCAGTTCCTATCATTAGTCTCCATTTGCTGTCACGGGATAAAGGACTAGTGATTTGTGTTCCATGAAAATGTTCTTCCTGGAACATTAGGGAAGGGAAATTGGCATTTCAGCAAAACCCAGAGTGCCCCCACAGCTTCTGGGCAGGAACCCCCCACTCAGGGGTGACACCCAGGAAGAGAACCCTTCCCTTTGGCCTATAGGGGCCCCACATCTCAGTATTTTCACTCCCCCCAAAAAAGAGCCTCCTTTTCCTCCTCAGACTTGAAATGATCAACCAGCTTTGTGTTGATTTCAACAACACCTCTGCAGGTCCATCAGCCATCTCCACCTCCATGAGTTAAGTTAAAAATGGAAGAAAGCTTGAAATATTTCTAACTCAGCCTTCTTTTTCTGCAAAAGTACAGGCTGGGACCTAGAGAGATTTGCAACTTGCCCAAGAGCACATGCTCAGTCACGTGACCATTCCTGAGTCCCAGTGTCCTCATACGTTCATGGACCTGTGACCGCAGAGTGAGGGTCCGGGGAGAGAGTCACATCACTCTAGTTTTGGATGGTGTGTGAAGTGACCCTGCCTCCTGACCTTTCACAGTTCTGGTAAAGTTAGAAAGCCTACAAAGTTTTGGTGCCAGTCGACATCCTGACATACAGAAACCTGTATCATGGGCACAATGGCAGTGAAATAGGACAATTATCCTGAGGCGCTCTCTGTATAATGAGGTGGGATAACCGTGTGTAGCTGTTGGTTCTGGGCCAGGGCTGGATTGTGGATTGTCATCGCAGCACATCTGCTGAGTGAGTGATTCTGTAAAAGTATGGCAGAAAGTGAAGAAGAACTAAAGAGCCTCTTGATGAAAGTGAAACAGGAGAGTGAAAAAGTTGGCTTAAAGCTCAACGTTCAGAAAACTAAGATCATGGCATCTGGTCCTATCACTTCATGGGAAATAGATGGGGAAACAGTGGAAACAGTGTCAGACTTTATTTTTGGGGGCTCCAAAATCACTGCTGATAGTGATTTCAGCCATGAAATTAAAAGACGCTTACTCCTTGGAAGGAAGGTTATGGCCAACCTAGATAGCATATTTAAAAGCAGAGACATTACTTTGCCAACAAAGGTCCGTCTAGTCAAGGCTATGGTTTTTCCAGTGGTCATGTACGAATGTGAGAGGTGGACGGTGAAGAAAGCTGAGCGCCGAAGAATTGATGCTTTTGAACTGTGGTGTTGGAGAAGACTCTTGAGAGTCCTTTGGACTGCAAGGAGATCCAATCAATTCATCCTAAAAGAGATCAATCCTGGGTGTTCATTGGAAGGACTGACGTTGAAGCTGAAACTCCAATACTTTGGCCACCTCATGCGAAGAGTTGACTCATTGGAAAAGACCCTAATGCTGGGTAGGATTGGGGGCAGGAGGAGAAGGGGACGACAGAGGATGAGATGGTTGGATGGCATCACCAACTCGATGGACATGGGTTTGGGTAGACTCCGGGAGTTGGTGATGGACAGAGAGGCCTGGCGTGCTGCGATTCATGGGGTCACAAAGAGTCGGACACGACTGAGCGACTGAACTGAACTGAACTTGTCAAATCCAAACTTCCTCTAGCAGCAAACTGAGCCCCAGGCCAGGGAGGAGAAGTGAACATCTCCCCAGGGCTACCCTCACCCAAACCCCAGGCTAATGAGTGTCTTTGGTGGGGACAGAGAGGATGGTCTCTGTGCTAAGTCGCTTCAGTAGTGTCCGACTTTGAGAGGATGGTCTAGTGAGCCCCAAAGGGAGGTACCATGGAGACTGAGCATTCTCTGAGCTCTGGCCGCACCCTCACAGGACGTTAGTGTGTTTGACTTCCAGATGCTCCTGAGCAGGATAAACAATGTCCCCTCTGTCCTCACCTCCCTGCTTCCGAGAGACTTTATTTGCCTGGTAAAGAGCTTTCCCACTTGCCACAATGGGGTCCATCCTTGTGATGCTGCACAAACGCCCTGTGCATTGCCTGGAGCAATCTGTGTGACCTTGAGTGGGTCATCTCCCAGCTGAGCCACAAGTCCCTCCACTGTGAAAGGAAGGAGGTGAGCAGCTGGACTGGAAGCACATGGAGGGCCAGGATGGCAACTTGCAGCCTTCTAGTCCCAGGCTTCCCCCAGGACGTTGTGCAAAAACAAGCTCAGAAAACATTCAGAAATCTGGGGGAAATGCAGCCCCATCTAGTACTGACATTTGGGGACTAGATTTAGAAGCTAGAAGCTCTGATGCTATGACCACTCTCTTTTCAGTGGGTGGTTTGGAACATGACTTTGAGGGAAGAGCTCCCTTTTAGGAGAACATAGAGAATTACATGGACTATACGGTCGCAACTTTAGGGCTTCCCTGGTGGCTCAGAGGTTAAAGCGTCTGCCTGCAATGTGGGAGACCTGGGTTCGATCCCTGGGTCGGGAAGATCCCCTGGAGAAGGAAATGGCAACCCACTCCAGTATTCTTGCCTGGAGAATTCCCTGGACGGAGGAGCCTGGTAGGCTACAGTCCACGGACTCGCAAAGAGTCGGACACGACTAAACGACTTCACTTCACTTGATAAATAAATTGCAAAGGCCATGATGACTCAGCCTCAAGACAAGAAACTGAGCTTGAGGGACTTCACAGAGACCTGGAGATGGCTGCATGCAGCCCATGTCTTCCACCTCCATTTTACCGCGTCTCCTTCCTCTCACCATTGGCCATTTCCCACCAGGCACAAAGTGCCTCCACTGAAGCCCATCCTCTTTGGTTAGTGCACTATATTCTGGACTCTTCCAACTTCTTGGTTCTCTCTCAGACAGAGCCATTGGGCTCCGAGGGATTAAGAGGCCATTTTCATGAAGTTGTGCTTGATCTAGTATCTTCTCAAGCATATTTGCTTCTGGTAGGAAATAATGCTGCCTTCAACCAGTGGTGGTTCAACATGGTGCCATTTTGGGTAGCCACCAAAGTCAGGTAAAGAGAGAAGGCAGACTCTTAGGACCTCACTGATGGTACTCTGACTTTTCACCTGTCCTCCCCACACTGCCTCTTTGCTGTACCCTCTTACTGAAGTCTTCCCATTGGGGTCCCATCCCACATGTACACACCAGGTTCTGCACTCCACCTTGGGGCATGGCCAGCCCAGAATCTGTGACTCAAGGGAATTTCCTGTAAGCCCTTCTCAATAGACTTTTCCTTTGTGAAAATTCCAACTGACAGGAAAATAGGGTTGAGAGGTGTGGGCTATAAAAAAGCTGAGAAAGCTCTAACAAAGTTTACTCAAACCAACAACAAAGACCATGCACTAAATAAAGAAAATATCAATAATATTTCACATCTTAAATTAGTAATAATGGGTACTAATGAGTTCTGTGCTATTAATTCCATTTACCATCTCTCCCTCCCTGGAAATTTTGCATAGTCTCCCTCCCCTGCAGCTTTAATGAGATACTTGTAAATTCATTTTGCTTTGTTGCAGAAAATATTCACCCTAAGAAGCATTTGGTGGGCCTGGTCCTTGGGTGTCTAAGATTTTACTGGCTCCTGCCTCCTGAGTCTCACTGTGTGATTTGGAAGCCGGAGAGAGAAAAGGCTTTGGCTCACTCTTATTTAACTTAATTGGAAGCCAAGTGGATATTTCTCAAATCTTTTCCTAATGCCTAGTGCCCTAAGCCCAATCATTCCCTCCAGATTTCACCTCCCTCCTCCTTCACAAAGGCGATCCAGGCCAACATTATTTTCTCCAATTATCTTTATTGTCCCCCAAAAGCTGGCTCCTCACTTCTGTGCACTTTACCTCTATTTTTTTTTTTTTATTTCTTGCTCCACCCTTTCCAAGTCCTTCTTTATCTTATCACTCCTGACACTGACAACTTGCCAATTCCAGGTTGGTTGCTGAGTAAACATGCAGAGGTAAATCAAAGTTTGCTAGAAGTTCTTGTTGCATTGGGGGATCTTGAGCGGGGAGAGCATTGCTGTGGCCCCTTTCAGAGATGCTCCTTTGCATTCAGGGACACTGGAGAGTATGAGGATGAATCTTAGGGACCAGGGCATCTCCCAGAGCCACCTAGCTTGGGTGCAATTGAGAGCCTGATTAACGAGAATTGCATTTCTCTTCATTTCTCCTCCGCCAGGAACAGCATTCTGAGCCATCCTTTGGAAGCCCCAGACTAATCTTTTTATAGGATCTACTCTGATTTATTTTTGGCCCTGAGACCTACCCCTCAACTCAGGAAGCTTCACATGGATATTTGAGATCAAAGCATCCAGAATAATTTTGGCTCTGTGGTGAGGTGGTTTTGAAGCGAAATCCATTTGTAGTCAGAGCCAGCCTCATGTTCGGGCAGGACCCACCATTGCTTATGTGATGGAACATGAAGGGCAGTGAAAAGAACTTTAAATTCCACCGGAATGTATTTCTCTCATAAGTGCCTAAAAATTACATCAGTTGAGAGTAAGAGTAGACTTGGATGAGGTAGTGTGACTTATCTTCAGCTTTTTTAAGACAAAAATCCAAAAGGAATTTTTCATAATTGCTGTGGATTAATGCTAGGTTGTTTTCCTCCCAGGGAAAGTCTGAGGTTAAATGGACACTGGGATCAACGCAGGGCGGGGGATTAAAAAGGAAACGTGGGTGGAGTTAAGATATATACACAGCTATAGAAAAACAGCTAACCGACAAGGTCCTACTGTATAGCTCAGGGACCTATGCCCAGTATTTTATAATAACTTATAATGGAAAAGAATCTGAAAAAATAGATATATGTATGCATAATGGAATCACTTTGCTCTATACCTGAAACTAACACAACATTGTAGATCAAATATAATTCAATTAAAAAAATAATTCAATAAGAAAAAAAGGGACGTGGAGCAGGAGGGATACCAGGGGGTGGAGGGGAAAATATAAGAAACAAGCTTCCATTTCCCAGGTGCCAGTCTTACCTGCGGGAAACTTGGTCCTCTCAAATCACCCAAAAACATCAAGCTATCACTAAAAGCGTGACAAACCCCAAGAAAAACAAATCAATGTTCCTGTTTTCATAAATTCAGAGAAAACGGTATTTCTTTTTCCCTCTTCAGTAGTCTCAAACACAGGGCAAATATTTTCCTACTACTCCATAAATCTGGAGTCTGCTGAACTGTAGGGAATTTTCTCTTCAACCATACTCCATAACAGCATCGAAAGAGAAAATAAAACCTCCGTACCAAAGGCATAGAGTTTTAGAGCCAGCTGACTGGCTGGAACCAGCCCTGGTTTCCAGTGCGTCTCAGCCAGCATCCTCCATTCTGAGCAGGCGAGGGCCTGGTAGGCTGTCTAGCAGGCTCCGTAAATCCCTCGGTTTTAGGGCCCCCTCATGAAGCTGCCAGGCAGGTATATATTGTCCACTGGAGCTTGAGGGCTCTGAGATATACGATCTGAAATGGAGACTAGGAAGAGTATAGTCAGGGAGATTTTTCTGCCTCGGTGACTGTTCCAGGTAATTGAAATGTACCCCTTTAAGGACGAGAGCCGTTCTGAAGTTTTAATTATTTAGTAGGAAAGCTTTCTAAATAGTAGTGTGTGCCTCCTTGAGAGCAGTGTGGTGGAAAACTTTGGAAGCAGGCAGCTTGACGTTTGAATCCCATCCCTACATTTAAAGGGCTTCCCCAGTGGCTCAGAGGTAAAGAATCTGCCTGCCAATGAAGGAGAGGCGGGTTTGATCTCTCCATCAGGAAGATCCCCTGGAGGAGGAAGTGGCAACCCGCTGCAGTATTCTTGCCTGGGAAGTCCCGTGAACAGAGGAGCCTGGTGGGCTACGGTCCACGGGGTTGGGAAGAGTCGGATACAACTGAGCTCACACCTGAGCGCCTACACTTACAAAGTGAATAAATCTGCAGAGGTTTTGTGGGGCATTTTTTTGTTTTTAACATGGTTGGACTTGAATTTCCTCACTCTCAAAATGGGATAATGCCTAATTCACAGATTTTTGTGAAATACAGATGAGGCAGATAGCCAACTGTCACCTAAGTGCTCAGTACATGATCTCTGCTATTGTTGACATCATTGTGATTAGCCCTCCCCTTCTAAAACAAAACATGCTGAACATGCATTAACTTTCCATGTCCCTCATGGTGATTATGTCTGATAAGTGCCCACTTTTATGATGTGCTGTGATACAGAATGCCCTTGGGAGCTGGGAAGTCCCCATGCCTCAGCCCCATCTGCTCTGCTTGCACAGTGGCTCTGCCGTCCTCTCCTTCCCATGAACCACAGATCATGAATTCACTGCAGTAAATCTGGGTTCTCTCTCCTCTGGGTTCCCTGTAAATGGGACACCCTAGGGAGCAGTAGGGTAGAGTGGTGAGGTGCCCTTTCAGAAAGACTGAACTCCACACTCTGCTCCTTCAGCCAGCAGTCAGATGGCCCCCACCTCAGGGAAGCAGACTATGATGATGGCCCAAACTCGTGGGGGTAAAAGTGAGAATTAAGGGAGACAATTCACGTGAAGCCTCTGACATAGTGCTTGGTGCATTGTAGAGGCTCAATAAATGACAACTTTTATTATTAACGAAAGGACACAGGGGAACAACCAAGGTCATTCAACCTGCCCCTTGACACTCGACCCAAAAGTGAGCCACAATCTGGTCATAGCTAGATTTGTGTGTCTCAGGTGGTGAAGAATCTGCCTGCAATGCAGGCAACATGGATTCATTCCCTGGGTCAGGAAGATCCCCTGGAGAAGCGCATGGCTACCCACTCCAGTATTCTATTCTTGACTGAAAAATTCTACGGACAGAGGAGCCTGGCGGGCTACAGTCCATGGGATCGCAAAGAGTAGGACACGATGTAACGATGAACACTTTGACTTTCTATTGCCCTTCAGTCATCTTTTTGGCGTACTTCTGTCTGCTCTTGGGCCTTCCACATGCTGAGTGAGGCACACCACAGAGTGTGTAGGTAAACCCCCACTGTGAGGCGGAGTCTGGTGGCGGGTGAGCCACGAACCCCCAGGCACCAAGGCCTCCAGTGAAATAATGCCGCACTGGGCCCAGAGTGGGGCGGGAGGTGCCTGCCTTGCATTGAACTCATGACACACGCCAGCCCTCAGCGAAAGGCTCGTTGAACAGAGTAAGCTCTTTATGACAGAACTTTGCTTTAGATTTGATAAAAGGTGTATCTGCGCCCAGAAGCAGCTGAGCTGAGCAGAGCTGAGTGGGCTCAACCAGCCCAAGGTACGAGCCCTGCCTGGCCTTTGCTCAATAGCTCTGATAACCAGGATGCTTCATGAGGTTATCTGACTGGTTGGGAGAACATATTTTTAAATAAATGGGAATATCAGAATACATTAGAACTGGAACACCTAATAACTGAGCGACCTGGGCAGAATCATTTGTCTTTCTGGAGGGTAAGTTCCCTCATTAAAGGGCAATAAGTACCAGGGCTCCCCAGCAGGGGCATGGGGTGAAGAGTAACGTGGGGCCTTATCTAGAGCCAGAAAACCTGAATTCCTATCTGGCCTTTTCTACCTACTAGCTGGCTGACCGGAGAAGGCAATGGCACCCCACTCCAGTACTCTTGCCTGGAAAATCCCATGGATGGAGGAGCCTGGTAGGCTGCAGTCCATGGGGTCTCGAAGAGTCGGACATGACTGAGCGACTTCACTTTCACTTTTCCCTTTCATGCACTGGAGAAGGAAATGGCAACCCACTCCAGTACCCTTGCCTGGAGAATCCCAGGAACGGGGGAGCCTGGTGGGCTGCCGTCTCTGGGGTCGCACAGAGTCGGACACGACTGAAGCAACTTAGTAGCAGCAGCTGGCTGACTTTGGGTAACTTCCTCAGTCTCACCGGAACTCAAATTTCCCAGCTCCAAAATGAGGGACTTGGCCTAAAGAGCCTCACCAGTGCCTGTCAACTCTGAAATCCCAAGAGGGATTTGGGAAATCCCCAGAGGGAAATGGGGGTTGTCACCGTGATGGGGTTTACGGACTCCATGGCATCCTGTCTCTGCAAGGTCCACTCCCAGCCTGGGGGTACCAAACAGTGTCAGCTTCTAGTGAAGTCATGTGGGTGAATTAGCTACAATATTTCAAATCAGGTACATTAAAATTCTACTCTTTAAAAAGAGAAACAAAGACATTAAAAACTTGAATGTATGCTATGCTAAGGTGTAGGGGTGTGTGTCTGTGTGTGTGCACATGCGTGGTGGAGGCACTCTGTGCAACTTACAATTTCTATTTTAGCTGCTCATTTCTCACCACTGTGAAAGGCTGGAAAGTCTGGAGGGACATTTGCAAATCTGCCCAATGTCAATTCCACTCGTAGAGCGGTCCATCTTCTTTGGAGTGTGTGTGTGACCTTTGCAGGTTGTCACATCCTGGGCACGGCACCAAGCAGTCCTCCAAGGGGGCTGGCGTGGAGAAGCAGGTCCTGAGCCGTGGGGCGGTGCCAGCGGCAGTTTCCGGGCCCTGTGCCAACCTCCAGATAATTGCCAGCAGCGGGAGAGAGGTAGTCGAGGTTGGCAGAACCTGTCTCTGACAGATCGATGGGTCCCTTCTCACCACTGAAGCATCGTGGTAGGGAGGAGAGCTGGAAAGCTGAGATGCACGCGGGGAGGCGGGCAGACGGGAAAGTCAGGATGAGGGAGATGGGCAGAAACAGACAATGAAGGGAGAGCTAGAGAACCAACAGAAAAGCAAGAGCTAGGATCACAGAGATATGAGCTAGAGAGGAAAAAAAACCAAACAAACAGATTCATAGAGTAAGACAGGTGGGGGAGAGCCAGAGACCGAGAGAAAACCGCAGACACAAAAAGAAAAGAAGAGAGCGAACTCTGTCTCAGAGAACCATCGCATCATTAGCCTTGGGAGTTGTTTGGGGTTCAGCAAGAGAAGTGGAGGCTCCAGAGCCAACTGTATATATGTGAGGAGGGGAAAATAGGAGAAAGCCCCCAAACCTGCTCCACTTTCTCCTTGGGCCTCATTGTTGGCAGCTCAGGTGGCGAAAGGAATTTAATGCAAGTCACCAGCTTGCTTTGCATCCCGGTTTTGTCCCATCTCTCCCGGGCCCAGGCAGGGGAAGTGACTGGTACAGCTTCCATGGCGGAACTCATCTGCCCTTGCCCTTCCCACTTCCTCTGGCCCAGAAGGTGAAGGAATCAAGACAAGAGGTGGGATCCCACAGGGGAGAAGCTGGCTGCTTGGCTAACTGAGAAGCAGCCATACAGAGGGCACCCTCGCGGCAGGTAGATGTGTGGGAAGGCAGGAAATGGAAATTCATGTCAGACTGTAGATATAAGAGACGTCGACTGCATAGGAAATGGGAAGAAGAGCATCCTCCTAGCTTTCTAGGTACCTGAGATCTATCAGCAAGCAGAATGACTAGCATTTATTGAGCCCTTCATCACGAGCCAGAACTTCTCACTAGCTGTGCATGTCGTCAGCCATGCCATGATAAAGTCTGTCGTTTTTTAGCCCCATTTTGCACATGAGCCTTGCAGCCTGATTCCACGTGCTTGCTCCAGGGAGGCCAGAGCTTACTGGTTTGCACCAAGGTGCACAGACTTACTTATGTATGATAATATTCACTGGTCTCCATTTTTGCCTGAGACTGTGCTAGAACTTGGTTAGTAGGAATGTGCGGTGGTGGTTGGGGGTGAAGAAGGGGCAGAAGAAAAAGATGTTGGACAATGACAAAGGGAGACAGGAGAGCTGCACTCAGGGGTCTGGCATCTACTGCAGGGAGGATGGTGTGCTCATCAGTGCCTCTTATTAATATGAGTTGTGGGGGATGAAGGCTGAAAGATGCACTATGAGGCATCCCCAGAGCATGCCACTTTCTGAATGGGCATGACAAGCCTGCCATGTGGCAGGAGTTCTATCTGAGCCAACCCTTGAGGCGTGAGTTCAAAACATGAGATTGTAAAGTCAAAGAGAAGGTGACCTCCAGAGGGATGCAATTGCCCAGGCAAAAGGCACAGAGGCTGCGGAAACAGGCTGAGGTTGGGGTAACTTAGCTCCTATTTTGAACGAGCAGGGGAGTGTAAGAGATGAAGCTAGATGGGTAGGTTGAGGCTGCACTGAGGAGAGGGTTAAATTCAGATGCAGCAGGCAGTGATGCAAGGTGTCTGGGAAGAAAGAGTGGCAGCCCAGCCCTCTGTGTGACCCTGTGAACCAATGCATAGTCACATTCCCTGATTCTTTCATTCAACAAATATCCATCGAGCATACCACTGCGTGCCTAACTCTGTGGAGACAGATGGGCACATCAGCAAACAAAGGAGGCAGAATTCCCTGCCTCGTGGAGCTCTCATTCTTGCAAGGGCACATACATTTTATGCCTTATCTACCAAAGATGGGACATTGGCCATGCAGGCGGGACTTTTTCAATTCATAAGCCGACAGGAATCAACCCCCTAGGAGATTGCAGTGCTGCTTTGTGAAGACACCTGGTCTTGGGCAGTTAAGCGACCGTGCAAAGGCATCTGGGACCTGTGATGAGACAAGTTACAGACAGAAGGGGTTATATTAGCAGGACTCTCTTGGTTGCAATTAACAAATTAAACTGGCTTGAGTAAAAGTTGATTTACAGGCTCGTGTAGCCAACTCCAGAAAAACCAGCGGTGGGAGCTGGCTTCATGAATAACTGAGGTTCTCTCTATCTCTATTTACACTTCTCTGCGGGTGTTATGTCATTTCCTCAAAGTGGCTATTGTTGAGGATTTGGCATCAGCCCCTACAGCTTCATATCCTGACGGTTCAACAGCCAGGCGGGAAAGTTGGCTTCCTCTGTCCAGCTCTGCTTGGAAATTCCTAGGAAAGGGCTCTGGCTGGCCTAGTTTGGGTCACATGGGCATCTCTTGGGCCAATCTGATAGCCAAGGAGATAAGGTTTCATGATGCAGCCAGGCTAGTTACCGGTTCCCCTTTATGGCTGATAGAGATAGAAGAGGGAACAGAAATAATAGATATCTGCCACTAGGATTGTGACAACTTAAAACCCACCTATTTTTTTAATGGGCAATTATGTTGAGGGATGACCCCAGCATCTCTCAAAAATATATAATAAAAGGTCACTTCTACTCGATTAGTCTAGGGCATTATTATTACTCTCTCCACTCCACCCTCACAAATGATAAAGTGACACCACTGAACAATTTAGAAAAAGTAAAAATGCATTGTGAAGAAACTCTCTAGGAAAAACATAAAGTGGAGGATTTTAAAGATACAGTGCGGGGGTGGGAGTGGGGCAGGAGAGTGGGGTCATTCAGAACCAAACCAGATACCTACAAGTTCCAGGGCTCGCAGAGCTGCAGGAACAGAGCCTCCTGCCTGCAATCCCGGAGTATCAAGGCAGGACTGATGCTGACTCTCCTACCAGCCACCACCCCCACCTCCCAGCAGGATTGGGAAAGTTGGTCAGGAACAGTGCCTTCAGCTAGAGACTCTTCATTAGCTGAGAAGGCCAGCCCTGCAGGAAATCCCAAGCTGAGGAACAAGAACAATTTGAAAAGATGCAGGAGGCATTAAGTCAGAATGGTTCTCCAGGGGGTGGCAGGGCTAAGTGGAAACTCAGGCAAAGAAAACCAAAGGGGATGGAGTGAGGCCACCATTCAGGAGAGAAAAAGAATGCGTACCATCAGGGGGGAGGGCAGTATCTTCACAAGGCAGGAGAAATCAAAAGTAAAATAAGAAAACATTTTAACAAAAATCAATGTTTTAAAAATACATTCTTAGACTTCCAGAGAGAAGTTCTAGAAACTTGAGGTAGAGACACGGCTTTCTCTGATAGAAAGAATATCAAACTGGAAACAAAAACCAGAGGTCTGGCCCCACTTGCACCAGTGATGTATCGACTTTATTTCCTTGTTTGTAAGTGAGCTGACAATCTCCATCTTGCATACAGTATCATGTGGGGGTCCACCGAGATGATGGCTGGGGAAGCAGTTCTTAAAATATTAAACGACTCTATTGTAATTAATTAAGCTAGGTGAATAATTAGAAAATGACAGTTAGAAATTGGGTCACTATAATCCTTCAAGAGAGGGGAACAGTGAAGGAGGCTGTTTAAAGCTCAGGTGAGATGGCATCTTCAGATTCTATAATTTTTAAAAAGTGTATATGATTGCTGAGCACCTACTGTATTCTTGGTCCCTTGAAAGATGCCAAGGACATGTAGAAGAAGCCCAAGATAACATTTCTGAGGCTTACTGTCTATCATATGAGATAAACTTGTCCAAATAAATGCAATTCATAGCATGAATTATGATAAAGCCAAGCTGGGTGTTGGTGATAAATATCAGAGTAGAGATCATGGGCTAGTGCACCAGGGAGAGCTGTCCTTACAGTTGCTCTGGAAGCTGGATTTGGATAAGTAAGCAGAGAAAGGGGAAAGAACATGAGGAAGATGATTAAGATGCATGTCAGTAAGGCCATGATGATAGCATGTGTTCATGGCAAGTTGGGAGGTGTTTCTGGTGTGACTAAAACAACGTATGAGATGGGAGAGATGAACAACGGTGTTGGGAAAGATGTCATGTCCAGTCGCAGGAAGTCTTGACATCAATTGAGGGAATCAGTTGTAAAGGAGAGGAAATCTATTGGAGACCTTGAAGCAAAGGAACTGGATTGACCAAGTGATGCTTTAGGAAGATACGTGCAAGCACAGAATGCTGAATCAACAGGAGGAGTGAGCTGGTGGCAAAATACTCAGAGAAGCTCAGGAGTGCAAGAGGTGATGGCTGGGTGTTACCCATAGGGAATGAAAAATAATAAAGAAAGAGATAGCAGGACTTAACACCTAATTGTATATGAAGATCGAGGGATGATATGGAGTAAAGATATCTCAATTGCCTCAATGTTAAAGAAACTAAATTAGTTACAGTAAGATATAGGTTGTGTGCTATGTCCTGTGCCTGGCAGGGGTTGAAGGCAAAGAATGCTTCCCAGAAAAGTAGCATGATTAAGTAGTCTTAAAGTTTACCTTTGTCTGCACCAGATAGAATAAAGAGCATTGAGAGAGAGGAAACACTATGGGCTGAAGCAAAGGCAGTCCATCAGTCAGTTCAGTCGCTCAGTCATGTCCTACTCTTTGCGACCCCATGGACTGCAGCACACCAGGCCTCCCTGTCCATCACCTACTCCCGGAGCTTACTCAAACTCATGTGCATTGAGTCGGTGATGCCATCCAACCGCCTCATCCTCTGTCCTCCCCTTCTCCTCCTGCCTTCAATCTTTCCCAGCAGCAGGGTGTTTTCAAATGAGTCAGTTCTTCCCATCAGATGGCCAAAGTATTGGAGTTTCAGCTTCAGCATCAGTCTGATGCTGAAGATGCTGCTGCTGAAACAAAAGCAAAGAGGTGTGAAAAAGAGAACTCCCAGTTGTGGGATGTCTCTGAACACGAGAAGAGTGGGAGAAGGCTGGAGACCTAGGCAGAGTCCAGAGCACAGAGGAACTTGACCTTTATGCAGTGTGTTATGGGGAACAGGACAGAGACCCTGTCAGATATTTTTGCAGCTATTTGTACAAATATAAGGAGTTGGAAAGGATAGATAGTCCCAAGATGAAGCGTAATGTGACTCAAAGCATTCTCTAGCTGAAGTCTGTCCTAGTGGCTGCTGGGCATCCCACGGGTAACTGCCTGCACATGCGCCCCAGCCCGAGTCGAGCAGACACTCGCCCCTCTCACTCTGTGTCACAGCACAGCTCTGAATGTGGGGCAGCCACAACCAAAGAGAAGACTTGGCCATGGGGCACAGAGGCGACCTAGTCCTAGGACAGAGCCCGGCTGCGGTGGCAGTAGCCATCGTCGGTGCTTGCTTAGGCAGTGCTTGAGAAGCAGCCCGGAACCCTGGCAGCCACCCCTCAACCACAATTCACGCAGACGGTGTAGACTTTCCGCGCGCGCATCGTGATGCTTCTCTACAACACGGCATGGGCAGCAGAGGCTGGGGACAGTTCATCTGCTGTGAGGGACAGTGGGGACTTGCCCCTGAGGCCCCCAAGGCTGCCTCTGAGCATAGCAAGGGGAACAACTGTGCGCACCTCCGCAGGAAGCACACTGGAGAAGCTTGGCCCTCCGTCTGTGGCTGAAACACTCAGAGAACCTGCCTGAGCCCCTGAGCTTCAGCACTCCTTCACTCTGGGTCCAGAGTCCTGGTCCTGGGAGAGGGGGAAACACAAGCTTCAGGAAACAAAGCCAGCTTGGGATCAGACCCCCACCCCTGATAGGGTAGTAATGGCCCCTGAGCGGAGGAGAACCCTGCCTCACACGAGGCTGCAGCTCTAGTCACTCCATCACCAGTCCCACTCACACCCCCCACCAAGGTAATAGCTGCCAGTTCTCCCTGAGGAAAGACATCACTTGTGTCATGTAAAGTCCAGCCCTCCCACCAAAGGCATTGGGCACACACAGTCTGTAGAGGGATCTTCAACGATTCAAGACCACAATGGGTAACTGTTTCACCTGAATTCATAGAGGCAGAGAGAGTTAAAAGCAAATTGAAAAGAGAGAGAAACTCCCCTCAATTGAAAGAAACCCCCCAAAAATAAATAATAAAACAGAAATAAACAATTTACCACATAAAGAATTCAAAGCACTAGAAATTTTTTAAAAAATGTTAACCAAATTGTGGAAAATAATAGATGAAAATGGTTTTTAAAAAAAGGTGTAATAAGAAACTGGAAAATATAAAAAAGACCCAATCAGAAATGAAAAATTCAGTGAGTGAAATTAAAAAAAAAAAACACACCAGAAGAAATGAATAGCAGGCTAACTGACACTGAAGAAGGAATAAGTGATCTGGAAGATAGAATAATGGAAATTACCCAATGAGAACAATAATAAAAATGAAATTTAAAAAGTGGAAACAATATAAGATATCTGGAATAAGATTAAGCATACAAATATTCACACTATACAGGTCCCAGAAGGAAGAGAGAGAGAGAAAGGGATTGAAAATGTATTTGAGGAAATTACAGCTGAAAACTTCCCAAACCTGAAGAAGGAAACAGATATCCAGGTATGGGAAGTATAGAGGGTCCCAAATAAGATGAACTCAAACAGACTCACAACAAGACACATCATAATTAAAATGTGTTAAAGAAAAAGAGAGAATTCTGAAAGCATCTTGAAAAAAAAAATAAAGGGTTACATACAAGGAAATTCACAGGAGACTATCAGCTGATTTCTCTGCATAAACATCACAGGCCAGAAGGGAGTGGTAGAATATATTCAATATTGGCAATTTGATTTCTGGTTCCTCTGGCTTTTAAAAATCAGCTTGAACATCTGGAAATTCTCAGTTCACATACTGTTGAAGCCTAGCTTGGAGAATTTTGAGTATTTACTTTACCAGCATGTGAAATGAGTGCATTCGTGCAGTAGTTCGAACATTCTTTGGCATTGCCCTTCTTTGTGACTAGAATGAAAACTGACTTTTCCAGGCCTGTGGTCACTGCTGAGTTTTCCAAATTTGCTGGCATATTGAGTGCAGCACTTTAACAGCATCATCTTTTAGGATTTGAAATAGCTCAGCTGGAATTCCATCACCTCCACTAACTTTGTTCATAGCGATGCTTCCTAAGGCCCACTTGACTTCTCAATCCATCATGGTTATCTGGGTCATGAAGATCTTTTTTTCGTATAATTCTTCTGTGTATTCTTGCCACCTTTTCTTAGTATCTTCTGCTCCTGTTAGGTTCATACCATTTCTGTCCTTTATTGTGCCCATCTTTGCATGAAATGTCCCCTTGGTATCTCTAATTTTCTTGAAGAGATCTCTAGTCTTTCCCATTCTATTGTTTTTCTCTTTTTCTTTGCATTGTTCACTTAAGAAGGCATTCTTATCTCTCCTTGTTATTCTTTGGAACTCTGCATTCAGATGGGTGTATCTTTCCTTTTCCCCTTTGCCTTTCGCTTTTCTCCTTTCTCAGCTATTTGTAAAGCCTCCTCAGACAACGACTTTGCCTTTTTGCATTTCTTTTACTTGGGGATGGTTTTGGTCACCGCCTCCTGTATAATGTTACAAACCTCCATCCATAGTTCTTCAGGCACTCTTGTCTATCAGATCTAATCCCTTGAATCTATTTGTCACTTCCACTATATAATCATAAGGGATTTGATTTAGGACATACTGGTTTTCCCTACTTTCTTCAATATAAATCTGAATTTGGCAATAAGGAGTTCTTGATCTGAGCCACAGTCTGTTCCTGGTCTTGTTTTTGCTGACTGTATAGAGCTTCTTCATCTTCAGCTACAAAGAATATAGTCAATCTGATTTTGGTATTGATCATCTGGTGATGTTCTTGTGTAGAGTCATTTCTTGTTGTTGGAAGAGGGTGTTTGCTATGACCAATGCTCTCTCTTGGCAAAACTCTGTTAGCCTTTGCCCTGCTTCGTTTTGTACTCCAAGGCTAAACTTGCCTGTTACTCCATGTATCTCTTGACTTCCTACTTTTGCATTCCAGTCCCATATGGTGAAAAGGACATCTTTTTGGGGTGTTAGTTCTTGAAGGTCTTGTAGGTCTTCATAGAACCATTCAACTTCAGCTTCTTTGGCATGGGATACAGCAAAAGCAGTTCTAAGACAGATATTCATAGTGATAAAGGCCTTCCTCAAGAAGAAGAAAAATTTCAAATAAACAACCTAACCTACCACCTGAGGAAATTACAAAAAAAAACAAAAAAAGCAAAGCCCAAAGTCAGCAGAAGGAAGGAAATAATAATCAGAGAGGAAATAGAGAAAAAGCAGAAAAGATCAATGAAACCTGAGCTGGAAAGATAAAATTGATTAAAAGACAAAACCTTTAGCCAGCTTCTCTAAGAAGAAAAGAGAGAGGAAAGGACTTAAATAAATAAAATAAGAAATGATAGTAGAGATACAACAATAAAAAAAATCATAAGAGAATACTACAAACAGTTTTATGCCAACAAAGTGGACAACGGAGAAAAAAATGGACAAATTTCCAGAAACATACAGTCTGCCACGACTGAATCAAGAAGTAAGAGACAATTTTGACAGACAAATCAGTGGTAGTGAAATTCAATTTATAATTTTTTAAAAAATCTCAGCAAACAAAAGTCCAATACCAGCTGGCTTCACAGAGGAATTCTACCAAACATATAAAGAAGAGTTAATACCTATCTTTCCTCAAACTATTCCAAAAAACTGAGGAGGATGGAACACTCCCAAATTTATTCTGTGAGGCTACCATCACCTTGATATCAAACCAGACAAAAGCACTACCAAAAAAAAATCTACAAATCAATATATTTGTTGACTATAGATTCAAAAATCCTAAGAAGAATATTAACAAACTGAATCCAACAATATATAAAAAGGATCATACATCATGAGCAAGTTGGATTTATACCAGGGATGACAGGATAGTTCAATATTCACAAATCAGTGTGATACACCACATTGGCAAATGAAAGATAAAAATCACATGATCATCTCAATAGACAAAAAGTATTTGACAAACTTCAACACCGTTCATGATAAAAATTCTCGTCAATATGGTATATGGCAACAAATCTCAGCATAATAACGGCCATTTACAACAAACCCATAGCTAACATCATACATACAATTTTCTTTTAGCTTTGCAATTTAAGTTAAGAATCTATTTCTTTGGACTGATACATTTTTACTTTTATATTTTTTTTGATAGGTGACTTGGACTTAGTTGTAACATTATATGCTTTCTGCTTTTATTTTCCCTTATGATCTGTGTTTTGCTTAGTTTTTTAATTTGATTTATGTAGGTTTATAGTTATAGACAGAAAATCTTAATATTGTTCATTATTTAAGTGGTTATCCTTATAATACTGGGTTTCCTTTGTGGCTCAGCTGGTCAAGAAACAATGTGGGAGACTTGGGTTTGGTCCCTGGGTTGGGAAGATCCACTGGAGAAGGGAAAAGTTACCCACTCCAGTATTCTGGCCTAGAGAATTCCATGGACTGTATAGTCCATGGGGTCATAAAGAGTTGGACATAACTGAGTGACTTTCCCTTTATAATATATATACTATATATTATATATATATTATCACTAATATATAATATATAATTATATATGTATTATACATACTAATTAATTATTAATTTATATATTATATAATTATAATATATAATATTATCTATATATGTTATATAAAATATATATTAAAATATATGTTAAAAAACTATTTAAAATTATGAGATATTAGCTTAGCAGGACTAACATCATCATCAACATCATCATAACCATCATCAACTAAAATTGGGAAGAACAGTAAAACAACTAAAATAGTAAAATAATAAAATGAGTAAATGAGAAGTGGGAGAAATATGTAAGTTTCATCATCTTGCAGAGGTGACACATATATGATTAAGGATATTATACTTAGTGTTTATATATATTATATAATATATATTATATAATATATATTCTATTATATATATTCTATTATACATATAAAATTATATTATCATATATAATATATAATAATATATTAATTATATGTTAATTGTATATTATATATTATAATATTATATATATCTATAATAATATATTATATATAATGTATATTAATTAATATATTAATTATATATAATATATTGAATATATATTATATTATATATTATTATATAATATATTATACATATATTATATATATTATATATTATATTATATATACTGTATAATTATATTATTATATATTATAATATAATATAATATATTCTATTATATATATAATATAATATTATACTATATATAATATTATATAATATATATAATATATTCTATTCTATTATATATAATATATATATAATATATTATCTATCATATATAATATAATATTATATATTATAATATTATATATTATATATATATTATATATAATATAATTATATATATAACATAATTATATACATATTATTATATAATATATATAATATATTATTTAATATAATATATATAATATATAATATATATAATATATTATATATATTATATATAATATTATAATATATAATATATAATAGTAATATAATAATAATAACATAATCATTAATAATATAATAATTGTTATAATAATTAATAATTTTAATAATTATAATAATAATATTAATATAATAACATATAATATATACATTATATATATTAAATATATAATATAATATAATGTATATAAATTAATACATATAATTTATTACATAAGTTAATATATAATTAATATATATAATTAATATTATATATTAATTAATATATATAATATTAATTAATATACATTATATTATATATATTATATATGTAATACATATATATAATAATAGATGTAATAATATATAATAATATATAATATATAATATATAATAATATATGTAATAATATATAATATATATATTTAATATAATATATATAATTAATACTATAGGTAATATATAATATATAATTATATATATAATATATATAATTATTATATATAACAATATATTATATTATATAATATATAATATAATAATATATATTATATAATATATATAATTATATATTATATATATTATATAATATATAATATATATAATATTATAATATATAATGTATAATTATATATATAATACTATATATGATTATTATATATAATAATATCTTATATCATTATATAATATATATAATATTGTATAATATATAATTATATATTATTATATTACATATTACATGTATGTATATTACATATATTGTTGTATTATATATAATATATATAGAATATATATAATATAATAAATATTATAAATATATAAAATATATATTATAGATATATAATAAATATATAATATATAAAATATATATAATAAATATATAATATATATCTCATAATTATATATATTATATAATATAATGTTTATTATATTATATGTTAAATATATTATATATTATATATATATTGTATATACTATACAATATATATAATATAATAGATAATGTATAATAATATACAATATATATTATATATTATATATTATATGTATTATATAATATATTATAATATATATTATAAAAATAATATACTAATATTATAAATAATATATATTATAATATAATAATAATATATTATATATAATATATTACATATAATATATTATATGTAAGATAATAATAATATATATAATATAATAATATATAATAATATATATTATATATAATATTATTATATATAATATATATTACATATATAATATATATTATATGAGTAATATAATATATTTTATATATTATATTATATATAATTAATATATAATATAATATATTATATTAATATTATAATACTATATTAATTTAGTTTATATATTCTTATATTATAGATTAATTATATATAATATATAATTATTAAAGATATATTTAGTGATTATATATAATATATATTACATATATTATATATAATATATAATAATATATGAGATTTATGATATATAATTATTATATCATGTTTTATTATGTATATAAATATATTAATATATTCTATATAATATAATACTAAATGTTATATCTTTAATCATTATTATATATTATCACTAAATATAATATCCTTAATCATATATATTCTTCATAGCTATTATGTGTCAGCTCCGCAAGATGATGAAACTTGCATATTTCTCCCACTCTCATTTTTCTATTCTACCCAGTTTTAGTTGATGATGGTGATGATGATGTTGATGATGATGTTAGTCTTGCTAATCTAATATCTCATAGTTTTAGATACAGTTTTTTTACTTGATCATTAGCCCTAAGTGGTAAGTTTTGGCCCTGAGTTACCTCCCAACTTGTGACTCCCCTATATATATTATATATATAATATATATTATATTATATATCATACAAAATATATATAATATATGTAATATATATATTATATGTTATATAATATATTATATATAATATTATATATTATATAGTATCACTAAATATAATCCTTAATCATATATATTCTTCATAGCTATTATCTGTCACCTGTGCAAGATGAGGAAACTTACATATTTCTCCCACTTCTCATTTATATATTATTATATATTATAATATATAATATATTAATATATAAATATTATAGTAAATATTATATATTAATTGTATATATTATATATTATCACTGAATGTAATATAACCTGAGTTACCGCCCAACTTGTAACTCCCCTCACCTTCTGAATATTTTGTTAGTTTCCATGTTTTTCATGGTAATAGAGTTTATTAAAATTTACATGATTTTATGTAATCATAATTGTCACAGGATTTTTTCTTAATCCTTAATTTTTAAAAACTACAGCACAAGGACTGCAGTTTTTTCCATTATTCCACTGCTATTTGGTTAAAGTTCATCTTGAAGTTTACTCCAGATAAGATCCTGGTAACCTCATTTTCTGAGTTATTAAATGTTTGGTGCAGCATTTATGTTTGAACAAAAGTTTCACCATAGACTTTTTTCATGCTTTTTAGTTAATTCTTAATGAGGTTATTGTAAGCATGTTCCACTGCCTCTAGCATGACATATTGCTGTGAAAAACTCTGAAACCCACCTAATTTCCCCTTCTTAGGAGAGAAATTTTGGTTTGGGTTTTGCTCTGTTTTGTTGGTTTTAGTTCTTTGTTTGGATGGTGAAAGAGTCTTTTCCTTTTATGTTATTATTTTTATATCAACTTTCCTGAGATAGTTTATGTTTGGGGTTTTGTTTGGCTTGTTTAGTTTGGTTTGGTTTGGTTTTGATTGTGTGTAGATTCAAATATCTTATTTCTGGAAAATGTTTTGTGATTCTATTTCTCTAAATATATTTTCTATTCTACGTTTATTTCATTCAGATAATCACTTGTATAAAACAAGCAATGTTTGGTCCATTTATGGATACAAATAGGTCTATTGTCTCTTTCATCTTCCATAGCTATCGGGTTCCTTTCTGGTCCTTTTTAACTATGCATTTCCATTTTGTTTTGCTAACTTTGTCAATCATGTTCTTAAGCCTACTTTTGTATTTTGAGTAGTGTCTACTTACCTTTTTGCTGGCTCCCTAATTTTTGTGATGACTTTATGTTTCTCTTTCACTTCTTTCCCGAGCTCTTTTAGCTCATTTTTTGTCCTTCAATTGTCTTGACACTTCTTCCTTGAGCTCTTGTTTTATATAAGTGATATTTTTCATTGAGGATTTTTTTAAAAAATTGTTTTGATTGTTTGCTTATGCTCATTTGTTTGTCACAATTTCCTTTAGCTCTATGGCAACACAATTTTGTATGTTTTCTTTGTCTATTTGTTTTCTCTAATTGTTACCTTCTTTTCTTACAGTATCTTTGTAGAGCTCTTCTGATGGTTTCTTTTCTATTCTGACTCACATTTGACTGAGGCGAGCTCTTTCTTAACCAGATGTTTTGCATAAAGTTTATGGGGCAGGGACTAGGCTATGGTACCATCTATCAGAGAGTCTCTTTCATTTACAGGGATGCACCTTATGATACAGAAGGTTGTGTATATGCATATGTATGTGTTGACTTAGCCTTTACTTCTTTCCAGAAGAACTAACAGATAATTATTATATATTAATATAACTAACTGATAATTGTTGAGCCTATCTTCTACAATATGCTTTCCCAACAGACTATTTTGTACAGAGATGCCATACCTAGGTATCTTCTTGTTTATAACTCCTCCCTTGCTTCTCACTGGAGCCACACAGGGTCCAGGGATGCCCTTGTAGAAAGCCTACTCACTGTAGACCAGTTGCTCCTCAAAAGATGATGTTGGTTCTGCTCTGTTGGATGAAATTTTGCTCTGCCAACCCCTTTAATTAAGGTCTTTGGTAACAGACATCTTTCAACATCCACTTGCCCAGCTTGGAATTTTATTTAGCAGCCCTTCCTCAACAAAGTGAAGTTTGCATTTCTATTTTTCCTTGTTCTTTTGTTTTGGAATGAATTCAGAATGAAGTGGGCAGGCGTGCCTTAACACTGCCGTCTTCAGAGTAGAAGTTGCTATAAGATTGTACATCCCTGTCTTGTTCCCCTTGATTCTTCAGCATCCGATACTGTACCTGGGGAAAAGAAGATGCTCCATAAAGCCTTGTTAAGTGAAATGAACAAATAAAAGAATGAATAGTCTCAAATATAATTATTGAGACATAACTGCATTTAAGGTCTCTCTTCAAAAGAACTTCAACGACTAATTCTCCTGGTTCGTTCTTGAAACAGCATAACAATGCACAATTCCCAGGGTGTTTCTCATGGTTCAAAAATCTCCTGCTCACTTTTATCCATCTTTCATTACATCTTCTTAGCATCCTGTTCTCACTACTAAGCAAAGTCAGAGTGCCTAGCACAATTAAACAATGAATTCTACAGGACACTTTATGTAGTGGTTTTCTTTCCTTCTAGTCTGATAACTAGCCTCAGTTATTATGGATACTTTTTGAATTTGTTTCTCCATGGCTTACTTCTGAAATTAGAAAAACTCCATATCTTTTTTTTTTACCATGTATCATCAGAAAACTAAAGGTATAATGATTCCATTTGGTAAAGAATGGGGGAGAATCATCACATTTCTCACAGCAGTGGGCCCTTAAGTCCTGCAATGGTCTGGTCTCCATCCAGATGCAGCCATGGAGGAAGGAGTCTTTGAGAAATGAAATACCATGAGATATGAACCCTCATTCAGCCCTGGTGAATTCCATGGAAGTCTTCAGCATTGGTGAGATTCGAGAAAAGACCAGACTGGTTTATTGATTAGAGCTATCCGAGCCCAGGTTTTTCTCTGGTTTTCCTTCCAGAAAAGAAGAGATGTTGACTATGAAGGAATCTATTTCCTAAGTCCCCTTTGAATAAAAAGGTCTGTTTTAGACTATTCTTATGTCTTCTTGTTTGGAATATAATAGGCATTTGAGAAATATATGTTAATTTTCTTTTTAATTTTTGTTCTATATTGGAACATAGCTGATTAAATATATTCAGGTATTAGTTGTGTTAGTTTCAGGTGTACAGTAAAGTGATTCAGTTATGCATATACATGTATCTGTTCTTTTTAAAATTCTTTTCCCCGTTTAGGTTATTAGAGTATTGAGTCAAGTTGGTTATCTATTTTAAATAAAGCAGTGTGTACATGTCAATCCCAAGTTCCCAATCTAATTTCTGATTTTCCTTGGGTCTACAGGTAAAACCCCAAACTGTCTTACTTTCTCAAAATACTTCAGTGTTTAGTCCCTGACAACATGTCTCCTTCCTTTTGGAGATCTTCATTGGATATTTCCCTTTCTTTTCACCCTATGTCTTGAGTCATCCAAACTCCTCCAACTTGCTCATGCTCTGCACCCTTCCCACTGCTAAGCTGACTGCAGTTGTTGAGCTATAGAGGCAACAGTCATGCCAACTGCCTATGGAGTGTCCACGCCAGACTTCAGGATGAAGATGAGTAGGCAGCAGGAGACAGAGGATCTGAAAGAAGCATACCCACAGTCTATATTAGTATTCCTAACAGAAACACGATGACCAGCCATCTCTTCCCACAGCTAAGTGTATCAATGCTCTTTTTTCAAGAGTCTGTCAATACTACCCCTACAACCCACATCACCAAAGCAGAACTCCCTTTTACCTGCCTGAAAACCTATGTCCACCCCCATCCTACCCTTGGGGTATGTTTTCATTGCAGGCACCGAGCATCCTGGTTTGTCTGGAACAGTCCCAATTTATGGCTGGTGTCCTGTCCAACCAAGCATTTGTGTCAGATAAAAGTGATTTCTGTGTGATAAACTGTATGTTCTCCTTGGTTTAACTGAATGCTTAATTATCAAAAGGCAACATGAGTCAGGCCTCCAGGTACAAGGAAAGTTCTTCTCTTCTTCCCACTGCTGTAGAAGGAGGCAGGCAGGGACCTGAAGTCTAGGCCCACAAACAATCTGGGGCAGATAATTGGGGGAAAGTTGAGACTAGCAGGTCTGCCATACAGGCTCAGAGAAGTTCTGTGTGAGGTTGAAGGAAGGACATATCCCAGAGGTAGGAGGGAAAGAGAGGACTCCAGGTTTAGGGGAGATGCTTTGGGATAATGCAAGCCCCAGGTCAGACTTAGGGCGTGTACAGAAGACAGCATTTTGTGTAGTGCTCCCTCTTTCCTCTTTGTACTTGCGCACTTCCATCAAACATGCACCAGTGGTTTCCCTCTGTTATTTCATTTATGGCAATAACTTTAGGTCTTGGGTTTGGTCATAATGGTGATCTATGCATGCCATCTACAGTGGGCATGGATAATGAATCCTATTTTATTTCTTAATTAAGAATTTGAAAGTACCGCAAATTACAGCAATTAACATGGATTTTCTTCCTCATTTATTTACTTATTTAGATGCCTGAAATTGCACCCTTAGCTTAAACCAACCACAGGGTTCAAAGCCTCTTAAAATATATAGCATTCATTAAAATATTTATTCTCCCCCAACAGTGAAGCTGCAATTTGGAAACAGTGGTGGTATATATGCATGCAAATGCTTCCAAAAAATATGCCTTTTGAATTCAGTCCATCGCGTGTGGTAACTTAAAAAGTTGAGTTTACTGACAACTCTTTGTGTGACTGAAATAAACTAAGATTTTCAAAGTAGCCCATCATTACATTGACTTCAACCAGTATTGTTTCTGTCTCAAAGTTCTTGGGAAGATGAGCATTATTACATTATCAGAACTTCAGAGCTCACTGAAAAATAAGAATAACTATTTGAGGATGGTTGAATTTATCTGAGTGAGTTCAAATCAATGGTATTTTGAATAAACTGTTTAGGATCAAATTATCTAGTTGTTTTGAATATTCAATCTTAGTCTTCATTCTTGGGTTTTTGAATTTGGTTTTGGCTTTGTTTCCAGCTGGTTCCCGTAGAGACATAGCTCAAGACACAGTGGTTGAAATTAACTAAAAATATGCTTCAGAAACGTAAATCCTTTGGTATGGGCCAGCAGCCACTTCAAGCTACAGCCAGCAGGAGCATAAATGGGTACAATCCTACCAGCAAGCAATTGGGAATAGCATCTTAAAAGCTTTAAAAGATGCAAATCCTTTGAAATCCAGCTATTCCACTTCAAGGAACTTATCCTCAGGGGAGAATGGTGTATACCAAGATTTAGCTACAATGACACTCATTGCAGACTCATTTATAATAGCAAAATAAATAAAATAAAATAACCAAATGTGCTGCAATAAAGATTAAGTAAACTTTACACTAGAATACTAAACAACTACTAAAAACTCCGTGGTTTGTATCAGTTATTTATGGTTGTATTACCCCAACACTTAGCAACTTTAAACAGCAAACATATTATCTCACAGTTGTGGGTCAGGAGTCTGTGAACACAGCTGAACTGGGTCCTCTGACTCAGGGCCTCTACTAAGACTACAGTCAAAGTGTTTGAATAACCTCAAGGCTTCGTTTGGAGAGGATCCACTTGGAGGCTCACTCCAGTGGGTGTCGGCAGGAACCAGTTTCTCTGGGAATGTTGATTGAAGGTCACCCTCAGTTCCTCACCTCAGTTCCACTGTCCCCCCTTCTGCAGGGTGGTTCACAGTGTCACAAATGGTTTCCCTCACAGGAAACAAGTGAGAGAGCAGGAGAAAATGTGCAGGACGGCAGCCAGTTTTTGTAACCTTGTCCAAGAATTGACATCCCATCACTCATGTCATACTGGTTGGAAGTAAGTCAGAAGTCTAACCCACACTCCAGGGGAGTGGATCGCACATCAGTGAGGGTGCAGAGGGCAGGGATCATTGGGAACCCTCTTAGAGCTGTCTACCAGAGTTGAAATTTAATTATTGGCAAAAGATGCTTGTCATATCTTAGTCAATGAACAAAAAGTATGTACAGTATGACCTTAGTGTTGTGACTAAAGTATTATAATAACAGAGAAATATATATCCATATATATATATAAATATTCATGAAACTACCTATAGGAGCTCTATGGGTTAATAGCAGTTATATCTGAACAGTGGGATCACAGATGAGTTTTATATCTTATTTTTTAATGTGTCTTATCTATTTTTTTCCTCAAATGAACATGTTTTGTTTACAAGTTTTTAAAAAAGTAAATGTAGTAAATTAAAAAGCAAAGCAATTTGAATTCTCTAGACTTCTTTGTTTCTGACCTCCACTGTCTATCTTTACAGGCCTGTTTCTTGCATACTGCTTGAAGTCAACTAAATAGGAGTTCACAAGATTCTCTACAGAACCCATTGAGCTCACTGTGACCAAGGTAACTGTGTGTTCTAGAACATGTTGGTGCATCTGTGTCTTCTAAAACAACTGGTACCACCCATAATGCTACCATGAAAAACAAATTATTTTTCACCTCTGAGGTTATTAAGGGCCAAAGAGAACTGTGACTGACCCAAGAGAGCTGGGTCCTGTGAAGATCTTCTTCCCCTGAGCCAGTGTCTTAGCAGCTCAATTATGGTTGCTTCTAGACACAAGTTAGTATGATCATGAGGCAGTCCTCCTCTCTGCAAAATTCCAGAGGGATAGATTCTACTTACATGTCAAAAATAGATGAACAGATCTGACACTGCTGAACATATTTGCAAGTTTGAAAAAGGGGAGGGGATGGGTGAGAAGATGTCATTAATAGTCCTCACACTTCATTAGTTTTCCTGTCTCATGTCATCAGGAGGACTGGAGTTGGGATGCCATTGGTTCAGTGTTGGAATGATGTCTCAGCAATGCAAATGTTATCTTAGGGTCACTTACTGATAAAAACTACTGTTTTGTCAAACATAGATTTATTGGTTGTTTGACAAGCAGATCAGATGCTCTGCAACTATATATAGGATGGCTGGTGTGGTATCCACAGGGAAGGAAGTCAATGGTTACCAAGAAGGCAGAGGGTTGGGACCAGCTCTGAGGTACTGGTGGACCTCTTTTCACTAGGATATACAGTACAATGGCTAATATTACAGATAACACTCAAATCTTGGTGCTTTAACATAATGTCTCTCACATAAGGCAAATGAGGGCTTGTCAAAGCAGTGATTCAGAAACCCAGATGCCTCCTATCTTGTGGCTTCACTGTCATCTAGGGTCTTTGAGGTTTATGCTCAATCTTCTTTATCTACCTTGTTGACAAGAAAGAAGAAAGTTAAGAATGGCACACTCACTTCCTACTCACCTGGACACATATCATATCTCATTGGTGAGAACTAGCCATACGAGCAATTACCTTGATGAAAGAGGCCTTGGGATAGTCACTGGGTGACAGTCACTTCCCCGAAACTTCACTCTGTGGTGGGAGAATGCACAACATGGGCTCTGTCAGGAAAAACAGTGCTAGCAAGTTCTTGCTGAGGAAGTTCTCAGTAGACACACATGCATCTATCGTAGGGCAGGGATTAGCTGACATATCAATGGCTCTTTGAATAGTGGATCATTCTGCCTTATGTGAAGCAACATCTCATACCAACCATACTTCCTTCTCATGATGAAGGCGACAAGCCGCTGTACAAGGCTCTAAGGAGCCAAGGTTGTTCTGCACTGGAAGTGCTAGGTGTGCCTGCCACTGCTGGAAGACTGCAGAAACCACTGCATGCTCAAGATAACAGATTTAAAACCACAGCTATCTCCCTCTTAGTTTCTTGTTTTTGTTTTTTGTTGTAAAAGTGACCATAACAGTATCTACCTCTTAGGATTGTTGTAAAGCCCCAAGGAATTAATTCAAGAAAGGTCACAGTACACATTTTCTCAACACCAGTGACTTTTCCAACAGGTATCCCCACATGATGAATGATCTCAGAAGTGCCTTCCCAGCACCTACCACAATTGCCAACTCTTGTGATGCTGTGGTTACTAACAGGCTACACTTGCAATGAGAGCACTACAGCCAACAATAAACTCCTAACATGTCTCTCCCATGACAAATTGATAAGAGTTATCGGAAAGGAGACTTAACTATTACCACCCACTTCATGGGTAAGAGAACTGAGCCTCATGGAGGGTAACTGATAATGACCAAGATCACATTATAGCCCAGGCAGTGACACCAGTTGGCTCTCAAACCCAGATCTTTTAGATCAAATTTATACTACTAGACCAAATGTAACATGAGATCTTACTGAAAGAACGGAATCCTTGAGGAGACTAGTCCCACCCCTCATTGTTCAGATGAATTGGGGATGCCTTTGGGGGTTTTTCCCTTTTGTGCCACTGGCCTCAGGTTGTCTTGTCTCTTTCAAGGTTAGCCAGTCTAATTGCACCTGGGCTGGGGGATGGGGGTAGGAGCAAGTAGCAAGGGTGTTGGTGATGTTGTTTTATAGAGGCCATGGTGTGCAAGGCTCCTGGCCGTTGCTCCAAGCCACCTGAGTAGAGCTAGGAATGCGGCAGAGAGGGCACTTTGCCTCCACTCTGAGCACATGACTGGCCAGCATCATCAACCCCAGCGAGGCAGGTGACAGACTAGAATCCATTCCCAGGTTTCTTACAGTTTTTGTTCTCATCCATTCAACTCTTTGACCTTTTCCCAGGTGACTTTAAATTTTAGTGAATTTATTCTTTCTACTGAAAGAAAAGAAAGAACTGTTTCTGGTGTCCTTAGGCTTGCAGTATAAGGTCTTTGGAGACAGAGTTTGACCTTGCTTTGGGTGACCCAACTGCCTGGAAGAGTGAGCTATAATAGACTCGGATCTCCATGTAGACAGGGTCCCTAGGCCCAAGCGAGCCCTGACTGTAACAACAGGAGGGTCATTTAGACTCTGTAGGACAAGGGCACCTCATCTGTCCAATCAAGTGGATGATGCCCACCTTCTCCAACTACCCCACTTTCTTGGGAAAATACTGAGAACTTGGGGTTCAAACATCTAAATAGGAAGTGCCTTGAAAAAACAATGTGCTAGATAAATGCTTCCAGGAGTCATCATTATCACTGTGCTATTGCCATTATTATTTTGTGGTCAGCTCAGCTTTTCTTAACATAGAGCAGTTAATGAAGTGGCAACTGTATTGGTTTCTCACTAGGAGGGTGAAAGGGCCAAATGAAGCTCTATTTTTATCCCATTTCAGAGTCCATTTTTTTCCCTTCACAACAGCTATGTCTAGTGGGTTTGTAAGTATTTTAATTACAGAGGCATTTTATTATACTTACTCCTAACAAAAATCAGGCTAAGGACATTTTTTTAACTCTAAAACATGGGTAGATTTTCCTAAAGGCTTAGTTAACATTCACCACAGCTACAATACTGCTACCTTTGATTGTACATGTAATCTTGGTACCTATCTTTAAAGAACAATTTTCAGCATAACAAAAAAAATTTTTTTTAATTATACCTACAGGTTCACTTTGTTGCTGTTCAGTCATTCAGTCGTGTCTGATTCTTTGCAACCCTATAGGCTGCAGCACACCAGGCTTCCCTATCCTGCACTATCTCCTGGAGTTTGCTCAAAGTCATGTCTATTGAGTCGATGATGCCATCCAACCATCTCATCCTCTGTCACCTGCTTCTCCTCCTGCCCTCAATCTTTCCCAGCATCAGGGTCTTTTCCAATGAGTTGGCTCTTTGCATCAAGTGACCAAAGTATTGGAACTTCAGCTTCAGCATTGGTCCTTCCAATGAATATTCAGAGTTGATTTCCTTTAGGATTGACTGGTTTGATTGCCTTGCTGTCCAAGTGTCTTCTCCAATACCACAGTTTGAAAGCATCAGTTCTTCAGTGCTCAGCCTTCTTTATGGTCCATCTCTCACATCCATACATGACCACTGGAAAAACCATAGCTTTGACTATATAGACCTTTGTCAGCAAAGTGATGTCACTGCTTTTTAAAACACTGTCTAGGTTTATCATAGCTTTTCTTCAAGGGAGAAAGCTAGTGGAGAGAAAAATGACAGAATTTACTGGTCACAAGAGTTTGGTTCATAAATTGTTCATGAGCTGAGATGCCTTTTTCCTGTTTATGAAGAGTCGTGGGAATAAGAAATTTAGAAGTCAGTATAAAGTCAGACCAGAAGAGCCAGACAGACAAAGAGAAAGAAATCTCACTCCCGACCCAGGTGCACGGCTGTTCTGTTGCTTCTTGCAGCATCTCAGATAGGCTTTCCCTGGTATAATCATCCAAAAGATAACCAAACAATGCCTCATTAGAAGGAAAAGAAAAATGTTGCAAAGTAGGGACTCTAGCCTTTAGGGCCATAAGATGTCAAGGTGGGAAGGGTTTTGCAAGCATATGGCCCAAATTAAGCATTTTGCAGAGAGAACTAAAGCTCACACAGATGAAGTATACATCAAGGCCACAAAAGTGAGCAAGTATTAACATGACCTTGAAGGATATATTAGTTTCCTATTCTTGTAACACATTATACAAATTTAGTGACTTAAAGCAACACAAATCTGTTATCTTACAGTTTTGTAGGTCAGAGGTCTGTACACGGATTTCACTGGGTTAAAACAAGTGTCAGCGGTGCTGCCTTCTTTCCTGGACACTCTGGGGAAGATTCACTCCCTTTCTCTTTCCAGCCTCTAGAAGCTGCTTGCATTCCTCAGATTGTGGACCCATCCTCCATCTTCAAAGCCAACAGTGTACCAACTCTCTGATCTTTCTTTTCTGTTGTCACATCTTGACCACAGTCAGGAAAGGTTTCTCTGCTTTAAGGTCTCAAGTGATAAGACTGGGTCCACTTGAATAATCTAGGGTAATCTACCTATCTCAAGGTCAGTGATCTTAATCACATTTGCAAAGTCTTTTTAAGTATAGAAGGTAACTCATTCTCAGGTTCTCAGCCATGAGGATGGACATGTTTGGGTAGGGGTCGGCATTATATTTCCTACCATAGAGAGGGTGAGTTTACAGAGAAAGAAGACGGTGAGTCAGTGAAGAACTGGGTGACTCAGCAAGAAAATAACTGTGGGCACCTGCTGCAGGATCTCCAGGAATCCAACTCGAGATGGAGACTTGTGCGTAGGAAGTAAGAGTGTTCACAGGATTGGCCCCTGCAGGGGAAAGGAAGGAAGCAGAAATGGGCAGAAGGAGGGACTGCAGGCTTGTCACAAAGCCTCAACAGATCTCATGGGGATCCCTAAAATTGAGAGGACCCTTCAGAGCTGTCGTAAGGGGCCATGCCTTTAAAATCTCTTCTGTCTGATTGCTGCAGTTACATCAAGTAGTCATGGGACGTGAGCTGCCCCAAGAAGGGGTTGTGATCTTGAGCAAGTCAGATTTCTTCAGACAGAGAAACTCCCAGTATCTAGTGGAATTTGTCCTTCATTCATGAAGGAGAATCTAAGCATACATTCATAGCTTCTACTAGAACACCTATTCCTAAGTTTTATGCCCACATTTAAGAAAAATAATAATAATAAACTCAGCTGTGGTCTATTTGACAGATTTCACAAAGTGGTCCTACTTTAAGACTCGGAACTTACAAATCAGAAAGAAAAGAGTCATGTGCTTCATCTACAGTTTAAAGCTAAACAAGGCAGGGTCTGAAAGGACAGCCTAAACCTTGACATTGCATGAACGTGGGAGTCAGAACAGGCAGGGGTCACAAACGGATAGAAGAAGAAGATTCAGGCAGGAATGGTGGAGGAAAGGACAGACAGATCATGAGCCTTGGAAACTAGGTCAAAAACCCAGATCAGAAAGCCAGGACTCTGCCCAAATCACAGGGGAAAAGTGGACGTTGTCAGCCACTAATGGCAAGGGTGGTAAAGCTGATATAGGCTTAGAAGGATTCTGTTAACTTCTGGCAGGGACTGGTAATGAAAACAGTAGAGTCCAGCATCAGCCACGGAAGTGGCTGAAGAATTGGCAAGTAATTTTGCTTCAAAAGAACTGAGAAAAGGGCAAGAACCCAATTACCAAAGAAAAGGGCGTGCTGTATTAGATTAAGCAGGTGGGTTGTAGCTTCATGTCATCTGGCCCATGAATGTCACTTGGCCCAAGCTCAAGTCTGATTTTGGCACAGGATATTTCAGTCATCTGAGTAGCAAGGGTTAGAAAGATGCCTGGGCACTGCCGTATGCTCACTCCAAGGGAAGTCCTTTCACAGAACATCAGGACTGACCTTAATGTTCATTTTACGGAATAGTATCTATGAAAAGGGCAGGAAGGCTAGTGTGTTCCCACCCTTGAGACCAGGAGGCTCTCACTGTCTCATATCAGTACTGAGCCCAGCACCTGCCTCAGGGCAGCTCTGGCTGGTTGTACAGACAGACATCATACACTTCCAACCACATGTGCTTCTCTGTACAGCCAGGCTGCAAAATCTAAAGAGAATGCTATTTAAGAAAAAGATTTTCTGCATCTTCTAGAAAACTGTGTAGGTACTGTATTGGGTCAACCATACTTAAAGGCAAAATGGGTTTAAATTTCCTGCCTGCCTTGATCCAAGTGAGCAAAACACTTCAACACAGTAACATCACTGTAAGTCCTATCTCACATGTTAATATCAGCAAGAACACTAATGATAACTCCTTCTGACTCTTATAAATCTTCACTTCATTTTACCAGGTGCTTTCATCTACATTATTTCTTTTTAATTTCACAAAACTAGCTAGCAGAGGGAATTAGTATCCCTTTTGTAGAGATGAGTAAACTGGATTCAAAGAGTTTGAGTGACTTGCCTTAAGTCTCACAGTTGGACCCAGGCTTTATGAATCTAAGTTGCCTCTGATCCATTATCATGATGTCCACTCCTAAAGAAGACCTCTCTGTTTACAACCACGAAAGTGTGGGAGAAAGAAGAGTCAGAGAAGATAAAGAAAGCAGGAAGCTGATGGTAAAACCATCTGACTTTCATTTTGTCTCGGGTCAGTCCTGAGATGATTTTTTTGTTTTAACTCTTTTTCACTTTGCCTCAGTGATTTTAGCTGTTCAAAGCATTCTCACACCCTTATCTCATTTGATCAGCTCAGCACCCCTGTGAGGTAGGCAGAGCAGATCTGAAAGAAACTAAAACCCAGGGAGGTTAGATGACTCACCCAAGAACAGATGGCCATCTGGTGACAAGACTGGAGATGGAATCCAGAACTTTAGGATGGGAATGAGGAAGAGAAATGTACCTGCTGAAAGAGGTAGGAAGGAAGCATTTCATTAAAAGGTCAATCAAAATCATACATACCTCATGACGTATTAAGCCAAACCATCAAGTTGTACACCTTAAACATATATAGTGATGTACAACAGGTATATCTCAATAAAACTAGGGGAAAATTTTAAATCATATGAAAGCCAAAAAAGGCCAAGAATAGCCAAAAGAATTTTGAGAAAGTTTACAAAAAAGAAAAGCTTACCTCACATGTCAAAACACATGATAAAATAGTGTGGTGGAAGTGTAGAGATAGAGACTCATGGAATAAACTAGAAAGTCCAGAAAGATATCCATGCATTTCGGGGAATTTGGTGCATGACGGGGTGGTTACAAATAAGTAGGCAAAGAATGGACTGTTTGATATACATTGTCACTACAAATGGCTCATCCTTTTGGAAAAGTGTCATTGTAGCTCTATTACATATACAAAATAACACAAAATATTGCAGATAAGCTCCAGATGGACTTGAGGCTAAAAGTTAAAAAAAAAAATTAAACTGTTACAAGAAAATTCAGGAAGATATTTTTATATCAGATCAGGAAAGGATTTCTTAAGAGTCAAAGAAAGCACAAAAGATAAAGGTAAATAAATTGGATTACGTTAAAAATTTAAAAACTCTATATGATCAAAGACACCATGAGCAAAGCCTAAAGACAAACAAGAGAGCCTTAGAGGAGGAATTTGCAGTGTACTTGACCAACAAAGGATTAATATCTAAAACATGTGAGGAAAACAGTACAATAAGTAAAAAACAGCCAATAGAAAGACAGACAAAATATAAAAATAGTTCACAGAGATGTAAATCAAAATGGCCTAAAAAATATTAAAAGATGCTCTACTTCATTAATAATCAGGAAAATGGCAATTAAAGCAGTGAAATATCATTTTACACTTCTCCAATTGTCCAAAATTAAATAGTTCAACAGTGCCAAGTTTTCATAAGAAATGAGCAGGGTCATTTTGGAGGGAATATGAATTGCTTAAATTCCTTTAGAGAGTGATTTGGAAATACCTTGCTAAAATGAAGATACGTGTTTCTATGACAACTAATTTTACATCTCAATATATGAACCTAGAAAAACTTCTATGTATAATATGACATTTAAAAGGATGTTTATTATTGTTTTCAATATTCAAAATTTAAAAACAATGTAAATGTTCATTGACAGGACAATGGAAAAGGAGCAGACACTGCATAGCTATGAGCCTCACGGTTTAGACACATGTTATCAAGAAGGATGCTTTTGAGAAACCCAAAGTTGAGTGAAAAGAATCAAATCTTTTTTAATATACCATTTACACCCATGTTTAAAACATACAAAGCAATATTGTCTGTTATTTACAGATTTAAACATATGTGAGGCAAATGCATAAAAACAGAAAGAGCCATACAAGTTCAGGAGGCTGCTTTCTCAGAGGAAGGGAGAGAAAAATAAGCTTAAGGAGAGTGCAAAGAGGGTTCAACTCAACCTATGATGTTTTATTTCTTAATAAAAAAACTAATTCTGCTGAGATGTTAACATTATAATATTCTGTGCTGTGGATATTGAGAGTTTGATGCAGTAAACAGTTCAAGAAAGAGAGTTATTCAGCAGCAGCTTCTCTTTCCTCTGGTGGAAATGAAAAGGCAGTGGGGAGGGCGAGTCTGCAGGAAAGAGAGCTGACAGCTTTGAAAATGATTTTGGCTCTGGGTTTCTGCTCATGCACACACACCTAGACAGTTTCACACACAGCAGCGCAGGGTCATGCAGGAAGCGCTGCCAAGCAAGACATCCAAAACACACAGGGCCCCCACCAGCCCAGCCCTGCCAAGGTGTCTAGAACTGCATTCTGTAGCTAGGATTCTGGCCCAGGAATGATAATGGCTTAAATGCAATAGGAGAGTTTTTCTCCCAACTTAAAAGAATTCAGAGGCAGTCTGGAGCTAATATGATGGCTACATAATATCCCCAGGACACAAGTTCTTTCTACCTTTCTGCTCTGCCGCCCCTAGTTACATGAGTTCCAACTCCAAGGCCACTACATGATCTGAGATGATCCTACAGCCAAAAGACATCCAGGTGGGAAGCAGAAAGAAGTGGGGATGGGAAGGCCAAAATGGTTCCTAGTGTATGTCTGTATCCCTCTGAAAATTCTTTCTTGAAAATCCTTAACTTTCAAGGACATCGTATTGCCTAACTTTAGGCATGCCTCCCATGCCTAACCCCAAAGGAGGCTAGGAAACGTTTTCTTTAATCCAGTCAGCAACGTGCCCAGCTAAAAAGTTTGCTAAGGAAGTATTGTTGAGAAAGAAAGAGGGATGGCCAGTTAGTCAACAGCCAGCAGCAACTCACTGTGTGCCCATGGACAAAAGTTTGCCTACTCTGGACATTGCTTTCCTGTTCATGCAAGAAAGAGCATGGACTAAATAATTGCTTCCTGAATGGTGTCGATCATCTTTGCCATCATCACTTCACACTTTGGTCAAGCTTCTATTTGGATCAATTATACCTGAAGCCTTTGTCTCCCATTTACTCGTTCACCTTTCACTTCTCCATCCTCCAGAATAGGTCTGAATTGAGCTGTTTACCTTTTTCTCTCACCATAGTTTTGGCTCTGCATTTAGGCTTCACACTTCCTAGTCTTCAGGAATTGTACCTTCTCTTCCAGTTCTAGTAATTGCTTTTCTAGCAGTTTCCAACCATATCTTAACTTTCCAGCTCACTCCTTCCAAAGAGCCCTACCTGGCTTACTTAGGCATCCTCCTCTGAGACCACTTTACCCCACTGTCCTTCATCAATGGCATATCTTTCACTTAGAGAACCAAATACTTTTATTAAGGATGACCTTTAGACCATCTGGCCCAGTGATGCACAACTTTTTTTTAGGGCCCTTCGAGCGAAAACGGATATGAAATCCCAAGATAATGATGGATAAAGTGAATAAAATGATGGAGTAGGATGGAGGAGCCCTAGGTCTTTTCAGAACACACTCTGAAAGGAGAATATCTTGCCTTCATTCTATGAATGAAGACGTTGTTGCTAAAGACAGAATTGAATTGTCCCAGCTCATAAGAACAACAATAAGAACTGCAACATTCGCTAACTTTCACCCCCTATGTCAGGCCCTGGTCTGAGTACTTAAGCAGATTATTAAGCCCTGTGATAACCCAAGTTACTCAGCTAGTTGAGGACAGAGCCAAGATTTGGACCAGGCATTCTGACTCCAGGGACTGCGCTTGGACCCTCTATTCTACAGGCACCACAGAGCTCAAATAAGAATTCTAGTCTTCTGAATACTAAGTCAAAATTTTCTTATTTGAATTACTTTCTACTATTTTTTTCAGTTATAGCTTCTGGGTGTATCTCCTTAACTTCACTTTTGTCTGTGCCTCATTTCTACTTTTTTCCTGCACATGTTAGGCATTTTATGAAGGTTTTTGATAAAATAACTGAGCTCAGTGAACAGAAACCTTCCTTGCACGATCTTTTGATGCTGACCAGGCCCAATAAGGCCACTGGATAAGAATGAATGGAAACATCAATTCACAGTCTTTATCATATGAATGGAAAGCCGTGTTCCCACCAAACCATGTCTGCAGAGAGGAAAGGTAAGGAGCTCAGATCTATGTTCTGTGCGCTCTCGTGTTTGAGGTCAAGTCCTGCCAGAGCAGAAAGCAGTGTACCTCATTTATGCCATACGTTTCTTTCTCTAGGCTGGTGCTATCAGAAAGGCCACCCAGGAGCCAGAAAGAGAGCTGAGTGACCACTTTTAACTCTAAACTCTACTTCTCCAACGGGCATTTGAATTCTCCAGGAGAAAGCACACACTCCCAAGGTGTACAGGTGCCACTGTGCATTCACACTCCCCCCCTCAGCTGTTTATTTTCCTTTCTCATGTCCACAGTCCCCATTAACAACCCTACCAAACGCACGCACACTGCTCCCCGCTCCTGCCTCAGCTACCAACATCATCTACCCACTCAACCAGGCCAACCCCCAGGGACATCTCAGACTCCTTCCTCTCCTTGCCACCATCACTGACAGAGTCACTAAGCCCTATTGTTCCCATTCTCTCCACATCTCTCCTGTCTGTTCACTGCCCTCCTGTAGTTTTGGCTTTAATTTGTTTCCAAGCTAACCCTCTCAGGTCCACTCTTGGCATAATGGAGCCAGAGGTTATTTTGGCTGTGCTGGGTCTCTGTTGAAAAATTACCCAGGCTCTTCGCTGCAATGTGTAGGCTTGGACACAGGCTCCAGAGCACACGGGTTCAGTAGTTGCTATGCGCAGACTTAGTTGCCCTGAGGCATGCAAGATATTATTAATAGTTCCCTGACCAGGGATTGAACCTGCAGCCCCTGTATTAGAAGGCAGATTGTTGACCACTGGACCACCAGGGAGGTCCCCACACCCCCTTTCTTAATGCTTCTCTATAGACTTGAGGATAAAGTCAAACTCCTAAAATAGAAAGCCAGGTCCTTTAATATCTGGCCACCACTTTCCTCCCAACTTCATCTTTTATCCCTTGGACCCCTTTGCGCTATGCTCAAATGCATATTTGTCAAAGGCCTGAGTGAGTTTGGGTATGGCAGAGCAGGAAGACATGAGGATGGACAGGTGAGGGATAAAAATACACAGGCATGTGAAAGAAGGAAGAAATTTGGGGCTAAGTAAGATTTTTTTTTTTTTAATTTCAAAGACAGAGGTCTAAGAGCACTGTTTCTAAGACTCTGGTAGAAGATTTATTTCTATTTAAATCAACCGAAGGGAACAAATTTCATTTGACTGATTCCCAGTAACCACTACAGAACTCAAAATGCCACCCAGCTCCCTGGTGAGCTATAGAAACAGGTGAGAGGTTGAAGCCTCGAAGAGAAGTCAGAGGAACAGTGATTAAAGCCAAGGTTCTGTCTTGGCCGCAACCCTGGGATTCTGCCAACATGTATTTCTGCTGGGACAGAGACCACCTTGCTATCTCACTGAAGTGAGCAATTTCTACTTCTCTCTGGCCCTCTCCAAGGCACACTGGGAAAGACACACTCACTAATAACTTGGTTCCAACTCTTGAGGGATCCTCATCATTTAGGCATGATGATTCATAGGAGAGGTCAACAAAATTGAGGACTCAACTTGTAGGATGATTAGTATCTGCCATGCGGCAATCCAGAGTTCAGAGAAGAGTGTGGAGGGGACATGCAATGCCTATGACTTGAGACCAAGCGCCACTCTCCCACACCTGGGAAAGCTTCAGGTCACAAGTCTGACCAGTTTGTTGAGATCTTGAAGACCACCCTCCAAATAGGAGCAAAGGCCAAAACCTGAGGCTCCACGTGGCAATACCAGTTTCCTGATGGGCGGTGTTTCGTGCATTAGCATGGTGATCTATCTCCACACCAGACAGTGGAAGCAAGAAGATGAAGGAGCGAGGCCATTTCCATTCCCAGGGGCAACCTGATCCCTGAGGCACCAACAGATGTGAACGAACCCAGCTCTTCGCTTGTATCATTTATTCCGTGCTCATAGCATTTTATCAGAGAAGTATTACCTTTTTTATATAAAAGTGTACCCTCAGAAAACTTAAATGTTCCAAACGTCACCAAGTCAGTGGGAGAGTCAGATGTAAACCATACTGAATATCAGCACAGCTCATGTCCTCTTCCACTCTTCTCTTCCCTTCCTTTCAAACAGCCAAAGAATGTCAGGGTTCTAAGAGACTTTAGGGGCGGGGTGACCTCTCCGAGGTAGAAGGAAGGGGCGTGGTGACTGATGACAGAGGCGGAAGGTAAGCCTGGATTTCTTGGCTCCCAGTTCAGCTTTTCCCTCACAGCCTCCCAGATTCAAGCAAGTATGGTTCTGAATGCCACATACATTCAAACAATTAATTTAACAAATGTGTATTGAGCCCTTACACAGTGTGAGGCCAGTGAGGATATGGCAGATTGAAAGCAGATAGTGTCTTGGTTCCCATGGAGCCCACATTCCACTGAAAAGACAAACGTATACATAAATTATCCATCATGAGCTGCATGCTAAGTCGCTTTAGTCATGTCCGACTCTTTGCGACCCCATGGACTGTAGCCTACCAGTCTCCTCTGTCCACGGGGATTCACCAGGCAAGAATATCAGAGTGGGTTGCCATTTCCTCCTCCAGGGCATCTTCCCAACTGAGGGACTGAACCCATGTCTCTTAGGTCTCCTGTATTGGCAGACGGATTCTTTACCATTAGCACCACGGTGAAGGCAGTTTTGTGCTATGCAGAATGATAATGCAGAATAAGCAGGGCATGGAGCAATGGGTGAGAGAAAAGGACATTATTTTTAAAAGGATGCTCAGAGAAGGTCTCTCCATTGACACCTGCCTGTGAGCTTCCCAACAAAATCCATTTTGACTTAACCTACATCTTGCTCAAAGCCACAGTATGCAACCAATGAACATTTTAGAGACACAGAGAGTGTGCAAGGGGTCCCCAAAGAAGAAGGGGGATTCAAAAGTAAGCTCCAGCTCTGACGAAGTCCTACCATGAGAACAGTGGGTGGTCACCAGCTGGCTTGGGGAGCAAGAAGGATTTTTAAAAGGTGGGCCTGTTCCCAGAGAAAATGACCCACTGACTCAGGAGCTTAAGTAAGATGTCCTTAAGATCCGTTTTATATCCAGGCTGTGAAAGCCTTCCAAGCATCTTCTATTAGAAAAGGAAATCAGAGGTGAATATCATACTCAAAGAACCTTGGTAGGAAGAAAATGTGCTTTAGGACATCACTGAAAATGTTTTTTCATACACTTGAGAGGTTATGTCTCTGGGAAAGATACCAAAAATAAAATAACAAGAAGATTCTGATTGTATTTTAGAAACAATACAAAAGTCCATTCCTGTCCAACACCCAGAACGAAAGCTTTGTACAGAAGTTGCCAAATAAAATCTATTTTATAACAATAAAGTGACACATCTGTAGTTCAAGTTTTCTAAAAGGTTTAGCAATCATATAAATCAACAACAAAGAAAACCATTGCTCAAGTATATTTCTGTATTTTACTACTGATGTCACTCCTAAGAGAATTCAGTGAAGCTGGAGGCTCAAGGAGAGGCCACAGGGAACAGCAGGAGAAGCCCCCAGACAGGGTCAGAGTCTGAAGCTGGGAGATGGTGAGACTCAGAACAGGCTGGGAAGGGCAGAGAGAGGCTGCCAGATGCCCAGAGCCAAGAGGCTTGTGCCTGGAGTGACGGGAAGTCGCCCTGCTGGATGGCAGAGCTCACTGCTGCTAAAAGTGCCTTAAGTGGTGCTGCAGATGAAATAGGTAAGAAACTCCCAAGAAGCTAACACTTTCACTGTATCTTCACCTCTCCCTCCCAGCACCACTCCTGCTGCAGGAGAGTCTCAAATCTAAGTTAACCATCCATCTCACCTCAGGATTCACTCCCTCCTTCCTCCTAATTAGGCTCTTTCTTTCTCACCTGGTCTCTTTGACAAACACATCATCTACCATTTTTAAGGGGAAGGAAAAAGAGAGAGGACTTTCCTTGGCCCTGCTTCCCCTCAAACTAGCATTCCCTTGGTCCATTTTCCCTAATCAGATTTTAAAGAAGTACATCTATGCTCTCCAGATTTTCTTCCTCTTCTCCACCTTCTTTAACATCCGCCAGTCTGCTTTCTGGTCCCACAGTTTCACAGAAATTTCTCTAACTTCCAGATGCTTTGCCACCTTGTCCAAGCCTTTGGTGTCAGCAGCACTTGTCACAGTTTAGCCACTGCCTAGACCCCACATGTTAGAACATTTGCCTCCTTTGGCCTATGTTACTTTGTTCCTTGGCCCCCTCTGAAATCTCTTTCCCTGTCCTGAGCACCCCCACCACCACAATCCTGAGAAGGATAGTCATCCATTGGTGGAAAAGAGACAAGAATCATCTAACTTACTAAGTGTTTTGGGGTCACACACTCTTTAGACTATCTGATGGAAGATTTAAAGCATCTCTGCAAATTATGGTTTATAGGTATATGCATGTGCTTATATATATATATAATCTCAAGAGAGACTCATGGATTTCCTAAATTAAGAGCCTCTGTCCCAGAGAATACTTTTTTATCAAAATGTAGTTATGATTAGTTATGATGTCATGTGACTCTTCCATGTTGGTTTTAAGTCTCGTGTTTCTAGTAAGTTCATGGCTTCCAACAGGGCTAAAATGGAGCAAAGCATTTTATCAGAAGGAGAAGGCCCAGAGTTCTCATTCCCATTTTCATACCATAAAGGCTTGATCAATTCACCTCTCTAAACCAAAATTGCCTCCTCTGCAAAACTGTGTTTTATTTCTATTCTGCTACAAAGGGTTGCTGTAAAGATCAAATGAGATCAAGAATTTAAAAACATTTTACAAACTTCAAAACACTATAAAAATGTTTACCATTAAACTCCTTGATTAATATTCTTAGAGGTATACCAGCTGGGTGTCAACATTGATTTTAATCCTCTCTTGAGCACCACGTTATGATTTAACCTGTGTCCATCTGCCAGTTTGTAAACTAGAGATGATGACAGTTCTTCTAGCGACCTTGCAGAGCTAGTGTGAGTATCAAATGAAATAATGAATGTGGAGGGACTTTATAACTCAGCAAGACTGAGGCACCCACAGTTTCTCATCCTCTGTTTTTGTCCCTCTCCGTGTGCACTAATTGAGCTCCAAGAGCCCAACAGAATGAGGCTGTGCTCACAAGAGTCCCACCGTGCCCAGTGATGGATCATTCCTATGAAATAACTCTGTAATCAAATTAGACTCCAGTGAGTTAATCATGGATAATGTGATTATAAGAAGCAGCAAATAAATTGATAATAATTGCCTACTTATTATTTTTAAAAAGGAGGCATGGAGAGAAAGAATATAATGTGTGAAAAAGATTATCCTTTGTAGAAATAATCTCTCCTTTTGGCCACTTGGTCTATATTTGAACCCACCCCCAAGGAACACTAGTGTCTCTTTGGTATCCTGGGTACTCTAAAATATATTCTTACCTGAAATCCTACCTTCACCATGATTTGTAAGTACTTGTGCCCTCTGGTAAGTGTGCACAAGTTTGAAACTCCCAAAGAAAGAGCACGTTGGCTAGAATCATGGTGCCTTCCTTGTTCACAGCCTGTTCTTCCGTGCTCTACTGGGCCCAGTGAGATTCAGAGTGGTAGCACTCAGGGACAGAGGCAGACAAACTGGCAGGTTTAACTGGGCCCATCTCTGCCTTTTTACCAGGTTCTATCGGGTTTCAAAAACAGATGAGACTTCTATGGTGCTGGAGGAGAAGTGAGACCAGCTATTAACTGGCAAGGACAAGTCAGGTCACTGTGAGAGTCAAATAACACAGCAAGTAGCATATCTCAACGGTCTTCTGGACTGGGAGGTATGAAACTGGTCTTTCATATCAAGGCGAGGAGAAACAAATGACTTGGGCTCCACACACAGGGGGTGGAGAGTAAGGAAATGGGAAGGAAGATGACATTTATGGTCGTTGTTCAGTCGCTCGGTCCTGTCTGACTCTTTGTGACCCCACGGACTGCGGCACACCAGACTGTCATTATTTCATCCAATCCACTCAACAGTACCCCGTGATATGGGTTTGTTGCCCCATTTCACCAGCAAAGAACCTGAGGGTCATAAAGGCTAAAATTTGCCCAGAATTACAGACAGAGTAAGGAACAGAGGGACTCTAGGCTATTTCTACTCTGGCAGACTGGCTCACCAGAGATGTCAGAGGGCATTTCAAGCTCTGTACACCCAGAAAAAGACAAAGAGTGAGTCTCTAGACAGTGAATGTTCTGTCTGAAGAAGAAAGCATTATTTTGTAGTTCCCTGAACAGCTCTCATCAGAGACCTGGGCCATGGAAAATCTTCTCCTGAGCCCTTTGGAATTCTAAGAAGGAAACAAAATCGAGATAATTAAGTGTTTAATTACTATCGATTGTGGCAAGCATGCTTCTTTTAGGTCAGATTTATAATGAAGAGGCATGATAGTGTTTATGACACCTGAGAGTATTGTATGTTTATAGGATATTTAAATCCTTGTCTTGGCCCTGGGATTCTTACTTAGAGGTAGCTTCATAGTATTGGGGTACAGTTGCAGTGGATTTCACAGCACAAGTGCTACCAAGGGTGGCTCCATCTTATGCACATTACCCACAAGAGAACTGTGCTGGGGTCTGCACTGGCTGAGGGGGTGTCCCTTCTGCAATGCCACATCTCCCCAGCCAAGTGCTTAGCAGATCACCTACTGTGACTAACTCAAATTCTGGGTCCTATGAATCTTCCTTCTTTTTCTGTTCCTTCTAGTTTTGGCTATTTTTTTGCTATAACAACAACAACACAAAAATAACAATGTTTTTGTTAACAATGTGTCAATGATTCTCTGACTTAGTAGATAGTCCTTCTACTATGTCAGGCTCCCTACAAAATGCATTCTTTATAGTTGGTTCTCAGGCTTCACCTCTACTGTCTTCCAATATGCGAAGTTCCATGTACTCTTTCTTGGCAATAGCAGTTAAAATGCTACAGTACAGAAGTGGGTGGACTCCATCATTAGTAGATCTACTGAGAGGCGAGGTCCTTTTCTTCCTTGCCCACTTGTGTTAGTGGTTTGAAAAGAAATTTCTCTGATAGCTCGTCTGCTGATCTGCTGCAGGGTAATATGCCTCATGGATTCAGAGTAGTTTTCTCCATCAAAAACCCTTCTCTCGTGATGCTCCCCATTTTACTGGGAAGATTGGCAAATAAGACAGAAAGGGCTGTGTCCATTTTGCAGGTTCTGAAGCTAAGGATCAAGCTGACTTACCCAGAGTTATTTGGTGACAGGGCCCCTTCAAAAACAACCATTTTGTGTCTCCTTGTCTAATGGTCTGTAGCCCTTATTTCTCTGTAACACTCTTGCCATAGCTCAGGTGTGCTCACAGGGCTGGCTGGTGCTTCCTCAATAGGATGGAGGAGAAGGAGGAAATCTTGGTTTTCATCTTCTGGAATGTTCCAATGGTTCCAGTTGTGGCTACAGTTCATGACTATAGGGCTTTTTTTTTTTTTTTTGCTTGTTTATTTTCTTTTGAAAGATTCTATCTCGATTTCAGCAAACTTTCCAGCAAAGAGTACTTTAAGGCAGCTGGGTAAGGGAGGGCCGTTCCTTCCCTGTCATATGTCCTTAAAATAACAGAACAGGGGAGGCAAGCCCTGAGGGTCCCCTTGAGGTACCAAGGATAACATAATGAATTGGCTAATCATAAACCATTCACTCCCGAGTTCCAAGTGATATGGTAATGAATTGCCAATGAGCCATTTGCCAGACTGCAGCCATATGGTGAGGGATGGGACCCTGGCACATTGTAGCCATACTGTGGGTTTGTCTGCATAATTGTTCCCATCCAGAACCTTCCCATCTCTATGGCTGCTAATTAATGTCCTTTCTAAGTTTCTGTTGTCAAAACTAATCATTTGTTTGTTTTATGCCAATAGGTCTTTCTCTTATCTGGTTAGTAATAGTGACCATTAAGACATGGAAATGTGTTTGAGTTCACATAAAAATATTTGCATGTCACATCTTGCAGTACCCAGTGGGTACCAGGACTTAGCAGGACTGGCCTCGGTAGCAACTTGATTCAGGAACTTATTAAAACCAACAAATTATCATCTTTCCCTACAGAAACTCAAATGAGGATTCAGTTCATTAATTTCTCCATTGTTCTTCTTGTCTGTGGACATTACTCTAGTTGGATCTTTAGCTATAAAATGTGGATTTTATGATAATAGTGATGATAATAAAAATAATTAGGAGAAGAAGGAGATTCATTTATCAGAATAAGACACCCTTTCAAACACATACTCCCTACCGGTTTGAGGAGACTGTGAAATTTTGGAAAGAACCTTGTTTCCCTCCTGCTTCTCTGCTCTTTTGTTTCCGCGTCTCTTTCCATTGGTTTCCTTAGTTCTTACCCAGCTGGGGCTAGAAACAGTTTGGGGAAAAGCAAAACAAAGCAAAACTACCCTGGGGAGATAGGAGGATGAAGACCTACTACCAGTAAATAGCAAAGCCAATTTTAAAGAATAAGTTTACTGAGGATTTAGGAGAACGGCAGCGTGGGGAAGGCTGTACCATTTACACGATCCAGTGTGTGGCCAGTGTGTAAGTCCCCCTAACCTTTGCCACTAAGGCACAAAGGGGAAACTAACCTTTACATACACCCTCTGACAGCCTTTTCCCACTAAGACTGCTTGTTATTCTCATAAACTGATTTTCCCTCTATAACCATGTTGAAGAATATAAAGAAATGGAGGCAAAAAAGGAAAGGAGATGGAGGTGAGAAAGCTTACAGGGTAATATTCCCTGAGATGTCTCTGGGTCCCTTGCTTCCTGTAGGACTCAGTGGGAACAATCGCTCTGTTTCACAACTTTCAGCTTTCTCCCTGCATCCACACACCGCACCCCAGAAACAGCCAACGTGTTAATTGCAAGGTCAGGCCAGTGTCTCACGTGGCATCTGGGACGTGGTATAATGCAAACAGATTTCCATATGTGGTCCCTTCCAGTAGTCCTCGGCCTCGAGCACCCACACCACGTGAGAACTCGGCTTCTCGGGAGATGCTGACATTTTAATTGGGAGCATCTGTTGCCTTTTCTGTTATTTTTGGCCAGGTTTGGTTTATTTGTTTGAGCCGGTGTTTGTGTACAGACCCGCCTGCGTGTCTCACAAGAGGTGGGACGTGAAGCCTAGCATTGCCTCTTCTCATTTTCTTCTCAAGTAGCCAATGGGGACATGTGACAGGGTACTGGCCTTCACCCCGTCTGTTCTCTGATTAGTTTCTCTCGGCAGAATTTAGAGTGAGGAGGGCCAGGCTGAGAACAGAGAATCACCTTCCTGGGAAAATAGATGTTTGGGAAAGAGATGCCTGGCTCTCCCCACTCCCAGCAGAAGAAGATCTAGCAGCGGGAGCCCTGGTCACAGGGAGCCTCTCCCCTCAAGCCCACGAGGTATTCCTCCCAGCTTGGCTCACACACTAGCTGAGGTCACTCTCCTCAAGAGTCTCACAAGCCTTGTTCACACCAGCCACTGAGACTGCATTTCTGCTCCCCATCAAAATCTATGTATCCTTCCTGTAGTGGGTTAACTACAGTGGGTTAATTGGCCTTGCCATACTCGACAGTCCATAGACAGTGTGCACTGTGTTGTTGCTGTTTTCTGACCTAGAGAAGGTTGAACATTGTCCCCATCCCTAAAGATGTACTCACTGGGAACCTCAGAATGTGAACTTATTTGGAACAAAGGTCTTTGTCAATGAAATTAAGGTGAGGATCCTGAGACTAAATCATCTGGACTAGGGTGAATCCTATATCCTGGAGGTGACAGAAAAGCAAATCACAGAAAGGGAGAAAGGCCACGTGAAGACAGAGAAACAGACTGAATTCAGGCTGCCACAAGCCAAGGGTGCCAGGAACCATCAGATTCTAGCGGAGGCAAGAAACGTGCCTCTAGAGCCTTCAGAAGGAGCATGACCCCACAATGTCTTGATTTTAGACTTCTGCCATCCAGAACTATGAGAGAATTAATGTCTATTGTTTTAAGGCACCAAGTATGTAGTAATATGTTAAAGCAACCCTGGGCTCGGGTGACATGGTGTATAAGATTCTAAGAATGAAGAAGAGTTGGAAGTGGCCTTGGACTTGAAGCTAGGGGCCGGACTTTTCTTAACCTGATCTGCTCTGTCCCCTCAGGGAGGCCACATAGACCTGGGCCTCAATATCCTAGACTCTCCATTGCAGGAAGTGGACATGACATGTCTACGACCCCCCATGGCTCTAGTGTCTACGACCCCCCATGGCTCTGGTATTTATAATCTCTCATGGCTCTAGTAGTATTTTGTATAAAAGAAAGAGGTTATAACTACAGAGTCTGACGACATTGTAAGCCTGAGAGCTCACTTTGAAAAGTAGACTGAAATGGGCACCACAGATCAGGAGAGGAGTGGGCTCAAGTGTAGTTAAGCTCACTAGGGAAGACCCCACCGAGGAGGCAGTCTCTGAGCTCAGGCTCAGATGGGTAAAGGAGAGGAGCAGAGAGAGCATGAAAGGCAAGGGTGGGAGTGATGAATGCACAGGGCTTGAATGAGCAGTGATGCTGGGGAAGTGGCTGGGATGGAGCAGAGAGGATATGGGAGCAATGACACCCCGCTCACCCAGAAATCAACCTGCGGTGACTCTGCCCCATATCCAGGGCCAGCACCAAGATGTGCTCTGCTCTGCAGGAGAAGTTGGGCTGCCCTTCTACTCACATGCATCCATGCATTAAGGAGACTCACTGGACACCCACCAGCATCCTGCACACTGAAGAGCCTTGGCCAGCAGTGAGGTGCAGTCAGATGGTGGGAACAGACCACTGAGTGTGTACCTATGTCCAAAGTGGGAGGAGTTTTAGCCAAGAATGCAACAGAGTCTTACCTTAGTTTGAGGAGTTTGGCAACCTTCCCAGAGGAAGTGAAATCTAAGCTACCTGCTCGGTGCTGTGCTCAGTTGTGTCTGAGTCTTTGCAACTCCATGGACTGTAGCCCGTCAGGCTCCACCGTCCATGGGATTTCCCAGGCAAGAATACTGGAGTGGGTTGTCATTTCCTCCTCCAGGGGATCTTCCTAACCCAGGGATTGAACCTGCATCTCTTGCATCTCCTGCGTTGGCAGGTGGATTCTTTACCACTATGCCACCTGGGAAGCCCTGGAAATAAAAGGTGGCTAGTTGACGGGAGTGGGGAGAGCTTCTTCTTGGTGTTTCCTCACTTGAGTATATGTAAAATAAGGAGGAAGAAACATACAACACCAGAAAAAAATAAGAACAGTAAGAAGAGTCAAGAAGAATAATCAGTTAGAAAAACACGGCAATCTGTGGCCATCTGGCACAGGCGCAAACATCTTTGCACAAACAACAGCCTTCCAGGTACCATGCTGAACCTATAATACAACCTTAAAATTGATTCAGCATACTCTGCTTTTCTCAAAGGTAAGAAAGACTGGAATATTTTTCAGAAAGACCATTGCCCAATATCATCAACTCCATAGAAAACTGATTTGCATAGGTCTCATGTTTCCAACTCAACAAGCTGACCTCTTGAGTCTTCCTGTATTGACTGTTGACAAACTGGTCCTCATCTATATTCATGGTCTGACTGTCCCATCTTTCTCTGTCTCTCAGGTTTTGGAAGAAGGCCCTAAGTTCCTCAAAGGCAGGGCCTTCATCTTTCTTTTGCTTGCCAGCCTAATTATAGGTATCTATTCATCTACAGAGTTTTCCTCTAGCCACTGTTTATTCGGTGAGTCCCCTCCAACCTTCCCACATCCATCCATTCATATGGTCCAGAGAAAGCTATCAGAAGATACAGACTCAGTAATTCAACAAGGCTTTATTAAGGGCTCTTAAGTTCAAAGTATTATGCTCGTTAAAAAATACCTGGCCTTAAGATGCTTAAAATTTGATTGTGAAAACAAGACATAAATATATATAAATGTAAACTGATTCACATAGTGTAGAGTATTTGGTAAATCACAGATGACGTTTGAGTTGATTTCATGGATAGCAAAGCCAGTATCCTCCAAATCATTGTCTTCAGGTTCATTTAGGGCAAAATGCTGGGATGGAAGACTCTTGGTCCTGGCTACAGGACTGCTGATGATGCTCCTTCTATCCTGGAGCCTCCAGGGTAGTCAATCGCCTTGAAATCTCTTTGGAATGAGTGAGAAGAAAAATGAAGACTCCACAAGCACCTTCATGGAATACCTTCCCCAGTCTTACTCAACTCATCTGCAGAACTGGTGATTTCTCTCACACATATCTTTCTAGACAGGTACACAAAAGGAGATGGCCCACCCTCCCTGTCTCTGTCTAAATTCATCTCTGTCATCTCCTCCCTTCTATCCCTCCCTCCCTTCTCTCACTATCTGTCTCAATCTGTCTTTCTATAGAGACAGGCCTCTCTCACACTCTCTCTCATTCTCCACAAGCTTCCTTTCTGTGTTTCCTTCTCTCACTGTCTGTCTCTTCCTGTTACAAACTCACAATTACCATTTTCAGAGAAACCCACGACCCTTGTCACGATAAGCCTCAATTCTACTGTATTAGCATGAAGAGGATCAAGGTTTTTAAAAAGACATTCATAGGAAAACCAAGATAAAGCTGTGACTGATTTGAGGTCACTGAGGGGACAGGGAAGGAAAAAATAAATTGGACAAGATGGGAAAGTGAAGAGCGGAAAGGCTGAGTTATGACGTGTCAGCAGTCTGACACTACCATGGCCACAACTCTGCATCCTGTGGGCCCTTGCCCCTGCCTCGCTTGAATTGTTCTTGCTGGAGGCATCAGGGCCCAAAGCCTCGAGAAGTTCTGTTGAGATAAATTCTGTTAGCAGCAGACTCTGACTCAGGGGCCCGTGTGGTTGCTTCTCCTGGAACACAGAGCATCGTGAGTCACAGGTTGGATAAATCAATGATGCTCCTTCGACTCAGGACAGGAATGGGGGGGAGGGGCTTAAAGAGGATCCCATCTACCTTTAACAGAGAGGGAGACTGAGGTCTGAGAGGAGGTACCCAGAACCCTAGGGCCGGGGGCAGGGGGCAGAGCCCAGTCCATGCCGTCTCTCAGGTTCCCACCTCACTCTCATCCTTGATGGGAAAGACAAGACACTTGAACCCTCTGAGCCTCAGAGCCTTATCTGTACATTTAGGGAACATGTCAGAGGGCATTTCTGAGGGCTTCTTATAAGAATAGTGCTGTTCACAATTACTCTCACATTTAAACCTGACACAGTTCTGTGTTTTATAGGAGTCATTAAAATTCCCACGTTATAGGGGAGGAAAACAAGTCTCTGTGAGGTTAAGGAAACTCTTTAAGGTCCTGCAACTCATAGAATTGGAATTTGAATCCTGATCCCAGTGGTTTATCTAGTGTTCTGCACCCTCTCCCCCACTACACACACACACACACACACACACACACACACACACACTGTATTTAGCATAGGCTTGGAGGAAAATGGAAGAGTATGGAATCTATGGTCGACGTCTCCCACACTCTTAGGCCCCTTCAAGCCCCCTGCCCCCAAACATCACCATTGGCAGGCAGAACCAGGTTCCATGAGGACAGGACTCCAGCCTGGCCCACTCTTTCACAGAATATCACAATGTCACATTCCTCTTTGCCTGCTGGTCCAAGTCCTGCCTCCAGAAAGTGGCCAATGCTCCAACCAGCTACAGAATGAAGAGGCAGTTAGCCATGCTCCCCACACTCAGATGTTTGCTCTGCGAGGGCAGACATCAAGATGTCCAAAGCCATCCCCCACCCCCTCAGAAGAGGCAGACCATCCCCTGAAGCCAAAAAAGAAACTTACTTTGAAAGACGACAGCTCCCTAGCTCCTCCTCATCCTCCTTGGGCAGCTTGGCAGCATTCATGGCAGTCATCTGCAGAGGCCGCTCTCCCTCTGTGGAATCAGGACACTTCTCCACCAGCCGGTGCTCAGATCTGGCTACCTGGTTGGTTAGACTCACTCACACACTTGCACCAACTCCTGTTATTTTTCACGACTATTTTATTTTTGCCTTCTCTCCTAGAAACCCAATGAAGTCCTCTGCGAGGCAAAGGTCTAAAAGACAGCCACTCACACGAAATGATTCTACCTACAACAGAGAGGTCCCTCTTCCTAGCTCATGTATTAACTCCCCTTAATTGATTACTGAGTCACTCTCAGCCAACAGACCTGCTCTTTTCCTCAGCCTTCACGGGGTGCATTACCTGGGACAGAGAGTTTGGCACTTGATGTACTTGATACTTTTCTATATCCTAGGGGAGCCTTGCATCCTTATCTGACTCTTTATTGTGTGAGGAACTCTTTTCCTTACCTAGGTTATAGCTCCTACATAGAGGCTGGAACTATACTGGTGGCAGTGGAGCTCTTGAGATTCTAAGATTTATATATCACTTTAAAACTTCTTTTTTTAGATTCCTGTACATCACTCATAGTGGTGGATCCTTTCAGGGTAACTTTTCCCTAGAAGATCCTTGTCCCCCAAATCAAGCCTTACCCCTCCTTTAAAGCCCACTTCAAATATTGTCTTTACACCATCTCTGACCCTGTCCTGTGCTTGAGCCCATGGCCCTTTATTTACACCTTTATCATTATCATTGCCTCATCACAGCGGTTCATATTTAGCTGCTAAATACCTAGAGTCCTCCATCCAGAGATTGAGTACAAGGGGGAACTAGGAGCCATTATCAGGGAAAGCTTGCACGACAAACTGGAATCTCAGCCTTTGTGCCTGAAGCAGAAGGAATTTGGAATTAGATGGGAAAGGAAAGGGGAACGAACCCAAGGGTCCCAATAAAAATTCTCCCACTTGTGTTAAATACTGCTCCCTGAGAGAGATCGTTTATAAAAAGCACTGCCTTGGAAGAAGATATAGATCCTAACAGTCATGACGACATAACACAGGAGTTGGGCCTCTGTCTATATTCATAGGGTCCATTTTGGTGGGCTAAGCACCACTGTGGGAAATGCCCAGAAAGATGGGTAGTGTTTGAAGACAAATGGGCTGTGGCATCAAGACACTGACTCATCAGAGCACTCATGGTAGGATCTAGTAGGAAAAGAAGGGAGAGAAACTGGCCCTTAGCTCTCAGGTAGGATGCCTAGCAAGGGCCCAGCCAAGCAAACCAAAGTCTGAGATGCTGTTCTAAGTCCATAGGAGTATTCAGAGGTTGGTAAGCTGAGGCAGGAGTCAGGGTGCCTGTATGGGAGCCCATTCTGGGAACAGAGAAATGCTTGGAGACTGTAGATCAATTTCTGTGGAGCATCCCTGGGCAACAGATTAATTTCAGTCCCTTTCCAAATGATAGAGGTGAGGTTCCCAAATAAGTTTCTATCCTCATGAGATGCAGCTCAGGAATTAGGGCAAACTGGACCAGCATGAAAGGAGTGGAGTACAGGGGAGCAAAGTCATATGGGGTGATTTCCTGGCCAGAGGGACGAGTCCCTTCTTACTTGATACCTCCCACATCCAGCAAAATGCCTGCTTCATGCGAAACAGACAAGAGAAATTTTTGGAGAGCAGTTTAGGAGTGAAAGAGGTTTCCAGATACCTTTCCATCATTTTGGCAGGTACCTTCCAGCTTTCCTGGCCAGGCCCTGCTTACTGGAACCCTTCATCCAATGCCACAGAGAAAATGCAATTCCCCCTCTGCACTACTGCTCATTACCAAGAAAAATGATGACTTGATAGTCTTCCAGCAAGAGAGAACCATCTATTTCATTTGGAAGTTTGGTAATTGATTAGGGCAATAGATTTTCTGCAGGGCAGCCTCTCCGGGAGAGTCTGGCTCGGGCATAAGATTTACATACATCAGGCTCACTCTGCCTTCAGAATTTGTCTCAGAGGATGAGATCACAAGGCCATTACTGGAGTGGGTGGTGGGCTGCCAGGGTAGGGAGGCACAGGGAAATTCCCAGACATCATTTCTCAACAATGAGGACCGTGTCTAGTTCAGAGAGGGTTCATGTAATTTTCTGTCAGCAATTTTAGGTAAATCCATTACCAAGAGTCTGTCTACTCTGAGATGTGATCAGAGCAAGTGGTCCTTTGAGGGTCTCTGCTGACCAAGCTTCAGGGTAAAAGAGGTCTAGAAATTACCATTAGCCTGTGTGGTCCCCAGTCTCAGAGGCACCCAGTGATGGACTCAGCGCAGTGATATCCTGCATGTGTATCATGGGCCCACTGTAGAGGTCAGTGGAGCCAGCTTTTAATAAACACTTGGTCTCTATTACAAACTACATCTAAGGGACGTCTTGATCTCATGTACAAATCCTTACTTCTAACTCTCTCCTGTGTCTCTGGATCAAAGTCTTTCAGTTCCATTATTTACCCCGACAATTCAAACATGAATCATTATGGTCTCTTTCCCTGATGAATCTTTATTTAAGCCCTATCATTAAATGCAAAGTTAACTGTGATACATTTAATTATAACAGAAGTTTGAATTTATCTCTAAATGCAAAGGCTGAAGGGTAGGAGTGTTTAGATCTTACCTACATATACATAAAGAATGAATGGGTGACTTGGGTCTCTATTAGCTGTCCCCAGTTTTCTGAGCATTTTCAGTAAGAGCTGGGTATACACAGTCAGGACTATGGCCCCTAAAATAGTGGGGACACAAAGGCATATCTCTGGGGTGGTCTGAAAGAATGAGACATTCATCTGACCTGTCCCATTCTCACTGTACCTACTCGGACCATGATGGAAGAAGTTTCTCCCTTGACCAGTTGAGGATGGATCCAACTTCTTTGGGGAATCCCACAAACTAAAAAGAACATCTCCATTCCTTTGCCTGGAGTGGTAAGAAACTGTAACCTTTCAGGTCTCTCCCTGGGTAGTCATCCTCCTCCTTCTTCTCTGAAGCTAGTAGTTTCATTTGGTTCTAATCAGACAAATAGCATCAGCCATAGGTGGAAGAAAGAATTCCCCAAGGGTGATATCATGCAGGTAGACATCTACTTTGATAAAATGTAAATCTGGCCTTGTAGATGAAACGGCCTTGTTAGAAAAGTGCTGTATATACCTTAAGAGAGAGTTCTAGGGTAGACCTGACCTATACTACTCGCTGAGCAAATGGTGAGACTGAGAAGCAGAGCTAGCGATTTGCACAATTTATTGCACATCTGTGATGCCCAGTGCAAAATTTTATGAAAGATACAAAGAGGGCCTAACTCATACCCTCAAGATTTATGTGGAAACTCACTGATGAAGTAACTATCACAAACTTCTCGCTGTTCATAGGGCACTGAGGTAGCTACTGATATATCCATTAACATCCATTAACATGTTCATTAATATATTAAATATGGATTTATTCTTACTCAGCATGGCTACCACCTTTATTCTGTTCCCCAACTTATCAAAAATAGAAGTGAAAGCACCAGATTCAGTAATTCTCTTGAAACCCAATCAGAAAACTGAAGCATCTTGACAGCTTTCTCTGGGGTAGGTTGAGGGGAATATGTTGGAAAGGATTAGCATTCCACTCACAGATGTGTTAAAGTAGCCTGTGGTATGTACCACAACAGTGTCCAGCACTAACTAATTTGTCAATATTTATTTGGTTTAATGAATGAATGATTGAAAATAGAAGTGTTTTTATGTGCTCTTCACACAGCTACAGATTCTAGGTATTGTGATTTTAAAATAACTGCCCTGTCATATTTCAGTCATCATTAAGTTCAAATCAGTTTTGAGGAGTGATTATGGAAAGTGTGGCCAGAGTGTAAAATTGGTATCCAGAGACCTGGGTGGTAAGTTTGATTAATACTTACTAACCAGGTTGGCCTTGGGAGAGTCCTTTAATCTTTCCAAGCCTTGGTTCCTTATGAAGTAGACTAGGGGATGGAGGACAAGCAGAGTAAAGAGGGGGTGAAACAGAAGGGAGAGACTGAGGAAGAGCATCCCAGCCAGCTCACCCTCAGCATCCTCTAAAGCTCACCGCACGTTGACAGCAGACAGGCAGAGACTGGGAGGGAAGCCTCGGCATAGGCACAAGTGGGTGGGATGATTAGGGTCAAAAAACAGCACATCACAGGAAACAGGACCCAGGAAAAGAAGGATTTGACAGAATGTTCTTGGAAGTGACACAGGGCACACTCTACACTCCTCTCCTTTAAGTTACCTAAGGATGAGCAGTTCTAATGCCCTAACTACCTGGTAACTGTAGAATTGCCTCACTACAAAAATTCAGTCCATAAGTTATGTGAAATCTTTACTGTAATAAGTAACTGAGTTAATCATTGATATTTTTCCCTAAATCCCCTTTCTGGATAATGTCTTTACAAACCTTAACATTTCAACTTTCTGGAGTTTATAGAGGGTTTGCTATCCCAAGTACAGAACTGGGGCTAGTAGGGAGAACATTAAATTAAACTCATCCAGAATTACTGAATTTCCATTTTTTTCTTTATTTCCTTTCCCTCTGCTCACTACTTCCCTCCATCCCTTCCTTCCTACCCTCTTTTCTTCTTTCTCTTTCTTTCAGCCAAAGGCCCAACGATGACATAAAAGGGAAAGGTCATTCAGATAACATTTTGGAGACTTTGGTTCTCCTCCCAAATTCGCCACTAAAATAAATGTGAACCTGGAGAGGTCTCTTGTTTCCCTTGCCCTCAGCATCCTCATTTGTTAAATGAAGGATCTGAACAGATTCGATGATTTTTCAGATGTTACCTCAGGGAGCAAAGTGGGAGCAGAAAGATCACAGATGGGGTATTCAATCCTCCGTTCTCTCCTCAGTGGAGGAAGTGAGTTTCTCATCTGTTTTACACAGAGGCGGGGGAGGCGCCATAATAGTTCAGTTGAAAAAAAAAATGTTCTTTTTGCTTTTTAAAGACAAAAGATTAGAAACCCACTGATCTTGAAGGTCCTGTCCCCCTATAGGGTGACAGGTTCAGGATGGTCCTAAGATGGCAGAGGAATAGGACGGGAGACCAATTTCCCCCCCACAAATTCATCGAAAGAACATTTGAACACTGAGCAAATTCCACAAAACCATTTCTGAATGCTGGCAGAGAATATCAGGCACCCAGAAAGGCAGCCCATTGTCTTTGAAAGGAGGTAGGAGAAAATATAAAAGATAAAAAGAGAGACAAAAGAGTTAGGGACGGAGACCCATCCTGGGAAGGTAGTCTTTAAAGAGGAGAAGTTTCCAAACACCAGGAAACCCTCTCACTGGCGGGTCTGTGGGGAGTTTTGGAACCTCAGAGGGCAACATAACCAGGAGGGATAAATAAATAAATAAACCCCACAGATTACGTACCTAATGGCAACTCCCAGCAGAGAAGTAGCCCAGACGCTCGCATTCGCCACTAGCAAGCAGGGGCTGAACAGGGAGGAGCGGGCTGCATTGCTTAGGGTAAGGAATGCCCTGAGGGCAATCTGAGGGAGCTAACATGAGATAGCAACTCCTATAGGGCGACAGGTTCTACTCCTTATTGAATTTCTGTCCTGCAGAAGACCTGTGCTGCATGCCCTGAAGTATAATACAAAGAAAATGTAAGACAGTTTGTGGTTCCAGGGCACTCACACTGCTCTGAAATTAACCAAGGAGGTGTTGGGGGCACCAAAGCACACCTGTCTTCCTGAGAAGGAAGAGGACAGGAGGACTGGTGTGGGCAGAGAAATCTTCACAGAGGAGTGGCAACTGGGTCATTCCTTGAGGATGGGCAGTCCATTGAGAAGAGAAGAGACAGTGCATTGCAAAGAAGGGGCACTGATCCCTCCGCCATCCTCACGTGGGCATCTAAGAGCTGGCACCCAGACAGAGGAGAACCAGACAGGAGGGTCCCTGCTCTCATGGGGATTATGGTTTGAGGAGATATGGACAAGTCACCAAAGGACACAGTGGGCTCAGGGCCCAGTTCCACTTGGTGAGCTTAGTGATGACAACTGAGATTTTCCCACGAATTCATCTGACTCGGGTTAGCTCGGGGAAGACCGCCTGAGTCAGCAGCAGGGCAGACAAAATGACCTCCCCAAGAAACTTCTCCTGAGACGCGGCGCTGGCTGGGATTCCGAGACATTCCAATATCTGCACAAAGGGCAGGCCCACCCCCAGCCAGACTGGCCTCAGCCTTGCCTCTCCGCACAGATAATTACGCCTTGAGGTCTCCAAAGCAAGCAGCGTGGGCAACCCTTGGAAGTGACATGTCATTTTCTGATGGGAATTAAGGGCTCTGAAATAACCAAAAGGCTTCTCAGCAGGAGGGCTTGTTATTCTTTTAATCGTGGCGTTAAACCTCAGGCTAGCATTACCGAGCTGTGACCCAACTTGCCAATTAGCTGCTTTTGACAGGCTTTATCATGGCCAGGCCAGCTTCACCCCGACGTGAAAGCAGCACCAGTTCTTGGCTAGGAGTTGTAAATTCTGAAACCCAAGGAACTTTCTACCCTGACCTGCCTTTCTCAGAGCTTTCTTGCCTTTGGACTAGTGCCTGAAATTCTTCCTTTGGGATTTGGGACATTCTACTGAGGACTTTGATCCCTCGTTTCCTTCGAAGGGACTATTATTTAGGTTCACAGAGGTGCAAAAAAATAGAAGTTAACTGGTTACAAAGAACAGAAAACAAGCAGCTTTTTCAGTAGGGCAAATGCTATAAGACAGGGATTCCCAAACTCAGGGCCAGGGATTGGTACCTCCTGTCAGATTAGTGACAGCATTAGATTAGAAATAAAGTGCACAGTATATATAATGTGCTTGAATCATCCCCAAACCAGCCTCCTTCTGTGGAAAAATTGTATTCCACAGAACTGATCCCTGGTGCTAAAAAGGTTGGGGACCGCTGCTATAAGAGTAATATGCTTTACTGCAACTGTTGTAGAAGATCATTGAGTGGGAAGATCCAGATTAACCCTGTGTCTTAACTTTGACATCTTAAAGTAGATGTCTTAACTCCAAAATAATAATAACAATGAATACAACAGCTAGATTCCATCTGCTTTCTGTTCCATCATGTATCACAAGAGCAAGGAATAAGATGTGTAATATTTTCCCAATTGTGGTCCCATGCTTTAAAAAACCTGTTACCTACCAAAGTATAGATCACAGCTCGGGGTTATCACCCCATTCCTGACACATCTCCAAGATACTCCATTTCATCCCTCAGCTGATACAAACTGGATCCCTGTTCACCATGTGCTACACACTTAAGCTTTCCTACTTTATTAAATACTGTGATGTTTTAATTAATTATAATCCTTCAAAAAATTTACACCCATCATTGGCATGTACCCAGTGTTAAACTCCAGCATAATTCCTCTGGGATAGCATTAGTATTCAGTCATGTCTATTTAGCTGTCAAGTACAGTTCTAGACACCAAGATTACTGTTAGAAAGACCCCAGCCCACTTTTACAGTCTGAAGGTGAAATGGGCATGTTAGTAAGTAACACAATCCCCTAACTGCTGGGATGGAATAATGACAGAGAGAATCCAGCAGAAGGCTCAGGAAAATCTTCACAGAGAAGCGGTTCAAGTTGATGCTCTCTGGACGCACCACTGATGGTCAGGGATTAAGACCTAGTGACCAGAGGTCACCTTCTTTAGTGTTTTTGCAAAAAGAGGATAGTCTAGGGGACTAGAGTTGATATTTTTCTAGTCTTTTTCTTATAAAAAAAAAAAAAGAACAAACAGATCTTAGATTTCTAGACACCTCTTCAATAAAGTGCCACCTTAGCTCTCTCTGCCTGGAGAGCACAGCCGAAGGCAGGCAAGCTGGTTTGCACAGGTGTCAGGGAAAATGAGACGGTCCACCCTGCTTCCGGCAGGCTGAGAGCCCCAGCTGGCAAGGGGCCAGCCCGGTGGCATGCAAGTAATATAATACACAATCTAAATGCAAACATTTGGGGCCTGTTCGGGGAATCAATTAATGATAAGCATATACACCCATTTACAAAATAGCAGTGTGCTAGAGTATACCACATTTGTAATTGGAAACTAAAATGATACCAGGAGGAATAATCATTAAAAACTCTTCTCCAAAAAGCTAAGAATAATATTAAGAAAATAAAAAATGTCGTCCATCTGCAGAGTTATATCCTTAGGGAAGCACCGCAGAGCACACTAACAAGCAACTGAATCCATGTATAAATGAACTGAAATCCACGAAGGCTAGGAAAGGCGAGGTGGGTTGCGAACTGAAAAAATCTCCCTTGCAGATTAGCTACCCCTGAACCAGGCACAGTTCCATTTGATCGCTTCTTGTAGGAGATGGAATGCTCTGAGGCTGGGCACCAGCCTCAGGGGAAATTATCTGCCCATCCACGGAGCCCTCAGTGTTAGTCCTGAACCTGGATCATTCTCTCCCACTTCCACACCCCCATGACCACATGTGAGCACGCACGTGTGCACCCACTCTCTCTCTCTCTCTCTCTCTCTCTCTCTCTCACACACACACACACACACACACTCTTCACTTGCTCACCACCCCTCAGGGGGAATCCCAGACACATAATTCACTGTTAGCTGTTGCTGGGAAAGGAAATAGAATATGACACCCCAAAATATGTCTCTTTGGCATAAGGATTATCTTTAGCTGATTATTAAAAAAAAAATACAGACATAGGAGAAGCTCTGAATACTGAGTAGAAGTTGCCCTTTTGTAAGAAACATTTATATTTATACAAGAAATCTCCATTTTTAGGGGTGTCTCCTGCTCCTACCAGGAAGGGAAAGCGATTCTAAATCTCCAGAAACTCTTTATCAATGAAGAAGACAGAGACTTATATCTACATCACAGTCTTACCCTTGCTTATTGTGCCTTTCCTTGGAAACCTCCCATAACTGGCCTTTCCCTCTCCTCACCCCACCCCCAACATCTTTTGTCTTTAGCTGGGGATGGTGTGTAAGGTGGTAGCCATTTCAGAGAGTTACTCACTTTTTCTGGGTATCTCCCATATACACAGGAGTTATGCACGTTATTAAACATTGATTTTCTCCTGTTAATGTCTTTTACTACAGAGGTGTCTCAGTTAAGAACCCTAGAAGAGTAGAGTGAAAATTCTTTTTCCTCCTTTACACTCAGGAAGAGTCCCTGGCAGAGAACTCCCTGGGGTAAGGGATAGAGGTGAAGACAAAAGAGGGAGTTTATAAGCCACAACCTGATGCTTTGGAGTCAGAAGGACACCGAATCAAACATCTGCTGGCTAAAGACTCTAGGAATTTCATTTAAAGGTTCAGAGAAACCCCGCCATGCTGTTGCCCAGGGACCACCTGGGATCAGGGGCCTATGGTCTGAAAGCCTCACAGCTGTGAGAACACTTCGAGTGCTGCCCTAAGGCGAGCAAGGGCAGAGGCAGGTGGAGTCCTGAGCTGGGAACTAACACGCTTGTGCCATCAGGCACCTGGCAGTGGCATCAAGTTACTCCCCAAGCTCCAAGTGACTCCCCCAGATCTTTGCATACATGGGTAGAAGCTGGTAGCTACTGCCCCCTTCACACACTGGAAACCACACCTGTGGCATGCTTAGAGCTCTTTGGGCCAATGTGCATGCTGCTTGTGCATATGTACGTATGTGTGTATACATATATGTAAGATATGTACGTATACACGTTATGCATATGTATGCCAATGTGTATACATACTGCTTGGATTAAGTTCCTAGGGGTTAGAAACCATAGTTGTGAGGTTGATGGAGACTATACGATGCTTTAACCATAATCTTGGAATGAGTCATTCAACCCTGCTTGGCTCTACTAGGCGATTCTCCTGCCATCAGTGTGGATAATAGAAACGTGAGTATCCAGAAGAAAAGCCCATCATCAAGTAGGCATTGGGTCCCAAACAGGTGAAAAGCTGCAACTGACATCTCGAAAACTCCATCCAAAAAATGAACATACTACAGTGATTGTTGACAGATCACCCGATAGGGAACTAGGGTGATGTGTGGTTCAGGTCATGGGTCAGTGGGCATCATTCGACCATACCCTTGTATGCCACCCAGTGCCTGCCATAGTGCTTTTTCATAGTACTAGGCTAGATACAGTCCCTGGGGTCACAAAAGTCAGACACAACTTAGCCGCTAAACAACAGAGAAGCAAGGACTGTGTTAATATCTTTTGAATGATTGACTAAATGTATTTAAAATTGCACCTCTTTCTATTCTTTTTGATTATAATTCATAGAATAAACTCTTCATGAGTGAAATGGGTAAAGGTGGTCAAAAGGTGCAAACTTACAAGTTGTAAAATAAATAAGTCATGAGGATGCAACAGGCAGCATAGTTAATAGTACCATGTAAAGAATCCACCTGCCTTGTGGGAGACCTAGGTTCTATTTCCGAGTCGGGAAGATCCGCTGGAGGAGGAAATGGCAACCCACTCCAGTATTCTTGCCTGGAGAATTCAATGGACGGAGGAGCCTAGCGGGCTACAGTCCACGGAGTCACAAAGAGTCGGACACGACTGAATGATTAACACACACAAGGGAGGGAGTCTTAAAAGATCTCATCACGAGAAAAAATTCTATATACGTGACGACAAATGTTAACTATATTTGAGATAATTTTGCAATATATACAAATATCAGATCATGATGTCATATACCTAAAACTAATATAACATTACTGTCAATTATACTCCCCCACCAAAAAAGAACATCTGCATCTGAAATGAGTTAGATATTTATAGAAAAATGCTCTTCTGGGAGTTTACATCCTAAAGACATAGGCTGGAGGCAAGATGCTACATGGTATCTGGGAGAGAGCATGAGATTTCAGAATCTGGAGGCAGGGTTCAAGACCTGGGGCAATTCACTTAACCTCTGGGAACATCCACTTCCTCCTCTCTAAACCTAGAAGTAACAATTTACCTAAAATATAGGTGATTGTGAAAAGATGGGGGAAAAGGCTTAGTAAATGCCAGAGCCCTGAGTCAGTACAAGCTCTTGTTACCATTACTGTTGCTGGAGGCCTGCTGCTTTCTTTTGAATGACAAAGACGATTTTCCCCTGCCCTGCAATGGCAGAGCTGCTATATTTGAGTGCTCCTTCTGGCAGTGGTGAGTGGTGGGCACACCTCCCCCAGCCCATTTCCTCTGAGCTCTGCTGGCATCTGAACAGCTCGTCCAGGCAAGAGTACTGTCTGCCATTAACAGGACCACCTGTGGGCTGGACCCCACACCCTGCACCTCCCACTACCCCAGTTCTCCGTCAGGTGCCCATCAACAGTTATGTTTAGTATGCCTATATTTTTCAGTCCCTTTTTTTTAATTGACATATAACATTATATTAGTTTCAGGTGTACAATATAATGATATTACATAACGATATTTGATATTTTTACATATTGTGAAATAATCACCACAGTAAGTCTAGCTAACATCTGTCACCACATATAGTTATAATTTCTTTTCTTGTGATGAGAGTTTTTAAGATCTACCAACTTTCAAATATTGTATACAGTATTAGTAACTGTAGTCACCTCATGACTTATATTATAACTGGGAGTTTGTACTTTTTGACCCTCTTTATCCCTTTTGCCCATCCTCGAATCCCACCTCTGGCTGCTGCAAATGTGCTCCTTGTATCTATGAGATTGTTATTTTTGTTTTTGATTCCACATATAATGAGCTTTCCCCAGTGACTCAGACAGTAAAGAGTTTGCTTACAGTGCAGGAGATCGGGGTTCAATCCCTGGGTTGGGAATATCCCTTGGAGAAGGAAATGGCAACCCATTCCAGTATTCTGGCCTGAAGAATCCCATGGACAGAGGAGCCTGGTGGGCTACAGTCCATGGGGTAGTAAAAAGTCGGACACAACTGAAGCAACTTAGCACGCATGTTGCATAATGAAATTATATGGTATTTGTCTTTGTCTGACATTTCACTTAGCACATTGACCTCAAGATCCATCCATATTGTTGCATCTGGCAAGATTTCTATTTTTATGGCTGGGTAGTATTCCAGTGTGTGTGTGTGTGTGTGTGTGTGTGTTCCAGTGTGTGTGTGTGTGTGTGTGTGTGTGTGTGTGTGGCATCTTCTTGACAGGTTGTTTTCATATCCTGACTATTGTAAATAATGTTGACATAAACACAGGTTGAAGACATCTTTTTGAACTTGTATTTTCATTTTCTTCAGAAAAATACCCAGAAGTGGAATTGCAGGATCTTATGGTAGTTCTATTTTCAATTGTTTGAGGAACCTTCATACTGTTTTCCTTAGTAGCAGCACCAATTTACATTCCTACCAACAGTTCACAAGAGTTCCCTTTTCTCCACATCCTCATCAATATTTGCTATTTCTAAGACCCCATATTTTTGAAGGGAGTTTTTGGCATTTTAGTTGGGACTTTACACCAGGAGGGTCTCAATGCCTACTTGGTGATGGGATTTGCTTCTACAATAACCATGTCTTGATTATCCACACTGATGGATCTGGGGAGTGGTACCAGGCAAAGTCCAACAGACTTAAGTGACTCATTCCAACAGTATGGCTAAAGCATCCTTTTAGCCTCCAGCATTGTGCCAAGGACTCTTCTTATTGTTGTTTTTCAGTCGATAGTCTGATTCTGACTCTTTGGAACTCCTTGGACTACAGCACGCCAGGCTCCCTTGTCCTTCACTATCTCCTGGAGTTTGCTCAGATTCATGTCCATTGAGTCAGTGATGATAGCTAGCCATCTCATACCATGTCCAATTTAACTTGATTCATGGACCTAATATTCCAGGATCCTATGCAATATTGTTCTTTACAGCATCAGACTTTACTTTCACCACCAGACACATCCATAACCAAGCATCGTTTCTGCTTTGGCCACTTCATTCTTTCTCTGGCTATTAGTAATTGCCCTCTGCTCTCCCCCAGTAGCATATTAGACACCTTCCAACTTAGGGGACTCATCTTCCATTGTCCTGTCTTTTTGCCTTTTCACACTGTTCAGGGGGTTCTCGTGGCAAGAATACTGGAGTCGTTTGTCATTCCCTCCTCCAGTGGATCACGTTTTATCAGAACTCTTCACTATGACCTGTCTGTCTTGAGTGACCCTGCCTGGCATGGCTCATAGCTTCACTGAGTTGTGCAAGCCCCTTGGCCATGACAAGGCTATGATCTATGAAGGGGCCAAGGACTCTTGGGAATGCAGAAAACTCACCCTCAGAAAGTACCCCGAGGTTAGGGTCAAAAAAATATGCAAAGGCAGAACTGCAGTGACTGCACAGTGAGGAAAGTGTGATACAGCTCAAGGACATGAGAATCTAGAACAGGGAGAAGCTCAGAGAAGCTTGGAAGGTTTGAAGAAGCAGGAAAGAACAGAGACAGTTGATGCAGGAATCTTAAATTTGGAAACAACCACCAAGGAGGAAGCCTGTTTCTTTTTTTCCTTTCCTTTTTCTTTTAATTTTTTAAACTTACCTTTCAAGCAAACCAATTTAATGAGAGACAATGTCTGGTTCAAAAGTCACTGATTTCTTTAAACTAGCAAATTGCAGAGATCAACATGCATTGTAATCTTTTGGTGAACATGTCAAAAATGCAGATTTCTATGGAATCAGTCTCTGGTGTTGGCTCCCAAATCATAGTCTCTGTGGTTTGCCCCCCACTTGTACCAAATAGCCAGGTGATAGGGATGCAGGAGAAGGTAACAAAGGGAGGGGAGCAATACCAGAAGGAAGCACCTAATGAGAAGCTGGCCTGGAGCATTTCGGTCATTCATTGAGCAGCTATCTCATTTGGGGGCGGCTTGTGGGGAAGAAAGAATGCTGGGCTGCGAGTCTGGAGACATGGGTTCTAATCTTGCCTTGACTATTTGCCCCTGAGTACTATTAAAGCAGTCATATACCATTTCTTACCTTAAGTTCGCACATCTTATTACAGGAGCTAAACCGCCCCCCACACCCCCACAACTGAGTTATTGTGGATTTCAAATGGGAGCGTGAATGCTAAACTACCTTCAGAAATATAAAGTGCCATAACCAGGGGCATCACGCTGTGGGTGTGATGTTTTGTGAAAAGAAAGCATTTCTTACCATTCACCTTGATATCCAGAGCAGCTAAGCCCTAGAAGCATAAACACCGTAAGCCCCCAAGAAACTGTCTAGCTTGCAGAGACAAACTCAAGAAGGTAACTCTGGCAGGCTCGCCCTTAACATTTCAGACCAGGGTGAGCTTTAACCCTGCCATTCTCAGCGCAGCAGTTTCCCGGCAGCATCCCTCAGTCCCTGTCCCTCATTCTGCTCTCCTCAGCCCCCAGCTCCAGCTCTGGGCGGGAACAGCCCTACATAACTCACTACCGGGAACGGAAGGGCGACGGAGCACACTTAATTCTGCACTGACAGTTCCTGGGAAACAGGCCTAGCTCTCCATCGTCCTCTGAAAGTAGCTGATGGTTTTGGTAATAGGACTTTCTTCAGGAAATTCCATTCATGTATTCATTCATTCATTCTAGATCACAAATATTTATTGATTTTTTTTTTGTAGGCTTTTTAAAAAGTTAATGTTGTTTGCTGCATGAGGATTTTTGTTTGCCTTGCTCGCTTGCCTTCCTCGGGCACTCATCTAATCTCCCAATTCGCACTGACATGATTGGGAAATCACATTGCCCAACAGGCAACATCCCACTGCCTTGGGGATTGGAAGTCAGGGGATATTTTTAAGGACACCTCATTTAAACAACCTAGATTGCTTGGGATTCTTATCACTGCTAGCTTCCAATGCAGAACATACCATGGCTTTGCATATGCACAGCCCCTAAAACTGGTCGATTTAGAGTTCAAGTCTGGAACAGTTCAAGTGTCTTATCAGGACCCCATGGGTTATTTGTAGCAGGCTGTGGGCTACACCAGCCACTAAAGTAATAGTAGCTTAGGGGTCTCCACTTTTCAAACTTGCGATGGTTGTATCTGATTCTCAGTTTGAAGAAGAGACTAAACAAATAAAGGGGGAGAATGCAAAGAAAGTTGCTGCAGTCTCTAGTACTATGGTACTACGCTTGGTCTGGATAACCCAGCCCAGATTCCCTGCTGGCATGGGAAACATCACAAAGACAGGTCATTCAGGGAAGCACCAGAGCCCTGGATGGCCACCATCCTCCTCCCGCAAATCCTTCCTGTTTTTAGAAGCCTGGCTTAAATGATGCATCCTGCCTGTGACCCTCCCCAGTCCCTGGTCGCCTTGCCCTGCCATGGCAGGCTTTCTTCATGATGTTGTTCCACTTTTCCTGGACCATCAGTTGTCAAGCTCTTACTCAACACTAGGCCCTTCCTGCACATTTTATCATTTAATCCTCATACCCATCCTATGAAGAACCTTTTGCTATCCTCATTTTACAGATGAGAGGTGCAAAGAAGTTAAGCAACTTGCCTAGGACATATCATTTGAAAAAGATGACATTGGAAGTTAGCCTCAGGACTGATTCCAAAACTAGAGCTCTTTTGAATATACTGTGTGGTATCTAATACCTGCCTCTCCTGGCCTTGGAAGGACTGGCAGAATTAAAGTGCCTAGAACAGAGTCAGGTAATTTGCAGGTGCTCCATAAATGATCTGTATTACTATTGCTCTCAGCCTTGGTCTGTGGGTCTAGATTGCTTATAGATTTTGCTTCCCTTTGAACCTTGAACAGAGAGTGTGTTGTGTTTTTTTTTTAACTGGAGGATAGCATGTGTTTTATTAGTGTCCTCAACGCCCCCAGTGTCTGGCTAGGGCTGCTGAGAACATAAGGATACACGATGCCTTGTCTTCATGAGGTCCTCGGTAAATACCTGTTGAATCACACTGCACTGAACTCAACCAGACCTTAAAGACCCAGCAGGGTTTAAATAAGGTGGGAAGAAAAGATGAAGGCAGTAAGAGGGATGTGCACTTGACCCAATGTGGACCAGCCCAGCTGGAACCAAAGTAAGATGAAAGGTTGGATAAGACCCTGAGGAAGCTCAGAGCAGCCTGGTCACCCATGGCAGACATGGCACACTGACCTCAATTCCTCATCCAGCTCATATGAAAGGCCAGCAGGTATCAGATGGTCATGCAACTTTGTCCTTTTACTCTTTTTCTTGAGTTCAGAGCTCACTTAGAGAGTGGCCGGTGCTTTGGTGGCAAAAACAAAGGCCCAGGGAAGAAAATACACAGGTGTGGACCTAACTCTGCCCAGCCCTTAAATGATTCCCCTGCCTTCTCTGGCCTCAGTCTTCCCATCTGTAAAATGAGACGTAGGCATCAAAGCCCTGCGCATTCCTACACTCCATGGTTCTGTGACGCTAAGTGAAATTTAAAACCCAAAGCACCTTTCCTTTCAGTGCTCTGCAACAGCACCAGTGAGCATTCCATCCACCAGCAATCATCACCTCCAGTGCCCACATCAGTGTCAGTCACTGTGGAAAATATCAGAGGAGGAGAAAATGCATCCCTTGTGCTCAGAGAGTCTAAGCCTCATATGAAAACCAGCAGACAGCTCCTGAAGCCCCGGAGAGGAGCCTGGTAGCGGCACTAATGCAGGCTCCAGGTTCAGCCATCCCCGATTGCAGCTGGACTCCCTCCTAGCCCTGGACCGCGGGAGGGGCTGCGGAGTGGCGGGGATGGACGGCAGCCAGGGTCTCGTGGAGGTGCTGCCAGGGCCTGACCCTGGTTATGACAGGTGAAGGCAGCGCAGCTCATAGGCCGAGGGAGGCAAACAAATCCCACTGGTTCTCCATGAAGGCATGCTCCCTGTTCCCAGTAGCTCCTTTCTTAGAAAGTGCCCACCCAGCTGACTTCCTAGCTGATTCTCTGGAATGGCAAAGCCATTGCCTGCCCAGAGTCATCAAGAAAGCTTCTTTTCTTAGCTGATGCTTCAAGAACAGGCGGAGTGAGCCATGGCTTCTGCATGCGTGTCTGTCTTCTATGTCACTTACTGAAATGTTCCTGACGATGGCTGGATTAGTAACTGAGTTTTGGTGGGAGATGCCTGGCTCCAGCTCCACTTTGCTTGCTCCCAGCTCCCTCCTCTGACACTTCCTGCCTCTTCTGTGATACCGAATCCTTCCAGTTCTTCAGTTTTCCTCTCTGAGAGCCCCTGCCACATCTACCAGGTAGCCAGATACCCCTGTTTCCCCTTCGCAACCTCAGCTTTAGCCTGGTGCCTGGTCATGGTGGGATTTGATACAGGTTTGTTTAATAGTAAACAAATAAATGAATCTAGAACATTCAGAATAGATGGAGCAGACAGTTGAGGCATTCAGGGTCTGTGTCCAGCTTGACCATAATTCCAGAGAGCCTCGGGTCCTCTCTGTCTCGTTACAGTCCCCTCCCAGCTTGCTCCAGACTTCAGATACTTGTGTCAAACACCAAGCTCCTCTTGCACAGCGTAATTTTTCCATCCGTCCAAAGAGATACCACAACCATCAAAAGTGCACAGTGAAAACAGCACAAGACTTGGGTTCAATTCTAGCTCCTGCCACTTACTAAAACTTATACTTTGAGCAAGTTACTTCACCTCTTTGGGTTCAGTTCCTTATATGTAAAACAGAGATAATATTTACTTCAGAATGCTATTGTCAAGATCTAACAGGAGAAATCACTGAAACACCTATCTCAGAAATGGATCTCCACCCCTTGCCAGATGAACAATTCTCCCAGCCCCATCACGACTACCAATTAACAGATACAGAGCCAGTGAACACCTTGCCCAAATATGTGGCTAACATCACAGGAGAAGAACCTGGTCTCAGATTCCACCTGCTTACTATGTCTGGTTTCCCAGAAACTCCCAGAGCTACATCACTGGCTGTCTGGCTCGAAGCAGTGTGAGATACCAAAGAAGCAGTTTCTGGTACAAGAGCTGCCACCCATGAGGCGTATTTGAGGAAACCACCTGATTCATTCATCAAAATTTCAGAATCTTCTGTTTTTAAACTGACAGCAATGAACCCAGCCCTAGCATACAAGATGTTTTCAATGATCTAATTAGAAGATATATGTAAAAATGTTTTGAAACATATAAAATACCAGGAGTCTGTGCAGCACAGTTAATGTCACTTCTCCTCCTCCTGAAGCTGAAAGTCTTTGCCCCACATTTCGCCTTGCCCCTCCCCCAGCCCAACCTTGAAAGGTGAGACCTCTGCCTTTTTTTCTAACCCTGGAACTTGGGGTTAAAGGAAAGCTTTCCTGAGAATTCAGTGAGGTTTCTGGTGGAAGAGTAATTCAGAAAGCTTACAGATTCCACCCATCCTCTTCCAACCACACATGGTCACCAAAGATAGAGTAATCTGGAAATCCTAAGACAAATGCATGCGTGTGGGATGGTGCGGGGAGACAGAAGGAAGAGGGAGAGGGAAGAGCTTCGTTGACATCAGGTGAAATACCATAAAGTATCCTCCCTTTCAGTCCCTGTCCATCCTTAAACTCGCCCCCTCCCACGTGCCAGGGGATTCTTTAATGTGGCTTCTCTCTGCGACAAAGCAAACAGAATAGCTCACAATTACTCAAAGAAAGAAGCAAATGAAGCAAGAACTTCTTGTGATCGGCCCTGGCCTTTCGGCTCTCCATCTCCCTCTCCTGGGAAAGGTCTGGTGGATCAAGATGAATCAAGATGAGAGTGACACAAGGTACTGTCCCCCTGCATGTCTTGAAGAACACCTCTTCCCCCGTCACTTCCAAGCTCCCTACGGATACATTACACAACTTAGATGTTCCTTGGCTCCATTTCCCTCTAGTACTGGTTAACTCCTTGACTTGTACTGAACATATGCCAAACCCTTGTCCCAGACACAAAAATGGTTTTTATTAAAACTTACTGATAAAAATATGCTTATATCACCCATGATAATTTCAAAATGCTCACAATGCTGACCTATTTGTTGTGCATTCCAATTAGCATTTTGTAAATCTGCTCAACAATTACTTTCACATTCAGATGAGACTCTTAAGACCAGGAATATATTTCCTAATAGCCTCCTAGATGAGCCCTAATCCATGAACATACCCAATGCAAAAGCAACTCCAAACCTCCAATTGTGCAAATTTAAACTGATGAAAAATGTGCTATTTTTTAATTCAGTAGGTGGTGGCCATTTTGTTTCTAGGTGTCTCCTGAGACACAATGGAATTTAAGGTGCATCTGGGAGCCCTTTAATGTCACAACAGTTCTCATCAACATCAATCTACTAGTTCAAAAGATGTTTTTAAGCCAAAAGTAAAACTAAAATGGTCAATAAATGCATCATTTGCTTAGTTAAATGAAGAAAGGAAGCATAAGGTATCAAGACGTTCTTCTTTCTGAGAGGTAGCCTCAGAGAAAAATGAACAAATGTTGCAGCTATAATATTTGGGTTATACAGGGAGGGTCTTTTAATGCAGCATAGCTCAGCCTGCACAAGCATTCTCTTCCCAACAGTGACCCCTCATGGCTTATAGTCCCTGGGATTTCCTGTCCAGCTGAAGGAAATAAAAAATCCTCTTTGCTGGTGCAGTCTGAGATAGCTATGTGTGCCGCGGCCAGAAGTAATTGTCAGGACACCTTGACACTGCAGCAAAATGTGAATTCCCAATTCCAGTTCCTAATTGGGAGGTGGACTCTTCTAGGCTACCAATCAATGGATCCAGACTAACCGTGCTCTTGGCACTGTGGGGACACAGAAAAAAGAATCACTCTATCTGAGTCAAGTAGCTTGTAATTTACTTGGAAAGATAAAGAAAGTAACCAGAAAATCCACTAAATGAAAAGCAGTAGGGTCAAACAAGTGCTTCAAGTTAGAAGCAATATTAGAGTGAACTTGAGAGGTCAGTGAAGAGATACCAGGTGTATAATTCTAGGGAACTGGGCCATAAGAAGGGGAGGTGGATAGAAAATGACTAAGCTGTAACAGAAAGTTCATGCAGAAGAGGAAGGGGAAATATCTTGTGAGTAGGTAGAAATGGAGCAAGATGGTAAAGGCCTTATCAGCCAGGCTAAGGGAGGTAGATTTTAACTTCCTCAATCTTTTTTGATAATCTGGAGCAGAGATTCTATAGTGCTGCAAAATTCACCATGACCCTATAGAGAATGCAAATAAAGAAAATGTAATTACAGGGAGAAGAAATAGACAGAAAGAAGATTCTTCAAAATCAGAATAATAGATGCTGGATGGATAACAATGGAAAGCTATAACCATAAAATATCAGTGTTAACAAAGATCTCAGGGATAAACTACCAAAGTGTTTTATTCATCAGGAAACTAAGGCCCCAAAAGGGCATGTCTTGCCCAGCATCACACAGCTGGAAGATGACAGAGCTGAGATATTTCCCCAAGAATCCTCCAGGAAAAGAAAACTTGGCTCTGTGTCCTGTGGTGGCAGATTTTTGGAAGTTTCCTTGGGCAATAGGCTCCCGAGTCCTGAGATGGCACCCTCAGCTAGTGAGACAAGCTGGCAAGCTCAAGAGTTGAGATGCTTAGCAGCCAAGTCACCTTTATGTTCCCATTTCTCATTTCAAAGTTCTTAACAACACACCACCTTAGAATTCTTGTTTGTTGTGCATGCGTGCTAACTTGCTTCAGTCATGTCCAATTCTTTGAGACCCCATGGACAGTAGCCCACCAGGATCTTCTGTCCATGGGATTCTCCAGGCAAGAATACTGGAGTAGATTGCCATGACCTCCTCCAGGGGATCTTTCTGACCCAGGGATCAAACCCACATCTCTTATGTCTCCTGCATTGGCAGATGGGTTCTTTACCATCAGTACCACTTGGGAAGCCCCTTATTTCTGGTACTTGATGTTAATGATGTTGTAGAAGATAGCTTAAGAGAAAAATAAGACTAGAGGAGACTTTTGAGAGTCCCTTGGACTGCAAGGAGATCAAACCAGTCAATCCTAATGGAAAGCAATCCTGAATATTCATAAGAAGGACTGATGCTGAAGCTCCAATACTTTGGTCACCTGATGCAAAGAGCTGACTCATTGGAAAAGATCTTAATCCTGGAAAAGGTTGAGAACAGGAGGAAAAGGACAACAGAGGACAAGATGATTGGATGGTATCACCAACTCAATGGACATGAGTTTGAGCAAGCTCCAGGAGATGGTGAAGGACAGGGAAGCCTGGCATGCTGCAGTCCATGGGGTCACAAAGAGTCAGACACAACTGAGCAACTGAACAACAACAACCCCCTAAAACTAACAATAGCAATAGAATTACATAAATTACCCAATTCATATCTAAACCTACTCAACTTTTTCACATTAAGAAAGACAACATTTACAGAAAAATTTAAATCTCAGTCTTTTCTACAGGCCAATGATATTCAAAGGATGTGGCATTTGGCGTTCAAAGCCCTCAGTTCAATTCTAACCTGGACACTCCTAGCAGCATGTCCACTTGGGAAAGTCACTTATTCAGTTCTTCAACTGTAAAATGGAGGTAGCATTTTCTGGATCTAAGGATTGTGAGGATTAAGTACAATTATATTTGAAACTACTGCAAATTGATATATAAATGTGAATGACTGCAGCTCATTATTCTTCTCCACCACCCACAATTTTTCTCCTAGAAAGTTAATCTCCTGGCAAAATCAACAGCTTTTTCCAAGAAAACAAGCTTAACTTATTAAGGTAAATCTTAACACTACTTCCAAGGAATGCTGTGCTATAATTAAGGCAGAAAACTCTGTGTATATGTGTGTGTGAGTGTGTGTGTGCGCAAGTGTGTTCCCCACGGAGCCCCACTATCCTCAAAGACTCTCAAGACATTCTTATTGAAGATGTTTCCCCTTCCTCTAGGCAGACGAAGCCCCACACTGACTTGTGGCACAGTTTGGACTTCAGCCCACACTTATTCCCCAGGCCAGGTGATGTTAGCCGTGTGTGTGTGTGTATCTGTGTATGGGTGTATGTACAAGACACATTTCCTCAGCCTCCCTAAGTCTATGTACAAAGAGATTCTTATTTCAAAAGCATTTCAAGAATTCTTCCTAAAAGGTATATTCTATTATCTGAAAGGTACAAAATTATTCTAAATTTAAGCAGAAAGGTAGCCATTGGAAGCTGCCATTAAGCTTTCAATATCACCCATGTAGTTTCAAATTCAGAGAAGGCAATGGCACCCCACTCCAGTACTCTTGCCTAAAAATCCCATGGATGGAGGAGCCTGGTAGGCTAGTCCATGGGGTCGCTAAGAGTGGGACACGACTGTGCGACTTTACTTTCACTTTTCCCTTTCATGCACTGGAGAAGGCAATGGCAACCCACTCCAGTGTTCTTGCCTGGAGAATCCCAGGGACGGTGGAGCCTGGTGAGCTGCCGTCTATGGGGTCACACAGAGTCGGACATGACTGAAGCGACTTAGCAGCAGCAGCAGCAGTTTCAAATTTGGCTTCAAAATCCCATGTTGCTGAAGAAGTCCACTGATATCCTGACATCTTTGGATCATATTAGTCACCTTGCTGCTACTGCTGCTAAGTCGCTTCAGTCGTGTCTGACTCTGTGCGACCCCATAGACAGTAGCCCACCAGGTGCCCCCGTCCTTGGGATTCTCCAGGCAAGAACACTGGAGTAGGTTGCCATTTCCTTCTCCAATGCATGAAAGTGAAAAGTGAAAGTGAAGCTGCTCAGCCGTGTCCGACTCTTAGTTCCCCCATGGACTGCAGCCTACCAGGCTCCTCCATCCATGGGATTTTCCAGGCAAGAGTACTGGAGTGGGTTGCCATTGCCTTCTTACCTGGGCTCAGAACCTGTAGCATCCATGCTTCCAGGAGCACTTATAAACAGGGTCATAAATCACTTACAGTTGTATTCTATTTCAGATCACTTCATTAATGGATTAACCATCCAGCCAATAGGAACCTCCACTCCCAATTAAAACTCACACACACATACACACACACACATTTGTTTCTATCAAAACCTGATGGTTCATTCTGAATCCAAACCATGGAAGATATTGGAGATACAAAAATAAGCAAGCCCTGAGCCTGGAAGTCAAGATACTTAGAGCCTTAAATCTGTTCAATTAAAACAGACTCCATTGTGTGCTAGATAGCATCCAAAGATGGCCACCATCAATTCCTCCTTCCTGTTTATTCTTCACCCTCCTCTGGGGCCACCCTGGTGAATTTCTTTGATGAATAAACTGAGATGAACGTATCCCTGTGTCAATTCCAGGCCTAGAACAGAAGTTTTCACTTTTCTGTTTTCTGGGGAAGCAGCCACCACACTCTGAAGAAGCTTAGGCTAGACTTCTAAATGATTTGATACCACTAATCACTCTTCCTCTCATGGAGAGAAAGAAGCCATTTGGAGGAGAACCAAGGCATCAAACATGCAGGTGAAGCTTTCTTACACCTTCCAGCCCAGCCATCAGCTGAATGTAGCTAAGTGAGCAACTCAGGGAACAAAAGCCATGCTCAAATTCCTGACCCCCAGAGGCAAGAGAACTATCATATCTTTGAGATTGTTTGGCAGCAACTGATATTTGAAAAAAGAAAGCATTGGTGGTAAGATGAGCACAGTCAAAACAGTTATTAGCCTTGTGCAGTAAAAGATCTTTAAAAAAGAAAATACCTCACTGTGATCTACTTGTTTATTTGACCCCACATGAAGATGCAAGCAAGCTGGTAGGAATCCAAGAATTGGAAGTTGTGGCTCTTACAACCCCACCTGGTGCTTTTTTAACCTTTAAGTTGTTTTCTATAAGAAAAAGTCTAGGTCTTTTATTTCTTTGTTCCCTTCCTAAGTAAAGACCTCTACGTGTTGTGCTGGGCACATAAATGATCATCAAGAAAGATCAAAGAATTATTTTTCTAAAGTTTAACCCAAATGTCAATCCCCAGCTTATTCTACACTCCCCCCATGAAATTTTTAGCCCTGTCACATTGTAGCCCAAGACTTAAGGTTGAATTGGAGTCACTTAGCCATCAAGAGAAAAGCAGTTTTGACTTAACAAACGAACCCAAGCCATAGGAGGATGGGGTGTTCTCAACACATGGATCCTGTATGGGACTCCCTCTTGGAAGCTCTTTGGTGGAGAGTTGCCTGTGTCTGAGGGTTTAAAATAAAAGAGTGTCTGGAATGGACCAAAATCCTATGGGCTTCAAATTCTCCAAACAGGCATGAAACCTGGCCAGGGTCCCAAAGCAGACCCAACCATCAGAGTGAGGCATTCAGATGGTTCACATGTACTAAACTGTGAGTGGTAGTCACTGGTCCAGCACCATTCTCTGAGAAGGAAGATCTTGCCTGCCTAGATGGTAGCTGTTCCATAAAGATCACTGTTGGATAAATCATTGGAAAAGATTATATTGGACATAAGTAAACTGTCCCGGAATTACAAAACACAACCCTTCAAAACATTCCTTCTTTTCATTCATTCATCAAGTGCTTATTGAGAATCTTCCATGTACTACACAGTGTGCTGGGACACCGGGACACAGACACAGACCAAAGTTCCTGGGCTCAAGTGGATCTCATTAAGAATAACCTTTTTGAACAATTTTTGTTGGCAGTCTTCCTGACAAAGATTGTTTCCTCCCTACTTTCTTATAAAACAAATTAAATGTAGCCTCTTCTACATAGTGAAAGTTAAAGTGATAGTTGCTCAGTTCTGTCTGATTCTTTGCCACCCATGGACTGTAGTCCACCAGGCTCCTCTGTCCATGGGATTTCCCAGGCAAGAACACTGGAGTGGGCTACCATTTCCTTCTCCAGGGGATCTTCCCAACCCAGGGAACGAATCCAGCTCTCCTGCATTGCTGGCAGATTCTTTACCGTCTGACCCACACATCACTAAAGAATGCAAAAATCTCATGGGTTACTGAGTTACATGAAGCTGCCTGCCCTAATATAAAAATATTCTTTATTGCTGTGTTGTGTCTATACAGTCTTTCTTTTTCACTCCACACTCTCTGCTCTATTTCTTCCTAACGCCAATGCCTCTCATAACCCAATTTCCTGATTCTCCATATCTAACCTTCTGTAGGCTTTGGCAATCTATCTATAGCTAAACATATTGGAACCATGTGTCAAAGAAGAGTCAATAAAGTGCTGGGGAAAGAACAGTACATGGGCTTTACTTATTGCAAAAAATCTGTGGGAAAGTATTTCACTTGTTTGGAAGGTTTTTGTAGTTGCACATGGGGTCCAAGATCTGAGTTGCTACTAGTCTGGCCTCTGAATAAATGGGGTGCTGAAATATTACTTGGACATTATTCTTGGTGAGACAAAGCCTTCAGGTTAACTGAAGCCAGAGGAGCCCCACCTATTCGGCTACATAGAAGTTTCTACAAAACTGGAACCATTTCAAGTTTAAATGTGTCCTTTGAGAACTGGTGGCACCAATCACATTATGTGATCAATTTCATAGTCTATGTGAATTCATGTGTCTGACTATTATATCACCCCTGGTCAGGGAGTGCTCCTTAGAAACCGCCTTCCTTTCATTTGGAGCCAAGAGCCCAAGGTCAGAGAATAGTTTCAGAAGAGGCCAAATGATGCCAAGTGGCAAGCTGGAGCACTGAGTTAATCTCACTCAGGGGTCTGCATTTGAACCCCATCTTTCCTAATGACTAAAACTGGCTCAGCAGTTTCATAAAGCCAAACATACCAGACTCAAGAGCCTAAATCAGCAAGAGGATAGAAAAGAAAGAAAACACCCTTGTTTACGGTGTTGAGCTGCCCTGGGCTTTGGGCTTCACATTAGGGTAAGAGAGTGCGGAATTATGACTTTGCTCAGATGGGCTGTTTGATGCTGAGGATGCAAAGCTGCAACCCTGGGAGAGACATCAAGGATTATTTTGTGTGTACTGTCTTCATGAATTCCACTCCCTGTTCCTCTTCATCACTGCAGATTATTTCTTTATGAGACTTCACTGGAGCTGGAAACAAATTTACAGAAGAGCGGCAAATGTTAGAAATAAGGAGCTAGAAGGGACCCAACACTAACTAGTTCAAATAGCTAGATGTATTGATGGGAAAAAAAAAGTCCAGAGAGATGTGTTGACTTACTCAGGATGGCAAAGTTGATTCAGAACTCAGATTCAAGCCCAGTGGTTTTTCCACCTGACCTTATGTCTTAGTTCAGGCTGATATAACAGAATACCATAGACTGGGTGACTTAAACAACAATGATTTATTTCTCAAAGTTCTGGAGGCTGAAAGTTCAACATCAGGATGCCAGCATGGTCAGATTCTTGGTGAAGGCCCTCTTCCTGTTTACAGGTGACCATCTTTTCAATGTTTCCTCACATGGCAGAAAGAAAGATCATCTCTCTTGTATCTCTTTTTATAATGACACTGATTTCTTTCATGGGGGCTCCATCCTCATGACCTAATCACTTCTCAAAGGTCCCATCTTAGTACCATCACACTGGGGTTAGGATCTTGGTGTATAAATTGGCAGAGTCTATAACATCCAGTCTGTATATAAAACAACTTTATGAGCTTCTTCATCTTATTTTACCACACATAGCTAAGATGAAGCCCTTATAAATGTATTATTATTATTATCAATATTATTATTATTATTATTAAAGAAGCTCACACTCAGAACAATAGCATGTCACATCTCAAAGGAACTTTAGATTTATTCTGATCCAGCCCTCATATTTTACAGATTGTTCAAGGTCAAGGAAGGGTCTTCGTGGAGAATATGGGGCCTGGGCAAAGGATTGAAACTGGAGCAGGAATATATAAAATTATAGATTTAGGAAACTCAGAGATCATTAGTCCTACCCTGAGGGTGACCCTGAGATTAGACAAGGGAAGTAGCTAGTTCATGGGCAGTTAATGGTAGAGCAGCTCCTAAATCTTGGCAACATCATTCTTAGTGCTGTTCACTGCACCACAGGGCATCTTTGCAGCCATTGATGGGGAGAAAAAATACATCTTTCAAATATTAGCATATTGTAAAATCACAGTTCACTGGAATTCTCAGGAAATGAGGCATTCTGGTTAAATGAATTAGCTGGTTAATGAGACCCAAGGTCTGTTCCATGTCTGTAATTCTTGCCTACTTTTCCATCTGCTATGATATCTGATCCTTCACAAAGAGGCAACCAGAAAGCTCTTCCTGTTTCTGCCCTAGTTTATAGAAATCTCTCCAAAATGTCAGATTCTCATTTTCTTTTTATACTCAGTCGAATCTAGTGAACATCACTGGGTCTTTGTTTGCTGATGAAGGATCTTGCTAGCACTGTGTAACACTTGCTATTAATGACAAGGCTAGGATAGATTATTTTATGCACTTTCATTATTTCTGACAACCTTTCCGACTTGAGCTGGATATGACAAATAGACAAAGATTCTGTTGAAAATGTAATTTGTTTCTACCTTTTTCTAGTCTGGAGTGATGGGAATGAAAGTTAAGAAATTACAGTTCATTGAGTTCCCACAGCACAGAGGCACCATTCCTAAGTGGCATTCTTGCTGAATCCTCTTTCCCACCCTGGGAGATGAGGCTCTCCATGCTCATTCTTCAGATAAAGAATCTGAGGGTTAGAGAGGTTAAATAACTTGCCCAAAATTGTACAAATAAAGCAGGATTGGGTTGGGGTTTAAACCTAGCTCGGGGTAGATAGTCAGCAACAACTGTGCAAGGGACTAGGGGTATATTTCTAAGTGTTTGACTTTAAGAAAAAGTCACAGAGCTAACAATCCTGTGTGGAGGCAAAATGGAAACATTCTGTATCTTCTGGGGGTCATTTTTTCTTCCTGGGCCTTGGTTTCCTCATTTATAAAATGGGAAAGGAGAGAAGTGCAGCAGGCCCCTTCTTACTAAACAGTCCTTACCCACCAGCGTGAGTGTTTTCTCATTTCCGTATCTAGACTTGGAACTATAGACAGCGAAGGAGACACATCTGTTTCTTGTTGTTAGAGTCATTTAATCAGAGAGACAACATGGCAATGAGTGAGCAATTCATGAACAAATGGATAAGATGGACTGTCTACATTTTCTCAAGCCAAGAAAATACACATTAATTGTGAGTAAAAAAAAAAACAAAAAAGCCATACATTCCAAAGTTTAACCTTCAAATGCAAGGATGCTAGGAGTATTGACTTCTTTCTTCTTAAGCTGTCCAAAGGGTTTCTTGAAGGAGGTAAGATTCTTTGTATTGTGTGAGAGAGAAAACTCTCTGAGTAGAATCAAAGATGATGTGTTCTAGTGTTTATTAATGCTGAAAGAAGGCTTGGAGGCAAGCATGAGATGGTCTTGAAGAAGAAGGCATAGAATGTTAGTTTTGGGGGCTGCCATAACAAGCTACCACAACCAGATAGCTTAAAAAAAAAACAGAAATTCATTCTTTCACAGTTTGGGAAGCTAAAAGTCTGCAGTCAAGGTGTTGGCAGGATTGTCTCCTCCTTTTTTTTTTTTAAGTCGCTCAGTCGTGTGCCAACTCTTTGCAACCCCATGGGCGTAGCCCACCAGGCTCCTCTGTCCATGGGGATTTTCCAGGCAAGAATACTGGAGTGGGTAGCTGTTCTCTTCTCCAGGGGATCTTCCCAACCCAGGGGTCGAACCCAGGTTTCCCGCGTTGCGAGCAAATTCTTTACTATCTGAGCCACCAGGGAAGCCCAAGAATACTGGAATGGGTAGCCTGTCCCCTTTCCAGGGGATCTTCCTGACCAAGGAATCGAACCAGGGTCTCCTGCATTGCAGGCGGATTCTTTACCAACTGAGCTACCAGGGAAACCCGAGGACTGCTTCCTTCTGAGGGCTCTGAGAGTGAATCCATTCCAGGCCTCTCTCCTGGTTTTGGTGGTTGTCACCCATCCTTGACTTTTACATGCATCACTTCAGTCTCTGCCTCTCTCTTCTTAGGACATTTCTCCCTAAGTGTCTGCAGTTTTTCCACAAAGACAATTAGTCATATTGATTCAGGGTCCATTCCTCTCTAGTATGACCTCATTTTAACATAATTCCTTCTTTTGTTGTTAAGTCACTCAGTTGTGTCCAACTCTTTGCGACCCCATGGACTGCAGCATGCTAGGCTTCCCTGTCCTTCACCATCTCCCAGAGTTTGCTCAAACTCATGTCCATTAAGTCAGTGATGCCATCCAACCACCTCATCTTCTATTGTCCCCTTCTCCTCCTGCCTTCTATCTTTCCCGGCGTCAGGGTCTTTTCCAGTGAATCGGCTCTTGGAATCTGGTGGGCAAAGTATTGGGGCTTCAGCTTCGGCATCAGTCTTTCCAAGGAATATTCAGGGTTGGTTTCCTTTAGGATTGACTGGTTTGATCTCCTTGTAGTCCAAGGGACTCTCAAGAGTTCTCCAACACCACAGTTTGAAAGCATCAATTCTTCGGCACTCAGCCTTCTTTATGGTCCAACTCTCCACAATCCTATTTTCAAATAATGTCGCATTTTAAGATATTGAGGGGTTGAAACGTCAGCATATATTTTTGGAGGACACAGCTCAACTCATTAAAAAGTGAGATAAGCAGAGGAGTTGGATGTTAATAGCAGCAAAAAACCAGAGGGGTGGAAATATTCAGGTTTGCAGGACCACGAGGGTAATGAAACAGGGATTCCTAGATGGCCAAAGGCAGATAATCAAGTGTGTTCCCTAAGCCTCAGTTTCAGCAGGGCTGTTACTGGCTGCTGTAGGTAGGTCATCCTCTCATACCCTTCAGTCCAGAACTTACAAGGAGAGGGGCTGCATCTGCTAAACAATTCAAATCACAACACAAGCACTCTCACACTCTTTCCTTCCTCCCTCCCTGCACTATCTATCCTTCCCTGCTTCTCTCCCCTCCTATCACCCTTCCTTCCCTTCTTCAACAAACATGTATTGACTACCATTATGTGCCAGGTGCGTAGTTCTAGGTTCTCTGTTCTAGGTGCTGGAGATACCACAATGAACAAAATAGACAACAACCACCCCAAATCCTTGCTATCATGGAACTTATATACTAGCAGAGAATGACGACAAGCCGTGAGCATAGAAAATAAATCATATAAGACATTTGAAGGTTTTAAGTGTTTTGTAAATGGAGGGCAAAAGGGGGGCATGGAGAGTAGAGTAATGAAACCTGGGGGTTCAGGGGGTTGTGCTGCATGTTGTAACAGAGTTGTCAAGGTAGATAGACCTCAGAGAAGGAGACGTTTGAGTGAAGACTTGTAGGAGGTGAGAGAATGAACTGTGCAGATAACTGGGAGAAATATTCCAGACTCAGAGAGGAGTCAGTGCCAAGTGGGAGTGTGCCTGGCATTAAAAGGCCCATGTGGGCCCCTGAATAAGGGAGTGGGGGAGAGTGATGAGAGATGAGGTCGGAGAGGAATAGGTGACACCTTGTGGGTTACTTAAGGACTTTGGTTTTTGTCCTGGGGAAGTGGTGAGGCTTTGGCAAGTTAAGTTTGAAGTGTCATGATCTGACTTACATTCACCTGGCCTCACTGGCTGCTGCATAGAGCATAGACTACAGTGGCTGTGGGAGAGGCAGGAAGCAGGTAGGAGGCTGTAGTTAGCATCCAGGTAAGAGCTGCCACCAAGTGGGATGGGGAGGGCAGTGGAGGAAGCAGGCAAACAGAAAGATCAGGAGTAGAGGTTGGAATGAAGGACAGAGATGGAACTGAGGCATTTGGATATAGGATTCTGGAGTTCAGCAGAGAGGTCTGACTTGGAAATAAATACTGGGTGTCATCAACATGTAGAAGGTGTTTGTGGTACTTATCTATCACTGTGTAATACATTATTCCAGAGTTAGAAATCTAAAATAACATTCATTTACATGTACAGCTTCTGAGGTCAGGAATCTGGGAGCAGCCTCGTGAGACTGCAGTCAGGCTGTCAGCCAAGGTACATTCATTGCAAGGCTCTATGGGGCCGGAGCACCCACTTGCAGGCTCACGGCCTCCATGCTGTCAGGCCTTGGTTCCTGGCTGGCTGTGGGCCGGAGGCTCCAGTTCCCCGAGATGCGGGCCTCCCCATAGGGCTGCTCACACAACATGGTGGCTGGCTTCCCCAGAGCGAATAATTTGAGAGAGCAGGAGAGAGGAAACAAGGCAGAAGTTGCAGCCTTTTTCATAACCGAATCTCAGAAGTGATGTAGTCACACTTTACTGTGTGGCTTTGGCCACAAGCACCAACCCTGTTATGATGTGAGACCCGGATTCCAGGAGGTGAAGGCAGTTGGGGGCCATCTTGGAATCTAGTTACCTTATGTGTAAACCTCAAGATGGAGGAGAGCAATGAAAGTCCCTCTCCCCTTTCCTTCTTTTCTTCTTTTTTTCCTTCTATCTTTCCTTTTCATTCTTTTCTCCTTCTTTATCCTTCATCTCTTTCTTCCTGCCACACAGTCACTGTCCACCTTCTACGTGTCAGGCCTGTGTAAGGCCACTGGTGTCAGAGACAACTTAACACAGTCCTTGTTCCTGAGGAATGAATACACACCAGCACTGCACTGACCCAAAGCTGGGCAGACATGAGGATTCAGAGGGAGGAGCAACGGATGTGGGGATTCAAGGAAACTTCACAGAAGAACCTAGAGCTGCTGAAGGGTGACCATGGGGATCTAAGTAGACAGAAACAGCTGTGGGGAGAGTGTTGGGGACCAAAAATAAGAGGACCATTATACTCATGTGGAAGGTGAAACCAAGACCTCCCCCCCCCAGTTTCAGGGGTCAGGCTCTGTCTCTGAAGCCGGGTTACTCCTCACAAACCCTCCTGCCAGGACATGGATGCTCACAGCCATCAGAGGGCGCCTGGGCAGGCCAGGCTGAAGCAGCCGTGAGGCCGAGAGCTCGGTGAGCCTCCACACAGGTGGGAACAGCAGTGGTCTCAGAGCTGAGGATCAGATCACATACAGACCCGGCCCCTAACCCCACGACACCCAGGCCTGCTGGAGCAGGGCCAGGCAGCCCCTGCTCATAGATCCCAGCCCAGATCCAGAGCCTTTGAAATACATCTGCCTCTTCCTGGGCCTGCTCCCCGCGCCCCCATGGTGTCATTTCCAAATCCATTACATTCCAATGGCTTTGGGATCTTTTAATTACATGTGACGAAGCCTCGCCATTGCTGGAATTAGGCGGCCTGTGTTGACGATTTATAGGCCTCAGCTTTCACACAAGCAGGGTAATAAATAACATGAAATGGGCCCTTCAGTATTAAAAACTTCAGAGCTACCCACTAAGCCATGACAGAAAGAAGAAAAAAAAAATGAAAGGGTAAAAAAATAAAAAAACAGTAATGTCTGTGTTTCATGTGTTTAAAATACTGTATGTGAAACAGGGAATGTCAAAAATACGGGGTGCTGAGCAATAGGCAACTCATAAAATTTTATCTCTGGTATGAGGATTTCCAACCACATAATGAGGACTTTCCTTTTTTTTTTTTTTTTTTCTTTTTTAATCCTGGGTAATTCAAGGCTGATGAGGTGACTGAGAGGGCAGGTTGCCTGGCACACCCATTTACTTCCCCAGATTTAATGGCAAGGTGAGGACTAGGGGGTGAAGCAGCCCCCAGTCTCCCCAGGACTTGCCTCCGGCCCCCCTGAGCAGCCACGTTCCCTTCCTCTGGCTCATGCTGGTCTCTGTAGCTGGCACGACGTCCTCTCCTTTTCTTCCAGCCACATTTCCGACACCCCCTACCCAGTGCCCAGAGGCATCCTCTGACTGCACCAGGCACCTTCCCCAAACACACCACAATAGAGGTCAGCCAGAGGCTGGTGCGCGGAGTCCCCAAGCCCAGGGCTGCCCACAGGCCTTACCTGTCCTCTGAGTGGAGACTTCCCGAGGGCCAGGCCAGGGCTGTTGCTGCCTTTCTGTTCCCTCTTGACACCTGGCACAGGGCCAAGCACATCGCAGCAACTCTACAAAGCCTTTAAGATTAAGAAGCCAAGAAGCAGGAATCCAGTTGGATTCCAGTCCAGAGAGGCCAGAAATAGCTTGTGAGAGAGAATGTGGGGAAAGAAGGGACAGGACAGAAGGAGAAAAACCTTATCTCAGCCTCATGGATGGGGAGGAACAGGCATTCAGATGCCTCGAGCTCGGTGGGGCCTCCTCACAGTGACAGTACAAATGAGACTCGAAGGATACTGGGATCCAAAGTCTTGAGGGAGGCAGGGGTATCTTGAGTCCCTTCCGTAGTCTTCTTGCCAGCATCCCGCCTCTCCTGTGATCCGGCTGTGTGCCTGTGCCCCCCTCTGCTCCCATCACCCACAGCCTGATGAGCGCAGCTCTGGGACCATGGCCCACTGAAGTCATCTTGCCCCTTGAGATACATCTCTCAAACTCAGAGCCCCTCCCAGGACCTGGCCAGCCTGGAGAGAGGCTGGCCCTGGATCAGGTGCCCACCCTAATTCAGTCAGCCATCTGTAAGGGCACCAGCTTAGCTGCTCAGGGAAAGGAATGAACAGTCCTGTGTCCATCAGGGAGCTGAGGAAGGACAGGATTTCTTGGGGCCTCAAATACAGGATGGTTTGCAGAAGAGACTGAGCTTTTTTGGGCCTTAAAACCTGGTCCAAGTGTAAATTCAGTTCAGTTTAGTTCAGTCACTCAGTCGTGTCCGACTCGTTGCGACCCCATGGACTGCAGCATGCCAGGCCTCCCTGTCCATCCATCACCAACTCCCGGAGCTGACAAAACATGGTCCGCTGGGAATGAATGGCAAACCACTTCAGTATTCTTGCCTTGAGAACCCCATGAATAGTATGAAAAGGCAAGTTTAAGTAGATAGAGGTAATTCTAGACCTGAGAGAGTCTAAGAACCAGATCCAACCCTATCTGACATCCATGACATCCAACCCTTTGGATAGGAGAAGATCTAGATTTTCAAATCTAAAAGAAGGGAGAGAATTGGCAGAGACCACAGAAGCAGGTGAGTGTGTGTCAGGCCACTGAACTGTCTACTTTACCTATGGTTGAGGCTTGGCTGATAACACATAATCTCCCTATGAATGGGAGTCATGGGTACCATGTTCACTGCTAGGGGTGTGTGTGTGTGTGTGTGTGTGTGTGTGTGTGTGCATACATGAATGGTCAGCCGTGTTCAACTCTTTGAGACCCCATGGAATCTAGCCCTCCAGGCCCCTCTGTCCATGGAATTTTCCAGGCAAGAATACTAGAGTGGATTGCCATTTCCTACTCCAGGGGATCTTCCCAACCCAGGGATCCAATCTGTGGCCCTGCATTGGCAGGTAGATTCTTTACCACTGTGCCGCCTGGGTTCCCAGGGCCTTCACAAAACAGGCACTTATTCATGGAATGAATCAGTAGCATTGAAACGCAGAGGCCTTGTCCTGACAGTAGTCTCGCTTCTTTGACAGACGTTACGAGGTGCATCTATCCTAAGGGCTTGTTAGATGAAAGAGAAAAAGATCTTTCGGTTTGGGTCCCCTGGGCATCAACAGTCAGAAAGCCTAGCTTAAGTTTTCAGCTTTCTTGCCTGAAATAGCCTCTAGGACTATTGCAAAGGTGTATTTCTTAATAATAACTTTCTAATCTCTGTGGGCTCAGAATTCCCAGAGGGCATGACTGAGAACTGCAGTTAGTGGCTTTGGAAGTCCCAGTACAGCCCAGAATAGATGATCAGGGCCAAGATATTGTCACTAAGAACTGCTTGTCCTAAAGGCAAGGGGGAAACAGAATCAGGCTGACTCAGCAAAGCCCACATCTCAAGAGTAAAAGATACTTACTCACTGTACTGCCCACAGGGGATAGACGTGGCCTCTGACTTCTGGATTGTTATTCATTTAATATTATTTAATATTTATACTTTAATATTTACCTTTAAATTGACCTACTTTTCAAAATTAGATTTGCACTAATAATACCAATAGTAGTAGGGTAGGGCTTTATAAGATGATAGCTAGCTAGATACATGATATCTATAATACATTATAAAATATTATATCATTAACTTTATATTATATAATTGCATATAAAATAAATATATAAATATTAAAATATGAAATATTATTATAGACAGTCTAAAATCATTGTGCATACCACTAGTGATATATGCTTGCCATTTGGAAAATACTAGACTAAATGACTAACTTTTATGATCCTTTTTAAGTTTAAGGTTCTATGATTTCTGAGAAGTTTAGTTTTATGAGTATTTTTTGAATATCTGGAACACTTTCCCTTTTTCTTTCCCCTTTCCTAAATCATGGTCCTGCTCAATTTCACTTCCCCAGTGAAGGTTTCTATGCAGAAGAGAGATAACTTAGCAGGCCTGAGATTACCATCTTTAGAAAGATCTACTTGCAAGGTTAGCCTTTGGGCTGATGTCTGGGAACTTGAATTTTTGGAATGTTCCCACCATGACTAACTGCTAAGCACTAAAATGTGTGTGCAAACAATGCAATTTATGATGAACACCTGCTTCCCTCTGGAGGTCTAGAATTTTGGTATGTGCTAGGCAGAAGATGTCTACGTGATCATGGCCAGTGAAAACCTTGATCCTTGCATCTCTAATGAGCTTTCCTGGTAGATGACACTTCACGTGTGTTGTCACAGTTCCATGCTGGAGGACTCAGCATGCCCTGTGTGACTGCACTGGGGGAGGACTTTGGAAGCTCTCTCTTGACTTTCTCCAGACCTTGCCTATGGGCCTTTTCCCTTTGCTGCTTTTGTTTATATTCTTTTTCTATAATAAATCTTAGCCCTGAGTGCAACGCTGAAACCTGAATCACTGAACTTGAAGGTAGTCTAGGGGACCCCACATACAGCTTCTTTCCATGACCATTCCACCCTCCAATTCTCTTCCTATTCTGAGCCCGTTGAGCAACTTAGAATCATACAACTCTCCCCTTGTTTTGTCCATTAATACAGTACATTACTAGTAATACCTGATGTCTCTGTCCTAGTCATTAATAAGCTCCTATAAAACGAGGGACTGTTTTGTATATAACTTTGATTTGTATTTGCATTTGTGATTAATAGGGTCTTATTCATAGTAATAGTTCTAGGTTTCTTTTTAAAAAAGAATACAAAACAAAATCAAATAAAAAATTTAGATTCATTTGTTATTATAAAAATAATTTCAAAACTACATAAAAAAAAGGAGAAAATTTAAAATCATCCATGATTCCCTATCCATAAATAACCATTTTAATCTCTTGGTTACATATCCATAAAGAGTTTTTCTAAGAATGGTATCATTATTTTTGTTAATCTTTTCTTAGTAAATATGTGTTCTTACAATTACATGTTTGTTAATAATGCCATTTTTAACAGTTACATATTAACTCATTGTGTCCCAACATATATGTGGCCCCAACTGGTGACTCTTGAGCAAATCACTACCTACAGACATGTCTTTGTTTTGGGCTGCATAGCACTGTGGTCATTATTCAGTCATTAAGTCCTATCTGACTCTTTGTGACCCTGTGGGCTGCAGTCTACCAGGCTCCTCTGTCTTCCACTGTCTCCTAGAATTCGCTCATATTCATATCCATTGAGTCAGTGATGCTATCTAAACTATTTCATCCTCTGCCACCCCCTTCTCTTTTTGCCTTCAATCTTTCTCAGCATCTGGGTCTTTTCCAATAGGTCAGCTCTTCACATCAGGTGGCCAAAGTATTCAAATTTCAGCTTCACCTTCAGTCCTACCAATGAATATTCAAGGTTGATTTCCTTTAGCATTGACAGGTTGGTCTCCTTGTAGTCCAAGGGACTGCCAAGAGTCTTCTCCAGCACCACAGTTCAAAAGGTGCTCAGTCTTTTTTATGGTCCAAATCTCACATCCATACACGACTACTGGAAAACCCATAGCTTTGGCTATAGACACCTTGGTCGAAAAAATGATGTCTCTGCTTTTTTTAACACACTATGTTTGTCATAGCTTTCCTTCCAAGGAGCAAGCATCTTTTAATTTCATAACTGTAATCACCATCTGCAGTGATTTTGGAGCCCAAGAAAATAAGATCTGTAACTGCTTTCACATTTTCCTCTTCTATTTGCCATGATGTGATGGGATTGGATGACATGATCTTTGTTTTTTTAATGTTGAGTTTTAAGCCAGCTTTTTCACTCTCCTCTTCACCTTCGTCAAGAGGCTCTTTAGTGCCTTTTCACTTTCTGCCATTAGAATGGTGTCATCTGAGGTTGTTGATATTTCTCCCACCAATCTTGATTCCAGCTTGTGATTCATCCAATCTGGCATTTTTCATGATGCACTTAACATAGAAGTTAAATAAGCAGGGTTACAATATACAGCCTTGTCATACTTCTTTCCCAATTTTGAAACAGTCAGTTCTAACTGTTGCTTCTTGACCTGCATACAGGTTTCTCAGTAGACGGGTAAGGTGGTCTGTTACTCCCAGCTCTTTAAGAATTTTCCACAATTTGCTGTGATCCACACAATCAAAGCCTTAAACATAGTCAATGAAACAGAAGTAGATGTTTTCCTGGAATTTCCTTGCATTCTCTATGATCCACTGAATGTTGGTAATTTGATCTCTGGTTCCTCTACCTTTTCTAAATCCAGTTTGTACATCTGAAATTTCTTAGTTCATGTACTATTGAAGCCTAGATTGAAGGATTTTGAGCATAATCTTGCTAGCATATGAAATGAGTGCAATTGTATGGTAGTTTGAACATTCTTTGACATTACTTCTCTTTAGGATTGGAATGAAAACTGATCTTTTCCAGTCCTGTGGCCACTGCTGAGTTTTCCAAATTTGCTGACATATTGCATACAGCACTTTCACAGCATCATCTTTAGGACTTGAAATAGCTCAGCTGGAATTCTGTCACCTCCAGGAGATTTGTTCATAGTAATGCTTCCTATGGACCACTTGACTTCACACCCAGGATGTCTGGCCCTAGGTGAGTGATGGGTGGCAGTATCCAACTTGATTCCAAGGTTTGAGTAACTAAACAATGCCCAACAGGTGCATACATCTATGAGTAAATAATTATGATTATTTAACAGTAAAATATAAACATTATTTTTTCTTTCAATTTATGTGTAATAGGATTCAAACACTACGTTGTTTGTTTGTGCCTGACTACTTAAACCTAACTATGAGACATTTATTTTTGTCTGCTGCTGCTGCTAAGTAGCTTCAGTCGTGTCCGACTCTGTGCAGCCCCATAGACGGCAGCCCACCAGGCTCCACCGTCCCTGGGATTCTCCAGGCAAGAACAGTGGAGTGGGTTTCCATTTCCTTCTCTAATGCATGAAAGTGAAAAGTGAAAGTGAAATCGCTCAGTCGTCTCCAACTCCCAGCAACCCCATGGACTGCAGACTACCAGGCTCCTCCATCCATGGGATTTTCCAGGCAAGAGTACTGGAGTGTGGTGCCATTATTTTGGTCTAGGGGTACTGTAAAAAAAATATTACTGGGACAAAGTTTGGGAATCTTACGCATATTCCTTGTAGAATGAAAGATAATGCGTTGTCTAGTTTCACTCCTGCCTGACTGATCTCAACCCACATGGTCACTAAGTCACTAGAGCCTGTAATGCCTGTATTAGCTACATCAAGTGTCTGTGAGCTATTCCTGAGACATTTATATTGCCTTTCACTGTTAATAAACAAAGAGGAGCTTCTTCATAGCTAACATTCCATACATTCAGGATTATGTTCTTAGAATAAGCTCCTAGAAAAAAGAATTTCTGAGTAAGATTAGCCCCAGTTTTAAGCTTTTGAAAATTATTTCTGGTTTGACTCAGCTTCATTTGAGAATCGAAGAAGGCAATGGCACTCCACTCCAGTACTCTTGCCTGGAAAATCCCATGGATGGAGGAGCCTGGTGGGCTGCAGTCCATGGGGTCGCTAAGAGTCGGACACGACTGAGCGACTTCACTTTCACTTTTCACTTTCATGCCTTGGAGAAAGAAATGGCAACCCACTCCAGTGTTCTTGCCTGGAGAATCCCAGGGACGGGGGAGCCTGGTGGGCTGCTGTCTATGGGATTGCACAGAGTTGGACACGACTGAAGTGACTTAGCAGCAGCAGCAGCATTTGAGAATCCCCAAGACAGAGAAAACGCCCAACACACAAGTAGCACTGAAGTTGTAATAGGAATACAAAGGAACTGAGTTGAATTGCATTACGATGAAGCAAATCCAAATCAAATTGAATCTCTAAAAGCACAAGGCTATGCTATACTTCTCTTTGCCTAAAGTTGCCTCCACCTCTGATATAGGCTCTGGCCTCAGCAGTCAACAGCCTTGGAACAGGAGAGCTCTTGCTTCAGAAAAGAAGCTTGTGGACAGTTATTTTTCACAAAAGAACTTGTCTGAGCCCTGAAAGGCCAAAGAGCTTAACAGTTAAGTCTGGCTTTGAAGCCAGGCAGATTTTAAATCCCCCTGTGACTAGTGGTTGACTTCGGTAATGTTACCTAAACTTCTGTGACTCAGTTTCCTCATCAGTATAATGGGAGCAATAATAGAACTGATCTCATAAGGTTGTGATGAAGACGTAATCTATATAAATGCTTTGTACAGTGCCTGGAATTTTAAGCTCCCAATGATAGCCATTAATTTTATTTGTTCTCCCGGGTACTTCTGTATGTTCTCAAAGCAAGATGCACCTGGATTTCCATTCTTCCTACAGGCTTGCTATTGGTCGAAAACGTAGGGAAGACATACCCTTCCATTCCCAGCCTTCTTAACTCAGGAACTAATCTATTTCCTATCATGGTCCCTGGCTCCTTTTGCACCAACCTAGGTAGGAGGCACTTTCCAACCCCTTTCGGATCAGAATACTGGCCAGGAGGTCCTGAGCCTCTTGTCCCAGGAGGTTCTGGGTAGAGGCAGCTACCAGAGCAACCAGTTCTTAGAGTAACAACACCAAGACTACTGCCATCTGAGCTAAGCAAAAGGAAAGAAAAAAGAAAAATCACTACTGATTTTGACTTAAGAAGCAGAATGATTTCTTTCTTGTCATCATCATGTTTAGTGATCCATTGCTTTGAGCATTAGAGGGCTAGATCCCCACCTGGGGTGGACAGAGTAGCATACACTTGGGGAGAATTTTCTCAGGAACATTTAGAGACTGACTTTGTGTCCCTGAAATGCCCACGTCTCCAGTCCCGTCCTAGTCTGTCTCATCCTGCAGTAGATTCTCGCCTGAATCCTTGGGCATCTTCAGAGAGCTATGAAAAGAGAAGCAAGAAGCTCTGGGATAAACTAAACCAACCAATGCGAATGGCCACAAGTCCCTATGAGTATATACATTTCTCAACTTATGTCGCACCTGACAGAGCTCTTAGCTTGGGAACTGGGGGTTGCATGAGTCCCTGCCCCACCCCTTGTGGGCCCCTGGTGACAGCTTCAATCCTCATTCTATTCACTTCTAAAATAGGGGTGATAATGTCTGCAAAATCATAAAATGAAGATGATCTCTACAAAAGTGCTCTGTTAAAATATATATGTAACTAAGAGGGATTTTGATTAAGAAAAAAAAAGTTGATGTATTTATTGATCAGGCCCAGGAAGACTTCCTGTAGAAGAGGACTTTAGATACCAGAAGGTAGCAGATGGGTAACAAGAAAGTTTATAAGGGCCAGAAGCCCCTGGATGGGATGGAAGAACAAAAAAGATTGACCTGGGGTGGACAGAGGAAAGTAAGACTGAAAGATGGACAGGGTAGGGTAGGAAAATAGATTCAAATAAGACTTTGTAACCCAGAAATTGGAGTCTTTTCTGATTAATCAATCATTCAAAATATTATGACTGAGAACTTTCCAAGGGCTCAGCCTGATGCCAGCTTGATTATAGCTATCAAGGATTTCTATAACCTGTTTGTGGGAGGTGGAATTGTCAAAGTCAAAACAACCAGAGATGATCCAGGAGAGGCAGTGGATGCAGAGCCAGGAGTCCTGGGCAGGGTCTCAGAAAGGAGGAAGTGGGCCTGAGGCTGCCCTCATTGTGGGTTCAGAGCTGGAGACAGGCTGAGAGAGTGGGGCTGTGGCCGCCACTAGGACACTTTGTGACCCATGTTAGCTTTTCCCAATAGTGAATGAACAAGAGTTCCTTCCATGAAAAGACAAGGTGCTGAGGAATGTGACCATAGGAAAAATTATTTCTGATGGGGAAAGAAGAGTAGTAGAGGGAACAAATAAAGGGATCACAAATGTTAGAGTCAAATGGAATCAATTAACCCCAACCCAGGGCTTTCATTGTGCAGTAGCTGGAGCATAAATGGATGATGTCACTTAACCTGGGAGTGAAAAGCATGTCTCCAGCCTCATCATTTGGTGACCTTTGACTCCTTGACGATGACCTAGATGGAGCTAGGGCCTTAGACCTTGGGCTATAGGGACAGGCGTAGATAGCACACTGGGGCATCTGCAGTGGGAATTGTAAATTCCTAGGCACCAGATTAAGGTGTAAAGGGACCCTCAGGAGAGGGGAGAGAGCAGCACTCTTGATCAGTGCTATAATAGGGCCAGAGCTCTGCCTCATCTTTCTTCCTACACTGCCAATTCCCCATGCTTCACAGCCAGGATTTGGGATATGTGTTGCAGCTTGAGTGGAAGTAAAATGGGCTAAAGCCTGAAAATACGACCACAAAGGACTCATGTAATGTCCTCTAGATTGGAGCAAGTAGAGAAACAGGAACTTGGCTTCTGATCCATCTATGCTCTTCCCCCAAGGGATACCTGGAGCCAATAAACTCCAGGGCCTCAAACAAAGGGCTATGATGTGTTGGGCTTGCAATTTACACAAATAGCTGATATTCAGATGTGCCACTGAATCTGTGCAGATTCAGAAATCACAATACTTTGGCCACCTGATGCAAAGAACTGACTCACTGGAAAAGACCCTGATACTGGGAAAGGTTGAAGGCAGGAGGAGACGGGGATGACAGAGGATGAGATGGTTGGATGGCATCACCGACTCAATGGACATGAGTTTGAGCAGGCTCCAGGAGTTGGTGATAAACAAGTAAGTCTGGCATGCTACAGTCCATGGGGTTGCAAAGAGTTGGACACAACTGAGTGACTGAACTGAACTGAGATCTGCTACGAGCAGGGCGGAGCCAGAGTCAGCTGAGCTGTGGCAAGCATTTGAGAAGAAGGCTGGGTCAACTGCCCTCCCAACTCTTGCACACCAGCTCTGGGCAGTCGTAGCTATCCCTTCCTCAGACAGGAGACAATCGTGTTCCACAGACACTTGTGAACATGAAAAGGGAGAGGGAGGGAAGCAGAGGGGAAGAGATCTATTCTGCCTCACAGCTTTCCATCTATACCCCAGTGGAGCGTGGGTCATTTGTTATGCCTAATGAGCTAATGCCACCTTATGTGGAGGCAAAAATGCCAATGAGATGATGGGGTGGGTTGCTATGGGAGACCATGGGACCTCCCTGTAATTTGTACAGCCTAGCAAAGGAATCTTCACGAGAGGAAAACTTGGCTGTCTCCTTCCATCAGGGTAATGAGCCCTTGTGTTTGCACTGAGTTTTTTGTATTTCAAGACTTTTTTGCATCTATTGTTATAGTTGAGTTTCATAAACATTCAATAAAGTAAGTGGTTCTTAGTGTTACTTTCCCTATTTTTCAGGTCAAAAGACAGGCTCAGAGGAGTTAAAGAAATTATTCAAAGTCATGAAGGAGGTAAATGGATATATCTCAGAAGACCTAGTTTGCAAATGTTTTTCCATTTGTGCCTTTTTCTTTTAAAAGAACACATCACCAGGCCTGTGGCAATAAGGAGAGTTTGATCAGTTATAACAAACCCCATAGCAAGATGGAAATGAAAAACTTAAGTTGAATCCAGAGAAGTCCCAATTCATAGAGGACAAGTCAATAGAACTTATTACCAAAGAGAAATTTAGAAAGATAACTGCGCACATTGCAACTAGAAGAAATGACCAAGGAAAGCTGGGGTGGGCATCTCTAGTGAGCAGATTAGGGCTCCTTGTCCTGGCCTTCCTACCTTTCCAGGCCAACCTCTCACCACTGCTCCAGACACACTGAACCACAGCTGCTCCTTAAATCCATAGGACTCTTCGCATTTTTGTGACTTCTTGCATCCTTTTCCTGAAATTTCAAGTTCTAACACCTCAGCATCTTAAATCCCGTAATGAGTTCATTGCTCCCTCCTCTGAAAGCACATTAAAATGCTGGGATGTGCCCCATCTATCTCCTCCACTAAACAGTGAGCTCTTTGAAGGTAGGAACTGTGATTCAATCATTACTCAACCCCCAGCACTTGCCAAGGGGTCTGGCACTTATTAGGATCCTAGCAGATGTTTATTAATTGAATGTTTCCATCATCATCACCATCTTAATTTAAACTAAAATCATTTACTGAGCAGCTCCCCTGAGCTGGTCATTATGTAGGTGATGGGCTGTGAGATGTTACCTCCACACTCAAGCGCTCGTGAAGACTTTTGGCAAAGCAGAAAGAACATTTGCACCATACTAAACTCAAGTAAGCTAACTGACATAGGAGTCTGAGTGTGGTGAAAATCTGATCTCTTCAAGGTAGGATCTGAGGAGCCTTGAAGGAATAAAAGGAATTATGGGACATCCTAAGACTTTATTGAGGGGGCTTCCAGGGTGGGTTCTATGGCTGCTATAAGATCAACATGAGGCAAAGCCCAGTTGTCACCAAGCTGAGAGGTGCAAAGACCACACAGCTGTAGCAAAAGAAGAAAATGAAGGACTATTGCTAAGGAGCTGCCCAGTTCTGCCAAGGAGTCATCAGAGGAGTGGGAGCTAGAGTAATAAGGAAGGCTCCATGGAGGAGGTGACATGAGCTGGGTTTTGGATTCTTTTTAAATAAAGAAGATAGATAAGCAGTCCTAGAACATGGGACAACTGTGGGCCTTGAACTGATAATTTATCAATATGGCTTAAAACAAGCAATGCATAGTTCTAAATCTATCCTCTACCATAGAACAGATTTCACTGCAGGCAGAAAAGACAAAGATTTGAAACCTTCATTCACATCAAAACATTGATTTCTTTTTTTCATAGGAAGAATTAAAGAAAAAACTAAAGCTCCAGATGGATTTTAAACAGTGGGGAATTGGGTGGTGAGATGGCAGATGGCTATTTCAGCTGCACATGGGTAAAAATAATTCAACCTCCCAATACTCAGGACTTCTCTGAACTTGTGAAAATCTCTTCAGGAAAAACTCAGAGTCACAGCAGACGGGGTCCAAGGCTTAGAGCTTCCCAACAAGAAGAGACCTACCTGTGCTGGAGCAGTAGCCCCAGACCATTCGGGGAGGCTTCTTGCTCACAGACTCTGCCAGGGCTGACCCTTAACGTTAACCCAGCCTGATGAAAGTACTCTGGCATTTCTTCCCCTATGTTGGGAAAGCAGGAAGGGAAAGGATCAACTTGGGAGTTAGGTGTTATGAAGACATCAGAAAGCAGAAACTATCTGAAGGGTATAGTGGTGAGTGTGCCCATTGTGGGGAAGGTGGCCCCAGAGGAGGGCAAAGTGGTGACTTTGAAAGTTGATATCTCTGGGTGTCTGATGGCTGTGGAGTTTGCCAGGCTGGCTTTCCTGGGGCAGGCTGGATTTCCCCACATTTACTGTCATCTGCATTTCACCCTAGATAGAAGAGGAGCCCTAGGTGGAAGCTCACTTTATTCATGTGACTTCCACCTTCAGGAACACAGATTTTTTTGGTCACATCTGTTGTATAGGCTACAGGAATGTGCTGACCACAGGAGTCAGCCAGGCCACCAGGGAATGATGAAGTAGGCATTTTAGGGGTCCAGTGCCAGGGACAAGCAGGTAAAAACCAGGAAGGACATGGGTCTACATCCCTCAGGAAATTAAACTCCAGAGGAATCATGTAGAACAGGAGTGGTTAACTTCTGTTAGTTTCTGCTCCTGACTAGCTGGTCTCTGCTCCAAGGTCCAGAAGGTCAAAGGTACAGGCAGGAGACAGCAAGGAGAGCTCTGACCTTAAACAGGGACAGTCCCTTCTGCCCTATGTAATAAGTCCTGATGATTAGGGACCACATTCATTCATGATGTGTGTCATGTTTTCCTGGACAATACGGATTTGGCTGGGCAGTATGCTAGGGGCATATTAGCCAGAGAAGGACACAGGTCACAGCACAACAGAAAGGCTGGGGACATACTGTGACATCAGGGGAAACTGAGTCCTAGAAAGGTATTATTTGCTTGTGTTCCATCTGTGCTGGCCTCCCCACTTAACAGTGGGGGGGGTGAGGAGGGCAAGGCCATGGGCTCCTAGGCAGGAAAGACTCTCAGTGACCAATACAACAGGAAGGTCTCTCCAAGTGGGTTCAAGGGACTCCAGGGTCAGGACCAACCTCAAGGAGAAGCAAGTGATGAGATCTGGCTTAGAGTCTGGTCTATGGACTGGACTGGGCCTCAGGGCCCAACTCTAGCCCAAGAAAAATGAGAATGTGCCTTTCTTCACATACCACACCATAGAGGACAAGGTAAACAAATATTACCAAAGATACTGCTGCTTTCCGTGTTCAGAAAGAGACTCGAAAGACTCCTTGTAAGTTTATGTGTGATGGGAGGAAGGAGGCTGGGGTTCTGGCGTGAAGGTGTCCACCACACAAACTCCTGAACAGCCAGGCCCTGTGTCCAGCTCATTCTTATCAACCGTGAGATCCAGATCTTCCCTTCTCTTGCTCCCAGCAGCCTTGTCTGTCATGTCCAAGTGGGCTGAATGCCCTCAAGAGGGCTCATGTGACACCCTATGCCCCTTGTCAACCTCATTTCTTCTTTCTCTCCCCAAGACAACACTAGACAATGCCTCTCTCCCGGATTCTCCCACGGTCAGGGTCAACCACCAGCAGGAGGCTGCCCCTAAATGGCAGATACTGGGGACAGTGGAGGCCATCGGGTGAGTGAAGGTAATGTGCCTTGTCAGTTGGCTGCCCCCTGAGGCCGAGTCAGGATGGGTAGCACTGCAGCTGCCCCATGTGGGAGTCAAGAACACTGGAGGGGGTAGAGGCTGGGGCTCCCAGGCAGGTTCTGGAGGGGAAGCAGCCCCTCATGTGGCCTGTGCACAAAGGAGGGTCTTCAGCAGGTGGGAAAAGGGCAGCATAGTCACAGATTTGGGATTTTTCTCAAGGGCCCCTGATAGTGCAGTATCATCACCTAGCATTCTTAGAAAGGCTTGGAGCTAATTTGCATCTCACAGCCCTCTTCATAATAAAATCACACAGATGTTGAAATTTTTCTAGACAAATTCTTTCATCTTGTATATAAAAAAAAGAAAAAAGACCCAGAAAAATGAAAGAATTCGTTAGTGGCAGATCCATGATCCCTACGGGGATCCCAGTAGCAGGCTCTGGTCCATATATGGCCTTCATCATTAGCTCAGCCCGTCCTTGGGCTTGAAAGATACAGCAGACAGAGGAGAGTGAAATGGAGCCTGGCACACTCGGCGAGTCTGTCAGATGGGAGACACGGGCAGCCTCTCTGTGCTACAGACCAGATGAGTGACTCCCAGTGCCTTTACCACAGAAAGGGGATCAAGCAGGGTGGGCTTTTCCACCCCCCAGGCTCCCTCCTCCCTGCATGTGCATGGTTTCTTTCTCTTCCTTTCTTAGTCCCCCAGTGTCCTGGAGCTGGGACCTCACTCAGAGTGGATGTATCACCTGAGTACACACAGTTTGTCCCTCACACACTACAGATTCAGCAGCAGACACCCCAGACAAAAATCCTATTCTCTAGGAGCTGGTATTCTGATGCGGTACGTGTGTGCTAAGTTGCTTCATTCATGTCCGATTCTTTGCGATCCTAGGCACAATAGCCCGCCAGGATCCTCTGTCCATGGGATTCTCCAGGCAAGGATACTGGAGTGGGTTGCCATGCCCTCCTCAAGGAGATCTTCCTGACCCAGGGATCCAACCCACATCTCTATGCCTCTTGCATTGGCGGGTGGGTTCTTTCCCACTACCACCACTCAGGAAGTCCATTCTGATGGGGAGATATGGTCAAACACAAATAAGTGTGAAGTCAGCAGTCGTTGGATGCTGTAGGGAAAGTACAACTGGGAAGAGGGCTCAGGAGTGCTGGTGGCGGAGGGAGCTCTGTTAGCCGCAGTGCAAGGGGAGGCGGCTGCATGAGGGTTGACTCCTGAGCAGCAACCTGGAGGGGGAGGTGTCTGTTGATTGGGCAAATGGTGTCCACATTTCCAAATGAATGTTCATATTGCAGCAGCATTTACACACATTTTGAAAGAGTCCTACATGGGTGTCTGCAAGTTGCGTTGTTTATTAGGTCTGCAGACTGTTCAATGAGTAGGTGATTTCAGACCTCCTCCCCCAACACCGCTGTGGCCCCAAAATTGGGCACTGAAACTTCACCCCCTGACCTTTCCCATCGTGTTGGCCCGCCTAAGGTCTGCTTCCTCAGGCCTCACTGCTGAAAGGCTCCAACAAGCTCATGGGGGCCAGGGTGGCAATGTCAGTGATGATAACTGAGCAGGAATTCATGCCTTGGAATTGATCCACAGTTGGGATTCAAAAGAATGAGAAAGAGCCCAAAATTGTAGGCAATATATATGTGAGTGTGTACAGTTTGAGGTCAGCTTCCATTCACTTCTGAATGGTCTTTTACTAAGAAAAAGAAGGAGTAAGAATAAGAACCACAAGGTAAATTGGTCATTCTTCCCAGATACTATGTATGTTTTAACAGAGACTTTCAATGCTTATTCACAAAAAGTCAGCACCAGATAGGGGTGGGCAGACATTCTAAAGCCACATCCAGCAAGACCCACACAATCTGTAGATAAAGATGTAATATCTCTGATTCCAGAAAGATAAATCTTCCCTCCTGAAGTCAGCCCTGAACTATGCTTCTAACATGCTTAATAGGAATGTGTGAGATGAAAAAACGCCATACGAGTGTTCCAATCTGAGAACAGAAAGGCATGATCATTCAGAAGGAACTCAAGTATTTGGAGCAATAAATAAATAAATAATCCATTCAAAGCCTGTACTCTACCTTTGGATAAATTATGCTTGATTTGAAGGTCAAGAGCATTACAATAGCCTGCTTCACCAAGGTGCATAAAAGCTGAAGCTTGCGGTTTGGTAGAAGAATTTGCAGGGTATAATTATGCACCCCTTCAACATCCCCACTGCCTTCCACGTGATGTGAAACAATGTGTCACAGTCCTGTACAGTCAAAGAAGTAATTTACAAGAGTCAGCAATTCCACAGGGCAGGTAGGCCATATTTCAAAACGGGAAAGGAGTTGGGGGGATGGAGGCGGGGACCAGCGGATCAATTTACAAAGATCCTGTTTCTCTGCCACTCTGTTGACCTTTCAGGCAAGACCTAATGCCAATTAGCTCCGTTATAAAGTCCATAACTCTTGCGGGGAAGGCCGTGTGTAGCACATGATCATTTTACAATGTTTGCCCTAATTTGCAGCCCCCAAACTTGGACTCCTGGGGCTGCAAGGTGGGGGTGGGGCGGTGTATTGGCAAGCGATGGGAGCAGCTGGAAGGGATCACAGAGCACAATTACTGTCTGCGCATGGCCACATCTGGAAAACAGCTCCGTGCTAGCTTTAAAACAGCATTAATGAAGAATGGAACCTTGTGCTGGGAAGGATGGGGTGGGGGTGATAGGAGGAAATAAGGGGGAGCGGGCGCCCTTCTTCCCAACTTCATAAGGATGAAAAGACAACAAAGAAAACAGCAGGAAAGGTATAAGACCAAATCCAAGGAGAAGAAGGTGTTGACAAGAAAGGGGAGGCAGGGAGGTACTGTGAGTTTAGGGTGCAGTCTCTAGTCCTCCTCATTTTTTTCAACTCCTAAGCTGGGTATCCACACAAGACTGGCCCCTACTGCATTGATTGAGCAGATGTTTGCCTATGGTGTGAGAGCTTAGTGGCATCTGGAAAATTCCACCAGTACCAAATTCTACCACTAAACATTCAGTCTTTTGGTCAAGAGGTCCTCTCTCCTGAGATGGATTTGAAAATGCAGGTGTACTTTTTGCCTTTCAGATCCCAGGCACAGAGTAGTTGCTCGATAAATATTTGTTGACTATAACTGAACGAATGGGTTGAATAAGACATTTGTAACTATGACCACAAAATTTTGTCACTATGACCTTCAGCTATAAGGGTTACCCTAGACCAGTGATTTTCCATGTGAGGGCAGGAGGAGAGGACAAAAGTTCTTTCCAAGGGGTACAACAAATCCTATGGGGAGGGAAGAAGGTAGCATTTGTGGTTGAGAAAGAAACATTCAATTGTAAAATATAGTTTTATTTTTGGAAAACTAAAGAGTCTGCTCCTAATACAAGAGACTTCTTTAATATAATCCACAGAAATAAATGCTCAACTTAATCTTCCTGGCTGGTGAGGATTCATAAACTGACCTTAGAATTCAAAATGGGCACCTACCATCCCACCAGAAATCAGAGCATCTCTAGATCTTCCAGAGAAGGGGGGGGATTTATTTTATGGAGGATCAAACAAGGCTGAGAAACTCTGAGTAGGGGAATTTGAGGCCCCCAACTCCCATCTTCTCCGTTGGGCTGTTGCGTGTTTCTTCATCAAGACAGATCAGCTGCTCAGGTTCCCAGGAACTAAAGTAGGACATATTGCAGAGGAAACAGGGAGTCAGGGAGATATAAACAAACTTAACCTTCCTGGTCTTGGTGCCTGTTTCCCTGCCTGCTCAATACTGCATCTTTGGCATTGTGCAGGCATGTGGAAGGTCATGGCCCAACTTAGCATCTGTTTCAGTGTTTCCGGAAAAACCCCAGAAGCCAGACTGTAGACCTGGAGAGGTGAAAGAAAACCTATTCATCTCTACCCCTAAGGCAGAAATTCCCCTTATTGTCCCTACAGTCACCCTACACCTCCTGATCAGATGCCTCTAGCAACCCTTGCTCAAGTGCTACCTCAGCCATCTACCAGGAAAGTGACCTTGGCCAATTTACTTAATCTTTTTATGTCTTGGTTTCCTTTCCTATAAAATGAAGATAACAGTATCTGCTTCATGGGATTAATGTGGGGGTTAAATGAGATAATATATGTTGTTTTCTTGCTATTTGGAATTTTATATTTCTATTTATGCAATGCATACATGCTAAGGTGCTTCAGTCGTGTCCCATTCTTTGTGACCCTGTGGACTGTAGACCACCAGGCTCCTCTGTCCATGGGATTCTCCCTACATTGCAGTAGGTTGCCATTTCCTTCTCTAATTTATGCAATACAACTTATATTTATTTACATGTGAGCTTATATGCAAACTGTGTGTGGTCACAATCAGGATGAGATGAATGCACATGTCAAAAATGATGTAGGCAGTTATTTTTGCTTGTGTTAACCACTCACATTTAGCACCCATAGAGGGTGATGTTTGTGTCACTTTCGCATTCCTCAAAGCACGCATTCCTACATGCTTTCTGCCAATATTAAGTATAAAAATTTTATGCATATGAGAATTCTTTAAAATACTTTTATCAAAGAAATCATTCCCCATATGTTCCAAATAAGCCCCCAAATAACGTCTGGCTGCAGACCTGAGGGCAGCCAGCTTTCTGCTATAAGGAAATATAGCATCAGGCCCTGTGCATAATAAGTGCTCTGAAAAAAGCAGGCACTCCTGGTGCAGGCAGCACTTTCCCTAGAGTTCAGCTCCTGTTGGGAAACCCACATCCTCTAAATGCCTAGTTCTGCCCTAGCAGAAGAACTACCCACAAAAGGTGAACCCCTCACCCAGATGATAGTTCATCACATATGTGACATATCACATGTCACATCACATCTGTGACATGTCAGACATTCTGTGCCCTCCACCCCTCTCACCCCTCTCACCCTCTGTCATCATATCCGCATGCTTCCCATTTCCCTTCCCTAACAGTTCCTGCCACCCTGACCTAGATGTTCCCTATGCCAGTGTCTCTTAAAAAGGGGGTGCACACTCAGGCAGGCAGCTGAGCCCTGTTAACACATCTGAGTTTGCATCTACTTTTCTGCCAGCCCTCTCAGGCCATCAGTTCCAGTACTAAAGCTATGCACACCTGAACTTCCTAAGGAAAAGATATTTGGAAATAGCCTGGAGCAGCTGAGTTTGGCTCACACTCTCCGGTCTTTCCACCAAAATGTTCCCGACACAGCTTCTTGAAAGGTCTCAATTCCCAGCTTCCATGGGCTTGAGTTATAGACATGAGAAGTTCTTGCCTCCATAAGACATGTCAGAGGCTCCATGTATTGGCCCTAAGGTCTGTGGGTAAGCATACCCTCAGTGTGGCTCCCTCTCCTACTTTTGCCTGTTTTGTCTGGTGAGCTTCCTCTCTTTGAAGCATCAGCATCAGCATCATTTCTTGCCCACTGAATTACTCTTTCCTAGAGACTATTCATGGCTTCCCTGGTGGCTCAGAGGGTAAAGCATCTGCCTGCAATGCAGAAGACCTGGGTTCGATCCCTGGGTCGGGAAGATCCCCTGGAGAAGGAAATGGCAACCCATTCCGGTACTCTTACTTGGAAAATCCCATGGATGGAGAAGCCTGGTGGGCTACAGTCCATGGGGTCTCAAAGAGTCGGACATGACTGAGCAGCTATTCACAGTCCTGAAGCAGATAAAGCATATAGATGAGACCATCCCTAGACTCACATGGCTATGGACCCATGAGGATGCCCTCCCCACAACTCTTAGTCAGCTGTAAAAGAGTATATGCACCTTGTATCTGAGGATTTGGGTACTTCCAAGAGTGATGCGGGCATAAGCCAATCTGACTGTCCCTGGCCCAGCACAAGGTGGTGGGCCAGAAACACTTCTGGTATGAATACTTTGTCAATATGGATAATTCTCACTCCTGGCCCACATTCTACCTTTCTGGCCCATCTCTTACTGTCCTTTCCAGCCACTTCCTCAGATGGTATTAATCTGTGAATCTGGTTTACCCCACCCCACCTCAGTGTAACTGCAGGAACTCCAGTATCAGATGCAATGCAGAGAGGGTGGACATGAGAAAGGAATGATGCTAAAGAAGACAGCCTCTAGGTGACCACCTTGGGCCATGAGCTTGTTTCTTAGGAGCAGAAGGTGCTTAGGAATTGAGGAGGTGAGGAGTAGAGAACAAACCACAAAGGCAGTATCCCCACGGGAGGGTCACACTGTGCTGCCTGCTATGTAGGGACCTCAACTGGGGTCGGGGGAGCAGGGATGTGGAGGTGGGAGCTGAAGCCAGGTAGTGGTCACCTGTTTATGCTTGTACCTTGGAGAGAATAAAAATCCTAATTCCTGACAATTGTCCATTTGGTTATAGACACCAACGGACATGGTGTTATTTGGTCACTAAGGACTCTATCTTCTCAACCAGTCATCAAATCTTTTTGGTTTCTCTATGTGCCCAGCACTGTACTAGGTAGATGAAAAGGCATGAAATTATAACCGAAAATAATCAATGCCTTCAGAGAACAAACAATGTAAAAGAAAAGGTGAGATACTCAGCCACAATGCTAGACAAGGACTGTTGAGTCAGGTGGAGGTGAAGGTACTGAGCATTCCAAAGGTTAAGAATGGGAAAGTGATGGAGAGCAAAAGGTGCAGGAGAAGAAGACGGGATTCGGGTGGCAGGTGGGGGTGTTGATGATGTGTCAGAGGAGGCTAGAAAGAGAGAAATAAGACAGCGTGTTAAAGTGGGTTAGTGTGCTTAGCTCCACTCAGCACAGAGGAGGTCTGTGCCAGGCAGCCAAAGTGGGAGAAACACCAGAAAGATCTTCTGGCTAGTTTGAGGAAGGCTCCAGGGTCCGATCAGGATGTTCAGATTTTGTTTCCCAGGGAAGTAGGAAGTTGGGCATCCCAGAAAGACAAAGCTGTATGGTATAAACGTGTCTGGACCTTATGTTCTCCTCCAAGCATTTGCACCCAGGATTTGATTCAGGATCTTCCTAAGGTAGCTTTACGTTTGCTAATTGTCCTCCAAACACGTGATTTTGGTGCTCTGAGTGCCATTTGATCAGATTACTAGCAGCAGAGGGGCTGCTCTGTTTCCCGTGTCCTCTGTGGAGTGGACTCAGTCCTGGGCTCTGATTGAGCACCAGGGGGTGCTTGAACCATTGGTGCCTAGAGACCACCTCTGCCCATACGTCCACACCCTGGGTCTCTGGACCACCTGTGAGCCATGCCCCTTTCAGTTCATTCACTCACATGTCGTTTGCGTGTCCATTCAGACTGGCCCGTGTTGGTCTGGCACCCGTCATGTTGCCACACTGATGGCACTTATTTGTATGGCACTTGGGGTTGATAAACACTTTCACATATTTCACTTGTTTACATCTCAGCAGCCAGCAGAGTCATGTCATCCTTTTTCTAAAAATAAGGATTCTGAGGCTCAAGAAAGTTAAATACTTTGTCCAAAAAATGAAAGGTAAAAAAAAACCTGACTTGCCATTGCCACCCAACAGACAAGGACTCCATACCCTCTACCCAGACCTCCTCTCTAGCCTGGCTTCCCCCCATCCCACCTGCCTCTCCCCATAAACCTCAGGGCTTAGCCCAGTTCCCTCTCCTTCCCAGACACAGGCTCCCTAGCTCCCTCCTGGACCTTCTCCTCTCTTAGGACAAGCTGAGGACTAGAACACGAGTGTCTCCTCATCTTTCTGGCTGCCTGAAACAACACCCCTGCATTCTATGGGATCTGGTCCAAGGTCCCCACAGAGGAGCCAGTGTTAGGAAACCCGAGCTGGAGTTAGCCTTGATCTTCTCCGAAATTCGAAATTCTAGTGAACCTCAGCCTCCAGGTTCAGATCCCTGGCCCCACCCCCGGCTTCGCTCTTTCTTCCCCAAGTCTTGCTTGCCCCTACCCCTCTCAGGGAAGGAACTCGTTTACACCAACCCTGAAAATTCTGAACAACGTGACGTAGGCCCATGAGACTTGCAGAAGACATCAGATGAGGCTCTGGGATTCTCGTCCCCTTGCTCAGCTCAGATCCAGTCCACCAAGGTCCTTCCTTGACAGAGATACACAAAGATAAGGCATCCTTCCGGTCACTAAGACAGAAGCAACAGCACAGGGCAGTTTGCAGTCAGAGCCAAACAGGCAGTACGGCTAGGAGTTCTGGGGACCGGAGGGGCAAGGGAAGGGGACACATGAATCACAAGCAGGGCCCGGGCCAGGCAGAAGGCATTTAAGGTGCAGAGCACCGTAGGGGACATCTGGATGCAGGGCAGGGCAGGAATGAACGAGGTGTGTTTTGGGGACAGTGAAGAGGCCAGGCAAGATGAAACAAAGGGTAGAGCGCCTGTTTGGAAGCCCAGCCAGCCATCAGAGATCATGCTCCTCCTGCAAGCCGCAGAAGACCCCGGACTTGGCTCAGTGATCATCTTCCCTCCCTCCTCTTGCTCCCTACAGCCCAGCAGGGATTAGGGAAGACCCCTAGGGAGATCACAGCAAAGTCAATGACCAGTTTGGGCTGCTGACCCAGCCCAGATGTTCCAGGCGCCAGGACAAGAAGCGGTGTCTGTTGCTACAGCCCACGTGCCTGGGCCAGACAAAGGTCATGTGGCTACAACTCACTGCCGAGGAGGCTGGGAAACAAGGTCCAGGGCTGGGTGGGGATGAAGAGCAGCCCATAGAAGGGACATCTTTCCAGTCTCTACCTCACAGACAGTCGTATACTCACCAAGCCAAATTAGCAAGTGTTAACATTTTCTTATTTGCTTTAGATTATCATCATGAGAAGAAAAATTACCTAGAAGGAATTAAGGAGTCTAGGATCTCATTCCCCATTCTCTCCTCTCCCTCTTCAGAGGCAAGCAATGGCAAGATTTGTATGCATTTTTTTCTCATTGCTATGTTCACACATGGATATATTCACATGGATCCATAAAATGCTATGTAATATTGGTTTATGTGGTATTGATCTATATAAGTTATACCTTAACCAACATATTGTCCTACAGTTAGCCTGTTTCACTCAACATTTCTGTTCTGGGAATCTATACATATTGACCATTCAACTCCATTTTCATTAATTGCTCTTGAGCATGTCATCATATTCCATATTCTTACCCATACTCCATTAATGAATATTTTACTTAGATTTTTCTATTATTTATTATTACATTTTTCATTTTTTTCTATTCAAACAATGCTGCATTGAAATCCTATTTCCAGAGGCACACAGTTCATTATCCTGTTGTAGAGAAAACGCTGAGACTCTCTATTCCAGTCCAAATGTGATTATGAAGCCTCTGTCCCACAAAGAACACCAAACTAAATACAAAATACAATGCATAGCACAAAGGATCCACGCAGAAGAGTTCCTGCCTTGGAGCTGCTTACAGTCTGGAAGCAGGGATAAGCCTGTTAGAGCCTGTGTGTTAAAAACTCTAGGATGGGCCCAGACAGCCCATATGCAATTAAGAGAGAATGAACAGTTGACTCAATACAGAGGAACTGAAGGCAGTGAGATTAAGGGAAAAATCTACATAGATATGGATTTTCTCAGGAAAACTTTCTTAAAAGAACTTGATCGGGGCCTCAAAGAAAATATAAGATGGAAGTTCTCAGGGGTAAAGTGTTCATGAACAGGAGAGGGCATTCTTGGCAAGGGAACTGTCGGAGCAAGTGCCCTGGGGCAGGACTAAGTATGGAATGTGAGATGTCTGGTCTGGCTGGAGCGCCTGGTGGAGATGAGTGGGGAGCCGTTCTTTCATTTTCAGCGTTGAGCTCAGGCCCACATGTGAGATGGAATCCACGTGGCCTGTTGCCCTGGGCAGCCAGCCCGGGTGGTATTTTTCCATTACCCTGAGCAGGGAAGAAGTTCAGTCACTTGTTGATAGCAATGTGACCATTCAAGGAGAAAACAATTAGGGATGCTGACTTCTGGGCCCTCTAGAGGAGGGAGGGAAGGAAAAAATTCTCCCCGGAGGGAAGGGGCTGGGTGGGAAACATCCAAAAGGGTAATTGGTAAATATTATTGTTTCATTCCATGTTTGCCTGCTCTGCGCGGGTCCCTCTGCAAGTGGTGCGTTTAAATCACACTGTCTGACTTTGGCAGGTTTAATTGAGTCGCCACTGAAAAAGAAATTATCCCTGTGCTATTAATTTTTATAGTTCCTTGGGGCTTTTAAAAAGTGTTTGGATTTTCTAGGTCTTTGAAAATGAAAACATTAAATTTTATTAAAAGGAAACGCAGGGGGGGCTGGCAGGGCCCAGGCAGGCCCTGATGTGACTGTTGGTGGAAAGGTTTGGGCCCTCACAGACGGCATGACACCACTTTTGCCCCTTTTAGAACTAGAGTTAGGTGGTCTCCAAGGATGTGTGATGTCAGCCAGGCTCGGGTTCCCCGCTGGCGCACAGTGGGTGCCCTGGTCAGAGCCACCCAGACTCTGTCTCACATCCAGAGCTCCTGCTGGCAGCCATGGGCCTAGGAACAGATCCGCGAGGCAGCTTCTAGCCAGGGCTGAGGGGTACACAGGACAGACCCAGCAAGGTGGGGCCAGGAGTGTTTACTATTTGGGGAACTGCTTGAGGAAAAAGAATTAAAAATTCCAAATACAAATTCTGCTTGAAAGTGAAATTATATGTATATAGAGAAAGGCCATCACAACAAATTACAAACTTGTAAAAGCTGACAAATTCTACAGGCATCACAAAATCTAAAAGAGCCGACCCTCATCCATAATACGTTTCTTGATACATTTTTTTAGCGAGAAACTCTTTGATCATCTCTTTAAATGAGAATCATTTTTCCATCTCATTTTTATAGAGAGAATACAAAGGTAATTCAATCTCTCCTCTAACGAGTTGATCCGATTTTGCATTTTATTATTCACAGTTTAAAAAGGTTTCTTTCTGTCTCACAATTTGTCACTGGTAATGCCATGTGAATTTCCAGAATGGTTATCAACTTTGGGAAAACCACTGTCAAGTGTCTTTCATACATGAGCTATGAGATTTCAGGGCATTTCAACTTCTCTTTTTTAGCAACAAATCTAAAATATTCTGTGAATTTATGAAACTTACTAACCAGATTGTCATCGATGTCCTCATTGTAGTGGCGCATAATGAGTTTTATGTTATCTCCGTCAATGTCAGTATTTCCTGTCAAATCAGCAAGGCATTTAAACATGAGGAGTCTGATAAATTCCATGTCAGTAATTCCCATCAAAAAGAAACAAAATGAGTAGTGCATTTATGATTGTATTACTTTGCATGATTGAATATAATCCTGACAAAGGAGAGCTTTCATTCTGAGGAGGCGGTGATGGGAAGAGAATCCTCTGCTCCCAGACCTGACGACTGGAGGACCCCCACCCACCCACCAGCTTTGGGCTTTGCACGAATCACAATGACCCATTCCCCATGCATTTCTAGGACCCGACACCCTAGGGCACACTCACTCAGGTGCCCGTTTGTGGCCCCACACAGAGTGTGCTGCACAGGCCAGCAGGGTGTTCCTAGAAGCCTTCCCCCGATGGTGACAGCTAGCAACATGTGACTTACAAGAAAATCTACTAAATACCATGTAAATACGACCCAGTAAACCCAAACCAACACACCCCCAACTCAGCTGTTCCTTAGCTAGTGTCCAAAGGGGCCATTCTGATGTCTCCAAAACGAGGATAGTACCGTATGACAGGGGCAAATCAGAGGTGAAAGAAACAGTGATATTAACAGATTACAGTCAACTCTATGAAAATGTATGACCATGTGAACACACTGTGCTTATGGAGGGCCTAAAGTTTAAGTGTTATTGGCCCCACAGAAAATTTACTTCTGCACACTATGGCAGATCTGGGGAGAGGACCTTAAATTAACTATGCATCTGGAGACATAAAAACAGCACAGGACTACACACAACCCAGACAGGAAAAGGAAACTTAAGGGACTTTGTGCAGGGCTGTCATCGAGATGCAGACCAGCAAGTGGTCAGGCTGCGGGTGTGGTGGGAGCCCAGGAATGAAGGAGGTGAAACTTAACCTGAGTATGAGTCAGCCGCTGAAGAGGAGTGCACGTGTGTGTGTGTGTGTGTGTGTGTGTGTGTGTGTGTGTGTGTGTGTGTGTGTGTGTGTGTGTGTGTGTGTGTGTACCCTGTGCCTCTGTGACCTTGTATGCTTGGGCTCATGTCATGTGCCCGTGTAGAGCATGTGCAAGGAGGGTGGTAAGGGACAAGCATGAAGTCTGCAGGGAGATCGGCCTGGCTTGATGGTGGACCTCAGTCTGTCCCATGAGGAGGGCCCTCAGGCCCAGGAAGGTGAGACAGCTGGGCCCTGCCTCCACAGTTGGTCAGAGGTAGGACACAGAGCCACTTCAGGTTTTTAAAAACTACGTCCGAGGTGCTTTCCTCCACACCACATACCAGCCTGGCTCCTCTCCAGGGCTGGACCAGTGTACCCTGACCTGCTTCTCCACGGAGAGCAGCCTTCCCCCTAAGGAAAGATGCAGGCGAGTCTGCTGACTCCCTCCCTTCTCATGAGGGTCACCGTTGCCATAAATCACCGGCTACTCTGCCCTCTTACTCTGTCTCCGTTTAAAGCCACAGACCCTGGGTGCCAGGTGGGGAGGTAAGTGCAGGGGGATGTGCCTTTTGCTTCAGGGGCAGAGTAATGGTGCTTGGCACTGCTTCCTTAAGGAAACAAAGGAGATGGGGGGTCATTTCTGTCTCAGAGGTAAGAACTCTAGGTGGTTTATGTATGGCTTCAGGTGAGGAAATAAGAATGTGGGATAACTCCAATATCAGTTCAGGTCGAAAATCAAGAAATAATAGTAACTTCAGATTTCTGGCCCTGTGCTAGGCACTCAGCCATCTTGGTTCTATAATGACAATTCTCTCATCATGCCCATTTCATAGGCAAGGAAACTGAGGCTTAGAGAATGAAGACATTTGCCCAAGCCACACAGGTAGAAGTAGCAGGGCCAGGACCGGAATTCAGAGAGTCTGCTTTCAGAGCCTGTGTCTTAACCACTATGATCTACTGCCTTTAATGGGTAAGAGTGGGATAGTGCTCTTGTAAGCTCAGAACCTTGACCAGACCCCCTAAGACCTGAGACAATATAGAAACTGTCTAAATAGAAAGCTGATGGCAGCCTTCTCTCTGCTGTCATCTTTCTCTCTCTCACACACACACACACACACACACATACACAGGTCCACATCACTGCCTCCCTGACCTGGCCAGAGGTCCTCCCCGTGACTGTCCCTGCCCCGACAAATAAGGCTCCAGCCAGTCAGCTACTGACTTCTTACTGTTGTTTAATCTCCACATGAACCTTCAATACTTGTAGCTGTTGCATCATAATATTTCAGTGTATTAAAGGAAAAGTCTCAGGGACAGGAGATTGTATCTCCATCATCAGATAACTGCAGAACTAGGCAGGCTGAGAATACCTCCAGCTTTGCTCAGGTCAGGCTTATGAGAGGTGCTGGAGAGGGTTGAAGGGGCAAGGTGAAAGGTTTTCAGAATGTGTGCGTGTATGTGTGTGTATTTTCAAGGTATTTTCAAGTGACACTAAAGTTGCAGCCTTTAGTGGTCCATGGAAGCCTGGTGATTAGTTTGGGGTGAATATTTGACAAGATCTAAAGGCCAACCACACTATTGCTCTATCTCATTTTACAGCTGGCATATGTGCACACAGTGTGTGTGTGTACACAACTCACAAGGAGAGAAAGAACCAGAGAATTAGCCCGACACAGGCTGAAGGATACCAGTTCCAAACTTTCTTCATAACTCTGTTTACCATTGTTCATGCCAAGAAATAAAGACCAACGCCCCCTCCCAGACTGAAGTCATAAATCTCGGGCCTGTGGGAACAGGGCCCACCCTTCCCAGCAGAGATAGACAGAGACGCTGGCCGGGACACACAGAGTGTGGAAACTTCCACTGGCCTGCGTTTGACCTCCCTACCTCCAAGTTTTTGCATCTTAAAGGGACCCCGACTGATAGAGAGCAAGCTGGCTGGAGCGCCCAGATCTCTCTGCTAGTTTTGAGGTGTTGTCCTTGAGCAGAGGGCAGCTTCTCTGTCTTATTCAGAACCTAGGATGCCTGAAAACTTAGGAAGGGGTCAGAGTGTCCCTTACATTCAGAAATTTGAGCTTATTGCCACTCTACTTCTAAAAAAGCTGAGCTGTCTGGGGGTTAGCTGGGCAATTGTGCAGACGCAGGGCATGCGGGGAGGTGGGACCCCTGGGCCCTCTCTGCCCTGCCTTGAGCAAGCTACCCACCTTCTGGGCCTCCACCTTTGCCAGCCATTTCATTGGAGAGTTGCTGGGTTCAAAGTCAAAGTGGTCAGTTACTTCAAGAGATCTGTTTTAAAAAAATGTTAATAATAAAAATAAATAAATAAACTAGACAAGCACAAACAATTTGTGAATAACAAACACATGACAGGGTCTTTAGGAGAGAACAGTGAGGAGGTGCAGAAGGGCAGCTATGGTTTCTCAGAACCTGCCCCTCAAAATCACAGGGCTTGACCCAGACTGGTCCTTCCAGTGTCCTGACGCTCAATTACCATGGTTGAGCAGCTGCTCTCAACCCCTCAGCCAGACACTCAGGCAGCGTCCAGCTCCTGCTCCTGAGAGGCAGGGGTGACTGGACCTCTCACAAAGGCAGCATTGGTACCGCCTTCACTACGGGCAGCCTCTTTTTCTGTCTTACTGCTTGTTCCTTACGTCCCCAAGTTCATTCCCTTCCATCCGAGCCCCCAAGAGGGCCATGCCCCACCCATTCCTAATTTGTCTGTCTTCTGCATTTTGTGGCCCTTGGCTGTGGGACTGTGTGGATGGTGAGCTCTGTGGGTGCAGCTGGCATACCACTGTCTCGTGCCTGGCGCTGTGGCCGCCCAATACGGCAGGAGCCCAGCGTGGCCTTGCCTTCAGAGAGCATGCTATGTGGCTGGAGGAACAGGGTGGCCATTAGCACTGCTGGTTAAATATTCATTGTCGTGTCCCATTCCAGGTGTAGGATTATACTTCCTGCTCATTGTGGAGGGTAGAGCTCCATCCACTGAGTTATGAGCAAAAGTGTCAGTCACTTCCAAGCCAGAACATCTAGCCACTGAGGCAAGATCTCAAAAACACTCTCTCATCTTTGGCATGAGGACCAGCTACTTCAAGAAGTCAGCTCCTTCAGCAGCCTGAGTCTGAAGAACGTTAAGCAGAGCCCACCCCTCACCCCCCATAGACCACATCAGACTTTTAGTATGAGCAAGAAATAAGCCTGGTTGTTTTAATCCACAGAGATTTGGGGGCTGTCACTGCAGTATGGCCTAACCTACCCTGACTGGTACAGAGACACATGAAGCAGAGGTCTTGGATGAGAGGAGAGTAATAAAGGGCTGGGCATGGTCACATTCTGAATGTTACAGAAATGGTGGTAAATGCCAGATGCAGTGAAGGAAGAATTATCATAAGTTGGCATGGTCTGAGGCACTTCCAGGAGTTTGAGTAGGATTTTAATTAGGTTGATGAGAGTGGGAGGAAATGTTCACGTCCTTCAATTCCCATAAAACTTAGGCACATATTCTAGCCTAAATGCACTTCCAAAATTTCATTAGTCAGGAGGGCATCAGGCTTCAAATACATCCCTCATGACTCCCTATCCCCAGCCCAACTGTCTCTCAACACACACCTCCAATCTTCTATCTTCACTCACCTTTACCTCCAGTGTGAGAAAACGTGGTACCCTTCTCCTGTCCATCTCCAATTCACCCCCCAGTGCTCAAGGGCTCTACTTGCGATGATCCACCCTTCTCTTCTCCTATGTTTATACCTCCCTCTCCACTTGTTCCTTGCCAGTAGCCAGCAAATGCTCTCAAATGCCTCTCAGTTTGAAATAAACATCCCCTCTAAGCCTTGATGCTTTCTAAGGCCCACTTGACTTCACGTTCCAGGATGTCTGGCTCTAGGTGAATGATCATACCATCGTGATTATCTGGGTCGTGAAGATCTTTTTTGTACAGTTCTTCTGTGTATTCTTGCCACCTCTTCTTAGTATCTTCTGCTTCTGTTAGGTCCATACCATTTCTGTCCTTTATCGAGCCTATCTTTGCATGAAATGTCCCTTTGGTATCTCTAATTTTCTTGAAGAGGTCTCTAGTCTTTCCCAATCTGTTGTTTTCCTCTATTTGTTTGCACTGATCGCTGAGGAAGGCTTTCTTATCTCTCCTTGCTATTCTTTGGAACTCTGCATTCAGATGAGAATATCTTTTCTTTTCTCCTTTGCTTTTCGCTTCTCTTCTCTTCCCAGCTATCTGTAAGGCCTCCTCAGACAGCCATTTTGCTTTTTTGCATTTCTTTTCCATGGGGATTTTCTTGATCCCTGTCTCTTGTACAATGCCATGAACCTCTGTCCATAGTTCATCAGGCACTCTGTCTATCAGGTCTAGTCCCTTAAATCTATTTGTCACTTCCACTGTATACTCATAAGGGATTTGATCTAGGTCATACCTGAATGGTCTAGTGGTTTTCCCTACTTTCTTCAATTTAAGTCTGAATTTGGCAATAAGCAGTTCATGATCTGAGCCACAGTCTGCTCCTGGTCTTGTTTTTGCTGACTGTATAGAGCTTCTCCATCTTTGGCTGCAAAGAATATAATCAATCTGATTTCGGTGTTGACCATCTGGTGATGTCCACGTGTAGAGTCTTCTCTTGTGTTGTTGGAATAGGGTGTTTGCTATTACCAGTGCGTTCTCATGGCAAAACTCTATTAGCCTTTGCCCTGCTTCATTCTGTACTCCAAGGCCAAACTTGCCTGTTACGCCAGGTGTTTCTTGACTTCCTACTTTTGCATTCCAGTCCCCTATAATGAAAAGGACATCTTTTTTGGGTGTTAGTTCTAGAAGGTCTTGTAGGTCTTCATAGAACTGTTCAACTTCAGCTTCTTCAGCGTTACTGGTCGGGGCATAGACTTGGATTACCGTGATATTGAATGGTTTGCCTTGGAAACGAACAGAGATCATTCTGTCGTTTTAGAAAGCATCACTACGAACAAAGCTAGTGGAGGTGATGGAATTCCAGTTGAGCTATTTCAAATCCTCAAAGGTGATGCTGTGAAAGTGCTGCACTCAATATGCCAGCAAATTTGGAAAACTCAGCAGTGGCCACAGGACTGGAAAAGGTCAGTTTTCGTTCCAATCCCAAAGAAAGGCAATGCCAAAGAATGCTCAAACTACCGCACAATTGCACTCATCTACATGCTAGTAAAGTAATGCTCAAAATTCTCCAAGCCAGGCTTCAGCAATACGTGAACCGTGAACTTCCAGATGTTCAAGCTGGTTTTAGAAAAGGCAGAGGAACCAGAGATCAAATTGCCAATATCCGCTGGATCATCGAAAAAGCAAGAGAGTTCCAGAAAAACATCTATTTCTGCTTTATTGACTATGCCAAAGCCTTTGACTGTGTGGATCACAATAAACTGTGGAAAATTCTGAAAGAGATGGGAATACCAGACCATCTGACCTGTCTCTTGAGAAACCTGTATGCAGGTCAGGAAGCAACAGTTAGAGCTGGACATGGAACAACAGACTGGTTCCAAATAGGAAAAGGAGTACGTCAAGGCTGTATATTGTCACCCTGCTTATTTAACTTATATGCAGAGTACATCATGAGAAACGCTGGGCTGGAAGAAACACAAGCTGGAATCAAGATTGCCGGGAGAAATATCAATAACCTCAGATATGCAGATGACACCACCCTTATGGCAGAAAGTGAAGAAGAACTAAAGAGCCTCTTGATGAAGGTGAAGGAGGAGAGTGAAAAAGTTGGCTTAAAGCTCAACATTCAGAAAACTAAGATTATGGCATCTGGTCCCATCACTCCATGGGAAATAGATGGGGAAACAGTGGAAACAGTGTCAGACTTTACTTTTTTGGGCTCCAGAATCACTGCTGATGGTGACTGCAGCCATGAAATTAAAAGACGCTTACTCCTAGGAAGGAAGGTTATGGCCAACCTAGATAGCATGTTTAAAAGCAGAGACATTACTTTGCCAACAAAAGTCCGTCTAGTCAAGGCTATGGTTTTTCCAGTGGTCATGTATGGATGTGAGAGTTGGACGGTGAAGAAAGCTGAGCACCGCAGAATTGATGCTTTTGAACTGTGGTGTTGGAGAAGACTCTTGAGAGTCCCTTGGACTGCAAGGAGATCCAATCAATCCATCCTAAAGGAGATCAATCCTGGGTGTTCATTGGAAGGACTGATGTTGAAGCTGAAGCTCCAATACTTTGGCCACCTCATGCGAAGGGTTGACTCATTGGAAAAGACCCTAATGCTGGGTAGGATTGGGGGCGGGAGGAGAAGGGGACGACAGAGGATGAGGTGGTTGGATGGCATCACCGACTCGATGGACATGGGTTTGGGTAGACTCCGGGAGTTGGTGATGGACAGAGAGGCCTGGCGTGCTGCAATTCATGGGGTCGCAGAGAGTCGGACACGACTGAGCAACTGAACTGAACTGAACTAAGCCTTGAACCAACCTCTGCTCTCGTCTGCATGATTAATATACCAATTCTATACTTTCCTATTCCTTCAGAATCCACTGTGAGCTTCTTCCTTACAAAATCAAATTCAAGATTTAGGAGTCAAATGCTCTAAAAAGCAACTCAAAGTATATTTAGTCCAGACTTCATATCTCATCCTGGGCCAGTGTTAGCCACATCACAATATATCTGGGAAATCAATATTTTATGAAATAGGGATTTCAAGAGGAAAGTTTACCTTGGCTGGCTAAATGTAGATAATTAGGTATGTGCTAATGACAATAGACCTGATTTACTGTGAAATGCTCATGCCATTATGGTAAAATAATTTGGCTCATTAAATAATGTCTGCCAAGAGTACTGCTCCACACACTCATCCGCTCTCAGTGACAGTGGGAGAAAGAACCCTAAAGTCAGGAATCCTGGGTTCCCATCCCAGCTACCAGCTAACCAGCTGTGTGACCTTGAGCTTCATGTGCCTTTCTCAGGCTTCAGTTTGCAGCCCACCCACCTCTACCCTTAATCAAGAGAGTTGGACTAAAAGCCATGCATTGGCCTTTAAAACTGCAACGCCATTGGATTCTTTCTTATCCTTCTTTTCTGTGATAAATTACAGTGGTGTCAAGAATGAAGAAAGAATTGGAACTCTATCAATTTATTTCAGATAAGCAGGAACAAAATATTTTTCAACATATAGCAAGTGTGTGCCATTGAGGGGAACCAGCTGGTGAACGACTGATCTAGGCTGGTATGTGGTTAGCACCTCTTAATAGAGAGGAAGTCTGCATAGGGCTCGGCACTCTGTTCTTGTCCCAGCAACACCTCTGTTAGATGTATGATTTTGAACTTGTCACTTAACCACTCTGGGCCGCCTTTTGGCTCTAAAATTCCATAACATCTTACATGTTCTTGAAAACCCAATCTACAATCTCCCCAAACTCTCACTTCACCCTCACCTTGAAATGAAGCTTTTCTTGGGATATGTAGTTAGCACTTAACCCAAATAGTGGATCCTAAAGCACCATGGCAGAGGTTCTTCTTCTCATCTCCCAAACCAGATTGCCTGGGCAACTTCCTACTCTAAGACTACCCATGCCCTGTTGTTGTTTAGTTGCCAAGTCATATCTGATTCTTTTGTGACCCCATGGACTATAGTCTGCCAGGCTCTTCTGCCCAAGAATCCTGGAGTGGGTTGCCATTTCCTTTTCCAGATCTTCCTGACCTAGGGATCAAACCTGCATCTCCTGCACTGGCAGGCAGATTTTTTTAATTGAGCCACCAAGGCAGCCCCACTCATGCCTGCTGCTGCTGCTGCTGCTAAGTTGCTTCAGTCGTGTCCGACTCTGTGCGACCCCATAGACGGCAGCCCACCAGCCTCCCCCGTCCCTGGGATTCTCCAGGCAAGAATACTGGAGTGGGTTGCCATTTCCTTCTCCAGTGCATGAAAGAGAAAAGTGAAAGTGAAGTCGCTCAGTCGTGTCTGACTCTTAGCGACCCCCTGGACTGCAGCCCACCAGGCCCCTCCGTCCATGGGATTTTCCAGGCAAGAGTACTGGAGTGGGGTGCCATTGCCTTCTCCACTCATGCCTACATGTACCCAAATACTGAGGTCTGAGAGTTACAGGAAATTAAGAGAGCAGTTTAGAGAATTCATACCTTTCAAACACTGAATCTGCTGTTTTCTAACACACATTAGCAACTTGGAATTATAAAATTCTTGTAAAAAGTAATCATCCTTCTGAGTTCATTCCCTGGTTAGTGAACTAGATCCCTCATGCCGGACCCAAGTTTGCCTGCTGCAACTAAGATCCAGCACAGCCAAATAAGTAAATAAACACTTTAAAAAAAAAGTAGCCATATTTATGTAGTGTTGAAGTCTGCCAACAGTGTGACTGCATCATTTTACTTGATCCTCATGAGACTCTCCTGAAAACTTTGGTGTATTCCGTGGAAGACCAGGGGCCTGGGTCTCCTAGAGCACTGAGTGACCTCAGATAATAATGTTTCCTTGTTTCTATATTAAATAAACACAGGTAAATTAAGGAGTTTATCATATCTCTCTCCACTAGAGTAGAAACAACAGGAGACCAGGGTCTTTTTATTGCTGTTGTTCTTTGCTGAGTCCTAAGTGCTACAGTAGTGCCATGCATAGAGTAGGTGCTCAGTAAAATTTTGATGAATGAAAGAAGGCACATTGTATATGACATTTAAAGCTAAAACTTGAGACTTTGGGGAAATGGTGTCATTAAAGACACAGCACCTTAAGCTCCAACCCTAGACTCCTTGAAGTTCGTTAGTTCATTTGCCCTGAAGACTGGATATTAGGATATGATTTACCCCCTCTTTACAGAGGAGGAAGCAGAGCTCTATGAACAAAAAATATACTCAAGGATACACAATCCAGAAGGAACAGAAGCCAGGACTAGAACACATATCAACTTGACAGTCATTTATTTAATAAATTCTGTGTGCTGAGAATTGGGTATGTTGCACTTTTAAACACAAGGAAGCCACAAGGGACTTCTGCTCCCAGCTGGCTTTCTTCCTGACAGCCCTGTTCTTTTTTTCTCTTAACAGTTGCCAATATCCAGGCCTGGGCTGGGGGTTCCTTCCTTCAAGATGTTATGTCACAAAGTCTTCCATTTTTCCTTACAAGTCCTAAAAACAAGCTTGCCATCCGTTTTCAATTCCAAAGATTTACTGCTAGTTTCTATGGGACTACAGAGAGGAGGATAAACAAGTAAACATGTGAGAGATATAAAGTCTGAGAAATTAGGCAACACTTTTACAATTATGGTTCTGATCTGTAGCTTCTGACTCCTTGTTGGGCATTATGTGGAGGTCGTCAGATGCCTATACCCAGAGTCCTCTCCAGCGCTCCACGACACCTTCTGTTTTCTTCCCTGGGTCCATATTTTTTAATATGCCAGCCAAGATCACTCATGTCTGCCACACTCCGCAGCCTGCCAAGACCATGGCAATCTGCTCCATTATTTGAAGAGCCACCAAAACTCAGAGACAACTGATGTCTGAAACAACAGAAACATTTCCTCGTTGAACAGACTATATCACAAATTGTTGGGTTGGTTGAACACTATCTGTGCTGGATTCTGCAGGGGCAGTAGTTCACAGTCATAGCTGTACAACAGAACCACTTGGGGAGCTTTTAAAACATAACAGTGCATGGGCCCACGCTGGACAAGTTAACTCAAAATCTCTGGGGTAGGATCCGCATGCTTTTTCTTGGCCGTGCCACATGGCTTGCGGGATCTCAGTTCCCCAACCAGGGCCTGAATCCAGGCCAACGCAATGAAAACCTAGAATCAAAACCAATAGGCTATCAGGGAACTCCCCTGGCATATGGTCTGGATACGGATTTTTTAAAGCCCCCCTGTGATTCCAACATGTAGCCCAAGATTGAGAACCACTGCTGTGGTGAACTTGCTCCCTTTCCTCTGGGGTATCTGAAACTGTGTGGTTAGGCTAGTCTTTAAAACTATTAGGAATTAATTAACACATGTATTTAGACCAATTCCATAGAGCTAGCCAAGGAAGTTCCCAAGATAAGCTTCAAGGGTTCAGTCCTCAGACTCTGTCTTCTTCCCTGAAAGTATGTGATAAGATGTCCCCAACATATCATCAACCAAACATCCCACTGATCCTAGAAAAATCTAAAATATGACCAGTGACCTATTCTGCCAGTTTTCTCACTCAGAGTTTCCAGATTCCTTTCTCATCATCAAGACCCTCAATACTTGGCCCCAACATCCTTTTCAAACTTTTTTCCACTACATCCCTCAACATAGACCCAATCACTGGTAGGTGGCCCCATCTCCATCCCCTATTTTAGTTTGCATATTTAATCCTGGCATTCATGCACCAGACTAATCAAAAGTGTCCTTCTCCACTATCTGTCTTTCCACAGCTTATCTTTAAGACTCAACTCAAAACCCATATTTGACATGCAGCAAATATGTGTGACCATGTGTGACCGTGCCAACTTTCAGGAGCTGCTTCCTGTTCTAAGCTTATTGTCCATCACATGCACCATTTATTCCAACACCTCAAATACACTATATGGCCAAGTGAGTGTGCACTCCCCAATGGGCTGTAACACCTACATATGGCAGAAACCAAGGTTCCTTGATTGTGCAATCCAGTGTAGAATATTGAGAATCTGGGCTCCCTTGAGAATTCTGGGGATTTTAGAAATCCTGCAAGAGTGTGCATGCAATGAACTATTTGATCTTCAAAAATCCTGTGAAGTAAATATCATTGTTATTTTCACCATGTTGCCAGTACAAAAATCTAAAATGAGAATAGTCCACCTTTATCCCCAAAGACACTAAGACAGACAGAAAAGCTGGCATGAGGAAATTAAGACTTAGAGTGAGTCACACAGGCTTTCAATAAAAGAGGCAGAGCCACAATTCAGAGTCTCCACTGCCAGCTCTGTGTTTTTTTTTCAACTAATAGTTGTTCAGTCGCCAAGTTGTGTCCAACTCTTTGAGACCCCATGAACTGCAGCACGTCAGGCCTCCCTATCCCTCACCATTTCCCAGAGTTTGCCAAGTTCATGTCCACTGAATTGGTGATGCCATTCAGCCGTCTCATCCTTTGTCACCCTCTTTTTCTTCTGCCTTCAATCTTTCCCAGCATCAGGGTTTTTTCCAGTGAGTTGGCTTTTCACACCAAGTGGCCAAAATATTGGAGCTTCAGCTTTAGCATCAGTCCTTCCAGTGAGTATTCAGGATTTATTTCCTTTAAAATCAACTGGTTTTGTCTCCTTGCTGTTTAAGGGACTCTCAAGAGTCTTCTCCAGCACCACATTTGAATGCATCAATTCTTTAGCATTCTGCCTTCTTTATGGTCCAACTCTCACATCTGTACATGACTACTGGAAAACCATAGCTTTGACTCTACAGACCTTGGTCAGCAAAGTGATGTCTTTGCTTTTCAATACTCTGCCTAGATTTGTCATAGCTTTCCTTCCAAGAAGTAATCGTCTTCTAATTTCATGGCTGCAGTCACCATCTGCAGTGATTTTAGAGCCCATGAAGAGGAAATATGTCATTGCTTCCAACTTTTCCTCCTCTATTTTCCATGATGTGATGGGACCAGATGCCATGATTTTAGTTTTTTAATATTGAGTTTTAAGCCAGCTTTTTCACTTTCTTCTCTCACCCTTGTCAAGAGGCTATTTAGTTCCTCTTTGCTTTCTGCCATTAGAGTGGTATCCATTTCTTCTAAGGGATTCTTGCCCACAGTAGTATATATAATGATTGTCTGAATTAAATTCACCCATTCCCATCCATTTTAGTTCACTGATTCCTAAGATGTTGATGTTTACTCTTGCCATCTCCTGCTTGACCAAGTCCAATTTACCTTGATTTATGGACCTAACATTCCAGTTTCCTATGCAAAACTGTTCTTTACAGCATTGGATTTTACTTTCATCACCAGATATATCCACAACCGAGTGTTGTTTCCACTTTGGCCCAGCCACTTTATTCTTTCTGGAGCTATTAGTAATTTTCCTCCACTCTTCCTCTGTGGCACACTGGACACCTTCTGACCTGGGGGACAGGGCTGGGGGGGCTCATTTTTCAGTGTGATATCTTTTTGCCTTTTTATACAGTTCATGGGGTTTTCAGGGGAAGAATATTGGATAGCCATTCCCTCCTCCAGTGGACCACATTTTGTCAGAACTCTCCACTATGACCCGTCCATCTTGGGTGGCCCTACCAGGCATGGCCCATAGCTTCATTGAGTTATGCAAGTCCCTTCACCATGACAAGGAAGTGATCCATGAAGGGGTCAACTAATAAAGCGATTCTCAAACTTTAGCATACATCAAAATCACCTGAAGGGCTTGTTCAAATAGTAGACCTAGGTGATGCTGATGGTATTGGTCCAGGGGTCACCCTTTCAAGAACTGTTCTTATATAAGATATTTCCTAAAAGAAAAAGAAAAGATAGAAATAGGGATTCTGTTAGAAATATAAACCAAAGTCATATGGAAATAATAAGAAATAATAAATTACTGAGCCTATTTATTTCAACATATGCTTGTCTATGAGAGTAATTTGTTATAAATTGCAAATAAAAACTCAAATTTGTGATAAAGAAATCATTCTCATTAAGACTTCAAGTCAAAATATCAATATGTTCAAAGAGGTTGAAATAAATCCCAGCATGATAGATACATAATGGAATGGAAATAAACTAGTGGAATGATAAAAAATGGCAAGGAGAGAATGGAAGCCAGACTATCCAAGCTCTTTGCAAATTCCTTTATGTGGGAGGGAGGTTTGTGGCTAACCAACTGATTGCTCCATCAATCTGCTTATTATTTAATCAATAGATCTTTGCCGCATATCAACTCTTTATCATTATCCTCTGCTGACCAATGAGTGGAATGTGACAGTGACCCAACAGAGAGTTCCCACTCATGAGAAATATGCCATGCAGCTTCAGATACAAAGTCTATAACTAAGAAACTTTGAAGAGCATGTAGAAATGCCAGAGTTTTACTGATGAGTCATTCAATGAAGGAATCAATGGATAAACAAAGTTTAAGAAGTTCAACTTGAACTAGATCTTTAAAAATGGGTAGGATTTGAATGGGTGAAGAACAAGAGGAATGGTATTTAAGAAAGAAGGTGTTGTGAGTAAACTGAGAACAAGGAACCTGCTCACCCGTGTGTGTGTGTGTGTGTGTGTGTGTGTGTGTGTGTGTGTGTGTGTGTGTGTGTGTGTGTGTGTGTGTGTGTGTAGAGGAGAGTAGGGAGAAGTAGTGAAGTTTTTACTGGCACATGGAAGGTCCATGGAGGCAAAGAAGATAGTTGTAGGAGGTAGGTTTAAGACAGCAGACTAAATCCAGAATGTTCCACAGATCTTCAGGGCTCTTCCCATAAAGGAGAGGAGCCATGGCTGACTCTTGAGCTGAGAAGACATGTGAGAGATATTAAAGTTGAAAGCAATACCATCACACAAATACCATCCTACCCTCAAGGGAGAAGTCTGGTCACAGGCCGAGCTCGCTGTGGTCAACACAACAGACCAAAGTCACACTCTGTCTCTGCCCTTTGCTCACACCCTCTCCTAACATTTGCAGGCTGGGGCAAGAATGCATATGGAAGCCCATGTATACCATATGGCTACATAGGCAAGAGTGATAAATCAAGAAAACATGCAAATTAAATATGTCCCCTCCTCCTCCATCCAAATATATCTTTATATCAACCTGGAAAACCAAGTTTGAATTTAGAATACTCAGTTTTCTGTACCAAAGCCTGGTACAGGCTTTGGTACAGGGTCCAGGGTCTAGCCAATACCACTCTCTTCTTTTCACCCTTGGCTTTGTCCACAGTTTAAGGTCCTTGTGCACGTGCAGGTGAACATGCCAGACCATGTGTCCCAGCTCTGCCTCCTATAAATAGCCACCACCAGTCCAACCCTCAAGTCTTGGGGTACACACAGCACCTGGTCTGTTTTCAGAAGAATGCACCAAAGAGGAAGCCCACGCAGCCCCTGGGAGTGGGCTTGGAGCCATTTAGTCAGGAAATTACAGATCCTAGATACCCAGGGTGAAGTCTAGACAGTCGGCTACTGTGAGCATGTCTTTGTGGTTCCATAGGTTTCTTGCCCAGGTGGAAGGTGTGGCTGGGAGAGGGACAGAGTAGGGAGCCTGGATCAAACCCTCCTCTTGCCTGGGTCTAAAGGTGATTCAGCCTCTGAGCTGCTGTGGGTTTTATTTCCACTGTTACTTTCCACAGCCAATCCATCTCCTCCCTTCACACTCCTGTCATTCTCTCTGTGCTAGAAGTTTCTCCCTTCCAGCTAATGAAGGAAGGGTCACCAAATCATAATGCCAGCCTGGGCTCTCAGAGCCACTCTTTGATGGAGAGCTCAGTCTACAGGGACCCAAGCCAAACAAAGCATCCTGCAGGGGTCTCACCTGCAGCGATTGTAGCCCATCATTCATAAGTCCCCCTCCCTACACTCCAGATGTCTGAAGATCGGGGGTTTCAGAAGCCCATCTCATCACTTCCTTTTTAATCTCCACGTTAGCACTTGTGCCCTCCTTCAAGTGCTCCAAGGTAATTTTAAAGAATATCTCATTTTGCTTTCATTTTGCTCTGGCTTGGCCGTCCAATAAATCAGGGCTGGGGCAGAACTTGAGAGGACTAGGCTAATCAAGACTTCAATCTTGAGAAATGTATAAATATAAATCAAAAGACTTGAAGGCTCTCCAGATCCTCAATTTTCTTTGAAAGCCTGGTTTGTCTCGTTTTTATTTTCTCTCCTCTTCTTTTTTTCTGATTGGCCATGCTGAGCTCTGAATTTCATCCTGGTGCCCCTAGAAATATTTCTAAATAGTTTTAGATGTTTTCTTTAAGGCATTGCACCAAGCGATACAAGAGGGATATTACTAACTGCCCTGGGGTGGCGGGTAGGGGCAGTCTACAGAATCTTGCTAGAACTAGAGGCATTTCAAACTTCAGGAATTAAATGATCCTAAAAGGCATGAACAGTGATTCAACAGCCAGAGGGAACAGAAATGAAATCAACAGAACCATGACTTTGATCATCCCTCCTGTTTCAGATACATTTGACTCTGTAACAAACCATCCAAACTTAGTGATACAAAATAATAAGTCATTCATTATAATTATCTCTCACAGTTCTGGGGATTCACCAGCAGCTCTTGCTAGGTGTCTTCCATGAGGTTGCAATCAGAAGATGGCTGGAGCAGGGGTCTTCTCAAAGGATCCCACACATATCCAGCACTTAGGTTAAAAAGGCTGCAACATCACCTGGGGCTCCTTGAGCATCTCCTTCCTTCTCTGTGTCATCTCTACACATGGTCCCCCCGGCATGGTGGCTTCAGTATACCCAGACTTCTTACAGGGTCTTTTAAAATCTAAGTTTTATAGTTATTGAGGTATAGTGAGATCAGGAGACACTTTCCACTGAAAAGACAGTTGTGTAAATTCATAGATCCCAAGAGAAGGGAGCACACTACACCACACAGAGCCACACAGGGAAGCACCAGGGTCAGTTAGGGAGTGGGGTAGAGTGAAATGTAGGTGAGAGCCTTTACTGCATTTCTGTGGGAGGAAATGGTGGGGCAGAGGAAGCAGGCTTAAGACTGGCTAGTTTAAATAATCTCATCAGGCTCATGGGCATGCGAGCTATCCCTAGTTGTCTGGTATCTGGCCCTGAGATGATCAGAGCAGATGAATAATGGCCCAGAATGTGAAAGGCCAATTTAGGAGGTGACTGGGGACATGGCCTTTATCTGTATCAGCTAGCTTGCATAAGAAGGATGTGCTCCCAGGTGAGTTCCTTGCTCTCTCTAGGAATTGGCTAATTTTGGAGGGACAGTCCCTTTGGGGTCAGTAAAGCATTAAAATATCAAATAGCAAAGCACTAAGATACAGAAAATAAAAAATATGGTTGATACACACAGTGGCTCAGGGCTCCAAATGTGCAAGTCCAAAGCTACAGAGAGCTAGCCTTTTCTGAGCTAGCTTCAAAAGTCAAGCATTATCATCTGTCACTTTCTATGTATAAGAAGCACGTCACAAAGGCCAGCCCATAATCAAGAGGAAGAGAATAAGCTTCACCATTTTTAAAATTTAATTTTATTGAAGTATAGTTTGTTTACAATGTTGTATTAATTTTTGGTGTACATACATGTATATACATATATATATATATGCATCACTTTGTTTTCTTTCCCATTATGGTTTATTACAGGATATTGAATACAGTTGCCTGTGCTATACAGTAAGACCTTGTTGTTTATTCACTCTATATATAATGGTTTGCCTCTGCTAATCTCATACTCCCAATCTATCCCTCCCACACCTCCCCTCCCCTTGGCAACCACAAGTCTGCTCTCTATTTCTGTGAGTCTGTTCCTGTTTCATAAATAAGTTCATCTGTATCACAGTTTAGATTCCACATATGAATGGTATTATATGGTATTTGTCTTTCTGACTTTTTTCACTTTGTATAATATTCTCTGGGCTCATACATGTTGCTGCAAATGGCATTATTCATTCCTTTTTATGGCTGAGTAATATTCATATATATATATATATATACATATATGTATATGCACATCTACATATACCATGTTTCCTTTATCCATTCATCTGTCAATGGACATTTAGGTTGCTTCCACATCTTGGCTATTGTAAATAATGCTTAATGACCAAAGACTTAAATGTAAGGCACGACACCATAAAATCCCTAGAAGAGAATGTTGGCAAAACATTCTCTGACATAAATCATACCAATGTTTTCTTAGGTCAGTTTCCCATGGCAATAGAATAAAAGCAAAAATAAACAAATGAGACTTAATCAAACTTAAAGGCTTTGGCATAGCAAAGGAAACCATAAATAAAACAAAAAGATAACCTACAGACTGGAAGAAAATATTTGCAAACAAGAGCTACCTTTTGATGGAAGGATTGCCAAAGAACTGGTGAACATGGTTAAAACCAGCATATCTCCCATAATAGTCTCCATAGCATTAATGGCTAATAGGCCCTTTTCCCCATTCCATACAATCCAGAAGTCATAGACTTAAAAGCTATGAAATCCAATTTCCCCTCTCTATTAGCATCACATTTCCCCAACCACAGAGCTAGGCTGACAGTTGTGATTAGAATAATCTTCAGGACTTCCTTAAGCAGGAGTCCAAGAGAGGAATTGTGATCCCAACGGTGTGAGTTATAGGAACCTGACACAGTGAAGTTCATCAGGTGCTCTGTGTACAAGTATCAACTCTCCCAGTAGATATTCAACTGTAAGGATGACATCAAGAAAAGAGGAAGCCAGTCCTGCCCTTCAGGAACATGCACTCCAGAGTAGGAGAAAAGTCATGAAACACTTATTGCAGGACATGAAGTTCAGATATAAGATAAATTAGTCTTTGAAGGTTTCATGGAAGACATGGGTCTTAAAGGACTTCTCTGACACTGTCCCACTTTCATGGTTAACTTTCTCCCTTCCAAGGCCCAGCAGCCCCTTTAACCCTGTGAACCAAACCTCCTGATCTGTCCCACAAAAAATAATGCTCCTTCCCTCCCTGGAACTATATCATTCTCCTCCCTAAAAAGGCTCTTTCTCTCCTTTACTCATTAACATCTTATCCTGCTTTTCAATCCATCTTTTCCATGACCCCTTTTCTGAATACCCTCAGTCAACCACTACCATAGCTACTGCAATCTGAGGATCCAGAACTTCTTCCACAAAGCTCAACATGTACATGTCACTATTTTAATACTGTTCATCATCATTTCAGCTTTGATTTGTTTTTCTCTCACTAGATTGAGGTTATTGCCAACCATAAACTACATATTCTGCTTGCCCTGAATGCCACCAACTGTCTCAAAGCCAAGTCTAAGTATCTTATATATATTACACTGGACCATAATGTAAATAAACAGTATATTTAGGGCCCTGAACCAGCTTCAATAGAAAGAGTGTTCTACTGACTAGTTTTCCATATTGGGACTCCATACAACTTTACTTGAAGGAAGGACTCTGTGATCAATCAATTATAGAAAACCATTGTGGAAACAGCACTGAATTAGGAACTGGAGTTTTGGATCATCAAGCCTCCCCACCTATAACTGCCATTCCTATCCTACTTCTCTCACAGGGAGTGTTATCAATTAGCTAGTGCTACATAATAAACTACCCCAAACTTACAGGCATAAAAAAAGTTTAGCTCACAAACTAAAGATTGCCTTGGGTCTAGGATGGCCCTGCTCATGGGACTGCTAGCATGTGAAGAGTTGGCTTTGGTGGGCTTGTTCACGTGGCAAAGGTCTTCACTAGGATGAATCAGCTGGCTCAGTTCTGCTTCATGCAACCTCTCATTCTCTAGAAGACCAGCCTACACTTATCACATGATAGTCACAGGAATCCAACAGAGCGAGCAGAAGCTGCAAGGCATTTGGTGGCCTAAACTCATATTTAGCATGATGTCACTTCCAAAAGTCCTACCGGCCAAAGCAAGCCACGAGGCCAACACGGATCCCTGAGATAGGGAAGTGGATTCTACCACTGTAGGAAGAGTTGCAAAGGCTCTTTATAGAGGGCACATGTCCAGAGAGAGATGGAAAATTAGAGCCATTTTTGCAATCAATCTCATGGAGGTTATGAGGATCAAGTGAGATCACACATACGGAGGTCTATGAAAAAATATACAACTTTATGCAAGGGATAAACATAGTCATGGGAGTTTCCTTTTTCTTATCAATGGGTTGGCATGGTAGTGATGATCTAAGACACATTCAGGTGTTCACATTGACAGGGATGTTTATACAGTAGGCAAATTACATTCCCCTCCATAAATGGTTTTCTAAGTTACGGTTAATTTCAAATGTTTTGAAATTATGTCTCCTTCAAAAAGGAAGGGGAAAAACCTGCTTTCATGGTTGTAGGTTGGCTGTTGCTCAGTATATGTCATTGCCATGCCTGCCGCTTCCACATCAGCAGCATGGAAGCAAGTGACTTACCCATTCATTTACTAGGCATGGGCCAGGCACTAACTCTCACCAGGCTTGCCACAGGCACTAGAGCTACAAGGACAAATAAGACCCACCCCTGCCCTCAAGGTGCTTATGGATTAGTGGGGGGAACACAGTGTAAAGTACTGGAGGTATAAACTGAAGCCTGTAGGAAATATAAAAAGGAGCAGCTAATTTTGCTTGGGGGGAACCAGGAAAATCTTTGTAGTGAAAGAAAACGCTGCCAGAGAGAGAGCATGTGGACCATGTGGAGGGCTGATGGAGGGAGGAGCATGTACAGAAGTATGGAGCTGTGAAAAGAGATGGTGAGTTTGCAGAGCCCCGAGGTGTGTCTCGAAACCAGAGTGTGTGATGTGCAGAACAGCATGTTGGGATATTGATGCTGGGGAATAGATTGCGGTGGAGTGTGAAGAGGTCACAGTACCTCCATCTTTAGGCAGAGCCATGAGATCAGACCTGGAAGACATCTGCTGGCAACAGGGAGGCATTCAGTCATGTAGGAAACCAGATAACATGAGCCAGAGTCACAGCAGAGCCAGGAGGGGAACAAGTGTTCATGAAGGGTCATCCTTCTGCAGTGGGCAGGGAGGGTAGAGCTGGGTATGGGGGGGATGAAAAGAATAGCGACTGTTTGAATGGGCACTTTGGGAATAAAGAAGGGAGCTGAGAAGAGAGGGCAAGAGGGCTAGGGACCCAGAGGATCAGCCACCTGATAGGCACGGGCCATGAATGTGCCAACATCCCCAAAGAGGCAGGGCTGCAGGGCTGAAGGACAGGCATGGGCTGACAGGGCAGCAAGGGGACCAGGGTCCTCAAGGGAGACACCCTGGGATGAGCCAGCTCAGGATCCAAGCTAAGTAGAGAGGCCATAGCACAGAGCCCCAAGCAGCGAGGGGATAAGAGAGGGAGCTGAGAAGCAGCACTTGTAAGGGGCAGGCTTCACAAGAGGACAGAGAGCCAGGGACTGAAGGAGAAGAGAGAATTAACACACCACTCATGGCTCAGCTGGTAAAGACTCCGCCCGCAATATGGGTAGACCTGGGTTTGATCCCTGGGTTGGGAAGATCCCCTGGAGAAGGGAAAGGCTACCCCCTGCAGTAATCTGGCCTAAGCTATGGGGTCGCAAAGGGTCGGACACAACTGAGCGACTTTCACATTCACTTTTCTGGTGGTGGCCAGAAGCCACACCAGCAGCTGCTCTGAGTCAGAGAGACCAAGTTTGAACGCTGGCTCTGCCGTACACCTGGGGCAAGTGGTACATCTTCTCTTAGACTCAGTTCTGCTAACAGAGTGGTGGAGAAGTGCTCGGCACCAAAGCAGTCAGTGTGGGCCTCTGCATCCGCACTAGCCTCTGGGACAGTTGTCCAGTCTAAGGTCCGAGTAGCACAAACAGAACCAGGTCTGAGCTGCTCCTGTCCTCCAGAGAAGCAGCCCTCATTTTCACATCTGTCTGGGGAATAAGCAACCCCTTTGCAAGCACCTCTGAAGGGTCTTCTGGCGCCCACAGCCCAGGACACATGGGACAACTCTACTTAGAAACTTCCTTCCTCCCTGAGATCTCTGCCTGCTCTGCGTGTCTATAGAGTCCTCCCACTTTCCAGCTCCATTAAGCCAGCATCTACCGCCAGACAGCCCCTGACATATTTGAAAACAGCCTCTGTAACTGCCACACCACCCTGAGTCTTCCCTTCATTTTTAACTAATTATGCTCGTTTCCAGACAGACAGATGTCCAAGTTTTCCTGTTTGTATGTTTATCAGAGAAATAGCTTTAGGGAAAGATCACTGAAACTACTGTCATGACACTTAATCGATCCATCACTGAGGGTTCAGAAATCAAGGCCTGGAAGGGGCACTTCAGTTCCACCTGCTTCCTGGTCACTTATTAAGCCCTTCAAATCCTGTTTTCTATTGTCCACTTTGATCCTCAAAAAAAGTCTCTGTGAAGGAGGACGGGAATATTATTCCCATCTTACAGACAAAGCAGTTAAGGTGCCAACGAGCTGGAAACTTGTCCTGTGGCTTATTTGCCAGCCGGCAGGCATCTCCTCCTGCCCCTCTCCCTACAGGGTCCCCACACTCTCAGACCTACTGTGTGCTTTGGAGGACAAGATGCAGACCTGAAGGAGCAGGCGAGGACCCACAGCAAATGTCTAGAGGTGCTCAGCAGGGGGGTTCAGGCTTGAGACTAGGGAGATTTCACAAAGAGAACTTGAAGGAATTGAGAGTCAGAGAGGAAACAGGAGGTGTCTCTGGAGCTGGGGGCTGGGGCAAGTGATCATATCATCAGGATGAGGAGAAGGAGGGCTCTTGGGAGCCGTCTGACGGATGGCTAGAGGAGAGCCATGCTGGAAGAACAGAGCCTCCCTCATCCAGCGGAACTCTGTCCTCTGACTCCCCACGGATCCACTGATGGCTCTAGAGCAGAGAGAAAAAAAGCGAGACAAATCCGTCATTTAGGGGCACCTTCTGACAAAAGTGGGCAGAGTGATGATGAGTGAGCTACAGACGAAAACAAGAAATGGTCAGACAGAACACGCATCACCCCGTCCAGTTCAGAAAACCTTTGCTCTTGGCCCACTGGTTCTGAAGTATCACCAACCCTCAGTCACAGAGAGATGATGAAAAGAAGGGCTCACCCTGGGCACCTGGTCTAGGTAGCCGAATCTCTGCCTCTAGCATCTAAATAGCCCCTGATCTAAGGATAGACTGAGACAACCCCTGACAAGTGAGGAAGGAAACGATATTGGACCAGAGATGAGAAAGCTTTTTTCCCTTATGCACTACCAACCAAAACCATATCAATAAAAAATAAATTAGGGTTTATTTATGGGAAATACAAAATATTCTTAAAACTCATGAAAAAGAGACATAAAATAATCAACAACTATGATCAATGTTGAAACACAGAATCGAACATAACTTGAATATTTTAGAGATGAGAAAATTGAGGTCGAAACGAAGGGGTGACTTTCCTACTACAAACATCCAGCCTCTGGCCACGTTCTTTTCACCACCATCTGCTGTAATATCACTCTGCCACTGGCACCAATGGGCAGAGACCTTACTTCATGTTCACTCTTCAACTCAGTGACACACCCTTTGATTCCAAAGGTATCCACCTCCTTAGGAACACTGCAAATAATGAAATGGAGCACCTCAAGCTCCACACACAGAGTCTCTGAGTCCACTGCCCTACGAGGAGTCCAGTCTGATCTCCTCATCACTCCGCCCAGGGTTTGGCATGAAAAGCCTTATCTCCTTCATGGAATCCCTGACCACTGGGAGATGGGGCTTGAAAGAATAAATGCTTTACATTCCAATTTTCCATTATTAGAAAGAGACATTGGAGAAGGGGATAAGGAAGGAAAAGAGAAAATCTATCTGAGGTTTTTCTGCATGTTTCACAAAGCCTTCTTCTTTGTGTTCCAAAATTCTCTTCCAGTCTTATCTAACATCACTCCTCTGTCCTATCTCCCATGCTGTGGTGATCCCAAGCTGGAATGATCTCTCATCCCAGATTCTCTCCTGACAAACTCCTATTCGTCCTTGAAGACCCTGCTCAAATAACCCTTCCTCTCTGAAGCCTTTCCTGCCCCTGAGTCTCACCATTGTCCATGCTCTGCAGGTTGTCCTATTCATTTGACCTCACCTTCACCACTGCTGAAATCCTATGGACAGAGGAGACTGATGAACTACAGTCCATGGGGTCACAAAAGGACTTAGCAACTAAATAGCAACACCACTGTCACAGCAGTTTGCCCCAACTTCTGTTCTCACTCCCACTAGATCTTGAGTGCTCCAGGAGCAGGACTGTGACTTATTCACCATAAATCTCTATGGTCTAAAATAGTACCTTATGCACAGTGCTTATTCAGTGATTGTGGATGAATGAATAAATAAATAAAAACAAGAATATAGGCACTAGGGAAAACAGTCAGAGGAAAGCACACAAAACTCCCACACACAACCTGCGTACCCAGAAAGGAAATCTTTTTTTTTTTTTTTTCAGAAAGGAAATCTTAAGAAACAAAACACCTAGAATAGAACTAACAGGGAAATATTATGTGAGGAGTGGTGTGTTGATAAACCAGCTCTTTTTAAAAAAAATCCTAATTTCTAGCACTTGCCAGTTTTAGTGTTAAAAATCCCACCAATACTAATTTCAAGACGCTAACCTGACCTCACTAAACACAGAGTTGGGAGGAAAGGCACACAATTGATTCTCCCGAGCTGGCATGAGCCAGTTCCAGGGGCTGCTGAATGCAAGCCACATATGTCATTTTAAATTTTCTAGTAGTCCCATTAAAATTGTTAAACAGAAACAGCCAAAATTAACCTTAATATTTTTAACTCAATATATCCAAAATATTACTTCAACATCCAATCCTTATAAAAGATTATTACTAAGATATTTTACCTTCTGGGTTTCACACAGAGTCTGCGAAATGCCAGTGTGTATTTTATCCTGCAGGACACCTCCCCTCGGACCTTGCACGTGACTGGCCACCACCGGTACTGACAGTGCCCATCTCAAATCAGAGTCAAAGCGACACAGAGACAGGGTGACAGGGACATCCTGCCATTTTAGGATTTTGTCGATGGTGATGATTTTTAAAATGGCGTTGTCTTTTTACAACTCAGGCAGAAACGGTGCTTGTCCCGCGGGCTGGATTAGTTTCAGAGGGGGCCAGATCCGTTGCACCTTAACAGGACCTCACTGCCTCCTCTCACCCACACGACTGCTCCCTTGGGAGCCCGAGTACTTATTAATTGCCACACATTCCTTCCAGCTTTCGATGTGGGAGACTGAAGGCAGCTAACGAACCCAGCTGCACCCTCCGGCTCCTCAGGCCAATTTAGCATCAGAAATGGCCTTCCCCCCCACCCCTCCATCCCCCTCTCCCGCCAACCCCCCACCCCATCCTACCCCCCACCCCCACCCCCCACCCCCCCCCCCCCCCCGGCCCGGGCTGCTTCTACTGGAGAGTGCGGATCCTGGGGGAGGGGGCTGGATTTCTCAGAAGCCAGATGTGAATGGAAGTGCTCAGAAACGCACCTGTCGATTAGCAAGGGGGCGGCGGGTCACCGCGGTGGCGGGTTGGGGGACGCGGGGACGACGACAATGCCAGGCCTTCTTCTTTGAAAGGCGAGTTCCGCAGCTCTGAAGCCCTGGCTGGCGGACGCTGTGGGCCCTGGGTTGCAGCCCCAGCTCCGTGTGACTTTCAGAAAATCCCTTCATCTCTGAAGTTCGCTTTATGCTTCTGTAAGCTGACACTGAGAATCTGGCGGCAGGTTTCTGCATATAGGACGAAATGATGTTTGTGGAAAATGCTCTGGGAAACGTTAAATGCTGAAATACTCAGATCAAAATCAGCAGGCCTTAATAAGAGATGCACAGGCTGGAGACTGGATGGCTTGAGCTCTTCTCTTGGGTCCCTCAGAAACAGGCTGTGGACTAGCCCTTTTACTTCTCTGGACCTTTCCCTTAGCACTAGAATGAAAGGGCCCATCTAGGTGACCAGTGAGACAAAGAAGACAAAGCTCCCTTCCCTCTTGTGACAGAGAGAGACAATAGACAAATATGATGAAAGTACATTATTAGGTGGTAATAATACCATGGAAAAAAGTGGCGTGAGTTAGGAAGAGAATGGCAGGGAATGCTGCCCTAGATGCAGTGATCAGGGAAGGCTACCTTGTAAAGACCTTGAGAAAACAAGGGAGTGAGTCACATATCTGGGAACAGCCTATGCAAAGGCCCTGAGGCAGGAGTGTGCCTGGCTTGTGTAGGCAGCATAGAGAATGCTATGTGGTTAAGGAGTGGAGCACAAAAGGAGAGCATGCGGGAAGTTAGGCAGGAAAAAGAGTGGGAAGCTGATTCTCATAAACCTGAGACGCCTAAACTTGGGTTAGGATATTGTTCCCAGTACTTTGGAAAGTGATTGAAAGATCCAGAGCAGAGAAGCAGCATGTTCTAATTTGTTTTCAAATGTTTCTTCTGGCTGCCGCATGGAGAATATTCTGTAAGGGAATGAGAGTGGAGGCAAAATGGCAGTAGTCCAAATGCACAATGGGGGCTTGGACCAGGCCCTGGCTGGTTGCACTCCCCACCGCTACCCTAGCCTAGTGCAAGCTTTGAGTCCATCCTTTGAGGATTTGCTCTTTCTTCAGAACCGCAGGTCTCTTCCCTCTGTCCTTCAGTCATGTGTCAGTGGTTAGCAAGCTTTGGCTACCATGCCCTGTAAAATAAATGGGGCTCCCACAGACCACAGATTCCCAAGTAATGGGTGGAGCCCCCAGGTAGGGATTGGTGGGGAAGGGTTCAGGTTATGGGAAGCAGTAGAGATTAAGTGCTAGCTATAATTTTGCCCCCTTATCGACTGCTTTAAGAGCCTGTCATAGATTGTGCATGACTGAGAATAATGATATAGAAAAAAATTCTTATTCTGCTTTATTTTTAATTACATGCTCAGAAACACAGTCCCTTAACTGTTACTGAAAACACTTGGCTTGCAGCATACCACCACACAACCAGTTGCTTTCACCAGTGTGTCAACACTGGGAATGAGAACCCCCTTCCAGGATACCCTTTCTGGCACCTGATTATAAGATGTCTTGCCCTGTCCTCTGGTTCTGTCCTCTGTGTATATCTTGTCTCACGAACCAGAAGGTAGGTTCCCAGCAGACAAGAGCCGTATCTTCTTTTACTTGGTTTAGTGCACTTGGTTTAGTACTCCTCATTCAATCACCAGTTGATGGATGAATAGAAGGCAGTCGGATCAAAGATACAAAAGCTTCTAGGGCATTGGCTCCAGTTGGTATCAACACTTGCCCTTGTGAGCCTGTTGAACTAGAAGGAATCTTGGAGGTCATTTAACCCAGCTCTCTGATTTTCCAGAGGAAGAAACTAACCCCCAGAGAGGTAGAGTGGCTGGCCCAGAGCCACACAGCTAGGAAAGATACCTGAAAATGGAGAGGACAGAGTGCTCACTCTCACCAGCCAACTATGTTAGCGCTGGAGAAAAATGCAACAAAAACAATATTCCATCTCAAGGCAATCCTCACAGCCATTCTAGGCATTTGTAGGAACAAATGACAGAATTACCCCTATTTTGTAGGTAGGATAAGCAAAGACCAAGATTCTGCTGAGTGGTGTTGACTATACATTGAATTGCGGAGGTGGGAGAGGGGGCAGAGTAACTGAAAAAGCTGAGTTGGTCCTTTCTTAGTTCTTGGAAAGGGAGAAGTTGGGATGAATATGATATGAATATGTTATGATATAAATATGATAATAATATAATATGAATATGATAATGACATGATATGAATATGATAATGATATGATAGGAATATGACTGTCATTCAGAGGAATTTGAATTCTTCCATGTAGCTTCAGAGAACAGAATGAAGCCCAGCAAAAGCACAGAATGAAAATATGGATCTGGGCTCAATAGGAGAGACAGCTATCTGATCATGAGAGCTCTCACAAAGTAGCAGAAACTGGCTGAGCAGACAGTGGGCTTCCAGTTGCTAGAAGGGCCTGGGCACCATTAAGAAGACCCCTTCAAGCACAGTTGGACTGGATGGCCCCTGAGGTTCCTTCGAAGCCTGATAATTCAACAGTTCTATGCAAAGAGAACTTGGCATTGGGTTTCCTCTCTTTGAAACCAGAAGGAGCTGCTCCTACCCTCTTGGCTGGAGGCATTCTCCCCAATGAAGTCTTCCAAAAATGACATCGAAAAGTCTTCTACTTCCTAAGGATGACATGAAGAGAAATGGCCTTAGGTCATGTGACTTTCACAGGACCTGTGAAACACTTCCTATACTGTAAGCTTAGGGATGTGGTTCATTTGTCGGGGAGTGTTACACAAACTCCTCTCTGGGTGATCCCTGAGGAGAGGTGGCTACCCATGGACCTCAGTGCTGGAGATAAAGCAGTGTGGAGTCCGGGGGATAGACTGCATGACCTCTCAAAGTTCCCACCGGCCCATTCCAGCTATAATTCTATGATAAAACCATTAGAGGGTCCAGAGGTGGTTTAGCCTCATTTCTCCCATCCTGGTGATTGAACACATTTTTTTTTTAAATCCCATAAACCCAAAGCCATAATTCTTTTACAGAAGAGGGAAAGACAGGACAGTCATGCACAGTTTGAAGCAAGGGAGTTGCGGGGAGAGGTTAAAGGGAGAGGAAGGCTTGTTTAGATTGCAGTTGTCTTTTTTCGTTTGGGGTTGATGGGGGGATGTTAAATGTGAAGTTTGATGACTGAACAAAAGCAGGGCAAATGAGAAAGAAAGAACGTGAAAAAACTCAAACCTGCAGTTTTCTGATACACAGAAAGGAAACCCAAACTCTGCTCATTATGGCGCATATTTCTGGCAGATCATAACATTAAATTACAGCCCTGCAGCCTTGGCCAGGACTGGGGAGTTCTTCCCATGTGCTTCCAATTAAGCGCGTTTGAAGTTGCCCTGGATATTTATTTGTAGGGGATTTACTGCACAGAACGATTAAAGTTTGTTCTTGTTAGGAGTTTGGGGCTAGTCTGGGGGCAGGGGAGATGGAAAAGAAGAGAGTTAGCCAGGGAGAAAGGGGGATGGCCAGGGTACCCCATGAATACGTGTGTATGTTAGAAAGTGCACACAAACACACACACAAGAGCCCTTTGTTTTAAACATGGGGAGGGTTCAACATCTCTGACCGTGATTTTGTTTATAGGAAATCCTTTATAATGCACGTTTAGTGTTTCCATATGGAATTCTCTTAGGATATTTCTCTGTACCACCCTCCCCCTCCCCCGTTTTATTTGGATAAGGCAAGAGAAAAGGGACTGTACATTCCAAAGATTCATAGTCATTCCGGATCAAATTCAATGGATTTTGGCAAGAGTTGAAAAACCCAGATGCAGGGCTTCAGCCTCCCGCTGAGCCGCCTCCAGCTGCGAGTGTCTGGTGGAAGCACTTTGTAAAATCATGAAAACCCTATTAAATTCATGAAATATGATATACTGTCGTTTCAGACTAACTTTCCATTGAACTGTCCATGAAGAGAGAATTTGGTTAACTTGCTGAAGAAGGGGGAAGTGGCAAGGCTGGGGCAGGGTGGGGGCCCAGAGGCGCTGTTGAGGAAAGCGCAGCGGCGCTGGGAATTCTAAAGAGTCTGCACACTGGGCGAGTGTGGGGGGCGTGGGAGCTCCTCCAGACCCCAGCAGCACCCAACTTTCCAAAAGTTTGACTCCTCTCAGAGAGGGGTGTCACCCTGACTCCCCTCCCTGTCAAGTTGCCGACCACCCCACTGTCACCAGTGAGCTATCAAGATGGCTTTTTTTAGAGCACAGGAAAACTCCAGCTAAACCAGGGGATACTGGTAGGTTCCATTCCCTTGTTTTATAGCTGAAGGGCCCAGGATAGAGGGAGAGAGAAGGATTTGCCTGAGGTTCAGCAAATTAAAACCCCAGGGCTTCTGAGTTCTCTCCACCTCCCAGCACAAACTAGGCAGAGAACTTCATCTTGAGCACCAGCTCTCTGCCGCCGATCAGAGCTGCTGACATGGTTTTTTGCAAAAACTCACAGGCCCAGACTCCCCTCAGCTATGAAATGACCCATCCTAAAGGAATTGGACACTCTTAGTTCATTTCCTATTGAACTATAATTCACATCATAAACTATTACATGTTTATTTTCAAACAAAACAGGGTGAGGACTCCCTGGAGGTGACTTGGTTTTGTTTTCTGGAAACTGCCCCAGGACATGGCAATGGCAATGCACATGTGTGTGTGTGTGTATGTGTGTGTGTGTGGAGTTTGCCTTGCAGAAAGCCAAGTGGGGCCCGTCTTCCCCAGGCCTTGGCACCCCAGGGACCCGAAGTCCAGACCTCTGGAATGGAAGGGTCCACAGAACATCATGACTCACTTGTCATCCGAGCAGTTGTCCCTAAAATAGAATTGTCATACTCTGCAGGCAGAACATCTCTGACCCAGCTGTCAGGGGTGGCTTCATGCATGGAAATGATCAGAATAAAAATTGACTTTAATTAAGCATGTATGGTGGCTTCCTAGGTGGCTCACTGGTAAGAATCCTCCTGCCAATGCAGGAGACACGGGTTCGATCCCTGGGTTGGGAAGATCCCCTGGAGTAGGGGGTGGCAACCCACTCCAGTATTCTTGCCTGGAAAATTCCATGGACAGAGGAGCCTGGTGGGCTGCAGTCCATGGAGCTGCAAAGAGTCGGATACAACTGAGGCAAATGAGCATGGCACACAAGCGTGTACAGTGTGCTCAAGTACTGTTCTAAGGGTTTGTAAGAGTTAAATCATTTCATCCTAATAAATAGATAATATAGTAATACTATTATCCCCATTTTGCAGATGAGAAAACTGGGGCAAATTGCCCAAGGTCTCCTAAGGGACTAAGATCATATAGCTGACATAGTCACTGAGTCAGTATTTGAAACTCAGTAGTCAGGCTCCAGAGCCTAAGCTCTCAAATGACCCATGACCCTCCCCACCCCACCTTCCCCATCCCAAACTGCAGACTTAATTACCAATGACAGACACTAAGGTCTTTACTCTCCCCTTTCTCACCTACAGATGGAGGTATACTTTTTGAAAAAAAACACTTCACTCTTGCCTTACCCTTTTGTTATGTAAGTACCCCCTGAATGCAGCAATGAATTAAGTCACTAGTATTCTAAGCCAGGGCTTCACAAACTGTCTGAGCATACAAATTCCCTAGCAGTCTTGCTGAAATGCAGGTTCTTCAGCATGTTTGCGGAGGAGCTGGGGGTCCAAAGTTCTAATAGGTTCACAGGTGCTGCTGCTGGACCATGGAGGCACTTGAGCAGTAAGGCTGCAGGCTATTCACCTGACTGCTTCCCTCCACCAATGGAGACATCCCCCAAAAGGCACGCACACGGGAGGCAGCTGAGAGGGCCAAAGCCATTTCGCTGACTCCACAGCTGTGACCCAGACTAGTCCTCCTGCCGCCTGTCAGGAGAGCCAACAGATTCCCAAGCTTCCAGTCTCAGGCCCTGGGACACCTGGGGAAGGTGCAGAGTCTTTGGGGCCATGAGAAGCCTTTGACTGAAATCTTTGCAGCAGCTGGCAACAGCCAGGGACCCGCAGGAACGAATTCCAGAGTCTCTACATCCCCAGCAGGGGCGGTGATGAGTATGTGGAATCACTGGGGTCAGGAACGGTCAGCATCAATGCCTCTCCCACATCTTGAAAAGAAGCTGCTGGCCAAGGGACACTGGCCCAGTGCGGCAGTTTCCACCTTCTTGCTGGCGAGTTTGGACAGACCTTTAGCATTTCTGCTTCCACTTATTTGACATGTAAAATGAGAGGATCACACTAGATACTCTTTCAATCTTTCCTCTCCTTCTCATCCCAATCTATGAGTCTCTAAATGCCTGTACAGTAAATAAAAATTCAGCCAACTGTCTGCATGTCTAAATATTGTGATGTCCTGTCGCCAACACCACACATCAGGATATCAAATGCAATGAGTTTCCTTTCCATCTGGAGGCAAAACGCCATAAACACAGCTCCCTATGGACCTGGGCACCCCATCCCCGTCCACATTTTGAGAAGCAGATGCAGGAGGTTGATTCCCACAGCCACCAAGCCTGGGCCAGAGACTGGAAAGTGGAGCCTAGTCCCCAGGGTTCTGCTTTGCAGCCCAAACACGCAGTATTGTGCCTAAGAGCTCTGAAGGCCTCCCTCAGCCAAGAGAAACAGGCATTTTAGAGCAGAAAGGGGCAGCACTTGACCCCTGGCCTCCTCAATCCAGCTCTCTCTGACAAAGGGAGACAAAGCACTGTGGCCTGGTAAGGGGCAGGCGGCCCAGTGGATGGCTGGTCCACCGGAGCTGGGCTTGGATCCTCACACCCCCAGATCTCAACCTCTGTGATCTTCAGCATCACTGTGAGTGTCATTCCTGGGAACAACACAGAGGCACAGAGTAGGGAGGCAATAAGGTAGAAGCTATTCCTTCCTTCAAGTGATTGTTGGTAATAAATCAGATACTTTCCAGATCTGTTCTTCAAACTCATAGAGTCCAAGGGTACCCCTGGAACCAGCACCATCAAACGACAAAAGATCCAGGGTTCTAAATCAGCACTGTCCCGCAGAAACAAAATATGAGCCATTGATGTGTGCCACATTCTGTCAGTTCAGTCACTCAGTGGTGTCCAACTTTTTGCGACTCCATGGACTGCAGCACGCCAGGCTTCTCTGTCCATCACCAACTTGCAGAGCCTACTCAAACTCATGTCCATCGAGTCAGTGATGCCATCCAACCATCTCATTCTCTGTCATCCCCTTCTCCTCCTGCCTTCAATCTTTCCCGGCATCAGAGTCTTTTCAAATGAGTTGGTTCTTCGCATCAGGTGGCCAGAGTATTGGAGTTTCAGCTTCAGCATCAGTCCTTTCAATGAGTGTGTCACATACATAATTTAAAATTTTTTACTAAAAAATGTTTTAAAAATTTTAGTGTACTACGCTTTTTAAAGTAATAGTTCTAATTAATTTTAATAACGTTTTTAATTTAGCCTAATATATCTAAACAAGTATCATTTCAGCATGTAATCAACATCAAAAATTATTAATGAAAAATATCACGTTCTTCTTATGTACAAAATCTTTGAGATTCAGTGTGTATTTTACATTTACAGCACATCTCAGTTTGGACGAGCCGTATTTCAAGTGCTCAGTAGGCATGCATGGGCAGTGGTGACTTACCAAACAGGGCAGATACAGAAGAACTGGTGGGCAACTTGCCAGTGTGGCGGGGGTGGGTTGCATTTAGCGTCTCCATCATCTCCTACACCACCCCCTCAGCCAGTCCAAATAATAATCCTATTACTGACAATAAAGCCCTAAGAATAATGTTCTAAATACAGTGACTAGGCATCTCCTCAGGGCTTCCCAGGTGGCCCTAGTGATGAAGAAGCTGCCTGGCAATGCGGGAGACATAAGGGGTGTGATCTTCCCTGGATCAGGAAGATCCTCACTCCAGTATTCTTGCCTGGAGAATCCTACAGACAGAGGAGCCTGGTAGGCCACAGTCCACAGGGTAGCAAAGAGTCAGACACGACTGAAGCAACTTAGCACACAGGCGTTTCTTCGATCTAAGGCAAAAGGATTTTTGGAAAAGTTTGCTATTTTGATTGTTCTCTAGTATTCCAGCTAAAGACGAACACTTGGCCTGCTCTGCACATGTTACTTGAGGATTTTAACACTGCCCCCTCCCAGCCAGACTGTTGCCCCTAAGCTCCTTCAATAAAAAAAAAATGTTTGGAACTATGACTGACCAATGGAGATGACAAAAAAAAAAAGCACCTGCAGGAGCTCCTCAATTGATGAATGTTCAGTGTTTGTTTACTTTTTTAAAACGTTATTTAAAGAGGGACCTTGAATACCAGAGCAGAGGGAGCTGGTAGGATAGACTGCATGGCTACAGGGTTTAGAACAGTCAGGGCAGTGGGGGCAGAGAGATGGCATAGATTATTTGCTACTAGAGTAAGCAGAGATTTGAGAAGCACCATGGTACAGACTCCGACTCAGGGTACTGGGCTAGAGGACTCAATGATGCAGAGCGTTAGGGGTCTTGCTATAGCAATAGGGGATTGAAATATAAGATATATCATAGAATATTGGGCATTAGCTATGAGACTCAAGGGAGCCTGGGGTGAAGGGAAAGCAGAGTTTAAACAGCCCATGTCCTCCTCCAATCAGACAGCAGTACTTTGGGCCTCCCCCTCCAGCTTCATGGCGGGCCTGCCTAGCTTTCTTCGGTCCTCATTTTATCACAAGGATGCAAGGTCCTGCTTGCCGCACCATTCCTCCCCCCCCTCCTCTCTTCTCTCTCCTGGATGGATTGTTACTTCTGCCAAGAGAAGGAGACAGGACAGATGGGTGAACCAGGGAGAGTGGGGTCTGTGATACCAGGCCCTTCATAACTCTTGGTACCTTATGAGTCTCTTCCTTGTAAAAATGTGAGTTAATATTTACTAGCCTGATAGGCTGGAGGCTGAACCAGATGTCTTCTAGTTCTAAACTCTGGAACTGCAGGAAACAAGCCAAGAATTCTACAGCCCAAGTCTTGCTACCAAAGTGAGACTCCTGCACATGGATTTCATAGCTCACCACCACCCTGACTCCACTGCCCTTGGCAGCGGTCACACCTGTCAGAACAGGTTCCTTCCAGGTGTCCACCTGTCATCCTTCCCCATGCCACACACACACACACACACACACACACACACACCCCTACACAGAGATGCACACATATACACACACACACAGACTCTATACAGAGATGTGCACGCGCGCACACACACACACACACACACACACACAGAGTGTCCTCCCACCTCTGTCAGCCTTTAACCCCTCCAGAAACAAATGCTCCTTTCTTCCATACATAACCCTTTCCTCTTTCCAGAACTTGCCCAGACATTTATTCTTCCAGGAAACATTTCTGCATTAATCACTCCAAAATCTGATCACCTCGTGTATTCAACCATCACTTCCATAATTTTACCTACTTCTTCAACCACATTTTTTAAGCTATTTCCTTGCATTATAAAAATAATAATATGCTTTACACCCTTTCACTGTGTTTTCATATCTATGGAAGTACCAAACATATGTTATACAAAAAGCAGGAGTTAATTTAAAATGAGCTAAAAACTGATCTCCACAATGTCTCCGTGAAAAATTAGTGATACTTCACTTATTTAGCATTTAACAATGTAGCTGACCCTACGCTAAGCACTTTATATGCAATATGTCATTTAATCTGTAACCCTATAAGGTAGGTTATTTATATTCCCATTTTATAGAGTTTTATAAAAGCTATGGCATAGAAGGTCCTAGAATGTAAAGTAGGCTGACTTCAGACCCCACAGTTTTTCCTCTGTTCTACACTATCTTTCCATTTAACCAACAACTAAACTGAGGGACACAGGCATTAAGTGATTACCTGAAGTCATGTGTTGATGCCAGAAACCAGGTGCTTTCCACCAAGTTCACAGGCTCTTTCAAGCTTTGCAAGTGGATTAGCCCCTCCATATGAGAGACATCATGGATACAGAAAACAGCAAAGACTTTAGCATCAGACAAAGCCTCAGTTTCCCCTTCTTCAAGAAGAAAATAGTAGTAAGTACCCAGCAGGGTTGCTATGAGGATGAGAACCAAGAAGACTCTCAAGCATTTCCTAGATGGACCTAAGTACTCAGTGGCAGCCTCCAGCCTCTTCTCTCCCTCCCAGCCCTTCCTTCTCCCTCCCAAACTCTCAGGTGGCATTACAGGCATCATCATTTTTCAAGTTGCCTGACTCAGTCCTTGGGAGCCAGCATCATACTGAGCCCACTGCCCCCAGCAGATGCATTAAGTATATTTTTGCCATCCCGACAATCCTTAAGATGCTGCAGAAATGGGATCATGGGGCCCATGTTGTTCCTGCTTCATGGAAGCCCTTCTGCTGGGCTGTGTAGATTACATCCAACAAAAAGAAAGCCGCACATCATCATGGGTGGAGGTGCGGGGTTGGGGAGAAGGGAAGGGGTGTTGGGGAAAGGAGGCCTCCCCCAGCTCACAAAGACCCTCCCCCTACCAGCCCTCCTTTAAACTCCACCTGTGCACCCAGTTGCCCTCTCCTATCCCTCTATGGCAGCGTGAGGCTAAATTAATTAATGTGGGTAAACCATGTGGAAATGTTTGGCTTGCCAAGCGCTCTCGGTGAGTTTGAAATACTACTGGAAGCAGTGGAAATTGGCACAGCTATCTGGAACAAAATTGATCTCACCCCCAGGACGCCTGAGATTGAGTTTGGTTAATTGATACATACGTAGATAGAGCAGGGTCTTCATTAGAAACTTGGTGGATATATTTCAAGCCCTTATAGGGGAACAGAGATGTGAGAATTAAAAGCAATGGAAAAGACAGCGAGGACGGGGATTCTCCCGTGATGTGATAAACCCACAGGAATTGCCCAAGAGTTAACGAGAGAGAGGAGTGCTTAAAAAGTGAGATGCACTGCGCTCGGTTGATTTGAGTCTCTGAGAGGCAAGAATCAGTGCTCCCATTGTAGGGACAGGTGCTTTGGCACACACACAGGTGGGTAGAGATGTGCTTCCCTTCCCCAGACAGACTCATCTTTACTACTGGCTTCTCCTTGGGGCTCCTGATGAAGGAGGAAGGGGAAAAGGCACCCTGCCTTAGGGAGTGACAAGGCTGTGGGGGAACAAGAGGTCTTCTCCAGGCAAGGTGCTGGGTTTGGTCCTCTTGTAGCTGTTGTATCGGTTGGGGTCAGCCAGAAAATTAGAACCAGTGGGAGCTTAGATAGATAGATAGATAGGTAGGGACAGACTTATTGCAAGGAACTGGCTTATTGCTATGTGATTGTGGGGGCTGACTTGCAAGTCCAAAATCCGCAGGGGACTCTCAAGCCTGCACTGAAGCTGCTATCCACAGGTAACATTTCTTTTTTCTCAGAAAAACTTCAGCTTGTAAGGCTCTTTGAATCAGGCCCACCCGGACCATACTTAAAGTCAACTGATTATGGACCTTAAATGCACCTACAAAGCACCTTCACATCAACACTTGATAAGTGTTTGATTGAGTAACTGGGGACTGTAGCCCAGACAAGCCAATGCACTAAACTAACCATCACAGCTGCTTGCCCTCCTCCCCAGTCAGCCCACCTCCTCTATGGTCAGAGCCTCAACCACCTCCTGAAGTCTCCTCTCCTCAAGTAGCTCCTAGTGTCCCTGTCCCCCAGGAATGGCCTTTGAGCTGTCTGCCAACCAACCCCACCTGAACCTCAAACAGATCTCCAAGGTGGTTGCCTACATGACTTCTTTCTGTGCCTCTTTTCTCAAGTGAGTTGCTGAACGATCTCCTGGCTCATCTCCTTGCCTCCAAGTCCATGTTACCCAGTGAACTTCTAAGCTATGTATAAGGCCAGCCCTTTCTGTGCTAAATCTCTCCATAGCTCCCACAGCTCCTGGTAATCCTATAGTTCTCCCCTGCCCACCTGACCATCTTTGCTGCGACCACCCTGTGCTTTCATGGTTTCTGGTCTGAACCCACTCAACCCTCAATCCTAATGAAGCCTACGCTCTCCTCTGACCATTGCCCATGTCTTTGCCTCACCACCTCTTCTTCCCCATTGAAGACTAGCTCAGAGCACACTGTTCTCAGGCGTGGGAAGGTGCTCTTCTAGACTTCCTCAGCACCCCTGCTTCTCTGCACCGGGCACACATCACTCTGTGGCATGACTCCCTACCTGCCATCTGCCCCTTCACAATCCAATGAACATCTCACCTCTGCCCCCAGCCCCAACCCAGCACAGGCCCCAGCATCTGTCTGGCTCGCAAAGTGTGTTTCATCAATATCGGCTGAATTAACGAACAAGATGTTTGCTAGTAAAATTACTCCAGTGCCCCTCTGTTTCATCATCAGCTCTTCTAGCAGTGTTCCTCACTTTCTTCCTCTTCCCATAGTTCCATCTGAAATTTATTGGGGTGGGGAAATGATATTTTTCTTTTCCCTCTCCCTTCCCTGTCAATTTAAGAACTGTTTTGAGCAATAATAGTGTCATGATAATTTATGGCGTAAAAAAGTTATGGCCTGAAACTGTGGGGCCAGTTTCAGGAACTGAAAAAGCACAGGAGGGCTGCAGCCAAGAGGGTGAGGTGGGTGGGGTGGGCAAGGAGGCTGGATGCTGGTCTGACGTGTCGTTCCCCTAGAGGCTGCCAGGAGCCTTGGCAGGGTTCTCACAGGGGAGGTACAGGCTCTAGTTATATTTTAGAAATGCTCTCCACGGGGGACAGGCAGGAAAACCAGCTACCCAGTATTTGAAAAGGGTGAAGGATGAAACTAGACAAGGGCACCCTTGAGACCAGGAAAATCAGCAGAATTTCCAGTTCAAAATCTGGGATGAAAAATAGAAAACCTGCCCATACAAGCAGGTGTTCAGGTATTTTCACAGAGTAAATTACTTTGCAGTCCCAGTCTTTGCTCCGCTCATTCAACAAGTATTATTTGAAATGTGATTTCTTATCAGCCTAGAGATGCAACGGTGAGAAAGACATGGTTCCTCCCTGGGGAGAGAGAGTACTTCATCCCAATGGGAGGGACAAACAGCAAAAAAAAATGGGGGTTACGAGAGTGGTGGGTGATGGTGAGCATGTGGAGGAAAGTTTTGCTGGGGCTGCTATAGTAAAGAGGGGGCTGGAGGATGCATTTCTGAGGAGCCATGGCTAACCAGGGGAGGGTATTCTAAGCAGAGGGAATGGCATATGCAAGCATCCTGGAGTAGGCGTGAGTTTGACACGTTCGAGGCAAAGAAGGAGGCTACAGGAAGGAGATGATGTCAGAGAAGTAGCCAGAGTCCAGGTCCTAGAAGCCAAGTGGGTAGAAGACAACCTCTGAATTGTATCTGAGTGAGCTGATCAGTCCCCAGGGGATTTTGAGCAAGAGTAGGTTTCCAGCTACATATCCGAAGGACCACTGACTGGACTGACTCAGGCTGGACTAAAGTAGAAAGCAGAGAGACAGGTCCTGGTCAGATGGCTGTTCACATAACACAGGAGAGACATGATGATGCCCTAGGCTTGGCCACCTAGCAATGAGTGATGAGAAAAGTTGACTGCACGTGTGATTTTTAGGAGATGCTAATAGGAATAATGGTGCATCTGGTTGTGGAGTATGAGAGAATGAGGGACCTGAGTCCCTCTGGGCCCAATTTGTTTGGGCCACCATAACAAAATGCCATTGACTGGGTGGTCTATAAACAACAAACACCTATTCCTCACCAGTGAAGTTGCTCAGTCGTGCCTGACTCTTTGAGATCCCATGGACTGTAGCTTACCAGGCTCCTCCATCCATGGAATTTTCCAGGCAAGAGTACTGGAGTGGGTTGCCATTTTCTTCTCCAGGGGATCTTCCCAACCCAGGGATCGAACCCAGGTCTCCCACATTGCAGACAGATGCTTTACCATCTGAGCTACCAGGGAAGCCCCTATTCCTCACAGTTTTGGACATTAAAAGTCAAAGATGAAGAAGCCAGTAGATTTGAGGTGTGGTGAGACCTGGCTTTCTGGTTCCTAGAGAGTCGTTGCACTGTGTTCTCATATGGAAGAAGGGACTAGGGAATGCTCTGAGGCCTCTTTCATAAGGGCACTAATCCCATCCATGAGGGTTCCACCCTTGAGGCCCAATCACCTCCCAAAGCCTCACCTCTCAATTATATCACATTGTGGGTGAGGTTTCAAAACATGAATTTAGGGGTGACTTAAAGACTCAGTCTACTGCTGTGAGTGACTGTCTATCTTACTGAGACAGGAGAACCTTGAAGGTTGGTCAGGTTTGAGGAGGTGCAGGCCAACCAATACACACACCCACCCAGAGATATGCAAACACACCTTGCATTTTACTACATGCAACTTTCTATATATGGGCACCCATGCATTCACACAGCAGCTGTGACTCAAACATACCATGGAGACCTTCAAGTGCCTCTGGTCAGAACTGAGTCAGCAGAAGTTTGCTGCTCAGTGTGGATTT